>NC_133449.1:244623268-245829518 GCF_048565385.1 Saimiri boliviensis
CACCAAAAGCAATTCAGACAGAAACCAAAATTGACAAATGGGATCTAATTAAACTAAAGAGCTTATGCAAGCAAAAGAAACTATCATCAGAGTGAACAGGCAACCTACAAAATGGGAGAACATTTTTGCAATCTGAACATTTTTGCAATCTATTCATCTGACAAAGGGCTGATAATCAGAATTTACAAGGAACTTAATAAATTTACAAGAGAAAAACAACTCCATCAAAACGTGGGTGAAGGATATGAACAGACACTTCTCAAAAGAAGACATTTATATGGCCAAGAAACATATGAAAAGAAGCTCATCAACACTGGTCATTAGAGAAATGCAAATCAAAACCACAGTGAGATACCATCTCATACCAGTTAAAATGGCAATCATTAAAAACTCTGAAAATAACAGATGCTGGAGAGGATGTGGAGAAATAGGAATGCTTTTATACTGTTGGTGGGATAGTAAATTAGTTCAACCGTTGTGGAAGACAGTGTTGCAGTTCCTCAAGGATCTAGTATCAGATATACCATTTGACCCAGCAATCCCATTACTGGGTATATACCCAAAGGATCATAAATCATTCTACCATAAAGACACATGCACATGTATGTTTATTGCAGCACTATTTACAATAGCAAAGACTGAGAACCAACCCAAATGCCCATCAATGATAAACTGGATAAAGAAAATGTGGCATATATACACCATGGAATACTATGCAGCCATAAAAAAGAATTAGTTCATGTCCTTTGCAGGGACATGGATGAAGTTGGAAGTCATCATTCTCAGCAAACTAACACAGGAACAGAAAACCAAACACCACATGTTAGGTTTTCCAACTCATAAATGGGAGTTGAACAATGGGAACACATGAACACAGGAAAGGGACTGTCATACACCAGGGCCTGTTGATGGATGGGGAGCAAGGGGAGGGAGAGTATTAGGATGAATACTTAATGCATCCAAGGCTTAAAACTCAGATGACAGGTTGACAGGTGCAGCAAACCATCACGGCACATGTATATCTATGTGACAAACCTGTACCTTCTGCACATGTATCCCAGAATTAAAGTAAAATAAATTTTTAAAAAAGATAAGTTCTGCAGAACATTAAACTAATTAGAATTATTAGTCTCAGGTAGTAATATTTTCTCCAGGCTTAATTTCCCCACTCTAACCTTTTTCTCCTTTTCCTCATTACTTTAAATTTTTCTCTCCATGGGATTTTATTGTAAGCACTTAATGTAATGCTTTTAAAACCTTATTGGGAATAGAGGCATTGATACATTCATCTATTTAGGTGTGTAACAGAATCTCTATATTTGCAACTGAAACAGATAAATAGTCCCAATTCAACTGAGAGCTCCTCAGGGTCAGGGAAGGCACCTTACTCATCTTTGCATCCTCAGTACATGCACTCTGCTAGGCATATAGTCAGCATTTAATAAACACTTACAGAATTGAATTGACCTGAATTTTGAAATTTCCCCAGGAAATCTTTGAGCGAGTCTGAAAAACTATTTAGAACTTGGAACTGCTGTCTTAGCACTTTGGTCTCCGTTAGATAAGGGAACTTACTGTTTGTATTCTGACTCTTGTCATAGGTGGGAGTTGTAACAGAGTTGGTGTCCTAAAATGTCAGTGTCCCTAACAGAGTATACATAACAGAGTACCCCTAACACTGTGCCTCTAACACACTATTCCCTCACAGAGTACCCTACATATTATGGGGGCTTAATACATGCTTGCTGAATAAATGTTGAAAACTGAGGATCGTGTGGTCTTTTGGGTATAGATGAAAGAAAATGCTTTTTTCTCACTCCCATCTCTGATTCTCCTCAGTAATCTCTGTTGAGGTAATGGAGCATTTCACGAGGCTAAAAACTAAGATATTGGGCTCAGACCCACTCCGGTTCAAATCCTAGCAATGCTACTAACCAGCTTTGCAACCTTAAGTCTCAAGTCAGCAAGATATTAACCCGCTCTAAGCTTCCATTTGATCACCTTTAAATGGTGATAACTGTAATACTTACTCATGGTATTATTGTAAGGAATTAATGATTTGATGTGCTTGGTAAAGAATGGCTTGTTCACTGAGAATGCTAAGTAAATGTGGGCTGTCTTGCCCATCTTTTTATGTTCATTTTAACATTGAACATCAAATATCAATCTACCCTTAGGGAACTGAATTGAAGGTAGCACCCTTGTGACCGAAACACTCTCTATTTCAGTCTTAACATTATCTCAAACTTGCTCAGTCCATCTGCCTTCCCCAAATCCAGGGCCATCTATCAGCCTCCTCCCTGCTATGGAGAATTGCTGTAGGGAAGGGCCAGAGAGGAACAGGGCTCATTAATAGATAACTTCAAATCCTCTTACCATACTAGGAATAATTGAAAAATGACAGGGCGGGGAATGCTGGGAAGATGGCCGCCTAAGAACAGCTCAGGACTTCAGCTCCCAGTGAAGGTGCAGAGGGTGAGTGGACACCGCATTTCCAGACGAACTCTTCTTGCCCACAGACCAGGAGATACCCAGGCAGAGGGGTCGCCAGAGTCGCAGTCCCAGCCGGTGCGGCTGTTTCGGCCCCTGTGGCGCTGATTCCGCCCGCGCGGCTGCTGTGACCACGCCCTGTTGCTGCGGTTCTCCATACAAAAGCCACTGGTCTGGGAGCCCTCTTAGCTGGCGAGCAGAGCCCTGAGATGGCAGAGTTGCCCATTCATCTGAAATAGCGAGTCAGGCCAGGAGATTCCTAGGCAAAAAATCCGCCAGGAGCCGGCGCCACAGTTCGAGCCGACTCCGTGAGTCACAGCACGGGAGATCCCGGCGCCTTTTCAGCAGGCGACCCGAACGCGGGGTCTTTCAACTTAAAAGACTCTGAGTCAGGGAGCCAGGTGATCAGGCTCGGTTGGTCCCACCCCTCCACCCCCAACAACAACGAAAACAAAAACAGTAATTGGAAACCCTCTGGGTTGAGCCCTTCAAATCAAGCACAGCTGAACCGGGACAGTCCAGCTCCGTGGGGGAGGGGCTTCCGCCATTACTGAGACTCTCCACCTCTACGGAGGCAACCCGCCGTTGCCGAGGCAACCTGCCACAACAGAGAGAATCCGCCATAACAGAGGCGGGGCCACCATTGCCCAGACAGTTCTAACTACGCCCATACAAAAAGGACTACAGGGAAGAGCTCAGGGCAGCTGGGCTGAGCCCACAGCAGCTCAGCAAAGCCCCTGCGGGCAGGCAGTGGCTAGGCGTGCTGCTAGCTGGGTGGGTCAGACCTGAAAGAAAAATCAAAAAAGGCAGTAGTGCAACGAAAACTCATAAAGCTCCAACTCCCTGGGACAGAGGCAGACAACAGGTGGATAAACCCACAAAAATGGGAAGAAACCAGCGCAAAAAAAATGAAAACTCCCGAAACCAGAACACCTCTCCTCCTAAAAGGAATCACAACTCCTCACCAGCAAGGGAACCAGACCGGATGGAGAAGGAGGGTGATGAAATGACAGAATCAGACTTCAGAAGGTGGGTAGTAAGAAACTACAATGAGCTAAAAGAACATGTTCTAACACAACGCAAAGAAAATAGGAACCTTGAAAAAAGATTGCACGAACTGCTGACAAGAATGGACAGCATAGAGAGGAGTGTAAGTGAATTGATGGAGCTGAAAAACGCAACAAAAGAACTTCGTGAAGCATGCACAAGCTTCAACAGCCGAATTGACCAAGCAGAAGAAAGGATATCAGAGGTCGAAGATCAACTCAATGAAATAAAAAGAGAAGGCAAGAACAGAGAAAAAAGCACAAAAAGGAATGAACAAAATCTTCAAGAAATGTGGGACTATGTGAAAAGACCTAATCTATGTCTGATAGGTGTACCTGAATGTGATGAAGAGAATGAATCCAAGCTAGAAAATACTCTTCAGGATATTATCCAGGAAAACTTCCCCAACCTAGCAAGGCAGACCAATATTCAAATCCAGGAAATACAGAGAACACCACAAAGATATTCCACAAGAAGAGCAACCCCAAGGCACATAATCGTCAGATTCACCAGGGTTGAAATGAAAGAGAAAATGCTAAGGGCAGCCAGAGAGAAAGGTCAAGTTACCCACAAAGGGAAGCCCATTAGACTCACAGCAGATCTCTCAGCAGAAACCCTACAAGCCAGAAGAGATTGGGGGCCAATATTCAACATCCTTAAAGAAAAGAACTTTCAACCCAGAATCTCCTATCCAGCCAAACTAAGCTTCATAAGTGAAGGAAAAATAAAATCCTTTGTGAACAAGCAAGCACTCAGAGATTTCGTCACCACCAAACCTGCCCTACAAGAACTCCTGAAAGAGGCTCTACACATATAAAGGAACAACCAGTACCAGCCACTCCAAAAACACACCAAATGGTAAAAGAGCATCAACACAATCAAGAATCTGCATCAACTAACCAACAAAACAGCCAGGTAGCATCAAAATGACAGTATCAAATTCACACATAACAATACCATACCTAAATGTCAATGGACTAAATGCCCCAATCCAAAGACACAGACTGGCAAATTGGATAAAAAGCCAAAACCCATCAGTGTGCTGTATCCAGGAAACCCATCTTACATGCAAGGATACACAAAGGCTCAAAATAAAGGGATGGAGGAAGATCTACCAAGCAAATGGAGAGCAAAAAAAGGCAGGAGTTGCAATTCTCATCTCTGATAAAATAGACTTTAAAGCAACAAAGATCAAAAGAGACAAAGAAGGACATTACATAATGGTAAAAGGATCACTGCAACAAGAAGATCACTTAATGGTAAAAGGATCACTGCAACAAGAAGAGCTAACGATCCTAAATATATATGCACCCAATACAGGAGCACCCAAACATAAGGCAAGTTCTTAATGACTTACAAAGAGACTTAGACTCCCACACAATAATAGTGGGAGACTTTAACACCCCATTGTCAATATTAGACAGATCAACCAGACAGAAAATCAACAAGAATATCCAGGACCTGAATACAGACCTGGAACAAGCAAACCTAATAGACATTTACAGAACTCTCCACCCCAAATCCACAGAATATCCATTCTTCTCAGGTATACATACCTACTCAAAAATTGACCACATAATTGGCAATAAATCACTCCTCAGCAAATGCAAAAGAACAGAAATCATAACAAACGGTCTCTTAGACCACAGTGCAATCGAGTTAGAACTCAGAATGCAGAAACTAACTCAGAACCGCACAGCTTCATGGAAACTGAACAACTTGCTCTTGAATGTTGACTGGATAAACAATGAAATGAAGGCAGAAATAAAGATGTTCTTCGAAACCAATGAGAACGAAGACACAACATACCAGAATCTCTGGGACACATTTAAAGCAGTCTCTAGAGGAAAATATATAGCAATAAGTGCCCACATGAGAAGAAAGGAGAGATCGAAAATTGACACGCTATCACCAAAATTGAAAGAGCTAGAGGAGCAAGATCAAAAAAACTCAAAACCTAGCAGAAGACAGGAAATAACTAAGATCAGAGCAGAACTGAAGGAAATAGAGACACAAAAACTCTTCAAAAAATCAATAAATCCAAGAGCTGGTTCTTTGAAAGATCAACAAAATAGACAGACCACTAGCCAGATTAATAAAAAAGAAAAGAGAGAATAAACAAATTGAAGCAATAAAAAACGATAAAGGGGATATCACCACAGATTCCACAGAAATCCAAACCATCATCAGAGATTATTACAAACAACTCTATGCACATAAACTAGTAAACCTGGAAGAAATGGATAAATTCCTGGACACCTGCATCCTCCCAAGCCTAAACCTGGAAGAAGCCGAAACCCTGAATAGACCAATAACATGGTCTGAAGTTGAGGCAGCAATAAAGAGCCTACCACCCAAAAAAAGCCCAGGTCCAGATGGGTTCACAGCTGAATTTTACCAGAAATACAAAGAGGAGCTGATACCATTCCTTCTGAAACTATTCCAGACAATCCAAAAAGAGGGAATTCTTCCCAAATCATTTTATGAGACAAACATCATCCTGATACCAAAACCTGGCAGAGACTCAACAAGAAAAGAAAACCTCAGGCCAATATCCATGATGAACATAGATGCAAAATTCTTCAATAAAATACTGGCAAACCGATTGCAACAGCATATCAAAAAGCTCATCCACCATGATCAAGTAGGATTCATCCCCGGGATGCAAGGCTGGTTCAACATACGCAAGTCCATAAACGTAATTCACCACATAAACAGAACCAAAGACAAAAACCACATGATTATCTCAATTGATGCAGAGAAGGCTTTTGACAAAATTCAACAACGCTTTATGCTAAAAACCCTCAATAAACTAGGTATTGACGGAACGTATCTCAAAACAATAAAAGCTATTTACGACAAACCAACAGCCAATATCATACTGAATGGGTAAAAACTGGAAGCATTCCCTTTGAAATCTGGCACTAGACAAGGGTGCCCTCTCTCACCACTCCTATTCAATATAGTACTGGAAGTTCTAGCCAGAGCAATCAGGCAAGAAAAAGAAATAAAGGGTATCCAAATTGGAAAGGAGGAAATCAAATTGTCTCTATTTGCAGATGACATGATTGTATATCTGGAAGACCCCATCATCTCAGCCCAAAATCTCCTGAAACTGATAAACAACTTCAGCAAAGTCTCAGGATACAAAATCAACGTGCAAAAATTACAAGCATTCCTATACACCAGTAATAGACTTCAAGAGAGCCAAATCAAGAACGAACTGCCATTCACAATTGCTACAAAGAAAATAAAGTACCTAGGAATACAACTAACAAGGGACGTAAAGGACCTCTTCAAGGAGAACTACAAGCCATTGCTCAACGAAATAAGAGAGGATACAAACAGATGGAGAAACATTCCATGTTCATGGTTAGGAAGAATCAACATCGTGAAAATGGCCATACTGCCCAAAGTAATTTACAGATTCAACCCTATTCCCATCAAGCTACCAATGACCTTCTTCACAGAATTGGAAAAAAACACGTTAAACTTCATATGGAACCAAAAGAGAGCCCGCATAGCCAAGTCAATTCTAAGCAAAAAGAATAAAGCAGGAGGCATCACACTACCGGACTTCAAACTATACTACAAGGCTACAGTAATCAAAACAGCATGGTACTGGTACTAAAACAGAGATATAGACCAATGGAACAGAACAGAGGTCTCAGAGGAAATACAACATACCCACAACCATCTGATCCTCGACAAACCTGACAAAAACAAGCAATGGGGAAAGGACTCCCTGTTTAATAAATGGTGTTGGGAAAACTGGCTAGCCATGTGCAGAAAGCAGAAACAGGACCCCTTCCTGACACCTTACACCAAAATTAACTCCAGATGGATTAAAGACTTAAACATCAGACCTAATACCATAAAAACCTTAGAAGAAAATCTAGGCAAAACCATTCAGGACATAGGTGTAGGCAAGGACTTCATGACCAAAACGCCAAAAGCAATGGCAACAAAAGCCAAAATAGACAAATGGGACCTAATCAAACTCCACAGTTTCTGCATGGCAAAAGAAACAGTCAGTAGAGTGAATCGGCAACCAATAGAGTGGGAAAAAATTTTTGCAGCCTACCCATCTGACAAGGGGCTGATATCCAGAATTTACAAAGAACTAAAGCAGATCTACAAGAAAAAAACAAACAAGCCCATTCAAAAATGGGCGAAGGATATGAACAGATACTTTACAAAAGAAGACATACAGGAGGCCAATAAACATATGAAAAAATGCTCATCATCACTGGTCATCAGAGAAATGCAAATCAAAACCACATTGAGATACCATCTCACACCAATTAGAATGGCGATCATTAAAAAATCGGGAAACAACAGATGCTGGAGAGGATGTGGAGAAATAGGAACACTTTTACACTGTTGGTGGGAATGTAAATTAATTCAACCATTGTGGAAGAGAGTGTGGCGATTCCTCAAGGACCTAAAAATAGAAATCCCATTTGACCCAGCAATCCCATTACTGGGTATATATCCAAAGGATTATAAATCATTCTACTACAAGGACACGTGCACATGAATGTTCATTGCAGCACTGTTTACAATAGCAAAGACCTGGAACCAACCCAAATGCCCAATGATGATAGACTGGATAGGGAAAATGTGGTACATATACACCATGGAATATTACGCAGCCATCAAAAACGATGAGTTCACGTCCTTTGTAGGGACATGGATGAACCTGGAAACCATCATTCTCAGCAAACTGACACAAGAGCAGAAAATCAAACACTGTATATTCTCACTCATAGGTGGATGTTGAACAATGAGAACACATGGACACAGGGAGGGGAACACTACACACTGGGGTCCGTTGAGGGGAAATGGGGGAGGGATGGAGGGGGTGGGGAGGTGGGAAGAGATAGCATGGGGAGAAATGACAGATACAGGTGAGGGGACGGAAGGCAGCAAACCACACTGCCAAGTGTGTACCTATGCAACAATCTTGCATGTTCATCACATGTACCCCAAAACCTAAAATGCAATTAAAAAAAAAAGAAAAGAAAAGAAAATTAAAAAAAAAAAAAAGAAAAATGACAGGGCTTCTCAACTATTTCAAAGAGGTATTGAGAAGTGGAATTTGAATTTAAAGTGAGAGTCATTAACAAGATTGAAATATTTGGGAACCTCATGGTTGATTTCTGAGGATTATAATTAGAAAAACAAACACTCTTCTAAGTGAAGCATGGACCAAATTTATGAGTTAGAATAATTCTTTGCTTTGAAAGATCAATCTCTTCAAAATGATGACAATATAATAATATGTTTGCATTTAATTTCGTGTTTATGAAAGATATTATATACTTACCTACACAGAACTCAAGTCTACAGGCCTATGAGTTGGTGATTAATATAATCTCCTACTGAAGCCTTGTCCTTAAGTCACAACAAATACATCTGGGTCCTCTGCATGCTCTATCTGTATGCAGAGGAAACAGAGTGATATTAGCATCAGGTCTACACAAAGACCAACTTTGCATGTAGAGATAGGATGAGAGGATCACTGAATGCACAATTACCCCATAGGCTAGGAGCCTTTTGAGTACAAAATTTCACTTTCCTCAGAACTTTGACTTCAAGGTTATGAGCACCATTGCTGGGAGGTGGTCTGCAGCTACCCACAGCAGGGCACAAAGAACCCACATTCAGACTCTTCTAGTCTATCTAGTTTTTAGGAAGACAAATTAAGTGTTCTGTTTATCTGTCTCCACACCTCATATTCCCAAATAAAGGCCCATTCTCTGGGCTCAAAAACAACACAAATATTGTTGTTTTCCACCCTGTAATTATAAATGACCAAACCAAATGACTACACCAGTTGCACTGCACCCTGTACCAATGAGGAGCTGCAACATGAAATCTGAGGGCCTCTCCTTGAGCTGGCCACTCTCCTCCTGGATGGTGAGTTTTTCAGGACACTAGTCCTTCC
Source organism: Saimiri boliviensis (assembly GCF_048565385.1). Lineage (NCBI taxonomy): Eukaryota > Metazoa > Chordata > Mammalia > Primates > Cebidae > Saimiri > Saimiri boliviensis. Next base: position 244,632,756 of record NC_133449.1, read on the forward strand.
TTATTCATGGTTTTGCTTTCCAAGGTTCTAGTTACCCTCAGTCAATTGAGGTCCAAAAACAGGTAAGTATGGTACAATCAGATATTTTGAAAGAGAGAGAGAGAGAGAGAGAGAGAGAGACACCACATTCACATAATTTTATTACAGTGTATTGTTATACACTCTATTTTATAACAAGTTGTTGCTGTTCATCTTCCACTGTGCCTAATTTAAAAATTAAACTTTATCATAGGGATGCATGTGTAGGAGAAAACAGAGTATATGTAGGATTCAGTACAACCAAAGTTCCAGGGATCCCCTAGGGATCTTGGAATGTGTCTTCCCCAATAAGTGGGCACTACTCTACTAACAGGCAGCTTGTAATTGGAAATGTATACTTATGTCCTCATGTATTGCAAAATGGTAAAAAGAATAGGCTTAAAGCCTGGCTGTCTGGTTGGAATCACTGTGTGACCCTGGGCAAATCACTTTCCTCTCCATACCTCAGTTCATTTATCTGTAGCAGGGGATAATAATAGAAAGTACTTCAGAGGGTTGTTGTGATGAAAAAATGGATTAAATAATATTACTCTACTCAGACTGCCATAGCAAAACACCATAGACTGGGTGGCTTAAACAACAGAAATGTATTTTCTCACAGGAGGTTAGAGTCCAAGGTTAAAGTTCTGGCAAGGTTTGGTTTCTGGTAAGGGCTGTCTTTCTGCCTAGCAGAAAGCCACCTTCTCACTTTGTCTTCACATTATGGAGAGTGATCTCTCTCTCCCTCTTGTTATAAAGCCACTAATCTCAGCTGAGGGGCCACACCCACATGATGTCATTAACCCTAATTACCTCCCAAAGACCACAATCTCCAAATATATTCACATTGAGGTTAAGCCTTCAACATATGAATTTTGAGGCAGGGGGACAATTAAATCCATAGCAATGTGTATAAAGGATTTAGACCAGTGCCTAACATGCATCGAGTACTGAGCAAATGTTAATTACTATCATTCTCATGCCAGACACTTCATACATTGTCTCACTTAGAAATTGCACTGTCTCACTTAGAAATTACACCAGTGCAGACATAGGCATATCCTTTTCAGCTGAGGCAACTGGACTCAGAGAGTTACCTGCCTTGACTTTGGGGTGGCAAAGCTGACTTGACTCTAATGTCACACAAAAGGCAATGTACTTTCTGCTCTACCACATACATCCTTTAAAAAAAAAATTAAGGCATAACTATACATTCTCTCTATTATTTTAGTTCTTAAAATATCTACATTTTAAAATATTTTTATAGAAGCATAGCATCTAGCCCCACAAATACCCTTCTTTCTGTGGAAGAAAATTTTCATGGCTTAAAATAAAAAAGGTCAATTTTTCACTCAGACTATACGTCCAGCCACAGACAGAGAAGCTGCTTATCATTATCACTGAGGAACTCAAGCTGACAAAGCAGCCATCATCTCTAACACTGCAGGTCACATCGCAGAGGATGAAAGGAATTCCAATGGTCTCACATCAACAGCTAAATATGGCATGCATCACTTTTCACAACTCATTAGCCAGAACCCACCCAACCACAATGTGGCCAAGCACAACCCTATCATGGGCCTGGAAGGAAGAAAACCAGAAATCTTTAAAGCCTTTCAAAAAATAATATCTGACAGTCAACTCTAGAAGCACAGTTATTCCAACACTGAAATGGGAGTAAGGACGTATCTATAATAAACACAGGAAAAAAATCATCTTAGTTCCAGATAATTGAGTGCTTTTGTCTTTCTCTCTTGACTAGTAGCCACAAGCAGTGGAACTTCTCATTTCATTTTTAGCCAATCTGTCAACTGAGCAAAGAAAAATAACTAACCTTATGGGCATGAGAAAGAAGGCTAGAGGATGGGTAGGAGTTTAATTTCCTATGTTCGAGGCATGATATGAAAAATTATCTAAACCCAGGTCCCAAATTGTATCCAGGATTTCCAGATGCTCACAGGAGAAGTAACTAAGGACGTACGTAACTGAGGAGTCTCCGTTGAGGAGACTAAGAAGTCACAAGAGGTAACTAAAGAGTCTCCATTGATCAAACAAAGATGCTGCACATCAGCAGAGATTTATCCAGCAATAGGCAGCATGAAAATGATGAAGTAACACAAAACTAAAGTGCAGACCAGAGCTGATCTCAATAGCTACTATAAAAAAATTTTCCTGAGTAAAGATTTTTGTTTCATTTGTCTGAAGGATATCACCACTGAGGTTACGAAGATATGAATTCCACTGAACATCTATATGAATTTTGACAAGTTACTTAATGTCTTTAAACTCAACTATAAAATAGGGAGCACAACTACAGGTTATTGTGAGGGTTAAATGAGATAATGTATATAGAGCACTTACAATGTTGTAATCTATGTATAATAAATGAGATAATGTATGTAGAGCACTTAACAAGGTTATAATATATGTACAATCAATATTAGCCATGATTTTTATTTGTATGTTATTATTATCATGTTGATAAAATGCCAAAAGCCAAAGGGAGCTATGGAGCCACTATCAGATATTTTTTAATCTATAATATGTATCTTATCATACAGGTTTAACAGCTACAAATATATATGATTTCACCGTTAAGTACAATGGTAGCTGTAGGTTTTTCACAGATGCCCTTTATCTGGTTGAAAAAGTTCCCTTCTACTTCATGAACAAGTGCTGAATTTTGTTCAATGCTTTTTAAAAATATCTAGTGAAATAATCACATGGTGTTTCCTTCTTAAATTTGTTAGAATGGTTAACTATATTAATTGATGTTTTCAAATGTTAAACTGACATTATATCTGTGGGATAAACTTCACTCAGACATTGTATCTTATTATTTTTATATATTGTTGGATTCAGTTAGCTTAGAATTTTTTACATCTATGTTCACAAGGAATATCTGTCTCAGGTTTACTTCTTGAAAGAAATTGGTAATTAGTGTCCCTCAAGGTCTTTGAATCTGTTGGCATAATGTTCTTCCTGAGATTTCCTTGTTATCTTCTTAACATCTGTAGAATCTGTGGTAAAGACTGATATTGGTAATTTGTATCTTCCCTTTTATTCCTTAGTATGGCTAGAGGTTAATCAATTTTATTAAATTTCTCAAAAAATCAGCTTCTGGGTTATTTGATTTTCTCTATTGCTTTTCTGTTTTCTAGTTCATTGATTTTTGTTCTTTTCATTAATTCCTTTCTTCTGCTTGCTCTGCTTATAATTTACTTTTTTTCTACTTTCTTTTATTTTAGACATATATTTTAATATAAGTATTTGGTACTATAAATTTCCTTCTGAGTACTATGCTAGTTACTTTAGAAAAAATTTTTACATCTGATGTGTTATTTTTATTCAATTGAAAATAGTTTCTATTTTATAATGATTGTGATCACTGGTATTGGATTAAAATATATCATCTTCCTATTTGTTTTCTATTTTCCCATTTGTTCTTCAGTCCCTTGTACCTCTTTTTCTTCCCTTTTTAGTATTGAGTTTATTTGTATTTCATTTTATCTCTATTGTTAGCAATTAGCTATAACTTTTTTGTGTTAATTTACTGATTGCTTTCATGTTTATAGTATACATCTTTAACTTACCATAGTCTACTTTCAAGTAATATTGCTTTTTTGTTTTTGCCTTATTACCACAAATTCAAATTATATAAAATGCTATCCTCTTACAGAAAATGCAAAATTGAATTAAACTGGAAAGTATGACACTCAGAAAATTAATTCAATTTTTAGTTTTATTAATTGGAAGCCCTGCTTATATAAGTTCAAAACCATCTTTTATTTGTAGTTTTTATTTTTCAGCCATCCTTATTTTCACTAACTTTAATCACCATGGGATGTTATTAACATTCTAAAATCGTTCTGGTATTATATATTGTATTTTTAATATATTCTCATGGAATTTTCAAACAATAAAATGTCTTAGCCACCCCATAGTAAAATCTCTTATTTTTCTACATGACAAGTGCACCAGTGCCAGGCACCACTCTAGACATTTCCTGCAGTGCCATTTTCTTCTCTACCCTGGTGATGTGTCTGACAGTGGTGACGTCATAACAAATTATTAGAATAACAATTGCAACATCTAAAAGTTTGAAGGCACGACACTGGAACTCTCATTATCAGACATAAGCAGAGTCTTACCTCATGTGAAGATAAACTATTTGATCTTCTCTGTATCTTTCACAATATTTAAAATCAAATAATTGATTATTACAATGAAGAAAACAGCTATAATAATGATTAATTCCATAATTTTTTTTGTGGTCCCCACCTCAAAGAGTGTCAGCTGTAACAGGAGATTGAGAAAATGTGGATGTTCCTTGGGGAAAATGATTCTGACAGTAAACATTTTGAACAGACTACTTTTAGAGTAGTGACAGTGGTTTCCTTTTTCCTAGCTTATCAACTTTTTGATATTATGCTGGAGTTTCTTTTGAGTTATACAAACAACTTTAGTCTTTGGGTTTGATCTTTTGGTGCTTAAGGGATTTAAAAAAAAAAAAAGAAAGAAAAGAAAGGTAAAAAGAAGAATTATCTAATGCTATAAAAATGCCTATGCCCAAAAATAACTGGAACATGTAAATATCCACTCGAATGAATGTATTATAGGCTTGCCATTAACACCAACCCAAATTAATTATTAATTTAATTTTTTTTGAGACTGACTCACTCTGTCACCCAGGCTGGAGTACGGTGACACAATCCTGGCTCACTGCCGCCTCAAACTCCTGGGCACAAGGAATCCTCTTGCCTTGGCCTCCCAAATTAGCTGGGACCACAAGCTTGCAATACAACTCCCAGCTAATTTTTATTTTTATAATTGTAGAAAGAGTTCTCACTATGCTGACCAGGTTGGTCTCGAAATCTTGGCCTCAAGTGATCCTCCCACCTCAGCCTCCCAAAGTGCTACGATTACAGGCATGAGCCACCATGCCTGGTCTTAAATTTATTCTTAATGGAGCTAACTTTTCTTTTAAATTAGCACTGAAGAATGAATGTGTAAAGTGCTAATAGGGATGGAAGTACCACAAATAAAATATTTCTAAAGAAGATTCAGTTTGATTTCTACTACTTGTCCCGTGGTTATATTTTACAGAAACAAATTTGCCTTTTATTCTATCATTAGACCTTTTCCGTTAAAATCAAATCTGTACTGCTTCACACAGTTTATAATCCTACAACTCAAACAATTAGCTAAGAAGTCATCAAAACAAGATACTATGACAGCAAAGTTATGTGCAAAATCTAGTCACTGCCTAATATATCACTCTAAAAGCCCCATAGAGTGAAGTTGTTATGGCTGAGAAGAATATGTTTGTGGGTCTGATAAACATACACATCTTGATAGGTCCTCCAAGGTAGGTCTGGCTTTTCTATATGTCAAGTACCAAATGTATTCTGAGATCGTTGGATTATCTCAGAAAGACAATCTGTGGTGCTTGAAACTCCAGAGCAACCTTGTCCTCCTATCATTTTTTTTTTTTTTTTTTAAGACCGAGTCTCGCTCTGTCACCCAGGCTGGAGTGCAGTAACACAAACTCAGCTCACTGTAGCCTCAACCTCCCAGACTCAAGCAATCCTCCCATCTCAGCCTCCCAAGTAACTGGGACTACAGGCACATGCCACCACACTTGGCTAACTTTTTTATTGTTTGTAGAGACAGGGTTTCATCATATTGCCCTGGTGTCAAACTCGAGCTACCTCACCAACCTGTTCTATCTTTAAACAATGTGTCTATTTTCTTCCCAGATGTTCCAGCTCAAAAAAAACTCTTTGGCAATTTCTTCTTCAAGTTATAATTTATAACAAACTTTTACCCTCTATAACATAATACTGGACAAAAATAAACCCATGAGCTATGACTGTTTGAAATAGAACAGATTTTAACACAATTTAACCATAGAAGTGTAGTTGTGTTCTTACCACTTCTCTCCAGGATTTGGCCCAATCAGTGAATTCAGAATCCATTACCAAATTTCCTCCCTTGCTGGGCATAAAATCAATGATTCCCGAAGTTATAATTTGACATGTGTGTTTCTTCGTCTTCAGTGTTATTCCAATATCTTGTCTATATCTAAACTCCACTAAGCATAATATGAGACCTCTGAGACTAATATGGAGAACTTTGAGGCCAACCTTGCCAGGCAGATGCTGCCTCTCACAGTCTTCTTCAGCCTTTTCTGTCAGGGAAGGGTCTTCTAAAATTCTTTTTAACCCCAGTTCTCAGGTATGAGCACTGCACTTCCAGACTTTTTAAAGTCTCACTTGTGAATATGATGGCAAAAACTCATCTTTGAATTAATCCCCCAACTGGGAGCCCAAAATTTGAAAGCTGAACCATTCAATCAGATCACTTCATCGTTCTCAGCCACGTTATTAATTAGTACATGAAGCACCTTAGCACATATGTGCCTACTCTTGGCAGGCAGAATTGAGAACAAATAATTCTGCAATAAGTGGTCTAAAATTAATGGCTACAAAAGTGGCTAATTGCACACCAAGGACCTAGTCACAGAATAAAGGCCTGTGCAGAATCTGAAAAGTCTTTAGTTCTCTTAAAATTAGAATCAAATGGTCTATTATACTAGAGCTTTAGTAGGCACAATTTTTAAATGGGCTGATTAGAGCCAGAGACTCTGCTTTTCAGACTTTGCCAAATATATATATAAACATGGCCTTTATGGAGTCCCTTTGCACAGTTATAATTTTACAGTTCATTTAGGAATTCTTAACTCAGTCAGGATTAGCTCTGTTGAAGCTTATTTTTCTTTCTGTGAAATGATTACTTGACTCAACCTACAGTCATGCTAAGACTTGGTAATAATACAATCTACTTTGTACTGAGCCATCTCCTCAGATGTTGCATCACCTTTCTCTTCCTAAGACCCTGCAAATTCTGAGATAAGATTTAAAAAGGTGTGTTTCTGATAGAGACCATTCCTCCAAACATCTCACTTTCCTTTCTATTGATTTCCCCTTCTACTAACAATGAATATAAATGAGGACTTACCATATGGAAGGAAGTCTCTGTCAGGTTTCATCTAAGTGCCTTGATGAACTCTCACACTCCCACTTAATCTTCTCCACCTAAAAGGTCAATCATAGTAAATTAGATGCAGCAGAGAATAAGAAGAAGCAGGTACACTGCCCACAACATCCTATACTGTTTCACCACATGTCTCCATTCAGCCTTGACTCTTACCTATCAGGTTCACCTAGTTCAGTGTGTCTGGGATACAACCAAAACTCACATCAGAATCACCTAGAGATCTGGCTAAAGATGCAGGTTCCTGCGTTCTACTGAATACCTATTGAATCAGAAGTACAGGGTGTGGTGGCCAGGAATCAACATCTTGAACAAATTCCTTCTATCACTCTTATCACAGTGACCTTTTAAAGCAGTGAAATCACAAAATAAATAGTTCAGGTCTGCTGCCTGACAATCCATAGCCCAAATAATTGGGTTTTCTTGGGCGCAGTGGCTCATGCCAGTATTCCCAGCACTTTGGGAGGCCAAGGTTGTCAGATTGCTTGCAGTCAGAAGTCGGAACTGGAGACTAGCCTAGCCAGAGTGGTGAAACCCCATCTGTACTAAAACAAAACAAACAAACAAAAAATAAATAATTGGGATTCCCAGGCATCATAGACACTACTATCTATCAAGTCCTTTATTCTCTCTCTGCCACAAAGGGAGAGCTGAGGGCAGGGCATGAGGGGTGCCCAAGACTTGGTGGAGAAGGCATGCAAGCATAACTCCCTCTAAGTGCACCACACAGCCCCAACCAGCACAGCACCCCCCACCGACCTCTGGTTTTAAAGCCTGGCTCTACCTGCCTTGGTCCTATCTGACTTCCCTTCTGCCTGAATCAAGAAGATATTTTTTATTAGTCCAGACATGTTTCTTTGGCTAATTCAAGAGAGAGCTTGTCCACAATGCTCTTTTCTCAAATAAGAAGTATCATACTGAATTCTCCTTTTCTCTCCTTGCTTCTAGCCTCACTCTTTATTGGCTCTCTCTCTCACAGCTGTCAGTAGCTTTAGAGAAAAAGTCTAACTGAAGTTGCCTCAGAAAGTGCTGTTAACAACTAACGACTTTTGCTCAACAGCAGAGTTCATCCTTAACACATCATCCTTCCAATTAAAGCACTAGGAATTGGTTACTTTAAACGAAAGGGGTCAAGAACTATAATTTTCTTATTAGATCACCCTCTTATTATTTAGGAAAATTAATTTATTTTGTAGCACTGCAGCAAATAAATAGCACAATTACATTGGATATGATCATCAGAGCTAGTATCTGCCTTCAAAACATTATTAAAGGGCAATAGTGTATCTTCAGACAGTAAATCAGAATCCATCTCACTGAGGAGATGCATTTTCTTCAACAAGGAAAGTGTCAAGGCCTATGAACTTCATTTTATTTATTTAAAAGATAAACTAAATTGAATTTGGAACATTTTGTTTTATTACAGGTGGTTGAATAGTCACAAGATTACTCCTTCAAAATTTGCTCATAGAAGTATCTGTGATGCCTTGATAAATGAACAGCACCTTTCCAATGTGTTAAAATGTTTGAAACTTACTGAACAAATGCTGAATCTCATTCTGAACTAGCAGCCACACTTATCTCCCATGATTTTTTTTTTAATGCAGCAGAATGAATTGGCATATGATGGGCAAACTGTTATGCAAATTTTGATATTTTCTCAACAGTACAAATTGAAATGTGGCTTACTGTTGTGGTAATCAATTCATAGGTGATGTTATTAGGGACTTTGGCAATCACAGATCATGACATATATTTAAACTGATATTTAACCAGACTTCACCAGTACACAGTATATCCATGTGAAACAACTACACTTGTGCCCTTGAATCTATAAAAATAAAAGATAATTTTAATAAGTAATTTATAATTTTATCTATTAAAGAAGATATAGATAAAACATAAAATTAAAAAATAAGAAAGATAAAAGAAGAAATTAAAAATAATAATTTTATTATCCAGCATTATCTAACCACTCAATGGTAACCACAATTAATATTTTGGTGACTATTGTTACAACGTTTTTTGTAAAATGGTTTAATAAATATTTACCAATATATCTGTAGACTACTTTCTATCTATCTGTTAAACTACTTATAAAGATAAATGGGATCTCCCTTTCCTTCTAACTGGGTTTCACTGGTATAAAACAGAGCTGTTCATATTTTACATACTTACTTTGTCATTGAACATCTTGCTGAATTCTCTTATTAGTTGTAATTTTATTTCAGTTACTTTACCTGAGTTTTCCAAATACACAGTTACAACATTTTTAAAAATATTTTTTCCTCTTCCCTGTTTATGTTTATATTTCTTAATATTTAAATGTCCAGAATCTTGTCATGTAAGAATAGTGAATAACCTTTGGGATACTTGGGATATTCTTATATTTTACAAATTTCAAAGAAATTATCCCAGAGGTTTCTGCTAAGTATCACATTGGCTATTAAGTTCAGAGAGATCATCTTAATCACAAGAATTAGTGAGATATTCTTCTACATCTACTAATATATTTTAAAATCAATATTGACATCCATCTAGTCTTTCAGACATCTACTAAAATGGTCAAGTCTACTTTTCCTTTGACTTTTTTACATATTGTAAATATATTCCCTAATACTAAACATCCTTGGATTCCTGAAATTATTCTTTATTGTCATATTATAGCTTATTATTATCTTATCATTTCATCTTTTCAATATAATGCTGAGTATCTACTTGTGAACATTTTTTGGTGTTATTCTGTTTAATTGTGAGGCTTTTTCTAAAAGTAATTTTTTTATATTTTAATTTTTTATTGTAAAAGTACTACGTTAGTATGGGAAAAATTAAAATGAAGGCACATAGAAAGAAAAAAAGTTAGAATTCTCCCATGATCCTCCAACTCCCCCTGTGAAAATTATTACTTTGATTCTTCAGCTTATTTTGAATTTAATCCCCTATTGTAATATAAAAAGATTACAATATTTATTCCAATATTGTTTATAGTAGCAAAAAAACTGCAAGTTTTATAATCATTTATAATAGCAAAACAGCAATTGTTTATCACAGCAAAAAACTACAATATTGCAATGAATAATCTTTAATATATATACATATCTTTGCATATGCGTAGAGATATTTCTTTTAAAGGGGTTCCCAGATGTAGATGTGTTATATTTTAATAAATATTGCTAAATTGCTGCTTCAAAATATTGCACCAATATGAGCTGCCACTGGGTAATACTGTGTAAAAGAGTACTTGTTTCTCCACATTTTGGCACATTAGTATTATCAATATTTTAATCATTGATAACGTTATAGTTATAAAAGCTATCATATTGTTTTAATTTTTATTGATTTAATTAGTGGGAATAAAGATCTTTTCACATATTTATCAGTCATCTGTGTTTCTAATTGTGTGAATTATCCCTTCATGGAATTTGCCTATTTTTATGTTAAATGGGATTCTTTTTTTAAATTAATTTTTAAGAGTTAATTTTGTGTAAGGCACATTGACCTTCAGCTGGTGGTAGATAACTGTATTACTAAAAATATTCTGTTCGCCATTTTTCCTTTGATTTAATACTGATCTGCTGTAGTTGTATCTAGAGTATTTTTAAATCTTATCTAGAGTAGTTTCAGAATTTTCGAGAAACAGAATATATATATATATATATATATATATATATATATGAAGAAATTCATTATAAGTACCAGCTTGTGCACTTATGGAGGCTGAGTGAGATGTTCTACTATCTGCCGTCTGCAAGCTGGAGACCCAGAAGATCCAGTGGTATAGTTTGAAGGCCTGAGAGCCAATTGTGCAGGTTCCAGTCTGGGTCTGAAGGCTGAAGAACTAGAACTTCCAAGGGCAGGAGCAGACTGATGTCCCAACTCAAGCAGTCAGCCAGAGTGAATGCAACCTTCCTCTGCCTTTAGATCCTCAACAGATTGAATGAGGCCCATCCGTACTGGGTAGAACAATCTGCTTTACCTAGTCCACCAATTCAAATGCTAATCTCTTCCAGAAATACCCTCACAGACTCACTCAGATAAAATGTTTAAACACTTAGCTGGGCATCCATGGTCCAGAAAAGATAACACATAAAATTAAGCATTGCAGCAGTGGTGTGCAACACGGTGCCTAGGACAAATTTGGGTCTGAAATCAAACTGTGTTCAGAATCCCTGCTTTATCTCTTGCTGTGTGAACTTGGCCAGTTACTTAACCTCCATCTGCCTCTGTATTCAAATCTGTAGAAGATATATAGTTCTTTTAAAAGAGTTCAATACAGTTCCCAGCATTTAGAAAATATGCTTTTATAGTTTTTATTTAGTTTATTAGTTTTTGGGTTTTTGCTTGTATGTATACCCTAAGTCTGTGGTCTACTTAGAATTTACATCACTGAACTAAGATTCATTAATTTCCAAATAACTACAAAATTTTCCCAGCACCAATTTTTTTCTAGATAATCCATTTTTATTTCATTGATTTAAAATGTCATCATGATATAAATTTCCATACATTTTAAAATTTATTTTCATAGTAGCATTTGTCTTTTACATCTTTTCAAACTTTTTATACGTAATACATATGAGCTGAATATGGTAGGGTTATGTTTATTTGCTCATATATTTTTATTTACTTTTACCATTTTACTTTATGTCTTTAGGTAATATTCTTTCATTGGAGGGAGAGATCCTTTTTTCTTCTTTCTTGCCCTCTGTTAGATTTTTTATATTTTCTTTCTCCCTTTTTTCTTCTTCACTTTTGGAAGTTATTTTATTTCCTTGCATTAAATGATTATTCTTACATTTTTAACACAAATATTTGAATTAACAAAATCAATATTTCTAACCTCCTCTTTAGCAGCACAAGGAGGACCTTAGAATTCACCTTCCATGTGTTCTAGTGTCTAATATTTTCATTCAACTTTGTTTTTATAACCCTCCAAGTTAGTCACCATTATTACTTTTTAGTCAATATTCAGATTACATACATATTTAGAAATTCCTTTGCTTATCCTTTCTTTCTTTTTTAAACAACTGAACCCTTTCTAGATTGAATTTCATTCTTCTTCAAGTCTATCCTTTAGCATTTCTTTCAGCAATGGTGTGCTGGTGATAAGCTCTCAATGTCTTTGTCTGAAATATTTTTATTTTTTTCCTCACTCTAATAATAATTTAACTGGTATAAAATGAATTCTAATTTTACAGTTGTTTTGTTCTACAGTTAAGTATATTACTTCGTTGTCTTCTGGCCTCTAATATTATTGTTGTAATTTAATTACTCTTACACGAATAAAATCTTTTTTCTCTGGTTACATCTAAAATTTTTCTCTGTGTCCTTGACATTCTGCAGGTTTGTAAAATTTTTCTAGGTATTAATTTGTCTTTATTTTTCCTCCTTCAGACTTGAATCAGGGTTATGAAAATTTTTCAGACATCATCTCCTTTTTGTAAGCTTTTTTAAAGCTCATGAGTCCTAGGAGCTTTGCTTATAGTTTATCATGAATAAAACATCCCTGTTTACTTAGTGCATATGAGAAAGTAAATCAAACATTTTTTACAGATAGCAGTATGAGAAAAGTACCATAAACGAATTCCAGAGTACTGGTTCACAAAGAACTGAGAAAGCTCACAGGAACATAAATATTTTGTCTGTAAAGCTATGAGGAGTTGTTGAAAATTCTAGAATAGTGGGGTGGTTTAATTGACTATTTACTTTGGCAAAACTAATCTGATTCCAGAGCTATGATGAATTGAAGGCAAAAGTGGAGATGGAATGGAAGGGGGCCACAAAAAGGTTATCCAAATTGTATGACCAAGAAATAATGAGAACCTCAGTCATAGAACGGTGGCCTTGGGTTGTAAAGAGTGCGCCAAACAAAGGTGGTTTTACAGAAATGAATTTCTACAGGATTTTTCATTCCTACAGTCCTTACAGGTCATCTGGCCATGTCCGTGTGCCTGGATTCTGCACTTCTGACCTTGCATAACGTCTACTTGCTGTATTTTCCTGGTTTTTGTTAGTCCAAGTGGCTTCTCACACAGTAGGCACTGACCTCTACTCTGAAATGGAAACAGGACTCTAATTTGCCTGCCTCTCTCTGATTCATGGCCTTGCCCTGGTCCCTGAGAACTTTCAGCCCTTAAATTTGTATTATTTGAGTACCCACACTCCCAACAAGACAATGAATCACAAATAAATTGGCAGGTGAAAAAACATTCCAAAAAGAAATGAGAGAGAAATTGATGGAAATGAAGAGAATAGAAAAACTACGTTGGAGATACACTGACTAAATGTTTGTGGACCCCCACATGGGCATTGGGCAGGTTACCAGTTCATGAGGGTGGAGCCCTCACAAATGGGACTAATGTCCTTATTAAAGGGACCTCAGAGCATTCTCTTGCCTTCTGAGGCTACAATGAGGAGGCAATCAGCAACCTGGAAAAGGACCCTCATCAGAACCCAGAATGGACGATAGGGGCATCCTCATCCCTTAATCTCAGACTTCCAAACCACAGAAATGTAAGGAAAAAAATGTTGCTGTTTATATTCTACCAAATCTATGATAATTTGTTATAGCAGCCCAAACTAGCTGAGGCAGAAGGTTTATACCTGTTATATTTATTTAAGCATAGGCTCTATAAACTTCCATGTGTGTAAATTTGACCTTTTCTAAAAGATGCTGGGCGTCTGATTAATCCAACTGGCTGTGCCTGTTTTATTCAGGATTCTTTTAGGTAGGATTCACAAGCCAGAAAATGCCAATAAGCTTCAGAGATAAGATGTTTTCCATGATCACAGTCAGTTCTTTTTCAGACTCATTAACACTTGACCACAGAGTGCAAATCAGGATGTCCCACTTGTCCTCTATTTAGGTGAGCAGAGTATGATGCCAGAGTAATTTTTAAACCAATTAGGATCTTCCCACTTGGGGTTACACAAATGGAGATATAGTAGACCTCTTTTTATACAAGCCATGTGGTAAATTTCCTGAAAATATGTTCAACATAATTTTGACAAATTATTTAAAAGAAATCCCAGCCTGTCAATGAAAACTACTCATAGAATTTATTTTTTGAAATATAACACTACTTCTACAGTAAACCTTTTTGCCTAAACCACAGTGATAAATGAAAGGGACAGATGTAAACCTTAATCCAGTCAAGTATATTATACTTCATAGCTAACAGAATATTCATAATTTTCATACCTTAAATTTTTTATCATAAGGTAGTTTTTACTTCTTATGAGAAAACCACATTTTCCACTCTAAGGCATATTTAATTTGATTATTCTCAAATGTGTATATATATATATATATATATATATATATATATACACACACATACATATATATGTATATATACATATATACTTTTTTTTTTGCTATGAAAATATTTTATTAGGTCAAACTACTTGCTATGAAACTGCTTTAAGGAATGCTGGGAAGATGGCCGCCTAAGAACAGCTCAGGACTTCAGCTCCCAGTGAAAGTGCAGAGGGTGAGTGGACGCCGCATTTCCAGACGAACTCTTCTTGCCCACAGACCAGGAGATACCCAGGCAGAGGGGTTGCCAGAGTCGCAGTCCCAGCTGGTGCGGCTGTTTTGGCCCCCTCGGGGCTGATTCCGCCCACGCAGCTGCTGTGACCACTCCCTGTTGCTGCGGTTCTCCGTACAAAAGCCACTGGTCTGGGAGCCCTCTTAGCTGGCGAGCAGAGCCCTGAGACGGCAGAGTTGCCCATTCATCTGAAATAGCGAGTCAGGCCAGGAGATTCCTAGGCAAAAAATCCGCCAGGAGTCGGCGCCACAGTTCGAGCCGACTCCGTGAGTCGCAGCACGGGAGATCCTGGCGCCTTTTCAACAAGCGACTGGAACGTGGGGTCCTTCAACTTAAAAGAAAAGACTCTGAGTCAGGGAGCCAGGTGATCAGGCTCGGTTGGTCCCACCCCTCCACCCCCAACAACAACGAAAACAAAAACAGTAATTGGAAACCCTCTGGGTTGAGCCCTTCAAACCAAACACAGCTGAACCAGGACAGTCTGGCTCAGTGGGGGAGGGGCCTCCGCCATTATTGAGACTCTCCACCACTATGGAGGCAGGCTGCCATTGCCAAGGCAACCTGCCACAACAGAGAGAGTCCGCCATAACAGAGGTGGGGCCACCATTGCCCAGACAGTTCTAACTATGCCCATATAAAAAGGAGTACAGGGAAGAGCTCAGGGCAGCTGGGCGGAGACAACAGCAGCTCAGCAAAGCCCCTGCGGGCAGGCAGTGGCTAGGCGTGCTGCTAGCTGGGCAGGTCAGACCTGAAAGAAAAATCAAAAAAGGCAGTAGTGCAACGGAAACTCATAAAGCTCCAACTCCCTGGGACAGAGACAGACAACAGGTGGATAAACCCACAAAAATGGGAAGAAACCAGCGCAAAAAGGATGAAAACTCCCGAAACCAGAACACCTCTCCTCCTAAAAGGGATCACAACTCCTCACCAGCAAGGGAACCAGACTGGATGGAGAAGGAGGGTGATGAAATGACAGAATCAGACTTCAGAAGGTGGGTAGTAGGAAACTACAATGAGCTAAAAGAACATGTTCTAACCCAACGCAAAGAAAATAGGAACCTTGAAAAAGGATTGCACGAACTGCTGACGAGAATGGACAGCATAGAGAGGAGTATAAGTGAATTGATGGAGCTGAAAAACACAACACGAGAACTTCGTGAAGCATGCACAATCTTCAACAGCCGAATTGACCAAGCAGAAGAAAGGATATCAGAGGTCGAAGATCAACTCAATGAAATAAAAAGAGAAGGCAAGAACAGAGAAAAAAGCACAAAAAGGAATGAACAAAATCTTCAAGAAATGTGGGACTATGTGAAAAGACCCAATCTACATCTGATAGGTGTACTTGAATGTGATGAAGAGAATGAATCCAAGCTGGAAAATACTCTTCAGGATATTATCCAGGAAAACTTCCCCAACCTAGCAAGGCGGACCAATATTCAAATCCAGAAAATACAGAGAACACCACAAAGATATTCCTCAAGAAGAGCAACCCCAAGGCACATAATCGTCAGATTCACCAGGGTGGAAATGAAAGAGAAAATGCTAAGGGCAGCCAGAGAGAAAGGTCGGGTTACCCACAAAGGGAAGCCCATTAGGCTCACAGCAGATCTCTCAGCAGAAACCCTACAAGCCAGAAGAGATTGAGGGCCAATATTCAACATCCTCAAAGAAAAGAACTTTCAACCCAGAATCTCCTATCCAGCCAAACTAAGCTTCATAAATGAAGGAAAAATAAAATCCTTTGTGAACAAGCAAGCACTCAGAGATTTCGTCACCACCAACCTGCCCTACAAGAACTCCTGAAAGAGGCTCTACACATATAAAGGAACAACCAGTACCAGCCACTCCAAAAACACACCAAATGGTAAAAGAGCATCAACACAATCAAGAATCTGCATCAACTAACCAACAAAACAGCCAGGTAGCATCAAAATGACAGCATCAAATTCACACATAACAATACTATACCTAAATGTCAATCAGCCCCAATCAAAAGACACAGACTGGCAAATTGGATAAAAAGCCAAAACCCATCAGTGTGCTGTATCCAGGAAACCCATCTTACATGCAAGGATACACAAAGGCTCAAAATAAAGGGATGGAGGAAGATCTACCAAGCAAATGGAGAGCAAAAAAAGGCAGGAGTTGTAATTCTCATCTCTGATAAAATAGACTTTAAAGCAACAAAGATCAAAAGAGACAAAGAAGGACATTGCATAATGGTAAAAGGATCACTGCAACAAGAAGAGCTAACGATCCTAAATATATACGCACCCAATACAGGAGCACCCAGATACATAAGGCAAGTTCTTAATGACTTACAAAGAGACTTAGACTCCCACACAATAATAGTGGGAGACTTTAACACCCTATTGTCAATATTAGACAGATCAACCAGACAGAAAATCAACAAGGATATCCAGGACCTGAATACAGACCTGGAACAAGCAAACCTAATAGACATTTACAGAACTCTCCACCCCAAATCCACAGAATATACATTCTTCTCAGCACCACATCACACCTACTCTAAAATTGACCACATAATTGGCAATAAATCACTCCTCAGCAAATGCAAAAGAACAGAAATCATAACAAACAGTCTCTCAGACCACAGTGCAATCGAGTTAGAACTCAGAATACAGAAACTAACTCAGAACCGCACAGCTTCATGGAAACTGAATAACTTGCTCTTGAATGTTGACTGGATAAACAATGAAATGAAGGCAAAAATAAAGATGTTCTTCGAAACCAATGAGAACGAAGACACAACATACCAGAATCTCTGGGACACATTTAAAGCAGTCTCTAGAGGAAAATATATAGCAATGAGTGCCCACATGAGAAGAAAGGAGAGATTGAAAATTGACACCCTATCATCAAAATTGAAAGAGCTAGAGGAGCAAGATCAAAAAATCTCAAAACCTAGCAGAAGACAGGAAATAACTAAGATCAGAGCAGAACTGAAGGAAATAGAGACACAAAAAACTCTTCAAAAAAATCAATAAATCCAGGAGCTGGTTTTTTGAAAAGAGCAACAAAATAGACAGACCACTAGCCAGATTAATAAAAAAGAAAAGAGAGAATAACCAAATTGATGCAATAAAAAACGATAAAGGAGATATCACCACAGATTCCACAGAAATCCAAACCATCATCAGAGATTATTACAAACAACTCTATGCACATAAACTAGTAAACCTGGAAGAAATGGATAAATTCCTGGACACCTGCATCCTCCCAAGCCTAAACCTGGAAGAAGCCGAAACCCTGAATAGACCAATAACATGGTCTGAAGTCGAGGCAGCAATAAAGAGCCTACCACCCAAAAAAAGCCCAGGTCCAGATGGGTTCACAGCTGAATTCTACCAGACATACAAAGAGGAGCTGATACCATTCCTTCTGAAACTATTCCAGACAATCCAAAAAGAGGGAATCCTTCCCAAATCATTTTACGAGACAAACATCATCCTGATACCAAAACCCGGCAGAGACTCAACAAGAAAAGAAAATTTCAGGCCAATATCCATGATGAACATAGATGCAAAAATCTTCAATAAAATACTGGCAAACCGACTGCAACAGCATATCAAAAAGCTCATCCACCATGATCAAGTAGGATTCATCCCGGGGATGCAAGGCTGGTTCAACATACGCAAGTCCATAAACGTAATTCACCACATAAACAGAACCAAAGACAAAAACCACATGATTATCTCAATTGATGCAGAGAAGGCTTTTGACAAAATTCAACAACGCTTTATGCTAAAAACCCTCAATAAACTAGGTATTGACGGAACGTATCTCAAAACAATAAAAGCTATTTACGACAAACCAACAGCCAATATCATACTGAATGGGCAAAAACTGGAAGCATTCCCTTTGAAATCTGGCACTAGACAAGGATGCCCTCTCTCACCACTCCTATTCAATATAGTACTGGAAGTTCTAGCCAGAGCAATCAGGCAAGAAAAAGAAATAAAGGGTATCCAAATTGGAAAGGAGGAAATCAAATTGTCTCTATTTGCAGATGACATGATTGTATATCTGGAAGACCCCATCATCTCAGCCCAAAATCTCCTGAAACTGATAAACAACTTCAGCAAAGTCTCAGGATACAAAATCAACGTGCAAAAATTACAAGCATTCCTATACACCAGTAATAGACTTCAAGAGAGCCAAATCAAGAACGAACTGCCATTCACAATTGCTACAAAGAAAATAAAGTACCTAGGAATACAACTAACAAGGGACGTAAAGGACCTCTTCAAGGAGAACTACAAGCCATTGCTCAACGAAATAAGAGAGGATACAAACAGATGGAGAAACATTCCATGTTCATGGTTAGGAAGAATCAACATCGTGAAAATGGCCATACTGCCCAAAGTAATTTACAGATTCAACGCTATTCCCATCAAGCTACCAATGACCTTCTTCACAGAACTGGAAAAAAACACGTTAAACTTCATATGGAACCAAAAGAGAGCCCGCATAGCCAAGTCAATTCTAAGCAAAAAGAATAAAGCAGGAGGCATCACACTACCGGACTTCAAACTATACTACAAGGCTACAGTAATCAAAACAGCATGGTACTGGTACCAAAACAGAGATATAGACCAATGGAACAGAACAGAGGCCTCAGAGGAAATACAACATATCTACAACCATCTGATCTTCGACAAACCTGACAAAAACAAGCAATGGGGAAAGGACTCCCTGTTTAATAAATGGTGTTGGGAAAACTGGCTAGCCATGTGCAGAAAGCAGAAACAGGACCCCTTCCTGACACCTTACACCAAAATTAACTCCAGATGGATTAAAGACTTAAACATCAGACCTAATACCATAAAAACCTTAGAAGAAAATCTAGGCAAAACCATTCAGGACATAGGTGTAGGCAAGGACTTCATGACCAAAACGCCAAAAGCAATGGCAACAAAAGCCAAAATAGACAAATGGGACCTAATCAAACTCCACAGCTTCTGCACGGCAAAAGAAACAGTCAGTAGAGTGAATCGGCAACCAATAGAATGGGAAAAAATTTTTGCAGCCTACCCATCTGACAAGGGGCTGATATCCAGAATTTACAAAGAACTAAAGCAGATCTTCAAGAAACAAACAAACAAGCCCATTCAAAAATGGGCGAAGGATATGAACAGATACTTTACAAAAGAAGACATACAGGAGGCCAACAAACATATGAAAAAATGCTCATCATCACTGGTCATCAGAGAAATGTAAATCAAAACCACATTGAGATACCATCTCACACCAGTTAGAATGGCGATCATTAAAAAATCGGGAAGCAACAGATGCTGGAGAGGATGTGGAGAAATAGGAACACTTTTACACTGTTGGTGGGAATGTAAATTAATTCAACCATTGTGGAAGACAGTGTGGCGATTCCTCAAGGACCTAAAAATAGAAATCCCATTTGACCCAGCAATCCCATTACTGGGTATATATCCAAAGGATTATAAATCATTCTACTACAAGGACACGTGCACACGAATGTTCATTGCAGCACTGTTTACAATAGCAAAGACCTGGAACCAACCCAAATGCCCAACGATGATAGACTGGATAGGGAAAATGTGGTACATATACACCATGGAATATTACGCAGCCATCAAAATCGATGAGTTCATGTCCTTTGTAGGGACATGGATGAACCTGGAAACCATCATTCTCAGCAAACTGACACAAGAACAGAAAATCAAACACCGTATATTCTCACTCATAGGCGGGTGTTGAACAATGAGAACATATGGATACAGGGAGGGGAGCACTACACACTGGGGTCCGTTGGGGGGAAATGGGGGAGGGGCATTGGGGTGGGGAGGTGGGAAGAGATAGCATGGGGAGAAATGACAGATACAGGTGAGGGGACGGAAGGCAGCAAACCACACTGCTATGTGTGTACCTATGCAACAATCTTGCATGTTCATCACATGTACCCCAAAACCTAAAATGCAATTAAAAAAAAAAAAAGAAAAAAGAAAATGCTTTAAAATGCAGGAGATGTAAAGACTCAAGTGTGTAGTGACAACGGCTATCATAACACACTAAAAAAATCCACACTGCTTCCCCCTTTATCTAGAAAAGGAAGCTTCTAGGCTACTTCCTCCTCCTCCGCACACTCCTCAAACTCCTCCTCCTCAGCTGTGGCGTCTTGTCATTGCTGATATTCTGATACCAGGTCATTAAAGTTGCTCTCGGCCTCGGTGAACTCCATCTCATCCATGCCCTCGCCCGTGTACCAGTGCAGGAAGGCCTTGCGCCTGAACATAGCTGTAAACTGTTCAGAGATGCGTTTATATACATGTATATACATACATATATATACATTTGCTAAAATTGAGAATATATATATATATATATACATGATTGGTATTATATATATATATATATACATGAAGCTATAGGTATAACTATTTTCTACTTAGATACTAGAATAATGTTCCAAAATCAGAATTCTCCCACACACCAGAGTAACAATAATTCTAAAAGTAAAGGCATCTGGGCTCCACATACCAATAAAGATATGAGTACCTGACTGAAGATTCAAGATACAGGCATAAAAAAAACAAAATGTTAAATATAGGACCTCTGAATCATTAATAAATTAGCATAATTCAAACCTTAAAAAAAAACAGACAAAGCACAGGCAAGATAAGTTGGACCTCATGAAAATTTAAAATTGTGTATATCAAAGAATATCATCGACAGAAAAGGCAATTCCCAGAATGAAACAAAATAGTTGCAGTTGTATATCTGATAAGAGGTTAATACCCAGAAAATAAAATGAACACCTACAATTCAACAACAAAACCAAAAACCACCCAATTTAAAAATCAGCAAGACTTAAATGGATATTTTTCCAAAGACAATCCATGAATGGCCAATAAAAGCATAAAAAGAGGGCAGAATCACCAATCATGATGATGGCGGCAGAACAGGCAGGAGACCCGCCCTACCTGGGTGCTGCTGTACCTGCCCTGGCCCACTCAAGACCTGGCTGTCTCTGTGCTCTGTGCTCTGTCAACACCTGCTGCAATCCCAGAGGTGTGGCCAGAGCTGCAAGCTCCACGAAGATGGCAGGAGCTGGAGACAAGCAGGAGCCCTGCCCCTTTCGAGTTGGTAGGGAGAGAGTTCCCTGGGTGCATCTACAGCCACCCAAGCCTGGTTGTAGGTGGCAACCCTGTGCTCCTGGGGGCCTGAGAAGGCTCCACCGCCCCCTGCAGGTTCTGAAGTGCCTACTCTCACTGCCTGGCCTCTCCCTATTCCCAGCGCCCACTCTGATAATGGAGCAAGGTTGAGGCCAAGCCCAGTCACTTAGCAGCCCAGCTAGGTGGGCACATGCCTAGGCCAACATTGACACACCAGCCCCCAGCCACATCAGCCACCTCTGGACTTTGGGTGCCAAGGGGCACTGGAGGGAAGCTGCGGAGGGACTGAGGGCAGTTCATTGCTGGCCTGCAGGATCTCCTTAGCACAAACAACCTGGGTGGCCATGAATGGTGGGAGGAGATAAACAGGCTCCTGGATGAAAGGGGACAGGTCCCAGGTGAAGCATCACCTTCAGGCCAAGGAAGTCCTGAAGCCTGGGGACCAGGGAACTCATGGTTCTTTTTCCTGGACCCACCATGGCTATCCATAGACCAATCAGTGCACACTTTCCCCCTCTGAAGACTATAAAAATCCCAGACTCAGCCAGGGCAGAGCAGACATAGGGATGACCAGTTGCAGAGAGAAGCTACCCTCTTCAGGGCCTTCTCTCTGCTAAGAGCTGCAGACAATAGGATGACCAGCTGCAGAGAGGAACTACCCTCTGCTGAGAGCTGAACACTTGTTGAGACCATCTACCTGCAGTGAGGAGCCACCCACTCCCGGGACTCCTTTCTGCTAAGAGCTAAACACTAGAAAGAATGACCTGCCTACAGAGAGGAGCTTTTAACACTGAACTCAGCGCAACTTTGTCATAGCATAAAGCAAAGCCACAATGGGCTCAGCCAGCAACTATGCACAGAGGAACATTTGGACCGTACCTAGCCAGAGGAAAATCACCCATCTCAGTGGTCATAACTTGAGCTTCTCAGCAAGCCTCTCTACTACATGCCAAAGTACACTGGGGTCCTAGGTAAACTTGAAAGACAGTCTAGGGCACAAGGGCTGCAATTCCTAGGCAACTCCTAATGCTGAGCTGGGCTCAGTACCAGAGAACTAGGGTGGCACAAGACATAGGGACACATCAGCTGGAATGGCTAAGGGACTGCTTGCACCATCCCTTCCTCAATCCCAGGGAGCTCAGATTGCAGCAACAAAAGTGACTCCTTTCTTCCACTTAAGAAACAAACATGAAGAGTAAAGACAACTTTGCCTTGCATCTTGGATATCAGTTCAGTCTTTTGTGAGCCAGTACTCTGGAATTCTTTTGTGGTACATTTCTCATACTGCTATCTGTAAAAAAATGTTTGATTTACTTTCTCACACACACTAATTAAACAGGACTGTTAAATGATGAATAAAACAGCCCTGTTTAATTAGTTCATATGAGAAAGTAAATCAAAGAAAGACTCCTTTCTTCCACTTAAGGAGAAAAACATGAAGAGCAAAGAGGACTTTGTCTTGCATCTTGAATACCAGTCCAGCCACAGTAGGATAGGTCACCAGGCAGAATTGTGAGGCCCCCACTCCAGGCCTTAGCTAATAGACATTTTTACATACACTCAAGACCAAAAGGGAACATGCTACCTTGAAGGGAAAGACCCAATCCTGACATAATTCATCACCTGTTAACTAAAGACCCCTTTGGCTCTGAATAATAAGCATTAATACCCAGGTAGAATGCCATTGGCCTTGGACTCTGATACATGCTCACTATAGGTGTGACCCAGCGTATTTCCAGCTGTGATGGCTACAGTAAAAGACTCCTCCTGTTGGAGAAAAGCAGAGGGAAAAGTGAAGGGAAGTTTGTCTTGCACATTAGGTACCAACTCGGCCACAAGGGGGTAGAGCAACAAACAGCCTCTTGGGGTCCCCAAATCCAGATCTAGGCTCTTGAACAGTATTTATGGACCTCCCCTAGACCACTGGAGAGCCCACTGCCTTGAAGGTTGAGTCCCACACCTGGCAACATTCACCACCAGCTGACCAAAGAGCCCTTGGGATTTAAGTAAACATCAGCGATGGCCAGACAGAACTCCCTCAACCATGGGTCAGTGGTGGTGGTGGCCACAGGAAGATGCTATTCTACCAGTGGAAAAGGGAGGGAAGAGCAAGAAGGACTTTGTATTGTGGTTTGAGGGCCAGCTTAGTCATAGTAGAATAGAATATCAGACAAATTTCTAAGATATTTGATTCCAATGTCTGGCTCCCAGACATCTCTGGACCTGTGCAAGGCCTGGGGAAACTCACTGCCCTGAAGGGAAGAACATAAACCTATCTGGACCTAGGGACATGAGTGAACATAGTAGATAGCCAGGTAGTGGTTATAGCAGACTTTGGGCAAGACCCAGTGCTTGGGTAAGACCCAGTGCTGTGCTGGCTTCAGGTCTGACACAGGGCAATCCCAGTGGTGGTGGCCACAAGGGTGTTTGCATTACCATACCCTAGTTCCATGCAGCTTGGCAGAGACAGAGAGACTCCATTTATTTGGGAGAAAGTAAGAGGGCAAACAAAAAACAAGAATCTCTGCATGGTAATACAGATAATTCTTCTGAATCGTATTCAAGGCCATCAAGGTGGTACTTCTACAAGTCTCCAAAAAACACAGAGATATTGGACTTGGGGCCCAAGTTTTTTTTAATACCTGGAAAGCCTTCTCAAGAAGGTTGGGCACGAATAAGCCCAGATTGCAAAGACTAAAATAAATATCCAACTCTTCAATGCCCAGAGACTGAAGAATATCTACAAGCATCAAGATCATCCAGGAAAACATAACCTCACCAAATGAACTAAACAAGGCACAAAGAATTAATCCTGGAGAAACAGAGATATGTGACATTCCAGAGAGATAATTCAAAATAGCTGTGTGTTGAGGGAATTCAAATAAATTCAAGATAATACAAAGAAGGAATTCAGAATTCTATCAGATAAGGTTAACAAAGAGAATTAAATAATTTAAAAGAATCAAGCAGAAATTCTGGCATTGAAAAAATGTAATTGAAATACTGAAGAATTTATCAGAATCTCTTAGCAGAATTGATCAATCAGAAGAAAGAATTCATGAGCTTAAAAACAAACTATTTGAAAATGCATAGTCAGAGGAGAGAAAAGAAAAAGGAATAACAAACAATAAAGCATGCCTACAAGATCTAGAAAACAGTCTCAAAAGGGTTAATCTGAGATGTACTGGATGTATTGGCCTTAAAGAGAAGGTAGAGAAAGAGAAAGTGTAGAAGTTTATTCAAAGGGATAATATCAGAGAACTTTCCAAACTTAAAGATATCAACATTCAAGTACAAGAAGGTTATGTAATACTAAGATTTATCCCAAAGAAGACTGCCTCAAGGCATCATATAATCAACTCCTAAAGGTCAAGGATAAAGAAAGCATCCTAAAAGCAGCAAGAGAAAAGAAACAAATAACATACTATGAAGCTCCGATAAACCTCACAGCAGACTTTTCAGTGGAAACCTTATGGGTCTGGGGAAAGTGGCATGACATATTTAAAGTGCTGAAGGAAAAAACTTTTACACTAAGATAGTTTATTTGGTGAAAATATCCTTCAAACGTAAAGGAAAAATAAAAATCTTCCCAAACAAAAGTTGAGAGATATCATCGCCGACCTGTCCTATAAGAAATGCTAAAGAGAGTTCTTCAATCTGAAAAAGAAAAAAAAAAAAAAAGGATATTAATGACCAAGTAGAAATCATCTGAAGACTCATTGGTAATAGTAAGCACAATGAAAAACACAGACTAGTTTTACACTGTAATTGTTGTGTGTAAACTACTCTTGTCTTAAATAGAACTACTAAGTGATAAACCAATCAAAAATAATAATACAATGACATTTCAAGACATATTATAATAAAACATAAAAAGAAACAACAAAAAGCTTAAAAGCAGGAGGATGAAGTTAATGTGTAGAGTTTTATTAGTTTTCTTTTTATGTATTTCTTTATGCAATCATAAACAAACATTGTTAAGTCAACTCAGTTTAAAATAATAAATTTTATAGTATTTGCAAGCCTAATGGTTACCTCAAGCCAAATAAACATGCAATAAATAGACAAAAAAATTAAAAGCAACAAATTAAATCATACTACTAGAGAAAATCACCTTCCCTAAAAGGAATACAGAAAGAAAAAGACCAGAAAACAAATAACAAAATGGCAGAAATTCCTACTTATCAATAGTAACATTGAATTAAATGAATTAAACTCTCAAAAGACATGGGGCAGTTAAATGGATTAAAAAACAAAACCCAATGATCTGTTGCTTGCAAAAAAACACACTTCATCCATAAAGATGCACACAGACTGAAAATAAAGGGATGCAAAAGACATTCCATACAAAGACAAACCAAAAGAAAGCAGGAGTAGCTATACTTAGGCAAATAGATTTCCAGAAAAAAACTGTAAGAAGTGACAAAGAAGGTCATTATATAATGATAAAAAGGTCAATCCAGCAATAGAATATAACAGTCATAAATATATATGCACCCAAACTGGAGCACCCATATTTATAAAGCAGACATTAGAGCTAGACAGACAGACCCTCAATACAATAAGAGCTGGAGACTTTAACACTCCACTTTCAGCATTAAACAGATTTCCCAGACAGAAATTCAACAACCAAAAAAAAAAACAGTAGACTTTATCTGCATTATAGAACAAGTGGACCTAATATATATTTACAAAACATTTCCTCCAAAGGCTGCAGAATATACATTCTTCTCTTTCACACATGGATCATTCTCAAAGATAGACCATATGTTATGTCAAAAAATAAGTCTTACAATATCAAAAAAAATTGAAATAATATCAAGCATCTTCTCTGACCACAATGGAATAAAACTAGAAATCAATAACAAGAGGGATTTTTGGAAATTAAACAGATTCATGAAAATTAAACAATGTGCTCCTGAATGACCAGTGAGTCAATGAAGAAATTAAAAAGAAAATTGAAATATTTCTTGAAACACATGATAATGGAAACCCAACAAACAAAAACCTATGGGATATAGCCAAACAGCTCTAAAAGGGAAATTTATAGCTATAAGTGCTAACTTCAAAAAAGAAGAAAAGCTTCAAATAAATAACCTAACAATGCATCTTAAAGAACTAGAAAAGCAAGAGCAAAACAAACCTGAAATTAGTAGAAGAAAAGATAAAATAAAGACCACAACAGAAAGAAATAAAATTGAAATGAAAACAATACAGAAGATCAACAAAACAAAAACCTGGTTTTTTGACAAGATAAACAAAAATGACAAACCTTTAGCCAGACTGATGGAAAAAAGGAGTAAGACCCAAATAAATAAAATCAGAGATGAAAAAGAAGACATTACACCTGGTACTACAGAAATTCAAAGGATCATTAGTGGCTACTATGAGCAACTAAATGCCCGTAAATTGGAAAATCTAAAGGAAATGGATAAATTCCTAGACACATAAACCTCTATCATCATATAAAGATTGAACCTTGAAGAAATCCAAAATCTGAACTAATCAATAACAAGTAGCAAGATCAAAGCCATATCCAAAAGTCTCACAGTAAATAAAAGCCCAATGGCTTCACTGCTGAATTCTACCAAAGATTTAAAGAATAATTAATGCCACAGGCAAGGACTTCATGACTAAAACACCAAAAGCCATGGCAACAAAGGCCAAAATAGACAAAATGGGATCAAATTAAACTCCAGAGCTTCTGCACAGCAAAAGAAACAATCATTAAAGTGAACCAGCAACCAATAGAATGGGAAAAAAATTTTGCAGTCTACCTATCTGACAAAGGACTAATATCCAGAATCTACAAAGAACTAAAACAGATTTACAAGAAAAAAAACACACAAACCCATTCAAAAGTAGGCAAAGAACATGAACAGACACTTTTCAAAAGAACACATATATAAGGCCCACAAATATATGAAAAACTGTCCATCATCAAAACCACATTGAGATACCATCTCACACCAGTTAGAATGGCGATCATTAAAAAATCTGGAGACAACAGATGCTGGAGAGGATGTGGACAATTAGGAACACTTTTACACTGTTGGTGGGAGTGTACATTAGTGCAACCATTGTGGAAGACAGTGTGGCAATTCCTCAAGGACCTAGAAATAGAAATTCCATTTGACTGAGCAATCTCATTACTGGATATGTACCCAAAGGATTATAAATTATTCTATTATAAAGGCACATGCACATGTATGTTCATTGTGGCACTGTTTATAATAGCAAAGACCTGGAACCAACACAAATGTCCATTGATGATAGACTGGACAAGGAAAATGTGGCACATATTCACCACAGAATACTATGCAGCCATAAAAAACAGTGAGTTCATGTCCTTTGTGGGAACATGGATAAATCTGGAAACCATCATTCTCAGCAAACTGACACGAGAACAGAAAATCAAACACCACATGTTCTCACTTACAGGTAACTATTGAACAATGAGAACAAATGGACACAAGGAGGGGAGCATCACACACTGGGGTCTGTTGGGGGGGGATAGGGGAGGGACAGTGGGGGGTAGGGAGGTTGTGGAGGGATAACGTGGAGAGAAATGCCAGATATAGGTCATGGAGGGGGGATGGAGGCAGCAAACCACATTGCCATGTATGTACCTATGCAACAATTCTGCTTGATCTGCACGTGTACCCCAGAATCTAAATATATATATATATATATATATATATATATATATATATATATATATATAATTGATACATAACATATGTACATATATTTGGGTTATTTTTTATAATTTGATACTGTTACATAATCAAATTAAAGTAATTGGGATTTCTATCACCTTAAATATTTATGTTTTCTTTATGCTAGCAACATTTAAATTATTATCTTCTAGCTATTGGTGTTAACATTAACAAGAATATCTTCACAATTTTTTTTTGTTTCCAATACATTTATTTAATCAGAACTTCAAAGGATTATAGAAGAATGCATTTTTAACAAGGACTGCAAATGATTCTAGGTTTTAATTAAAAGTGTGCCTTGGGGAAGCAACTTTACCCTTTATTGTGTGTCAGATTACATATAGAATAAAATAAAAAGTCATATAATGGAACAAAAAAATGCTTTATAGGAAATATTAGTAGATACCTAAATACAGTATGGTCTTACAAATAAAATCATATATAGAGAGAGTTGTATTTCTAAGTACAGTAGTGCCCCCTCATCCAAAGTTTCCCTTTCTATTGTTTCAGTTACCTGTAGTCAACCACATTCTAAAATAGGTGAGTACTGTACAAGAAGATATTCTGAGAGCAAGAGACACCAACCACATTCACGTAACTTTTATTACAGTATGTTATCATTGTTCTATTTTATTATTATTAATCTCTTGCTATGCTTAATTTATACATTACACTTTATTATAGATATGTATATACAGAAAAAACAGTGTATAAAGGTTTGGTACTATGTGAGGTTTCAGCAGTCCACTGGGGGCGTTGGGACATATCTCCCAACAATAACGGGAAATTATGTATGCAAAATCAAAAGCTATACAACACAGAAACATTGAGAGAGCAAATCCAAGTATAAGTGAAGACATTCCTCTGAATTCCTAGGTTTCACTGGGCATCAAAAATGACCAACGTTTTAGTCCTTTTCTTGTACTTTATTCTGTATACACATTCTCTGCATCTGATTGGATCCCTAGATTTTATTTCATTTTCTGTGTGACATTCTCCACAGATATATACTATTGGTTGCTACTTTGGAGGTTGCACATCCTTGTGGGTGTCCATTGTTAGCCCACAGCATGGGAAAACTTCTCACTCTGCATTTCTCTAATTTTTTAAAAATTATAGAAGTATACCCTTAGTGACTTGTAAGAAATGATAGTTGATGATGACAGTAATAAGGGGATTAAAAAAATAACTAGTGCCAATTCTATTCAAATTGTTCTGAAAAATAGAGGGAAGGAATACTTCCAGACATATTCTATGAGGTCGGTATTATCCTGATACCAAAACCAGACAAAGACACATCTAAAAAGAAAACCGCAGGCTAATATCCCTGATGAGAATTGATGCAAAAATACTCAATAAAATATTAGCAAACTGAATTAAACAGTACATTTAAAAGATCATAAAAATGTCATTCATTGTGACAAGTGAGATTTATCCCAGGGATGCGAAAGGATGGTTTAACATACCCAAATCAATCATTGTGAAACATCATATCAACAAAATGAAGGACAAAAACCATGTGATCATTTCAATTAATGCTTAAAAGAACATTTGATAAAATTGAATATCCCCTCATATTAAAAACTCTCACAAAACTGGGTATAGAAGGAAGATATTTCAATCTAATAAAAGCCATATAAGACAGAACCATAGCTGGTATCATATTGAATGAGGAAAAACTGAAAATCTTTCCTCTAAGATCTGGAACACAACAAGGTTGCCCTCTTTCACCTCGGTTATTTAACATAGTACTGGTAGCCCTAGCCAGAGCAATTAGACAAGAGAAAGAAACAGAGAGCATCTAAATCGGAAAGGAAAATGTCAAATTATCCTTGTTTGCAGATAATATTTTCTTATATTTGGAAAAAACTAAACTCTCCACAAGAAAATTATTAGAACTGATAAACAAATTTAGTAAGGTTACAGGATACAAAATCAACATACAAAAATCCGTAGACTTTCTATATGCCAACAGTGAACAATCTGAAAAGGAAATCAAAACCATTAATTTTAGTTACATTAGCCACAGATAAAATTATATACCTAGGAATTAACCAGAGGTAAAATATCTCTAAAATTAAAACTGTAAAACACTGATGGAATAAATTGAAGAGAACACCAAAAATGGAAAGATAGTCCACGTTCATGGATTGGAAGAATCAACATTGTTAAAATGTTCATACTACCCAAAGCAATCTACAAATGTAATTCAATCACTATCAAAATACCAATGACATTTTTCATGAAAAAAGAAAAAAAAATCCTAAAATTTATATGGAACCACAAAAGACCAAGAACAGCCAAAGATATCTTGATCAAAAAGAACAAAACTGGAGGAATCACATTACCTGACTTCAAATTATACTACAGAGCTATAGTAACCAAAGCAGCATGGTATAAAAACAGATACATAAACATATGGAATAGAGTAGAGAATCCAGGAACAAATTCACACACCAACATTGAACCCATTTTTGACAAAGGTACCAAGAACACACACTGGGGAAAAGATGGTCTCTTCAATAAATGGTGTTAAGAAAACTGTATATCTGTAGGCAAAAGAATAAAACTAGGCCCCTATCTTTCACCATATACAAAAATTTGGATCAAAATAGAGTAAAGACTTAAATCTAAGACCTCAAACTATAAAACCACTACAAGAAAATATTGGGAAAATTCTCTAGGACATTGATCTGAGCAAAAATTTCTTGAATAATACCCACAAGAACAGGCAACCAAAGAAAAGTAGACAAATGTGATCACATCAAGTTAAAAAGCTGCTGCAGAGCAAAAGAAGCAGTCAACAAAGTGAAGAGACATCCAACAAAATGGGAAAACAAATTTGCAAATTACCCCTCTGACAAGGGATTCATAAGTAGAATACATAAGGAGTGCAAACAACTCTATAGGAAAAAATATAATACAAATAAAATATTAGCAAAGATCTGAAAATACATTTCTCAAAAGAAGATATGCAAAATGGAAAACAAGCTTATGAAAAGGTGTTCAACACTAGTGATCATCAGAGAAATGCAAATCAAAACTACAATGAGATATCATCTCACCCCAGTTAGAATGACTTTTATCCAAAAGTCAGGCAATAAGAAATGCTGATGAGGATATGAGAAAAGAGAATCCTTATACACTGTTTGTGGGAATGTAAATTAATACAACAATTA
Organism: Saimiri boliviensis; assembly: GCF_048565385.1. Classification (NCBI taxonomy): domain Eukaryota; kingdom Metazoa; phylum Chordata; class Mammalia; order Primates; family Cebidae; genus Saimiri; species Saimiri boliviensis. Next base: position 244,664,450 of record NC_133449.1, read on the forward strand.
TGGAGAACAGCTTGGAGGTTTCTCAAAAAACTAAAAATTGAGCAATCCTACTGCTGGTACATACCTAAAATAAAGGAAATCAGGATATGTAAGAGATACCTGTACTTTTATGTTTATTGCAGCCCTGTTCACAATAGCCAAGATTTGCAAGTAACCTAAGTGTCCATTAACATATGAATACGTAAAGAAAATGTGGTACTTATACACGATGGAGTACTATTCAGCCATAAAGAAGAATAAGATTCTATCATTTGCAATAAGATGGATAGAATAGAGATCATTATGTTAAGTGAAATAAGCCAGGTACAGGAAGACAAATATTACATGTTCTCATTTATAAATGGGATGTAAAATTCAAAACAATTGAACACATGGAGATACAGAGTAGAAGGATGTTTCCAGAGGTTTGGAAGGGCAGCAAGGGGTAAGTGGGGATAGTTAATAGTTACAGAAAGTTTGTTAGAAAGAATGAATAAAATGAATAATACTGAGTATTTAATAGCACAAAAGGATGGCTATCGTCAAAATAATTTAATTGTATATTTTAAAACAATAAAAAGATTATAACTGGATTTTTTGTAATACAGAGGATAAATGCTTGAGGGATGGATACTCCATTTTCCATGATATGATTATTACACATTTCTTGCCCAAATCAAGCCATCTCATGTATCCCATAAATATACACACTATGTACCCACAAAAGTTGAAAATAAAAAAGTTTATCAAAATTAAAATAAAAGAAAAGAGGAATGAAATTCTAACACATGCTACAACATGAATGAACCTTGAAGATATCATGCTAAATGATGTAAGTCAGACACTAAGAGACATGGTTCCACTTAAGTTAATGAAGACCTGAGAGTAGTCAAACTCATAGAGACAGATAGTAGAATGATGGTTGCCTGAGGCTGGGGAAGATAAAAATGGGGAGTTCGTTATTATTTAATGGGAACAGAATTGCACTTTAAAGATGTAAAAGTTCTGGAAATGGATAGTGGTGATGATTGCACAATGAAGAGAATGTACAAAATTCCACCAAACGGAATATTTATAAATGATTAAGATGGTAAATTTTATGTCATGGATATTTTACCACAAAATAAAAATCCAATTTTTAAAAAGTTAAGTGTTCAACAGTTGGCTTCAACTATACACATAGCTACAGGAAGATTGCCAGTTGATTTCCATCTCTACTAACTAGTGAATATAAATGTGACAAAAGGATTTGCCAGGTGTGATGGCTCACATCTACAACCTCAGCACTTCGAGAGGCCAAGGCAAGAGAACTGCTTGAGGTGAGAAGTTCAAAACCAGTCCTGGGAAACATAATAAAACCACTGACTCTACAAAAAATTTAAAACAGACACAAAGCAACAGAGCAAGACCCTCTCTCTGAAATACTCAGGATTTATTGAAGGTGTCTTTATGCCATAACATTTTATAGATTCTTCAACCTGAAAGTATTTATTGAGCACTATATTAATTTCCTGCTCCTGCTGTAAAAATTTACAACAAGTCAGTGGCTTAAGACAACACAAATTTATTATCTTGCAGTTCTGGAGTTTAGAAGTCTAAAGTGGGTCTAACTAGACTAAAGTCATGGTGTCCTCAGGGCTGTTCGTTCTTGGAGCTATCGGGGAGAATTCAATTCCTTGCTTATTTCAGCTTCTGGAGGTGGCCCACATTCCTTGAATTATTGTCTCCTTCCTCCATCTTCCTCATTGGATTTTTGCCCCTTCTTCCACCTTCAAACATCTGGCAGAGTTTCTTACTGTCTGGTTCTTTCTTTTCTGTTTCCCTCTACTACTTATAAGGACCCCTGTATTATACAGGTCTCATTTGTATGATTCAGGATAATCTCATCATCTCAAAGTCATCTGGCTAGCAACCCTAAATTCATCTGCAAACTCAATTATCTTGTGCAATGTAACTTAACATATTTACAGTTTCTAGGGGTGCATATCTCCTGGTGAGGGGTGAGGCACACTATTCTGTCTACCACGAGTCCTTATGCCTGATATTTCCTAGATGCTGCAAAAGTTATAAATCAAATAAAAAATACAGTCAGCAACCTAAGAGGACATAGATTCTATAGAAGAAATGACAAATATGAAATACAAGCAAAGGTAGTTGAAAGAGATGGCAAACTTGGTGGTGCTTTCAATGTAACAGAATTTCAGAGGAGAGTGAAATTATTCTCAGCCAGAGTAGATTATTTACCTAGAATAAAAGGCTAAATTGAGCTAAGAAATAAAGTCACTGTTATGTTTGGAAAGACATAATTGTACTCATCACATATAAAATCTATGTGGTAATGATCAATATTATAACTCTTACATAATATTAAATTTCTTTATAATGAAGACAGAGACAAAATAGAATCAACTGAAAAGTAATATGGTGATTCTCATTCCGAGATTCTCTGAAGGTCACCATACTGTGAGACCCTTGAAACATCCTCTGTATTAGTTCTCCATCACTAATATGCAATTATTTTTCCTTCTTGTGAGAAACAGACTGTGATTGCGGAACCCATTGTTTTCTGAATGGGTAGCTCCCAGGTCTGTGTGCCCTTGGCAGAGATGATAATATCTGCAAATCCCCTGCTAAAAAGGTTATCCTGATCTGAAAATATGAGCTGTCCTTCACTGCCTGATTGACTCACTCTGTCATCTTTCCTAATCAATGAAGGATTCAGGTAACAACTGGACTTCTAGGCACATATCAGGGTAGAAAGAGACAGAAACTCTGCGAGTGCTGAAATCTCTATCTCACTGAAGAACAGAAGTGGGTTTTCATTAAGAAAAAGAGAGAAATAGTGATCCTAGGTTTTATCCCAGCCAACAAGAGTCATTTCTTAGACATAGTTAATTAGTCAGCACTTACCATTTTTTGCACTGAAGAATGTTTCAAAACAGGTGAATAAGGGCTCTAAGATAAAAGTGGTTTTTGAACACCAAGTCTTGGAAATATCAGGTTATATTGGTTTCCTCATGGAAGAACACTTCAGAGCCTGTGCTATCCCAGGGAGCATAGAGTATGCAGCAACTGCCAAGCATTTTACTGTGGAACATTTTTTCCCTCACAATGCAAATGTTTCTCCTGCAGCAAAAGTTTACCAGATGCAACTTAAATACAATACAGTCAATGAACTTGCATTTTACAAATCACTATTGCTTATAATTAAAACTTATGGGGAATAGAAGGAAAAACTACAGTGTTTGCAACTCAGCTTGCAATTCATCTTATATTTATTTTCCTTAAATAATAGATGATTAAAGTGATGGTTTAAAGAATGTACAATAGTAGTATGCCATTTGGGATAGAGAAACAATGGTTGCTACTACTGAACAAAAGCTACAGATACACTCTAAATATGCTCTGTGATGCTCAGGTTTTATAGCTATACATTCATTTCCTTAAATTCCAAAAGAACATAATTTTGTTACTAATAGTCTAAATTCCTCAAGCCTCTGACCTATGTTATCCCACTGAACATATCATTTATATCAGACATATCAAATACCAGTTTTCTTATATGTAAAGCTCAACTGCTTCTTGGCTCATTCTTAGCATCTTTTTGCACTCAAGGAAAAAATAGTCTTGATGTACATGAATAAACAAAAACTATTCACAGCTTTATTGAAATCACTTGAGGCATATTCCCTTTATTACATATAACACTTCTTAAAACTCCCTTTCCTGATCTTATCTCTCACTTTTGCTCATTAACAGCAAGTACCCTCCAATTTCTCCCAAATGTCCCCCAAATCTCAGCCCCAGTAGAATCATTCCTTTTATTTTGCCTATTATCTTCTGCCAGTAATTCTATTCTTTCCATTGAAAATCTAGGTAAACTTTCAGCCTTCTCTCTTGTCTTCCTATTAGTCTATTACTTCCATTAAAGAATTCCCAGTCCACTACTAAATGTGTCTGAGTAACAAAGGTTCTTTCCCAATAAAAGACTAGCAAAAGAGAACAGCAATAAATCATTTTTTATTAGTACCATAATTAGCATGTTTCTGTGCCAGGAACAAATTACCTTTATTATAATTCAAAGAATACAGTTTAGAAAGCAGAGATGTACATATAACTTTGTCCAGGGAACAATTAAAGGATTCAGGAATGCATTTAAAATGATTCTCCTAAGAACAAAATGAAATTCAGTAGAGACCACTGTGGAAGCCTGGACTTCCCATAAACACACAAAGTAACAAGTCACCTCTCCTCCTACACAGTGGAGTGGTGTCAGTGAAGTCCTATGCAAAGTTAAAACTTCCATTACCTCCTAGTGTTAATGAGGGCATTCCCCAATCATAGTGTTAGTGGAGAAGTAACAAGACAGTTTCCCACATCTCAGCCACAGAGGAATGAGTGAAGGCCTGCTGGAGAGCCAGAAATTCAACCTCAACCCAGAAGGAGAAAGGAGCCCCCTCTAACCTGGCTAACCAATGGTGAAGTTGATAAGCAAGTGCCACTGCTGTTGCAGCAAGAGCAGGGCATGTGTTTCCCACTAGCCAACCTAGGCTGCTGCCACTAGAAGCCACCCTTGACCTCCTAGGGTAACTGTCCACAGCACAGTTATTATTACCCCCAGCATAAGCATGCCACCAGGAGCCTAGGGATTATCCTTCCCTTGCCTACCATAGCTTCTGCCTACATATACCATCAGGGAACCTGAAGACAAGCACCCCTGGCCCAAATTTGCTCCCTCAATGCTAGAGTGTGCAGTTTGGCGGCCTGGGGATTTCCCAGCTCAGCCTACCACAGTTAGCACCTGAGTACTCCTTCTGGGGGTCTGGAGTTGAGCCTACTCACATTGCCACTACCATGACAGCTAGCACCTACATGTATGTGCTACCTGCAGATCTGGCAACTGGCCCACCTCTCCCCCACAGTACCATCAACACCAATGTGCACTACCTAGGACCCAGAGGTTATCCCAACACTGCTACTGCCATTACCCATGCCTGAGGAGCCCAAAAACCCAAACACCTGCATGGGTCCCTGAACCCACAAATACTATAGCCAACATACATTGCTCTGGAGCTCAAAGACAGGCAGTCTCAGCCCACCACTGTCACCACTGCAGCCCAAAGATTGACCCATCTGGCATTCCAGTCCCCAGAAAAACTTTACCACAGCCTCAACTAATAACCACAACACAAGCCGCCAAGAAAATCATAGATTCCACTAACGCTGTTTATATCTGAAGAAATCATGCAAAGACTAAACTACTGCATATACCCAAAATCAAAGTCAAAGTGCTCTACCAAACAAATACTATAGATAAATCTTCAGGGAAAAATCCTCCTCTATGAAATCAAATTCAAAAATATTGGAAGAAGTGATCATTATGGCAGATGTGCAGAAAGCAATGTAAGAATACAGAAAACATGAAAAAGCAAGGAGATATGATACCGCCAAAAAAACCACAGTAATTCCCCAGCAACAGATCCCAATCAAAAAAAGTTTAAACAAAAGAATTCTGAAAAATAATGCAAAAAAATCAGAAAAAAACTATTTATGATCTGAATGAGAAATTTACCAGAGAGGTATTATATAAAACAATCTAACAGAAATTCTGGAACTAAAGAATTATTGAAAAAATATAAAATATAGTCAAAAGCTTCAACAGACTAGATGAAGCAGAATATAGACTCTGAGAACTTGAAGAGAGTTCTTTTAAAAAAAAAACCCAGTCAGACAAAAAAAATTTTTTTAAAGTTTAAAAGAATGAGCAAAGCCTTCAAGACACCAGGGAGTGACAAAATATTCAAATTACTGGGGTCCCAGAAGGTGAAGAAAGAAAGAAAAAGTTAGGAAATCTATTTCATGAGATAATAAATTAAAACTTCCCCAGCCCAGAAAGAGATTTAGACATCCAGATACAGGAGGCTAAGTGATCCTTAAAGAGATACAAGATAAAACAATCTCCAGGCCACATTACAGTGAAACTCTCTAAAGTCAAAGACAGAGAATTCTAAAAACAACAAGAGAAATTAGTCACCTATAAAGGAAACCCCATCAGATGAAAGCAAACTTTTTTTTTTTTTTTTGAGACGGAGTTTTGCTCTTGTTACCCAGGCTAGAGTGCAATGGCACGATCTCGGCTCACTGCAACCTCCGCCTCCTGGGTTCAGGCAATTCTCCTGCCTCAGCCTCCTGAGTAGCTGGGATTATAGGCATGCGCCACCATGCCCAGCTAATTTTTTGTATTTTTAGTAGAGACGGGGTTTCACCATGTTGACCAGGATGGTCTCCATCTCTTGACCTCGTGATCCACCTGCCTCAGCCTCCCAAAGTGCTGGGATTACAGGCGTGAGCCACCGCGCCCGGCCGAAAGCAAACTTCTTGGCAGAAACTTGATAGGCCAGAAGGAAATGAGACATTTAAAGTACTGAAAGAAAAAAAAAAAAAAACCTGTCATCCAAGAATACTCTACCCACTAAAATTATCCTTCTTCAGCTAAGAAAAAATAAGTCTTTTCCAGACAATCAAATGCTAAGGGAATTTATCACTACTAGACCAGATTTACAAGATATATTCGAAATAGTCCTAAACACGGAAGTGAAAGGATAACATTTACTGTTATAAAAACACATAAAAGTATAAAACTCACTGGTAAAGCACCACAAATGAGGAAGAGAAAGAACTCAAATGGTACTACTACAGAAAACCAATGAAACACAGTGAAAAACAATAAGAGAAGAAAAGGAACAAATAATATAGAAAACAACCAGAAAACAGTTTAAATATGACAAAAACGAAACTTCACATATCAATATTGAATATAAATGGATTAATTCTCCACTTAAAAGATATAGACTGAGTGAATGGAGAAGGGAATTAATGATCAAACTAATGCTGCTTACAATAAATGCACTTTATCTGTAAAAACACATACAGCCTGAAATTAAAACAATGGAAAAAGACAAGCAATGCAAACAAAACCAAAAATGAGCAGTAATCATTACATTTATATCAGATAAAACAGATTTTAAGTCAAAAATAGTTAATAAAGAAGACAAGGCAATTATATAATGATAAAGGGATCAATCCAGCAAAAGGATGTAACAATTCTAAATATATGCACCCAACACTGTAGCATCCTGATTTATAAAGCAAATATTACGAGATCTAAAAAGAGAGACTCCAATACAATAATAATGAGGGATTTCAACACTCTACTCTCAGCGTTATACAGATCATTCAGACAGAGAATCAACAAAGACACATTGGATTTAAACTGGGTTTTAAACTAAATGGATCTAACAGACATTAACAGAATATTTTCTCCAACAACAGCAGAATACAAATCCTTCTGATCAGCACATGGAATGTTGTCCAGGATAAATCATATTTTCGGACATAAAACAAGGCTCATAAAATTTTTTAAAAACATATCAACTATCTTCTCAGACAACAATAAAATAAAACAGAAAATCAATACCAAGAGGAACTTTGGAAATTATGCAAATACATGAAAATTTTAAAATATACTCCTGAATGACCATTGAGACAATGAATAAATTAAGGTGAAAATCAAAAAATTTTTTTATTTTTAAATGAAAATGGAAATATAATATATTAAAATTTTTTCATTTTAAATTGTTCCATTTTGGTTAAATTTATTTATAAATTTATAAAAATAATTTATAAATATAAATTATTCCATTTTCAAATGAAAAATATTTATATTTCAAATTTATATTTGAAATTTATAAAATATTTCAAATTTATATTTATAAATTATTTTATAAAAATAATTTATAAATATAAATTATTCCATTTTCAAATGAAAATGGAAATATAATATATTAAAATCTGTGGGATAGAGAAAAGAGAAAAAATTAGCAATAAATGCCTACATTTTAAAATAGAAAAATTTTAAATAAACAACTAATGATGCTCCTCAGGAACTAGAGAAGTAAGAATAAATCAAACCTAAAATTAGCAGAAGAAAAAAATAAAAATCAGAGCATAACTAAATGAAATAGAAGCTAATAAAACAATACAAAAGATGAAAGAAATAAAAAGTTTTTCAAAAAAATCAACAAAATTGATTACTAACTAGACTAACCAAGAAAAGAAGAGATAAAACTCAAATAAACAAAATCAGAAATGAAAAGGAGACACTGTAACTGATACCACAGAAATACAAAAGATCATTGGAGACTATTATGAACAACTATATGTCAACAAATTGAAAAAGTCTAGAAAAAAATGAGGAAATTACTAGACACATACAACCTAGCAAGACTAAATCATGAAGAAATAGAAAACCTGAACAGAACAATAACAAATATCAAAATTGAGTTAGTAATAAAACAAAGAAAAGCCGAGACCAGATGGATTCACTGCCAAATTTTATCAAATGTATAACCAAGAACTAATTCCTTCTGAAGGTATTTTTAAAAATTGAACAGGAGGAAATTCTCCCTAACTCATTCTATGAGGCTGGCATTACCCTAATATCAAAACCAAACAAGGACACACACATAGAGAAAAAAAAAAACAACAGATTGATATTCCTGATGAATATACATGCAAAATTCTTCAACAAAATACAAGAAAAACAAAATTTCAACAATGCCTCAAAAAGATAATACACCGTGACCAAGTGAAATTCATACCAAAGAATGCAAGGATGATTCAACATATCCAAATCAAAAAACAAAATACATCAAATCAAAACAATGAAAGAGACTAGATGCCACATGCAGGGTTTTTAAAAAATGAAAGACAAAACGATATGATCATCTCAATAGGTGCAGAAAAAGCATTTGATAAAGCTAAAATTTTCTTTATGATTAAAAACTCAGCAAACTAGGTATAGAAATAAGATTCCCCAAAATAAGAAACGTCATATATAACAAACCCATAGCTAATATTATACTAAATGAGGAAAAGTTAAATGCTTTTCATCTAAGAACTAGAACAAAAGAAGGATGTTCATTCTCATCACTCCTATTCAACAAAGCAGTGGAAGTTTTAGAGAAACTTGGCAAAAGAAAGAATTAAAAGGCATTCAAATTGAAAAAGAGGAAGTCAAATTGTCCCTCTTTCCAGATGACATAATTTTATATTTAGAAAAAACAAAAGACTCCATTAAAAAAAAAAAAAAAACTCTTAGAACTGATAAATTCAGTAACTTCAACACTCTACTCTCAGCATTATACAGATCATTTAGACAGAGAATCAACAAAGACACATTGGATTTAAACTGGGTTTTAAACTAAATGGATCTAACAGATATTAACAGAACATTTTCTCCAACAACAACAGAATACACATCCTTCTGATCAGCACATGGAACATTCTCCAGGATAGACCATATGTTAGGACACAAAACAAGGCTCATAAAATTTTTTAAAAACATATTAACTAAAAAAAAAAAAAAAAAAAAAAAAAAAAAAACTCTTAAAGGATACAAAATCAACATACAAAAATCAGTACAGTTTCTATACATCAATAATGAAATAACTGAAAAATCGTAAAAGCAATCTCTCATTTACAATAACCACACACACAAAAAAAAATACCTAAGAATAAATTTAACGCAGGAGGTGAAAGTTCTCTACAAGTAAAACTACAAAACACTAATGAAAGAAATTGAAGAGGACACAAATGGAAGGGTTTTTTTTTATTGCATTTTAGGTTTGGGGGTACATGTGAAGAACATGCAAGATTGGTGCATAGGTACACACGTGGCAGTGTGATTTGCTGCTAATGGAAAGATATTTTATGCTTATGGACCAGAAGAATTAATATCATTAAAATGACCATCTTTCCTAAATCAATTTACAGAGTCAATGCTATCTTTATCAAAATACCAATGTTATTTTTCAGAGAATTAGAAAAATAACCCTAAAATTTACATTGAATGAAAAAAGAGCCCAAATATATAAAGCAACTCTCAGCAAAAATAATAAATGTGGAGGTAACACACCACCTGACTTCAAAATACATTACAATGTTATCATAACAAAAAGAGCATGGTATTGGTATAAAAATAGACACATAGACCAATGGAACAGAAGAGACAATCCAGAAATCAATTCACATATTTAAGCCAACTGATCTTCAACAAGACCATAAGGAACATACACTGGGGAAAGGACATCCTCTTTAATAAATGGTGCTGGGAAAACTGGAAACTTATTTGCAGAAGAATAAAACAAGGCTATCTCTCACCATATTAAGAAATCAACTCAAGATGGATTAATGACTTAAATGTTAAGACCTGAAAATATAAAACAATAGAAGGAAAAAAACTTCAGAACATTGATCTAATTAAAGATTTCAGATTTCAAATCTATGACCTCAAAGACACAAATAGCAGACAAATGGAACAATATTAAACTAAAAATCTTCTGCATAACAAAAGAAGCAATCAACAGAATATAGAGACAGCCTGTTGAATGGCAAAAAAATATTTCCAACTATCCAAGAGGGAACTGAAACAACTCAACAATAAATAAATTTTTTAAACACACAAATAATCTCATTTTTAAAATGGGCAAATGACATAAATAGTCATTTCTCAAAAGAAGACATAGAAATGGCCCACAGGTATATAAAAAAATGCTTAGCATCACTAATCATCAGGAAAATGCAAATTAAAACTACCATGAAATATTATCTTACCACAGTTAGAATAGCCATTACTAAAAGGACAAAAAATAATAGATGCTGGTAAGGACATGAGGAAAACATAGCTCTTATACACTGTTGGTGGGAATGTAAATTAGTATTGTGACTATGAAAAATAACATAGAAATTTTTCAAAAAAAATTAAAAATAAGACTACTATATAATTTAACAATCCCACTACTGGATATTTATCCAAATGAAAAAACAAAAACAAATAGCCAAAGCAACCCTGAGCAAAAGTAATAAAGGTGGATTTATCACACTACCTGACTTCAAAATACATTGCAATGTTATAATAACAAAACAGCATGCTATTGGTTTAAAAACAGACACATAGACCAATGGGACAGAATGGATAATCCATAAATAAATTCACATATTTACAGCCAACTGATCTTCAACAAGAGCAACAAGATATAAAAATGATACCTGCACTTGCATGTTTATCACAATACTATTCACAGTAGCCAAGAAATAAAATCAACTTAGGTGTCTATCAATAGATACATGGATAAAGAAAATCTGATATAAATACACAATTGAATACTATGTTGGTTCTGGAAGGGTGTGTGGGTGACAGGGGAATGGAGAAAAGTTGATTAATGAGTACAAACATACAGTTACACAGAAGAAATATGTTCCAATGTTTGATAGCAGAGTAGAATCACTATAGTTAGCAACAATAAAGTGTATATTTCAAAGTACCAAGCAGAGAGAACTTGAGACGTTCTCAACACATAGAAATGATAAATACTCAAGGTGATATATACTTCAAATATCCTGATTTAATCATTACACATTCTATTTATGTAACAAAATGTTACATGTACCCATACATACACAAAATATTATGTACCAATAAAATAAAATAAAATGAAAAAATCAACATTAATAACATAATACCCAAAATATCTAAGATTCAGTGAAAAATCATGCCATAAAAAGAATCCAAAAGATCTTAAATTGACTAGAAAAAGACAGTCAGCAAATGCCAATACTAAGATGACAGAGACATTAGAATTATCTAACAATTATTTAAAGCATCCACCATAAAAATGTTTCAGTATGCACATTTAAATAAAAAATAGAAAGTTTCAACACAGAAATAGAACATCTCAGACAAAAATTAGAAGATATAAAGAATAGCTAAATAGAAATTTTAGGACTAAAAAACATACTAATTGAAATTTTTTTTAACTCATGGATGAGCTTAATAGCAGAAGGAAGGTGACAGGAAAGAATCAATGACCTAGAAGACAGAATAATATAAATTACCCAATCTGAATGAGAGAGAAATAGACTGAAAGAAAAAACAGAGAGCCTCAGGGACCTGTAAGACAATATAAAAAGATCTACTATTGCGTATTGGGGTCAGGGAAGGCGGAGAGATAGAGTACAGGACTGAAGAAGTAACTCAGACAAATCCTGGCTGAAAACTCCCAATATTTAGTAAAAACATAAACCTACAGATTCAAAAACCTGACTGAACCCCAGAAAAGATAAACTTAGAGAAATCCACAATAAAATATATTATAGTCAAACTTCTTAAAGTTAAAGAAAAAAAAATCTTGAATGTGAGAGTGAAATAATACCTTGCCTATAGGGAATAAACAATTTGAGTGACAGCAGATTTCTCACTGAAAACCATGGATGCCATAGAAAGTGGCACCCCGTTTTTCCAGTGCTCAGAGAAAAGAATTGTCAACACAGAATCTTAAATCAACAAATTATCCTTCATGGATGAATTAATAAACAAAATGTCATTGTCTAGGTTGAATACCTGGGGTTCATCATCTCACACCAAGAAGATTAAGGATATGGACACACTAGGAGTGAGTGTGGAGTGGAAGTTTAATAGGCAAAAGAAAGAGAAAGGAGAACAACTGTCTCCCTGACCAGAGAGAGGGACTCCCAAGTGGTAAAATTCAGCCCATGGCAGACTGCATTGGATCTTATAGACAGGCACGAGGAGGCAGTGTCTAATTTACATAGACCCGTAGATTTGGTTCAATCAGATGTGAAGTTTAGATAGTGTGCAGGGAAAGCTATTTGCCCCACCCTAATCTTATTATACATATGGGGTCTTTGCTTGGGTGGCACCATATTGTCTTCCTCCTACTGTACATGTGGTTTGACAAAGAGAAGGGAAGATGGAGCTGCCATTTTGATCATGCCTAGTCCCAGGTAGCCTTTTCCTGTTGGTGTAATGGCTGGCTTCCTCAGTTTGCTTGTCTATGTCTGCAGCTTGATTTTACAGGCTGCTCTTTGTTAGAAAAGAAGATTTTGGGGCTGCTTTTCATTAAAGGAGAAACCTTACTGAGGACTCCCATGCCCTCGCTAACTGTCTAAGTAATTTCTTCTTAACTACTATATTGTTGGCACCTTTGTCTTGTACTTCCCAGTCTCCAGAACTGTGAGAAATCAATTTCTGTTCTTTTTAAATTACCTGTTCTGTCGTATTTTGTTTCAGCGGCACAAATGAACTAGGACCAAGGGGTTGAGTGCATTTATGAAGAATTAGAACATCATGAGCTCCCCAGCCATCTCCTCATTACTTTGGTCACAGTGAGAGCTCTGAGACAGCATGGTAATCAGTGGCTGGGAGTTGTTTGAGGGACCAGTGTTTACATTCTGTTGGTAATATCAAGCTGTGGGCAGATTATATAACACCTTTGTACCTCAGTTTTCTCATTGGGAAAATGAGGTAAAAATAACAATCTTTCAGTGTTGTGAGGTCTAAATTGATTCTGTAGAATGCCAGGTACATTTATGGTAGAAACACAATTACACACGCATATAAAATGTTAACCCCACCCTACTCCTAACGTTACATGATGTGAAGGCCTAAAGCAAAAGTAGTTTATGGCCCACCGTTTTCTTTTCATAGCTGTTTCAATTTTTTATATCAGAAATATGCTATATTCAACTAAAAATTTGGTAATTCAAAAACTTTTATTTTGAAATAATCTTATATTTACATGCAACTATAAAATTTATACAGGCAGATTCTGTGTAATTTTATATAGTTTCCTCCAGTGGTAACATCTTACAAAACCAAGTTCTATATCAAAACCAAATCATGATAAATTTTAGTTACAGAATATCCCCATCACAAGGATCCCTCATGTGGCCTTTTAATAGCCACACAACTTCCCTCCCTCCCTCACCTCTTCTTTAACCCCTGATAACCACTCATCTGTTCTCTATTTCTATAATTATATCATTTCAGTCTAATTATCTTGAGATTCATCCTGGTTGTTTGTATTGATAGTTTCTTCTTCTCTTCCTCTTCCTCTTCTTCTTCTTCTTTTTTGCTGAGTAGTATTCCATAGTTTGGATGTACCCATTTGTTTCGCTGATTCATCCATTAAAGAACCAGTTTTTGGCTATTGTGAATAAATCTACTATAAACATTCATACATATATTTTAATTTAAACGTCAGGTTTTATTTCTCTGGAATAAACACATGGAAGGAAAATTGCTGGGTTGTATGGTAGTTGAGTGTCTAGTATTTCAAAAAATTGTGACAAAATTTGTATAACATAAAATTCACCATTTTAGCCAATTTAAAATTGTACATTTTAAAATATACAATTCAGTATCATTCAGTATGTTTAAAATGGTCTATAATCATTACCATCATCTAGTTCCGGAATGTTTTTATCACCCCAAAAGGAAATGTCATAACCATTAAGGAGTCACTTAACATTCTCCCCTCTCTCATTCCCTGGCAACTGCTAATTTGCTTTCTTTCTCTGTAAATTTACCTATTCTGGACATTTCATCTACATGAAATAATACAATATGTGACCTTTTGTGGCTGGCTACTTTCACTTAGCATAACGTTTTCAAGGTTCATTTATGTTACAGCATGTATCAGTAATTCATTCCTTTTTATGTCTGATACTCCATTGTACAAATTTACCACATTTTATCTCCCAGTTCTTCAGGTGATGGACATTTAGGCTGGTTCATTTTTTGGCTATGTGCATTTGGCTATTTCACATATTCACAATTTTTGCAATTATTTATGCTAATGCTAATGCTATGCTGTGAACATTCTGCACGTTTATATATGAATATATGTTTTCTATTCTTTTGGGTTTATACCGAGGAGTTAAATTACTAGGTTATATGGTAAGCCTATATTTAACTTTTTGAGGAACTGCCAGACTATTTCAAAGTGGCTGCTTCTTTGTACTTTTCCACCAGCAATGTATGAGGTTTCTAATTTCTCTACATTCTTGTCAACATTTATTATTCCCCATTTTTAAAATTATAGCCATTTTAATGGGTGTGAAGTGGTATCCCTTTGCAGTTTTGATTTGCCTTTCATGTGCTTATTAGCCATTTGTATACCTTCTTTGGAGAATCTCTACTAAAATTATCTGCCCATCTTAAAAATTAGGATATTTGTCTCTTTATTGCTAAGTTGTAAGGGTTCTTTATTTATTCTGGATAATAGACCCTTGTCAGCTATACAATTTTCAAACACTTTTGTCCATATCGTGGGCTGTCTTTTGACTTTTTTCGTAGTGTTCTTTGATGCATGTTTCCAGTTTTAACAAAGTCCAACTTGTCAATTTTTTTTTTTGATTACTTGTACTTTTGGTATCATATTTTTCAAAAATCAATTAATCCATGGTCATGCAGATCTTCACCAATATTGCCTTCGATGGGTTTTATAATTTTAGCTCTTACATTAGGTGTTCACTTATGGTATTGATATAGGAGTTAAGAAGCAATTACTTAGGAAGATAATGAGGGTACAGGAGTTCTTCGTAAGGTTTCTCTTTTAATAAAAAGCAAGTAATTAATAAATCCAGGAGCTGGTTTTTTGAAAAGATCAACAAAATAGACAGACCACTAGCCAGATTAATAAAAAAGAAACGAGAAAATAACCAAATTGATGCAATAAAAAATGATAAAGGGGATATCACCACAGATTCCACAGAAATCCAAACCATCATCAGAGATTATTACAAACAACTCCATGCACATAATCTAGTAAACTTGGAAGAAATGGATAAATTCCTGGACACCTGCATCCTCCCAAGCCTAAACCCGGAAGAAGTCAAAACCCTGAATAGACCAATAACAAGGTCTGAAGTCGAGGCAGCAATTAAGAGCCTACCACCCAAAAAAAGCCCAGGTCCAGATGGGTTCACAGCCGAATTCTACCAGACATACAAAGAGGAGCTGATACCATTCCTTCTGAAACTATTCCAGACAATCCAAAAAGAGGGAATCCTTCAAAAATCATTTTATGAGACAAACATCATCCTGATACCAAAACCTGGCAGAGACTCAACAAGAAAAGAAAACTTCAGGCCAATATCCATGATGAACATAGATGCAAAAATCTTCAATAAAATACTGGCAAGCCAATTGCAACAGCATATCAAAAAGCTTATCCACCATGATCAAGTAGGATTCATCCCAGGGATGCAAGGCTGGTTCAACATACGCAAGTCCATAAACGTAATTCACCACATAAACAGAACCAAAGACAAAAACCACATGATTATCTCAATTGATGCAGAGAAGGCCTTTGACAAAATTCAACAACCCTTTATGCTAAAAACCCTCAATAAACTAGGTATTGACGGAATGTATCTCAAAATAATAAAAGCTATTTATGACAAACCAACAGCCAATATCATACTGAATGGGTAAAAACTGGAAGCATTCCCTTTGAAATCTGGCACTAGACAAGGATGTCCTCTCTCACCACTCCTATTCAATATAGTACTGGAAGTTCTAGCCAGGGCAATCAGGCAAGAAAAAGAAATAAAGGGTATTCAAGTAGGAAAGGAGGAAATCAAACTGTCTCTATTTGCAGATGACATGATTGTATATCTAGAAGATCCCATCATCTCAGCACCAAATCTCCTGAAACTGATAAACAACTTCAGCAAGGTCTCAGGATACAAAATCAACGTGCAAAAATCACAAGCATTCCTATACACCAGTAACAGAGTTAAAGAGAGCCAAATCAAGAACGAACTGCCATTCACAATTGCTACAAAGAAAATAAAATACCTAGGAATACAACTAACAAGGAATGTAAAGGACTTCTTCAAGGATAACTACAAGCCACTGCTCAATGAAATAAGAGGACATAAACAGATGGAGAAACATTCCATGTTCATAGCTGGGAAGAATCAACATCATGAAAATGGCCACACTGCCCAAAGTAATTTACAAATTCAACGCTATTCCCGTCAAGCTACCAATGACCTTCTTCACAGAACTGGAAAAAACTACCTTAAACTTCATATGGAACCAAAAGAGAGCCCGCATAGCCAAGTCAATTCTAAGCAAAAAGAACAAAGCAGGAAGCATCACACTACCGGACTTCAAACTATACTACAAGGCTACAGTAATCAAAACAGCATGGTACTGGTACCAAAACAGAGATATAGACCAATGGAACAGAACAGAGGCCTCAGAGGAAATATAACATATCTACAACCATCGAATCTTTGACAAACCTGAAAAAAGCAAGCAATGGGGAAAGGACTCCCTGTTTAATAAATGGTGTTGGGAAAACTGGTTAGCCATGTGCAGAAAGCAGAAACAGGACCCCTTCCTGACACCTTACACCAAAATTAACTCCAGATGGATTAAAGACTTAAACATCAGACCTAACACCATAAAAACCATAGAAGAAAATCTAGGCAAAACCGTTCAGGACATAGGCATAGGCAAGGACATCATGACCAAAACGCCAAAAGCAATGGCAACAAAAGCCAAAATAGACAAATGGGACCTAATCAAACTCCACAGCTTCTGCACGGCAAAAGAAACAGTCAGTAGAGTGAATCGGCAACCAATAGAATGGGAAAAAATTTTTGCAGTCTACCTATCTGACAAATGGCTGATATCCAGAATTTACAAAGAACTAAAACAGATCTACAAGAAAAAAAAAAAACCCATTCAAAAATGGGCGAAGGATATGAACAGACACTTTACAAAAGAAGACATACAGGAGGCCAACAAACATATGAAAAAATGCTCATCATCACTGGTCATTAGAGAAATGCAAATCAAAACTACATTGAGATACCATCTCACACCAGTTAGAATGGCGATCATTAAAAAATCTGGAGACAACAGATGCTGGAGAGGATGTGGAGAAATAGGAACACTTTTACACTGTTGGTGGGAGTGTAAATTAGTTCAACCATTGTGGAAGACAGTGTGATGATTCCTCAATGACCTAAAAATAGAAATTCCATTTGACCCAGCAATCCCATTACTGGGTATATATCCAAAGGATTATAAATCATTCTACTATAAGGACACATGCACACGAATGTTCATTGCAGCACTGTTTACAATAGCAAAGACCCGGAACCAGCCCAAATGCCCATCAATGATAGACTGGATAGGGAAAATGTGGTACATATACACCATGGAATATTATGCAGCCATCAAAAACGATGAGTTCGTGTCCTTTGTAGGGACATGGATGAACCTGGAAACCATCATTCTCAGCAAACTGACACAAGAGCATAAAATCAAACACCGCATGTTCTCACTCATAGGCGGGTGTTGAACAATGAGAACACATGGACACAGGGACAGGAGCACTACACACTGGGGTCTGTTGGGGGGAAATGGGGGAGGGACAGGGAGTGAGGAGGTGGGAGGAGATGGCATGGGGAGAAATGACAGATACAGATGAGGGGAAGGAAGGCAGCAAACCACACTGCCATATGTATACCTATGCAACAATCTTGCATGTCCTTCACATGTACCCCAAAACCTAAAATGCAAGAAAAAAAATAAAAATAAATAAATATAAAAAGCAAGCACCAAATCATTTTCTTTTCTAACAAAGAGCACCCTGTAAAATCAAGCTGCAGACATGGACAAGCAAGCTAGAGGCTGCATGGGTGAATGCCAGCCATGTGACAATATGAAATACTACCTGGGATAGGCATGTTCAAACAGGTGGCTTCACCTTTCCTTATCTTTACCAAACCACATGTATAGTAGGAAGAAGACAATATGGCACCAGCCAGGCAAAGATTCCCTTTGTGTAACAAGATTAGGGTAAGGCAACAAGCCTTCCCTGTGTGCCACGTCAACCTCACATCTGATCAAACCAATCTGTGAACCCTACATAAATCAGACACCACCTCTTCATGTCTGCCTATAAAATCTAGTGCAGCACACCATGGGCTGGATTTTCACATTCGGGAGCCCCTCTCTGTCACAAGGGAGAAAACCGTTCTCCTTTCTCTTTCTTTTGTCTATTAAACCTCTGCTTAAACTCATTCCTGTGTGTGCCTGCTTCCTTAATGTTGGTGTAAGACGACAAACCCTAGGTATTTACCCTGGACTATGATGCCACTTCACCAACATTGACGTGTAGTGAGGGACTGCTCCATCAATGGCATCTTCTCATGGTGGCATCTTCACATGGCAGAAAGTAGAAGGCAAAAAGGGATGAACCCTCTCTAGAGCCTCTTTCATAAGGGCATTAATCCATTCATGAGAGCAGAGACCTCATGACTTAATTACCTCCCAAAATGCCTCACCTCTTAGTCACCATCATTTTGGAGGATGCTGTGGTTTGAATGTGGTGTCTTAGAGGGAGCACCACATTTAAACAATAGCATTCTCTAAAACTGAATCCCTGCTAAGGTCCCTCAGCAGAAAAGAGCACAAAGTGCTTAATACAACAGGAGTTAGCAAGGAAGACTCCATCAGAGCCATGAACTGCTGTGTCAGGAAAGGCACCAGATCTTTGACGAAACTTTTGGAGTGACCATAAACATAAAGCTTTCCTGGATCCTTGTACCAAATTTGGAGTCTAGAGACCTCTGCTCTGCTATTGGATATCATGATATCTGTTCTTGAGTTGGCCTGAGGATAGCCCATTGGAAAACTGAGGACACTAGTGGCTCAGAGGCAGAGCTTTGGAGTCAAACAGACATGACACTCCCAGTTACTTACCCAGTGGCAAGCTTGTGCCTATTCTTACATTATTAAGCATCAGTTTCCTCATTAGAAAAATAAGAATAATAGTACTGATCTCACAGGATGGCTGCAAGGATGAACTTAAATGAAGCACGGAGCATACATAGCAGAGTTCTTGGCACATGGTGTTAATAAATGAAGACCATTATGGTTACTATTGTTGTGTCTAAACCAATGTTGTCCAATTGAACTTTCTGTGATGATGGAAATGTCCTATATCTGTGCTAAACTGTATGGTAGCCACTAGCCACATATAGCTATTGATCACTTCAAATGTGACTAGTGTGACTAAGGAACTGAATTTTTTAATTTCACCTAATTTAAATAGTTATATGTAGCTAGTGGCTGCCATATGGATAGCACAACTGTAACCCTTTGCCATTAACCAGGCTGGTCAGCCCAGATTAGATAGAACAAACATTGCCATTATCAACCAAAGCAATTGGAATAGCATTATCAAAAAAGTGAGCAAAAAGTCTTCCTAATAGATGTTTAATTTTATAACATAAAGAGAAACTGCTTTATGGAGAGCCTACTACATTTGTGGTAGGTTTAAAACTAGATTTAAAAAGGGCTGGAAATAGATTTTTATTTAAAATTATGAAAGGACAAAAGGAAGTGTGATAGCTTATTATTTAACAAATATTCACTCATTTATCCCTCCCACTTCTATTAGGGGGTATTCTCCATCCTAATGATTTGGGATTTGGTCATGTGGCCTTAAGAGGCATCTTATGTATCTGTCCATCCCTGTGAAGTTTCTCACCTGTACCAAGTGAAAATATAGCTTCTGCCCAGTTAGCTTCTGCCCCTTGTCCAGGTCCTGGAATAAACCACATGAAGCAGACAAAAGCTTGACCCATACCCTGAAGTAGAGTGAGCTACAGACCCACAAGTGAGAAATAAATGCTATTTCTGTATACCGTTGAGATTTGGTAGGTATTTGGTATACAGAATTTTTTCAGTAAAAATCTGGCTAACACAGGAACTCATATTTATTGAATACTTCCATGTCACTGTACTGTGAATAGACACTTGTGCTCTGATATGGTTTGACTCTGTCACCATCCAAATCTCATCTTGAATTATACTCCCATACTTCCCATGTGTTGTGGGAGTGACTCAGTGGGAGATAATTTTAATCAAGAGGGTGGTTTCCCCCATACTGTTCTCATGGTAGTGAACAAGTCTCATGAGATCTGATGGTTCTATCAGGGGTTTCTGCTTTTGCATCTTTCTCATTTTTTCTTGCCACCACTATGTAAGAAGTACCACCATGATTCTGAGGCCTCCCCAGAAGCATGGAACTGTAAGTCCAATTAAATCTTCTTTTCTTTCCAGTCTCAGGTATATCTATCAGCACCATGAAAACAGACTAATACAGTAAATTGGTACCAGTAGAGTGGGGCATTGCTGAAAAGATACTAAAAAATGTGGAAGTGAATTTGCAACTGGGTAACAGGCAAGGATTGGAAATTTAGAGGGCTCAAAAGAAGATAGGAAAAAGTAGGAAAGTTTGGAACTTCCTAGGGACTTACTGAATACCTTTGACCAAAAATCTGATAGCAACATGGACAATAAGGTCCAGGCTGAGGTGGTCTCAGATGGAGATAAGGCACTTTTTGGGAACTAGAGCAAAGATGACTCTTGTTGTGTTTTAGCAAAAAGACTGGCAGGATTTTGCCCCTGCTCTGAAGATTTATGGAACTTTGAACTTAAAAAAGATGACTTAGTGTAACTGGCAGAAGAAATTTCTAAGCAGCAAAGCATTCAAGACGTGACTTTATTGCTGTTAAAAGCATTCAGTTTTATAAGGGAAGCGGAACATAAAAGTTTGTAAAATTTGCAGCCTGACAACATGATAGAAAAGGAAATCCCATTTTTTGAGGTGGGTCTCAGTTATATCTATCAGCATACTGAGGAGAACTTGAAGCCGGCTGCAGAAATTTTCATAAGTAACAAGGAGCCAAATGTTAATCCCCAAGACAATGGGGAAAATGACTCCAGGTCAAATGAGAGGGCTTCACGGCAGCCATTCCCATCACAGACTCAGAGGCCTAGGATGAAAAAATGGTTTTGTGGGCTGGGCCCAGGGAACTCATGCTGTGTGTAGCCCAGGAACGTGGCGCCCTGTGTTGCAGCTGCTCCAGCTGTGGCTGAAAGGGCCAACATAGACCTCAGGCCCTGAACTCAAAGGGTACAAGCCCCAAACCTCTGCAGCTTCCATGTGGTGTTTAGCCTACAAGTGCACAGAAGTCAAGAATTTTGATTTGGGAACCTCTGCCTAGATTTCAGAAGATGTCTGGAAACACCTGGATGCCCAGGCAGATGTTCACTGCAGGGGCAGGACCCTCATGGAGAATCTCTGCTAGGGCAGGGAGGAAAAAGTGGGTTTGGAGTCCCTACTGCTCCAAATGATGAAATAATTGATTCAAAATCGTAGTGGAACTGGGGTTCCATATTCAAACATTTTGAATCCAAATGTTTAGATAAATTCATGAACAAAGCGTCCATGGTGAGATATTAGAGGAATAAGATACTGCATTAGTCATGGTTCTCCAGAGGAACAGAATCAGTAGTAGATAGGTAGGTAGGTAGGAAGGTAGGTAGATAGGAAGGATAAGATAAGATAGAGATAAAGCTCAAGGGGCTGGGGAGAGAATAATTATGAGGAATTGGCTCATGTGATTATGGAGTCTGAGAAAACAGCATAGTCTGCTGTCTGCAAGCGGAAGACCAAGGAAAGCCAGTCCAAGTCCGAAGGCCAAGAGGAAAGCCAATTGTATACATTCCAGTCTGAGGGCCAGAGAAGATACCATTAGATGTCCCAGCTCAAACAGGCAGGCTAGAAACAAAAGGGGCAAATTCCTTCTCCCTCCACCTTTGTGTTTTATTCAGGCCCTCAATGGGTTGCATGACACCACCCCACCCATACTGGGGAGGTCAATCTGTGCTACTAAGTCTATCAATTCAAATGCTAATCTCATCTGAAAACTATCTCACAGACGCACCAGAAATAATGTTTAATCTGGGCATTCCGTAGCCAATCAGTTTGACACATAAAATTAGCTATCACAAAAACCAAGACCCCAAAATTTTGAATATAGAGATAGAAATGTCTTTTCTGGCCCAACTCTCAAGGCCATGGTCAGAGACAAATGTCGCCCCAGCCAGATCATGATCGTCATCACCATTCTACTTCCATCATGTGTTCTCATCCCAGCTTTGAAGTAAATATTTTCTCTAGAAACTTTACAAATAGACAGAATATTCATTCCATCGTTTTTAAATACATCTTGCCACATTTTAAAAAGATTCTTGGAAAAGCTCATACATAAGGTGTCATTTCATTAGAAACATACTCTGTAGATTCCTGGGACTTTCAAGATGGCCGCCTAAGAACAGCTCAGGACTTCAGCTCCCAGTGAAAGTGCAGAGGGTGAGTGGACGCCGCATTTCCAGACGAACTCTTATTGCCCACAGACCAGGAGGTACCCAGGCAGAGGGGTCGCCAGCGTCGCAGTCCCAGCCGGTGCGGCTGTTTTGGCCCCCGCGGGGCGGATTCCGCCCGCACGGCTGCTGTGACCACTCCCTGTTGCTGCGGTTCTCCGTACAAAAGCCACTGGTCTGGGAGCCCTCTTAGCTGGCGAGCAGAGCCTTGAGACGGCAGAATAGCCCATTCATCTGAAATAGCGAGCCAGGCCAGGAGATTCCTAGGCAAAAAATCCGCCAGGAGCCGGCGCCGCGGTTCGAGCGGACTCCGTGAGTCGCAGCACGGGAGATCCCGGCGCCTTTTCAACAAGTGACCGGAACGCGGGGTCGTTCAACTTAAAAGAAAAGACTGAGTCAGGGAGCCAGGTGATCAGGCTCGGTTGGTCCCACCCCTCCACCCCCAACAACAACGAAAACAAAAACAGTAATTGGAAACCCTCTGGGTTGAGCCCTTCAAACCAAGCACAGCTGAACCGGGACGGTCCGGCTCCATGGGGGAGGGGCTTCCGCCATTACTGAGACTCTCCACCGCTACGGAGGCAGGCTGCCGTTGCCGAGGCAACCCGCCGTTGCCGAGGCAACCTGCCACAACAGAGAGAGTCCGCCATAACAGAGGTGGGGCCACCATTGCCCAGACAGTTCTAACTACGCCCATATAAAAAGGACTACAGGGAAGAGCTCAGGGCAGCTGGGCGGAGCCCACAGCAGCTCAGCAAAGCCCCTGCGGGCAGGCAGAGGCTAGGGGTGCTGCTAGCTGGGCGGGTCCGACCTGAAAAAAAAAAAAAAAAAAAAAATCAAAAAAGGCAGTAGTGCAACGGAAACTCATAAAGCTCCAACTCCCTGGGACAGAGACAGACAACAGGTGGATAAACCCACAAAAATGGGTAGAAACCAGCGTAAAAAGGATGAAAACTCCCGAAACCAGAACACCTCTCCTCCTAAAAGTGATCACAACTCCTCACCAGCAAGGGAACCAGACCGGATGGAGAAGGAGGGTGATGAAATGACAGAATCAGACTTCAGAAGATGGGTAGTAAGAAACTACAATGAGCTAAAAGAACATGTTCTAACCCATCGCAAAGAAAATAGGAACCTTGAAAAAAGATTGGACGAACTGCTGACGAGAATGGACAGCATAGAGAGGAGAATAAGTGAATTGATGGAGCTGAAAAACGCAACACGAGAACTTCGTGAAGCATGCACAAGCTTCAACAGCCGACTTGACCAAGCAGAAGAAAGGATATCAGAGGTCGAAGACCAACTCAATGAAATAAAAAGAGAAGGCAAGAACAGAGAAAAAAGCGCAAAAAGAAATGAACAAAATCTTCAAGAAATGTGGGACTATGTGAAAAGACCTAATCTACGTCTGATAGGTGTACCTGAATGTGATGAAGAGAATGAATCCAAGCTGGAAAATACTCTTCAGGATATTATCCAGGAAAACTTCCCCAACCTAGCAAGGCAGACCAATATTCAAATCCAGGAAATACAGAGAACACCACAGAGATATTCCTCAAGAAGAGCAACCCCAAGGCACATAATCGTCAGATTCACCAGGGTTGAAATGAAAGAGAAAATGCTAAGGGCAGCCAGAGAGAAAGGTCGGGTTACCCACAAAGGGAAGCCCATTAGACTCACAGCAGATCTCTCAGCAGAAACCCTACAAGCCAGAAGAGACTGGGGGCCAATATTCAACATCCTTAAAGAAAAGAACTTTCAACCCAGAATCTCCTATCCAGCCAAACTCAGCTTCATAAGTGAAGGAAAAATAAAATCCTTTGTGAACAAGCAAGCACTCAGAGATTTCATCACCACCAAACCTGCTCTACAAGAACTCCTGAAAGAGGCTCTACACATATAAAGGAACAACCAGTACCAGGCACTCCAAAAACACACCAAATGGTAAAAAAGCAGCAACACAATCAAGAATCTGCATCAACTAACCAACAAAACAGCCAGGTAGCATCAAAATGACAGCATCAAATTCACACATAACAATACTATCCCTAAATGTCAATGGACTAAATGCCCCAATCAAAAGACACAGACTGGCAAATTGGATAAAAAGCCAAAACCCATCAGTGTGCTGTATCCAGGAAACCCATCTTACATGCAAGGATACACAAAGGCTCAAAATAAAGGGATGGAGGAAGATCTACCAAGCAAATGGAGAGCAAAAAAAGGCAGGAGTTGCAATTCTCATCTCTGATAAAATAGACTTTAAAGCAACAAAGATCAAAAGAGACAAAGAAGGACATTACATAATGGTAAAAGGATCACTGCAACAAGAAGAGCTAACGATCCTAAATATATATGCACCCAATACAGGAGCACCCAGATACATAAGGCAAGTTCTTAATGACTTACAAAGAGACTTAGACTCTCACACAATAATAGTGGGAGACTTTAACACCCCATTGTCAATATTAGACAGATCAACCAGACAGAAAATCAACAAGGATATCCAGGACCTGAACACAGACCTGGAACGAGCAAACCTAATAGACATTTACAGAACTCTCCACCCCAAATCCACAGAATATACATTCTTCTCAGCACCACATCACACCTACTCTAAAATTGACCACATAATTGGCAATAAATCACTCCTCAGCAAATGCAAAAGAACAGAAATCATAACAAACAGTCTCTCAGACCACAGTGCAATCGAGTTAGAACTCAGAATGCAGAAACTAACTCAGAACCGCACAGCTTCATGGAAACTGAACAACTTGCTCTTGAATGTTGACTGGATAAACAATGAAATGAAGGCAGAAATAAAGATGTTCTTCGAAACCAATGAGAACGAAGACACAACATACCAGAATCTCTGGGACACATTTAAAGCAGTCTCTAGAGGAAAATATATAGCAATGAGTGCCCACATGAGAAGAAAGGAGAGATCTAAAATTGACACCCTATCATCAAAATTGAAAGAGCTAGAGGAGCAAGATCAAAAAAACTCAAAACCTAGCAGAAGACAGGAAATAACTAAGATCAGAGCAGAACTGAAGGAAATAGAGACACAAAAAACTCTTCAAAAAATCAATAAATCCAGGAGCTGGTTTTTTGAAAAGATCAACAAAATAGACAGACCACTAGCCAGATTAATAAAAAAGAAAAGAGAGAATAACCAAATTGATGCAATAAAAAACGATAAAGGTGATATCACCACAGATTCCACAGAAATCCAAACCATCATCAGAGATTATTACAAACAACTCTATGCACATAAACTAGTAAACCTGGAAGAAATGGATAAATTCCTGGACACCTGCAACCTCCCAAGCCTAAACCTGGAAGAAGCCGAAACCCTGAATAAACCAATAACATGGTCTGAAGTCGAGGCAGCAATAAAGAGCCTACCACCCAAAAAAAGCCCAGGTCCAGATGGGTTCACAGCTGAATTCTACCAGACATACAAGGAGGAGCTGATACCATTCCTTCTGAAACTATTCCAGACAATCCAAAAAGAGGGAATCCTTCCCAAATCATTTTATGAGACAAACATCATCCTGATACCAAAACCCGGCAGAGACTCAACAAGAAAAGAAAATTTCAGGCCAATATCCATGATGAACATAGATGCAAAAATCTTCAATAAAATACTGGCAAACCGATTGCAACAGCATATCAAAAAGCTCATCCACCATGATCAAGTAGGATTCATCCCGGGGATGCAAGGCTGGTTCAACATACGCAAGTCCATAAACGTAATTCACCACATAAACAGAACCAAAGACAAAAACCACATGATTATCTCGATTGATGCAGAGAAGGCTTCTGACAAAATTCAACAACCCTTTATGCTAAAAACCCTCAATAAACTAGGTATTGACGGAACGTATCTCAAAACAATAAAAGCTATTTACGACAAACCAACAGCCAATATCATACTGAATGGGCAAAAACTGGAAGCATTCCCTTTGAAATCTGGCACTAGACAAGGATGCCCTCTCTCACCACTCCTATTCAATATAGTACTGGAAGTTCTAGCCAGAGCAATCAGGCAAGAAAAAGAAATAAAGGGTATCCAAATTGGAAAGGCGGAAATCAAATTGTCTCTATTTGCAGATGACATGATTGTATATCTGGAAGACCCCATCATCTCAGCCCAAAATCTCCTGAAACTGATAAACAACTTCAGCAAAGTCTCAGGATACAAAATCAACGTGCAAAAATCACAAGCATTCCTATACACCAGTAATAGACTTCAAGAGAGCCAAATCAAGAACGAACTGCCATTCACAATTGCTACAAAGAGAATAAAGTACCTAGGAATACAACTAACAAGGAACGTAAAGGACCTCTTCAAGGAGAACTACAAGCCATTGCTCAACGAAATAAGAGAGGATACAAAGAGATGGAGAAACATTCCATGTTCATGGTTAGGAAGAATCAACATCGTGAAAATGGCCATACTGCCCAAAGTAATTTACAGATTCAACGCTATTCCCATCAAGCTACCAATGACCTTCTTCACAGAACTGGAAAAAAACACCTTAAACTTCATATGGAACCAAAAGAGAGCCCGCATAGCCAAGTCAATTCTAAGCAAAAAGAACAAAGCGGGAGGCATCACACTACCGGACTTCAAACTATACTACAAGGCTACAGTAATCAAAACAGCATGGTACTGGTACCAAAACAGAGATATAGACCAATGGAACAGAACAGAGGCCTCACAGGAAATACAACATACCCACAACCATCTGATCTTCGACAAACCTGACAAAAACAAGCAATGGGGAAAGGACTCCCTGTTTAATAAATGGTGTTGGGAAAACTGGCTAGCCATTTGCAGAAAGCAGAAACAGGACCCCTTCCTGACACCTTACACCAAAATTAACTCCAGATGGATTAAAGACTTAAACATCAGACCTAATACCATAAAAACCTTAGAAGAAAATCTAGGCAAAACCATTCAGGACATAGGTGTAGGCAAGGACTTCATGACCAAAACGCCAAAAGCAATGGCAACAAAAGCCAAAATAGACAAATGGGACCTAATCAAACTCCACAGCTTCTGCACGGCAGAAGAAACAGTCAGTAGAGTGAATCGGCAACCAATAGAATGGGAAAAAATTTTTGCAGTCTACCCATCTGACAAGGGGCTGATATCCAGAATTTACAAAGAACTAAAGCAGATCTACAAGAAAAAAACAAACAAGCCCATTCAAAAATGGGCAAAGGATATGAACAGATACTTTACAAAAGAAGACATACAGGAGGCCAACAAACATATGAAAAAATGCTCATCATCACTGGTCATCAGAGAAATGCAAATCAAAACCACATTGAGATACCATCTCACACCAGTTAGAATGGCGATCATTAAAAAATCGGGAAACAATAGATGCTGGAGAGGATGTGGAGAAATAGGAACACTTTTACACTGTTGGTGGGAATGTAAATTAATTCAACCATTGTGGAAGACAGTGTGGCGATTCCTCAAGGACCTAAAAATAGAAATCCCATTTGACCCAGCAATCCCATTACTGGGTATATATCCAAAGGATTATAAATCATTCTACTACAAGGACACGTGCACACGAATGTTCATTGCAGCACTGTTTACAATAGCAAAGACCTGGAACCAACCCAAATGCCCAACGATGATAGACTGGATAGGGAAAATGTGGTACATATACACCATGGAATATTATGCAGCCATCAAAAACGATGAGTTCACGTCCTTTATAGGGACATGGATGAACCTGGAAACCATCATTCTCAGCAAACTGACACAAGAGCAGAAAATCAAACACCGTATATTCTCGCTCATAGGCGGGTGTTGAACAATGAGAACACATGGACACAGGGAGGGGAGCACTACACACTGGGGTCTGTTGGGGGGAAATGGGGGAGGGGCGGGGGGTGGGGAGGTGGGAAGAGACAGCATGGGGAGAAATGACAGATACAGGTGAGGGGACGGAAGGCAGCAAAGCACACTGCCATGTGTGTACCTATGCAACAATCTTGCATGTTCATCACATGTACCCCAAAACCTAAAATGCAATTAAAAAAAAAAAGAAAAAAAAAAAAAAAAAGAAACATACTCTGTATTAAACAGACATCTCTTCCACTATAAAGTACGTTTTCACATTTCCTAAGCACTAAATTTCCTTTAATAAAACTTGTATTCACTTTATAAATATTTCTGCCTACATCATAGTACCTACTTACATATCATGAGACACAGAACCCTATAGTGATATACTAACTTATGAGGAGTGTTTATTGGAAAGCTTGGCAGATTGAGGTAATAGGAAAACCTTATTTTTAGGTGGCAATGAATGATAATACTACATAGGTCAAACCATTCAGAAAATAAGTTTACGAAAGAAAATTTAAAATAGTCCATGAAGCTCATTGAGAGAAAACTGAACAAGCAGATTGAACAGTTTAGTTCCTTTGTGTGGACAAATTCTATCAAGGCCTGGAGCATTCCAGATCCTTCTCTCTCCTGCTGCCTCTCTTTTTACTATCTGAGTCTGAGATCACAATACCAGCCACATTTTTTTTGTCACCCCTCTGATGCCTCAGCAAGAAGCCAGTGCCCAAGCTGTGCCTTGGTGAGGCTGCTGAGGAGGCTGGCAGGAAGACGCAGAGCCTGCTGCACTGAAGCCTGCAATGTGGCCCACCCTGCTGAGCTCCTTATGAAGGAAAAAGCAGCTTTCTTCCTCACATGTGTGGTACATTCTGTCACATGTGCCCCCAAACCGTGTGTGAACCTAACTTCTTACAGCAATTTCTCCTAAGCAGCTCTTTCTAATTTCACTCCCTCCCTGGTTTGGCTCTGCCCAGGAAAGACATGATGAATGATGCCCTACTCAGTGTTGCCCAGTCCCTGTGAGGCTGTCCTGTTGTCCTTGACCCAAACTTAAACTCTTCTGCTTTCTTGCCATAAGATGAGCATTTAGGCAAATAGATCAGTAACAGCTTCATCCCGTCAGCATCAAATTTGGCATGCCCAAAAATTATTTGAATCGCAGCATGAACACAATTTAAACTCATATGCTTATAGGGGACCCCTGCTACCATGGTACTTTAAGAAAATTAGAGAAAATAAAATCACATTTGTGGGTTTTGGTTATCTATTGGAAACTCTGTACAGATCATCAGAACAAATGGCAAACTATCAGAGCAGAGTTTCCTCCTGTGGGTGCCTCAGTGCCAAAAGCAGCAAACTAGGACTCCTGGATGAGACTGAAGACTGAGTGTTCCCACAGTAAGCACACTGACATGCGTAACTGTAAGAACATCATTTATAAATATAAAACTGGGCTCAAAAGCAAAAAAAAAGAAAAAGATAATCTCCAAGTGTGCCAGAAACAAAAAGATAATTTAGGACTAAAAACCATGAGTTCATTGAGGTTACATCAATGGATAAGGGGTCCCAGGTCAAGAATTTGACCCCTTATATAACTCTGGAGAAAGACTTCTCCTGCTGGGGAATGAGAAACTTGAGAAAAACAAAATGAGGCCCAGGCAAACAATATGGAAGCACCTCACTTGCCTGATTTGCACCTGGACAGGAGTTACTGGCAGAGAATCACCACTGAAAGTCTGTCCTCCACTGTAGATGAGGCTGAATTCACACTACTTTATGTGAAGAAGCCCTGAGTCAATAACGGCTTTAAAAATTGGCCCAAAGAATAACAAAAGTGAGCCCTAAATGCTACATTGTATATGAAATTCGACAACATTCTAATGGAAATCATATCAGTGATAGCATCTGGGAATGAGGATTGACCGAGAATGAGCATGAGAGACTGGCTGGCATGACAGAAATGCTGCATGACTTGATTCAAGAGTGGCTAATATATGTATTTGCATTTATCGAAACTGATTACACAACACACTAAAAATCTGAACATTTCACTGTTTGTAAATTATAAATCAATGCTGAAATTTTTTCTTAATCCTGATCCAGATATAAACCTATTTAAGATTCCAGACAAAGCAATGCTAAAACACCTTTATAACACCCCCACATGCTAAACCACACGCCCTACACCCCAGAGCATGTGTGGCAAACATATTTTCCTCTCTCTAGCTTCTGGAAGCTGCATCATAGACAAGAGACCTAAGTGCAGCCAATCACAAGCTCCCAACTTGGGCCTTTGAATCTTACGACAGTCCAAAACAAAAGTCTAACAGTAACCAGCACATAGTAACTAGCAGCATAGCAGGGTGGCCCAGCTGACCCGGCCTCCTGAGGTTTTTATATGAACCTGAAACTCCAGCTATTTTTTTTTTTTTTGTAATCCTTTTGATTAATGTAACCAATGTCAGTTTCTTTTATTTGCAGCTAAGGACCTAACTAACCCGACATCTGGAACCAGAACTAAGAAGCTATAGACACAATCTCTGGAAATCGCAGTCTCAGGATATGAGATTGGGTATCTGTCCTAGGCCAAATTAAGATAGGGAAAATCAAGGCTGTATAAGGGATGGAAACTGCACCCTGTGACACAAACAGTAGTTAAGGAGCTTATTAAATTGTGTCCTGGGATCTCCTGGAATTAAGTGTCCATTAAAGACCAGGTTTTATGGGACACAGAGGCCACGTCAGAGTCGTGGCGTCTTTTAATGCTCACTATAGCTTTATGTAATTATCGTCATCCCCTTTATTCAAATGAAGAATGTAAACTCAGAGAGGAAAATACCTTCTAGAATTCAATTAAAACTATATTATGAAACATCAGGCATGTGATATATTTTTTTCCAAGGACATGATTTTTTTGTACACATATGTGCTTATCCACAAACAATATAAAATACAATTCATGGCAATAGTGGCCTTTGGGAAGGAGTTGAAAGTTATTGGTAGGAGTTCAAGTAAATGTCAACTCTTACCATTTCTACCAAGTGATTCTATATAGAACCATACCTCAGCAATATTGCAAAATCACCTCCGGATCACTGCAATAGTGAAACTTTTTGGTTTTCTGGTGTATATAATGTTATGTTTAAACTATACTGTAGTCTGTTAAGTGTACAATAGCATTATGTCTAAAAACAATGTGCATGCCTTAATTTAAAAATATTGTATTGCTAAAAAATGCTAACAATCATCTGAGCCCTCTGTGAGTCACAATCTTTTTGCTGGTAGAGGGTCTTGCCTCAATATTGATCAGGGTGGTGGTTGCTAAAGGTTGGGGTGACTGTGGCAATTTCTTAAGACAATAATGGAGTTTGCCATATCAGCTGACTCTTCCTTTTATAAAAGATTATTTCTCTGCAGCATGTGACGTTGTTTAATAGCATTTGACCCACAGTAGAACTCCTTTCAAACTTGGAGTCAATTCTTTCAAATCTTGCATGTTTTATCAACTAAGTTTACATAATATTCTAAATGCTTTCTTATCATTTCACAATATTCACAGCATCTTCATCAGGAACAGATTCCATGTCAATAAACCACTTTCTTTGCTCATCCATAAGAAACAACTCCTCATTCGTTCAGATTTTGTCATGAGATTACAGCAATTCAGTCACATCTTAAGGCTCTACTTCTAATTCTAGTTCTCATGCTATTTCTACCACATCTGCAATTACCTCCTCCTTCAAAATCATCCATAATGGTTCAAATCAACTTTTTCCAAATTCCTGTTAATGTTCATATTTTTACCTCTTCCCATGAATCACAAATGGTCTGCATGGCATTTATAAAGGTGAATTCTTTCTAGAAGGTTTTCCATTTATTGTGTCTATATCTATCAGAGGAATTACTATCTATGGCAGCTAAAAATTTCTGAAATGTATTTCTTAAACAATAATATTTGAGAGTTGAAATGACTACCTGATCTATGGACTGCAGAATAGATGTGGTGTTCACAAGCATGAAAAAAAAAACATTAATCTCTTTGTACATCTCTACCAGAGCTCTTGAGTAACCAGGTGCATTGTCCATAAGCAATAATATTTGGGAAGAATTACTTTCTGAGCAGAAGGTCACAACAGTGAGCTTAAACTACTCAGTAAACCATGCTGTAAACAGATGTGCATATATGCGTTTATCTACAAACAATATGGGGAAAATCCAGGCTTTGTTGTTCCATTTAA
The DNA here is from genome assembly GCF_048565385.1 of Saimiri boliviensis. Taxonomy (NCBI): domain Eukaryota; kingdom Metazoa; phylum Chordata; class Mammalia; order Primates; family Cebidae; genus Saimiri; species Saimiri boliviensis. The sequence continues at coordinate 244,697,664 of NC_133449.1, forward strand.
GAGTCACAGGAAGAGTAGATTTAGCACAATTCCTATGGCCCTGGGATTTGCAAAAGAACAAATGAGCAGCGGCTTCAACTGAAAGTTACCAGCTATGTTAGCCCCAAAGAAGCACTCAGTTATTTGAGACTTTGAAGCCAGGCATTGACTTCTCCTCTCTAGCTATGAAAGTTCTAGATGACATCATCTTTCAATAGAAGGCTGTTTTGTCTCCACTGAAAATCCATTTAGTGTAGCTACCTATACCAAAGATCTTAACTAGATCTTATGGATAACTTGCCACAGCTTCTACATTAGCACTAACTGTTTGATATTGTAGTTTTATGTTATGGAGATGGCTTCTTTCCTTAAACCTCATAAACCAACCTCTGCTAGCTTCAAACTTTTCTTCTGAAGCTTCCTCGCCTCTCTCAGCCTTCATAGAATTGAAGAGAGTTAGGGCCTTGCTTTAGATTAGGCTTTGGCTTAAGTGGATGTTGTTGCTGGTTTGATCTTCTATCCAGACCACTAAAACTTCCTCCAAATCAGCAGTTAAGCTGTGTTGCTTTCTTACCATTCATGTGTTCACTGGAGTAGCACTTTTGGTTTTCTTCAGGAACTTTTCCTTAGAATTCAACAAGTTGGCTAAGTGTGAGGCAAGAGGCCTAGCTTTCAGCCTGTTACATTTTTCTCAGCTTTCTTAACTAAGCTTAATCATTTCTAGCATTTAAGAGATGTGCAACTCTTCCTTTCACTTGAACACTTAAGAAGTCATTGTAGGGCTATTAACTGACCTAATGTTAATATTATTGTGTCCCAGGGAATAGGAGGAAATAGGGAGGTCAAAGGAGAGGGAGAGAGACTGGGGAACGGCCAGTTGTGAACCCATCAGAACACACATAACAGTTTGGTGTCTTATCTGGGCTCGGGCTCAGTTCGTGGCATCTCAAAATAATTACAATAGTAACATCAAAGATCACTGGCTAGGTTCAATGGCTCACGCATGTAATTCCAGCACTTTGAGAGGCTCAGGCAGAAAACTGCTTGAGCCCAGGCGTTCAAGACCAGCCTGGGGAACATGGTGAAACTCCATCTCTACCAAAAAATAATAATAATAATTCAAAAAGTAGGTGTCCATGGTGGCACATGCCTGTAGTCCCAGCTACTTGGAAGGCTGAGAAGGAAGGATCACTTGAGCCTAGGAGGTCAAGGTTGCAGTGAGCCAAGATCACACCACTGCACTCTAGCCTTGGTGACAGAACAAGATCCTGTCTCAAAAAAAAAAAAAAAATCATTACATCAGAGATAGTAATAATAATGAAAAAGGTTGAACTGTTGTGAGAATTAGCAAAATGTAACACAGAGACACAAAATAAGTGCATGCTATTGAAAAAATTGTGCCAACAAACTTGCTGCACTCAGGGTTGCTACAAGACTTCACTATGTAAAAAACGCAGTATCTGCAATGCACAATAAATGAAGTGTGCCTGTACCTTGCCATCCACCCAGCAACAAGTTACTATAGCTTTAAATGCCTGCATTAGAGACTCCTTTAGGTTGAAAAACAAATTCTCCAGGAAGCCATCAAGGAAAAGATAGATATAGTGACCACAAAATTTTATAACTTCCAGGCAGTACACAAAGGTAACTTGGTAAAAAGGACTGGGAGTTAGGGTAGGAGGCTGGGAGAGAAAAAAGACTCAGTTTTCATTTTTATACTTTTCTATATGATACTTTTAAATGTTTGACAATGTGAATTTATTGCTTTTATTTTTAATGACTTTTTAAAGTATTGATTCTTTATGAAACTCAGATCATCCTGACCACTGTTAACTTCTTAGCACCCATTTCTTTATTAGATAAGGGGCAACAGAGTATCATAAATACATATACTTTAAGGCCAGATGGCCCCCCATTAAAATCCTGTATTAGCAATTTCCTTGCTATGTGGAACCAAGCTTGGTCAATTCATAACAACACTTGGAGCCTCAGCTTCCCTGTGGTATAAAGAAAATAGAGAGAGTGGTCATTTCTGATCAGAAAAGCTTTCTAAGAAGGACAGTTGCTCTGACATGAAAGGCCCTCTTGTTTGGCCAGCCCTGGAGGAAAGACGAGAACAGAAAGAAGAGATTGAAGCCTATGACAGGAGAGAGGGCTTATGTGGCATAGAATGAAGTGGCCCCTGAGAGTCCATGGTGGCAGGGAAATTTAAAGGACTTTTAGAAACAGTAATATCTAATACGCAATTTCAATTTGTTTATAGTGCACAATGTGACCTGTCCCCCACAACCCACAACCCTCACTAAAAGGTAGTTCTTTATGCACAGTTCTTTCTGGATGCTTCTGAGGGTGTCAGGGCTGGGGAAAGTTAAAGGTGAATATGCTGGATACCAGGGTTGGGTGGTCACCAGGGAGGAAATGAAAGAATGAACACAGAGAACAAGAGTGAAGTAGAAGCAGGAAATCAGAGGCAGGCATGACCCTAAGAACATAAGGGCTCTGGGAATTCACAGATCTTGGGGAAGCTTTTCACTTCCTCAAGTCACAGATGGAAGTTTGCTCTGGTTTTGGTTAAATCTCTAGGGACCAGGGAATCCCAGGTATTACCTGGGTTGCATGTAAAATGCAATAAAAATGCTTACTTCCCAATGCTTTGTAAATGAGAGTGCACATAAGTAAACTGTGCCTGGAACATGTAAATATTCAAGACCTGGTAGCAATGGAAAAAAGGAAACTAGCAGAGAGCACTTCAGGAGGATTGAGGCTACATTAGGACAGTTTTGACCAGGACAGTGGTTAGGGCATAGGGAGCTAGGGAATGCCCCAGCCTGGTTAAGAGGCTCAATCAGGCCTTTCAGACAACCCAGAAGGAAGCACAAGACCAGGCATAGGGAAGGCAAAGGGGAAACTAGAGCAGTATGAGACTCTACTAGTTACAAGGCTTAGCGGGAAGTGACCAAAGCTAATTCCAGCTAGCTTAACAAGAAAGTTGATTATAAGGGGTCATGAGTCTCTCATGCCTCAGGGGAGGAAAGTATACCCGCTTCCATCTTTCTTTCTCGTTGTATGCCTCTGCTTCTCTCTTCCCTGTTATCAGCTGCCATGCTCCTGGCCCAGCAGGCTTCGGTGCTCTCCCGATAGCTCTCAGGTCCTTTCTATGGAAGAAACTGATGGGCTCAGCCTGAGTCCGACACCCACCCCTGGTCCAATCATGTCATGTAAGAAGTAGCTGCTGAGTTGCCTTCCACTATAGGAGAGGGGGAGTTATGGGATTAACTGTGAGTTGGGGACACATCACTACTTTAGGGACTCTCAATTTGTGTCAGAATTTTACCTACCACTGTTGTAAACATGGTCAGAATTCCTTTGCATTTAAAGCTGCAAAAATTGCCTAATCTTTAATATTGTTCAAGTTTTCTCATTTCCCTTTATTCTCACTGAATTTTGTAGGTTGAATATAGCTTAGAGATAGATATTTGCTTTCATACTGGCCTTTTCTCAACAGATAACAAGTCTCTCAAAAAAGGATTTTTGTCTCATTTGCCTTTGTAATTCCTAGCACTTAACATGGGACAGATGTTTCTTAAGTGAATGACAATGAAGGAGAAAGAGGATGAACACAACCTTCCTTTCAGTTTTTCCTGGAATCAAACTAGGAGAGGCACAGCCATTTGAAGCAGAAAACTCCTGATATCTAGAGTGTATTCAGACACTATTTTAATAGTCCATTTAACAAGAATGTTTGGGAAGATTTTCATTCATATACTCACCTCATATTCAACCATGACTAATTGCCAGTAAATCAGAAGACTACATTGTTCTGGCAAACTGGATTAACATGTTTTTAACTTTCCTTTGATTCTGAAAGCCCTGTAGGATCTCGTTAGGCCTCAGGGTCACATATTATGAACATGACTTGCATGATTAAATGATGAGAAGGTGGAGAAAGTATTTGAGGCACTTGTTTGCTTTTTTGCTTATTGGTATGAACCCTGGATAAAAGGGCATTTACTATGGCTTTTGAGTCTAGATTCTACTCCATGCCACAAGGGGAAGGTGCTTGCTAGAGAAAGATGACCTATCACAAGAGGCCACCCCCCATATTTCCAGTCCACAAGCCCAAGTCATTCCCCAACTCTTCCATGAAGCCTACCCTGGTCCACAGCCACATCCTTTCCTCATCCTCCCAGAGCATTGCATTTGCTACCTCTTTTGCTGCCACTCACCATTTCCTAGAGTTCTTTGTATATCTGTCCCCCTGGGAGCTCCTGAGGCCACAAAACAGGATTCACTTCACTTCTGCAGCTCTGGCAGGCCTCAGCACACCTGTTTCAATAAACATTTCTCCCATGATTGATGAAATTATGAAGCACCTCACTAATTCAGCTGTAGCTCACCTTCAAGCATTGAAGACTTATGTTGCCATTCATACTTAAAATTTTGTAATGTTGTTAAGGCTTTCATAGATGAGGTAGAAAACAAGGATTTTATATTAAAGAGAATGAAGAAAAGATGAAGGAAGTAGATGAGGACAGATGGATAGAAGCTAGGCAGAAAGTCAAATTGACAATAACTTTCTACAATCTCAAACCCCCGAGGAAAGCATCTCACAACTGGCTCTGCCTTTTCCACAGCCCGGTGTTCGGAGAAAAGGGGACTTTTTTCTTCCATCACGTATTTCCCACAAAATGATGATTCACATAGGGGAGAGAAAGTGCTAAGCAATTCCATGCAAATTTGATCAAGGTCTCCAAACGTCTATCCATCTCTCCATCTTGAGATTCACACACCATGGTAATAAATTCTGTGTTAAGCTCAACACCCTTAGATGGATTTCTCCCCATCACTATTTCCTCTCTCTTTTCCTTCCCTTGGATCAGCACCACCAACCAGAATCCAAGGCCCCAGCAGACACCAGCACTGTTCTGAGCCCTTGGGAAGGATTCAGCAGTTAACACTCCCTGTTCAGCATTCTCAGAGCCACTTGTCCTACTGACTACAAGCATTACCTATTAAACAGAGATTTCACAGGGACTCTTTTCTAGCTGGCTGTCTCCGTAGGACACTCCAGATGACACATGTCAGCCCTGAGGGGAATCTGACAAAGCAGATCCTAAGAGGTGCTGAAGTCCAAGCTCAGCAGCCTCATCCAGAATCATCCAGCCTCATCCAGACTCCTGGGGCTCCTCTTTCTGAAAGCCTTCAATTCTCTGGTCACTGCCTGACTCCCACTTTTCTGTGGATCCCTTTCAACGATAAGCTGCTGTTATATTAAGGAAGCTGCTACAGTGAAGAAAATTAGTTTTTGTTTCAAACATCTGGAAATCTTGGGAGCATGTTTTTTAAGTGGCATGCTGATGTAGAATGCATCAGTATGAAACAAGGAATTGGAACCAGAGACACGCAACAGAGCAGTTTACTGCAACTCTTGCCCGTGTTTTGCTTATTGCTTATTGGTGAATCAGCCTCCATGAGGAACTTATCAGATTACCCAGGAATCATTTTAGAGTTCCAAATGGCATACCAGCCTCTTTACTGAGTCATGGAAAGCACCTAATCACCAATCAATCAGGTAATCACCCCATAAGGTCTGGAGGTTCAGGATAGATAGGCATATTTCTTGTCTAACTAGTGGAGTCAGAGAGATTTAAACAAAGTCAGAACAAGTTTGTCTGATAGCAACTCTGAAATCCCAACGCAGTCTATGGCCATACCACCATGAACACACCAGATCTTGTCTGAAATCTCAACACAACCCTCACTTGTACTTTTTATTTCATTATGATGATAATAGGTGGTAATGTATCTAAGCATTTGAAGCTGTAGAAGGGATTGTTGGCACACAAAATAGTCAAAATGAAATGGTTTGCCTGAGAACATTAGAATCAATGCCATAAGATGAATGTTTTTTACAAAACTCAAATTATTAAATGTTCAATTGTTTACAAAATGAATAGAAATAAACTAAAGAGAAAATTAGGCCTGGCATGGTGGCTCATGCCTGTAATCCCAGCACTTTGGGAGACCAAGGCAGGTGGATCACCTGAGATCAGGAGTTCAAGACCAGACTTTCCAATATGGTGAAACTACATCTCTACTAAAAATACAAAAATTAGCCAGGCGTAGTGCACATGCCTGTAATCTCAGCTATTTGGGAGGCTGAGGCTGGAGAATCGCTTGAACCCAGGAGGCAGAGGTTGCAGTGAGCTGACATTGCACCACTGCACTCCAGCCTGGGCAACAGAGTATGAGTAAGACTCTGTCTCAAAAAGAAAAAAAGAGAAAGAGAGAGAGAAAAAATTGAATACAAAGAGCTTATCATAACATAATCAAATTTACTAAATATCCTACCACAACATAAATTTGCTAAAATTAATTTAAAATAATTTATGACTATCGAACAAAAATAACCTTTTTATTTTTAAAAATACTCTTGGTTGTCTCTTATTTTTACATTGTTAAAGTGTTTTTCTGAATCTCTCATACTAATTTGCAAAGTTTTTAATCTAAGAAATATATATATAGCATAATTTTATTATATATGCTGCAAATACTTCCCCCAATTTGTCTTTTGATTTGTCCTACCATGCTTTTGATTTACACAGTTTATATTTTTATTATTCAAATTGCTAGTCTTTCCCTTTTGTGATCTTCTTTTTGTTTAGGCTTAGAAAGTTCTAATGTAATCTGAGGTTAAACTGTTGTCTAAGCATTTCAGAAATCTGAAGAGTTTATTTTAATACATGATGGGAGACAAGGCTTCAGCTTCCTTTTTTCTGAAAAGTTTATCATTTTTACCAAAATCAGAATTGCCTTTTGAATCGGTTGTTCTTCAGTTCTGTGTCAGTCAACTCTCCTTTCCCTTTTTTTCATATTTCAAGGTTCACTGTACTAGGGCTTTTCCAAAATCAAATAAAGAATTATTTTTCTCAATCAGGCAAAATACAAGGTTTTTTCACTTAATAATCCACCGATTTTATAGACATTACTTCCCCCATTTTATCGCCTTCACAGGTCTTTTAGGTTACTGTGATTTAATACCTTCCTTGGATCCACAGAGACAGAAAGGCATTTTGTCACTATTTTCACATCGCGCATAACCAGTTCCACGGCAGTAACATGTTAACTGATAGTTAATCTTGACTAGTGCCTCACTCCCTTATTCAGTTCTCTCAGACTCCGCGCTATATTTTCCAAAGCCAGCTGCACTTATAAATTCACTTGAGTAAGCAAATCCCAGGCAATAAGCCAGAAATTAGATGAAAATAGAAACACAAAGACAGCTATTTTATACCCACAAAGAGTTTTCAGTCAAGTTTACAGATACAAACATGTAAATAACTGTATTTGTTATCTATTGCTGTATGACAAATTACCCTGAATGTAGTCACTTAATTGTCCCTCACAGTTTCTATGGGTCAGGAATTCAAGATCAGCTTAAGAACGCACTTCTAATTCAGGATCCCTCACTTCTAATTCAGGATCCCGCATAACACTGCACTCAGGTGCTGAGTGGAGCTGCTAATCATCTGAAAGCTTTTCTGGAAATGGAGGATGTGCTTCCAAAGATCCTAACTTGCATGGCTAAAACTTGGTGCTGGCAGTTGTTAGAAGGCTTCAGTTTTTCTGCACATGAGCCTCTGCACAAGGATGCTTGAGAATCCTCAAAACATGGTGGCTGGCTTCTATGACAATGAGTAATCCAAGAGAACAAGATAAATACTGCAATTCATTCTATGACCTAGTGTCAGAAATCACACATGGTCATCTCTATCATACTATATTGGTCACACAGATCAGCCTTCTGTGCAGAAGGATACTACACAAGGGTGTAAATACCAAGAGGCAAAAATCACTGACTGATTCTATTCAGGATGTTGGAGTAATGAATAGAACCACTAATAGCAGTGAAGAATAAAGACATAGTACTGTCCACTATGTGCTGGATGCTATGATCATCTTTCGTATGTGTTATGTCCCTCAGTCTTAACAAAATCCTATGAGGCAAGTACTGTGGAAGCCTTCTTGAAGAATGGTTACCACAACAACCAACACAGATTAGGATAAAATAAGCATAAAATGGAAACCTAAGTAATTTATGCAGCCAACAAACACATGGAAAAAAGCTCATTCTCACTGGTCATTATAGAAATGCAAATCAAAACGACAATAAGATACCATCTCATGCCAGTTAGGATGCCGATCACTAAAAAGTCAGAAAACAACAAATGCTGGAGACGATGTGGAGAAATAAGACTGCTTTTACACTGTTGGTGGGAGTGCAAATTAGTTCAACCATTGTGGAAGACAGTGTGGTGATTCCTTAAGAATCTAGAACTAGAAATACCACTTGACCCAGCAATCCTATTTCTTAATATATACCAAAAAGATTATAAATTAATCTACTATAAAGATACACATGTACGTATGTTTATTGCAGCACTATTGACAATAGCAAAGACTTTGAACCAAACCAAATGCCCATCAATGATAGACTGGATAAGAAAATGTGGCACGTGTACACCATGGAATACTATGCAACCATAAAAAAGGATGAGTTCATGTCCTTTGCAGGGTACATGGATGAAGCTGGAAACCATCATTCTCAGCAAACTAACACAAGAACAGAAAACCAAACACCATGTGTTCTCACTCATAACTGGGAGTTGAACAATAATAACACATGGGCACAGAGACGGGAACATTACACACTAGGGCCTGTCGAGGAGTGGAGGGTTAGGGAAGGGATAGCATTAGCAGAAACACCTAATGTAGATGATGGGTTGATGGGTTAATCAAACTACCATGATATGTGTATACTTAGGCAACAAACCTGCACATTCTGCACACGTAACCCAGAACTTAAAATACAATTTTTTAAAAGTTTTCACTCTCTTGAACTTATCAAGCCCATTTTTTTATCTCATTTTGCTAAGTTAACTCTTCCTTGTAAACTTTTAGAGCAGGCGTCCCCAAACTACAGCCCGTGGGCCGCATGCGGCCCCCTGAGGCCATTTATCCAGCCCCCCACCACACTTCAGGAAGGGGCACCTCTTTCATTGGTGGTCAGTGAGAGGAGCACAGTATGTGATGGCCCTCCAATGCTCTGAGGGACAGTGAACTGACCCCCTGTGTAAAAAGTTTGGGGACGCCTGTTTTAGAGACTGACACCATCCAATACAAGCTCCCTCCATTTATTTATCTCCATCTAAAAATTAATTTAGTCAACCACTATCCCTCCCTCTGATTGCCAGCAGCTATCTGGTCTACTGGTCTCACGGTGTTATTCCCAGCCAACCACTAAATAACCCGTCCATGAATCACCTCTTTCTCTCCTGCATCTTCAACATCTGTGTCATTATTGGGTCCTATCACTTTGTCTACAAATCTGTGCCAGTTTCCTTTATACTGAAACTAGAAGTTTCTAGGCAGTAACCATATAACACACACCTCTAAGCTTATCATCCTGGTTAGTAATGTTCATTGGTTCCTTATTGTCAACCAAGCAGTCAAGAGTCTTAAATTTGTAAGTAGAGCTTCTATAATCTTTTTTTTTTATTGCATTTTAGGTTTTGGGGTACAAGTGAAGAACATGCAAGATTGTTGCATAGGTACACACATGGCAGTGTGATTTGTTGCCTTCTTCCCCATCACCTACATCTGGCATTTCTCCCCATGCTATCTCTCCCCAACTCCCCACCCACCACTGTCCCTCCCCTATTTTGCCCCAACAGACTCCAGTGTGTAGTGTTCCCCTCCCTGTGTCCATGTGTTCTCACTGTTCAACACCTGCCTATGAGTGAGAACATGCGGTGTTTGATTTTCTGTTCCTGTGTCAGTTTGCTGAGAATGATGGTTTCCAGGTTCATCCATGTCCCTACAAAGGACACGAACTCATCATTTTTGATGGCTGCATAGTATTCCATGGTGTATATGTGCCACATTTTCCCTGTCCAGTCTATCGTCGATGGGCATTTGGGTTGGTTCCAGGTCTTTGCTATTGTAAACAGTGCTGCAATGAACATTCGTGTGCACGTTTCCTTATAGTAGAATGATTTATAATCCTTTGGATATATACCCAGTAATGGGATTGCTGGGTCAAATGGAATTTCTATTTCTAGGTCCTTGAGGAATCATCACACTGTCTTCCACAATGGTTGAACTAATTTACACTCCCACCAACAGTGTAAAAGTGTTTCTATTTCTCCACATCCTCTCCAGCATCTGTTGTCTCCGGATTTTTTAATGATCGTTTCATATGTTTGTTGGCCTCATGTATGTCTTCTTTTGTAAAGTATCTGTTCACATCCTTTGCCCACTTTTGAATGGGCTTGTTTGTTTTTTTCTTGTAAATCTGTTTTAGTTCTTTGTAAATTCTGGATATCAGCCATTTGTCAGATGGGTAAACTGCAAAACTTTTTTCCCATTCTGTTGGTTGCCGATTCACTAATTCAAAATAAACTAATGATTGTTTCTTTTGCCTTGCAGAAGCTGTGAAGTTTGATTAGGTCCCATTTGTCTATTATGGCAACTTCAGCAAAGTCTCAGGATACAAAATCAATGTGTAAAAATCACAAGCATTCCTATACACCAATAACAGACTTAAAGAGAGCCAAATCAAGAACGAAGTGCCATTCACAATTGCCACAAAGATAATAAAATACCCGGGAATACAACTAACAAGAAACGTAAAGGACTTCTTCAAGGAGAACTACAAGCCACTGCTCAACGAAATAAGAGAGGACACAAACAGATGGAGAAACATTCCATATTCATGGTTAGGAAGAATCAATAACGTGAAAATGGCCACACTGCCCAAAGTAATTTACAGATTCAATGCTATCCCCATCAAGCTACCAATGACCTTCTTCACAGAACTGGAAAAAAGCACCTTAAACTTCATATGGAACCAAAAGAGAGCCCACATAGCCAAGTCAATTCTAAGCAAAAAGAACAAAGCGGGGTGTATCACACTACCGGACTTCAAACTATACTACAAGGCTACAGTAACCAAAACAGCATGGTACTGGTACCAAAACAGAGATATAGATCAATGGAACAAAATAGAGGCCTCAAAGGAAACTCAACATATCTACAACCATCTGATCTTTGACAAACCTGACAATAACAAGCAATGGGGAAAAGATTCCCTATTTAATAAATGATGTTGGGAAAACTGGCTAGCCATGTGCAGAAAACAGAAACTGTCCCCCTTCCTGACACCTTACACCAAAATTAACTCCAGATGGATTAAAGACTTAAACATAAGACCTAACACCGTAAAAACCCTAGAAGAAAATCTAGGCAAAACCATTCAGAACATAGGCGTAGGCAAGGACTTCATGACCAAAACACCAAAAGCTTCTATAATCTTTCATCACTTACTATGTCCAGTTGACCTTTCAGTACTCCACACTTTAGCCAAACTAGACCAGCCACTATTCTCTGGACATACCATTCATAAAAATACATTAAACTCAAAAAACGAAAAAGCTACAACCAGCATAAACTTGAAAAAAAAGTTTTGTGTTTTTTTAATAAGACATTTATAGGTAAGCAGTTCTGTGGGAAGTAGAAAATTTCCTTTTTAAAGTTTCCTTCTTGTTAAAGAATAAATCATAAGTGTGCTAATAACTTTGTTAAGCCCTATCACATGTAGCTGTTAAACATGCTGATAGGCACATAGTACATTCTATGTCCTTGTACTTTAACAAAGATATCTGTGCTGGATGTGCTCACAGGCATGTCCCAACTTTCCATTGCTTTTACCTGTTTAGAAAAGTTTTAAGTTGTTAGCCAATCGGGTTTTAGTTTAGGTTGTGAGGTCTGGCTCCAGCCAACAGAGATCAGACACAGCAGTAAGGATGACCCCAAACGCATAATAAATAAATTTGTGTGTATTCCCTTTGTTCTTTGTACTCTTGTGGCAAGATGGCTAGTGAGAGTACCCTTCCTGCAGTCCAGGAAGTAAAATTGTGTTGCTGAAAGATCTTTTGTCTCAGTGCTAATTTTTCTTTGTGACACCAAACATCTATTTCCAAGTTCTATTTCCAACAATTTCCAAGCTTTGTTTAACAATTTAATTATAGAAATGTTCCAGAATCTTGCCATTATTCTGCTCCATCATCCTCAGTGTGTTAGTATCTTGTTCTCATGTTTGTTATCTCATGTTAAAAAATAATAATAGGTGCTACAGCTCTGGACATCAATCCTCACATCATTACACTAAACAAAGGGAACAGTTAGAAAAGAGGCTTTCCTTGCACTTCCAAGTCTCCATTTATTCATCTGCACAATGGAGACAATCACAGTACCTGCCTCAGAGGATTTTATTAAGACTGAGGGACATAAGGTATATGAAATATGATCATAGCCTGCAGCATGTAGTAGACAGTACATCATAGCTAGCCATGTATTTGTTTATTCTTCACTGTTATTAATATTTCTACTCACCACTCCAACAACCTAAAAATGAAGAATCAATCATCTAGACTCAATAATAACCAGCAACTACCTGTGTAAATTACACATTCATGCATGTAATCACTTATGCTGTACTATCACCTTCATGAAATCTATTAAAAAGTCCAAGTGGCCTTAACCAAACAAGAAGCATTATTGGAGAGCTGAAGAAATATTGAATAAATCTCAAGGATAGTAAGTAAAATCAATCTTCAAGCAAACTGGTATCTAAAACTAGGGAGTCAGAAACTGAGTTTTCTCTTCTGTCTCTCAGGTTTTCCATTGCTGCCTCTTACTTCTCTCTTTACCTCTCTCCCTCTCCCTACTATGCTTTGCAAAATTTTCTCATTTAGGTATTCAATACTAAAATCTCTGGGTCCAATTCGAAATATTCAGAAGAAAAGAATCTGGGGCTATTGTGCTCATCCCTGACCCAAAGCACTCTAAAGAGAGAAGAGGAAGAATAACCAAGTTCTCATCAGAATGTGAGGGAGCAGGCTGTCTTTTAAGAAGAATATGTAGGAACAAAGCTGAAATGGTTGGTAGAATAAATTACTGGCATCTCTGGTACCAACCCCTGGCAAAGAAAATGATTCAGGTTCAACTTAGCAAAATGAACCACATACACAATTCAGAGCTGAAGAGCTTTCATTGAAATTGGTAACTTTCTTTCTTTTTTTTTTTTTTTTGATATGGAGTCTTGCTCTGTTGCCCAGACTGGAGTGCAATGGCATGATCTCGGCTCACTGAAACCTCCTCCTTCCAGGTTCAAGTGATTCTCCTGCCTGAGCCTCCCAAGTAGCTGAGATTACAGGCACCCACCACCATGCCAGGATAATTTTTGTATTTTTAGTAGAGATGGGGTTTCATCAGGCTGGTCTCAAACTCCTAATCTCAGGTGTTCCACCAGCCTCAGCTTCCCAAAGTGCTAGGATTATACGCATGAGCCATTGTGACCAGCCAAAATTGATACCTTTTTAAAAGAAATAAAAAATGAATATTTTCCTTGTATAAACATAAAATTAGCAACTCTGTTGAGACTGTCATTTTGAACAGATGAAAGGCAACAAACACCTATACACACAAATGCATGCACAAACACTGAAATGTATGGATAACACTAGTTAATGACCAAATCAGGGAAGAAATATTACCAAGTAAATTGGTAATATTTAAATATCAAATATTTTTTATAATAGGTAATAAAAATATCAAATATTTCTTTGATATTTTTTCTCAAAATAAATTGAGTAATTCAAGTGTTCTTTGAATCATACAAATCTTTCCTTTCACAGGAAGAGGCCAACTTTAGGAAATATTTTTATGTATGGTCATCCTCCTTCATCCCATTTTACTTTCTGCAGCTTCAGTTATTCACAGACACCCGCAAGATGAAAATAAGTGAGTACAGTAAAATAAGAGAGAGCAAGACCACATTTTTTTTAGAGAGAGACCACATTTACATAACCTTTATTACAGTATATTGGTATAATTGTGGCATTTTATTGTTATTGCTATTAATCTCTTACCAAGTCTAATTTGCAAATTAAACTTCATGAAAGTTAAGTATGGATAGGAAAAATCACAGGATATATAGCACTTGTAAAAGTTTTTACATCCACTGGGAGTCTTGTAATGTATCCCCCATGGATGGGAGTAGGGAGGCTATTGTTGACCTCTAAAGAACCTTCTGCACTTTACATTTGACAAGATCCTGTAGTAAATGCATCTACTCTAAATTTTCTCGCTACTCAAGTGAAAGATTCCTAGGAAGTAATCTCTTTCTTTCAGAATTGCTAAGAATCTATTCTGAGATATGGGTCCCATTTCTTGCTGAACTATTTATTATAGTTATTTCTGAGACACAATCTCATCAATCTTTTAATAAAATATTTCCTACTTATTCGGTTCCTGAGCCAAACAATTTAATTATCTTAGCTACAAAATCAGGATGAGCAGAAACAATTTTTTATTAGCTAAAATTCTAATACTACATAACAAAGTTTAGGACCACATTCTAGCTTGTATCTTTTCACTTTGTTTTTAACAACTTAGCGTAACATCTGTATAAAATTGTGTTGTGGGCTGGATTATGTGTCTCTAAAATTTATATGTTGAACCCCTAACACCCAGCAGCTCAGAATGTGACTGTTTTTGGAGTTAGGGCCTTGAAAGAGGTGATTACATTAAATTAAAACCATGAGTGTGGCTCTAATCTGATCTGATTTGTTTTCTTTTAAGAAGAGGTCATTTAAACTTACACGGAGACACCAAAGATGTGCACACACAAAGGAAAGACCATGTGAGGACATAGGAAGAAGGTGGATACCTGCAAGCCAGGGAGAGAGACCTCAGAAGAAACCAATCCTGTTGGCATCTTCATCTTGGACTTAGAGCTCCAGAACTGTGGGAAAATAACTTTCTGTGTTTTTCAGCCACCCATCTGTGCTATTTTGTTATGACAGCCCTGGAAAACTAATACAACTGAAATCATGTTTTGTTTATCAAGCAAGTAGAAATTTGTCAACACAATTCAGCAAATATGTATTTATTAGTCACCTCACATATTTTGTCAGGGGGTGAGGAATCAATATATAAATCACTGAGAGCCTAATGCAAGTCCAGCTGTCTGGCAATGAGGAGCCATAATGAATAGCACGTGCGTCGGACTCCGTAACTGAAGGGCCAAACAGTGGTATGTGCAAGCTGCTCAGTGACTCCTTTGAGGGGATGAGTATGTGCTCCTACCAGATTGTAAAATCAGTAGGGAAGAGGTCACATGAGGCAACAATACATAACAGTTTAAGAATAAAAAATGCAACCACCTTTTCATTTATAATACATTTTAATAATTTCTAAGTAAGAGTAGTTCAAAATAGCAGATAAAACCCCAATTTACTTCCTTTCTCCTTAATTTTATTTTTTCATAGGGACATACAGGAAACAACCCAATTTACTTCTCAGGAAGAGGAGCTCAACGTCAGCTAAACTAAATGAAAATGCGATCAACGTTTGCTAACAGTTAAGTTGGAAATAATAAATATCCACACTGAGTAGCCACTTAGGATTCCTTTTATACCTCATTTATCCTGTTGGCATTTCATGATATAATCCTCTCTTAAACTAGATATTTTTCGGGGCCATGAAATCAAAAAACTTCCATGTGACCTTGCTTAGTGGTCAAATTAGTCATTTTCTAATAGTTGCACTTTTGTCATTTTACCACCAAAATATGTTATTCATGTTATATGAAGCATAATTACACTTTTAATCAAATGTTTATCCAACTCCATGAGCCAGGTCATGAATTCAAGGGTGTGACTACATCCAAGGAAAGCATCAGTACGATTTCCAGCCATCCTCAAGTCTCCTAAAGACCCCATCTACAGAGAAGTGGGGTAGTCCTGTCTGTACAGGGTTTCAGGTCAGGCTCTGAAATGCCTATAGAAGCCGATAATTCTGCTTCCCTCACATCTGGCCCTAAAGAAAACAGTACTCATTGCAACCAAAAGAACAGAACACCTGTGCCACAGGCATTTTCTCAGAATTCAGTCATAGATTTACTGTCACCCTGCACTTGCCAAAAGCTTAAGGAAAATTATATCTGAAAGAAATTCTATTGTACATGTTAATTATCTAAGCTCTCAACCTGAAATCACTTAAAGTTATTAGAAAAAAAATCCCTCTATTATCTCACTCATTTCCTTGCAGCAGTGATCCAATGCCACAGTTTAATATTTTGCTTTGGTACAGAAAATCACAACCTATAATATAAAGCTTCGTTCGCAAAACTATGGTTTGAATATATTGTTCCTTGTGGTACTCAACTGCTGTTATATAAGGAGCTTCACAGCTTATATAATGTTATCCTTTTCATTTTGTGCAAAACAATAGAAACAGAAAAGTAGAATGTCTTTTTTTATTATTGCTGGTCCTCTTCAATGCATTCTGTTAAAATGGAAGTCTTCCTAGATTAGGCCCTTTCTCTCTTTTCTCTTAACACTCTCTCTCCACCTCAGTGATTTCATCTAGTTCATAGTTTTAGCTATCATCTTGTATTAGTCAGTTTGTGTTCCTATAAAGGAATACCTGAGGTTGGTTAGTTTACAGGGAGGTTTACTTGGCTCACAGTTCTGCAGATTGTACAAAAAGCATGGCATCAACATCTGCATCTGATAAGGTCTCATGAAGCTTCCACTCATGGTGGAAGGTGAAGGGGAGCCAATGTGTGCAGATCACACGACAAGAGAGGAAGCAAGAGAGAAGCGGAAGGTGTCAGGCTCTTTTTAATAATCAGGTCTCATGGAAACTCTCACAGGAACTAACAGAGCAAGAACTCATTACCACAAGGACTGCACCAATCCATTCATGAGACAGCCACCTTCTTAACCCAAACACCTCCCACCAGGCCCCACCACCAACACTGGGGATCAAATTTCAACATGAGACTTGCAGGGGGTGCAGGGCAGGGGCAAATACACCATATCCAAACCATAGCATATCTCTATATCGGTTATCCCCCAAATCTTCCAATCATAACCAGCCTCAACTCTAAGAGTAATGCTGTCTAATAGAGCTTTCTGTCATGATAAAAAGGCTCTCATCTGTGCTGGCCAATACAGCAACCACTAGTCGCATGTGGCAATGTGCACGTAATTCATTTTACTTTAAATGTGATGGCTAGTGGCTGCCATACTGGATAGTACACAGCTCTAGGCTTTCATCTGTAGCCACCTGCTGAGATACTTGAGCTATGGCATACCTGCCAGCACTCCACAACTAATATGCCCAATTTAAGATGTTCTATGTATTCCCAAAAAACTCCTCTTCTTCATTTGCTTATTTTGACTAAATATAACACCATGCATTTGTGCATTCAGACTACTGATAGTAAAATTATTTTTGACACCCACCATTTTCCCACATTCAGTTTGCTCACTATGCATTCACACCTCTGACCAACAAAGAAAAAGTCATTTAAGAAAATGATTCAGAACAAATGTGTACAACAACAAATTAATGTTTTTGATTGGGCATTTTAGTTATTTTATTTCCTCCTGGTAACATTAGCCCATATTCAATACTGCAATCAATATAAGGTGAATTACAAGGTCTATACTGGTCAGAGGGGGAATTTCAAAGGAGAAATCTATGACATACAGAAGAGGGAACGTTTTCAAAGTTAGGCCATACGAATAACATGAATGAAATTATTTAACTCAGTAGAAACGGTGCAAGTTTACAGACATAGGAGGAGTAGAGGGAGAAGAATAAGGAAAAGGACAGGAAGGATAAGAAGGACAAAAAGTAGATAGAATTCTTTTGAATGGTAAGATGAGAAAGTAGAGTTAAGGGCTCAATGAAGACTGAAACTGTAGGCCACTCCTGTCTGCTATAGGATAGGTACCTGCATCTTATGGTAACCACTTAATAATGAGGAAAAAGTAGCTAAATAAGAATTAGAGTAAGTAATTACACTTTGTCTAAAGCAACACTATCTAATAGAAATATAATGCAGGACGCACATATAGTTTTAAATTTTCAAGAAAACATTTAAAACTTAACAAAAAATCTAATTTATTTTATCCAATATATCCAAAATATCCTCATTTCAATATGTAATCATTATTTTTTTAATTACTTATGAGATAGTTTACATTTTGTACTGTTTTGAAATCTGGCATATATTTTACACTTACAGTACATCTGAATTTGGAAACTAAATTTTCATTGGAAATATTTGATCTGTATTTAGGTTTCATGAAATTAACAGTTGAAAAAAACAGATTCACAGAGACACCAAGTTGTTCCAAACATTCCTGAAATATTTCCAAAACAGAATTGCCAGTTTTAAAGTTAGCTTTAAATTAATTAAAATTAAATGAAATTGGATCCGACTTTCAAGATGGCCGCCTAAGAACAGCTCAGGACTTCAGCTCCCAGTGAAAGTGCAGAGGGTGAGTGGACGCCGCATTTCCAGACGAACTCTTATTGCCCACAGACCAGGAGATACCCAGGCAGAGGGGTCGCCAGCGTCGCAGTCCCAGCCGGTGCGGCTGTTTTGGCCCCCGCGGGGCTGATTCCGCCCGCGCGGCTGCTGTGACCACTCCCTGTTGCTGCGGTTCTCCGTACAAAAACCACTGGTCTGGGAGCCCTCTTAGCTGGCGAGCAGAGCCTTGAGACGGCAGAATAGCCCATTCATCTGAAATAGCGAGCCAGGCCAGGAGATTCCTAGGCAAAAAATCCGCCAGGAGCCGGCGCCGCGGTTCGAGCCGACTCCGTGAGTCGCAGCACGGGAGATCCCGGCGCCTTTTCAACAAGCGACCGGAACGCGGGGTCGTTCAACTTAAAAGAAAAGACTCTGAGTCAGGGAGCCAGGTGATCAGGCTCGGTTGGTCCCACCCCTCCACCCCCAACAACAACGAAAACAAAAACAGTAATTGGAAACCCTCTGGGTTGAGCCCTTCAAACCAAGCACAGCTGAACCGGGACGGTCCGGCTCTGTGGGGGAGGGGCTTCCGCCATTACTGAGACTCTCCACCGCTAAGGAGGCAGGCTGCCGTTGCCGAGGCAACCCGCTGTTGCCGAGGCGACCTGCCACAACAGAGAGAGTCCGCCATAACAGAGGCGGGGCCACCATTGCCCAGACAGTTCTAACTACGCCCATATAAAAAGGACTACAGGGAAGAGCTCAGGGCAGCTGGGCGGAGCCCACAGCAGCTCAGCAAAGCCCCTGCGGGCAGGCAGAGGCTAGGCGTGCTGCTAGCTGGGCGGGTCCGACCTGAAAAAAAAAAAAAAATCAAAAAAGGCAGTAGTGCAACGGAAACTCATAAAGCTCCAACTCCCTGGGACAGAGACAGACAACAGGTGGATAAACCCACAAAAATGGGTAGAAACCAGCGTAAAAAGGATGAAAACTCCCGAAACCAGAACACCTCTCCTCCTAAAAGTGATCACAACTCCTCACCAGCAAGGGAACCAGACCGGATGGAGAAGGAGGGTGATGAAATGACAGAATCAGACTTCAGAAGGTGGGTAGTAAGAAACTACAATGAGCTAAAAGAACATGTTCTAACCCATCGCAAAGAAAATAGGAACCTTGAAAAAAGATTGGACGAACTGCTGACGAGAATGGACAACATAGAGAGGAGAATAAGTGAATTGATGGAGCTGAAAAACGCAACACGAGAACTTCGTGAAGCATGCACAAGCTTCAACAGCCGACTTGACCAAGCAGAAGAAAGGATATCAGAGGTCGAAGACCAACTCAATGAAATAAAAAGAGAAGGGAAGAACAGAGAAAAAAGCGCAAAAAGGAATGAACAAAATCTTCAAGAAATGTGGGACTATGTGAAAAGACCTAATCTACGTCTGATAGGTGTACCTGAATGTGATGAAGAGAATGAATCCAAGCTGGAAAATACTCTTCAGGATATTATCCAGGAAAACTTCCCCAACCTAGCAAGGCAGACCAATATTCAAATCCAGGAAATACAGAGAACACCACAGAGATATTCCTCAAGAAGAGCAACCCCAAGGCACATAATCGTCAGATTCACCAGGGTTGAAATGAAAGAGAAAATGCTAAGGGCAGCCAGAGAGAAAGGTCGGGTTACCCACAAAGGGAAGCCCATTAGACTCACAGCAGATCTCTCAGCAGAAACCCTACAAGCCAGAAGAGACTGGGGGCCAATATTCAACATCCTTAAAGAAAAGAACTTTCAACCCAGAATCTCCTATCCAGCCAAACTCAGCTTCATAAGTGAAGGAAAAATAAAATCCTTTGTGAACAAGCAAGCACTCAGAGATTTCATCACCACCAAACCTGCTCTACAAGAACTCCTGAAAGAGGCTCTACACATATAAAGGAACAACCAGTACCAGCCACTCCAAAAACACACCAAATGGTAAAAAAGCAGCAACACAATCAAGAATCTGCATCAACTAGCCAACAAAACAGCCAGGTAGCATCAAAATGACAGCATCAAATTCACACATAACAATACTATCCCTAAATGTCAATGGACTAAATGCCCCAATCAAAAGACACAGACTGGCAAATTGGATAAAAAGCCAAAACCCATCAGTGTGCTGTATCCAGGAAACCCATCTTACATGCAAGGATACACAAAGGCTCAAAATAAAGGGATGGAGGAAGATCTACCAAGCAAATGGAGAGCAAAAAAAGGCAGGAGTTGCAATTCTCATCTCTGATAAAATAGACTTTAAAGCAACAAAGATCAAAAGAGACAAAGAAGGACATTACATAATGGTAAAAGGATCACTGCAACAAGAAGAGCTAACGATCCTAAATATATATGCACCCAATACAGGAGCACCCAGATACATAAGGCAAGTTCTTAATGACTTACAAAGAGACTTAGACTCCCACACAATAATAGTGGGAGACTTTAACACCCCATTGTCAATATTAGACAGATCAACCAGACAGAAAATCAACAAGGATATCCAGGACCTGAACACAGACCTGGAACGAGCAAACCTAATAGACATTTACAGAACTCTCCACCCCAAATCCACAGAATATACATTCTTCTCAGCACCACATCACACCTACTCTAAAATTGACCACATAATTGGCAATAAATCACTCCTCAGCAAATGCAAAAGAACAGAAATCATAACAAACAGTCTCTCAGACCACAGTGCAATCGAGTTAGAACTCAGAATGCAGAAACTAACTCAGAAAGGCACAGCTTCATGGAAACTGAACAACTTGCTCTTGAATGTTGACTGGATAAACAATGAAATGAAGGCAGAAATAAAGATGTTCTTCGAAACCAATGAGAACGAAGACACAACATACCAGAATCTCTGGGACACATTTAAAGCAGTCTCTAGAGGAAAATATATAGCAATGAGTGCCCACATGAGAAGAAAGGAGAGATCGAAAATTGACACCCTATCATCAAAATTGAAAGAGCTAGAGGAGCAAGATCAAAAAAACTCAAAACCTAGCAGAAGACAGGAAATAACTAAGATCAGAGCAGAACTGAAGGAAATAGAGACACAAAAAACTCTTCAAAAAATCAATAAATCCAGGAGCTGGTTTTTTGAAAAGATCAACAAAATAGACAGACCACTAGCCAGATTAATAAAAAAGAAAAGAGAGAATAACCAAATTGATGCAATAAAAAACGATAAAGGGGATATCACCACAGATTCCACAGAAATCCAAACCATCATCAGAGATTATTACAAACAACTCTATGCACATAAACTAGTAAACCTGGAAGAAATGGATAAATTCCTGGACACCTGCAACCTCCCAAGCCTAAACCTGGAAGAAGCCGAAACCCTGAATAGACCAATAACATGGTCTGAAGTCGAGGCAGCAATAAAGAGCCTACCACCCAAAAAAAGCCCAGGTCCAGATGGGTTCACAGCTGAATTCTACCAGACATACAAGGAGGAGCTGATACCATTCCTTCTGAAACTATTCCAGACAATCCAAAAAGAGGGAATCCTTCCCAAATCATTTTACGAGACAAACATCATCCTGATACCAAAACCCGGCAGAGACTCAACAAGAAAAGAAAATTTCAGGCCAATATCCATGATGAACATAGATGCAAAAATCTTCAATAAAATACTGGCAAACCGATTGCAACAGCATATCAAAAAGCTCATCCACCATGATCAAGTAGGATTCATCCCGGGGATGCAAGGCTGGTTCAACATACGCAAGTCCATAAACGTAATTCACCACATAAACAGAACCAAAGACAAAAACCACATGATTATCTCGATTGATGCAGAGAAGGCTTTTGACAAAATTCAACAACCCTTTATGCTAAAAACCCTCAATAAACTAGGTATTGACGGAACGTATCTTAAAACAATAAAAGCTATTTACGACAAACCAACAGCCAATATCATACTGAATGGGCAAAAACTGGAAGCATTCCCTTTGAAATCTGGCACTAGACAAGGATGCCCTCTCTCACCACTCCTATTCAATATAGTACTGGAAGTTCTAGCCAGAGCAATCAGGCAAGAAAAAGAAATAAAGGGTATCCAAATTGGAAAGGAGGAAATCAAATTGTCTCTATTTGCAGATGACATGATTGTATATCTGGAAGACCCCATCATCTCAGCCCAAAATCTCCTGAAACTGATAAACAACTTCAGCAAAGTCTCAGGATACAAAATCAACGTGCAAAAATCACAAGCATTCCTATACACCAGTAATAGACTTCAAGAGAGCCAAATCAAGAACGAACTGCCATTCACAATTGCTACAAAGAGAATAAAGTACCTAGGAATACAACTAACAAGGAACGTAAAGGACCTCTTCAAGGAGAACTACAAGCCATTGCTCAACGAAATAAGAGAGGATACAAACAGATGGAGAAACATTCCATGTTCATGGTTAGGAAGAATCAACATCGTGAAAATGGCCATACTGCCCAAAGTAATTTACAGATTCAATGCTATTCCCATCAAGCTACCAATGACCTTCTTCACAGAACTGGAAAAAAACACCTTAAACTTCATATGGAACCAAAAGAGAGCCCGCATAGCCAAGTCAATTCTAAGCAAAAAGAACAAAGCGGGAGGCATCACACTACCGGACTTCAAACTATACTACAAGGCTACAGTAATCAAAACAGCATGGTACTGGTACCAAAACAGAGATATAGACCAATGGAACAGAACAGAGGCCTCACAGGAAATACAACATACCCACAACCATCTGATCTTCGACAAACCTGACAAAAACAAGCAATGGGGAAAGGACTCCCTGTTTAATAAATGGTGTTGGGAAAACTGGCTAGCCATGTGCAGAAAGCAGAAACAGGACCCCTTCCTGACACCTTACACCAAAATTAACTCCAGATGGATTAATGACTTAAACATCAGACCTAATACCATAAAAACCTTAGAAGAAAATCTAGGCAAAACCATTCAGGACATAGGTGTAGGCAAGGACTTCATGACCAAAACGCTAAAAGCAATGGCAACAAAAGCCAAAATAGACAAATGGGACCTAATCAAACTCCACAGCTTCTGCACGGCAAAAAAAACAGTCAGTAGAGTGAATCGGCAACCAACAGAATGGGAAAAAATTTTTGCAGTCTACCCATCTGACAAGGGGCTGATATCCAGAATTTACAAAGAACTAAAGCAGATCTACAAGAAAAAAACAAACAAGCCCATTCAAAAATGGGCAAAGGATATGAACAGATACTTTACAAAAGAAGACATACAGGAGGCCAACAAACATATGAAAAAATGCTCATCATCACTGGTCATCAGAGAAATGCAAATCAAAACCACATTGAGATACCATCTCACACCAGTTAGAATGGCGATCATTAAAAAATCGGGAAACAACAGATGCTGGAGAGGATGTGGAGAAATAGGAACACTTTTACACTGTTGGTGGGAATGTAAATTAATTCAACCATTGTGGAAGACAGTGTGGCGATTCCTCAAGGACCTAAAAATAGAAATCCCATTTGACCCAGCAATCCCATTACTGGGTATATATCCAAAGGATTATAAATCATTCTACTACAAGGACACGTGCACACGAATGTTCATTGCAGCACTGTTTACAATAGCAAAGACCTGGAACCAACCCAAATGCCCAACGATGATAGACTGGATAGGGAAAATGTGGTACATATACACCATGGAATATTATGCAGCCATCAAAAACGATGAGTTCACGTCCTTTATAGGGACATGGATGAACCTGGAAACCATCATTCTCAGCAAACTGACACAAGAGCAGAAAATCAAACACCGTATATTCTCGCTCATAGGCGGGTGTTGAACAATGAGAACACATGGACACAGGGAGGGGAGCACTACACACTGGGGTCTGTTGGGGGGAAATGGGGGAGGGGCGGGGGGTGGGGAGGTGGGAAGAGATAGCATGGGGAGAAATGACAGATACAGGTGAGGGGACGGAAGGCAGCAAAGCACACTGCCATGTGTGTACCTATGCAACAATCTTGCATGTTCATCACATGTACCCCAAAACCTAAAATGCAATAAAAAAAAAAAAAAAAAAAAAAAAAAAAAAAAAGAAAAAAAAATTAAATGAAATTAAAAGTTTAGCTCCTCAGTCACACCAGACACATTTCAAGGGTCTAATACATGTAGTTATTGGCTTCCACATTGGACATCACAAGCCTAGAGTTTGCACCACCTTAAGAAAAAGCCTTGGGAGAATTTTGTCAGAAAGCTGTGCTGTAAACAAAGGCTGAATGCCAGAAGAAAGAATTTTCATAAAATAAAGGTTAGCTTGAGCGTGCACAACTGCAAGAGCTTTGGACATTCTTTCCAGGCCAGCGCAGGGGAGAAATCACATGGCTGCAGATCCCTATCCGCTTGCTCTTCTCTACCTGTTGGCTCCACTGACTGAAAGTAACATTGACCTGAGATACAGAAGTAGCTCTCTTCTTGTAAATTGCTGGAAAATTAAAGCAATTTGTAAAGTAAGGTACTGGGGTCGTGTGCAGTCGCACACACCTGTAATCCCAGCATTTTGGGAGGCCATGGCCAGTGGATCACCTGAGGTTGGGAGCTTGAGACCAGCCTGCCCCAAATGACGAAACCCCATCTTTACTAAAAATACAAAAATTAGCCAGGTGTGGTAGTACATGCCTGTAGTCCTAGCAACTTGGGAGGCTGAGGCAGGAGAATCATTTGAACCCGGAAGGCAGAGGTTGTAGTGAGCAAAGATTGTACCACTGCACTCCAGCCTGGGTGGCAGAGTGAGACTCTGTCTCAAAAAAAAAAAAAAAAAAAAAAGGTAAGGGGAGTCAAGCAAATGAGAGAAATACACATGCTTTGGTTGTGAGTCCAAAAAGCTATTGTTTGGAGATGCGGGTTTTTTGCATTTAATCATCATATTGCTGCAATATGGGAAGAACTGTATCATATTAGAAGAAATCATATCAACATCAATAATCTTCACAAATTCAAAGGGTCATACTAACTAAAAATAGTAGATTTTCAGCTTTTGGGTTTTTTTGTTTTTGTTTGGTTTGGTTTGTTTGTTTTTTTGTCTGTTTTATTCTTATCCCTAGAACTCCATACCTAGGTCCACAGCAGGAGATAAACAATTGTTTGTTTAGCAAACAAATTAATAAATAGATTCAAAGCTTCCCATGCAATAACCGTACAGCAGCAATAGTACCACACAAAATCTTGTTCCAAATCTAGTCATATTTTTCAGCAAACATTTTTAAGTATTCACTATGTGTTAGTCACTCCATTGGATGCTATGTATATAGAAATAATAAACACAAAAAAGACTGAAGGAAAAAGAAATTTCTTTACGATGCACTCTTTCACACACCCAAAATCTTGACATCATTTACAATATCCACTTGACTAAGAGTAGCTTTATTTTCCTCAAATATTGTATGAAATACTGAAATGCAACTTAATCAGAGGCCACCTGATTCTATCTAACTCTTAAAAATTTACAAAACCTCTATTAATAGAAATAAACATTCCTTCTACAAAAAAAGCATTATAGATTTGACTGTGTCTGGTTTCAGTTCTCTTGCCCTATTTAGGTATTTTATTTAACTTCTCTTTCCAAGTATATATTGGAGTTCTCCTATAATTCTTCACTTAGCCCAAGTGATACATTTTTTTTCTATTTTGAGACTTTTCAGATCAAGCTAATCACGGGCACACTTCTAAAATGTTTAAGAATTAGAGAAAGATTTAAGATTGCTTAATTCTTGCTTCTGACTTAGAGCTCATGTTAATCAGCTAAAGCCAGAGCCCTCAGCATGCTCTCAAGAGCTCCGGGATCCACTGATTAGCAACGACAAGGCCATCTGGACTTCCTGCAGTACATTGGAAACAATCTCTCTTGGCATAAAAATTAGGGATGCCTGTAATTTAGAATGAGTGAAGTGCTGCCATCACATTTAAAGGAGATGGTGTCTGACTACAATATGAGGCCTGCCCCAAAGGAAGCTAAGTTTGTGCACACAAATGCCATGATATTAAAAACTATCTATACCCTCCCTATTTGGGTAATCTTCTCTTATCTACCATTTAGTGATCTTTCTCCTCAACTCCTCTTGTAATTGTTTTTCTTCTGCAATTACTGCACCTAATTGGCAAACTTCAATTTAAGGCTTCTATGTAATTTTTGATTGATTTTCAAATAGCTCTTCATGAAAGGGATGCTAAAACTGAGACGATAAAGGAGTTGGAACTGTCAGAGGGAGCTAGCTGGGAAGGCAAGAATTGGCATTTGGATGAAGCCAAGGTGAGCTGTGTTAGTTCTTTCCTCCTCCCTCATTATGTGTGCAGCCTGGACCAGGAACTAAAGAAGAAAGGAAGCACAAGATTGACAAAGGTTTCCATGCAGAGAAATCGCTCACGTGTTCCCTGGTGTATCTTTATGTAATCAGCAGCACATACCCACCGAAATGTTGAAGACAGTCAGCACCCTTGGCTTCTCCAAGCAAATGATTTCCAACCAGTGTTTCCAGGTTTGGGTTTTTGTTGTTTTTGTTGTCGTTGTTGTTGTTGCTGTTGTTGTTTGAGACAGTCTGGCTGTGTCACCAGGCGCCAGGCTGGAGTGCAGTGGCACGATCTCGGCTCACTGTAACCTCCGCCTCCCAGGTTCAAGCAATTCTCCTGCCTCAGCCTCCCAAGTAGCTGGGACTACAGGCACGTGCCACCAAGCCCAGATAATTTTTGTAATTTTTAGTAGAGACGGGGTTTCAGCAGGGTCTCGATCTCTTGACCTCGTGATCTGCCTGCCTCGGCCTCCCAAAGTGCTGGGATTACAAGCCTGAGCCACCGCGCCTGGCCATTTCCAGGTTATTTTATTCCAGGAAAGCAAATAATAATATAAGCCTAATTTATTAGACCTCATTTCCATTTAGGGAATCAGAATAAATGGTCACTATAGTGTTGCCTGAGGATCTCTGGGTCCAGGAACACTGTTGCTATAAACAGAACCCATCGCCAGAGGACAGACCTAGACTAAGGACTGATGACAATAAAAGACAATTAAAAACTGGACTTCCCTGGGGAAAAATCCATTTGATGAGGAAGCTTCACTAAGTATTCCTTTGTGAATTCCTAGATGAAATTTTCAAGGCAAGAGGAAAAGTACTGAAATTGCTGAATAGGTGAGCACTGTATTCCTGATTCATTAAATATTATGCATTGGTAAATATAACATATCTTGTAATTTAAATCCAAAGATCTCTTTGGATCTCAGGATATGGCCTTTCATGTATATCCACTGTGAGTCCCACAACTTTGACATTCCCAGGGAGTCATGTAGGCTTTATATTGTATTAATTTAAAGTTTGCTTCTTTAGTTTGCCCAAATTCTTTTAAGACAGTGATGCTGAAGTGTCTTGGTTGAGTGCTTTTGCAAAGTTAGCATTTTTAATTTGGCCTGATGCTTTCCCTTGTAGTTAAACAGTCCAGACAGGTTTGAGAACATGTAAATACCCACGGATTCTTCCACTTCAAGCTCTTTGTGAACAGAATGGTGTTGGATAATCCAGCACAGACATTATATATTCAGGTGGGTGAAAGCAGACACACAAGCACAAGAATCTCTTATTCTGCTGGGAGAAATTCTGTACTTTGTGTTAGAAACTGTATCTCACCAACCTGCAACAATTACAGACTTCTAAGAAACCAGGATTAAAATTCACATTGGCAGCCACACTTACTGCTCCTGATCATAAAAAAAATTCAACAGATTTAGCTGTCATTTATCGGACAAAGTTCTATGCAAATTTGGGTATATTTCCAACACTGTACATGTCATTTATGGTTTCTTACAGTTTGGCAAGCTTATATTCTCTGTAGAAATTTCTCTAGGTGTGCCAGTATCCATTCTCAATATTAAGTTTCTTCCTCAGGTTTTATTGCTCTAAACAATAAAAAGATGATTATATTGTTATTTTATAGCTTCTTTCTTATAAGGAAGTCAAAGCTCTGAACAAATATTTAGCTTGACCAGAAAAAAAAAGGAGTAAATTGCTCTTTGGAGAGGAAAATTATATTTGTCATTTAACAAATTATCTATTCCAAAGCACTAAATGGCTCTCTAGTGGTCAGGCTAAATTAACAGCCCTGCAAACAGCAACCCTTTTCTGTATAATTTACTAATGGTATTCATTATATCATCTTGCCAACTCTTTATAATTGTGGCAAAGATAATCAGACAAAGCCAGCTCTACAAATAGGCAAAGTAGGAGACCATGCCGATTTCTCAGCAGCCAATCCACAAGCAATTCACCCTTTCTACTTGAAATAAGACTTTATAAAGTCATTCAACAAAGATGTATTTATTGAGGTCCTATTATGTGCCAGGTCAGTCTTCTTCAAGGGTCACAGGGCAATACATTTATAACCTGACAGGCTGGGATGACTTTCAGTTTTCTAATTTTCATACACTAACTAATTGATGGGAGAGTTTGACCCTAAAGAATGCATAATGGCATAAGTAAAAAAGATATAACATCACTAAATGCTTTCTAAAAGTCTCATCTTTTATGAATAATCTTGATTATTACAACAACCAAGTGAAAAATAGATTATGTATGCAATTTTATAATTAAGAAAATTTGACTCTGAGAGGTTAAATAAAATTTGCCTGAAAACACACAAATGGTACAGTCTTAAATCTGTCTCGCTTTTGAGGAAGGTTGAGCCTATGTTTATAAGATACATATGAATTAATTATAAGATACATATGTAAAACAAAATGATGCAATTTTTGAATCAAAGTATTTTGTTCAGATTAAGGAAATACAATGTTCAGATGAAAGGAGTTTTTAGTCCTTTCATCCTTGAGACTAATCTAGAACATAATGTATGTTCTAAATACTAAGCATCAAATTTTTAAGAAATTTTGACAAACTCAAAAATGTGCCCAAAAATAGTCACAATTGCCACACAAAAGAAGCAAGAGAGTTGGAAACATCTCATAGACAAACTATCAGTGGAACCAGGAGATTCAGTCTGGAAAATAAAATACTGAAAGGAGGGGCCGGGAGGCCGAGGCGGGTGGATCACGAGGTCGAGAGATCGAGACCATCCTGGTCAACATGGTGAAACCCCATCTCTACTAAAAATACGAAAAAATTAGCTGGGCATGGTGGCGCGTGCCTGTAATCTCAGCTACTCAGGAGGCTGAGGCAGGAGAATTGCCTGAGCCCAGGAGGCGGAGGTCGCGGTGAGCCGAGATCGCGCCATTGCACTCCAGCCTGGGTAACAAGAGCGAAACTCCATCTCAAAAAAAAAAAAAAAATACTGAAAGGAGTTGTACAATGTCTGTCTGCAAATACTTGAAAACTGCCATCTTAGTCCATTTTACGCTGCTATAATAGAATGTCTGAGACTCGGTAATTTACAAAGAACAGAGATTTGTTTCTTACAGTTCCAGAGGCTGAGTAGTCCAGTATCAAGGTGCCGGCACCTAGTGAGGGCCTTCTTGCTGCATCATTCCGTGGTGCAAAGTAAGAGAGTGAAAGGGCACGTAGGGGTCAAATTCACTTTTATAACAAAATCACTCTTGCCAAAATGAACCCACTCCCAAAATAATGACATAAGTCTACTCATTAGGGCAGAGCACTTATGACCTGAACACCTCTTAAAGGTCCCACCTCTCAACACTGTTGCATTGGGATTAAGTTTTCAACACATAAACTTTGGGGGACACATTCAAAGCATTGCAACTACCTTGTAGAAAGGGAGGAAAAAAGCACAGGTTTGTTCTTTGTGGCTTCAGAAGACAAACTAGGAAACCAGATGAACTAGAAAAACAGAATTACATTCCCATAGTCTCTGTGTAGAAAATTAGGTAGGAATTGTGGAGCACCTTGAAAGATGATGATTGTGAGCCTCTAAATACAAAGCCTGTGAACAAGTGAATACAAAGACATACAAAAGGCACCTTCAGTAATTGATGGCTGCGTAAATGAGGGGTAGTCACAGAGGACCTCCAATATTTTGCATCCCAGAGCACCTGCTTAGAGGTAGAGACACCAGTCACTCAAACCTGTCCACAGCCACTTGCCCTCTGCAGGGAACATTCAAGAGCAGAGCTATTTTTCTAAGCACAGTAGCGGACAGACCTGGATATTTATACTAACAGCTGTAAAGTCCCCAGCTCTGTGTTCTGCCTTTGGCTATCTGCCTTGTCTGGGATGCTCTTGCACTATATGTTTACATGGCTCACAGCTCTACTTCATTCAAGCCTCTCCTTAAATGCCAAATCATCACAGAGATCCTCCTTAACAACCCTATCCAATGTATACTGTTCATTTACTTACATGCTTATTTTTATAGCACATACAATTAACTGACATTATGTAAATGTTTTCTTGTCTCCTTCACTTGAATGTCAATTCCATACACAGAAATGTTTTGTTCACTGATAGATCCCCTTGCCTAGAACAGTGCGTGGTACATTACAGACCCTCAAGGAATAGTTGTAAAATTAAATGGATTTTTCTCCAATTAAGCTTCTATCACTCCACAGAAAATATTTTTATAACATTTTCTCTTGTAAAACTTATTGGGATAGATCATGATTTCTGTTACAGATTCATATTTTAATGTCATAAAATAGGAAACACTCACCTATCCACAGCCCAAATCTAACAACCAAATTTTCAGTACTATACCAAGGGACTGTCATTAATTCTTTCTTGAATTTTTAATCAAATCAATATATAAATTAATTTTGTCATTATGTAATGTTGCAGATCAAACAAAATACTATCCACCTTGCCACTTTCCAGTTATGTAAGATTAAACAAAAACTAGCAATTTGGGTTTCAAATAGAAACTTTGAAATTTGAATATGCAAATAGAATATGCTTAAGTCATTGTTTATCGAGACCCTTAAATTTAGGGACCCCCTAGATTAGCCGGGAAGATGCTGTTAGCCCATTCATGATCAAATAAATCAAACACCGTATATTCTCACTCATAGGCAGGTGTTGAACAATGAGAACACATGGACACAGGGAGGGGAACACTACACACTGGGGTCCGTTGAGGGGAAATGGGGGAGGGACGGAGGGGATGGGGAGGTGGGAAGAGATAGCATGGGGAGAAATGACAGATACAGGTGAGGGGACGGAAGACAGCAAACCATACTGCCATGTGTGTACCTATGCAACAATCTTGCATGTTCTTCACATGTACCCCAAAACCTAAAATGCAACAAAAAAAATAAAAATAAAAATAAATTTAAAAAAGAAAAAATAAAAATAAAAATAAATTTTAAAGTACTATACTTACTTGCATACACCTCCCCAAACTGAAATTAATAGATAACTGTTTTCCTCTGCATTCCTTTTCTCCCTCAAAGGCTTGTCAATACAGTTCTGTCCATGAAATGTAGAACAGATTAGAGGAACAGATGCCTGCAGTGTATTTAATGAAAGGAACCCAGAAGTATGCCAGTCACAATTGACACACAAAAGAATTACCCGCAGATGCTTTCCTACTCTTCTTCTATGTCCCAATTTAAAGGTAAAATGTGTGCTAAACTTGGCTGTCAAATAGCTATAGAAACCTTCAGAACATGTCCAGAGACTGACCACTCCTCCCAACTGCCATCACCCTGTCTGAGCCACCACCATCTCTGACCTGGGTCGCAATGAGGTCTCCTAACCAATTTCCCTGCCTCCTGCTTTGTACCTTTCAACAAAGAAGCAAGTGATCCTTCTAAATCTAGGCAAAATCATTCAGGACATAGGCGTAGGCAGGACTTCATGACCAAAACACCAAAAGCATTGGCAAAAAAGCCAAAATAGACAAATGGGACCTAATCAAACTCCACAGCTTTTGCACACCAAAAGAAACAGTCATTAGAGTGAATTATCAACCAACAGAATGGGAAGGAATTTTTGCAACCTACCCATCTGACAAAGGGCTAATATCCAGAATCTACAAAGAACTAAAACAGATTTACAAGAAAAAAACAAACCCATTCAAAAGTGAGCAAAGGATATGAACAGACACTTTACAAAAGAAGGCATACATGAGGCCAAGAAACATATGAAAAAATGTTCATCATCACTGGTCATTAGAGAAATGCAAATCAAAACCACATTGAGATACCATCTCACACCAGTTAGAATGACGATCATTAAAATATCTGGAGACAATAGATGCTGGAGAGGATGTGGAGAAATAGGAACACTTTTACACTGTTGGTGGGAGTGTAAATTAGTTCAACCATTGTGGAAGACAGTGTGACGATTCCTCAAGGACCTAGAAATAGAAATTCCATTTGACCCAGCAATCCCATTACTGGATATATACCCAAAGGATTATAAATCTTTCTACTATAAGAACACATGCACACAAATGTTCATTGCAGCACTGTTTACAATAGCAAAGACCTGGACCCAACCCAAATGCCCATCAATGATAGACTGGACAGGGAAAGTGTAGCACGTATGCTCCACGGAATATTATGCAGCCATTAAAAATGATGAGTTCGATTCCTTTGCAGGGACATGGATGAACCTGGAAACCATCATTCTCAGCAAACTGACACAAGAACAGAAACTCAAACATCGCATGTTCTCACTCATAGGCAGGTGTTGAACAGTGAGAATACATGGACACAGGGAGGGGAACACTACTACTGGGGTCTGTCAGGGGGAAATACGGAGGGACAGCAGGGGGTGGGGAGTTGGGGAAAGATAGCATGGGGAGAAATGCCAGATATAGGTGATGGGGAGGAAGGCAGCAAATCATGCTGCCATGTGTGTACCTATGCAACAATCTTACATGTTCTTCACATGTACCCCAAACCCTAAAATGCAATAAAAAAAATGAAAATAAAATAAAAAATAAAAAGAAGTCAGATTATATCACCCTGCTACTCAAAACTCTGCAACAGCTTTCCAGGTCTTACAGAGCCTGCTGGTCTTTCCCCTTGCTTCCAAGACCTTATCCCCTGTTTCTCTGCCCCTTAATCTACTCCAGTCACACAGGCCTCCTAGCTCCTCCTTGAACATGTGACTGTCTTAGGGCATCGCACTGGCTGTTCTTGCCTTTTGGAATAAAACCTCTTTCCCACGATATTCGCTTGCCCAACTTCCTTGACTTCTTCGTGTCTTTGTTTGAGTATCATTTTCTCAGTAAGGCCCCTTCTAGACATCCTATTTTCATCACAACCTGCTCCCATTCCCATGTCAGCACCCACCTTTCCATCTTCCTGACCATGCTCTGCTTGTCTTTAACGTTGTCACAGTATTTATCATCTTCTAATGTACTATATATTTTACTCATTTTTATGGTTATATATACAGTCTTTCTCCCTCTCAAAGATTCCAGGGGTCTTCATTTTGTTCACTGATGTATCCAGAGAACCTAAAACAATGCCTAGCACGTAGTAGGGGTTCAAGAAATATTTGTTGAATGTATTAATTGGTAATTCTAACAATATAGCATGTGTTAGTAGTCAACCAGTCCATAAGTATGTTTTCAGTGCTTAGGTGTGCTCTATGTGATCTTAAGCACTATGGAGAATTTTTTTTTAGCATAAAGCATCTGCTCTCTGAAATGTTAGTTTAGATGGGGAGACCACAGGTACAAAGCAATGTCAAAGAGCTTACATATGGAAGATATTGATAAAGACAATTGGCTATGCTATTAGGTTTTGTGTTCTTATGCATTTATGCAACAATTATTCATTGAGCACCTACTATGACCTAAGTACTCTGCTAGCCTGTAAGATGTTAACTTGAACAAAATACACAGAGTCCCTACCTTCTTGGGACCTACATTATGATGAAACAAACAATGAACCAATGAATAAACAAAACAACTACAGAAGGACCCTGAGGAAATAAACAAGATCTGTCATAGAGAACAACAGCAGTCATGCCAATTACAATCGCCAGGAGAAAGCTGGCAGAATGAACAGCTGAAGCTCACTCTCCTCTTGCCCTCCAACCTCCAAATTGTACCTCCACTGGGCTAACTGGAAGCCAAAGAACACAGTACACCCAGGGCTAGCAGTGTACAGCAAGGTGGAGAAGATCTGGAGGAGCAAGCATGTGTGTGTGTGTGTGTGTGTGTGTGTGTGTGTGTGTGTGCCTATAAAAACACACCCAGAAGATGATCAAATAGGAACAGCTCTGGAGTGCAGTTCCCAGCAAGAACTACACAAAGGGTGAGGGATCACTGCATTTCCAAATGGGTTATTACTGCCCACAGACCAGGAGATACCCGGGTTGAAAAGCACCATGAGTTTCCAGCACAGCTGTTTCAGCTGGCACAGCAAGTCTCTGCACAAAAACTCACACAAATCTGGGTGGCCATTTCAACTGGCACCTGGAACACCTGGTAGACAGAGCTGCCCACTCAACTGAAAAAAGATGGCTGAAACAGGGAGCCAGGTGATCTAGCTAGGCGGGTCCCACCCCCACAAAGACCAGCAATCTGAAATGCTCTGGATTGAGAGTTGCATAGCTAGTGCAGCTGGACCTGGGACAGTCCAGTTCTGTGGGAGGAAGGGCATCTGCCATTACTGAGGCAGTCCACCACTACCAAGGCAGTCCACCATTATCAAGGCAGTCTGCCATGACAGAGGCAGTCCAGCATGACAGAGGCAGTCCACCATTATTGAGGCAGACTGCCACTACCCAGGCAGCTCTAACTATACATCTATAAACAAAACCAAAAGGAAGTTCACACAGCAGCTGGGCAGAGCCCACAGCAGCTCAGCAATGCCTCTGCTAGCAGACTGTGACTAGGCTATCTCCTCACTGGGCAGGGCAGCCCTGAAAAAAGGCAGCAGCATGTCAGGAATTTATAAATAAAGCCCCACCTTCCCAGGACAGAGCACCTGGGAAAAGAGATAGTTATGAGTTCTGCTGCAACAGACTTAAACGTGCCTGACCAGCAACTCTGAACAGAACAATGAAGCTCACAGCTCAGCACTTGAGCTCCTGTAAGGGACAGACTGTCTCCTCAAGCAGTTCTCTGACCTCAGATATGAAAAGAGGCACATCATAAAGGAAAGCTCAGGCTGATATCTGGTGGGTATCCTTCTGGGATAAAGATAACAGAAGAAGAAACTGGTAGCAACCCTTACTGTTCTGCAGCCACTGCAGGTGATCCCCAGGCAAGCAGGGTCTGGAGTGGACCTCCAGCAGTCCTACAGTAGAGGGGCCTGACAGTTACAAGGAAAACTAAAAAACAGAAAGAAATAACTTCAACATCAACAAAAAGGATGTCCACTAAGAGACCCCATCCCAAAAGTCACTAACTACAAAAACTACAGGTAGATAAAACAACAAAGATGGGAAGAAATCAGCCCAAAACGGATGAAAACACCTAAAACCAGAATGCCTCTCCTTCTACAAGGGAACACAACTCCTCACCAGCAAAGGAACAAAGCTGGATTGAGAATAAGTCTGATTAATTGATAGAAACAGGCTTCAGAAGGTGGGTAATAACAAATTTCTCTGAGCTAAAAGAACATGTTTTAAACCAATGCAAAGAAACTAAGAACCTTGAAAAAAGGTTTGATGAAATGTTAACTAAAATAAACAGCTTAGAGCAGAAAATAAATGAACTGATGGAGCTGAAAAACACAACATGAGAACTTCGTGATGCATACACAAGTTTCAACAGCAAAATCAACCAAGCAGAAAAAAGGATATCAGAGACTGAAGATCAACTCAATGAAATAAAATGAGAAGGCAAGATTAGAGAAAAAAGAGTAAAAGGAAATAAACAAAGCATCCAAGAAATATGGGATTGTGTGAAAAGACCTAATCTACGTTTGATAGGTGTACCTGAATGTGATGGAGAGAATGAATACAAGCTGGAAAACACTCAAACTAGCAAGTGAGGCCAATATTAAACTCCAGGAAGTAAAGAGAACACCACAAAGATACTCCTCAAGAAGAGCAACCCCAAGGCACATAATCATCAGATTCACCTAGGTTGAAATGAACGAAAAGATGCTAAGGGCAGCCAGAGAGAAAGGTCTGGTAACCCACAAAGGGAAGCCCATCAGACTCACAGTGGATCTCTTAGCAGAAAACCTACAAGCCAGAAGAGAGTGGGGGGCCAATATTCAACATCCTTGAAGAAAAGACCTTTCAACCTAGAATTTCATATCCAGCCAAATTAAACTTCTTAAGTGAAGGAGAAATAAAATCCTTTATGAACAAGCGATTGCTCAGAGATTTCATCACCACCAGGCCTGCCTTACAAGAGCTCCTGAAAGAAGCACTAAACGTAGAAAGGAACAACCAGTACCAGCCACTCCAAAAACATACCAAATGGTAAAGAGCATCGACACAATGAAGAAACTGCATCAACTAATGGGCAAAACAGCCAGCTAGCATCAAAATGGCAGAATCAAATTCACACATAACAATATTAACCCTAAATGTAAATGGGCTTAGTGCCCCAATCAAAAGACACAGACTGGCAAATTGGATAAAAAGTTAAAACTCATCGGTGTGCTGTATCTGGGAAACCCATCTCATATGCAAGGATACACATAGGCTCAAAATAAAGGGATGAAGGGAGATTTACCAAGCAAATGGAGAGCAAAAAAAAGCAGGAGTTGCAATTCACCACATAAACAGAAGCAAAGACATAAAACACATGTTTATCTCAATAGATGCAGAGAACACCTTCAACAAAATTCAACAGCCCTTTATGCTAAAAACTCTCAATAAACTAGGTATTGATGGAATGTATCTCAAAATAACAAAAGCTATTTATGACAAATCCACAGCCAATATCATACCAAATAGGCAAAAACTGGAAGCATTCCCTTTGAAACCTGGCACTAGACAAGGATGCCCTCTCTCACCACTCCTATTCAATATAGTATTGGAAGTTCTAGCCAGAGCAATCAGGCAAGAAAAAGAAATAAAGTATATTCAATTAGGAAAGGAGGAAGTCAAACCGTCTCTATTTGCAGACGACATGATCATATATTTAGAAGATCCCATTTTCTCAGTCCCAAATCTCCTGAAACTGATAAGCAACTTCTGCAAAGTCTCAGAATACAAAATCAATGTGCAGAAATCACAAGCATTCCTGTATACAAATAACAGACTAAAAGAGAGCCAAATCAAGAGTGAACTCCCATTCACAATTGCTACAAAGAAAATAAAATACTGGACAAGGAAGGAAAATGTGGCACATATACACCATGAAACACTATGCAGCCATCAAAAACGATGAGTTCATGTCCTTTATAAGGACATTGATGAATCTGGAAACCATCATTCTCAGCAAACTAACACAAGAACAGAAAATCAAACACTGCATGTTCTCACTCATAGGCAGGTGTTGAACAATGAGAACACATGGACACTGGGGTCTGTTATGCAGGACTAGGGGAGGGACAGCAGTCGGTGGGGAGGTCGGGGAGGGATAACATGGGGAGAAATACCAGATCTAGGTGATGGGGTAGAGGACGGAGGCAGCAAACCACACTGCCATGTATGTGCCTATGCAACAATCTTGCATGTTCTGCACATGTACCCCATAACCTAAAGTGCAATAAAATACATATATATATATATATATATATATATATATATATATAAAGAATTTTGAACTTTCCTATGATCAATGAAAAAATAAAAATAAATAAAAACACACCCAAATTTATCCCAAAGCCTCCTCAACCTTTCCATTACACAGTTTCTTCCTTATCTCTCTCCAGTGGAATAATCTGACTCTATTTTCCCATAGGTACTTCTTTTTCTAACATTATAGTGTTGAAAATAGCCAAAGTCATCCCTTAAACTTCTATTAACTAAGTTCATGAATCTCAGTATTTAAATTTTTTCATAAAAATTTTTGTACCTCTTTCAGTTTTTAGTCTTCTAAAAATCTGGTATAATATCTCCCCATCTTTCAGAATATGTAAAATAAAATATTTTATACAACTTTTATGCCAGTCATTAATAGGTTGATAGTTTATCTGCATAAAAATGAACCTTTTCAAATTTGACTGACATGTTAACACTAGCCCAATTTGATTTTTAAAGCTTTTATATTTTAAAATTTAGTGGCCCATGCTTAAGAACACCCATATTAACATGCACAGAAGATAACTTCATATTTAAATTATTAGAAAGTAAATACAAAGCTATAACCCACCTTGGGCTCAGCAATAATAATATTTAACATTTACTGAGCACTTACTATGTGTCAGAAATTATGCTAACTACTTTACATCATATTTAATCCTCACAACCCAGGAAACAGAGTATTATTAAGCCCGTTTTACAATTAAACTAAACTGAAGTAAACAAAGGTTAGGTAACTTCCTCAAGATCAAGCAGATGTTCTGTGGTGAGAACTGGATTCCAATTGTGCTTTTTCACTGCTTAGCACCAAGTCTACCAGGAAGCCAGAACAAAGCACTTGTCCACAGGGTTGTGGGGTCCAAACACACTCGTCAGCCATTTTTCACACCTAGATATCTGCAAAGACCATTGCCTAGAACAGTGCCTGGTACATTGTAGACCTTCAAGGAATAGTTGTAAATTAGATGGATTTTCTCCAAGTGCATCTTCTAATACTCCACAGCAAATATTTGCATAACATTTCCTCTTGATGTAAAACTTAGTACACTTATTGGTCACCCCATAATAACAATAGAAAAGTATGTTAAAGAGGTGCTATTAAGTGAAAAAAAGCAAGTAAGGGAGAACTGAGAACATTATCATCCCATTTATGGAAAATCAAAGTTAGATGTTTGTAAGATTAAATAGGTCTATCATGAAATATAATAGATAAAGACATGCTACATAGATGGCAATGTGACAATACGTAAATATATTTGTAGTCATAGATAGTTTCTAGAAAAGTAAAAGAAAAATCTGTCAATACAGAGTTGCTCAGAAGAGCTCTCAAAGGAGGAAGGAGTATTTATTTTTCCTACATACTCTGTACCATTTGAATTATTTATCACGAACCTAAATAAGTTATCACATTAGTTATACTAATATCCAATAAGGAAGCAAAGGCTGAGATGATCTGAATTTCTTTACAATAAAGACAAACTGAGTCTAATGCTTATATATTTGTGCAGCTGAGCAGGGGCATACAACAGTAACATAGTCACTCTGTGCTAAGTTTGGTTAAAATTCAAAAACTTTAAAAACTAACATAAAATACACATGATATTGCAT
Source organism: Saimiri boliviensis (assembly GCF_048565385.1). Classification (NCBI taxonomy): domain Eukaryota; kingdom Metazoa; phylum Chordata; class Mammalia; order Primates; family Cebidae; genus Saimiri; species Saimiri boliviensis. Next base: position 244,737,290 of record NC_133449.1, read on the forward strand.
CTGGGAAAGTTGAATCAAATTAGTTATCAACTTTCTATGCTTATGGGGACAGGAAACTGAATAAAATCTACAGATCACACAAACAAAAGAAAATCTAGTTTAAAACAAGTTCACCCTAACAACAGGTGCTGGAGAGGATGTGGAGAAATAGGAACACTTTTACATTGTTGGTGGGAGTATAAATTAGTTCAACCATTGTGGAAGACAATGTGGCAATTCCTCAAGGATCTAGAACCAGAAATACCATTTGACCTGGCACTCCCATTACTGGGTATATACCCAAAGGATTATAAATCAATCTACTATAAAGACACATGGACACGTATGTTTATTGCAGCACTGTTTACAATAGCAAAGATTTCGAACCAACCCAAATGCCCATCAATGATAGACTGGATAAAGAAATTGGGGCACATATACACCAAGGAATACTATACAGCCATAAAAAAGGAATGAGTTCATGTCCTTTGCAGGGACATGGATGAAGCTGAAAACCATCATTCTCAGCAAACTAACACAGGAACAGAAAAGCATACACTGCATGTTCTCACTCATAAGTGGGGATTGAACAATGAGAACACAGGGACACAGGGAGAACATCACACAGTGGGACCTGTCAGGGGGTGAGGGGCTAGAGAAGGGATAGCATTAGGAGAAATACCCAATGTAGATGATGGGTTCACAGGTGCAGCAAACCACCATGGCACACATATATTTATGAAACAAACCTGCATATTCTGCACATGTATCCCAGAACTTAAAGTATAATTAAAAAAAAAAAAAAAAAAAAAAAGTTCACTCTCTTCTAAAGCCTTCTGTCTGGGAAGTTTGCATATGTTACTGATTTCAGCTTCATCTTCAACTGAAAATGAAATCCCCCAAAAAGAGGCAAGGAACGAAGGAAGCAAAGAAATAATAATAAAGATACTAAACAATGTACAACTACTAGAGCATGAGCAACGACACGGTGCTCAGTGGTCAGCCCCTAATTATAAGGGAAGTCTCCCTCATTTCAGATAGTTCTGCAAGAAGAGGGCAGTCCCAAAATAGCCCACATTAAGCAGCCTGGAAACCCACAGGCTCCCTAACTTTGCTCAGACTTCCTGCCTTCCGGAAAAGAACCATCTATAATCTGAGTAAGTAACGCTGGCCTTACCCCACCCACCCACTCCTCCTCCACATGTACCTCCAAAAGAGTAGAAGGCAAGCCCATGTCACAACTAGTAGCCATGAGCTGAATCCACCTGGTAGATGGGTTTTGTTTGGCTTGCAGAGTTTAAAAGGAAAAAAAAAAAAAATTTGGTTCACATAAAATCCAGATCTCTGGCTCATCTCAAATTTTAAAAGATTTTGCAACACCAGGCTAGCATGCCCAGTGGGAATAGGTAAGGGAACTCTTTTTTAAGTGAAGTGTACAGTCTTGAATTTGCCATTGTCTCTACTGCTCCCTGTTCTAACACCCAGCCCGCCACCCTCATTGACATTAGCTGCCTGGCACTGGTCAATATTTGAGGGCCAAGAGCCCGCTGGAAGATCTTGAGGAACAGCAAGCCAGATGTGCCAAATGTCAGTAGCAACCAATATGTCTATCAATTAAAACCAAAAACATAATAGCAGAAAATCTGATCATTTAATGGGAAAAACCCTAGGCTGGCTATTAAAACATATGTTTCTTTCCTAGGACCACTACTTTGTGAAATTAGTTAACTAATCTTTCCTAAATTTCAGTGTCCTCAAATAAGAAGTGGGATGATAATACCAGTGTCATAGAATATGTTATGGAAGATGATTTGTGTTATCTTAAAATCCTTTATAAAGTAGAATAAGTTAAATATAGATTATGATACTGAATTACTCTAAGCAAAAGTTGACACAGAATAAATGAAAGTTATAATATAGATATTTAATCTATACTATAGATGTTATCACACACAAAAATATCTAATTCATTGATTTGCTAATGATTTCATGTTATTCTCCATACCTGCCTAGAACTTCATTAAGTAAATTCAAAATGTATGCACTTAAATGCTATAGCCACAATTTAAAATTCTTTGTTAGCAAGACAAAGAAATTTTAAAGAAAAAAGGAATGTGTCTTTTTACCTCATTATTCTTAAGATTAATTAGAATTTGGGTGATAGATTCCGGTTTTCTAAAAGTTAATGGCATATCAGAGGAGCTTAACTGAGGATTTTGAGAAGGCACAGATCATTGACAGTACATCCTGCCTAGAACTTCATTAAGCAACGTCTGGATCTGATTGTACCCATAAAATTTCTGTGCCCAAATGAATTTCAAATAAAGCTTCCTGAAGGAACTAGAGTCCATTAAATCCCTTCCTCCCGGAGCTGCAGGCAGTACTTAGGTGATGAGATGACACTGACTGAGCACCTCATATTAGGATCTCTTAATAAACCAAATAATTTCAAACCTCGGGACACAAATAGCATTAGAAGAGGCACGGGGATGGCCAGAACGGGAAGCTGAAGTTCTGAAACGAGCAAAATTTCTCACAATTTCCTTTCATCAGGCCAACAGTCACAGTGCTAGACAAAGGGAATTTATCTTAATAAGTGATGCACAAACTGCCTTAATCTTGGTGCCTGCTCCACGGAAAGCCACGTGAACCTCCAAGAAACCACGATGTCGTCCAATGCTGCCCCCAACAAATGATAGGGACCCTGACCCAGGCAGTCTGCCCACCTCCCTCAAAACAAAGAAGAAGTGATCTTCTTTCTTTGAGAATACGAACTAGAGAACACCCAAGATAAAGGGTATTGTCTTATCTTTCTCATAGTATTTAACTGCAAAAAAAAAAAAAAAAAAAAAAAAAAAGTGATTTGTGTGCGTGTCTCTCTCTTCTAGCTGTAGGGCCCGGTGCTAGTGTATAGTGAGCTCCTGATTCATATTTCTTAAGTTGAGCTAAATTGTCTTCATTCTCCATATTCTGTCTTAGAAGCACAAAAGACCTAAAAACCTCCAAGTACTGTATTTATCTGGGACCTCCTCTTTTGGGCCATGGAGTGCATTATGGTGCCCACCACGACTGGGCAAAATGATAAAACTTTGAAATATAATTATAGAGTTAGATCAAACTGTGCACAGTTGAATATCTCCTGGATTCTGTAAAGGCAGATTGATAATGCAATCATGGCACACCACCACTGATACTACTTAGCCCTTACAATTCAGGCTCTGAATCAGAGGAGTAAGATTTCTCCAGCCTCGCTCCGCTCCTGCGCTCCCATCGCTTCAACGCTAGGGAGCAGCCTAGCCAGCATTCCCACAGGGTAGGAGCTGGAACTGCGCACTGGAGAGCTAAACAGATCAAGCATTCAGTTTCTGCCTCTGGCACTCACTCACAGTAACCTGTGTCGGTTTTTGTCATCTGTAAAATGGGATAATAGCTCTTACTATAGGACCCCAGTGAAGATCAAATGTATGCAAAGGGCTTGGCACCCGGCCTGGCACACAGTTCCATCCTAGCGTAGGGAAAAGAGATGTGCAATGAACCTGCGGAAGCTTGAAGATGATGCTCAAGCTTGGAGTGGGCTTCCAGGCACACTGGTGTCACCCAGGCTCTGGGGGCCACCGCAGCACTTCTCCAGCCTTTCTACTGGAACCACCCCTAACTGTAAAGATCTGTGAATGTATGCCCTGGGGCCTGTTGGAAGCTTCAAAATTCATTCTTGCTTTGTGTTAAACCTCCATGTCTTTTTAATTTGCTCCCAAGAAAATCTGTCTTAGTTTTAATGTAAAAACAATATTGCCTCCTACTAAATCTCTGAGAAATATGAACCTTGAGGGAGGCATGCTATAATCATATGGTGACTTTGCCGACACAGCACCTTGCCCACACACCTGAGGATACATGTGTCTCAATGTGCTACCACGTGGGGCTGCCCTTCCATTAGCACAAGTGAGAGTGTGGGTCCACCTTGGGATATTGTAGCATCTCTTTTTTTTTTTTTGAGATGGAGTGTCGCTCTTGTCACTCAGGCTAAAGCGTGATGGCACGATCTCGGCTCACTCTAACTAACCTCCGCTTCCTGGGTTCAAGCAATTCTCCTGTTTCAGCCTCCTGAGTAGCTAGGATTACAGGCACCTGCCACCACACCCAGCTAATTTTATATTTTTAGTAGAGACGGAGTTTCATCATGTTGGTCAGAATGGTCTCGAACTCCTGACCTCAGGTGATCCACCCACCTCAGCCTGCCAAAGTGCTGGGATTACAGGCGTGAGCCACTGGGCCCGGCCAGCATCTCATGGTTAATAGATAAAACCCCAAGGCCCTGAAAAACTAAAGGATTTTCTCAAAATCACAGTGAGGAAGGAGATAGACTGAACCAGGGACCAGCTCTCTGAGCTCAACCTACTCTCCTCTCTCATCATAAACATCATAAAAACAGAACACAACACATTTGTGAACAAAGTTAGACCAGCCATTATACTAAAGTGATCTTAAAAGAATCACAAGTATCATAGGCATTCTAAGGAAACGTCGTAAGGCATCCCTTCATGTCATAACATTTGAGAGAAGTGCTTGCTGTTTGCCAAATACAGGTGAATAAATAAAGGTAATAAATAAATGAACTTCAATTGTTCAGTTTGGGAAGAAGGATGAAGAGTGTGCATTTGAAGTTCTTGTAAAAGTCACATCAGCCAATGCTGTGTTTCCATAAGACATGGTATTTGCAGATTGAGACTGGGTCATCTGCCCCGATCCTATGTGGCTGTTTCTGACCAAAAACAGATGCAGATTCTGACTAGTTCATGGCCCTTAGGAGTTGCTGTTGATGTATATTGCAACAGCTGTAGAGAAATCAGACTTTCTTAATATTTAATATTCAGAATGGCAATACTACATGTACATATTTTGAAAAAATATATAAGCACTTACAGAGACAGTTTCAAAATATTTTGCTGACCACAGGTACAAGATAAGTTACAAAATAATATCTAAACTCAAATAAGCACTAATATTAAAAGATAACTACTCTTTTACTTTTTAACTAAAATATTGTGGTGATTCTTAAAACGAACTTTAAATAATGTCCATGATAACGTAAATCTTAAAAACAAAACAAAACAAAACAAAAAGTTGTATTTTCCTTTCTTGCCACAGTAGAGATGACCAGATACTTACCTCTAGGGGGAGCTCAAGGCTTTGTCTCTACTTAATCTTTTCTGCTTTCCCAGTGTTCCATGACAGAGCCCTGGGACCTCTCCACTTGGGAAAAGATGCTCTACTCCATCCCTCCCCATTCCCTTAAAAAGCAGCAAAAATCTGGGGTGCGAGGAGGTGCTCAGGAGAAAAAGAGACTCGGAAAACTAGTGGGCCAATCTCGGTCCACCAGGTGGTTATTTTTCTCTATGCAGATAAACCCTTACTCTTACAAACCCAGTGTTTGCCTGGAGGATCCCCTTAGGCAGTCCCTCAAACTACCAGTGGCAGCAGTATGAAACTGGACACTCATGCCCCACCACCCTTGGCTTCTTAAGACTACTGACTAGTACTCTTAGAACTTGAGGCTGTATAGGTACTAGTATAATTCATACCAGTATTTCCCAAAATTGATTTTCAAAGAGCACCAGTCTGACTGTAAGTTAACACATTTTATGTAAATAAAGGTCAAAAGAAGTTTAGAAGACACGGGGTTAAACTAAGTTCAGATGTGTTCCTTTGTGCAGGACTTCTCATAGTCTGTAATGCATGGTGACTCTCCAAAAGAAGGGACAATTTGGAAGTGTTTCTCAGCTTTTTGAAGGGCTTCCTCTTAGGCCTGTTGTTAGAACCCTCAGACATTTTCCTGAAGATTGCTGAGGTCATGGTCGAGAAAAGAAGCACAGATTTGGAATTTTTTAAAAAACAACTCAGCCTAGTATATTTCAAACAAAAAGGGAGAGTTTGGTCTAAATTATCTGGATATGTACAGTGAAAGATTTGGAGTCCCACCTCCCTGCCATCACCTAATACTGTCTATGCTACAGAACCTCTTTAGGCCAACAGCATACAAAACTTTGGATTTATACTCAAAAAATGACTATTTACATCACAAAATGAGATTCCCCATAAAACTCCTTAAATCACAGATTCTCACACCACGTTTAAAAAAATGATTCTACAAAATAACAATTAAGTTTATCCACTTACACGTTCTCAAGAAAACTCCTGGCTTACCGGGAGACACAATTGCATGTGGCATTGCACAGTGACCATTCATTGATTTAAGTATCCACAGATGTAAACCACTTTTTTTTTTAGACAGAGTCTCACTTTGTCTCCCAGGCTGGAGTGCAATGGCACAATCTTGGCTTACTGCAAACTCTGCCTCCCGGGTTCCAGTGATTTTTCTGCCTCAGCCTCCCAAAGAGCTGGGATTACAGGCACGCACCACCACACCTGGCTAGATTTTGTATTTTTAGTAGACGGGGTTTCACCATGTTGGCCAGGCTGGTCTCAAACTCCAGACCTCATGATCTGCCCACCTCAGCCCCCCAAAGTGCTGGGATTACAGGCATGAGCCACTGCACCCTGAAGAAATTCTTTTTAAAACTTTTCATATAAGTTTTTTTCAACAGGACACAAATTATTTGTTTTATTATTCTGCCTCACTGTTTTTCTACTACATCTATGCAAGTACAATCTGCATTTTAAAAAAAATTGCTAGTCATACCATTTTGCTACCCAAGTAAGCTATGTTAAGGCCATGTTGCTACCAGTCATGATCTTCGTGAGATGGGGTGGCTGGGTGGTGAATACAGCAGTCCTGGGGGAGCTGGATCAGGATAGCTGACACGCCTTTTTAAACTCTAGTTCTTAGGAAACTGCCATCAGATGCTCCCCTCAGGTGAGAGCCACTGCTCCTTGGTGTTAAAATGACATTAAAAAGTTGGATTCCAAAGAAATATTAGAGCAGGAAAATTATTACAAATCAGAAATATAAGACTACAGTTTCCAAAGTGGGGTTACCTACTCCAGAAAATATGTTTTAAAATAATGGAATTTCTGTTTATTCTTTTATCTCAAAAATTAGAAATTAGACTTTCTTAATATTTAATATGCTGAATAACAATACTGTACATATATGATTTGAAGAAAAAAGAAATATGCACACATTTTATAGAGAGACATTCTCAAACTATTTTGCTAATGAGAGGCACAATTTAAAAGTTGGGGGACCAATGGCATAGAGAAAATTATGCCTCTGCAAGCATATTTCAGGTTAATTAGACAATAACTTAGACAGATGTGAGCCTGCAGTCCAATAATGATCTCCCATTGTCAAACAAATGCCAAGATAAAACTAAACTTATTTCAGAAATGATTCCATGTTATTATAAGAACAAATTTCACATTTCACTAACTCTGTCAGTTGAGTAGCAAATAACAGACTTTGGAACTTGGATAGCAAATAGAGAGGCAAAAAAAATTAAAATTAAAATTAGGCTTTAAAAACCATAGGATCACGATCTGGGTTCTCTGCTCAAACGTATCAGCAACTTGTAAATTTTGGGCAGTATTTTTCAATCAACAAATATTATTCAAGAGCTGCCTCAACATATTCACTTTTTAAATTTAAAAAGCAAGCTGGAGAATGCTGGGAAGATGGCCGCCTAAGAACAGCTCAGGACTTCAGCTCCCAGTGAAAGTGCAGAGGGTGAGTGGACGCCGCATTTCCAGACGAACTCTTATTGCCCACAGACCAGGAGATACCCAGGCAGAGGGGTCGCCAGCGTCGCAGTCCCAGCCGGTGCGGCTGTTTTGGCCCCCTCGGGGCTGATTCCACCCGCACGGCTGCTGTGACCACTCCCTGTTGCTGCGGTTCTCCGTACAAAAGCCACTGGTCTGGGAGCCCTCTTAGCTGGCGAGCAGAGCCCTGAGACGGCAGAGTTGCCCATTCATCTGAAATAGCGAGTCAGGCCAGGAGATTCCTAGGCAAAAAATCTGCCAGGAGCCGGCGCCACAGTTCGAGCCGACTCCGTGAGTCGCAGCACGGGAGATCCCGGCGCCTTTTCAACAAGTGACCGGAACGCGAGGTCGTTCAACTTAAAAGAAAAGACTCTGAGTCAGGGAGCCAGGTGATCAGGCTCGGTTGGTCCCACCCCTCCACCCCCAACAACAACGAAAACAAAAACAGTAATTGGAAACCCTCTGGGTTGAGCCCTCCAAACCAAGCACAGCTGAACCGGGAGGGTCCGGCTCCGTGGGGGAGGGGCTTCCACCTTTACTGAGACTCTCCACCACTACGGAGGCAGGCTACCATTGCTGAAGCAACCCACCGTTGCCGAGGCAACCTGCCACAACAGAGAGAATCCGCCATAACAGAGGCGGGGCCACCGTTGCCGAGACAGTTCTAACTACGCCCATATAAAAAGGACTACAGGGAAGAGCTCAGGGCAGCTGGGCGGAGACAACAGCAGCTCAGCAAAGCCCCTGCGGGCAGGCAGTGGCTAGGCATGCTGCTAGCTGGGCGGGTCAGACCTGAAAGAAAAATCAAAAAAGGCAGTAGTACAAGGGAAACTCATAAAGCTCCAACTCCCTGGGACAGAGACAGACAACAGGTGGATAAACCCACAAAAATGGGAAGAAACCAGCGCAAAAAGGATAAAAACTCCCGAAACCAGAACACCTCTCCTCCTAAAAGGGATCACAACTCCTCACCAGCAAGGGAACCAGACCGGATGGAGAAGGAGGGTGATGAAATGACAGAATCAGACTTCAGAAGGTGGGTAGTAAGAAACTACTATGAGCTAAAAGAACATGTTCTAACCCAACACAAAGAAAATAGGAACCTTGAAAAAAGATTGGACAAACTGCTGACGAGAATGGACAGCATAGAGAGGAGTATAAGTGAATTGATGGAGCTGAAAAAAGCAACACGAGAACTTCGTGAAGCATGCACAAGCTTCAACAGCTGAATTGACCAAGCAGAAGAAAGGATATCAGAGGTCGAAGATCAACTCAATGAAATAAAAAGAGAAGGCAAGAACAGAGAAAAAAGCACAAAAAGGAATGAACAAAATCTTCAAGAAATGTGGGACTATATGAAAAGACCTAATCTACGTCTGATAGGTGTACCTGAATGTGATGAAGAGAATGAATCCAAGCTGGAAAATACTCTTCAGGATATTATCCAGGAAAACTTCCCCAACCTAGCAAGGCAGACCAATATTCAAATCCAGGAAATACAGAGAACACCACAAAGATATTCCTCAAGAAGAGCAACCCCAAGGCACATAATCGTCAGATTCACCAGGGTGGAAATGAAAGAGAAAATGCTAAGGGCAGCCAGAGAGAAAGGTCGGGTTACCCACAAAGGGAAGCCCATTAGACTCACAGCCGATCTCTCAGTAGAAACCCTACAAGCCAGAAGAGATTGGGGGCCAATATTCAACATCCTTAAAGAAAAGAACTTTCAACCCAGAATCTCCTATCCAGCCAAACTCAGCTTCATAAGTGAAGGAAAAATAAAATCCTTTGTGAACAAGCAAGCACTCAGAGATTTCATCACCACCAAACCTGCCCTACAAGAACTCCTGAAAGAGGCTCTACACATATAAAGGAACAACCAGTACCAGCCACTCCAAAAACACACCAAATGGTAAAAGAGCATCAACACAATCAAGAATCTGCATCAACTAACCAACAAAACAGCCAGGTAGCATCAAAATGACAGCATCAAATTCACACATAACAATACTATCCCTAAATGTCAATGGACTAAATGCCCCAATCAAAAGACACAGACTGGCAAATTGGATAAAAAGCCAAAACCCATCAGTGTGCTGTATCCAGGAAACCCATCTTACATGCAAGGATACACAAAGGCTCAAAATAAAGGGATGGAGGAAGATCTACCAAGCAAATGGAGAGCAAAAAAAGGCAGGAGTTGCAATTCTCATCTCTGATAAAATAGACTTTAAAGCAACAAAGATCAAAAGAGACAAAGAAGGACATTACATAAAGGTAAAGGGATCACTGCAACAAGAAGAGCTAACGATCCTAAATATATACGCACCCAATACAGGAGCACCCAGATACATAAGGCAAGTTCTTAATGACCTACAAAGAGACTTAGACTCCCACACAATAATAGTGGGGGACTTTAACACCCCATTGTCAATATTAGACAGATCATCCAGACAGAAAATCAACAAGGATATCCAGGACCTGAATACAGACCTGGAACAAGCAAACCTAATAGACATTTACAGAACTCTCCACCCCAAATCCACAGAATATACATTCTTCTCAGCACCACATCACACCTACTCTAAAATTGACCACATAATTGGCAATAAATCACTCCTCAGCAAGTGCAAAAGAACAGAAATCATAACAAACAGTCTCTCAGACCACAGTGCAATCGAGTTAGAACTCAGAATGCAGAAACTAACTCAGAACCACACAGCTTCATGGAAACTGAACAACATGCTCTTGAATGTTGACTGGATAAACAATGAAATGAAGGCAGAAATAAAGATGTTCTTCGAAACCAATGAGAACGAAGACACAACATACCAGAATCTCTGGGACACATTTAAAGCAGTCTCTAGAGGAAAATATATAGCAATGAGTGCCCACATGAGAAGAAAGGAGAGATCTAAAATTGACACCCTATCATCAAAATTGAAAGAGCTAGAGGAGCAAGATCAAAAAAGCTCAAAACCTAGCAGAAGACAGGAAATAACTAAGATCAGAGCAGAACTGAAGGAAATAGAGACACAAAAAACTCTTCAAAAAATCAATAAATCCAGGAGCTGGTTTTTTGAAAAGATCAACAAAATAGACAGACCACTAGCCAGATTAATAAAAAAGAAAAGAGAGAATAACCAAATTGATGCAATAAAAAACGATAAAGGGGATATCACCACAGATTCCACAGAAATCCAAACCATCATCAGAGATTATTACAAACAACTCTATGCACAAAAACTAGTAAACCTGGAAGAAATGGATAAATTCCTGGACACCTGCATCCTCCCAAGCCTAAACCTGGAAGAAGCCGAAACCCTGAATAGACCAATAACATGGTCTGAAGTCGAGGCAGCAATAAAGAGCCTACCACCACATACAAAGAGGAGCTGATACCATTCCTTCTGAAACTATCCTAGACAATCCAAAAAGAGGGAATTCTTCCCAAATCATTTTACAAGACAAACATCATCCTGATACCAAAACCCGGCAGAGACTCAACAAGAAAAGAAAATTTCAGGCCAATATCCATGATGAACATAGATGCAAAAATCTTCAATAAAATACTGGCATACCGACTGCAACAGCATATCAAAAAGCTCATCCACCATGATCAAGTAGAATTCATCCCAGGGATGCAAGGCTGGTTCAACATACGCAAGTCCATAAACGTAATTCACCACATAAACAGAACCAAAGACAAAAACCACATGATTATCTCAATTGATGCAGAGAAGGCTTTTGACAAAATTCAACAACCCTTTATGCTAAAAACCCTCAATAAACTAGGTATTGACGGAACGTATCTCAAAACAATAAAAGCTATTTACGACAAACCAACAGCCAATATCATACTGAATGGGCAAAAACTGGAAGCATTCCCTTTGAAATCTGGCACTAGACAAGGGTGCCCTCTCTCACCACTCCTATTCAATATAGTACTGGAAGTTCTAGCCAGAGCAATCAGGCAAGAAAAAGAAATAAAGGGTATCCAAATTGGAAAGGAGGAAATCAAATTGTCCCTATTTGCAGATGACATGATTGTATATCTGGAAGACCCCATCATCTCAGCCCAAAATCTCCTGAAACTGATAAACAACTTCAGCAAAGTCTCAGGATACAAAATCAATGTGCAAAAATCACAAGCATTCCTATACACCAGTAATAGACTTCAAGAGAGCCAAATCAAGAACGAACTGCCATTCACAATTGCTACAAAGAGAATAAAGTACCTAGGAATACAACTAACAAGGAACGTAAAGGACCTCTTCAAGGAGAACTACAAGCCATTGCTCAACGAAATAAGAGAGGATACAAACAGATGGAGAAACATTCCATGTTCATGGTTAGGAAGAATCAACATCGTGAAAATGGCCATACTGCCCAAAGTAATTTACAGATTCAACGCTATTCCCATCAAGCTACCAATGACCGTCTTCACAGAACTGGAAAAAAACACGTTAAACTTCATATGGAACCAAAAGAGAGCCCGCATAGCCAAGTCAATTCTAAGCAAAAAGAACAAAGCAGGAGGCATCACACTACCGGACTTCAAACTATACTACAAGGCTACAGTAATCAAAACAGCATGGTACTGGTACCAAAACAGAGATATAGACCAATGGAACAGAACAGAGGCCTCAGAGGAAATACAACATACCCATAACCATCTGATCTTCGACAAACCTGACAAAAACAAGCAATGGGGAAAGGACTCCCTGTTTAATAAATGGTGTTGGGAAAACTGGCTAGCCATGTGCAGAAAGCAGAAACAGGACCCCTTCCTGACACCTTACACCAAAATTAACTCCAGATGGATTAAAGACTTAAACATCAGACCTAATACCATAAAAACCTTAGAAGAAAATCTAGGCAAAACCATTCAGGACATAGGTGTAGTCAAGGACTTCATGACCAAAATGCCAAAAGCAATGGCAACAAAAGCCAAAATAGACAAATGGGACCTAATCAAACTCCACAGCTTCTGCACGGCAAAAGAAACAGTCAGTAGAGTGAATCGGCAACCAATAGAATGGGAAAAAATTTTTGCAGCCTACCCATCTGACAAGGGGCTGATATCCAGAATTTACAAAGAACTAAAGCAGATCTACAAGAAAAAAACAAACAAGCCTATCCAAAAATGGGCGAAGGATATGAACAGATACTTTACAAAAGAAGACATACAGGAGGCCAACAAACATATAAAACAATGCTCATCATCACTGGTCATCAGAGAAATGCAAATCAAAACCACATTGAGATACCATCTCACACCAATTAGAATGGCGATCATTAAAAAATCGGGAAACAACAGATGCTGGAGAGGATGTGGAGAAATAGGAACACTTTTACACTGTTGGTGGGAATGTAAATTAATTCAACCATTGTGGAAGACAGTGTGGCGATTCCTCAAGGACCTAAAAATAGAAATCCCATTTGACCCAGCAATCCCATTACTGGGTATATATCCAAAGGAATGTTCATTGCAGCACTGTTTACAATAGCAAAGACCTGGAACCAACCCAAATGCCCAATGATGATAGACTGGATAGGGAAAATGTGGAATATACACCATGGAATGTTACGCAGCCATCAAAAACGATGAGTTCACGTCCTTTGTAGGGACATGGATGAACCTGGAAACCATCATTCTCAGCAAACTGACACAAGAGCAGAAAATCAAACACCATATATTCTCACTCATAGGTGGGTGTTGAACAATGAGAACACATGGACACAGGGAGGGGAGCACTACACACTGGGGTCCGTTGGGGGGAAATGGGGGAGAAGTGGGGGGTGGGGAGGTGGGAAGAGATAGCATGGGGAGAAATGACAGATACAGGTGAAGGGACGGAAGGCAGCAAAACACACTGCCAAGTGTGTACCTATGCAACAATCTTGCATGTTCATCACATGTACCCAAAAATCTAAAATGCAATTTAAAATAAATAAATAAATAAATAAATAAAATACAAAAAATTAAAAAAATAAAAAAATAAAAAAATAAAAATAAATAAAAAGCAACCTAAATATATTATTTTTGAATGGGAATGAGGCTTGTAAAGCTTATAAGCATATTCAACTGAATTTATTACCAATTAAAAGATGTAAAGAATTAGAGTACAAAATTTGAGTCTTCTTGCAAGACTGTATGGCAGTGTTTACTCAATGCAGAATCTTCCAAGTTTACTCAAACTGTTGGCACAGTTACCTTGAAAAAAAATTTCCGTAAGATAAATTTTATTTTCTTTGGGAGGGTAAAATCAAAAGAAAAATTCAGACTTCCAAGATGAATTATGTACAAGTAGAATGAATTAATATATGTTCCAGTAATCACATGTCTTTCAGATAAAAAGAAACACACATGTTCACATAAAGGCTTATATAATTACTATATACAAAATATTTTTGCCTTTCTGTTAAAACATACTTGTCAACTGGTAGCACTCATAGTATACTTTTGGGGATAAATTGATAAGCTTAAGATCAGGATCTGAATCTTTCATAATAGAAGTAATAGCAAAAGAAGCTCAATAAAGGATTATACAAGATAACCTGGTCTATTAATACTACAGGGAAGTAATTCACAAGCACCATGGACATCAGCACCATGAAGAGTCACCTGTGACTTTGTGACAATTTCTAGGACTTTTCAGCCCCAGTATTGAAGATGGCTTCCACCCAGTACTTTGACACCAAAACTCTCCAGAAGCAGAAACCGCTGATTACCATGTGCTGCACTGCACTGTTTTGTTCCTGCTGGATTAAGGTTATAAATTAATTGTTAGTAGACATCTCCATTTTTAGTCATGGTAATCTCAAGAACTTTACACCTAACAAACCACTAGGTTAAGGACTAATTAGTCAGGTACTGGCAAAGTCAAACAATCCATATCAAAATTAAAAAGACATCCAAATCAGTTGTGGGCATGTTTCAGACTATAGTAACAATCCTTGTCTTCATTTTGCCTATCTGGTAGACGCCAGGAATATGTCTCCAGAGTCTTAAATGCTGTGGTGTAGTCATTGGCATACCAGATGATGCAACAGGTCATCCTGCAACTAAAAAAAAAACATGAGGGACTAATTCTAGTTCAACTGCAGATGACATTCGCTGAGCAACCTTCTAATCAACAGGCTCCAGACAGCAGTGCAGATCTGACTGATCATGTCCCAGAGACAATGGTCTCCCTTTCAGGTTAGAAGAATGACCAGAAGATGGTAACCAAGAATTGAAACAGAACTCATATCTTGCAAAACTGGACCAAATTGTGGCATCAAGAAAACAATCTAAGGCTCAGATTCTTCCTTTTTTTTTTTTTTTTATTTATGATACTTTAAGTTCTGGGATACATGTGCAGATCATGAAGGTTTGTTATATAGGTATACACGTGCCATGGTGGTGGTTTGCTGCATCCATCATCCCATCATCTACATTAGGTATTTC
The DNA here is from genome assembly GCF_048565385.1 of Saimiri boliviensis. Lineage (NCBI taxonomy): Eukaryota > Metazoa > Chordata > Mammalia > Primates > Cebidae > Saimiri > Saimiri boliviensis. The sequence goes on from NC_133449.1 coordinate 244,752,438, forward strand.
TCCTAATGCTATCCCTCTCCAATCCCCCCACTCCCTGCTATTCCCCCTCTGGCCCCCCACCCCACAGGCCCCAGTGTGTGATGTTCCCCTCCCCTGTGTCCATGTGTTCTCATTGTTCAACACCCATTTATGAGTGAGAACATGCAGTGTTTGGTGCTCTGTTCTTGTGTCAGTTTGGTGTGAATTATGGTTTCCAGTTTCATCCATGTCTCTGCAAAGGACATGAACTTATCTTTTTTATGGCTGCATAGTATTCCATGGTATATATGTGCCACATTTTCTTTACTCTATCATTGATGGGCATTTGGGTTGATTTCAAGTCTTTGCTATCATGAACAGTGCCACAGTAAACATACATGTGTATGTATCTTTATAATAGAATGATTTATAATCCTTTGGGTATATACCCAGTGGCTCATATTCTTTAACAGAAGCTTGTGCCAGCCCTATCTTCCAAGATAAGACACAGGCTCACCGAGTTCACAAATTCTACCAGTCCCCCATCAAAACTATTCTGTGACTAACTCTTGTCCTCAAAACTCTAGATTTACCCTTCCCTAACTTCCCTTTGGAGACACCTAGGTTTGTTCATGGTGTGTATGTTTCCCTGCTGAGGCAAACTATTAAATTTAACCCTTTTATTTTTACTGTAGCTGTGTTTCTGATAGTTTCTGGTCAGGGGGTCTTAGCAAAGGCCATAAAGTCACCTTGCAGCCTGCTGAGTCTTGATAAAGAGGGGTTTTGGGTAAAGTGTATTATTTTAAGCAAAGGGAAGAAAAAAAGGGAAGGGACCCAAAAAAGTGAAAATAGAAAGAAAATGGAGCTTCTTCATCAATATCAAATTTTTAGGTCCTACAACATCCTCATCTATGCTCCTTCCAGTGAATAAAGAAACTATAATTAGGTTCTTTGTAAAATAATTTGATGCCTAGACCATCTAGTTGCTATATAAATACCACTGAAAACAATAGCAATATATTTTCATACATATATATATAGATATACAGTAACTTATAAGATTATAACTTACAAGATAATCTACAGTACTAGAGTTGCTCTCATTTTAAAGGCAGTCTCAGAGGATCTAGTTACCTAAATTAGCATCACACAGATTTAAATAGTGGAACCAGAACATAAACTTGATTACTAACCACCATGATAAACTCCTTTCCCTTTTTTTCAGATTTTATAAGAATCTGTGTCACCTTGTGCATAATAATATATTTAAAAATTGCAGACAAGTTATTGTTTTAGAGAAAACAAAGTCCACTTTAAGAAAAAGTAGATTGGGGCGGGGGGGGACCATGGCATGTGCCTGTACTCCCAACTACTGAGGAAGCTGAGACAGGAGAATCACTTGAACCCAGGAGTTCCTTAAAGCTAGGAGCTCAAGGCCAGCCTCAGCAACATCACAAGATCTCATCTCTCAAAGAGAAAACTTAAATAAAAATAAATAATAAAATACATGTTGTGAGCAAAAAACAATCTTTTTAATCATCATTTTTATAGACTGTAGACTTTATGCAGTCAGAAGGAATTTAATCACACACCATAACCAAAAATTTTCCTTAGTTAACAAATACTCCCAGTAGAGTAGTCCCCACCCAACCCCACCCCCACCCCCACTCCACCCCACCCCCACCCCCACCCCCTGCTTTTCCACAGTTTCATTTCCTATGGTTTCAGTTACCCATGGCCAACCAAGGTCCAAAAATATTAAATGGAAAATTCCAGAAATAATTCACAAGATTTTAATTGAACAGCATTCAGCTCCATCCTGCTTGGGAGATGAACTAGCCCTGTCCAGTGTATCCATGCTCTAGACCATACCCATCTATTAGGCATTTAGAAGCCATCTCAGTTATCAGATCACTGCTACAATATTGCAGTGCAATAGAAGTACAGTGTTGAAATCAACCTTATTTTGTGTTTATTACAGTATATTGTTACAGTTGTTATACCTTCTTATTATTATTAATCTGTTACTATGCCTAATTTATGAATTAAACTTTATCATGGATATGTATATATATGAAAAAACATAGTATATATTGGATTGGTACTATCCACAGTTTCAGGTATCCACTGAGGGTCTTCATACGTAGATAAGTGGAAACTGCTGTAATACTGCCAAAGTTCTTAACCTCACCTCCCCATGAGGTCAAACACAGTCAAATGTTTTAAAAAGCCACCAGTCATGCTATCACCTGAGTGGAATAATCACCTTTGAAATGGCCAGCAGTATTTGAAATGTAGTCACGGCTCAGGTAAAATCAATGGCCCATGGAGAAACTCAGAGCATTTCATTAAACTGGGCTATTAAGCACATTCATAGTTCATAAAACTTAATGGTGTGTCTGTAATGATTTATTTTTAAGTCCCCCAGAGGCTGCTAGGAAGCCAAAACATGACCAAATATCATCAACTGCTGTGTCAAACTTAATGTGAGAATTTAAGGTCTCACCACAAACTTAACAAATTCACTAACTTCTCCCAGCATGAGCTGAAAGTCTCCATTTGAATAAACTAAAAGTCTTCCTGACCTACCAGGACTTCCTGACTTCCTATGTACTAAAAGGATATATTCTTTTTTTTTTTTTTTTTTTTTTTGAGACAGAGTCTTGTTCTGTCACCCAGGCTGTAGTGCAATGGCACAATCTCGGCTCACTGCAACCTCTGCATCCCAGGTTCAAGTAATTGTCCTGCCTCAGCCTCCTAGCCTCCTGAGCAGCCAGGACTACAGGTGCACGCCACCACACCCAGCTAATTTTTTGTATTTTTAGTAGAGACAGGGTTTCACCATATTGGGCAGTCTGGTCTTGAACTCCTGACCTTGTGATCCACCCGCCTTGGCCTCCCTAAGTGCTGGGATTACAGGCGTGAGCCACCATGCCCGGTCTAAAAGGATATATTCTTTCCAGAGTACTAGGTCAGCTATGTCCTGACAGAGCCAGAGGGACTGATTAACATTACCCACACAAAAAACTCAGCCAAATAAAGAGAGGACGCAAGATGGTATCCCTGAAAATCGGGACACTCATTTTTACTGATGGGAAGATGTTTAGAAAAGAATATTAATAGAAAATAGTTCCCTACTACAGAGGTTAAGTGTGAGTCTAAATTTGACAACTCTGTCTTAGTCCATTTTGCATTGCTATATAAAGAAATACCTGAGGCTGGGTAATTCATAAAGAAAAGAGAATTATTTGGCTTACAGTTCTGCAGGTTGTACAAGGAGCACGGCTCCAACATCTGCTTCTGGTGAGGGCCTCAGGGAGCTTACACTCACAGTAGAAGGCAATGGGAACAGGCATCACAGGGCAAGAGAGAAGCAAAGACTGGGGAGGACTGCCAGACCAGGCTCTTTTTAACAACAGCTCCCAGGGGAACTCACTCATTACATCCAGATGGCACCAAGTAGTTCTTAAAGGATCCACTTCTATGGCCCAAACGCCTCCCACCAGGCCCCACCTCCAACATTAGAGATCAAATTTTGACATGAGACTTGGAAGGGACAAACATCCAAACCATATCAACTGCTAACCAGAAACTGCAAATTCAGTGCTGTCATCATATGCTTTTGTATTTCCATGTAAACTGCTAGCTAAGGGGAAATTTCCATTTAAACTGCCAGCTGTCTGTTAATCAATAAATCACATAATGCACACCTGCATTCTTTTCAAAAATGAGCAGTTAAAGTGTCAAGGGACTCACTGTGATTTCTCTGCAAGACACTCATTTGATCAGTATGTGGTTGAATTGATGACATTTCATTTGATGTCAGCAAATTTATTTTATGTCTTTCACAAATCTACATAATACTGGAAAATAGAATAATGAGTAATAAACAGGATTAAAAGAACAGTAAAACAGAAAATAATGTCTTCAATTAACCGCAAACTAGGAGCCATTTCTAGGTAATATCACTATCAAGCATATTATTATATGCTTTACATGTTATATACTTTACCTGTTCTTCATATTGCATCTGATATGGTATAATCCCTATCAAGCATATTATTGGTTGTTTTACATATTATTATTTGTTGTTGATATGCATCTGATATAGCATCTAAAGCAGGATTAGGTATACAGAAGTTAGTAGAGAAATAGAATTGATTAGTAAATATAAAAAAAAAACAAAAATAAAAAAACAAAAAAGAAAAAATAAGAATGCAGAATGAATAAAAGAATAAATGTATATCTGTGTTTTAATAATCCCCACAATTGCTCTATTGGGAAGCATTTCTTTCCTCTGAACTCAAGAAATATTACGGCTGCCTCAAATAATTCTAATTAAAATCTCTCACATTGGGGGTGGATCTGAGATGGCCGAATAGGAACAGCTCTGGAGTGCAGATCCCAACAAGAACAACACAGAGGGTTAGTGAACACCACATTTCCAAACGAGTTATTGCTACCCACAGGCCAGGAGATTGACAAGCTGAAAATGCCATGAGTTCCCAGCATGGCTATTTCAGCCAGCACAGTGGGTCTCCACAACAAAACTCACAAAATCTGGGTGGCCATTTCAACTGCACCTGCAATGCTTGGGAGACAGAGTCACCCATTCAATAGAAAAAAGGGGGCTGAAACAGGGAGCCAGGCGATCTGGCTTGGCGGGTCCCATCTGCAAAAAGACCAGCAATCTGAAATGCTCTGGACTGAGAGTTCTGCAGCAAGGGCAGCTAGACCCAGGACCGTCTAGCTCTGTTGCAGGAAGGGTGTCCACCATTAAAGAGGCAGTACACCACTACCAAGGCAATCCATTACCAAGACAGTCAACCACTACCAAGGCAATCCACCATTACCTAGGCAGTCCACCATTACAGAGACAGTCCACCATTACTGAGGCAGATAGCAATTACTGAGGCAGTTCTAACTATACCTCTATTTTAAAAAACACAAGGAAGTTCACACAGCAGCTCAGCAATGCCTCTGCTGGCAGACTGTGACTAAGCTACATCCTCGCTGGGCAGGGCAGCTCTGAAAAAAAGGCAGTAGCATATCAGGAATTTGTAAACAAAGCCAGAGCATCCCAGAACAGAGCACCTGGGAAAAAAAGCGGTTACAAGTTCTGCTGCAGCAGACTTAAATGTAACTGTCCAGGAGCTCTGAACAGAACAATGGAGCTAATAGCTCAGCACTTGAGCTCCTATAAGGGATAGACTGTCTCCTCAAGCAGTTCCCTGACCCCTGCATACCTAAAGAGGCACCTCATAAAGGAGAGCTCAGGCTGACATATGGCAGGTATCCTTCTGGGATGAAGATAACAGAAGAAGAAACTGGCAGCAACCCTTACTGTTCTGCAGCCACTGCAGGTGATTCCCAGGCAAGCAGGGTCTGTAGTGGACTACCAACAGTCCTGCAGCAGGGGGGCCTGACAGTTAGAAGGAAAACTAAGAAACATAAAGAAAGAACTTCATCATCAACAAAAAGGATATCCACTCAGAGACCCCTTCCCAAAAGTCACTAAATACAAAGATACAGGTAGATAAATCCACAAAGATGGGGAAAAACCAACACAAAAAGGATGAAAACACCCAAAACCAGAATGCCTCTCCTCCTCCAATGGATCACAATTCCACAGCAGCAAGGGAACAAAGCTGGATGGAGAATGAGTCTGATGAATTGACAGAAACAGGCTTCAGAAAGTGGGTGATAACAAACTTCTCTGAGCTAAAAGAACGTGTTCTAACACAATGGAAAGAAACTAAGAACATTGAAAAAAGGTTTGACAAAATGATAACCAGAATAAACAGCTTAGAGAAGAAGACAAATGACTTAAGGGAGCAGAAAAAAACAACACGAGAACTTCATGAAGCATACATAAGTTTCAACAGCTGAATCAACCAAGCAGAAGAAAGGATATCAGAGACTGAAGATCAACCCAATGAAATAAAATGAGAAGGCAAGATGAGAGAAATAAGAGTAAAAAGAAATGAACAAAGCCTCCAAGAAATATGGGATTATGTGAAAAGACCTAATCTACGTTTGATAGGTGTACCTGAATGTGATGGAGAGAATGAATCCAAGCTGGAAAACACTCTTCAGAATATTATCCAGGAGAACTTCCCCAACCTAGCAAGGCAGGCCAATATTCAAGTCCAGGAAATAAAGAGAACACCACAAAGATATTCCTCAAGAAGAGCAACCCCAAGGCACATCATCATCAGATTCACCAGGGTTGAAATGAAGGAAAAAATGCTAAGGGCAGCCAGAGAGAAAGGTCAGGTTACCCACAAAGGGAAGCCCATCAGACTCACAGAGAATCTCTCAGCAGAAACTCTAGAAGCCAGAGAGAGTGGGAGCTAATATTCAACATCCTTAAAGAAAAGAACTTTCGACCTAGAATTTCATATCCAGCCAAACTAAGCTTCATAAGCAAAGGAGAAATAAAATCCTTTACGAACAAGCAATGACTCTGAGATCTCGTCACCACCAGGCCTGCCTTACAAGAGCTCCTGAAAGAAGCACTAAACGTAGAAAGGAACAACCAGTACGAGCCACTCCAAAAACATACCAAATGGTAAAGAGCATTGACACAATGAAGAAACTGCATCAACTAATGGGCAAAACAACCAGCTAGCATCAAAATGGCAGGGTCAAATTCATACATAACAATATTAACCTTAAATGTAAATGGGCTAAATGACCCAATTAAAAGACACAGACTGGCAAATTGGATAAAAAGTCAAAATCCGTTGATGTGCTGTATCCAGGAAACCCATCTCATGTGAAAGGATACGCATAGGATCAAAATAAAGGGATTGAGGAAGATTTACCAAGCAAATGGAGAGGAAAAAAAAATCAGGAGTTGCAATCCTATTCTTTGATAAAATAGACTTTAAACCAACAGAGATCAAAAGAGACAAAGAAGGGCATTACATAATGGTAAAAGGACAAATGCAACAAGAAGAGTTAATGATCCTAAATATATATGCACCCAATATGAAGCACACAGACATATAAAGCAAGTTAATGACCTACAAAGAGACTTAGCCTCCCACACAATAATAGTGGGAGACTTTAACACTCCACTATCAATATTAGACAGATCAATGAGACAGAAAATTAACAAGGATATCCAAGACTTGAACTCAGATCTGGACCAAGCAAACCTAACAGACATCTACAGAACTCTCCACCACAAATCCACACAATATACATTCTTCTCAGTGCCACATCACACATCCTCTAAAATTGACCACATAATTGGAAGTAAATCACTCCTCAGCAAATGCAAAAGAACAGAAATCATAACAGACAGTCTCTCAGACCACAGTGCAATCAAATTAGAACTCAAGATTAAGAAACTAATTCAGAACCGCACAACTTCATGGAAACTGAACAACTGACTCTTGAATGTTGACTGCATAAACAATGAAATGAAGGCAGAAATGAAGATGTTCTTCAAAATCAACGAGAATGAAGATGCAACATAACAGAGTCTCTGAGACACATATAAAGCAGTGTCTAGAGGGAAATTTATAACAATAAATGTCCACATGAGAAGCAAGGAAAGATCTAAAATCGATACCCCATCTTCAAAATAGAGGAGCAAGATCAAAAAAATACAAAAGCTAGCAGAAGATAAGAAATAACTAAGATCAGAGAAAAATTGAAGGAGATAGAGACACAAAAAAAAACCTTCAAAAAATCAATAAATCCAGGAGCTGTTTTTTTTAAAAGATCAACAAAATAGACAAGCTGCTAGCCAGATAAATAAAAAAGAAAAGAGAGAAGAATCAATAGATGCAATAAAAAATGATAAAGGGGATATCACCACAAATTCCACAGGCAACTGGAAGAAATGGATACATTCCTGCACACTTCCACCCTCCCAAGAATAAATCAGGAAGAAGTCGAAACTCAAATAGACTAATAACAAAGGCTGAAGGTGAGGCAGCAATTATTAGCCTACCAACCAAAAAAAAAGCCCAGGTCTAGATGGGTTCACAGCCAAATTCTAGCAGATATACAAAGAGGAGCTGGCACCACTCCTTCTGAAACTATCCCAAACAATCCAAAAAGAGGGAACCCTTCCCAAATCATTTTATGAGACCAACATCATCCTGATACCAAACCCAGCAGAGACTCAACAAGAAAAGAAAATTTCAGCCCAATATCCATGATGAGCATAGATGCAAAAATCTTCATTAAAATACTGGCAAACTGATTGCAATGGCATATCAAAAAGCTTATCCATCACGATCAAGTAGGCTTCACCCAGGGATGCAAGGCTGTTTCAATATACACAAGTGCATAAACGTAATCCACTACATAAACAGAACCAAAGACAAACACCACATGATTATCTCAAAAGAAGCAGACAAGGCCTTTGACAAAATTCAACAGCCCTTTATTGCTAAAACTCTCAATAAACTAGGTATCTACAGAACATATCTCAAAATAATAAAAGCTATTTATGACAAACCTACAGCCAATATCATACCAAATGGGCAAAAACTGGAAGCATTCCCCTTGAAATCTGGCACTAGACAAGGATGCCCTCTCTCACCATTCCTATTCAATATAGTATTGGAAGTTCTAGACAGAGCAATCAGGCAAGAAAAAGAAATAAAGGGTATTCAGTTAGGAAAGGAGGAAGTCAAATTGCCTCTATTTGCAGACGACATGGTTGTATATTTAGAAGACCCCATTGTCTCAGCTCAAAATCTCCTCAAACTGATAAGCAACTTCAGCAAAGTCTCAGGATACAAAATCAATGGGCAAAAATCACAAGCACTCCTATGCACCAATAACAGACTTAAAGAGAGCCAAATCAAGAACAAACTGCCGTTCGCAATTGCTAAAAAGATAATAAAATACCTAGGAATACAACTAACAAAGAATGTAAAGGACCTCTTCAAGGAGAACTACAAACCACTGCTCAAGGAAATAAGAGAAGACACAAACAGATGGAAAAACATTCCGTGCTCATGGTTAGGAAGAATTAATATTATGAAAATGGCCACACTGCCCAAAGTTATCTGTAGATTCAATGCTATCCCATCAAGATACCTATGACCCTCTTCACAGAACTGGCAAAAAAACACCTTAAATTTCATATGGAACCAAAAGAGAGCCCTCATAGCCAAGTCAATTCTAAGCAAAAAGAACAAAACTGGAGGCATCACACTACCTGACTTCAAACTATACTACAAGGCTACAGTAATCAAAACAGCATGGTACTGGTACCAAAACAGAGACATAGACCAATGGAACAGAACAGAGGCCTTGGAGGCAATGCCACACATCTACAACCATCTGATCTTTGACAATCATGACAAAAACAAATAATGGGAAGGGATTCCCTGTTTAATAAATGTTGTTGGGAAAACTGGCTAACCATGTGCAGAAAGCAGAAATTGGACCCCTTTCTGACACCTTACACTAAAATTAACTCCAGATGGATTAAAGACTTAAACATAAGACCTAACACCATAAAAACCCTAGAAGAAAACCATTCCGGCAAAACCATCCAGGACACAGGCATGGGCAAGGACTTCATGACTAAAACACCAAAAGCATTGGCAACAAAAACCAAAATAGACAAATGGATCTAATTAAACTCCAGAGCTTCTGTACAGCAAAAGAAACAATCAATAGAGTGAACTGACAACCAACAGAATGGGAAAGAATTTTTGCAACCTACCCATCTGACAAAGGGCTAATATCCAGAATCTACAAAGAACTAAAATAGATCTATAAGAAAAAAAACAAACCCATTCGAAGTGAACGAAGGACATGAACAGACACTTTTCAAAAGAAGACATATATGTGGCCAATAAACACATAAAAAAATGCTCATCATTAATGGTCATTAGAGAAATGGAAATCAAAACCACATTGAGATACCATCTCACGCCAGTTAGAATGACAATCATTAAAAAATCTGGAGAAAACAGATGCTGGGAGAGGATGTGGAGAAATAGGAACACTTTTACACTATTGGTGGGAGTGTAAATTAGTTCAACCATTGTGGAAGACAGTGTGGCGATTCCTCTAGGACCTAGAAATAGAAATTCCTTTTGACCCCGCAATCTCATTACTGGGTATATATACAAAGGATTATAAACCATTCTATTATAAAGACACGTGCACACATATGCTCATTGTGGCACTCTTTACAATAGCAAAGACCTGGAACCAATCCAAATGTCCATTGATGATAGACTGGACAAGGAAAATGTGGCACATATACACCATGGAATACTATGCAGCCATAAAAAACAATGAGTTTATTTTTTGTCTTTGTAGGGACATGGATGAAACCATCATTCTCAGCAAACTAACACAAGAACAGAAAATCAAACACCACATGTTCTCACTCATAGGTGGATATTAAACAATGAGAACACATGGACACAGGGAGAGGAGCATCACACACTGGGGTCTGTTGTTCGGGAATAGGGGAGATACAGCAGGGGTAGGGAGGTTGGGGAGGGATAACGTGGGGAGAAATGCCAGATATAGGTCACAGAGTGGGGATGGAGGCAGCAAACCATATTGCCATGTATGTACCTATGCAATAATCCTGCATGTTTTACACAAGTACCCCAGAACCTAAAGTACAATAAAATATATTAAAAACAAAAGTTTGTCACATCATTTCTTTGACATGATACCATTACTTCACATCTTTTGATTTCTTGTGTCTATATTCCATTTTTCCATCCTTGTTTTGCTGCATATTACCTCTCAATTTCAGTAACTTTATTGCCCTTCTAATTACAAAGATAATGCATGCATGGTGCAAAAAATATCAGAAAATATGAAAGATTATAAAGTGGTATAAAAATCATAACCCAGAATTAACCACTGCTAATATTTCTGTAGCTTTCCTCCAGACTTTTACTGATTCATGTATTCAAAATGAGGCCATACTACATATAGTACTTAATATCTTTTGTTAATTTTTCAAAAACCTAGTTTTGTAAAATCAGCTTCTGGCTCCCAACCATTCCAAGGGATCAAAAAACTTCAGCACAGGTCTGAGAATGTTTTTCTTTAGTTTGCAGGTATATATCCATCAAGGTATCTATACAGGAAGATTTATTGCAGTATTGTTTATACCAGTCAAAAATTGGAACTACCAATAGGAGTCTAGTTAAATAAATTCTGAGCCACCATACAATGGTATGTTAATCAGGATTCCCCAGAGAAACAGAATCAATAGGATAAATGAATAGACAGACAGATACCTAAGAAGATTTATTATGAAAATTGGTTCATGAAATTATGGAGGCTGAGAGCTCCCATGATCTGCTGTCTGCACACTGGAGAGCCAATGGTATAATTCAGTTCAAGTCTGATGGCCCCAAAACCAGGGGAGCTACTAATCTAAGTCTCAGTCTGAGTCCAGAGGCCTGCAAACCACAAGCATTGATGTGTAAGGGCAAGAGAGGATGGATGTTCCAGCTCAGAGAGAGAAAATCTTCCTCTACATTTTTGTTCTGTTTGGACCCTCAGTTGACTGGATGATGCATTGGTGAAGGTGACCTTCTTTACTTATTCCACTGGGAAAAAACCTTACCGACATAAACAAAAATAACGCTTTATCAGATATCCAGGTATCACTTAATCCAGTCAAGTTAACATCTAAAATTAACCTCCCATGGGTCCTATCTCCAAATACCATTATCTTGAGGGTTAGGATCTCAACATATGAATTTGTGCAGGGCATAAATATTCAGTTCATTGTACTGATAAAAGATGCAAGACTCCTGAGTCAGCAATAAATGACTATTACAGAAATAACAATAGTCAGAACATCAATATTTTATTATATCAATTTCCAATCCTGCAGAGCAAAGAGGGCCAGGTGATACCTGCAAACATGCTCTGGACTGTGTTAAAAGAAAAGAACCCTAACCTTAAAAGAACCTGAATATTTTAGACTGGGTAGTAAGCACGCTTGTGCTTTGCTCTAGAGGAAAACGCTGTCTTTCTTTTCCAAGGTTGTTCACTAGGCAAGCATCCTTGTAAATATGGTTTGAAGCTAAGGCAGTCAGCACCTCTGTTCTCAAGCCATACATGAATGTGAGAGACGAATGTGAGAGATTCATGAAGAATCAGCTCTCAGCAGGATATATCACTCATATATATATATCACTCATATATGTATATTGCTTATATATATATCACTCTTTTTAGTGGCTACATAATATTTAATTGTATTAATATTTAACTAATGTTTTAAAATAACATTTAGGTATTCCTAAAGCTACCAATAATATTCTTGGACTTGTCCTATTATTTCCTTGAGATTAATCTAGAAGTGGGATTGCTGAGTCAGACTATGTATATGCTTTTTGAAATTTTTTTAATATGTGCATTACATTGCCCTAAGCTTCCTACTTGTACTGTTCATTCACACCCTACTTGCATGAATAATGTTCGGTCCTCCACCCTTTCACTAACATAGGATATTAACAATCTGATCCCTTCAAATTTAACAGGCAAAGCGACATCTTACTTTGTTGTCATTTTCATTTGTTGATTGCTAATAAAATTGAATCTTGTTATATGCTTATTAACTGTGTATATTTCTTCTTTTATATTTAAATATTGACATCTTTTCAATGGAGTATTCATGTCTGCCTTGTTGACTGGTAAGAGTAAATATTAAGACAATTAATCCTTTGCTATAGGCAACCTCTTCACAAGATACATTCCATTTTATATTAAGAATTTTTATACAATAGAATATCAAGTTGAATACCCACCCACAGACATTGACTTTATTCCTAAGGACAATCTTCTAGCCCTTGAATATAATCTCTATCTCTAGAGGAGAAAGTAGTATAATTCCACGACTATACCACAGTTATAAACCCCTTTGTTATATATTAGGGCATCTCTGCCTTCATAGGCCATCAAGGTCTATTCTAAATAGCTTAAAACTAATGTGGATTTTCACGTAAGTTCTTCTTTCCTTTTTCCCTCAAATTTTTTATCATTAAACTTGAAATTAATTATAAAAAGCAATGTGGAACACAGAAACAAGACTTAAAATGCTCTAATAGAAGAGTTTGATCCTAGCCTGTTAAAATAGAAGTACCTCATCTTTCTCAATGTTACAATGAAAGTCATTACCCACTGAAAGCCTAATCTCCCAGGCCAAGTAAATATAAAAGGCTGTTAAATCTTAAAGAAGTTATGTAATGTGTTAGTTTTGTTAGTGGTCTTCCTAACAAGAGATTACTTTTAATTACCTCTGAAAATCTTGTTCCATGAAAAAATAAATCATCTTTTGCAAATTATAGCCAGAAATTAGAAGAATATAATATGAAAAATTTATTCAAATTTTAAGTTTAGAAGCAAGTGATTGCAACATTAAAAGGAAAACATTCAGCTCTGTAGTAAGTACTTTTTATATATATAACTTTAAGTTCTGGGGTACATGTGCTGATTGTGCAGGATTGTTACATAAGTATACACATGCCATGCTGATTTGCTGCATCCACCCCTCCATCACCTACATTAGGTATTTTTTCTAATGTTATCCCTCCCCCGTCTCGCGACCCCCTGCTACCCTTCCCTAGCCCCCAACAGGCTCCAGTGTGTGATGTTTTTCTCCCTGTGTCCAGGTGTTCTCATTGTTCAACACCCTCTTATGAGTGAGAATATGAGGTGTTTGGTTTTCTGTTCTTGTGTCAGTTTGCTGAGAATGATAGTTTCTAAAGAAAGGGGAAAAAAGCTTTGAAGCAGCTCTCTTCAAATAATGTATGAGAGCAAATTTTGACAAGGGCTTTTCTATGAAATAAAAGGCTATTTGTTAATTCAAAACTCAGTGGTAAGTGTCAAGTCTCAAAATTCTCAACAAATATTGTTTTACTTATTTCAGGCCACTGATGTATATTAGGTAGTATATTATTAAATGTAATTGTTAAAAATAATTTCAAGGTGAGGAAAAAAACTAAAATAACTAAAGAGATGCAGGTTCCCCTAGGACCTGTGTTGGTTTGGGGAAATTAGGTCTGAAATAAAAATCTCTTAAGCATTGAGAAATCAGCAGCCTCTGGATGCTCCAAGTGCAAAGAACACCTTCAGAGCACAGCTAGGGATGTTCAGGAACCCAAACCCATGCTGAGTCCAAAGAACCCAGCCCTTCTGGTGGCACTAGAAAGTGAGAGGTACTTTTACAGCCAGATGCTGTTCATATTCTTCAAGTCACAGAATAAAGACTACAGGTAGCCAGAAATTGCATGATTTTTCTTCTTGACATTGCTATTTGGGGCCTAATGAAAACTATGTATTTGCATACACATATACAGATACATAAACATATACATAAATATATGTACATAGAACTTTAAATTTGGTCCCTTCCTTCCCTCCCCATCCCCCCCAACACACAAACTTTTCTCTCAGCTTCTCTATCTTGCTCATGCCAACAGTGGAAACATTAAAAAAAAATCAACACGAACTTGAACTAGTACCTTCCCACCACCTCCCTTTTATGTATTTATTAAATCCTCACAACACGTATCACATACAGCAGAGAAACCGAACCTCAGAAGGTTAAGTGACTTTTCTGAAATCACACACTTACAGAATAATCTAGTGAACTTTCATTCTCAGAAACTTCCCAGACTGGTTTTTCCTCTGCCTCTTTTGGCACCTGACTTCAGTTACCTTCTGGAATACATGGAAAGTCTGACTTTCTTACCCTCCCCAACATGGTCACAGAGACCCAGACAACATCTTCTTTCTTTAAGTAGAAGATAAGATATTCCCCGTCTCTACTAAAAATACAAAAAATTAGCTGGGCATGGTGGTGTGTGCCCGTAACCCCAGCTACTCAGGAGGCTGAGGCAGGAGAATTGCCTGAATCCAGGAGTGGGTGGCTGCGGTGAGCTGATATCTCGCCATTGCACTCCAGCCTGGGTAACAAGAGCGAAACTCTGTCTCAAAAAAAAAGATATTCTTCTGTTTGGGTACCCTCTGCCAGATACAGCTGAAATCTTGAGCCAAGAGACCCCATAAAGTAGGTTTGGTGTTCCATAACTCTAAACAACTGGGCTGTAAGATTGAACCCGTCGACCTGTATAGCACCATTGACTCACAGAATCATGTGCTCCTGAACCTGGGTGGTACCAAAAAGCTCACTTGGCTCAACAAAATGATCACTTCTGAGGAGGTAAGAGAGCAAACTTTATGGGTATTTTCTGTTCAGTAATGCATTTCTCTATGTACCTTTATGAGAAAAGCATGGTAGGGTCCTTTTTGATTGATGGTACTTGGGTGAAAATTAACCATGCATCTGTGCCCCATCCTTTGAGACAAAAGCAGAACTATATAGTCAAGAATGATGGGAGTAAACATGTTGCATAACTAGTATATTTCAGAATGGAAGTCAAAGATGTTTGGGAAGAAAGAGCTAAGTGCTAGTGCAGGGTCTGGGGAGTTCTTCATTAAAGCCACTTTGTTATTCACTCTTCCTGTAAGTTTCTTTAGAATCATAACTGTGTTATTTGTCTACTTGAAATATTAGAGTATAAAGTATGAACATAGTTTTTGCCAATTAGAAGAATAGATTCTAATGAAAAAATGTGTCTCTCAGGTCAATGCTCTTAGAATCCCCTGACTAACACTAGCACTTGAGAGAAGTCGGTGAATTAATTTGATCTGTAATTTCTGACCCTGCAGAGACTCAAGAGATGGTTAAACAGAAGTAGATCTGTGGCGAGGCTAATGAACCTGAATTTCCAGGCCCTTACTTGCACGGGCCCCTTCCAAGACCCTTGAAAGTGCCCTCACAATGTCACAATGATTATATGTTTTTGTAAAAATCACAAAAGTGAAATATTTTAACTGCATTTGGTTGATTAGGACCCCTGTTTCCTACTGCTTCAGCATCGTCTGCACGCAGATGTTATAGTGGAAAGAAACAGGAATCTTAATCAACCAATAGCAGTAGGAGAGTGTTAAAGTGGCTGCAGTTATTTTGGGATCCAGCTAAGAGAGAAAGTCAAGTTGGAAATACATTTAAATGTAATGAGATGTACTTATGTGGTTCACAGTCACTTCCACATACAGCTAAGTTATTGCTGGCTGGTCTAGTAAGGATAGCTTCTAGGAAGAATATTCCTACTGCCACTATGTGACTCCCCTAGCACTGGCTCATGAAGATATAGGACAAGAGGCTGTATCACAATATAAATGGACCTATAGCACCCAGTGTTGGGAGCACACAGGTGGAGGAAGAATAAAAACTGTAAGAAGCTGAAAGTTCATTTGAAGAAAATTCATGCAATCATGAGACTTATAAAATTACAGTGACCCTTGAACAACATGGGTTTGAACTGCACAGGTTCACTTATAGATGGATTTTCTTCTGCCTCTGAGGTCTCACCCGTGAGACCTCAGACCAACCCCTCCTCTTCCTCCTTCTCTTCAGCCTATTCAGTGTGAAGATGACAAGAATGAAGACCTTTATGATGATCCACTTCCACTTAAGGAGCAGTAAGTATGTTTTCTCTTCTCTGCAATTTTCTTAATAACATTTTCTTTAACTTATTGTAAGAATACAGTATATAATACATATAACCGCAATATCTGTGTTAAATTGACTGTTTATGTTACTGGTATAGCATCCATTCAATAGTAGGAATGTTGTTCCCCATAAATAGTTAAGTTTGGGGGGAGTCAAAAATTATACACAGACTTTTTGCTGTGCAGGGGATTGGTGCCCCAACCCCTGAGTTGTTCAAGAGTCAACTGTATAAACAGAAGATTGGGTACTCATTGACTATGGCCAAAAGGAATTTTTCTAATATTGAGTATACTGAGGAATATACTCAATAATGAATGACATGAAAATTTAGCACCCCAGAACAACCTCAAGATGTAGAGTTATTAAAACTATTATAATATCAACAGGCAATTAATTTTTTAAATCTATGCTATTTTTCTGATTTTATATGTCTAAGGTATTTATCAAATTTTTTTAACTTGGTACTTTGTTGTGATTTCTTTTTATGATCTAAGTGAGTATTGACACTCATCCTTAATTTTGTATTTATAAATTTGAATTTCTTTTCTTAAACAGTGCTCCTAAAATTACAAAACCCTCAAGCCTCATACAATCTGGATCCTTCCCAAAACAACCTCTCTAGAAGAATCAAAAGTTAGAAAATCCAAGCGTCCTGAAGCAGGGAGGAATGTCAGCAGGCTGCATTTGGTGTACCCTACAAACTAAGGGATGCTTCTTGAGATGGGTCTGATTTCCTTTTTGTTATGTCTATTTCAGCAGTGGACCTCAACCACAGAGTGAGGGGAGAAATCTATCAGGAATGAAGAGGCTAGCTAAACAAGGGAAACCAAAGCAGAGCAAACAAGGGATGGGGTATTGTATAAATTTTCTCTAAAACTCTGGAAGAGAAACACTCAGAGAACTAAGTGCTCAGAGGACTGAGGCCAGTGAGTTTATCAATCCATGGCTGAGATAACACAAATTATCCCTCTGCCTTCAGGGACAAGACAAATACCATGACCTTGGTACTGAGATGGGGAGGGGAATAGTAGCCACAGCTTGGGGTGAGTGCCCCATCTAAGACCCTTCTTCTCTGAGAAATACTCCTATGGTCTGTAACACACCACTGTGCTTTGTTAATAAATGTCCCTTTTAGATTAAAGTTTTACTCTCAGACTCTCACACGAAGGCACCTTAATCCCACCCTTCTACATGTCTAGTTTCTTCCAGTCTAAGCCTTCTTAGTCCAACCTTCTTATTTATTAAGCATTTTGTCTTCTTGGCTTTCCCCCTTTGTTAGCTTTCTATGGCTGCCCTAACAAATTAAAACATCAGAAATGTATTCTCTCACAATTCTGGAGTACAGAAGTCAAAAATTCAGGTGTTGGCAAGGCCATACTCTGACGGCTCTAGGGGAGAACCTTGCTTGCCTCTTCCAGCTTCTGGTGGCTGGAAGCATTCCTTAGCTCATGGTCAAATAACTCAGTAACTCCATTCTCTACCTCCATTTTCACAGGGCCTCCTCCTCTTCTCTCTTATAAGGACTCCTGTCACTGAATGTGGAGTTCATCCAGTAGTCAACGATGAACCCAATGCAAGAACCTTAAACTAATTGCATCTGCAAAGACCCTTCTTCCAACAAAATCACATTTATAGGTTCCAGGGATTAAGGCATGACCATATCTTTTGGGAGCCACCCTTCAACAGGCCTCCAAACCTCCAAGGAGTTACTTGGCAGAACAGAGCAACCTGAAACCTCATTCAGTTCCTGTTCCTCCATCTCCTTCCCATCTTTAAAACAGCGCTGTCCAATAGATCTCTCTGCCATGACGGAAATGTTCCACATCTGTGCCAGCCAGTAGGGTAGCCACCAGCCACATGTAGCTATGAAGCCGTTGAAACAGGGCTAATGAAACAGAATAACTAGATTTTAACCGTATTTAATTTTAATCAATGTAAATGTAAACAGCGATATGTAGTTAGTGAGTACTCCATCAGACAACGCAGTTCCAAAATTTTGACAGTGCTCATTTACTGTCTTCTTCCCTATCGCTTGCCCTTATAAATATATACTCATTTCTTTATTGTCATTCTCGCCACATTTTGGAAAGCAGCGAAGATAAATACATGTGTTCAATCTGCCCTATAAACCAAATAGCTTTGTCTATTGTCATGGAACTAGCTCTTATAATCTCATTATGATGAAAACTATGATCTGGGGGATTTTCATTAGCAAATCCAATATGTGGATATTTTTTTCTGGGTCATTTTGGCTTGGGTCTGATTATTAGGACAGAAGAGAAATGAAATAATGGAATCTTAGAAATGTAAAAGGCAGGACCCCTTACTCCGTATTTGGAAACATAAGATCAATGAATGTGGAAACCATTAGGCAAGCAGAATGTCAGATTATTGTATTACCTTTGTTGTGTCTACTACACTGTGTGAATGAAGCGTAAGTAGAATGTCAAGTCTGACTGAGGCAATAAAGATTTCACAAAGATTTTATATATTTTAATGTGACAATAATTTTTTTAGGTTTTTTTCTAATTTCCCCCAAATCCACCCTCTTTTGTCACCATGGAAGAAAGTCAGGCAAAGGAAAGATTTCTCTTGCCCTATTGTCCAACAGCTGCATCCCTTGCTAGTCAAAATAGGTTATGACCAGCCTCCTCAAGCTTGCTAAAACTTCAAAATCCTAAATTACTAATCACTTACATTTCAGTTAGGAAATTTTTCATCCTGTTCATATTGGGCTGTAAGCAAACAGGCCTTCAAACTTAACCTGTGTGAAAGAAAGATTCAGAGGCGAAGCATACAGAAAATAAAAGCAGCAGCTTGCTTGCAAAGAAGTTGAAAAGGAGTCAAACTTCAGGAGAACTGACTCATCAAATAAAAACACGATGAGTAAATTTACTTTTTTAACTGCCAAGGTTACTGAGTTTATACTTAATCTGAGTTCATGGTGGGAAAAAAAACAGCCGTTTTCTCACAGTTTATATCTGCATATGACACAATGTGTCTTCAGGCATCAGTTTTGCAAAAGTCAGAGATACAGTTGTTTTCTTAAGGAGTCAGTCAGCAACTTACAGGAAATACTCAAGGTTTCTTTCACTTGGGAAGTAACTAGAGAAAACAAACTTGTTATTGTTGGTTTGTCTCAAGGTACGAGGTGGGGCTTTCTTTTAATCCGGACTGTGGGGCAGTTAAGTACATTTAGTCGTGATAGTGGCAGGGTCGTGTAAATTTGACTTCTACAATAGATGTTCTAACTCAATTCACTGCTAAAAAATTAAGCTAAGGAAACCATTATGCAGATGATTAAAGTCAACAAGCTGTTCAGAGTCAGTTTATGTGAATAGGAGCAGATTTTCCTGTATTCCAGACCTTCTTATGCTCTTCTGTATCTTATGAAAAACTTATTCCAATGACTTTGTTTAGTGGAATAACATTAATGGTGACTAAATGGACGTAAAATGGCCTATAATAGAGTTTGGCGCACTGTAACCTATGGTCTTATAAATAAAGTTTTACTGAAAGAAAGCCATGTCCATTTATTTACATATTATTATGGCTTTTTTCCCCCACAGCAGGGCAAAGTTGAGTATTTGTAGGCAAATCATATTGCCTACAAACTGAAAATGTTTACTATCTGGCCCTATTACGGAAAAGGCTTGCCAGCCCTTGGTGTATAACTTTGTTTTCAACTTAAGTTCAAACTCATCATTAATTTAGTCTACCAGTGGTCCCCAACCCTTTTGGCACCAGGGACCAAGACCAATTTCGGGAAAGACAATTATTCCACGGATGGCAGGGAATAGGGGATGGTTTTACGATGAAACTGTTCCACCTTGGATCATCAGGCATTAGTTAGATTCTCATCAAGGGAGTTCAGCCTAGATCTTTTGCATGCACAGTTCACAATAGGGTTTACTCTCCTGTGAGAATCTAACGCCCCTGCTGACCTGACAGGCGGCAGAGCTCAGGCAGTAATGTTTGCTCTCCTGCTGCTCACCTCCTGCTGTCCAGCCTAGTTCCTAACAGGCCACAGACCAGGACAAGTCCATGGCCCCGGGGTTGAGGACGCCTTTAGTATACAGTTGTCCCTCAATGTCTTTGGGGACTGTTTCTAGGACCACCGGCAGATATCATCATTCATGCATACGCAAGTCCTGCAGGTGGCCCTGAGAATCCACGGATATGAAAAGTCAACCCTCCATATGGTCTTTGCATCCTGAGAACACTCCATTTTTTATCTCCATTTATTCGTGGATGAAACCCTCCAACTAAAGGGCCAACTGTATTGAAAACATCTGAGTGTAAGTGGACCCACACGGTTCAAACTGCTGTTCAAGGATCACTATATTCTCTGAATATCCAGATGTCTAACCTTGGAACACTAGCTTATGGGCATTAAGGCCACACAAACGAACATGTGCTAATTCATTTCTAGAGCAAAGAAACAAAACGTATCTTTGAAACAGAGCTGAACTTTGTCTTCAAATTTTACCCATGGAAATAAAGGCAATGGAAAACATATTGTGCTAGCTAGATGACTTAGGGAAAGTTGATTACCCTAAGCCTTAGCTTTCTCATCTAAAATAGGAGGATAATTCCTACCTAATAGGGTAAATCAGGAATGCCTAATCTTTTGGCTTCCCAGGGCCACATTGGAAGAAGAATTGTCTTGGGCCACACATAAAATAGACTAACAATAGCTAATGAACAAAAAAAATTGAAAAAAAATCTTATAATGTTTTAAGATGTACAAATTTCTGTTGGGCCACATTCAAAGCCATCCTGGGCTGCATGTGGCCCATGGGCAGCAGGTTGGACAAGCTTGGGATAAATTACTTATTGAGAGGATTCAATGCAATCAGGTGAGTAAATGGCTTAGCAAAGTACATGCCACTCAATGCATGTTAGCCATTAATAATACCGTAATTTCTATAGTTAATTAACATAGAAAAATAATTACATAGAAAACATGAACTTCCAGTAAACAAAAGGAGTTTAAAAATCACACCTCTTTGTATAAACTCTGACATCTGACAGTGAACTTTGTTTTAAAAAGTTAAACGTGCAACTAAGCGTATTGCCACGAAGATTAATCCCAGTGTAAAGGCTTCCTACAACAATAGTATTGTACGTGTCAGAACATTAGAAAAGAAACATACTGGCTTAAAGAATATTAATTGGCAAGTAGCACTTGGTAAGAGTACAGGCTTGACAAGGCTCCAGGACATATCGGTTTCTTAAGAAAGTCAACTGGTCCTAAATCAGAAATACTGTTCCAATTCAGAAAACAACTGCTAATGGAGATAAATAATGATATCTGAGTAACTGGATGATGCTATACCTGTTGATTTAAAGAAAACATAAATAAACTCTTAATCTCCCTCAAAGATCCTTAACATCCACCCCCTGCCAAGAAAAACCTTGGACATTCTGTATTATATTTTGAGCTCTATTTATGGGATTTTAAATCATCTAATATAAAAAGCTCCTCCCTTGGATACTGTCCTGGACAAGGGGATATATCCACTTCCAACAAATTATATTAGCCCTTTATACCAAGCCCAGTCAAGACATATGGGAACTCCAGCAAGATAACAAAATTGTATCATTTTATATTAGTATTCTTTAAGCATTTGTTCACTGTTTATTTAATGGTAGAAGTGAAGAAGTAATTTTCTATGAAAATGTTCTATTCCTAACATTCAAAATGTGAGGTTTATCATATGCATGAATATTAACTTCTGCTTTTACCCCAGTGTCTTCTAGAATGCTCTCCTTTGATAGATTAAATAAAACCACATATTCTTTGCATGGAGTCTAATTTTCCATCTGCTTGCATCCGAGTTGGCCTCATGGTATGCTTTGAACAATAGAATGAGGCAGAAGTGACTACTTGGGTGACCTGAAAGCATCAGCTTCAAGAGCACCTGCAACTTCTGTTCCCACCCTCTGGGACACTGATATCTTGTGAAAAAGCCTAGCTAGCCACCTTAAGACTGAGTGCCTTCCTGGAGAGAGACATCACTGGAAAAGAGTGGTCCTGCCACTCTGTCTATTCCAGGCCTCCCAGCTCAGATACTCAACATATGAATGAGGTGCCAGCCAACATATCAACTAACCGTAAAAGCATGAGTGAGCCCAGCCAACTCCAAGTGGAGCAGAAATGAGCCAACCCACACGAATCCTGTCCAAGCTGACAATTCACTGAACTGCAAGCCAACAAACGGCTGTAATTTTAAGACACTAAGGGTTGGATTGGCTATATAAAAATAGATAACTAAGACACACCCTGTTTGACATGGTAGACTAAAATTAAGACAGTCCAAACTTATTAATTCCCACATAAAAAATGAGAGGATTACAGTAGAGGTAGGACTTGAGAAAGTATCACTAGAAAGAGTCACTCATTCTTTACATTGGAGATTTCAACTAACTCCTGTTATAACACCTTTGATTCTTTGGATTTCGGTTCCATGTATCTCACCTCTCCCAGAATAGCCAAGTAATTGGAAAAAGTGTCTAATTCAAGCAGTAATTACTAATGTGCCAATACTCTGCTAGGGGATAGTAAACAAAAGTGAACAAACAGGTATGCACTCCGTCTTCATGGAACTTACCACCTAATGGGATGTTATCTTAGTCCATTTCATGCTGCTATAACAGAATACCTGAGACTATGTCATTTATAATGCACAGAAATTTATTGGTTCACAGTTCTGAAGGCTGAAGTTTAATATTAACATACCAGCATCTTAAGAGGTCAGCTGCCCCACACCAAATCATTCTAATTCTCCATCCATAGAATTACAGAAAGGTAGAAGGGGAAGCAGCCTCAAAATTATATCGCCCAGAATCCTCTCTTTATAAATAAAATCAGGAAACTGAGAGCCAAGGAGCAAAGGGCTTGGCCACAGTGAGAGGGCCTTGGTCAGAGTCAAAGGTAGATCCCACGTCTTCCTGTTCCCGCTGCTTTCTCCCTGCTTTAGTGTGTACAGAGACCCTTCCCACACATCATGCTAATCATCAAAACAGCTAATATAAAGTTTATCATTTGATTACGAGGGTGATCAGTGCTGAAAAAGAAGGCTTCAGGTTTACCTCCTAATAACTTTAACAAGTAGGCAAGGCAGATATTACAATTCTAATCTTAGGAAGAAGGAAGTGAGGCCAGGGTTAAGCAAAGTCCTCGTTGTTAACAGTGCCAGAGTCAGAACTGGAATCGGGTGCAGTGGCTCATGCATGCAATCCCAGCACTTTGGGAGGCTGAGGTGGGAGGATCACTTATGCCCAGGAGTTTAAGACCAGCCTGGGCAACATAGCAACACGCTGTCTCTACAAAAACTTCAAAAATTAACTGGGCATGGTGGTACATGCCTATGATCCCGGCTACTTAGGAGCTGAGGTGGGAGAATTCCTTGAGGTCTGGAAGCTTAACTCAGTTAATGCAGTTAGCACTAACAGAGCACCTACTATGTGCAAGCTATTCTCCGTCAGTGGAAGAGCCAAATGAATAATAAAAGGGTTTATAACCCAGTAAGGGAGATTAGCCTTGGTTAAGAGATGAGGAATTTCCGTTACCTTGCTCACTTCTGGGAGCTGGGGTCTTTGAGAAAGCATGTCATTTTCTCTGACTCTCCTGTTCTTACTAAGTCCTGGAAGACAGCAGTGTGCACCCTATGTGTCAGGCCTGTCACCGTTGGACAGGCTTTTATAACAACTAGACTTGTTGTTTTGATTGTAGGCAACAGAAACTGGCTTCCCAGCATCAATGAAGTACCTTTATTAGAAGGTGACCACAGAACCAATGGAAAGATTGGAGAATCAGACTTTGAAATAGACAGAACTCAGCAGCTGGATCCAGATACGGAGAAGTAGGCATTAGGAACGATCTTCAGCCAAGACCTGTCTGCCAATGGGACACATGGATTGCAATTACATTCTATCTCTTTATCCCTCTACCCAAGATTTATATTCCATGGAGGGAACATCCAGTCGGTCTAACTTGGGTCAAATCCCACCTCTTAGCTAGTGCAGGGCAGTGTACCCGATTATAGTTCCACCAGGCTACTTCCAGTGCAGACAAGGTAATTAGCCTAACATCATACTGTCAGTAAGGGGGGAAATATTTTAGGCAGCCAAAGAGGAAAACAAAAATCCATAAGACTCAGTGCACGCCATAGATCTTAAGGTAACAGAATATCAATTTCTCTTTCTCGAAAATAAGCCTGAACATTAATCACCAGCACTCTTAGTCTACAGTGGCTCCATGTGAACCACTACTGGGTTTTCATTCTAGCAAAATGATGAAAGAGTTTTGTAACTACTTACATATCACCTACCATAGTTGCAGCATGAGTATACAAAGCACCTATTTAACCATGCTGAGCCTGAGATAGCCTTCTGCAGGAACAGAAACAATAATTGTCATTGCCTCTGCCACTTGTGATTTCTCATTACAACTGATTGCTGGTATTGGGGGTGGTCAATAATAATAATAAAAACCATTGTGGCTAGAGGATCTACTGTGTGGCAGGTAGGCACCAGGTTAAGCTTTTTACATACATTGTTGTTTTTCTTTTAATCACGCCACATTATGTTGTGAAAAATATGACGGCGGCAATTTCATTCTGTCCCATGGTTGCTTTTGCCAACAATTTCTGCTTTTTTATTTCTAGAAGTCTCTAGGGATTACCTCTGTTACCAGCAGTGGATTCTACAGAACTAGTGGAAAACAATAAAGATGTTCTGCAGAAAGGGCACCCAGAAAATAACAGTTCCAGAGAATAATGTCTTGAGCTTTCTAGGGGGCTAACTCCTGCCAGCCTACAATATTTCCTCTGGTGAAATATATTGCTTTTTTATTGACTTTGTAGGTAGAACATAAAAGTAGAACATAAAAGAGAAAAATCAAACTGGCTTGCAGAAATAGATCACAGGCTGGTCTGAAGCTCCGGTCCGGCCAGGGAACAGATAACCTAGAGAATTTACCTTTGTAGTCAACATCCAGGAAGAGTCTGAGATTGTTTACACTGGATGCCTGCACCTGGTAAGCAGGGAGGCACATAGTCTGGGTCTCTAGAACAGCTAAGAGGGGCTCAGAGAACATAAGAATCCCTGCAAAGGAGTAGGTAAGCTTCTTGTAGCTGGCAGCGTCTTCACTCTGTACAGGTGGAGTCATTAGCAGGTTGGAAAGCTTGAGAGATCGGGGAGCTCATTTATCAGTCTGGGAACAACCTGCATGTCTATTTTGTGCAGACATGATAAAGCAGGTGAATATTTATATACTTTTCAATTAAGAGAACGTATGCATAAATGATATCTGTTGGCATTTTTCCATCAGTCACAGCACCAGCATGTATCGACGCACACACAGCTCCTAAGAACATTCCTGATTCAAAAAGAGACAGACTACAGGAAAATAAAGCTACTGAGTAGAGAATTATTGATCTCCAAACTGAATAAGTGTGGGAGAGGGACTTTATCTGAGCACACAAAGGTGGTGGTGAGGAAAATTAATCTCATCCACGGTAAAGTCAAGGACCAGCTGAAGATACAATGGAGTCAAGCAAATAATAAAGATTTGTCAAAACATTGAACCAAAAAGGTAGGGTGGGGAAAAGGCTAGTCCTAGAATAATGATTTTTAAAAAGAAAAAAAAAACTATAAGTTAGAAATAATTTAAGAAATGTAGTCCATTGTTGAGAACTGATGGCAGATACCTGGAGATAGAGATATGAAGACATTGAGATTTTAGTCATTGATAATTTAGTCGATAATTTAGTCCTTTACAGCATCAGACAGTGTAAAAATTGATATATTAAAATGACGGCAAAAGAAAACAAATGTAAACATAAGGGTGTTTACTTAGATTCTTGAGATAGAAAAATAAAGGGCCCCTTTTTTCCCACCTCATTTTTCCTGATGTGAAATCACTAAAAGTTCAGCTGTGCTTTTCTTAAAGCCCTATAAACTGAACTTAAACTCTGGAAGAAAATAGGCCAAATACTAAAAATAAAAAGGAGGTATAAATTAATAAATAGACTGTTTATTGGGTGCAGGGTCTCATTGTGGGGAGACTGTGTGTTGGGTGCTGGGTCTCATTGTGGAAAGACTGTGTGTTGGGTGCTGGGTCTCATCATGGAAAGACTGTGTGTTGGGTGCAGGGTCTCATTGTGGGGAGACTGTGTGTTGGGTGCTGGGTCTCATCATGGAGAGACTGTATGTTGGGTGCTGGGTCTCATCACAGGGGACTGTGTGTTGGGTGCAGGGTCTCATTGTTGAGAGACTGTGTGTTGGGTGCTGGGTCTCATCATGGAAAGACTGTGTTGGGTGCAGGGTCTCATTGTGGGGAGACTGCGTGTTGGGTGCTGGGTCTCATCATGGAGAGACTGTGTGTTGGGTGCTGGGTCTCATCACAGGAGAGACTGTGTGTTGGGTGCAGGGTCTCATTGTGGGGAGAGTGTGTTGGGTGCTAGATCTCATCATGGAGAGACTGTGTGTTGGGTGCTGGGTCTCATCACAGGAGACTGTGTGTTAGGTGCTGGGTCTCATCATGGAGAGACTGTGTGTTGGGTGCAGGGTCTCATCACAGGAGACTGTGTGTTAGGTGCTGGGTCTCATCATGGAGAGACTGTGTGTTGGGTGCTGGGTCTCATTGTGGAGAGACTGCGTGTTGGGTGCTGGGTCTCATCATGGAAAGACTGTGTGTTGGGTGCAGCGTCTCACTGTGGGGAGACTGTGTGTTGGGTGCTGGGTCTCATCATGGAGAAACTGTGTGTTGGGTGCTGGGTCTCATCGTAGGCCTCTTTATGTATGCTCTTTATGTGAAAATAAATAAATATTTTGTAGGTGTAGTATAAGGATATGTGAGGAGATACAGGAAAACATCTCAACTGCCAAAGAGTCACTCTGAGGCCAAATGTCCAATGTTAAGAGAAAGGAGGGGCTGTCGCCAAGAACTGGAACCAAAATTTATCATTGTTCAGGTCCAGCAGCAGCTCTGAGAGCCCAGAGAATTTTATCATCCCATCAAAGATAAGAGTCTATAAGCTTCCAGCTGTTTTTTTATTTATAACTTTGCATTTTTTTAAAAAAAATAGGTTAAATCAGGTCAGATTCAGAATACCCATACATGTTTCAAGTCACTATATGTGCCTTGATTTTCTGTAAATCCAACCTATATATTGTGGGCTTTTAATCAATAATTTCAACAAATATTAATTGAACACCTACTATGGACTAGTCATTGGTCCGTGTACTTAAAATAGAACCAGAATACTGAATAGGATAAACAAGATCACTGCCCTCACAGAGCTTACAGGGTGGGGCTGGGGAGGTGGGCAAATATGGAAAGAATAAGATAGTAAATAACAGTCTGATTAGGACATGATTCTCTTCTAATTTTTTTTTTTTTTTTTTTTTTTTTAGATGGAGTCTCACTCTGTTTCCTAGGCTGGAATGCAATGACATGATCTTGGCTCACTGCAACCTCTGCCTCCTAGGTTCAAGTGATTCTCCTGCCTCAGCCTTACAAGTAGCTGGGATTACAGGTGCATGCCACCACACCCAGGTAATTTTTGTATTTTTAGTAGAGACAGGGTTTCACCATGTTGCCCAGGCTGGTCTTGAACTCCTGACCTCAGTGATCCACTCACCTTGGCCTCCCAAAGTGCTAGGATTACAGGCATGAGCCACCACACCCAGCCATATTTACATTTAATAAAGATCATTCTCATAGGTTGCTGTGAGGATGAGAGAAGAGGAAGACTAAAGAAGATTAAGTGAAAACAGGGCGGCCAGGCAGGAAATTCAAAAGACGGTGGGTAGGTGGGTGGGGATGCCGAGTAGCATAGAACCACACAGAAGGAGAAAGTAGGTAATTGTGAAAGCTTGTTAAGAACTAGTATCAGTAATACTTTGCAATTCATTGAGTATAGAGAGGAGAGAGAAAAATGTGGTCAGTTGCTCTGCTATTTGGCCACAGGTTACTGGTGATTGGTTGTGCCATTTATAAAGACTGAGAATCAAGAAGAAAGAGCAGGTTTAATGAGGAAGATGATGAGTTCAAGTTTGAATATATTGAACTTAAGATGCTTGTGAGACACCCATGTAAAGAAGTCTAGCAGGTAGCTGATATATACAGACACAGATACAGAGAACAAGTCAGCAATCTGGAGTTGGAACTCATTAGCACAGTATACCCAGAAATACAGTTTTGAGAAGCATCAATATGTGGATGGTAATAGATGCCAGGGGCTTGAATATGCCCTCTCCACCTGCGTCAGCTGGAACTAGAAGACAAGGCCATTCAGCATGAAACAAAGCCAGTGTCTACAGAAATAACTACCAAGGGCCATTTTTCTGAGAAAGGGCTGTAAGCAGACAGTGCTTCCTGGATTTTCCAATGCAGCGGGCAAGAGAAGGCAGGCTAGTCACTCTCTTCCTTCGAAGAGTGTGGTTCAAATCCTTCTGACACAGAACAGCCATTTGTTGATATGATTGTCTGGAGCAGAGGACATACATGATAAAGCTAAAAGCTACTGGATAACTCTCCTTAGAACTTAGAGCGTGAAAACCCAGCCAAATGATGTAGGACAAGGGAATCTCAAAGCACTCAGAATGCCAACGCTTCCTCCCTCTGGCACTGTATAAATATGAGAGAGAAGGAATGGCAGATGGAAGAGACATGGGAAAGAAAGAGGAGCCCTGGCAGGAAAGTACCCACAAAACACCAGACATGACCCTCTGCGTGGCAACTCCCAGCATTACCAGACCAGGTAACCAGAGACCCAGACTTATAAATGCAGGCCAGCACCCACCCGAGCCATGCTGCCCAGGTTGCTCTTGCCAGGAAAGAGACAAACATATGTTCCTGACACATCCTCCTTTTATTTGCAAAACTGGAATTTCTTAGGTCACAGTTATGTCACATTTTCACTATTTTTTTTATCTTGCCAAAAATGTTTCTCTGAACCCAAGCCTCTACCCAAAATGAGAAAAAGATCCTGCTCGAGGCACTGTTTACGTGAGTTATTTTACCCTACACTCATGACATTGATTACGCTCATTTACATTAACTGACTGGCCTCTCTTTTATTAATGATTTGTTACCTGTGGCCGAAAGATACTTCCAACTCTGGTTAAAAAGATTAACCAACGTTCAGTTGGTTAGCCTAGACAACTTAACTTGTTCATAACAGTACAGATCCTAAGCTTATGATCCCATTTTTAACAGTAACAAAGTATTTGGCTGCCAAGATCACTGGTACAGAGTTATAATTAATCCAAGAGTATAACATTTAAAGTTACAAAATACATTGTGAAGTCAACCCATAAGAGACAGATTTTGCTAAGGCAATTGCTAAAATGTCCATTACACACACACACACACACACACACATCCCCCACACACTTACCTTGCCAGTATGTGTGTGTGTTATGCTTTGTTATTCATCTCATGAAGCAGGTGGAGCCCATCTTAAGTGGCCACACTTATTGAAAATGGTGCAATTATTCTGTGGTTATTTTGCAGAGGATGTGGTACTAGAAATTAGGCAACTGAAAACTCTTAAGGACATGTGCTTCATGGTTCTGTTAGTGACCACACTCCCTCTACCGTGAGACATGCAACATCAGCATCAGAGAGAGGACCATCTAGGACCAGTAAAAGGCAAGACTTGGTTAGGAGAACCTTCTCTTTTATCAGGAGAGCTGGGTTTCATTCATAAAAAAAAACCACCACATTTTCAGCTCTTTGAAGACAACAAGATACTAGGTAATAACCAGAAAGACTTCATTAAGAATAAATCCCATCAGGTTAATCCAGTCTGCTTCCAAGATAGCATGAGGAGGGAAAAAAGAGGATGTGCACAGCTTCGTTAAGCAGCGGTAGATGACATGAATTTCCCAGGAAGACAGCCGTGTAACTTGGCAGATTCAAAAGACATAGTTTGACATGGGCCGGGCACCAATATATCTAGTGAAAATATAACAACAAGAATGGCAAGAATGACTCTAGGATCTTGATGAGAAAGCACAAGACAAATGCCAAAATATGTTCATCATCATTCTAGAGTTTCAAATTCAGTGAACATAGCATTTCTCTGACTCTAAAATTTCTTTTTTAAGTGGCACTTATCAGACAATTATAAAATGCAAAGAAAAAATCAGACCACCTGCTAAAAGTAAGCAATTATAAATAATCAAAAATCTCTCTCAGGATCCAAATCACAACACAAGAAATTTGTATCATAAATATTTGACAGGTTCCATTGTCTGGTTGTGTTCACTGAGAAAAATAACAGGTACTTGCCTTAGGAAAAGAAAAGCCAACACTAGTCTCAAATCTTTTGTCTCTTGAATAACATTTCACACATACAGAAGCTTGCTTCTAAAGATTTCAAAACACTTTGCAAACAATTATGATCTCCATAGTACTGAGTTGTCAAGGGAGATGGAGCTTTGCAAAAATAAAGCCTGTGCAAGGTGACCTTGCAAGCCAGGGGTGGATATGGATGAAACTCTTAAATCTCAGTCTCTATCCCCCCTGCTTCAACTTCCTCACTTAGGGAAAATATGAATATTATCTTGATATTTCTTTCAAATACATGCCCCCAAGAATGTTAAACTTGAAGTGAAAAGTGTCTTGTTTCCAACTAAAATTGTAAAACCACATAAATAAATATACCAGAATAGTAGAGGGACTGTGGCCTGGTCATTGTGCCCATGGCCCCCACCACAATGCCCAGCATATGCTAGGCATTCAACAAATACTCTTAAATTAATTAATCCAATTAAATATCCATCAAAAAAGCTATTCCTCTCGTGTACAAGTATGTAATCAAATTACCCCAAATCCATAAATCACAGTTTATTTAGAATGGGAAGTTTTAAAGTTTCTGTCCCTTAAGAGTAGTAGTTTTTCCCCCAAATACAAAAGGTATGTCAAGATAGAATAGCTTCCTACTTAAGTTCAGAATTCTCCATTAACACTATCAGAATGTGTGGGTCCTGAACTCAAAGAAGTTTTGAGCTATGAATTCATGTCAGCTGCTCTCAAAAACTCTAAAAAGAAAATTTTGTCAGTGAAATTGTGGCAGAAAATCATTAGGTACTTAAAGTAAGAGTAAATCAGCGACTTGATCCACAAATTTATTTAGGTAACAGAAATTACTTGTTAAAAATAAATAATCCAAAAGTCACTAAAATAGATCCAGAAAAAGAGATAATGCAGAATAAAAGAAAAGTAAAAGAGACTGACTGAACCTTGCATAAACAAAAAGAGCACTTCCATCCCAAGCCAAGGAGACTGAAGAACTGATTTCTGGCTGAATTATTATCTTTGACTACATGCAGAAATATTTTTAAAAATAATCATGTCTCTTACTTTAGAGATTAAAATATTCACAATTTATTTGTGCATTTCATCTTTGAATGACCCATGTTTGGTAACTTTAAAAAGCCAACTATGGAGAATTTTTTTTCATATCTACATATCAGAGTGAACATATGGAACTACTTCAGGCTCATTTTCATTTGCGGCCCCATTTTAGGAGCCAACTACTCTCATTTCTCAAAATGAGTGAGTTAGACCACCAGGCAGGCCAGCAAAGGAAGTATTTGTGACCCTTGAACACCATCACACCAAAGCTACAGGTTAAAATGAGGCAGGAGGTTAGAAAGATTTCTCTGGAACAGCTTTATAAGCTTTACCTCCTCCATCCTCCATAAGGGATGGGCAGGAGGCTTGGTCTTTACTTCAAGCCTAGAGACAGAGTCTTCATGGAAACCACTCAGTGAAAGTTGTAGAGATCCCTTGGAGCTTGGAGCACAGTGGACTTAGGCCTGACTCACATCTGAGAAGTGGCTATGGTTGAAGTTGCTCTTGCCGAGAAGTTAATGACAAGAGTACTATATTTGCAAAGTAGTTAAACTCCCACTGATGATGGATAAAAGACGCATATTTTATGTGGATCCTATATGGGGAGGAACGCGGCAGGGAGGGAGGAGGCTAGTATGAGGTTGTCTTAGATCATGATCTAAAGGTCACCCTGGAAGGTGTAGCCCCCCATAAAAAGAGGCTGAAGATGAACAACCAGATTTCCAGGGAAAGAAACCCTAAGCAAACCCTAAGCAACCAGTCAGAGCAGGTATATTCACTCACCTCAACAGAACCGTAGGAGAACTTCCACTTAGGGGAAGTCTCCAAAGAACCCAAAAATATTGCCCTGAAAGACAATCAGCTTTTATCACCCTCTGAACCCAGCAAGTATCAATAACAGTTCACAGCATTACCAATAAGACATTTCCTGTCCTTCATCTCATCCCAGCTTCCAATACCGGCTAAAAGCATAGCTACTGGGCTGGGAGAGGAGGTCATCAAGAGCAGGTGGAGAAATGCAGTATGATTAGCCATTCTCACCTTCCCCATTGCTAGACTGCAAAGAGGATATTTGATTATAACACTGGACCAGTGATGCTAAACTGAACAGTCTTTTTTGAATGCTCAAGAGGCCAGAAGACTTTATTAATGAGTGAGCAAATAGGCTATGGAATCTATCTAAAAATTTTATTCAAGGGACAAAAAAAATTAGCCTCACAGAATATTTACGTAGAGGTTATTCTAAGACAACAAAGTTGATTTTATAATTTTACCTTTAAAATTTGTCTTTCAGACCAAGTATGGTGGTTCATGCCTGTAATCTCAGCACTTTGGGAGGCCAAGGAAAGACCAGCCTGGGCAACATAGTCAGACCTCATCTTTACAAATAATAGATGAAAAAATTTAGCCAGGCATGGTGGACCACACCTGTAATCCCAGCTACTTGGAAGGCCCAGGTGGGAGGATCTCATGAGTCCAGGAACTGGAGGTTACAGTGAGCCATGATCATGTCACTGCACTTCAGCCTGGGTCACAAAGCAAGAACCTGTCTCAAAAAATATATATTTTTTTCAACATCAAATTTACATTTAGATATAGAGAGGTATTTGTAGCATTACCACTAGAAGCACATAAAAAATAGATCCCATTTTTCTTTTAATTTATTTACATATTTTTAGAGAAACAGATTACCCAGGCTGGAGTGCAGTGGTATGATTATAATTCACTGCAGCCTCAAACTCCTGGGCACAAGCAATCCTCCCATCTCAGCCTCCTGAGTAGGTGGGACTACAAGTATGTACCACTACGCCCAATGACTAATTTTTAAATTTGTATATAGACAGAGTCTCAATATGTTACCCAGACTGCGCTCAAACTCCTGGCCTCAAGCAATCTTCCCACCTCGGCCTCCCAAGGTGTTGAGATTACAGGCATGAGCAAACACGCCCAGCCAGATCCCATTTTTCTCCCAGATATTTCATTTGTTCATTCAGTTCTATATTCACTCACTTCAAGTTATTGAATGTACAATGTATGCCTGGTACTACACAAGGTGCTATTAGGATACAAGGATTAAGTCCTTGCCTTAGTGAAAAGGTGGCATCATACCACATTGGAAATCAATACAAGTTGTTCATTGCCTGTTTTAAATGCCCTGGCTCTAGGGTGATGGTAATAATAAGTAACGTAAGCAGTAGGCTGTCTAGATTGCTAGGAACATAGAAAACTTCTACAGACAACCAAAAGAGGGAGCTTCTGGCTCTTACGCAGCCATTGTTCCTTCTGGGCCAAGGCAGAAGACTGAATGCAAATATACAGCTACATGATTTATTACCCGCTCTGATGCCACAAGAATCAGAGGAAGACACAGCAGGTCACAATTCTTAGCCATCCTCCTAAGTGTGTTGAGCAAAAGTTAACCCTTTAATATACAACTCAAAATTCTTTCCCTTCGTAACTTCCTTCTTCATCTAGGCCACAAACCCAGCCAACTCTTCTCTCTAGATCTTTTTCCAAGATGGACCTAACTGAACCATATGCAATGCCATTTCTAAGTACTTTTGACTGTCCTTTTTTTTTTTCTCATCCAGCCTGGAGTACAGCAACGCAATCTTGGCTCACTATCATTTCCGCCTCCCAGGCTCACACGGTCCTCCCATCTCCCAAGTAGCTGGGACCACAAGCATGCAACACCGCACCCAGCTAATTTTTTGTATTTTTGGTAAAGATGGGGTTCCGTCGTGTTGCCCAGGCTGGTCTCAAACTCCTGAGCTCTGGCGATCCATCTGCCTCGGCCACCCAATGTGCTGGGATTACAGGCATGAGCCTCCATGCCTGGCCTTACCTTTGTCTTTCTGTAGTTTTTCCACCTCAATTGTAAAATCCATTACTATAAAGTAGGAGAACCATTTCTAAGTCAGCAGAACTAAGCCACATCCAGCTATGCCCTCTGTTCCATGTGGACAAACTCTGTTCTTATTTACTTCTCTATTCTGGTTGAAAGACTGTGAACCACTGCATCTGCTTTCTCTCCTTGCTTATTTTTACTCCATATAAAATCACAGTACCTATACCCTAAAACTGCTGACTTCTCACTATTTCTTCTACTTAGCCCTGAGCCTTTTCTCCTCTCTTCCAATACCATAGCTAGTCTTTCTCACGGATATCGTCTGCTTAAAAGAGAAAGATATTTGAATCTCAGAATATCTCATCCCCTATTTAACACTTCAGATACATATTTTTCTAACATTTTTTGCACATGATATTTTCTAGGTACAGTTGATGCCTAATTAGGCAAGCTAAGGCAGTAATAGGACACAAATAATCTTAAAAGTTATTTCTGCCTGATTTAGTGAGCCCTGTGCAATCTTTGTTTTGATGCAGCTTCAACCAATATATTTTACTAACTCTACTTTTCTTGAACTGATGTTAAAATGTGTTTGCAATCCACAGCACATACTAAGTGGGGTGGAAATTTGGAAGTAAAATGACAGAATTTGAAAGTAAAGTGATGGAAGCATATATGAAATTTAACATATCCTGAGCTCATGCACAAAGCAAAGGTGGCAGTGTTTGCGTAGCCTATGAGATGCTTAAGCTACCTAGCAGAGTGAAGTATAGCTTTCCACAATTGAATTCTATGCATTATTCATATATCTATACAGCATCCACAGGAATTATCAACCCGTTCATTTATAACTGGTACCAATTGTTCCATAACACCCAGAATGCAAGAAATGTTATATTTCTTTACTTTCTAAATCAAATTCAATTCAGTTCAAGTTCCAACTAGCCAAGGTTGACAAGGAGAACAAGATCAATTAGATATCAGAGTTAACTTACAAGAAATGTTCGTATAAATGAAATGCTAGGGCTTACATAGTCCAAAAAAGTCCCCAGGTTTACATGATTCTTTCAAAGACTTTCAGTTTCTAGTATTCATGTTTGCCCATGTAGCCATCCATCTGCCTCCTCCAGGGTCTGCATTCTGGTAAAATTAGATGTCCTCAACTTCTCGAACTACCACCCATTTCTACACCAGTCTCAGGTAACGTAATTACATGGCTACAGAAAATTGGCCACTGCTCTCCAACCTTCAAACATAGAATTACTAGTCAACAAATGCTTGGCCAGGCATGGTGGCTCATGCGTGTAATCCCAAGCACTTTGGCAGGCGGAGGCAGATGGATCACCTGAGGATAGGAGTTCAAGACCAGCCTGGGCAACATGGTGAAATCTCATCTCTACTGAAAATGCAATACATTAGCCAGGCATGGTAGTGTATACCTGTAATCCCAGCTACTCGGTAGGCTGAGGCAGCAGAATCGCTTGAACCCAGTGGGTGAAGGTTGCAGTGAGTCCAGATCATGCCACTGCACTCCAGCCTGGGTGACAGAGTGAGACTCTGTCTCAAAAAAAAAAAAAAAAAAGGCAAATGCTCTTGGACGATCAAATCAAATCTACTTGTTGGTGTTCCACCTTTGAAATAAGGCTTCTTTCATTTGAAGGAAGAATGAAAAATCAGAGGAAATAACATCTTAAACAGTATTGGTCAGATAACACTAGCTATTAGAGAAAAAAAAAAAACAATATTCATGGTTCAACACAGTAGAAAAAATCATGGATTTTCCTAATGGGCATAGTTCCCTGCTCCATCCAGGCTGACAGAAGCTGAACCATTTTCAGTTTATGCTTCCAGGGTCGTTCTGGGCATTGACATCCAGCAAACAAAAGGGGCAAGACAACACAGAGAAGGTAAGCTGCTTCTTATCCATCTTAACCCAACAGTAGCATCCATTAGGTTTTCTCATATCCTAGTGGCTGATTCTACTCTCACAGCCTCACTTAAGTGCAAAAGTACTGATAAGTTTGACATTTGTGAAAAGGAAGTACGTATTTGATTAATAATTAGCCACTCTCCTACTAAATCATAGGTAATCCAAAATTAAAATTTATCTGCTCAGATGCTCTCCTTATATGTTAATAAGACTCTCTAAAGGGCCAATAGTTGAGAAGAGTTGAGTCTCCCTGTATGCCAAGTGATGAATGAATGAGTGACAAGTCAGAAATTAATAGAACAATAAAGCTGTGAAGGACATAAGTAGAGATTGCTTGACTCACCTCCTTAATTTACAACCAGAAAAAAATTGGAGCCCAAAGAGGTTAAGTTACTTTCTCTAAATCACAGAATGAGTTAATGATGGGGGGATAAAAAGAACTAAGATCCCTTGAGCCTTTTTCAGGTGCTTTTTCCACTAAAATGTAATGCTACCAGTTTCGTTTTTGTTTTTAGCAAAAGATGACAGGTCCAACTCTTTCCAGTTAAAATTTTAAGACTCCAAATTGTGCCTTGGGAGACGTAAGGAGACAAACTTTTCCTCCACTCTCTTATGTTTAGTGACGGGGGCCTGCAAATTAAACTGACAAAATCAGATTAACAGGAAAAAAAGGCATAAATATGTTATTCATATTTTTAATGTAACATGCACAGGGGCTTCAAGGAAAAGTGAAAACCCAAAAAAGCAATTCAACATGAAGGCTTATATACCATTTTAACAAAGGGTACTACATTGCAGAGACTAGACAAAGAAAGGGGGGGTTGGGTTTCTAGGGACAATAAATTAAGGGAAAGTGATCACGAAATACATATGGGAAGTTAATGGAAGACAAGGGTTATTTTCATAAGATCTGTTTATGCAGACTCTTCTCAATGCCACCTCTGTCTCCAGTACTAAGGGTTGCTCTTCTCAACCTGATACAGGAGAGGGGGGTGAATTTATGCCCTTATTTTAGGCAGAAATAGGGAGGAGGACAGATAGCTCTCCTTGCAACTGCTGTTTTTCAAGTGCCTTCAGCTCAAAATAATTAATATGTCAAAGTGGCATACTTTGAGGTGGCATATCCTGACCTCCTTCAGGAGAAGGAAAGATGGAGAGGAAGATAATTTTCACATTCTTACCAAATTATACCTAAAGGCACTTATTGAACTCTGTATATACCTATGATTAGGGTATAATGTCACACCCCCAATGCCACTAATTATCAGTAAGAACTTACAAGTGAATACCTTTAAATGGTCAAAATGTTCCCAGCTTGAACCACGTAAAATTTGTCAAGCAATCTGTTTCCTTTATGGTGGCATTCCTACCAAAAATGGTATAAATTTATTGCCAACAGGAACTGTACTTAGAGTCATTGATGATCTGTGGGAAATTTTTGAATTTCTATTTCAGGATGAATCTGCTTTAGTATGGAATCATGTTTTTTTCCGAGTGGCTTTCATTGCATGTGGAGCAGTATGCTTGGTCCTTCAAGTTTATTGGCCTGAAGTCATCATCTCAGTTTCTGACATTAAAATATGTTACTATGGAAACAATTTGTGTCAAGAGACTGAAGGATAACTCCATGGCAGCCTAAGTAGCAGGAGCAGACAAAAATCTCAGTAACAAAGATACTATTTTTATACTCAAGTTGCTAGTAAAATGTGTTGGAGAAAGGGGAGATAGGAATGAGAGGAAATAAAATGTCATTTGGATGTGTCTGGTTCCTTGAAGAAAACTCTTCTTAAATCTTAGTTGGAAAAGAAGTGTGCTGTGGGTTCATGATCCCTCCAGAGTGCTCCAGAAACTGCTAGAGTGAAGTACAATTTCACAGAATTTATCCAACTGTCTGAGCCTTTTGGCCTGTGTTGGTAAAAAGCAACTGTAGCTTTTTCTGTGAACCTTCTCTTTATAGGAGGAGATGCCAAGATAGGCAAGAGGGCAGCAAAATTGCAATTAAATAGACTATCGAATGAAATTTTCCCATTGATTGCGCATTTCAGAAAAGTCCACAAGGCAGAAAGCAATGGGTGCAGGTGCTTTGTGCATCCCATCTTCTAAAGAAAGCTACCAAGGAGCCACCAGCCATAACCTTGTAGCAATCACTAACAAGTGCTGCTACTGTCACCTTCCACTCCACCAGACTATGTCAGTAGTTCTCAAAACTGGCTGCACATTTGAAAAGCTGGAGAGCTTTTCAAAAATACTAACCAAGTCAGAATTTACGTGGTTGATCCCAGACACTGGTATTCTTTTAAAGGCTGCCTAGATGATTTTAGTCACTCAGCCAACATGGAGACCCACGGGTCCACAGGAACAGAAGGCTTAGGATCTTTGGAGTTATACGACGTCAGATATAATAAGTGCTCTGACTTCTCTCTCTTTTCTTGGGCCCAGTCAAGGCACTCTGCATTGAAAATGCCTCTGACAATGTCCAACAAAGGACCCACTCATGCACCCCACAGAGATACACTGCTAGCACTTGAATGCCAGCCACACAGCAGTCATGGACAGGCAGTCATTAACCGCAACAGAGAAACAAAGTCAGAAGATTTTGGCTCCTTTCTAAGATCTCTCACCTGCTTCAACACAGGAGGAGCTAAAAGCAGAAAATGAAGGATGAAAAAACAGACTGTGGCCACTCCCCATCTATACAAATCCCTCAAGCTGAGACCTTGCTTGCTGTAGCTTCAGCAATGAGGTCAACACTAAACTGGATGTGGGATTGAAGTTTCAACATAAACCACACAAGACTGGACCTTTCCATATTTGAAAATAACTGAAGACTTAAAGGATCTAAGATGTTCTTAAAGGATACAGAAAGAAAGGCAACCCTCCCAGAAGGGATGGCAGCACTTTGAAAGGCCAAGGTGGATCACCTGAGGGCAGGAGTTTGACACCACCCTGACCAACATGGTGAAACCCCGTACCCACTAAAAATACAAAAATTAGCCAGGCATGGCAGCGCATGCCTATAGTCTCAGCTATTTGGGAGGCTGAAACACGAGAACCACTTGAAACTGGGAGGCAGAGGTTGCAATGAGCTGAGATTGTGCCACTACACTCCAGCCTGGGCGACAGAGCAAGACTCTGTCTCAAAAAGAAATAAAAATAGAAGTAAAAAAATAAGGCAACCTTAAAAAGCATGTTTGAAGGAAGTCACAGGAAAAAAAACAAATCACTTCATATTCGAATCCCACCGAGTAAAGATGTTTGAGAAATTACTTGTGGCCAGGTATGGTGGCTCACACCTGTAATCCCAGAACTTTGGGAGGCGAAGGCAGGTGAATCACTTGAGGTCAGGAGTTCAAGACCACCCCAGCCAACACATGGTGAAACCCCATCTCTATTGAGAAAAATACAAAAATTAGCCAGGCATGGCGGTGGACACCTGTAAGCCCAGCTACTCAGGAAGCTGAGGCAGCAGAATCACTTGAACCCGGGAGGTGGAGATTGCAGTGAACCAAGATTACACCAATGCACTCCAGCCTGGGTAATTTTTGATGGTCTTCTTGAGATAATTTTATCTGTTTTTCCAAAATGTACTAATCAGAAGCAGCATCAGGAAGTCACCCAGTCCCTGGACACTTACCTACTGAAACTACTAGAGTGACTGGAGGCATAGTCACCAGAGTGATGTTAGACCTTCTCAGCCTCTGAAACCTTAAGGTAGTGGAGAGCTTAAAGCAGGGATCCTCAATTCCCAGGCCACAGAGCTGTGGCCTTTTAGGAACCAGCCCACAAAGCAGGAAGTGAGTGGTGGGCCAGCAAGCGTTACTGCCTGAGCTCTGCCTCCTGTCAGATGAACAATGGCATTAGATTCTCACAGGAGAACTAACCCTATTGTGAACTGTACGTGGGAGGGAACTAGGTTGTGTGCTCCTTATGAGAATCTAACTAATACCTGATGATCTGAGGTGGAACAGTTTCATCCCATGACCATACCCCACCCTAGTCTGTAGAAAAATTGTCTTCTACAAAACTGGTCCTTGGTGCCAAAAAGGATGGGCACCACTGGCTTGAAGTCCATTTGGAGTGGACCACTCCATGGCTGTGGATTGCTGGGGCCTCCTGTTATCCAAACTTGCTTTCCTGTCATCATATGTGACTCTCTTTCTGACTCATCTTCTGCTCATGCCTCATCCATGGGTGAGATAAGTCATGGAGACCTACACTCAGCTGCAAAGCCTAGGAAATTTTCAAGAAAGAAAAATCTCTTTGCACAATTAAACCCAAAGCACCAGAGACTGACCGAGAGGTATCCCATCAGCCTACCAATGTATTATTTTCAATCAACTAATACAGAATTCCTTTTATAATCACTAACAAATAAAAGTACAAAAGAGTGGACATCATCTCTAGAAGGCCCAAAATAAACTGTATATTTTACTTAAGACTGATTCTATTCCATTAACATAGTATATGCTAAATCTATATGTTAATATTTGGTATATGGATAAATGGGTGTGTGAATGAATTCAAGAACAAGCAAATGAACAAAGAATATACAGGTTCAAGACAAGGAAAGCCTAGAGCAATGCTGTATTGGGGGTGGGACCTAGAGAAAGTAAAAAAAAAAAAAAGGTAGAGAGACTTCATAGGAGGAATAGATCTAAAAACAAATTTACATCTAATTTTGCTAGAACCATCCTATTAATAACTAAAGAACAAATGTCATCCCTTCATAATTAATATGTTTCTACAGTCTCTTTGCTTGATACTCCAAAGTTTAAAAGCCCTTAAAAGGTAACCTAGCCTTGATCTTCCCATTTAAAACTCTCAGGCATTTTTTTTCTCAATCCACAGCTGGCAAATTACAGAATTTCAATATTGGAACCAGACATGAACAACTTCACGCATAATGAAACTTCAACTAAGCAAGTTCTCTGAACTCAAAAATTTCTCACAAATTAGGCATGTCCTAGGAATCCACTCTTTATAAAGCTAATGCTGAGTTGCCTTAGACAGTCGAGCCTGTGCATTTGAGGGTTTTGACAAGACTGAGTGCTGAATTTGTGATTTTAAACATAAGTTCTGGTTATTTTAAGCTATTCCTGTCTCTTTGAAGACACGGTAATGAAAGAAACTGAAAGGGTTTTTTTATTCTCTCATTAGTGTTTCTAGAAAAAAAATACTCATTTTATTTGTGGAAATTTTCCATTACCTAATAAATATAACCATTCCAAAAATAAGGATCAGTTTAATGAAAGTATTCATCATTATATACAGAGTAAAAGCCAACTACCCAGTTTAAATCCTCATTAATCGAAAACTACTTAGGTTTTTCCATTTCTCATGAAATCAACATAAAATTCATCTGTTGATGGATATGCAGCCACAAACCATTAACAACAAACTCTTAAATCTATGATCCCTGACTGCATGTCTCCAGGCAGTAGGGACCTATCTGGAACACTTAAGAATTCCCCCAAAAGGCAAGATCTTAAAAATATATACTCCACTGGTCTGAAATGTGATGTTTGAACCATACCTTTGGTTTAAGTAAGGGTTTTGGAATCAGATAAAGTTGAAATCTACACTGTTGGGAAAATGTATTTCCCCCAGTCCTCATATAGAGGGATCTCCCTAGAATGGCATACCCTATACGCTCATTCACTCCTCCCAATGGAAGAGTTTGGAAGAAGGAACTGGCCTCATCATACTCTCCCATCCTTCTCTTCCTGTTTTTCAGAAACAAATCCTCTAAAAGACAGAAACAAATCCTCTAAAAGACAGAAACAAATCCTCTAAAAGACAGAAACAGATCATTTATGAACCTTCATTATATTTTTTACATTATTTAGGTAAACTTTTTATTGGAGTATAACACACATACAGAAGAGTACACAAGTCTACAGTTCAATGAATTTTATTATTTATTTATTATTTTAGAGACAGGATCTCACTCTGACACCTGGGCTAGAATTCTGTGGCACAATCTCAGCTCACTGCAGCGTCAACCTCCCAGGCTCACTGATCCTCCCTCCTTATCCCCCCATGTAGCTCAGACTACAGGTACGCACCACCACATCCAGCTATTTTTTTTTAACTTTTTGTAAATACAGGGTCTCACTATGTTGCCCAGGCTGGTCTCAAACTCCTGGGCTCAAGTCATCCTCCTGTCTCAGCCTCCCAAAGCTGGGATTACAGGCATGAGCCACTGCACCTGGCCTAATGAATTTGTATTGAGTAAACTTACTCATGAAACCCCCATCAGATCAAGAAATTAAATATGACTAACATCCCAGAGAGTTACTTGTGTCTTGTTTTCAGTTACTTGTGTCTTATTTTCATCCTCCAAAGGTGGCTTTGAACACCAGAGATTAGTTTGGTCTGTTTTTGAGATGAAATATAAATGAAATCCTAGAGTATTTCACTCCGTTTGTGTCCAGCTACTTGCGCTCCACATTGTGTCTGTGAGAAGATACATGTTGTTGCTGTGGTTTTAGTTTGCTCAGTCTCTGCTGTGTAATATTTCATTGTGTAAATATACCGCAACTTATCCATCAGAATGTTAAAAGGGATTTGACATATTTTGAGTTTAGCGCTATAACGAATAATGCTACTGTGAACCTTCATGTACATGTTTTTTGTGTACACACACCAATTTCCATTGGCCAATTTACCTAACTGATTGCATTTCAACTCCTGATAAAGATGAATCAATGGAGTTCCCTGCCAGAGATTTGTTCAGCTTATATCCATTGAATGATACACTGTAGCATCTTCAGTTCCTGTTGCTTGGTTCCAGAGTAGTATGAGGAAACGTTACTGCCCACAGAGAACTGGATCATCACTGTGCTCAGCTGGAGAAAGAATTACATGGCCTGCCCAGTGGGCTCATTACACTCAAATGGAATTTTGTAGAAGAGAACAGCACCTGCCCTGAATAGAAATGAGCCATGTGATGAAGCTAGATTTGATGGAAGGAACCAGACTTTTCTAGGGGATACCTTGAGCATGAAAGTTTGGGTCCTACCTGCTATCTTCCCAAACTAGGGACCAGTGTGGGAGACCAGCAGCTTATATAAGACAGAGACACTGGCCACACTCTGCTGTGTGTGGTTTGGGTTGTGTTGTTTTACTGCCTCTCTGCTCCAGCAAGCCAGTGAGGAAGAGGGAAGCTACCTCAAACAGTGCCGAGAGCCCAGCAGAGCCCCACTGTGTCAGGGCTGCCTGCTGAGATAGAGAGGCCTCCCTTCCCAGCAAACTGGTTTGAACAGAACCTCACAACAGGTCTCTGTGATAGGTGTTGGTGGAAGGTCATGGCAACACAGAGAATTTGCAGGAGGCATACAACAGAGGTCCTCTCTCCCACTCAATATTTTTCCTTGGGATATTCTGCTTTATTGTGCCTCCATTTTTGACAAAGAGGAATGTCCCAGTACCCACTTATTTCACAGGCCCTTAGGCAGGACTGACTTACTTGACTATGGGAGCATTGCTCACTCAGTTTCTGTTGCAAACATCAAACTCAATACTGTACCTGGCCATGAACTCTTCTAAGGATTATTCCACAAATAAACAAAACTAATGTTTTTGAGATACTTATGGAAATATACTATTGATGTGATTTTCAATAATGAATATCAAGGTGAAAAAAAGAATTTCCATTTACGGATAAGCTAAGAGAATGCTTGTGGCCACGTGCACTCAAACATACACATACACACAGCGCCTCCCCCACCACAAACAGGACCCATTACCCCTCATACTGTGAGAAACCAGTCCTGATTCCTGGGTGTAGCACAGAAGAGGCCTAAACTCTGGATTATTTCATTCAACAAAGATTTATTCTAAAATAATTATTTAGCACATAATTTATAC
This sequence comes from Saimiri boliviensis, assembly GCF_048565385.1. NCBI lineage: Eukaryota > Metazoa > Chordata > Mammalia > Primates > Cebidae > Saimiri > Saimiri boliviensis. The sequence continues at coordinate 244,796,965 of NC_133449.1, forward strand.
CAAGAAATTCTGAAATTGCCAGCAACAGAAAAGCACTTCTTCCAGCTAGAGTTCTGCACTCTGAGTGGCCATTTGCATGGAGCCTCACTTCTCAGAGAGTGCCTTGTAGAATATTTATCCTCAACAAACAGATACAAAAGGCTTTGGTAGTCAAGTAAGCTTTGAAAGTTCTACCTTTCATATCCCTTCTGGGAGATTCACCACGAGTAATAACATATTGAAGGCTCTGGGAAGTCCCACAATAACTAAGCTTGTTTAACTTTTCTTTACCTAGCCTTTGCCAAACCTGTTTGATCTTTGAATTCTTTCTCATGTAGCACCATATTCCTAGACCACAATTTGGGAAATGATGTTAAAAGACATTCATTAAAGAGACCATGTTAGCTGTGCGTGGTTTGGGTTGTGTTGTTTTACTGCCTCTCTGCTTCAGCAAGCCAGTGGGGAAGAGGGAAGCTACCTCAAACTGTACTGAGAGCCCAGCAGAGCCCCACTGTGTCAGGGCTGCCTACTGAGATAGAGAGGACTCCCTGCCCAGCAAACTGGTTTGAACAGAACCTCACAACAGGTCTCTGTGATAGGTGTTGGTGGAAGCTCACGGCAACACAGAGACATTTGCTCATCCAAATGTCATGATTTGAACCAACTTTGATACAACCAAATGCACAAAAGAGGGCCCTGGCTGGGCAGTTGTTTCCAAGGACTCACTGAGTAGCCTCTGCCCCATTCATGAATAAGCAAGACACCTTATATTCCATAAAACTCAGTTTCCTTGTCTGTAAAATATAGACTACAATTAATATACTTACTTTGAAGAGTCATTGCATTAGACAGAATGTGTTAAGTCCTTAGATGTATAATAAATGCTATCCATTATTACTAAAACTGCATAAGCCACAGTCTCCTTTCATGAGAACTAATTCCCTAGAATAAAGATCTATCATAATGATATATGTACCTTTTTGCCACTCACATTAAGGACCATAATCATGATGTCTACTAGCAAATGAGGGCAATATTGGCACACACAGATAGAACTAACTTCTTTAAAAGGATCACTTCCTATCAGCAAGGCCCTCCTTACTTTCTAGAGGGGCACTGTTCAATACAACTCTATGCAATGATGAAATTGTGGCTAGTGGCTTTGGATCAGGAACTTCTAGACACTTTTCATTGTCATCAGGCCTTTTTTCTCTTCTTCCCAAATATGGGTCCTCCACAGTTTAGGGAAAGCCCTGGTGTTCTCCATTATGTGGTCTGTCAGTTTGCAAGGGCTGTTTATAACTAGGGTTGATGTTGAGCTTTGGTAGAGGAGGAAGCTGTCTTTTCAGTTCATCTGGAGAGTTCTGGAGCAGGTTCTCATGCAGGTAAAACCCTTGCACAGGAATAGTGCCCCCATTTTCTCACCATTATTAACTTATTAACCTCTTCAGATTATATCCCTGAAGGCAACCATTAAAATGCAAATATCTTATGGATGAGATGACGTAGTAAGACATTGTCAGTGAAGAATGCCTTTGTTCCACTCAATTCATCAACTCCTTGGCAGAGAACAGGCCATAACGGAAGGAGACAGAAGACAGATGTGTTTCCATAGAACAAATTATCAAGAGCATGGACAACTGGTCACACAAAAGGATAATGCAGTAAAATGGCTATCTGGGCGACAAAATGCTGAAAGGGAACAATACAAAGTTCTAGTGACAATTTTTGAACTGCTTCAAAACTATCCCCATGTAGCTTCATATATTTTTGTTTTATCCTCTTCATTAAATAGTCCTTGACTGTGGAAATCCCTAAATTCTATTTATCTTTTATTCTCTCATCCCAACCCCTAGTGTAGGATATTATTTTCTGCCAAACACACCACCTCACAAGCCATAATAAAGTCAGGACATACGCAGAGGGCTTTGGGGTTTTAATACATCATCTGTGTCAGGCGAGACCATAAACTACAGCTGAAGAGGGTAGTTTTAAACTTCTTAAAATAGGGTGCAGTCCCACCAAAGTTTCAAATTAAAAAGATAAAACACTTATCTTTCTAACCAATACTATTTTAAAAATAAGTTGCCCGTGTTTATTTTAAAAAGAGTAATTATAGGGCTATTGGTAAGATATCTTTGAGTTAGATGTTTCTGTATCAAGCTTTATAGTAATTCTAACCCAGCAATGCCAAGATACTGATGCAGTTAGCTCACTCTTACATTTCTTTGTATAAAATTTAGGCAAAGGTTCTTGGGAGAAGACATGAAGGTGCAGACGGTGGGAGATAGGCGACAAGTAAGAGAGAGATGCATGCACACATATCCATGACACATACATATCGATGCATGTATCAGAGCAATATATCTTCAGTTGAAGACTTTTAACACAGACTTCTCACTATAAATATACAAGATACAGAATATACAGATGATTGGAGAGAATGCAGTTTCCTCCCACATCACAGAAAAAAAACTCATCCTCAGCTTTTTGAAAACATAAGTCATTTAAAACTCACTTCCCTTTACCAAGAGCTAACCCCAGGAAACTTATATCACTGAAGCCAAAGCTGGAGGAAACAGACAGAAAATAGCACGTACAGAATTCAGGCAAAGTAGCACAGAGAGAATTCCCTGACAGGCTGAATATGGATTAATCAAGGAAGCCATGACGTTTCCTTTCAGGATAATTTTTAGAACTGGATAAATTCCTTTGGAACTATCTCATGAATCTCTTTGGGAGTCAAGAGATGAGCCAGAAGAACAAATCTTTCTCAACCCTCTTCCATGTGTGTTATCCCCAGGTTGAAAATACAGTTAGAATGAGGACTCACATGGCAGTCAACTGTAAGTGGTGGCTTCATCTCAAGCCTGCCAGTCTGCCAGCACCGAGCTTAGTCCTGTTTCTTTTCCCTGCATAGATCTATTACAGACAAGTTCCCAAGACATAGATTAAACATAGAAAGCTTGGTTCCCCCTCAATCTGTACTAGAATCACTTTAATATACACTAAAGGACTGCAAAGTTTTAAAAAGTAATGTATGCTAATCAATAGGGCTTTAGAAAGTCTCTGTTCCTCAATTTTGTTTGACTATCAAGGGAAATTTGTTCATAGCCTAAAAATGTACTAAGAAGAAAGACTAATCGTGTAGAAGCCAAGCTCTGCCTGAACCAAAGTCATTGCCAATGGGTGTTATCTCAAAGCAAGTGAGCAAATCACCCCCTGGGGTTCTGTGTCTTCTGAGTTCACCTAATGAGGTGCCAAAGAATGGGTCAGCCAGAGAAAGCTGATACAGTCCGCAGAGATGCTTATGACTAGAAGAGATCTGGGACTCCAATCTCATGGCCTTTGTTCATTCTGCCTATCTTCTTCTTATTCTGGGATATCTCAGAGGGCATTTGGATCTGCAAGAGCAACTGGGAGGGAGTTCTCATGTCATTCTGAGTTGATGGGCATGGCTAAGGGATGGCCTGATCAGAATCATCTCTACCTGACTCCAACCACCACCAAGATGGAAACCCCCTCTTTTGAGCACCTGATTGAGATGAGTACTAGAAGCCCATTTTTTGAAAGCAGGAGTTATTGAACATTGTGTTCAATACTACCAGAAGATGTTGACAAATAGCATGGTCACATAAAACAAATTATTTTGTCTCAATACCTGAAAGCATTCCTCCAGAGGCGGCTAAAGGTTGATTGGGGAGAACAGGGAATTTAGGTCAGAAAAGTCCCAAAGCTAACACAGATCACCTCAGGGCATCCTGGCATCATCCCTTGGGAATGGCAATCCAAAAATAAGCCAACTTTGAGCCTCCATGATAGCCACTGTCTCTTGGTGGCCTCCTATTAGGCATTTGGCTGCACAGAGAAGGCAATAAACTGACAAACCTTCATTCTGTCAATCATGTTATGCCATAAGGTGGAAGATGGCCAGGGATGAAAGACAGGTGAAAGTGAGATGCATACATACATATCCACATATGCATCAGAGCAGTGTATCTTGAGATTTATACACACAAGCTGACCTTCAAAGTTCTTACCAACACTATCTATCCAGAGGGAAATGTTGTTAGAAAAAGGTGAGGTCTATGCTGCCTCTAGAGGCTGTCCATGATAAGAATTGTTTTACTTAGCAGAAGCCAAGAAATTCTATTCCCATTTTCTCCAGAGCTAAAAGGATGCCTCTAGCTCTCATCTTTAATAGCCTATGTTCTTACCCTTTGTGTGAATATCTAGCCTACTAATGACTTTCTCTAATCTTTGAGAGTATTGTCTGTCTTTTCAAACTTTTGCATCGTCCAAGATTGGTACAAGAGACTTTGACATACCTAAGCACACCTGAAACCCTCACTTACTCTGCTACTCTCTCCTTTCTTTTCCTTCAAAAGTTGGATTCTTCCTCTACCCAATTCTCTAAGTCACTCCTTTAGTCTTGTTTCCAGTAGTTTTCTCAAATACTTCTCTACTTAGAAGATGGACAATTTGCATATACGAATGACTCCCGTAAACAAAATGTCCATAACTTTTCCTGATTCCAGCTACTCCATTATGCACCTGCCACCAAATCTACACTTTATGACACCTGAAACACTGCCATCATAGACACCGCTGCAGCACGCATGGGTTCTCACTTCCTCATGATGACACAAAATTCCACTGCAGACCTCAAGACAGCCAGTTCCAGTACAGTACTCATCACTGTCTTCCTTGATCTCAGTAGTACAGCCCAACAGAAATATGATGTAAGCCCCATCTGTAAATTTAAATTTTCTAGTAGCCACATTTAAAACATAAAAAAAATGAATGAGTATGGGAGATCAGTCAGGATGGTTGGAAAAATTGTAAAATTATAGAATATAGTCACAAAGCTTCTTGGAAGGCTGAGAGGTTTGCATAGTTTCAGTAAAAATGTTGGCTGAAAGCAGCCTAATCCCCTTTACCTTTAGTTGATAAAAGAAAAGCAAATAACTAGGGAATCTGGGGGAGTTTTTCTCAATAACTTGCGTACTCATATGGTCCTAAAACTAACCTTTAATCTTTCATGGGTTGGATGGCTTTCCCAGGGGGAGGGCAACCAGATTTATCACCTACAAATGGTGTTGCTTTAGGCCTGGGAACCTGGCTTTTAATCATTATCCACCAGTGTGTTGACTTGGAGCCTCTGTTATTAAATCTATACTGAATAAATGCCTAGAGTACCAGCTGGTCGGGACCGATGGCTGCTATCTCTCTCAACGATGTCTGTGAATGGCCACGGACCTCCCAGCCCACTCCTTCACTGAAAATCTGCATCTAAGTGAATTTATTCATCCATCACTGGGTCAGGGTCTGCAGGTCAAACTCCAACAGGTAAGCGTAACTTTAATAATGTTTTCTCTAACTCAGTATTTCCAAACATCAACATGTAATTAAGAAAAGAAAACTATGAATGAAATCTTTTACCTTCTTTTTTTCTATTACCTCTTTGAAATCCAGTGTGTATTTTACACTGCTAGCACATCTCAATTTGAATGCTTATATTCTCACTAGAAGTCCTTGGGCAGTATCTAGGATTCACAAACTTTACAATTGAAAAATAGATTCCAATACACAAATTGTTCCAAATATGCTTAAACATTTTCCAAGAACCAAATCAATATTCATTTTAAAATTTAAATTAATTAGAATTTAAAATTCAGTTCTACTCGTAGCATCCTCCTGAGAGGCTATTCCTTCTCCTATGCCCTTGGTAACTTCAGAATCAAATGGAGGTATTGCATTGCTCTTGCTCATCAATGATATTTCCAACTGTGATTTATAACATGCCTTCCTTCTTTGAAGCTCCATCTTCTCCCACTCATTTTTACTTACTGACCTCCTAGTTCTTCCCCTTCATTTGCCAGATTCTGGCATCTGGTTCCCTCTCTTCCTCTCTACCCCAAGTCCTCCTGCTCTTCTATTATAGATGACCTCTGTGCTCTGTGTCACAGCCAACACCTGACCTCAGAGTTTCCTGACCCCTGAATTTCAATAACCTTTAATTCCTTTCATTTCAGCTATTCACATTCACAACTGCCTTTTAGATTTTGTCATAACCCTGAAATATTCCACACTTCATATCAAATCTTTAGCCCACGCCATGTCCATGCTCCCTAAAACATCCTGGATTTTACAGATGCTCGTCCCTGAAGAGTTTTCTTTCCTTCCAGTCCGTTGACCTAACTCCTGCACTTACAGCACAGTGGAAGGGTGAGGAAGAAAGTTCTTGTAACCAAACTCCCTGGGGGTTCTATCTAAGCTCTGCCACTTACTAGCTGTGTGGCTTAGAGCAAGTTATTTAACCTCTCTGCATTGCACTTTCCCCCTGCCTAAAATGAGTATAGCAACCCTATCAGGTAGCTTCTGTAAGAAAGAAAATATAAAGCATTTATTATGTAGCCATTATAAAAATTTAATTAATAAATGTTTCCAGCCAGTCAGGGTAAAACAATACTCTCCCCAACAAATCAATTGTCCTTTTTCTTTGTCCTTCTACCCCACCGGCTTTGCAAAACCACAACCCTGATCAATGCTGCTATCTGCCCTCCTGTTATCTACATCCAGGCAGCTAAGCCCTACTAGAGAAAATTGCAGTGTGGTACAAATGGGCATGACCACAAATGCTGTCACCGATGTCAGCATTACTGGATGAGCAATTTTCTTGTACCATTCTCCACACCTAACAGGATTTTCCCCCAAATGGAACTGAGGCCTATGACAGCCAGGGCAAGCACTAGCAAATCTCCAGTGAGAAATTTTGGGAGAACTGAACACTAGACACGAAACAAATGAGGTTTTTTTTTTTTTTTTTTTTGGTTGAGCTCACACTGTAGCAATAGTTATGCTGCAGAAAAATGTAAATGGCTGTTGCCCAGCCTAAGCCATCTAGGAAGTAAAGTTTGTCCACAGACTCATGCAACTGGGATTTTGTAGTCACAATAGAACAGAGTGAAGCAAAAACAAATTAAAGAAGATGCGGCGAGGAAGCTGAAGAGAGAAATTTCTTTTGGAAGAAAGTGAGGTTCTTAATGGCCAGACTGGGCAAGCCCAAAAGAGAAGTGTCACCATTCTTACATTCAAACATTATACATGAGGCTGAATAATAGCCCCCAAAGATGTCCACATCCTCAAAGGGAATGTGCAGGTGTCATTAAGGATATTGCCGTAGGGAGAATATCCTGGATTATTCTGTGGGCCCCAGATGTCATTCCAACAGGGAGTCACAGGGAGATCTGACATTGAAGTAGGAGTAGGCACAACAGAAGCAAGAGATTGGAGCAATGTAAAGAAGGGGTCATGAACCAAGGACTATCAAGGCAGCCTCCAGAACCCAGAAAGGGAAAGGAAACATTTTCCCCTAGAGCCTTCAGAGGAAGCAGCCCTACCAATACCTTGACCTCAGTCCAGTGAAACTAACTTTGGACTTCTGAGCTAATGAACTGCAAAAAAAATAAATTTCTGTTGTTCGAAACCAACAAGTTTGTGGTCATTTGTGACATTCACAAGAGGAGACTAACACACACATGGTATAGAAAACCTCCCGTGCTGCTGGAGCATTTCCAGGTGACAGGTTCGGCCTGTGCCACGCATGAGGGAACACGTGCGGGTGTGGTCTTTGGGGCTCAGCCCTGGTGCTGAGGTGCGCCTCTAGCGGTGAGCCTGAGGACAGCCATGCATCCGCTGGGCCTGAGTGAACGAGGTTCTGACAGAAGGTGCTTTCTTCCAGGAAGTGGCTTCTCGGAGGGAAAAGTAAGCAGAATCTGTCAGAAAAATGGATGCTTTCAGTGCCTCCAGAATGAATGGACCTGTTGCATATCTATCACACTAGGGACTCACGGGACCAAATCAAATGGTGTATGTCAGAAAAAACCCTTTAGATAGATGCTAAAGGAAACAGACAATAGACAGTGCTGGCCTGATGCACAGTAAAAAAAAAGATCAGGCCCAAAGAAAGATGTGGGTTAAAAATGTTACAATTCAGCTAGATCCACTTCAAAGGGAGAGCAGGGAGGAAAACGCAGCGCTCAGCCCCTCTGCTGCTGCAGAGACAGGTGAAGACCAGGGTTTTTGCTGCCTGAAGCCACCCCAGGCCCCCGAGGCTGGAAAGAATCAGAAGCTAAATAAAGGGAAATTTGGAGGTCAGTAGGGTGTTCACTAAGCCCCTGAAGCACAAGTTTGGGGAGTATCAGGCTCAGCTTCAGTTCAGGCACGTCAGGGTGATTCTCCATCTAAAGCAACCCCCGGCACAAAGCAGCCCAGTGGTCCAAGGAATTGCAAAGCCAGAGCGAGTGAAGTGGTAGTGGAGTTGGCTTTTTTCCTTCCATTTTTCTGGGCTCAGGGGCAATCGCTGAGAATACCTTGGGATCTTGAGGAAGGAGACACTCAGAAAACCTGGGATAGTGGATATTATGAGGAAATCATTCACTGCCATGCTTTATTGATAACTTACTCGCAAAATAACCTCACTTCCAAGCACAGCACAGCCTGTTTTCTGCTCACCTCCACTGAGCAATTGCTCCTATAATTGCAGGAAACATGCTTCTGTAAATTAATTACAGGTTTTCATCCACAAGCTACAAGAAGCGGGAAAAGAGCAATTTATACTGAGAATTAGAAAAGAGTGCTGTCTGACCGGAAAGAAAGCTGACTTCTCAACCAGAACCTCAAGGTTCCTTGAGGAAGGGCAGATCTTCAATGAATTTAATGACCTCTGCACACCGGATTTTCTCCTGATGTTCCTTCCAGCAGTTGTGGACTACTGAGCGGCCCATCAGTCCCAGCCTTCTCTGCTGGTGGCCGTGACCTCCCTTTTGCAGGCTCACAGGGCAGAAGGCATCTTCTCTTGTGTCTAGAACAGTCTCCATATGTGCACAGCTGTTCCATAATTACTTAATAACAGAAAGAGAAGCACTAAGCCATAACTAATGATTTGTAGTCATTAGTCCAGAGCTACTATCTTCTAGGAAATCAAATTCAAGGAACACGTAATTACAGACAACTCAGACCAGGGTCAAAGCCTCTTAGCAAAACCTTCATCAACTCAGTCTGTGATGGGCCAGCAGGTGATAGAAATCAGGGAAATGGAGTCTAGTCCACAGAATCTTTAAATGTCCTGTCTTTGTTTTATTCAGTGCATCAGTCACATGCCAGAGAACATTATCCTGTTCTTTGTTATTTAAAAATTTTAAGTTCAGGTCCTTGTCCCACACATCCTACCAAGGTCAGCACTGCCAAGGTCACTACCAGCTCTAAAGATATGTTACCTGGAGACTCTCTGCCTCTCATGGACCTTCGTCTCAAGTTGTTCTCTTGGGATGACTCATGGAATTAATCATTTTCCCTTGAATTTCTCCAGCAACTTTGCCAGCACCACCCAAAACAAAATTTAAAAAACACTACTCTCCCAAGATATTAGCAGCCTAAGCAGTCAGAAGGGTTTGCAGTGTGGCAAGGTAAACAATAAACAATTTTAAAGTGGCTGTGAAAGATCCCTGTTCTCAAAAGGCTTGCCAGGAGGGTGGGAGAGGAATAAGAGATGAAAAACTACCTATTGAAGTAAAATGTACACTGCACAGGTGACAATACACCAAAATCCCAGACTTCACACTGTACGATTCATCCGTGTAACCAAAAACCACGTGTAGCCCTAAAGCTAATGAAATCTTAAAAATTTTTAATAAAATAAAAGGGCTTACACACACTTCTACTAGCAAGGCCTCTTAGCCCACCCCATTCCACAGGCTCCAACCTCCTCTAACGTGGTCCAGCCTCACCAACTCCAACACACAGACATCTACTGTAGGAGACAAGAATATGCCATTACAAAATATGCCTCTTTGGCATAATGATTATTTTGAGTTGAAGGCAATTGGGAAGAAGTAGATATAAGAAAACCTCTCTGCCCTCTTCCATTTGCCTAAAAGGAGGACATAAATTCACAAGGAAATGTGTCCTCCTCCCTCACTACCAGAAAGGAGAAATGTTGACCATTGATTCAACATTAGACCCTATTCAGCCTGTGTACAGCGCCAGAGAAATCTGCATGACAAACTTGGCAAACTCCTACACATGCGCCTTCCCACAATTTGCTGCCCCTAGAGACTCAAACTCATTTTCCTTTGTCTTGACACTTCTCTAAAAATATACTGTTCTTTGTTAAAGATGCTACATAAGCCAGAGGTCTAAGCCACCTCTTTGAGAATTACTCATTCACCAGGTATCTCCCAAGTGTATATGAAATATACATGTTAATGCATTTCTGTTTGTCTTTCTCTTGTTAATTTGTCTGCTTCAGGAGTCTGTCACAGCTAAGAACTCAGAAGGGTAGAGAGAGAGTTACTTTTCCTCTTCCCCAAGGTCATGTGAAGATCACATTCCTTCCAGTACATGCTACCAAGGCCTCACCTTCCTCCCTTAAGTGGATTACAAAGGTTTTCCTAAAAACACTGCTCTTTTTAAGATATTTTCTGGAACCAATTACTAAGATGAAAAGTTTTTCATCCTAATATTATTCAGATCTGGTTTAAACCGGTTGATTACTCTGGGGAATTTTAAAAATCCGACTTGTTTTGCTTTATTTTTAAAAACCAATTAATGTGATTTGTTCCAGTTTTTAGTTTACTGCTGCTAAAGTTTCTGCTTATAAATAAACCTAGTCTCATTCACCTACTCCATGCATTTTTGCTTTACATCATGTTTTGACAAGTTCTGACAAAGTTAAAAAAGAATGCAAAGCAACCAACTGCCTCTACTTCAAACTTACATTAAAAAAGTTAAATTTTATTCTTGCTAAGAAAAACCCAGGAAAGGGGTACTCATAAATATTAGAAAATCTTTTGTCTAAATACGATAAAACATTTCACTTCCATTTTAAAGTAATTGTGCTGAGTGTAAGCAGAAGTTTATACTGAGTTATTAAATTAGTAACAAATATACTTTCTTCCAATCCAGGAATAACACTTGAACCTATAAGTAATACCATACGTACTTGGCCGTCACAGTGCCCTAAAATTTATCTCATCTCACTGTAAATTCTAAAAAGCAGGAGAGGGAAGAGAAGACATGATTTTGCTAATGGTGGACAGATTGACAACACTGTTGTGTCCTGGGAATCCCGAAGTTTTGCCATTTTGTTTTGTTTGAGCTCTTCCCTGCTCCCTCCCACCTCCCTCAGAGAAGACCTGAAGTTTCATGTCTCCACTTGCTAGTGATCTCCTTAAAGAGTTGTACTTGAGTGGAGATAACTAATTTAGTGAAAAGAACATGGATATATGGGCATTGGAATTCTGGCTCTGTCATTTCCAGCCGTGTAAGTTTTCACAAGCTATTTCACCTCTTTGAGACTCAGTTTCCCCATACATGGTTTGGCCTTATCAGAAAATGTATCCAAAATTTCAAAATAAGCAGAAGGGGTTGCCAGGAGTCCTTTCAGTATGGTACTGAGTTTGTTTCTCTATTGTCTGGGATGTCTTTCAACTCTGTAGGGGCAGAGTTTACATTGTACATTTTTGTCTAGCAGAAATGCAAATAATTTCCATTTAGTGACAGATATAACCACAAAAATGATGGCTTAGGGCCTGATTGAACATTACTCAGTTTTGTGTCTTACCCAACAATCTCATCTCAACATTGCCTACAAACTGCATTCCCTTTCAAATGCTCTCTGATCTACCATTAACATCTTAATGGTTCTTTCATTAATTAATAAGGTAAACAAAATCTTTGATGTGTATTCCCTTTATATTTGCATAAGGCTCATATTTTATCTTTCTGAAAATTATGCCTTAACAAAGGCAATCACCTCTGTTACTTTGGCTTGTGAGAGGATTCAGTGAAGTGATATAATAATAAAAATGACAATAATAATAATGTTTATATTTTATTAACTACTAACTCCATGCCAGCACTTCTCCTAAACATTCTTGTTACATGTGCTAATTCATTTAATCCTTAAAACCCTATAAAGTAACATAATTCCCATCGTATAGACAACAAAACCATGGCATAAAACGGTGGAGAAAGTTACCCAAGGTTACAGAGCTGGCAAGTGGGAGAACTGGTATACAAACTTTTCAAAAAAAGGCAAGGGACCTATGTGCCTCCTACTTGGCAAAAGCCTTTCTCTTTCTTTTTGATGACTTCAGCTGCCCCTATGAAGACAACATGGCAGTTAACAACTCATTGCCAACCAAGTATACGCCCAGCCATTCTCCCAGCCAATTCCCCTCATCCAGCCCTCTTTCACACTCAGCTCTAGAAAACCTTCTCCAGGGATTGCCCTGGCTGCCAGGAAGACTCCTTCCTCTGAATTCTGGCATCAGTCTTTAAGAAATTAAACAGACTGATACACACTGTTAGTTATTACACCAGGATTCCGCTTGAAACACCCTGCTCCACTGGAGACTGCAGGTAACTTAAGGGAAGACAAGGAGATACCTGGAGAGTGTCTTTATGTCATGGCTCTCAGATAACAACTCTTCACTCATGGCTCAAAAACTGGTTATTCTGAACCAGGCATACAAAAAGGAAAGTGAGAAGGAAAGATAAAATAATCACTTTCCCACATGCAGAACACAGTGATAACCACTTTCTCTATCTTCAGAAGAGACAGAGAAATCAGGTAGCCCCAGTAACCTTCACCTTTAACCTAGACACATATATTTGTGAGGCCTGTTCTGTCTTCTCTCTGGATCGTTAAGCATCTGATGCCTTGTGATGAACGATCCTGACTTTTCCAGCTATTCTGATGCCTCAGTCTCTCCCCTGTGTTCAGCATCAAAAGACCTGAGAGAGAACCATGACTACAAGACTGTGGCAAATCACCTGAGGGAGGTCAAACCCTCTAAGTCAGGAGTCCTCAAAGTGTGGCCCACAGGCCCTCACAGGTCCCTGAGACACTTTATGGTGGTCCATGAGGTAGAAATTATTGTCATAGTAATACTAACACATCATGTGCCTTTTTCCACTGTTTCCTACACTTGCAGAAGCACCGATGGGTAAAACGGCTGCCATGTTAACAGCAAACCAAGACAGTGGCACCGAGCCGTGCTGATGGTCATCTTCCCTGCCGTGTACTCACAGTGAGAAGAAAAGGCCAGTTTCAATAAAAACCTCCTTGATTAGTCAGTTGAAAATAGCAATTTCAATCAATCTCAACCCTCACACATTATTTTAATGAGCTTTGTGTCGAAACAAAATGTACACAGAAAGCATTTCTGCTATCTTGAGTTTGTCTCAAGGAAAAGCATTTGGGTAACTGAGTTGCAAGCTGAACCAGCTGCTTTCTCCATGGAGTGCCATCTTTATACTTGAAAGCATGACTGACAGACAAACTGGTTGGTGGACATTTTCTCAATATCAAACTGACCGAGCCTGTCACTTCAAGGAAAACTGGCAGCATTTACTGGCAACAATACAAATGTAAGCTCTTAAGCAAAAAAATTAGAGTTTTGGAAAACTTATATATCCACCTCCGAGACCGTGACAGCTTCTACATACATATAGACTTTTCTGATGAGACAGGTGGTAATATCAATTGTAATTTTTTGATATCATGTAATAAAATGTGTCAATATTTGGAACAGCCGCATAACTCAGCAATCCAATATTTTCCAAATGACCAATGCACTATACTACAAGTTCATGTATGGACAAGACATCCATTTAAAGGGCAAGACAGACCAAATGGATCTGAATGTACAGATGACAGAAGAGTCACTGGTATGTTCTCAGATTCTGCATTGCAAGCAACCTTTTAGAAATTACCTCTTATTGAGCTGCAGTTTACTATCAAAGAAGAATATTCTCAATTATCTGAAAAGACCAATGAAATACTTATCCCTTTTCCAACTAATTACCTGGTTAAGTCCAGATTTTCTTCACATACTTCAACCACCACAACAGATTGTGAAAGATTGGATGCAGAAACAGACATGAAAATCTAGTTGTCTTCCTATGAGCCAGACATTACAGAGATTTGTAAAAATGTAAAACAATGTCACTCTTCTCACTAAATTTTTGTTCTGGATAATGCAGTTATTTGTTATAAAGCATTTGTTATTTATGCTCAGATGTAATGGGTTTATTATTGTCATTCATAAATATTTTAAATGTCCATTTTGATAACTAATATGATAAATACTTATAGATAAAATAAAAGCTCTTTAGGATCTTCAGTAAGATTTAATAGTGTAAAGGGGACTGAGACCCAAAAGCATGAGAACTGCTCCCTAAGTAGAGAGTTTCGACGGCCGACAGATGGCTTTGTTTAATATGTAAGGAAGTGCTGACACAGGTTACAGGACTGTGATGTTGGCTTATCTTGGAGCCTGCCTACCCCTAGGCCCTGTCCCTAAGTGAGGAGTAAGAATAACTCCCATTTGTAGCAGAAGCCACCCTAACACTATGTCTTTCTATACCTTCCCTACGTCCCTCTCTACTGTGAAGCGTAAGCATCTTGTGGACAAGAACCATGACTTCTGGCCAGGTGCAGCATCTGACGACTATAATCCCAGCACTTTAGGAGGCTGAGGTGGGCCAACGGCTTAAGTCCAGGAGTTTGAGACCAACTTGGGCAACATAGTGAAACCCTATCTCTACAAAAAATAAAAAATTAACCAGCGTAGCGGCATTCACCTGTAGTCCCAAGTACTCAGGAGGCTGAGGTGGTAGGATCACTTGAGCCCAGGAGATCAAGGCTGCAGTGAGCCATGATCTAACCCCTGCACTCTGCCTGGGCAACAGAGTAAGACCCCGTCCCAAAAAACAAACAAAAGTCCATGACTTCTGACCTTTCATCTCTGCTTAAGTACCTACAGGTGTTACATATTTTCTATTATGAACTGACTTTCATCAAGAAAATATATCTCCTAAGGAGCTATGTTCTCCTGCAGACGGACTCAGTCCATTTGTTGTTGCAGCAGCACTTACATGGCCTGGGATAAAGTACAAGATGCCTCCTTCTGGAAGAGTCATTCTCTTCAACCAAAAGGGCTGTAAGAAAGAAAGAAACTTCTGTGCTCGCTTCGGCAGCACATATACTAAAATTGGAACAATACAGAGAAGATTAGCATGGCCCCTGCGCAAGGATGACACGCAAATTCGTGAAGCGTTCCATATTTTTAAAAAAAAAAAAAAAAAAGAAAGAAAGAAACTTATATCTGGTCAGCCAGACCAACCCAATTTGCCTTTCTCAATCTGACATTGTAACCAAATGCCCCCATACCTGAGCCAACATTTTTCAGCTGGAAACCTAATAAAACTAATATATGCATAGCAAATAGGGAGGAGGCAGCTGAGTTTAATAATCTTATATTTGTATAGCACTTTACCCTTTCCAAATCATTTATACCTCCCTGGATTCTCAGAACACCCCTGTGAGATGGGGCAGTCATTATAACTTCCCATTAGCCAATGAGCAAAGTGAGGCAAGGATAGATGAAATTACCCGCCAGTGCCCATTCAACAGCTTGGGCATCATTCACCCTGGAAGCCAGGTCTCCTGACCACCAGCCCAGTGCTCTTTCCCCTTCCCTGTGGGTACTCTGACTCCTGTTGCCATTTTGATATTGAAGGGACAAAGAGAAAGCCAGCAACTATCTTTGTTCCTTCATTCCTGTTTCTCGGAGGCTCTGCTCTAATTCCTTGATTCAGAAATAAGAGCAACTTACTTTTAAATAAATTTCATCCTGGCCTGGAATATTTTCACCTTAAAATATGTTAGATATGTCTACGAAATTCCTTATTATTACCCCTATAAATCCCAAGTCAATACAGCTTCTGCAGAACAAGCAAACATCGTCCTATGGTGTAGTAATGTAATTATCTGCCATCTCTCTGATCTCTTGGCTAGTAATATGTGTCAAAGTGCTGAAGTTGTTTCAGATAGAGACATATATATTCTGGCAGTACATGTTCCCCTATTGCCCAGATGGTTGTTTAGGTACAGATCAAGTCTGGAGAGCACTTTCCAAAAATACTTTGGTGTTAGAAAAGATATAGAAGCTAAAAGCCAAAATATCAAAAATTTCAGAACTTGCTTCATGTTACTCATTGTCACAGGTATCTGGAATAACTGCAGCTAGAACACGACTAGTATAATCGATGGCTGGAAAACCATCTAGGTTCTGTGAGTAAGATGGTGGTTATACACACGCACAACTTGTTTTTGTCCCCAGGTTGTAACCACAAAGCATGTCTTTTAAGAGACTGGAAACAGTCTAGATGGGTATTTTCAAAAACATCATGGGCATTCCAAATGGGGCAGCTTTGCGCTCAGATCTGATAGGCCACTCTCAGATTACCACTCTTATGGTAATCAAGTTTAACTGGTTTCATTAGGAATCTCCCCACCTCTACCTATGTCAAACCACAGATACCAGAACAGGTAGAGTGTCCTCACCTACCTGAGATCCAGCTGCCATTCAGAACTTGGGGCTTTCAGAGATGTGCATCCAGCAGAAGTTTGCTCCAGCTTGAGTTAGAGGGAAGCAAAATAAGCAACCCCCAAATGTGCCACTTTAGCATAAGGATTATTTTGAGCTGAAGGCAAATGTGAAAAAATAGGTGCAAGAAAAATCTCTCTCATACCTGTAATTTTTGCACTTTGGGAGGCCAAGACTGGTGGACCACAAGCCCAGGAGTTTGAGACCAACCTGAGCAACATGGCAAAACCCTGTCTCTACAAAAAAATACAAAAATTAGCCAGGCATAGTAGTATGTGCCTACAGTACCAACTACTCAGGAGGCTGAGGTGAGAGGATTGCTTGAGCCCAGCAGGCCGAAACTACAGTGAGCTATGATCATACCACTGTACTCCAGCCTGGGCAACAGGGCAAGACCCTGTCAGAAAGAAAGAAAGAGAAATAGGGGGAGGGCTCTCTGCCCTCCCCCTATTTGCCTAAAAGCAGGACACAAGTTGGTAAAAGTGACCCCCTCCTCTCTCTTCCAGGAAGGACGGAAGTTAATTATGAAAGAGAACTCTAGACCCTTATCAGCCCAGAGACGGTGCCAGAGGAGTCTACAGAAACAAACCTTACTAACTATACTTCCTACCTTCTGTTAGTTTCCCCCATATATTTACCTTTCACAATCTGCCATCTTTGGACGCTTCAAGTCCTTTTCTTTTGTCTTGTGATTTCTCTAAAAAGTTATTGTTCTTCTGTTAAGATGATACATAGGTCCTAGGTCTTAACCATCATTTGAGTTAGTCATCTGAGTGCTCTCATGTGTGTCCATAGGGCACACATTAACAAACTCCTATATTTCTCTTGATAATCTGTCTTTTGCCAGTCTAAATTGCAGGGCCCCACCAATGATACTAGGATGGATAGAAGAAGATTTTTCTCTCCTACAAGCTTCTCTTAAGATTTGTGGTTCCTTGATTTCATGAACATTAATAAAAACAATAAATAATGGACTGGAGGCAAGGCTAGTTCTTTAAATATCAAGGTGATCAGAGTTTGCAGTGGTCACTGGAGACATCCCTTCTAGCCTCACTCTTTATTTCTTTCACCTGGTCTCAGTTTTCCTTTCTGCCAATGCCCCTGGTCCATTGGACAAGAGCCTTCAATGAAGCCAAGATACACAGAGCCCATGAGTTAACCTGTTGCTGAATCCTGTCTCTGGGAAGATGGGATAGACCTGGGAAGGTCACACCCTAATTACGCCGTTGATTCCAGCACATTTCTCAACACAGTTGTTAGAAGCAGAGGCCTGCCAGGGCAATGCCTCTTGAACTTTCTCAGTGCCATTTACATATTTCTGGTGCTGAACTTTACCAAAACATGACTGATGTATTCTGACATTTCTGGCTTTTGGTGTTGGACAGTCCTAGTTTCAAATCCCAGCAGTACCTCATATCTAACCCTTGAGCAAGCTGCGTAACTCCTCTGAGTCTTGGTTTTCTCGTCTGTAATTGGAGTCAGAAAGACTCACTTGTAAAGATTAAAAGAGATATTTTATTTGAAGTTCTCAGAACCTAGTCTGGTACATAAATGTAGTTCTGAAATAATTTCTGTAAACCTGATAAAATCAATCAGGAAAGAAGGGAGAAGGAGAAGCAAAAATAAACCAAGCTTGCAGTACATCCAGCACTTCATGAGGTCAGCTTGCTCACTAGCCCACTTCCTCACAGTGGTTTGCTGCCTATTGCCTCAGAATCATGTAACCCCTAGATTATAATTCCCCTTAAATGCTCTAAAGATAAAACTTGAACACTGTGAAATGCTAAGTTTTCCAGTTGAGATCTTAGGTCCTGCATATTGATACAATTACTGCTCTCAGCTGTTCTGAACAACAAGGGCTGACTCACCAAAGAAAGCACTTTCCACATCCTAATTATTTCATCCACTTTACCCTAACCAATCAATGGCCGCAATTTTCCAGGACTTTGCCCTCCATGATTCCCTTAAAAACTCCAGCCCAGAGCTCTTGGAGAGATGGATTTTAGGATTCCTCCTGTCTCCTCACTCAGGTGCCTTGAGATCATTAAACTCTTTCTCTGCTGCAAACTCTGCTGTCTTGGCGCATTGGTCTGTTACTTCACAGTGCATGTATGAACCTGTTGGTTCTGTAACAGTTCCTTTGTGTTCCATACCATTATCAAAAGTAAAAGGGGAGAAAGTCAAGTAAGTTAACACAGAAGAGCAATAGCTCTTCCTCATCCTGCCTCTTCCCCTTTTGCTATGGACTAGCCACATTACATTCACTTATCCAGCAGAAGCTATTACACATGGGCTACTAATAATTAAGACTTCTAGCTCAGATACATTTCTTTCCTTGGTAAGGAGAAGGATATTGACAAAAGTCTGGAAATGTTAGCTCTCTTAGCTACAGGTGAAAGGAGTGCTTTTTTATTTTATCTGTACCTCGGAACCACCTGGAGAGCTATAGAAAAATACCAAGGTGGGTTTTACCCTCAGAGATTCTAATTTAATTGGTCTGGGCTGAGGCCTGATCATCTGTATTTTTAATGGCCCCACACACGATTCAAATGTGCAAAGGGCAAAGAGCCACTGATTGGAGTAACCCACATTCTCATTGAAAAGCCCATGGGTTACTACAAGAAAAGTTTGACTTTCGCATTCTCCTCTCCATGGATGCCCCTGTCAGAGGTTGATTTATAACAATAATATGTTTGTCTCCTTGGGGCTGGCAAGGAAGCTTAGCCAGAGATTATTTGTATTCAGTTATTCACACGCTGAATTTTAAATTCAGTCCAAAAGCCTCTACCACCTTCTGATCTTGTGTCAAGAAAATGCAGCCTCCACTGTCAATGGCGGGCTGAGAAAGTTATGCGTCTGGTTCTCATTCTTTCTGTTATGCTTGTCTCGGACATCTTGTACTTCCAGTTTGTAGTCCTACTTTTATCTATAATTTATTTCAGTGATAGTATTACTGATTCCGGACTGCCTAACTGTAGTTGATCAAACTCTAAAACATTCAAGCAAAGAAGAAAGCATCTTATACACTCCTCTTTCCTCAAGTGAGAATTAGATTGCATAAGAAACTGCAAAGAATTTGCAGTTTTATTCTTCAGACTCATGTTCAGAGATCTAAGCAGAGAGCTGTGGAGAGGAGGAGTTGGTACAGCTGAAGAAATGAGTCACTTAGGGGAGGGGTTTTCAGATGGCCGCATTCTCTAGTTTATGCTACTAAACTGGAATACCAACATCTGGTCAAGAAGTGAGGACACTCCGGTCTAGGGAATGCCCAGGCTTCTTCCAGGCTTTCCTCAAGGGATCCTGATTATATGAAAAATTACTGGTGGCTGTGACTTCTAGTGTGTACTGCCACCTTCTGGGGAAGGCATTTATTTCATCCCATGTCACTCCTCAGTAGAATCTGTACCACAACCCAATTCACAGATGGGGAAACAGCCTCTGAGAGGCAAGCCTCAGCCAAGGTCAAGCTCAAATCCATGTCTTCCCAGTTGTGTCATTTCCATGACCCTGCACCTAATTAAGAGGATGCTTTTTTCTTGAAGGCACAAACCTCATTGGCAATAAAAATAAACTTAAATGGAAGCTCTGAAATCACAGTATGAGGCTGGCCCAAGATCCCTGGGCAGATTTCCATGGTCTGTCTGAGTTCTCAGTAGCTGACAGCCTGGCTATTCTGACTAAGCTTTCATGGACTTGCTCCCTACCCAAGTGAAAACTCTGCCTTGTTTGCTCTAAGACACAGTCAATAGAGGCTTGCCCCATGGGCTCCTTCCTCCCTCAGGCCCAGCTCAAATCTCTCACCCTCAGCTGGATCTGACATCATCTAGGCACCTTGTCACAAGTTTGTCCTTCTTTTTCTGAGTTCTCCCTCAGCTGGCTTGCAACAGCTCTCTGCCTCTGAAGATAACAGGGCAAGATCCTGGCAATGCCCTCTCATCCTGGAAGAAGTGGGAAGTGAGCCCACCTCTCTCCTAATCCCCTCTCAGATGTTAAACTGAAAGATGAGAAGGTCTGATGGGGCCACTTGGGTATAAAACGCCTTCCCAGAAATCGCAAAGTCAGTCATGAGCAGCAAGCAATCACCACCATGGAACAAGGTTGATAAGGAGAGTCAGGGAAGCAGAAGATGCCATTACACCACCTCCATCACCTCCAGGAGCCTACAATCTAGGGTAGGAGGGACGAGTGAGACCAATAGTTCTCCATCCTCACCAGGCACCAGAGTCACTGTCCCCAGACATACTGATGCAATTTGTCCAGGACAGGAATCAGTTATTACTACTTTTTAAAAGATACCAGTTGTTTCTAATGTGAAATTGCAACCAAAATAAGTTAAAACATAGTATTCGCTCATAAGAGGGTGCCACTGTATTGTTGCCTCAAGAAGGCACTAAGTTGGTTAGGGTAGCTCTAAAACGGTGGAATTTAAATTACAGGAGAGCTGTTGTAAGGCAAGTGGGTGAAACTGGGGAAAAGCAGCTCTGAGGTATCCAGAAGAAGAAAATGGGCCGTGCCCATCTCCATCACGGGAATTGAGATTTGCATGCTGTGGGCAGTCAATGTGTTTTTTTGGGTAGAAAAGATCTGCACCTGGTCTGGGCATTTGGCAGCCCTGAGACTTCTTATTCAGAGTTGTTATAAACTGGCTCAAGAGACAACTGTGACATATTCCAAAATACCTCCTTTTGATCATTCTGTTAAAAAGTTGCGAGGTAGCTGCTATCTCTAAATTGTTCAAATCACAATGGGTTTGAGGACATGTTTCCACCCTCTTCCTCATCTTTTTGTTCAAACTCCTTAAGTATAATAGCTGTTTTTTATTGAAACTCAGTATTCTTAAATCCTAAGTGGCTTCTCCTGTGGCTTTTGCCTCAAAGCTCAGCAGAGTCTCCCAGAGAGCCTGGCTGAAGTGTGCACAGTTGAAGCATTGGAAGCCAAGGAGAAGCACACCAAGGCCTGGGGCAAAGCAGGCCTAACAGCCCCTGGGCCTCTTCCTCTATCCTCATCTCAGTCTTCTAGATTCTGTCACTCTGATGATAAACTCCAGAAAATGCTTTCCTAGGAAAGGAGAAGAGAGAGATTTGTCCTGAAGGCCCAGGGTGGAGTGGACCAAGTTACCCACTCAAAGTCTTCCCAGCCCAAGAGCACCTCCAGGCCTATTTTAGCCCCACCACAGCCAAGCTAAATTGAAGAGACAAACTATGCTTGAATATCCTGAGGGAGAAGAAACAAAAGTGGTCCTGCCCTGGGAAGCAAGTGCAATCCAGTCTCTTTGCATTATAGGAAAGCTCCGGAGGGGCTCAGTGGCTCATGCTTGTAAGCCCAGCACTTTGGGAGGCCTAGGTGGATGGATCCCTTGAGGCCAGGCATTCAAGGCCAGCCAGGCCAACATGGTGAAACCACATCTCTACTAAAAATACAAAAATTACCTGGGCTTGGTGGTGCATGCCTGTAATCCCAACTACTCGGGAGACTGAGGCACGAGATTCATTTGCACACAAAAGGCGGAGGTTACAGTGAGCCAAGATTGATCGCGCCACTGCACTCCAGCCTGGGTGACAGAGCAAGACTGCCTCAAAACAAATAAACAAAGGAAAGCTCCACCCTTGAAACCATGACCCAAGAAATATCCTGGGACTCTGCCACCCACTTCACAATGCTCCTTCAAGGGTAGGGCACTAAGGACTGGAGGTCAGGCAGACCCGAGGCTGAGGTCTCCATAAGAGGCTAAGAACTTGAATAACCCATGCTCTGTCTCTGAGGGCAAATTACTATTGGGTTCCCAGACTTTCCCGTAAGCTCTTCGGAGCACTTTCTGAAGCTCCTCTTTGGAGTAGTTTTTCTGTTTGGAGGTGATAAGCACTTTGTTCCTAGCACCTTATATGTCAAATAACCTTGGGTGATAATATCCCACACAGGTTTACAAATTAGCCCATAGCTGTCCAAAGCCTCCAACAATTTGTTTCTATGTCTGTCTCTACCTGAGCTGCAAATATCTTGAGGAGTAGGGTAGTTTTCCTTGTTTTTCTTCTATATACCTTCTGCCTACTGTGTAGGACCTATTACGTACAAAGAGCTTAATAAATGTTGAATACAAAAATAAATGAATTGCTTTCTCATTAGTGTCCTAAGTTCCAGACTTACCAGACTTGCCCACTTCCTCGTGAGCAACAGCCTTTCATACTTAAGAGTTTAACCTTTCTCTAGCCTTGCTAATCCCAACCCTTTTCACATTTCATCCTGGGACCTACTTTGTAAACTTTTCCTTCTGACCCAGTGGGAACTTGGCCTTACAGGATAACTCTCAGATATTAATGAAAGCCCTTTAGGGAAATTTGCTTCTGATCCTAGTCAGTAAAATTGTAGAAAATATTGGTCCTTCATCTGTTTTCACAAGAAATACAAATTAAATAATATGTTAATACAGTCATATACTTGGCTGAGGCATGACAATGGCTTGAACCCAGGAGGCGGAGGTTGTGGTGAGCCAAGATCACACTACTGCACTCTAGCCTGGATGATAAAGAGAGATTCTGTCTCATAAATAAATAAATAAAATCATGTCATTGGATATACAGTTAGTATTTTGAGATCATCAGAGAAATAATTCTATAAAAATTTGACAAGAGTCGCCTTCAAAAAAGTGAAAACTGCCTCTCCACGATAGCCAACTTTGAGAGATACTACAGCAATTCTCTGGAATTTTTCTCAAGTTTTTCTATTAGCTTCAAAATCAGTAGAACCTCATGTTTTCTATGTAGGAAACTTCAGAAGGGGTGGAGCCATTTCCAAAGTAGAAATAAATCACTCTCTTTTATCAGCTGTCTTCTTCCTGTGTACACATGGGCATCAGGGAACCAATCTTTATTGAATGCCTACTGTGTACCTGTGCCTTTTCTCTTTACCCATGTAGGGGAGGAAAAATATTTCCTCTATCCACCTTAGGTTCTCAGCTGGGTCCTTGCAACAAAAGAAAAATTAACAAGAAAAAAAGCATGCACATTTACTTAAGTTTTACACGACATGGAACCTTCATAATGAAATGAAGACCTGAAGAAACAGTGAAACCTGAGTGTTTTATTCTAGGTTTGTCAGAGAGTGGAAAGCCATGGAAAAATGTAAGAGAGCAAAAGGGTGTGAGCAAGAGTAGGAAACAGGGAGACAGAAAACCCGTTCCTTATACTTGGAGATAAGGATGCTCCTTTCCTCCAGGTACAGGAAGGGCGCCTCCCACGTGACGGCCAATGACCTGCTTCAGGGAGGTCACGGAGTTCTTCCCACACCTGCTGTTTCTCATATTCCTTCAGCTTAAAGCATTCGGTATGGCAGCACATTATTTTGAGATAGTGTGCCCTGAACCCCATCACCCACAAGTCAGCACTTATTTCGTACTATCCTCCCAGACAAAATTAAACTCCTTCAGAAGACTTAACGTTCTTTCTGGTTTTTCAAAGCACAAAGCTAGCCCTGAAGAGTCACATGCGCATGTCAATAAATTCTTTCAGTCCTCTCCAAACCTTTAAAATAAAAGATTGCCAATTTCCTGATTGATAATTTATCCACAAAATAGCAAAGGCAGAGGATATGAATCAATAGCCTACCATACATACTTGCACATATCATCAAAACATCTCTGTGACACAGATATGGTAAAATCAGGTTTACCACTGGCAAATTATACAAAATCTTTATAAAGCGGATCAGGAAAAATGGAATGAGGCCAACACCCAGTAGTTATGTTACAGCTCAGTCATTCCTCACGGAGACCCACTAGAAGCCAGTACACAGCCCAGGGTCCACAGTGGGAAACGAAAAAGTAATGCTAAAACCACCTGAAAAGTGATACCAAAGAGGTGTGTGCACAAGCTAGGGGAGACTGAAAGACAGAGATTCACAGATTCTGAAAGAGCTGAGGATGGCTTCATGGCAAAAGCACCATCTGAGCTAGTGCTGGGATGTATCTGCACTTCCCAGGCAGGATGCTGGGAGAAGGTGATAAATGTCAGGCAGAGGAGACAGCTCGCTCTGGAGTTGTGAGTGGGGGCTCTTCCAGGAACAGGAGATGCTCTGAGCAGCTTGGGGAGGAAGCTGGGTAAGGCCTGAGGTCTTCTGACATTTGGAATACATCCCATACACAATAGGGAGGGAGCTGGTGGCGGCTGTAAAACAAGATGTCATATAACAAGATTTCTTATCTAAAAAGATATATCCAGCAGAAGTGTGGAAGTTGAAATCAAGAGGAGAGAAACTGGAGAAGAAAAGGGACAGGGACAACTCTCTTTCTCCTTCCTGCAAAAGGCATGCAAACCATTCCTACAGATGTTATGCTGTCACCAGGAAGTAACCCTGATGCATTCTGGGGAATCAGACCCTACCTGTAAAGTCTGCATTTCAACACCCACTGCATGGACCTCTATTTAGGACAACTGATACTCCAGAGACAAGTGGCCTGTTTCCATCACAGCCATTACTTGTGCATCAAACTCTGTAGAACAACAAGCAAGGTTCTATTGGCAAATATTCTATATTGAGTTCTCTGGTTTCTCAAAATCCTGGCGTTTCTAATATCATTCCCTAATTGTTTTAAAGTGACAAGTTCTATAGCAACAATTTTCATATTATCATACAAAATATGAATTTGTTAAGCTCTTCTAATCATACATACCAAAAAATCTAAAGGCATTTTCCTCTGATTATATAAACTGTGGCAACAGAGTCAGGATTCAATTTTCGAAGCTCTGATTACTAAGTAGGAGGAGGTGACCAAAACTGCTTCCCACGAAATGATTTTCAGAGGATGTAGAACTATACTCTCCATTCCCTTACAGAGCTGAGAAACTGCTTCCTCTTCTTTATTCTTCTCTCTTCTTCCAGGAAAAATGGTTGGATTGCTCTGCAGTTTCTCCTTACCTGCTAAAGAAAGACTCATTGCTACAAAGGAATTTTGAACCCTCTCCTATTTTAAATGGCATCTCCCTGTAATGCCAATAGACCCATTTGGATTTTCAGCTCAACTCCTGTAGGGAAAGA
The DNA here is from genome assembly GCF_048565385.1 of Saimiri boliviensis. NCBI lineage: Eukaryota > Metazoa > Chordata > Mammalia > Primates > Cebidae > Saimiri > Saimiri boliviensis. The sequence goes on from NC_133449.1 coordinate 244,822,434, forward strand.
AAAGTAAGTCGGAATCAAGCTTTTTGGGGGAAAGGACTGCCTACCGAGCTTCCTTTTCAGTCTGTAAAACAAGAGATCTCCTGTCAGACTTTCAGACAATGAGATCACACGCAAGAGGGTAGACTATCCCCTTGTCTCCCAGCACAGAGGCACCCTGGGCTGAAGAGTAGTCCTCCCTGGAGCTGTCAGGCCCTCTGTCATGTACAGGTTTCTTGTCTGTCTTCCCTTCTACCTCTCAAGTGGAGTCTGAGTCTCACTCATCTCCACTGGCCTAGCACTGTGGTTGGCACAGTCATAAGGAAAGCAATTATTAAATAAGAGCCTACTCTACACTGGACGCTGTGCCAGCTACTTCAGATAGACACAAGACTACTTAACTAACTCAACAACACCATTCTATTCTACATATGGAAAACAAACTCAGAAGGTTTAACCAAGTTTCTCAGTTACCTATTGAGAAAGAGTCAGCAGAAATTTGAGCTCAGTCCTGTGACTTCAAGCCTCTGCCCTTTCCACTCACCACAGGCCCTCCAAGGAGGACATCTGGGCTAACCAAGGGCTCCAGCTCTTGCACAAATTCTCCAACATCCAAGTAAGTGTGTCTAGACTGGTTCATCTGGCAAAATTACATTTCAAAGCAAATGTCCATAAGGGAAATTCCTACATCCATCTGATATGCACTGCAAAATCAGAAAAATGTTTCCATAGGAAAAAAAAATCCCCTAGAAGACCAAGCTGGAAACTGTGTGGTATAACAGCTGTGACTGCTAGAGCTATGGATGGTCCAGAGAGCAGCGGCAGCAGCATCACTTGGAGCCTTTCAAAATTACAGAATCCCAGTTCCTGCCCTACTGCATCAGAAGTGCATCTTAATCATATCAGATGATTCAGATGTACATTCTACTTTGAGAAGCACTGCCCTAGCCTTTTTAAACCTTTATACCAATTATCCCTATGTTATCTTACCATCTCATCCCCTTCCCTACACTCCAGTCTTCCCACAGGTAGGATTTCCATGATTTTACCCTTGCCTACTGGTATGAGTATGGTACACGGTGCCATGCCTATGGTTAGATTTCCCTAACTATGATTGACAGAATGAATACTTACAATCAAGCTCAGAGCCACAATCTAACCATAATGTACTTTGTACCTGAGTAGATTGATTTCCACAAATTGAGTCAATAATTTAATCCAGAAGTTTCAAACCCTGGATGCACATGAGAATCACTTGGGGAAATTTAGAAAATACTGATGTCCAAGTTGTGCCCAATTATAATTGAATCAAATTCTAGTGTGTAATAGGGTTGAGAGCCTAACCTATTAATTATAGTGTCCTGTGCATAGTAGATGCTTAATAAGTGTTTGTTGAATTAATCAATTATATCTGAAATCTTATTATTTGCTTAGAGTGACATTTAACCTCACTGATAATCCAGAGCTTTCATTCAAATCATTTATCCAACTGGAATTTTACTCTCCTTTCTCTAATCATAAAACGAATCCTCTTGTCTCCTGCTCAAATATTGTACATCTAAATTACCAAATATGGACTGCCAGGCATCATACTTATAAGCAGCTCATGACAGTGACTACCTGGCAGCCAGGGGCAGACAGGAGAAACCAGGATGGAAATGCTCAGGTTGGATTCTGATCAGAGCTGCATTTGTGGTTTGAAAGCCTCTGTGTTCCTCAAGGCAGCTATAAAGTAGCATGGCAGTTGCTCAGCATGGTGGCTCATGCCTGTAATCCCAGCACTTTGGGAGGCCAAGGTCACAAGGTGGCCTTGTGATCCACAAGGGTGTATCACAAGGTCAGGAGATCGAGACCATCCTGGCCAACATGATGAAACCCTGTCCCTACTAAAAATATAAAAATCAGCTGGGCTTGGTGTCATGTGCCTGTAGTCCTAGCTACTCAGGAGGCTGAGGCAGGAGAATCACTTGAACTAGGGAGGTGGAGGTTGCAAGGAGCCAAAATTGCACCACTGCACTCCAGCCTGGTAACAGATCGAGACTCCATCTCAAAAAAAAAAAAAAAAAAAAAAATAGCATGTCAGTTTCTGGATATTTTTGCTTGTGAAATATGGAAGGTTGATTCCATCGATGGTCCAATAATGTCCTCTGGGTCTCCAAGCAATGTGATTTTACAGCCCCTCCATTAAAGGGGTAGAGTCTCCTCCTTACATTTTGAATCTGGGCCTTGACTAATAGAGTGCAACAGAGTGATAGTGGTTGTGCTCCAAGCCTAGGCCTCAGGAGGTCTTGCACATCCCTACTCTTTTCTTTTGGAATACCTCATGATCATGTGAACAAGTCTGAGCTAGCCTGCTAAAGGACCACATGGAAAAGACATCAGATATTCCAATAGACCTTGTGAGAGACCAGCTAAGATCGGCAGAGCTGTGCATGCAACCCATAGCTGCCTGAACTCAAAAAGTCAGCCAAGCTAAGACAAAGAAGCACTCAGCTAATGTATAGACCCACACGCAATAAGAAATGCTTCTTGTTTTAAAACTAAATTTTGGAGTAATTTTTTTTTTTTTGAGACAAAGTTTCACTTTTGTTACCCAGGCTAGAGTGCAATGTTGTAATCTTGGCTTACTGCAACCTCCACCTCCCAGGTTCAAGTGATTCTCCTGCCTCAACCTCCTGAATAGGTGGGATTACAGGTTAATCCAGCCACTATGCTAATTTTTGTATTTTTAGTAGAGACGGGGTTCCACCATGTTGGCCAGGCCAGTTTCGAACTCCTGACCTCAGGTGATCCACCCACCTCAGCCTCCCAAAGTGCTGGGATTATAAGCGTGAGCCACCAGGCCTGGCCCGGGAGTAGTTTTTATACAGTAACAACACACTAGGACAAGGCAAATGATTAACAGGCCAGTTTCTTTGCTTTTTTGTTTTGTTTTGTTTTTGTTTTTGTTTTTCATGACTTATCACAAAGCTTCAATAGTTCAGAGCATGATGCTGGCACAAGTGTAGTAAATAGATTCGTGAAATATAATATGTATAACCCAGAATGAAATACTGTGTAATATAGAACCCCACATGTGGGAAACCTGATATATGACCAACGTGGGAGAGCAGAGAACATAGACTATGCAGTAAATAGTAACATTAGAAGGCATTTGTTATGGATAGAATTTTGTCCCTCCAAATTTATGTTGAAGCCCTAACTCCACAGATGGGCCAGTTTCTTTAAGGTCAGAAAGGTTTAACTTGGTGATGGAGGTCATCTTCCTGGTACCAAGTCAGGAGAAAAATCATCTCTATAAAAACATAGTTTCTTTTATCTTCTCCCAAGAAGCATTTGTACTACAAATGTATAAAGGCACCATTTGCCAGTTGAGATACGGAGTTTTCTTTTTGTGTTATTTTGCCAACTGAGCACAAAGTAATGAAAGGCAAGTCTGTTCTGTTACTAACCATCTGTCCTATTAACTATTATTAACTATTGAGTTGAATTAACTTCGGTGCTCTGATCGGTTTTCAGTCAACCCACCAGGCCATGCACAAAGACTCCATCAATAGCGTCTTCATGATGCTTTATAAACACATGGAAAGTAGTCAGTTCTGCCCAACTCACATGCAAGCGATGAGAAGAAAGTTTACCTACTAAGCAGAAGCCACACACCCTCAGTTCTAGAACTCAATAGCTCCATTCTAGCTGTAAGCAGAATCCTTGGGGTTCTTCACTGGGACACTTTGTAGACTTCCCCACAAGGGTGGATACACATAGCACACAGCAGCTCTTTGTTCTTCTTTAGTGGAGATCTTTATTTTATGTGTTAATATTACGAATTTCAACCATGTGCTGAGAGCACAGTTGTGGAGCAAGGACTGGGCACAGACCTTGACTAGAGTTGCATTACTAAGGCAATATTTCAAATGGTATTTTTCCAAGAATCCAAAAGGAATACAATAGACTATCTTCATGGTTGAGCCCCAGTGTTTGGTTTCTCTGGTAAAAAGAGATGTGGAAAGACGTGCAATAGAAGTTTTAGCTGAGGCATCAGGACTAACAGTGCCATATTCTAAAGTAAATGTGAGAACATCATAGTGTCGCTTTTACATTAGAAATGATCAAAATCTACTTTGGGACTCTCACCCTTGAACCCCTCTTCTACTTCACACCACCCTTCTCTTACGTAAGAGGCTAGAGATTGGAATTAGAAGTATTTGTGAGAGACCCACTGGTATGCTGAGTTCAAATGGCCCCACAGGGGTCTCTCACCTCAAACCTAAGGGACCGCAATGGGACCACTCAGAGGGTTTGACATGTGTCCTCTGAGTTTAGGGGACCCTGTGACTCCCACATTAAAAAATTGGTCTGGCTATCTGCTTCAGTGGCAGAGCAAAGAATGAAGGCTGGTATTGGGCTCTGGATGCAAGGATGCCTGAATACATTTTCTTGGACTAGACGTGGCCACTTGTGTGAGGGAACCAATGGGAAGCCTTTTGGATTTCCTCCAAGATGGCTGCCTGGATGGGGCAACTAGTCCTAGGAGGAAAGATACCAGAGGTACCACCACAGGCCTAGGGCTGAGCATGAGGAAGCCACCGTGCACAGTGGAAGCATGACCCTTCGAAGAGCAACTATAGGTGAGAGATAGCAGCCACTGGCATGAGCAGAAGGAAGCAGGAAGGAAGCGGGGCACTGAAGAAACTACAAAAGTGCAGATGTGGAAAGAGGCAGCTTTACACGCCTGCCAGACCCAGAAACAAAATGTCAGTACCTGACAGTGTCAGTCAAGGAAGAACTTCCCTGGCCTTTTCCCGTCACCTACTCCCTGTCGCTGCCCTGGAGAGTCACAATAAGGCCAGCAAGATGGAAGATAAGTAAAAGTGTTAGGCTGGAAAAGGTGAAAGGGCAGCCCGAAGCAAGCTACCAGTGTGTCTTTGCAGGGAGAAAGAGCAGCTTGAAATGTAAGTTTTAGGCTGGGCATGGTGGCTCACGCCTGTAATCCAAGCACTCTGAGAGGCCAAAGCAGGTGAATCACTTGAGGTCAGGGGTTCAAGACCAGCCTGGCCAACATGATAAAACCCAGTCTTTAACAAAAACACAAAAAAATTGGCTGGGCATGGTAGCACATATCTGTAATCCCAGCTACTCAGGAGGCTGAGACAGGAGAATCACTTGAACCTGGTAGGTGGAGGTTGCAGTGAGCCGAGATCGTGCCACTGCACTCCAGCCTGGGTGACAGGGTGAGACTTCATCTTAAAAAAAAAAAAAAGTCATGGGACTGCCCTAAGTCTTTTATGAGAACAGGAGAATAACCAAGTCTCCCCAAGAAACTTAAAGAATGTGTGTTTTGATAGTATAGCCCTTGAGGCCCAAGCCTTCATCATCATGACTTTACAGGCACTGGGCGCCAGCTCCAAGTGCACAAACTTCACCTGCAGCAGAGAACCCATGGAGCCCAAGCAAGCCTGGAAAACGGAGCAAAAATGAAAAACAGACACCTGCATCTGGAAGGATGTTTCACTTGCTACCAGCTGCTTCACAGCTTCCTCTGGAGTTCCTCAGATGAATTCTGAAGCAGTGACTCAAGTGGGTGAGTCAACTCCACTGAACCCGTTTCCTGTGAAGGGTGGTAGTAATGACATGGCCATGGGTGGGGGGTAGACACTAATTTCCTGTAGCTGCTGGAACGAATGACCTCAAACTTGAATAAACAAAACTTATCCTTTGACATTCTGGAGACCAGAAGTCCAAAATCAGCTTCACTGGACCAAAATCAAGGTACCAGCAAGGCCACACTCCCTCACGAAGTACTAGGATCACTTGGGCGGATCACTTGAGGCCAGGAGCTTAAGACCAGCATGGTCAACAGGTGAAACCCTGTCACTACTTAAAATTTAAAAATTAGCCGGGCATGGTGGCACACATCTGTAGTCCCAGTTACTTGGGAAGCTGAGACAAGAGAATCGCTTGAACCCGGGAGGCGAAGGTTACGGTGAGCAGAGATGACACCACTGCACTCCAGCCTGGGTGACAGAGCGAGACTCTGTCTCAAATTTAAAAAAAAAAAAAAAAAAAAAAAAAAAAAAAAAAAGTGCTCATGAGCACATATGAGCATAAACACCTCCAATGGTTTATTATGAAAAAACAAAGCAGAAGAGCCCACACGTGATTGTTTCCAGCCTTCTCCAACACACAGGTATAGACAGACAATACTTACTATGGATCCCTGTGTCTGGGAGGTGTGAGTCATAGTAGCAGGGAAGACTGGCCAGTACTGGTGAAGTACAAAGGCAATGGTCAAGAACTGGAGAAGTCCTCAAGCTACTCGCTTGCCACACCTTCTATAGTACAGACACTTTCCACTTGTGTGTCTGCAGAAGCCCTGGGTTAGCATGTATCTATGCTGCTTGGGAGATGGTAACACAGCAACCATCCATGGTGACACAGTAACCCAAGAACCCACAACAATGGAACATAAGCATCAGTGAGTTAGTGTCAATAGCAGATAGAGACAGGAAAGACTGGAAGAGAGAAGAAGTAGGACCACAGAGGAGCTATGAAGTGAGGGTTGGCTCCTGGTGGGCTACCTCTCTGGAGACCAGAAGATAGGGTGGGAAAATGGATGGCCTGGAATGGAAAAATATTCACAGAATGTTTGCAGGGATTCGTGCATCAACACCAGAGTGGAAAGCTTAATTTCCTTGGCACTCTTACCTAGGGCAGCCCAAAGGAAAGCCAGAGGCTGCCCTGTTTAGATAACTTAAAAAGCTCTTGTCTTAGACATCCTGAAATCGGTGGGCTTTGCAATCTGCTCTTATTTTAAAATCAGTGGCTGTCAACATGCTACATGCTAAAAATATGTCGGTCCCCACCTCTCCATTTTATCAGCCTGAAAATATTGAAGTTATAAGGGTGTTTCCACCTCTGCCACCCACTTAGTGTCAATTCAAAGGTGAAACTGTTATAATTAGTTATCTTCAAATGATCTTGAGTTTCTTCTTTCATCTTCCAAATTTGGGGATACAAAATCTGTTAAGGGGGAACTTGCTTCTCTCAAAAAAAAAAACCTTGTAGGCTAATTATATCCTTTAGTTAAGAAAAGCTTGAGCTTTCTTCTTCTTGAAATAAAAAAAACATTTATTCCTCCCCTTCCTGAGGTGCAGAAGGGGACAGTTACTCTTCCTGGATTTTCACTCAGCACTGACCTCTGAGGGCTCCAGACTGACCTGTTACCAAAGAAAAGAACCCATTACTTTTGTTGATTTTGTACGGCTTTAGCCCAACACTGAAAGTGGACACAAAGGACCTGGCCTTCACTTACAACCAAAAGTGCCTTTAACCATAACAACAGAAAATATCTGAGTTGACAAAGACAAATGATAGGTCTCACCTCAATCCTGAGCTCACAGCCTCAACCAGATAATGACAGAGAATCCTGAAACTGGCAAGATGAAAGAAACCCCAGGTTCTTATCCTAACTCTCCAAAATCCTGCTCCTTAGGGAGCGCCGATTCTTCTATTAACCTATTTTCCACCTCAGCTTTCAGTATAAAGTCAAATGACAGCTAACCTTACTGCATTTTCAGTTCAGAAGGATGTCACATTTCAACAGCCACTTTGGGATTTGGATAAAGACTTCACGCAAAAGACAAGTCCCGCTTAGCATTTTAGACCAACTTCTGCTCATAAATGGCAAGAGGATCCAATCTGCTTGTCAACACCAAGGGAAGTGACTGCTTGTAGAGCACTGCTGGGAAGGATTCTGCATCTGCAAACCGACTCAATAGGAAAGAACACCATGACCAACCATCAGGGGCCGGCAGCGCCCAGGGCCTTAAATGTGTTGGCAAATCCCATTGAATATGGAGCCATCTTAAAGTCAACATCACCCACTCAAGTGTATTTTGGGCCAGGTGTACAGAGCTCCAGATACTTGTCTGTGGATGAACTCCTGTGATTTTAGACAATATCTCTTTGCTTTACATCCTCCTGCAGAAAACAGTCTGTTGACAGTAATCTCTCTCAGGCGTACTTGAAGATGAATGGGCTGCTTTGAAAGCACACAGGGCTCTTGGAAGAAAATGCACTGCATAAATCCCAGGCAATACCATAGCCATTGTCTGGATTACCTATCTAAACAAACAACTCCCTTACGTCATTTGATTTCTTTGACTGGATTTCAGTTTCTATGAGGTATATAAACTACTATCACAGGAAGTTAAGGCAAATTGACCAGTAAGAATACTTTATAGACTTAATCTACAATTGAAGAGCTTGACATCCTCTGTTTACATCACCTGATCAAATCTCTGGCATGCAGAGAGCACAGTACTAGCTGCAATTGTGAAAAAATATTTCCCCATGATTTTCCAATGGAATTTCACCTAACAACACAACAGATGTGGTGCTTTATGGTTCACAGCCCACCTTCCAAGGAGCTGTCTCACCCAGTACTCATGGAGCTGGCCCACTGCCATAGCTAAAATGCAGACTCCGCCTCTGGGAGTGTTGATGGCCACGCCCAGCTGGCGGGTTTATTTTGCCCTAAAGATACATTTTTAGACAGCCATTGCAGTACATTGAGCTCCATAGAGACAGCGCCAGGACAAGTGAGAGCCAGACGGGCACTGGGCGACTCTGTGCCTCGCTGAGGAAAAATAACTAAACATGGGCAAAGGAGATCCTAAGAAGCCGACAGGCAAAATGTCATCATATGCATTTTTTGTGCAAACCTGTCAGGAGGAGTATAAGAAGAAGCACCCAGATGCTTCAGTCAGCTTCTCAGAGTTTTCTAAGAAGTGCTCAGAGAGGTGGAAGACCATGTCTGCTAAAGAAAAAGGAAAATTTGAAGATATGGCAAAGGCGGATAAGGCCCGTTATGAGAGAGAAATGAAAACCTATATTCCTCCTAAAGGGGAAACAAAAAAGAAGTTCAAGGATCCCAATGCACCCAAGAGGCCTCCTTCGGCCTTTTTCCTGTTCTGCTCTGAGTATCACCCAAAAATCAAAGGAGAACATCCTGGCCTGTCCATGGGTGATGTTGCGAAGAAACTGGGGGAGACGTGGAATAACACTGTTGCAGGTGACAAGCAGCCTTATGAAAAGAAGGCTGTGGAGCTGAAGGAAAAATACGAAAAGGATATTGCTGCATAGCGAACTAAAGGAAAGCCTGATGCAGCCAAAAAGGGAGTTGCCAACACTGAAAAAAGCAAGAAAAAGAAGGAGGAGGAGGAAGATGAGGAAGATGAAGAGGATGAGGAGGAAGAGGAAGAAGATGATGATGATGAATAAGTTGGTTCTAGTGCAGTTTTGTTTCTTGTCTATAAAGCATTTAACCCCCCTGTACACAACTCACTCCTTTTAAAGAAAAAAATTGAAATGCAAGGCTGTGTAAGATTTGTTTTTAAGCTGTACAGTGTCTTTTTTTTGTATAGTTAACACACTATCAAATGTGTCTTTAGATAGCCCTGTCCTGGTGGTATTTTCAGTAGCCACTAACCTTGCCTGGTATAGTATGGGGGTTGTAAATTGGCATGGAAATTTAAAGCAGGTTTTTGTTGGTGCACAGCACAAATTAGTTCTATATAGGGATGGTAGTTTTTCATCTTCAGTTGTCCCTGATGCAGCTTATATGAAATAATTGTTGTTCTGTTAACTGAATACCACTCTGCAATGGCAAAAAAAAAAAAAAAAAAGTTGCAGCTGTTTTGTTGACATTCTGAATGCTTCTAAGTAAATACAATTTTTTTTTATTAAAAAAATACATTTTTAGGACTTCAACTCTTTTCTTGTCTCCTGAGGAAATCCTGGAATGGTTTTGTCAAAAAGTCCCACACATTAGCATTTGTTTATACCTATTTCCGGGACTTATAGCCAGAAAAGGAAGAGATGTGATCATGATCAATTTCCCTTTTTTAAAAAAAAGTTTTTTCTTTTTTTTTTTTTTTTTTCTTGTTCTGTCACCCAGACTGGAGTGCAGTGGTGCACTCACAGCTCACTGCAGCCTCAACCTCCCAGACTCAACTGATCCTCCCACCTCAGCCTCCCAAATAGTGGGGCATACAAGGACACACCACCATGCCCAGCTAATTATTTTTATTTTTTGTAAAGAGGGGTTTCACTTTGTTGCTCAGGCTAGTCTCAAACTCCTGGGCTTGAGCAATTCTCCCGTCTCAACCTCCCAAAGTGCTGAGATTACAGGTACTGGAATTATAGCCTCCCAAAGTGCTAGGATTACCATGCCCAGACTGTTTCTCTTTTAACACACTCACATAAATCTGATACAAACCCATTACGATGGCATGCATTTGATTGGCCAAACATATGACTATAATTGTTTTCCTAAGAAGGAGTTTTTTTAAAGTACAAGTCAACAGAACTTGAAACTTATATGTTGTAGATTAGTTGGACCAGCTCTCAACCAAACTGCCAAGCATCAATACTTCTCTTCAATATTCCACTATCTTTCAACTCTCTTCTCTTCAACTAGTGGCGGCCCCTCCTATCTACAGAGCCCTTGATACAGGCATTGCCATATTTCATCTAAAATTAAAAAGAAGTGAAATAATCTGTCGTTGACTTGAAATAATCTGCCTTGGTGTGAACATGTCACTCACCTTCTTAACTGTCCCAGGTATATTTTATATTTTAATCTTATTTCTTATATTGAACAAAAGGAAAACTTTTCTGATGTTAATAAAATGTTAGGCATTGGAAGCAGATGGAGTATTGGAGGATTCAGGAGAAGACGCCAAAAGCTTCCTGGGGACCAGGCATAGTGGCTCACATCTGAAATCCCAGCACTTTGGGAGGCCAAGGCAGGAGGATCACTTGAACCCAGGAGTTTGAGACCAGCCTGGGCAACATAGCAAGACCTCATCCCTACAGAAATAAAAATTTAAAAATTAGCTGGACATGGTGGCAGGCACGTGTAGTCCCAGCTACTCGAGAGGCTGAGGCAGGAGGATCACTTGAGCCCAGGGGTTTGAGGTTACAGTGAGCTATGATCACACCACTGCAGGCCAGCCCTCAGCCTGGGTGATAGAGCAAGACCCTGTCTCTTAAAAAATAAACCAATAAATAAAATAAAGTTTCCCAGGAACCCAGGAAGGGTTACTTGTCCAAGATAATACCTTAGTGTATATATTCTCAGTCTGACCCAAAGTTTTAAAGGAAATTTTGAAAGTGCAATGTGAAGTTACATCAGTTAAGATTACTGACTTTAGTTTCCTGTTTTTCAAATGTTTTCTTCATCTGAATCCCTCTGCAGGAAGCCTTGTGGCATAGATGCATGTACATACATAAGTAGGTTATTATGTATGTGTCTCTGCATATGTGTATACATATGTGCATGAAGATGTGGCATTTTACAACATATAAAACTTAAGCTAAGTTATTGGAAGTAATAATTACTTACAGGTGAGGAACCTGAGAGGTAAGGAAGGTTTAGTGGTATGTTCAAGGCTTGAGAATAAATCCCTGTGAAATCAAAGGCAGGTCACCAATTCACAGCCCCCAAAGTCTCGTTTGCATCTACCTACTCCTGGCCCCTACCCTGTAAGTGTAGTGTTTCAGAGTCTCATCAACATCCCTTAGTCTTTTTCACACAGGTCACAATTGGGGTATATTATTATTGTATTTGATGGTTATTATTACAGGAGAAAATTATTAGTTTACTGAATTAGCTACTCTTCAGCAGTCCCGAAGGGAGCACTAAGGAATACAGTCAGAACTTTGAGCACATGCTCAAGCCTCTTTTCTACCCTTTCTTCAGTCCAGGCCCATTGTGATGGGTTTTTTAAATGTTGAGTTGGCTGGGCTACAGTATCCAATTATCCAAACACTAATGTAGGTGCTGCTAGATATTCTGCAGATATAATTGAATTCTCAGATAAATTGACTTTGAATAAGGGAAATTATCTTAAATAATCTAGATGGGCCTAATCAATCAGATAAAACACCTCCAAAGCACAGTTAAGACTTCCCTGAAAAGAGAAGAAATGCTTCCTGTGTATAGTATCCTCTATCTGTGCCTGTGAGTTCCAGCCTGTCTGTGATCTTTCAATGTTGGGGATCTGTTCTATGAATTTCAGATTTGCTTAGTGAGTCCCAATTTCATAGGCTGATTCCTTGTAACAAATTGATAGATGGGGACAGGCATGGTGGCTTACGCCTGTAATCCTAGCACTTTGGGAGCTGAGGTGGACGGATCACCTGAGGTCAGGAGTTTGAGACCAGCCTGGCCAACATGGTGAAATGCTGTCTCTACTAAAAATACAAAAATTAGCCAGGCATGGTGGTGGGAGCCTGTAATCAGAGCTACTTGGGAGGCTGAGGCAGGAGAATCACTGGAACCTGGGAGATGGAGGTTACAGTGAACCAAGATTGTGCCACTGCACTCCAGCCTGGGTGAAAGGCAAGACTCTGTCTCCAAAAAAATAAACAGATAGATAGATAGATACACAGATATATAGACAGACAGACATAAGATATGGATATGGATAGATAGATACATACATAGATGTACAAACATATATAGGTATAGATCTCCTACTGGCTCTGCTTTTCTGGTTGAACTCTGACTAGTATAGATTTTGGTACCAAGAGTGGGGTGCAAACAGACAGGGTTAAATCCTGACTAATACACCCAGTTTTCCCCAAATGTCACAACTGCTAAACTTGAAATAACTAAGTGAAAATAAGAGTAAAAAAGATCAAAGTAGCTCATCACAGATCTGCAGTGTGAAAGATTCCAGAAAAACACCCTCCCTCAGGGGTAGAGTCTGTTTCCCCACCCTTGAATTCACTTTAACCTGTTTTTGTTATAGGACTTTAGCAAATGTGATGATGAGGCTTAAAAAGCACTCGCATATGGAGACTTGCTGTCCTGTTGCTCCTGTGAAGCCCTTGACTGTCAGCACATAAAGATGCCTGGGCCAGCCCGCTGGGAACAACAGACACTTGGCCAGTTGTTTCTGTTGTCCTGGCTGACAGTCTAACAACAACAGTACCATCAGCTGATCCGCCCATGAACCCAGCTGACGTAAGCTGAGCCTGCCAGGACCAGAAGGACTGACCAAACCCACAGAATCCTGAGCCAAATAAGTGGTTGTTGTTTTGATACACTAAGTTGTGAGGTGGACTATTAGATAGCAAATGCTTGCTAATACATGAAGAAACTGTGTACTCACTTGTTACATTTGAGATGAGGTCTGCGAAATTTTATGAAGTCCGCCATCTCCCTCAGATTTCAACTTAATCCACATTTTTACTAACATTCCATGTGATTCCTGTTTTACAATTCTTGATGCATGGCTGGCATTTCAGTGTATCTTACAAACAGAGGCACTGATTGTCCTTATTCCAGAGTATCTTCTCAAAGATTTTTGTTTAGAGAATAGCCTTGGAAGATAGAGACAGCACTGCTCTCCAGAGAACAGGGCAGGCATGCTTTGCCCAGTTTAAAAGATTCTGGTTTCATAAGGTCAGAGGTTCTCTCCTATAACACAACCCACTGCCTATTGCAGGTGTTACTTGGTCCCGTTTTCATCAACCAGGCACAAGAAATTGATATTCTGGCCCCTGTTAATGCTGTGAATAGTAAAGTCCTTTGTCTCTCACCCAGGAGTCTCCAGTCTTGTGCCAGCATCCATGAAACACTGGCAGGCTAATTTGTTAGCTTGCAAGGGGGTAAAATCTCAGGCCTTCCACAGTTCTTGACACCAATTAATCAAAACTCCTGTGTATAAAACTATCAGCCAAATTCATGTAGGGGATATTGCTTGGTGTTTGTAAAGGTCCATTTATGTGCAAATTACCCTGGAAAAGCTCATTATTTGCCTGTACTCAGAAACTCCAAGGCAGTGACAGCTGTATACATCCTTTGTTTTTCTTTAAAGGGCACAGGATAAAGGCCTGAGGCCAAATCCATTTTTTTAAATCATTAAAGAAAAAGGAAATGGCAAGCTAGATACAGATATGCTAAGAACACACAGAGGTTTAACAGCAAAAGAAAAATATTGTTGATCTCTCCACTTTCTGCTTTTCCCCCCAGCATTCAGCAGAAAGGAAGCAAACCTGAGTGGCCTTATGCATGCCATCACAGGGCACATGGATTCAAAAACTTCAGTGAAGCCAGAAAACTTTTTAAGCCATTATTATAATAGATTAAGAAAACCAATCCTGGTTGTTGGTTCATTGACTGCACACAGAACTTTTCAGGCATATCCTAGCATTTTAATACAGTTCAAAACTCTACCCTCAGGGCAAGAGACTTACACATTTGTTCCTAACCCTAGCATATTCAATTCAGCTATTTCTGCCAAGAAGTTGTGTCTATGCATTTAAATCCTTCCCAGATTGTCAAATAGTCATTAGACTAGAACATTGGGAGGAGAGAGATGATGTGGCAAAGATGCCAAGGCTCTCTTAGGACAACAGTTAAACACCTGCTTCAATGTCCTGGAGATGAGCAATTACTTAAAAGGAGCACCTGAGCCAAGACCTAGAGGGACGTTCAGGAAATGTCCTTGTCTTCTTTGAGTAAATGTTTGAGGGTCAATATCTTTTTCCCACAAAGCTCAGATTCTGCAGGATGAAACCCCTCTCTATGCTATATCAGCCATAAGATACTAGTTGCTCCAGGTATACATGGAACAGTGGTTTTCAACCCTCATTGCTCAATAGAAACACCTATGAAGTTTCTTTTTTCAAAAAATCCATTTTGGCTGGGCACAGTGGCTCACACCTGTAATACCGGCACTTTGGGAGGCTGAGGTGGACGGATCACCTGAGGTCAGGAGTTTAAGACCATACTGGCCAACAGGTAAAACTCTGTGTCTACTAAAAATACAAAAATTAGCTGGCTGTAGTGGCGGGCGCCTGTAGTCCCAGCTACTCAGGAGGCTGAGGCAGGAGAATTGCTTGAACCTGGGAGGCAGAAGTTGCAGTGACCCATGATCATGCCACAGCACTCCAGCCTGGTTGATTCTAATTTAATTGGCCTAGGGTGGGGCCACTGGAAATTTATATATATAAAATTTCCTAGGGCCCCACCCTAGGCCAATTAAATTAGAATGGAAGGAAGATAGAGTGCTGACTTTATTATTTAAAAAAAAACTACTCAGGTGATTGCAGTGTGCAGCTAGGTGTAGAAAACCTTGTTAGGGTAAAACATTCAAGTGTGGCTCTAAACATATAAATATCAAATCAAATGGCCTTCTCCTAAAATCCGTTTCATTCTAGAGGTGGAGATTAAAGTGAGTTTCAGCACTTTTTTTTTTTTTTTCACTTGAATTGAAGATCAGAGCTCTTATTCATTGGTGCATTAATTCAATAAATATTTTTTGATCACCTGGTAAATGTCAGGCACTACCCACAAGGAGTCACAACCCAGAAGGGAAGATAGAAAAATGAACCAGCAATGTTAGTGCCCTGGAAAGGCAGGTGCAGAATGCTTCGAGAGCACAGGGGAGGGGCACCCTTCATTTGCTGAGACCACATCTTTCTTCTCCTGCTGCCTCAGTCCTCAGCCTCCTCCTCCTCATTTCCATACCTCCAGTCACTACGAACTTGTGACTGTGAAGTCCAGGTTCTAATGGAGACTTTGTCACTCACAATCATTTACCAAAACCAGAGTGTACTTTGAATAAATCTTATGAGCACCTGAATAGCGTATTCCTCTCTGATTTAAAACAGGGATTTCTAGAAAAGAACAAGAAAAAAAAAACAACTGACATTCCTAAACCCCAAGGCTATGTGGAAATGCAGAAGTGACACATTCTGAGTGGGTTTCAAGCTAGGGATTGGGCTGAAGAAATGGGTCCCCAGCACAATCTCCAAGGAGGAAGTGCTGTAACAGAATCTCCTTTGAAAACATATCTGACCAGAGCAGCGCTGCCAAGTAGCACAGGCAAAATCGGAGAGGAGACAAGACCATGCTCAGACCGTGATGCTACAAAACGTGGAGGCATGTTCCTCTACTGGCCCTGGGAGACCAGGAGTAACTATCTCAGCTGCATTTTCAGAAAGTATAACTTGCCTTTTTCTTCATCTGCTACCAAGCATCCTTCACAAAGTGAGCAATACAGACAGGCCTGTTTTCCGGAATGCTGAACTCGGAAGTGCACCTTCATTTTATATTTCTGGAATCAGCACTGCGCCTGCATACCCTTCATCCTATACTGTGACTAAGAAAGGAAAACTGTATTTCAGTATCAGCTCCACGATTTGATGGATGGATGATGTTAGGAAAGGCAATTAACCTCCCTGTATACTTAATTCCCTGGTCTGTAAAGGAAGACAATGATCACAGGAGTGTTGTAGAGACTGAATAAAATGATTTACTTAAAGCTTTTAGTTCAGTGTTTGGCACATAGGAGGTATTCAGAAATGGGAACTATCAGGATCCTCACATTCAAAGCCTACCTGCAGAATGTAGCAGCTGTGAATTTCTAACTTCTTACAGCAGAGCCCTGCTTCTCTCTATTTAAGAAATAAAAAAAGAAAAAAGTCTGCATTTAATAAACAGTATCTCCCAAGTCCTAAGCAAACACAGGACAGTATTGGGAAGCTCAGACACCAAGAGCCAGTTCTCTCACACCTCCCCAAATTGCAAAAGGCTATGTGCTGTTGCAGCATGTCTGTTCAGCCTCTTCAACACTAGCACTTTCAGACCAGCTTTTCAGAAAACTATGTTAGACAAATGGAGAAAACAGGACTTCCTCTCAAGTTGGACAATATTCTTTCATTTCAAATTCCTTTGCCAGAGTCAGGCCCACCAAGGTAAACTGAGGGAAATGTGCAGGGTTAGGGGTCGGCAGAGGAGGTGAGATGCTGAGGCTAATGACTTTTTTTCTTTTTTGAGATGAAGTCTTGCTCTGTCTCCCAGGCTGGAGTGCAGTGGTGCCATCTCGGCTCAATGCAACCTCTGCCTCCCGCGTTCAAACAATCCTCCTGCCTCAGCCTCCCGGGTAGCTGCAACTACAGGCACCTGCCACCATGCCCAGCTAATTTTGTATTTTTAGTAAAGACAGGATTTCACCACGCTGGCCAGGCTGGTCTCGAACTCCAGACCTCAGGTGATCCACCTGCCTTTGCCTCCCAAAGTGCTCTTTATGAAGCACCTGAGATGAAAGAGTGGAGGCATCCTAAATGCGGACACATCTGAGACTGGAGTCTTCTGGGCTCAGGGACAAGCTGGGGAGAGCTGGCCCCAAACCGTGAGATTTTTAAATAGCACATGCTTAAATCACAGGTCAGCATCCATTTCTTCAAATCTTCTGAATATCTTCTTTGTGCAGAAATACAAACTCAGAGGATTTGCTGACAGCAGCTCTGACAGGGATTTCCATCGGTGTTGCCAGGCATCAAGCCCTCCTGTCCTCGGCTCCCAAAATAATGCAGTTATTTTAACTTGTTTATCAGGCCTGGTGTGGAAGCAGTATCAGAGTTAGGAAGCACCTTCTCTTCATCTTTAATTTTAACCTTTTCTTCTTTTGGCATTGACTAAGGAATGGATAAATTTAGACATTAGTTTTCTTCCTGACTTATCTTAGTGAGTTGGCCACATCTCAAGCACTGAGCTAACGCTACATGTTCTTGTAAAAACAGGAGGCTACTTCAGAAACGTATATGTCATTTCAAAATAACATGTAGGCACTCAGTGTCTGCCATATTCTTGATCCCCCAAAATGAAAACAAAAGGGAAAATATGATAGATACTGAAGAACCAAGAGAAAAAAGAATAAAATGTACCATGTTTATCATAAGCAAGACCATTATACCTGGTCAATCAATGCAAGAAATCAAGGCTATGAGTAATAGAAACAGATACTTTCTTTCATAAATGTACTATTTTAATTTAAAAGATAGAAATGCATATTTATTCACCAAGGCCTTTCCACTGGGTATGGGTCCATTCGTTCAAGCTCCCCATTGTCTTGAGACTCAGCAAGTTCCTTAATGGTTGGGACTGCTGGCTCTTTGCCTAAATCAATTCTCTCCCTCTCTATAATAAAAGAATTATAGCCCGGCATGTTTCTGTCCCAATAGAGTACACTTCCAGGTGTCCCCCGCAATAGGTATGGTCACGTGACTGAGTTTTTGTCAATAGAATGCTTGCAAAAGGGATGTGTACCACTTTTGGACTGATGCCTTAAGGTAAGAGTTCTGGCTTCTCCATGTTCTCTTTACTCTTTCTGATTCCAGAATCCATGAAAACCTGTTTTCAACCATTTAGATATCAACAAGGCCATATGGGTCTGAAGATCAAAATGATTTAGAAATAAACA
Source organism: Saimiri boliviensis (assembly GCF_048565385.1). Lineage (NCBI taxonomy): Eukaryota > Metazoa > Chordata > Mammalia > Primates > Cebidae > Saimiri > Saimiri boliviensis. The sequence continues at coordinate 244,840,691 of NC_133449.1, forward strand.
AAAAAAAGCCTGGGCATGGTGGCTCATGCCTGTAATCTCAGCACTTTGGGAGGCCAAGGCAGGTGGATCATGAGATCAGGAGTTCAAGACCAGGCTGTCCACCTGGCCAATGAGCGAAACCCTGTCTCTACTAAAAATACCAAAAAAAAAAAAAAATAGCTAGGCTTTGTCTTGGGTGCCTGTAATCCCAGATACTCAGGAGGCTGAGGCAAGGGAATTGCTGGAACCCGAGAAGGGGAGCTAGCAGTGAGCTGAGGTCGTGCCACTGCACTCCAGCCTCAGCGACAGAGCAAGACTTCATCTGTATCTTTAAATGATTACAGGAAACAGACTTCCCTCTGACGCAGAATACTCACCTTGGACTCCTAAATAGAAAAACAAACAAGTAAGTAGAACTCAGTCTTCTTTAAGCCATCAAATTATTGTTAGGCTTCATTGTTCAGCAGCCCAGTCTCACGCTCATAATCCACATCCAGTTTCAATTTGTCAATATGAATCAAAAACTTAAAGAGATGTGGGAAATAATCTGAGGGCAGAATCCTGTATTTTTATAACTTTCTCCTCGTTTATTACAGGTGTCTCACCTACATCTTATCTGATGTTTGTTAAGACTCCTATTTTTATCAAGTCTTTACAATGCATTCAGTTTAGTTTTCATATGAATAATTTTCATTCTCAGACTCATATGTCATTGCTTTCAAAGTAATATTAAAGTAAATGATGTAATTACTAAACAATACAGCTGGCATAAACCTCCTGGGAACATGCTACCCTTGATGTATCAGCCATGGCTTCATTACAAACCATCCTCAAAATTCAGTGATTTAAAACACCTACCTAAAACACCTACCTACGCCATATCTTCAACTCATAATTCTGCATTCAGGGATCTAGGCTGGGCTGCACTGAGCTCCTTCATGTGTCCCTGTCCCTGCAGGAGATACTCCTGGTTTTCCCTTGGGTGAAATCTGATGACATCTCATCCACATTTTCCCTCATCTCCCTCCTCATTTTTTTTTTTTTTTGAGACAAAGTTTCACGCTTATTGCCCAGGCTGGAGTGCAATGGCATAATCTCGGCTCACTGCAATCTCCACCTCCTAGGTTCGAGCATTTCTCCGGCCTCAGCCTCCCAAGTAGCTGGGACTACAGGTATGCACCACCATGCCTGGCTAATTTTGCATTTTTAGTAGAGATGGGGTTTATCCACATTGGTCAGGCTGGTCTCAAGCTCCCACCCTCAGGTAATCTGCACACCTCGGCCTCCCAAATTGCTGAGATTACAGGTGTGAGCCACTGCACCTGGCCTCATCTCGCCTTTTATATCCCTCTTTTCCACTTCCCTTTCCCACTGTAGGGTACCATGATTAGTATATGATAACAGTTAAATCAATCAGTTAGTATGGAATACCTATTATGCAAAGCACTATTATGTAAATTAAAGCTATGCTGCTTACAGGTTTTGCTAATTGAGTATAAAATCAAACAGGGAAATGTTCCAATTTGGTAAATTATAATTCCACGTAACACTCAGATGATTTGTCATTACTTTAACAACACTTTTTGGTACAAGCATACTGTATGTGAGTAAAAGCTGTTAGATGCTCAGTGTTAGTAAGAGTAGGGTAAAAATGATACACTCATACACTGCTGGTGGCATTGTTGATGAAAAAATATTTAGGCAATATATATTTTTGGCTATGAAAATAGTCATACACCTGACCACATAATTCCAGTCCTAAGTCTATGTAAAAGAAAAGTATATATTGGCTGGGCACGGTGGCTCACGCCTATAATCCCAACACTTTGGGAGGCTGAGATGGTCGGATCATGAGATCAGGAGTTCAAGACCAGCCTGGCCAACATGGTGAAACTCCAACTCTACTAAAAATACAAAAAAATTAATCAGGTGTGGTGGCAGGCGCCTGTAATCCCAGCCACTTGGGAGGCTGAGGCAGGAGAATCGCTTGAACCCGGAAGGCAGAGTTTGCAATGAGTCAAGTTCACACCACTGCACTACAGCCTGGGAAACAGAGTGAGACTCTGTCTCAAAAAAAAAAAAAACAACAACAAACAGTATATATTATAGCACCATATTCAACAACCCAAAATGGAAGCAATTCAAATGTCAGCATTAAGAAAATGACTTAATAGTTTTACAGTTCGTTTGATTATAATGAATTATGCATTCATTAAAAATGGGTATTTATGGGATATTTGTGGACGTATACAATGTTTATAAATAATATTAGATGAGAAAAGCATACTTCAAAGTTTTGTGAGTACTGTGAAAACAAGTATGTAAAAATCTGTGTGCATATGGACAAGAAGAAAAAGATAACACTCAGAAAACTAGACATGTTAAAGTAGTGGATTTTTAAAAGTTAGTATTATTAAAAATAGGAGCCCTCTTTGGCAATATTCCACAGGAATGGAAGGAGAGAGGTGAGAAAGACGAAAGGAAGACAGACTTTAGCCTAGGACGAAGTTCACCAGCAATATAGCTCACATTCTCAGAGCTGCAATTTATGTTTGGCTTGGACTATTTTCAATAAGGATAATGATTAATTTGTAATCTGAAAGCATGCTAATATATGTAATCTATTTATTCAGAAAGAGGCTTACTCATGAATTCTTTCCTCTTACCAAATTATATACATGCTTGGTTATATTAGATATTTATGGAGGGGAAGAAAGTAATTTCAACTTAACATGAGAGAAATGTGTTTGGAGTCAGGCTCTCTGGCTGTGGCCGTGCCATAAACCAGCTGTGTGCAGCTGAGCAAGTGACTCAGGCCCCCTGGGTCTCACTTCCTCCACGTACAAAATAAAGTGCTGAACTGCAACTCAGAGGGCCCTCTCAGCTGTAACATTTCATGACATTGGTCAGTTTCACCTGGGAACTTGATGCAGTACATGGGGACAGCTCTGTATTCAATTTAGCAATGGTCAGAGACTCTTGAGAGAATTAGACAGAGAACCTGCCTTTGGTGTTTTGATCGTACCGAGTTAGAGGTTGTCACTACCCATAGTTATTTATTTATCAAATTACACTTTTATAGCACTTATGCCCTATTTAGTGCTGCTAATGAGTTTCACTCATTTAATCCTTAGGAAATAGGAAAAATTATATCCTTACTTTACAGATGAAGAAATTGAGGCCCTGAGAGGCTAATAATTTACCCACAGTCACTCAGCTGGTAACAATGGAGCCGGGACTTAATGCCAAGCAGTGGAGCTCCAAGTTCATGCTCTTAACCATGATGGAGTCGGTCAGGATGCCTCTTCCTGTTTATCTGGCCCCACTTCCATTCAAACTCTTCAGTCAGGAGATAAAAATCTCACAGGAGGAGATGAAGGCTCAAGTATAAAATCACCAAGAGCATGCTGCCTCAGCGATGGCTCAGAATACTCCAGTCATTACCGTCAGCACGTAGCGTCAGATAAGCCTTCATAGGTCCTTGTGGATTAATTAGATTTACCACTGCCTTCTGTAAATCTAGCACTGAACAGATCCTGCGGACTTTGGAATAAGAGGAAAGTGCACAGAAACAAGTTTCCCCCAGGGTAGGCCATCTCAGGACACACCTCGAGTAACTGGGATTACAGTCACGCCACCATGCCTGGTTAAATTTTGTATTTTTTAGTAGAGATGGGTTTTGCCATATTGCCCAGGCTGGTCTCAAACTCCTGGACTCAAGAAATCCTCCTGCCTCAGCCTCCTGAAGTGCTGGGATTACGGGCATGAGCCACCATGCCAGGCCTATAATTTTAAACTGTGACACAATATTCAGTGGACTTTGTGGGAATTCAGGGACACCTGATTTGATGCTATATACCTCCATAGACTGTTACTGGAGACAAATTTTTATATGTGAGTAAATTTTTATATATGAGTAAATCTATGTTTATGAATTCTTAGAGGAGCCATTTACCCCATCTAGAACCTATGGCAAGCCCAGTCTTCTATATCAGTGCTACCCAATGCAGATCAAGCATCCCCAATCTTAAAATCTAAAATCTGAAATGCCCTAAAATTCAAAAGGTTTTGAGCACCATCATGATATCACAAGCAGAAAATTCCACACCTAAGTACCTAACACAAACTTTATTTCATACACACAATTACTTTAAATATTGCATAAAATTAGGCCCGGCATGGTGGCTCACACCTGTAGTTCCAGCACTTTGAGAGGCCGAGGCAGGTAGATCACCTGAGGTCAGGAGTTGGAGACCAACTCCCTGGCAAACTTGGTGAAACCCTGTCTCTACTGAAAATACAAAAAGTAGCCAGGCGTGGTGGTGGGTGCCTGTAATCCCAGCTACTTAGAAGGCTGAGCCAGGAAAATTGCTTGAACCCTGAAGGTGGAGGCTGCAATGAGCTGAGGTCACACCACTGCACTCCAGCCTGGCAATAGAGCAAGGCTCTGTCCCAAAAAAAAGAAAAAAATCAAAATATTATATAAAATTATATTCAGGCTACGTATAATGTGTATATGAAATACAAATGAATTTTTTGTATTTAGTAGAGATGGAGTTTTTCCATGTTAATCAGGCTGGTCTCGAACTCCTGACCCCAGGTGATCCTCTTGCCTCAGGCTCCCAAAGTGCTAGGATTACAGGAATGAGCCACAACACCTGGCCAATTTTAGATTTTCTTGTGGCTACATTTAAAAGGTGAAAATAAATTGGGAAAATTAATTTTAATAACATTTTATTTATTCTAATATATCAAAGATATTATTTTGACATGTAATCAATATAAAACGCATTAATCTCAGCACTTTGGGAGGCTGAGGTAGGCAGATCACTTGAGGCTAGGAGTTTGAGACCAGCCTGGCCAAAATGGTGAAATCCCATCTCTACTAAAAATACAAAATTTAGCTGGGTGTGATGGGTGCAGCAAACCACCATGGCACACATATACCTATATAACAATCCTGCACATTATGCACAGGTATCCCAGAACTCAAAGCAAAACAAAAATTTTTTTTAAATTAGCCAGGTATGGTGGTGTATGCCTGTAATCTCACTACTCAGGAGGCCAAGGCATGGGAATCACTTGAACCGGGAAGGTGGAGTTTGCAGTGGGAGCATTTTTTAGACAGATAGAGCTCTGTTGCCTAGGCTGGAATATAGTGGTGTGCTCTCGGTTCACTGCAGCCTTGACTTCCCTGGGCTTGGGTGATCCTTCCACCTCAGCCTTCCCGGTGCTGGGATCACAAACAGGTGCCACCATGGCTAGAAAATGTTTGTATTTTCAGTAGAGACCAGGTCTCACTATGTTGCTCAGGCTGGTCTCCAACTTCTGGGTTCAAGCAATCTGCCTGCCTTGGCCTTCCAAAGTGCTAGGATTACAGGCATGAACCACCACCCCTGGCCTTTTCTGAAAATTTTCCTAGGGTAAATTTAGGACCTCCAGGTCCTTGGAGGACCTGGACCAACTGAACATCTACCCACCAAACATTAAGGCAGTTTTCAAATATTATATTCACAAGAAAGATTTAAGGATAGAAAAATTGTCAGGATTTTCTATCAGAAATTCTAGTATTCTAAAAGTATATTCAATATCATCCTAGTTAGACTTTAAAAAAATGGAGTCGATCAGGCACGGTGGCTCACACCTATAATCCTAGCACTTTGGGAGGCCGAGGCGGGTGGATCACGAGGTCAAAAGATTGAGACCATCCTGGTCAACATGGTGAAACCCCGTCTCTACTAAAAATACAAAAATAGCTGGGCATGGTGGCATGCGCCCATAGTCCCAGCTACTAGGGAGGCTGAGGCAGGAGAATTGCTTGAACCCAGGAGGCGGAGGTTGCAGTGAGCCGAGATCGCACCATTGCACTCCAGCCTGGGTAACAAGAGCCAAACTCCATCTCAAAAAAAAAAAAATGGAGTCATACATATATGCGTATGTATATGTGCAAAACCCTTCACACACATCACAACATTAAGGGTGGCTATTTCTGGATGACTGGATTATGAACATTGGTTGATGATGAATGCTTCTTTACCTTTTTCTTTTCTTTTTACAGTCTCTCAGTAATAAACATTATTATCTTCATAATCAAACACAAAGGAAAATTGTACATTTATACACACACACACACACACACACACACACACACACACACACACACAGAGTCCCCACAGAGATCCTTAAGTTACCCTGAACTGTGGACACTGGTGGGCCTCATCTTTGGAGGTCAATGCACAGTTGGCAGGCATAACCAAGCAGCAAGAAATACAGATGATAATGTCAGTGTTTGAGAAATGTGCTTGGCTGATTCCAGATGTTCTCAGAATCCAAACTGCATTTAGGAATCTTGATGGAGCATCAGAAGGGAACAAAACAGATGGAGTGCAGATCCTACTGAGCGTTGCTTGTTTCCATTTCATTATGCTTTGAAGAAATTCCTAGCAAGTCAATGTTTACCCAAATGGCTTTATTCTTCATTTTATTACATATCTGGTAGGCAAGAATAATGTCTTCCCCTTGTCCTAAAAGGACAGGCAACTTTGTTCCCAAGTCTTTAAAAGGGATGAGTAAGGGAAAGCTGAGCTGGCAGGGGACACACGCATCATCCTTCCAGCTGCCCACCCTCAAACCTGCCCCCTTTCCCTCCACCATGAAGCTCCTTGTGTGTTTGCTGTTTTTGAGGAACTCTTGTGAATCAAAATGTCAGAACCATATAATACCACCAACAGCACAAGAGTAAGAGCATGTATTGGCTAACTACTATGTGCCGGGAAATGTCCTTAATGCTTTCTGTATATTAAATGTCTGATTTAATCTTCATGAGAATCCTACAAGAAAACTACTAGCACCATCTCCATTTTACAGAGGAGGACACCAAGATATAGAGAGAGAAAGTTTGCAAGAACCACATAGCTAGTGCGTAGTGAGGCTGGATTCTGAACACAGGAAGTCACCAAGAAGAAACCTGACTAAGAACAAAAAGCAAGGCCGGGTGCAGTGGCTCACACCTATAACCCCAGCACTTTGTGAGGCCAAGCTGGGTGGATCACCTGAGGTCGAGACCAGCCTGGCTAACATGGTGAAACCCCATCTCTATTAAAAATACAAAAAATTAGATGGGTGTAGTGGTGGGTGCCTATAATCCCAGCTACTCTGGAGGCTGAGTCAAGAGAATTGCTTGAACCTGGGAGGCAGAGGTTTGCGGTGAGCTGAGATTGTGCCACCGCACTCCAGCCTGAGCAACAGAGCCAGACTCTGTCTCAAAAAAAAAAAGAAAAAAAAAGAACAAAAAGAAATCCTGAAACTCAGGTACACAGCTGGCTGCCCATGATGGATATGAAAGTTGGACTATGCCAGAGAAGCAGCCGGGAAGTGAGACTGTGCTGGAGAAAAGACCAGCCTAAACAGACAAGGGCGTCAGAACTTAAACGCCAGAGACAGCTAAGCAAGGGCACTAAGCAAGGACTGGAAGACAAACAGGTGAAATGATGCGATACACAGGAAGCAAATGGGGAAGCGGTTACAGTCAAACTAGTCCAAGAAGCCATTCCACGGGGAAAAGGGCCAAGGAGAGGAAGGGAGGAGAGCATGTGAAGACCGGATACAAAGGACACAGAACAAACAAAAAGAGCAGCGGCAGAGTGATGGAACTGACTGCAGAAGGAAGGGCAGAAATGCAGGCGCTCAGATAATCCCACACTGGGAAAGCAAAAAGCAAAGAGGGAAACAACTGATTGGAGAGGGAAATGCATCATTTCCTTTTCACTGTTATTTTAACCTCGTGTCTTCCTCAGCCACTCTGCCAAACAGATTGACAGGGGTGAACCCCTCCCTCAAGGGAGTGAAATGGTAACACACTCACTGCCGCAGTCCCATGGTGTGTGGGTTTAGGTTGGATGGTCGGTTTTCTGTATGTCTTCTGCGTTTTAGCGATTTCTGCCAATAATGAGGTGTGATCAGGTAAGTAGCTGCCATTTAAAAGGGGCTTCTTGGCTGGGTGCAGTGGGTCACACCTGTAATTTCAACACTTTGGGAGGCCAAGGCAGGAGGCTCACTTGAGTCCAGGAGGCTGAGACCATGCTGGGCAGCACAGTGAGACCCCTATCTCTACAACTAAAAAAAATTAGCCAGTCATGATGGTGCAAGCCTGTCATTCCAGTTACCCAGGAGGCCAAGGCAGGAAGATTGCTTCAGCCCAGGAGTTTGAGACTGCAGTGAGCAACAATGGTACCAGCGCACTCCAGCCTGGTAGACAAAGTGAGACCCTGTTTCTGGTGGGGGGAGGGGAGAGCGCATGAGTGAGCACAAGAGGATTCTTCTTTCACAGGATCATTGTGGCCATGAAATAAGATCATATATGTAAAGGACATGTGTATAGGGCTTAACAATTGGTATGTGCTCAAAGAAAGATGCCATGGGAGAAGGGTGTCCCTCTTCTACTCAAAATATTCAATGGCTCCCACCACTGTGGGACACAGAACAGACACCCTGCCCTGCCACTGAAAGCCCTCCACTGACTAGCTTCAACTTACATTTCGACAACCTCAATTACAGAATTAATTCGCTCAACCTGCATTTAGCACCTTCCGTCCTGCTCAGAAATGCCAAAAAGCTTATGTAAGAGGATTCAAGCATTAAAGGACATGGGTCCCATTTATCACAGAGCTCAGCCAGGGATCACAGTAGTTGATTTACCAAGTAACTCTTTCAGGTCCAGGAGGGAGACGGGAGGAAATGTCCTAAGTTGCACTCCGAAATAAGGATCAAGTTTGGATGAGATGAAATGACAGGTGCTGTGTCCCTGGAAAGGAGCTTTCTGATGAGGCAGCCGCAGAATAGGAGGGAGACACTGGTGAAGTCAATGTCGATGCAACAACAAAGAGGAGCAAAGGTCATATAATTCAATTAGAAAAATGGGGCTGGAATATTGTGTTTAAAGACAGATGGCCACAAGTAGGCAGGCTTAAAAATAAGCAAAGCCAAGATTGCACCACTGCACCCCACCCTGGGTGACAAAATGAGAACCTGTCTCAAAAAAAGAAAAAATAAGCAAACAGCTGTGTGCACAGGGCCCACGTGGCAAAGCCAGAGGAATCCTAGATCAAGTAAGAAGAAAACTGCTGAGATGTTGTTCTCCAGGATGACTACGTTACTTGGCCTATATTCCAGACACACAGATCTCATTTTTAGCTCTCTTTTGGTTCACTGCAAAGGGGCTGCTTTATTTATTATTTGTCATATCTGCCATGTGTCCTTCTCCTGGCAGTGTGCTCCCCTGTGCTCACATGCTTATGATGCTATTGCTAATTCCAGGGGCAGGCATGTAACCGAGGTCCACAGTCTTTTGGCCACAGTGATTGGTCCAGAGTCAGGTCTGTGGCCCAACAAGAATCAATGAAATGCAATAAGACCTTTGTTGGGGCAGCAGGTGATACGGCATTTGCTTTTTTTGCCGGAATTGTAAGTCAGATTACACACACCTGGACCTGCCCAGAAAGCCAACACTGTGGAAGACACAGCCAAGAAATGGAGAAACTGGGTCCTCCAACACTGTTTGAGCCCTTGGGTCACACTGCACCTGAAGCCAGTATAGCCCAACTATATTAATGAAGTGAGCCAGTCAATTCCCGCTTTTCTTAAGCCAGTATAAATTAGATTCCAACCTCACAACTGAATGAAAGAGTCCCAACTAACAGAGAAAGGGAAGCTAAAACTGAAATAAATTTATCTCTGCCAGAGAGGTGGGGTGACCCGTGCCCCAGGAAACACACCCTCCTTCACTGCACTTGTCCAGAACACCTTAACACAAAGGCCAGTACTCATGGGAGGGCAAGATGGTGCTGACCAAAGACCCAATCAGCTCTTAGCCCAGACTTGCTGGGAAAATATCCATCTTCTCATGGAAGCAGAGACACCTCGGGTAGCCAGGAGGAAAAGACAGCTGTAGGAGATCCTATGCGCAGTTTCTGTCTTGTAATCTTCTCCGTGGCCAGTTCTTCTTGCCCACTTTTTCCAGCTGAAACTGTCTTTGTCACTACAGTTGGTCCTACTGCCATCCCCCAACCACATTGAATGCCCCCCGATTCCACACAGTGGCTCCTACCTGCCTAGACTTCTCCATCTCCTTTTTATCATCAATCTTGCCCATATTCCTAGGCGTGATTCAAATCTTTTCCATTTTCTCTGGTTGCAACAACCCACATTTGAACCCAGTTTCCATATCCGTAAAGTAGGATAATAATCTCTTAAGGAAGCAGCTATTAAAACATAGTAAGTTTGGGACCAGCCTGAACAACTTGGTAAAATGTCTCTACAAAAAAAAAAAAAAATACCAAAATTAGCCAAACATGGTGGCACGTACCCATAGTCCCCCTCAGGAGTTAGAGGTGGGAGAATCACTTGAACCCAGGAGGTCAAGGCTGCAGTGAGCTGAGATCATGTGCAGCACTCCAGCCTGGGCAACAATGAGACCCTGTCTCTAAATAAATAAGTGATAAATAAGCATAACAATATTATAATAGCCAACATTGATGGAACACTTTAATATACATCAGCACTACCTGAGTGCTTTACATGCATGAACTCATTTAGTCTTTATGTGTTCCTAGGATCAAGACATTGTCATTATATACATTCAGACAATGGAGGCACAGGAAGGTCACATAAATTGCCCCATGTCATGCAGCTGGAAGGAGACAGAGCCATATTTCAAACCCAAGCACTTCGGTGCCAGAGCTTTCATTCTGAACTGCTGCACTCCAACTGCCCTTAGTGGCGTTAGGATGAAGTGAGAGATGAGGATGCAGGAATGTCAGAATTCTGCCCAAACCGCTTCCATCCTGAACTGTAAATCCCCTCAGGGAAGTATACCTACCCGTGACAATGGCAGGACACTTTTAAAATTGCTATTTTATTACTTGTCACTTAGGTATGAGGTCTAAGAAGGACCCTCCCTTCCCCTAACCCAAATCTAGGCCTTGTCACCATCCAGCTGCAAAGCCTGAGGCAATGGTAACTGTGCCCCAGAGAACTCATGAGAAAATCCAGAACTAGGGCTGGATTAGGGCAATCTCTCACCCAGACCCAGAACTAAACGAGGATAACCTATGTTCTGATGTGCTCTGACAAACTCCTAGTTTATGACAAAAGGCCTGGTTTCTGTGTTTCCCTGGTGCAGATATTAAACATTTCCTAAGTTTGGTTTGGAGTATAAATTAGTTGGTCACCCTGGGCTTGCCTATATGTGAACTAAGGGAGTGAGAATATCACAGATACTTTCCTTTCCTACCATGATGACCTCTCTGATTCTGCTCCTGTGTACCTTCCTGAAACCAGTGATGTCCTCTCAACCCTGCAGGGACACCCCCTTGAGGTTATCTCCAGAAGTTCTAAAATGGATAAGAGTAGAGGGTGACTCCATGGCCAGACTACGTAAACAGACAAAAACAAACTACATCAGGCAGCTCAGGCTGCTACATCAAAATACCTACACTGGCTGGCTTAAACAACACACATGTATTTCTCACAGTTCTGGAGCCCGAGAAGTTCAAGACCCAGGCACCTGAAGATTCAGTGCCCTCTTCCTGGCCTGCAGATGGCTGGTGGCCGTCTCACTGTGTCCTCACACAGGAGGGGAGACAGAGGGGGCGAGCTCTGCTGTCCCCTTCCTCTTCTTATAAAGACATGAATCCCACCATGGGCGGGGTTGGGGGGCACCCTTATGACCTCATCTGAACCTAATTGCCTCCCAAAGGCCCTACCTGTAAATTCATCATACTGGGGGTTATGGCTTCAGCATATGAATTGTGGGAGGATACAAACATTCAGTTCATAACACAAACAAATAACCCACCCCACTCCCATCACCCATCTCAACCAGTATTTAGCTCCATTTCCACGCAGGTGTCTGCTTAAATATCACCTTAAGAGGCAGGGTTCTAAGACTACCCTTCTCAAACAGCATCCCCAGCATCAGCTTTCTCAATCCCTATACACGGCTCAGATTTTCTTCCTAGCAACACTGCGTGTGTGTGTGTGTGTGTGTGTGTGTGTGTGTGTGTGTGTCTATTTTTAACTGAGTGTCTCCCCCAGTGAAAATGTGAGCTCCATAGGAGCAATCCCAAGCAGAATGCGAAATTTCAAGCAGGAAACTGCTGCTCATTCCCCCTTCCAGCCCTTTTTCACTGGACTTTGTCAAAATAAATGTGTTCAAGCATGTGTGGGCCATATAAAACAACGTTCCAGTCAGAATGTTGTTTTATCAGGTTAGGAAGCTTGTTTTATTTTTATAACTGTATGATGTTTCCTTTAATCAAGGAGTCTCTATTCCCACTCAGTCAGAAAATAAAATTTGTCCCAATCCAGTAAATTCAAGCCATGGTGGCATTTTTAAAAATTGGTTCTATTTGAAACTGTAGTCCCTCTTGGGTAAATATTCAAATTCGGGTACACTGGTTAGGTTTGATGGTCCAGTTGAAGCGCTCCCTCTGCTTAAACTCTACACTGCTGCCCACCTCCTCTAATCTGACCCTGTGTTCCAGAAAGCCTCACCCTTGCCCATCACTGTGCAGCAACAGCGTCTGGGCAAGGTGAGAGTTCATGTCCCAGGACCGGCTAGTTCTTCTCCTGGCTTCACACAAGCTCGGCAGCTGCTAGCCTTACTTCCAGAATCCTCTAAGCTTCACAGGAGACTTCTCTTCAGGCCCTGACCTTGGAGAGGGCCGGAAAGGGTTGGGAACGGGTCAAATTCCCCTCCCAGCACCCGACCTCTGCTCTCTGCAGGAAGCCAGAGGAGGCTGTGGCAGGATGGGGCCCAGTGGGCCAGGCAGGCCACAGCTGGAGCAGCCTCCTGGGTCTGCTCCATGGTTCCATCACCTCCGGCCAGGGTGCACTGTGGCTCACCTCGTGATCTGGGGTTTTTCTTGACTGAGGGGCTGGTCATGAAGGAAGAAGAACTCTCCATATTCTGTCGCAAGTACTGCCACAAGAAGTAAGCTTTCTCTTTCACTCGATTCCCCATGTGTGAGTGCTTCACGAAGTGCAAAGCCCCACCCACCTGCGAGGTGGTGTTGGTGCCCAGCTCCAATCATTCTAGATTTCCTCCTGTCTTGCCTGGACAACATTGTATCCTGAGGCATTCACCTTCTGCAGAGAATGCTCAGGAGGGAGCTCTGGAATCCTGATCTGTCCTTCTCTGCACAGCTCAGGAGCCAAGAGCGTGGCGCTGGAGCTAGAAGCTGGCTTGGAAGCTCTGCTCTGCCACTTGCAGGCTGTACGACCTCAGGCAAATCACTTAACCTCTTGCATCTCGATTTTTTCTCTGTAGAGGGGTGTGATACTGGGAAAAGTGAATAAGCTAATACATGTGAAGCACTTTAGAGCTGTTCCTGATACGTAGGAAGTGCTGGCCCAGAGCTGCTGGCTGAACAAGGCTAGTCTCTGGAGGTCAGCGCTGCCGCTGTGTCGGCAGTGGGTTCAAATGATTCAGCCAATGAGTTCCTCACCTGCTATTACACCTTCTTTGCAGGCTGTACCTGCAAACCTAAAAGGAATGACATCAATGGCTTTCTTAGCAGGACAGAGGGCTTAGTGATCTCAGAAGACACCATCTGACTTAAGTTGCTTTTCGGAAACCTGGCTTTACAATTTTTAATTTCTCCATTCTGCTTTTTCTAGCTCTAAGAACAGAACTTCCTGCCCTGAGATCCTGTCAAAGAGCATTGCTCTGCCTTGACAAGGGCAGCCACTGCTCAGTGGGGTTTTCTTTATATGTGAACATCTGCTTCCAACAACCATAGGCAAATGGTTATCTACATAAATCACACAGACCCGGCAACTGCAAAGCAGCAGCAGGATTGCCCTAACCAGATACTTCATCTGTTTGAAGGAAGCACAGTTTTGATACAGTACAGTTCTGGCTTTTACCTAAGCAGCAAGAGAGATTCAGAGCATCTTGGTGAGCAGAGGCAGGCTAAGCAGCGGGAGTTGGGCAGTCTTCCAGAGCCCGGCCCAGCCACCACAGGTACGCATGTGAACATGCACAGTGCCAAGGATGGTGCTCAGCAGCTGGGAGAAGCAGCGCCTCTTCCTTTGCCAGGAGTTTTTGGCTTACAGACCAATGAAGCCAGTGTAGACTCTGGCAGACCTTCTTTGCTTATAGACAACCCACAATCATGCACATCCCTAAAGAGAGGGACTTTGCAGATGAGTAAGGCCCAGGGGCACCATGGGACTGGGCAGTGCTTGCATGGGAAGGCTGGGTGTAGGATGAGAAGGACAGAGCCTGAGAAGGCTGTGTGGCAGAGGGAGGAAGGAGGGGTGGTGGCCTGACAGGTGTGAGTGAGGAGGCAGGGAAGGGAGATGGCAGAATGATGGCAAGGGGATGTGGTGACATGATGAGGAGCATGGTTGATGTCAGACAGACTGATTGGTGCCCCAGTACCACTAGTGACCAGGTGTATGGCCCAGGGCCGATCACCTGGCCTTCTAAGCCTATTTTCTATCTAGAAAATGGAGGCAGTACGCTACCTATGATACAGTTTGGACATTGTTCCCTCTAAATCTCATGGTGAACTGCAGTCCCCAGTGTCAGAAGTGGGACCTAGTGGAGATGATTAAATCATGGGGTGAATTTCTCACGAATGGTTTAGTGCCATTCCCGTGGTGCTGTTCTCACAATAGTGAGTTATCCCGAGATCCGGCTGTTTCCAGCTGTGTGGCACCCTCCCCCTCACTCTGTCTTGCTCCTGCTTCAACCATGTGATGTGCCTGCTCTTGCTTTGCCCTTTGCCATAAGGAAAAATTCCCTGAGGCTGCCCCAGAAGCCAAGCAGATGCAAGCGCCATGCTTGTACAGCCTGCAGAACCATGAGCCAATTAAATAAACCTCTTTTCCTTATAGATTATAAAGTCTCAGATATTCCTTTACAACAACACAAGAATGGACTACACAACCTATTTCACAGGAATATTGTGAGAATCAAGTTAAACATCATCAGTATCAGAATTATTTTTGTCATTGTTATTTGCTGGGTTATAATAGCATGTGGAATGGAGAAGAAAGGACCCTATGTATTCTTTGAGAAATGAGACCACCTAATGAGTGGCTTTCCAACTTGAGTCTTTTATACAGTTCTTCAACGAAAGTAGTAGAATGCTAAATGTTAGTCTACAATTAGGAGTGCCACTTCAGAGGAGAGCAGACCCTGTGCTCCACCAATGCAGTCTCTCTAAATATGGGCTGTAAGGTAGATGTAGCCTCCGCAGGAAGTTACTTAATACCATCAGGTCATGACCAGCCAGTCGAACTGGCCAAAAGCTCGCTCTCTCCTGGACTCTCTTTCAGACTGGCAAAGTCTGACATTGTGGCTTGACAGGTCAGAATCATGTTGGAAATTACACAGGGCTGTGATATATAATTTGATACGATTTAATGGCATTAGACAGTAGTGGTTTTAGACAGCGACGCTGACCTTCAGAGACTAGCCTTGTTCAGCCAGCAGCTATGGGCCAGCGCTTCCTACGTATCAGGAACAGCTCTAAAGTGCTTCACATGTATTAGCTTATTCACTATTCAGGAGTCCCCAAACTTTTTACACAGGGGGCTGTTCACTGTCCCTCAGACCGTTGGAGGGCCGCCACATACTGTGCTCCTCTCACTGACCACCAATGAAAGAGGTGCCCCTTCCTGAAGTGCGGTGGGGGGCTGGATAAATGGTCTCAGGGGGCCGCACGCGGCCCGCGGGCCATAGTCTGGGGACACCTGTTTTAGACTCTACCTGTGACAATCAGAAGACAGGCAGATAAGAGGAAGGGAGGGACAAGGAAAAGGAAAATGTAAGAGAAACTTTTTTTTTTTTTTTTTTTTACCTCAAGTCACAGGCCTAGTTCAGTGGCTCATGCCTATAATCCCAGCACTTTGGGAGGCCAAGGTGGGAGGATCACTTGAGGCCAAGAACATCCAGTCGAACTGGCCAAAAGCTCGCTCTGGGAGCTTTTGGGAGCTCGCTCTGGGAGAGCAGCCTGGACAATGCAGTGAGACCCTGTCTCTAAAAAAAAAAAAAAAAAAAAAAAAAAAGTTTTAAAATGAGCTGGGCACAGTGCTGTATGCCTATAGTCCCAGATACTCGGGAGGATCACTTTGGCCCAGGAGTTCAAGGATACAGTGAGTTATGATCACACCACTGCATTCCAGCCTGGGTGAGAGAACAAGACCCTGTCTCTAAACACACACAGGTGAACCTGACTCACAAGGGTGTTTGACTGCACTGGTTTTAAACCACAAGTAGCCTGTCGCTGAGAATAATATTCAATCACATTTTCAACTGGACCCTTGTCATCTCTGGCAAAATCAGAGATCTCTCTTTTATACCACATGGAGGTTTACCTAAATGTCATTTTAAGTGGTTTATTCTGGGAGAAGGCAACCTTAATTGAAGAGGAGGTATTAGATACATATTTTCGGGCTGTGAAAGAAGTGTAGAAAAAAATCTTTTTTTTCTTTTGTAACAAAGGAAATTGTAATTTCTAATAAAAAGGTTGTCATAGGTTGTGTGTTCACTAAAGTGGAGAATCCAGAATAGTACAGAAGTTTCTGCATCCAGACTGTTGTGCTGAACCCCTATTGACTCCAAGGGAGGATGACACTAGGTTCAAGAGACTGAAGAAGAGACCCAGTGCCAGCAAACGAGATGGATTTTAGTGGGGACTTACATACAAGTGAGAGAGTCCAATGGTGGCTGGCTGGACAGAAGAACCACGACCACTTACAAAAAGCATGCAGTTTTGATGGCACTTTCACTTAACACCCTCCCCCAACCACCTCCACCTAGCAATCTTCTTTCAACCCAAAACAAAAGACCTCGAGCCCCTGTATGGCCTGCATGTTCCGGGACAGGGCTGGGGCTCGGACGTTCCTCATTGATATGGAATGAATCTCCAGGTTGGCTACTCCTGGGTTCCTCAGCTTGGAACTCGAGACCACATTCAGGTGTGTCTGCTGTACAAAGTCATTCTCAGGGTATGCTTAAGATATTGCTATCAGGTGTGTTTACCTGCACGGCCAGACCCTAGAGAAGACACTCCTCTATGGGCACAACCTATGATACTCTGGGCCAATAAGTCAGGCCTGGTGAGACCTCAGGAGGCTCTTTCCAGAGGTCTGAACACCTGTAAAGTATGGTCCTCACAGTGTAAAGTTTCTCTGCCACTTGCATGAGTCCAGTGAGACAGAATACTCAGACATCAGGCCATGCAGCTGTATTACTCACAGGTAGGTAGCAAGGATATCAGAAGCCTAGGATCCATGCCAAGTGGATGCCCGAAGGTTCGGAGAGCCGTGCAGGGTATATGGAGTCTTGTCTGTGCCTGCGCACATCACACCGCAGCTGAGGGACCCTGAAAGTGCTCTGCCTTGGGCTTTCCTTAGCTCTAAGTGGTGCCCTTGGCACCACTTAACTCACTGGACAGAAGTGTGGAAGAACATCCTGTTTTGGAAGTTACAAGGACACAGCCAGGTTGTTCCCCACTTCCTCCTTATCTCAGGATATTATATCCTCCATACATTCTGAGAATTCCAGAGGAAGCAGAGTTGGGTGTTAGCCAAGGCCATCCAGGGCCCTGTCCTCCTCCATACCAACCCTTGCAGTTAGTGTGCAGGGCTGCCAAGCCCTCGATGGCTACAACAACAAGTTTTCTCTAGTGTCCTCTTGGCTGGGTCTAAGTCTCTGCTTTTCATGGTGGAAGCAATGAGGGTACATGGCTCATCTCCACGTTGCAGCTAAAAGGCAGCCAGTGCACCTGCACCAAATCCTTGCTGCCAAGAACCACAAGTGCCTCACAGCTGTCCGTGGCAACTGTCCAGGAACATCACATTGCCTTCCTCACCTGCTGCCCTTCTGCCACTGGGGGCACTCAGCCCTCTTCTCAATGTTGGCTGCTGTCCCTAGCCCTTACCCTCTGTTGGAGCTCCCGGGTGAGAGGGTGAATCTGAGCCCTCTCTCCAGACTCAGCCTGGAGCTCTCACCTCTGCATCTTCTGGCCTGGGCATCCTGGAGAGAAGTCACTCTAGTTTTGGTTCTTGGAATATAACCATGCCCTGGATCCCGGGCCCCTGGAAGCATGACCGAGCTGCCCCAATTAAAGCTGCTGAGCTCGCTCTTTATGCTTCTGTCTGTGGAGGAAGGGATGCAGGTACTCCTAGAATGGAGAGAGCTTTCTTGTCTGTCTTCTGATAATGGTAATAGGCAGTTAACAAGTTCTCATCTTAAAGAGAAAACAGCTAAGAGCTTTTAATGCCAAAGTTCCACAGGTTTGTCTAAGCATTGCTTCTGCATGAAGCACGTGGGATGAGTCTTCTGAAAGAAGAGCCTGATATAATAAAGCCAGAAGTGGAATCATAACAGTTAAGAACCAGTGAGAATGTGTCTCTGCTGTTCTTTGATGTTTATTCTTTTATGTATCTTTTTAAAATATAGCACTTAGTAATACACACTTATGTAGCACAGCTGTTTTCTTTAGAGGAAAAAGCATTTAAAATTTTGCAATTCTGATTTGAATCTCATATATTAAAGTGCATTTCTAAGCATTTATTTGGTTACCAACCCCCTGTGCATTAGAAATAACGGGAAAGCATGTTAGAAATACACATGTTGAAGGCCACGCCCATAAATTCTGGGCCCTGGTGTCTGTTCTGTTAGCATATGTGATGTTTGAAAACTACTAGTCCAGTGTCTCTCAGACTTTAAAATGCATGGGAATCACCTGGGGATCTTGTTTAAAATCCAGATTCTGACTCAGTCAGTCTGAGGTGAGTGCCTGAGGTTCAGCGATCTCGATCCTAACGAGCTCCCGAGGCGAGGCAGCTGCTGCTGGTGCACACATCACACCAACAGCAAGGCCAGGGCAACACACCCAGATGCAGCCGCTCACCTGCTGGCAGCCGGGCCACACTGGAGGTCAAGGAAAATAATCAGACTCCTTAAGACTGGACTTCCTACACTAACACATGAAATGATTAACAACAGACTTCACATGCATAATCTCAGTTCATCCACACATACACTGCACAAGATCATTATTATATTATTTTTTATGGTTGAGGAAGCCAAGACTCAGAGTCATACAGCTAGAAAGTGTATTGGTTGTCTATTGCAACTTTAACAAAGGACCACAAACTTAGTGGCTTAAAATGAGACAACTTTATGCCCTTATGGTTTTGCAGACAAGAACTTCTACAGTCCAGGCACTGGCAAGGCTACCTCCCTTCTGGGAGCTCTAGGAGAGAATCTGCTTTCTTGCCTTTCCAGCTTCTAGAGGCTGCCCACGTTTCTTGGTTCGTGGTCCCTTTACCCATCTTCAATGCCAGCAGCACCACATGTCTCTGACACGTTCTCCTTCATCACATCTCTAACCACAGCTGGGAAAGGGTCACTGCTTTTAAGGACGAAGTAATTAGATTGGGCCCACCTGGATAATGCAAGATACTCTCCTCTCTAGAGTCTGTACCTTAATCAAATCTGCAAAGTCCTTTTTGCCATGTAAATGAACATATTCACAGTTGATGGGAATTAGGGAATAGACATTTTTGGGGGAACATTATTCTGCCTTCCACAGTGGGAAAAAAGCAAGATTTAAAACCTGAAAGCAAATTCAAATCTGTCTGATTCCAAAGTCCATGCTCCTAGCATGCAACTCAAAACAGTAGCTACATTGAATGTTGCTGTGGTCTGGAGGCCAAATCACGAATGGTGTCAAAGGTCACTGCCACTGTAGGCAGCCTGAATGCCATTATCATTTTAAATTGAACTGAAGGATGTTGAAGCGGATTTTGTGTATTGCCACGCATTTTGCATTCTCCGTAGGGTCAGCAAAATCCAGTCCTCCTTGCAACTGCAATGCCTTGTATAATACATGAACATCTAATCGTGGTTCTTGGTCATTAATTAATGTAACTTAAGATGGAAACCAAGGAACATCTTCAAGAGTTCACAGTGAATTATTTATACTTCTGAGCAACTGCACCAAAGAAGATTCGTAACTGAATCTTGAACATGTGACTCTCTTGCAGGAAGCTTGATGATGACTGAGGCGCCGTCTTCATCAAATTCCTCAAAGTCCTGCCAACATAGTAGCCAGGCGTTCCTGTCTGAGAGATGTAGCCCCTAAACCGACGTAAAACTTACCTCACGCTTTCTAGGGGATTCAGAACTAGGTTTTTTTTTTAGAGCAGCAATACCAACCTACGTTAGTGGGGCTCCCAGTTATCAGACATATGGCCATCAGAAAAATATGAACAGAGAAATATTTAGTTGCGTTTTGAGACACAGTCTCTGTTGCTCAGGTAGGAGTGCAGTGGCACGATTTCAGTTTGCTGCAAACTCTGCCTCCTGGGTTCAAGTGATTCTCCAGCCTCAGCCTCCCAAGCAGCTGGGATTACAGGCACCTACCATTATGCCCAGCTAATTTTTTGTATTTTTAGTAGAGACGGGGTTTCACCGTGTTGGCCAGGCTGGTCTTGAACTCCTGACCTTGTGATCCACCCGCCCCAGCCTCTCAAAGTGCTGAGATTACAGGTGTGAGCCACCATACCTGGCCGTTGGGCTCTTTTAAGTTCATCTGTGATGGGTTGAATTGTGTCTCTCTCTACCTCCCCACTCTTGAAAACAAAAAGAAAAAGATATGTTGAAGTTCTAAGTCCTAGTACCTCAGAACATGACCTCATTTGGAAATGGGGTCCTTGCAGATGTAATTTGTTAAGATGAGGTCATGCTGGAGTAGGATGGGCCCTGAATCCAGTATGACTGGTGTCCTTGTAAGAAGAGAGAAGGGCCAGGCACGGTGGCTCATGCATGTAATCCCAGCACTTTGGGAGGCCAAGGCAGGTGGATCACTTGAGATCAGGAGTTCGAGACCACCCTGGCCAACATGGTGAAACCCCATCTCTACTAAAAATACAACAGTTAGCTGGGCATGGTGGGACAGTCCTATAATCCCAGCTACTCAGAAGGCTGAGGCAGGAGAACTGCTTGAACCGGGGAGGCAGAGGATGCGGTGAGCTGGGATCGCTCCACTGCACTCCAGTTTGGGCGACAGACCAAGAATATTAAAAAAAAAAAAAAAAAAAAAAATAGAAGAACAGAGGGAGAAGATGACCATATAAAAACAGAGGCAGAGGCTGAGATGATGCATCTAGAAGCCAAGAACACCAGAGTACTGGCAAACACCAGAAGGTAGAACAGGCAAGGAAGGATTGTCTCCTGTGGGTTTCAAAAGGAACCAACCTGATGACACCTCAACTTCAGACTCCACCTGCAGAATTATGAGATCATTAATATCTGCTGTTCTAAGCCGCCCAGTTTGTGGTGCTCTGTTAACGGCAGCCTTAGCAAACCAATACAATATCCTCTGGCTGTTACTATAATCTACATTTCTCATTCTACAGAATGGATGTATTCCTGGAGAGGTAAATGGATACAGGTCAAACAGTGATCAGAAGGTGGCTTAAACCCTGGAGGTACAGTCTCAGGGAATGAATGGTTTTTGACTGCAAGATGTATTTAAACCACATCATAGACCCTTTGCCAAACACTATTCAGTATAAAGTTGAGTTCAGCATAACAGACATTTCCTAGCCCCTAAAGAGGTCTGGTTTCAGGAAGTTCTAAAATGACTGTACAGAGTATGGGCCCAGGAGACAGCTTAGCACTGGCAGCAGCAGTCCAGTGCTACCTGGAGGAATCTCTCATAGATCACCTGCTCTGAGCCAGGCGCTGTGCTAGACTATTATGAAAAACAAAAACCTTTTTCTTTTGGGCAATGACCTCCTGCAGAGGGTAAGAGGAGAGGGATGTAATATCAAGTAGAACTCTCTTCCACCATCACATCTTGAACCTCATTATCACCCAAACCATTCCGCCTTCTGAAGCAGTGATCCCAGGATCTCCGTTTCTCACTACCATTGCCTGGCAGTCCTTCCAGGCTGCTTAGCTACCACTCCTACCACCAACGTTCTACCCGTTAGGACCTTTGAACTTGCTATTCTCCCCAGGGTTTCTTTCGCCAACCTGTACTTCCTTTGTATCCAGCTTAGAATCCATTGTCCATTATTGTGACCCCCCCATGTCTTCTGACTTTTAGCAGCATTATCTGCTGAAACATAACCTCTGTGGCTGTGCTGAGCCATGACGCTGCCAGGAAAAGTCACAAATCAGGGATTTGTCTCACTGACTTCATCAATTTCTACTCAGAGTACTGCTTAAATTCATTTATCTCCATTCTGACCATTACCACCTGGATTTATAATAGCTTCTAAACTGGCCAGCCTGTGGCCATTCCCCATCTCCTCCCACCCTACCATCACCACCTGTTGCAGTCAAGATTCTGGCTTTAAATTGCAAATTGGTTTTTGCTACCTTTGCATGCTTCCTCTTCTTCCTGTGGTTCTTAGAGTCCTTTCTGTATGTTGCTCCCTCTGACTAGAACACCCAGTGTCTTAGCCCCAACCCCAGTCATCTCCGCCTCCTTTACACCTTCCCGCCCATCATCCCCTCCACAGAGCTGCCTATCCTTCTCCAACTCCCTCAAGTCAGATCTGCAGGTACTCTTGGTGCTCCAGGTCACCATTCCATTTTAACACTTATTTGCAGGCTTATTTGATGGCTGTCTCTTCTGGTGGACAGAAAGCTCAAGACAAAAGTCTTCTCTGCTTTTGTTTGTTCATCATTGTGTCCTTAGCACCTGGCATAGTGCCTGTTATATGCAGGTACTCAATAACATTTATTCAATGAAAGTTGAATTAATGACTTAATTTTCACAACTAATCCTAGAAAGAAAACTATTATCCCTATTTTACAAATGAGAAGATTGAAGCAACTACGGAAAATTAAGTTACTTAAGTTCTAGATAATTAAACACTCACCCCAGTATCTTAGTATTTTCAGGCTACTATATGACAAAATACTATAAACGGGATGACTTTTCAACAGAAATGTATATCTCACAGTTCTGGAGGCTGGGAAGTTTAAGATCAAGGCACCCGCAGGTTCAGTGTCTGGTGAGAGCTCACATTCTCACAGATGGCACCTTCTTGTTGTGTTCTCACCCAGTGGGAGGGGTCGGGGGTCTCCCTAGGGCCCCTTTTATAAAGACACTATCCCATGACCTAATCACCTCCTACCTCCATCACCTTGGAGATAAAGATTTCAATTTATGAGTTTTCATGGGGATACAAACATTCCAACCACAGCACCCAGGTTCCTGATTATAAAGCTCACATTCTTTCCTCTGTACTATTTCTCATAATATGATACTCAAATGTCACAAAATATGCTGTGCTAAACAAAAGGTGTGGTCAGAGGAAGCATCACTTTGGTGTCAAATGCAAGTGAGAGGAAGATGAGTCCTATGTGATGCTGGGCTCTTAAAACATCTCTTAGGGCACCTCTATCAAGAAGACCTTTACCACCCAAAACAATCAGCCTATATCAAAAGCCTTAGAAATGTAATATCTTCTTTTTTTTCAGATGGAGTCTTGCTCTGTCACCCAGGCTGGAGGGCAGTGGTGTGATCTGTGCTCACTGCAACCTCCACCTCCCAGATTCAAGCAATTCTCCTGTCTCAGCCTCCAGAGTAGCTGGGACCACAGGCATGCACCACCACACCAGTTAATTTTTTGTATTTTTAGTAGAGACGGAGTTTCGCTGTGTTAGCTAGGATAGTCTCGATCTCCTGACCTCATAGTCGCTCCCTCCTTGGTCTCCTAAAGTGCTGGAATTACAGGCATGAGCCAGCACTGATAACTCTTTACCTAGCAATTGTTTTTAGTAATTCTAAGAAAACTTTAACAGCTGTACACAAAAATTTATGCACAAGGATGGTAATTGTGGTATTACGTTTGAACAGATACAGTTAAATAACACACCCTTATAACACATTTTTATGCAGATGCTACAAACATATTTTTAAAGAATATCTAACATGAGAAAATGGTTAAATATTACATTCAGTAAAGACAAATATGACAGACTAATAAAAGGACACTAGTAATGATTCCAATTTTAAAGATATGTGTTTCTAGCTATATGTAGTCAAGAAAAATAAAATACGGCAAAGTGTTAACTGGTTATCTCTTAGTAAGACTGCAGGCAATTTTATTTCCTCCCATACACCTCATTGTATTTTCAACTGTTCTCCATCAGCATGTGTTGCTTTTATAATGAGAAAAAAATGTTATTCAAAAGCAATTGACTGTGTAATTTACTCAAAGTTTTTCTTGCTTATGTTTTTCAACTGTTATTTCTAAATTATTTCAGAAACAAAAAGTCTTTTGAGGAATTTTCCCTCTACCAATGCTCAGGTTAGGTTATTTATATAATGGAAGGCTACATGGAGACGTTGGACTTCCTTTTTCAGCTTCAACATACAAAAAGCCTGGAAGTTGTCACTCCTGTTTTTACAAGAAAAATCTGGACAAACTGAAAACCAATGACTCAGACTCATTGCAGAACCGATTTCACAGGGCAAACTGTCTCCAGAGTTTGCAAACTACCTCCAGCAAATCCAGGGACAAAGCTGAGATCAACTTACCTGGAGCAGAAGTGTTGGATTGCTAAACTGGTAGGCTCACTTCTGGTACCACAGCCTTGGGGAAAGCCTCTTGGTTTTGTGAACATTACCTCTAGGAATTCCACCAGTTTCTCATTGTAAAGAACTGAGAGAAATTGCCCTCATAGTTCTTGCAGGAGAGGAAGAGTAATTCTTATGAAATATGTTGAGCTTTCTCCATAATAAAGACTTACTCCTCAGGGAAAGACTGAACCAGGCTTCAGGCTTGTCCTAGAGCCACGGGGAAAGGCACTTCTCTCACTCCAGCCATTTCTCCCCTTTCTGTCTCACCTGAGGGGGATAAGAGAGTTTTCCAACAAGAAGCACCTGTGAAGGTCCCAGGCCAGAGACTCAGGCTTACTAAGAGACTTGAGATTTAATTGTAAGATTGAGAACACTCCTCTCCCACTTGCCTCACCACCACACCAACAGGGCTAAAGAAACAGTAAACAAAACCCAATCCTAGCTAAATGAACATAAATCCTCACACTAGATGCCTGTTTATCTTAGTCCCCATGACCCAATACATGTCCAACTTTCAACAAAAATTACAAGGCATGCTGAAAAGCAAGCAAGAAACAGATCAAGCAAGTATCAAAACCAACTCTGATAGGATATGGCTGCCAGATTCACCAGACAGGGTGTCAACAGCTCAAACGGGAAAAGTAGGCAACATGCAGGAAACAGACGGGTAATGTAAGCAGAGATGGAAATTATTGGAAAGAATCTAATGCTAGAAACTGAAAACACTCAGTGGCTTAGCCCCATCCCCAGTCACCTCCTCATAACAGAAACAAGTTAAACAAAAACAAAAAACTACACCTAGGCATATCAGATTTATACTGTAGAACTGCAATCCTCAACCTTTTTGGCACCAGGGACCTGCTTCGTGGAAGACAATCTTTCCATGTTGGGTGGGGGTTGGGGAGATGGTTTTGGGATGAAACTGTTCCACTTCAGATAATCAGTTAGAGTCTCATAAAGATCATGCAACCTAGATCCCTCGCACACACAGTTCACAATAGTGTTCAAGCTCCTGTGGAAATCTAATACTGCTGCTGAGCTGACAGGAGGCAGGGCTCAGGCAGTAATGCTTGCTGCTTATCTCCTGCTTTGTGGCCTGGTTTCTAATGGGTTGCTGACAGGTACAAGTCTGCAGCCTGGGGGTTGGGGAACCCTGCTGTAGGAAATGAAAAGACAGATAAAGAAGGCAGTGGCAGATTTTTAATTTTTTTCTTTTTCTTTTTTTTTTTTGCCTATAGGAGAACAAGTATAAGAATTATAGTGAACTTCTCATCAGAAACCATACAAGCAAGAAAAGTGTGAAGTGAAATATTTAAAGTGCCAAAAGAAGAAAACTCTGGAACCTTATAACTAGTAAAAGTAGCCTTCAGAAGTCAAGAAAAAAGACTTCCTCAGACAAAGATAGGATGTTCATTGCCATCAGACCTGCCATGTAAGAAATATTAGAAGGAAAATGACATAGATCAGACTTGGATCTAAATAAACAAAGGACAACTGTCAGAGAAGAAATACAACCAAATCGTAAATTTAAAAAATTCTTACCTGAACTGAGGGATAACTGTTTAATAACAGTAATAATGTATTGGATGATTATAACACATGAATAAATGAAATGAGAGACAGCAACTCCCTAAGGGTAGGAGGGAGGAATTGGAACTCCCCTGTTACAAGGTATCTGCACTACATGTGAAGTGCTATTTGAAGGTAGATGTAGATTAGTTAAGATGTATATTGTAAATTTAGGGAACCATTAACATTTTTTAAAAGGAAGTATAATTTAAAGTATATTGAAGTAGACTCATGCCTGTAATCCCAGCACTTTGAGAGGCCAGGGCTAGCAGATCATCTGAGGTCAGGAGTTTGAGACCAGCCTGGCCAACATGGTGAAACCCCATCTCTATTAAAAATACAAAATTATAATGCAGTAAAGCTAATCTGGATGGACAAAAAGAAAAAAAGAAAAGAAAAAGAATACAAAATTAGCCAGGCATGATGATGCATGCCTTTCATCCCAGCTACTTGGGAGGCTGAGGCAGGAGAATCACTTGAACCCAGGAGATGGAGGTTGCAGTGAGCTGAGATTGCACCATTGCACTCCAGCCTGGGCAACAAAGCAAAACTACATCTCAAAAAATAATAATAATAATAATAAAGGGGGTAGATCCAAGATGGCCCAATAGGAACAGCTCTGGAGTGCAGTTCCCAGCAAGAAGAACACAGAGGGTGAGTGGTCACCACATTTCCAAACGAGTTTTTACTGCCCATAGACTAGGAGATTCCTGGGCTGAAAAGTGCCACAAGCTTCCAGCATGGCTGTTTCAGCTGGCGCAGCGAGTCTCCGCACAAAAACTCACAAATCTGGGTGGCCATTTCAACTGGTGCCTAGAATGCCTGGGAGACAAAGTTGCCCATTCAACTGAAAAAAAAAGGGGCTGAAACAGGGAGCCAAGTGATCTGGCTCAGTGAGTCCCATCACCCACAAAGACCAGCAATCTGAAACACTCTGGACTGAGTTTTGCAGCAAACTCAGCTTGACCTGGGACAGTCCAGCTCAGTGAGGGGAAGGGTATCAGCCATTACTGAGGCAGTCCACCACTACCAAGACAGTCTGCTATTACCTAAGCAGTCCGCCATTACTGAGGCAGTACGCCATTACCAAGGCAGTCCACCAATACTGAGGCAATCCACCTTTACTGAGGCAGTCCGCCATTACCAAGGCAGTCAACTATTACTGAGGCAGACCACCATTACCAAGGCAGTCCTAACAGGAAGTTCACTTGGCAGCTGGGCAGAGCCCACAGCAGCTCAGTAACACCTCTGCGGGCAAACAGTGACTAGACTACCACCTTGCTGGGCAGGGCATCTCTGAAAAAGGGCAGCAGCATGTCAGGAACTTATAAATAAAGCCCCACTTTCCCAGGACAGAGCACCTGGAGAAAAAGTCGTTTATGAGTTCCGCTGCAGCAGACTTAAACGTACCTGCCCAGCAGCTCTGAACAGAACAACGGAGCTCCCAGCTCAGCACATGAACTCCTATAAGGGACAGAATGTCTCCTCAAGCAGTTCTCTGACCCCTGTATATCAAAGAGTCACTTCGTAAAGGAGAGCTCAGGCTGACATCTGGCGGGTACCCTTCTGGGACGAAGATAACAGAAGAAGAAATTGGCAGTAACCCTTACTGTTCTTCAGCCCCAGTGGGTGATCCCCAGGCAAACAGAGTCTGGAGTGGACCTCCAGGAGGCCTACAGCAGAGGGGCCTGATGGTTAGAAGGAAAACTGTAAAACAGAAAGAAATAACTTCAACATCAACCAAAAAAAATCCACTCAGAGACCCCATCTGAAAGTCACCAACTACAAAGACCACAGGTAGATAAATTGCTAAAATAGGAAGAAACCAGTGCAAAAGGATGAAAACACCCAAAACTAGAATGCCTCTCCTCCTCCAAGGGATCACAACTCCACACAAGGAAGGGAAAAAAGCTGGATGGAGAATGAGTCTGATGAACTGACAGAAACAGGCTTCAGAAGATAGGTAATAACAAACTTCTCTGAGCTAAAAGAACATGTTCTAACCCAATGCAAAGAAACTAAGAACCTTGAAAAAAGGTTAGACGAAATGCTAATGAGAATAAACAGCTTAGAGAGGAATATAAATGACTTAATGGAGCAGAAAGAAACAACACAGGAACTCATGCAAAGCATACACAAGTTTCAATAGCCGAATTGACCAAGCAGAACAAAGGATATCAGAGACTGAAGACCAACTCAATGAAATAAAATGAGTAGGCAAGATTAGACAAAAACGAGTGAAAAGAAATGAACAAAGCCTCCAAGAAATATGGGATTATGTGAAAAGACCTAATCTACGTTTGGTAGGTGTACCTGAATGTGACGGAGAGAATGAATCCAAGCTGGAAAACACTCTTCAGGATATTATCCAGGAGAACTTCCACAACCTAGAAAGGCAGGCCAATGTTCAAGTCCAGGAAATACACAGAACACCACAAAGTTATACCTCAAGAAGAGCAACCCCAAGGCACATAATCATCAGATTCACCAGCGTTGAAATAATGGAAAAAATGCTAAGGGCAGCCAGACAGAAAGGTTGAGTAACGCACAAAGGGAAGCCCATCAGACTCAAAGTGCATCTCTCGGCAGAAACCCTACAGGCCAGAAGAGAGTGGGGGGCCAATATTCAACATCCTTAAAGAAAAGAACTTTCAACCTAGAATTTCATATCCAGCCAAACTAAGATTCATAAGCAAAGGAGAAATAAAAGCCTTTACGAACAAGCAATTGCTCAGAAATTTCGTCACCACCAGGCCTGCCTTACAAGAGCTCCTGAAAGAAGCACTAAACATAGAAAGGAACACCAGTACTAGCCACTCCAAAAAAGTACCAAATGGTAAAGAGCATTGACACAATGAAGAAACTGCATCAACTAACGGGCAAAACAGCTAGCTAGCACCGAAATGACAGGATCAAATTCATACATAACAATTTAAACCTTAAATGTAAATGGGCTAAATGCCCCAATCAAAAGACACAAACTGGCAAACTGAATAAAAAGTCAAAAACCATCCATGTGCTGTATTCAGGAAACCCATCTCATGTGCAAGGATACACATAGGCTCAAAATAAAGGGATGGAGGAAGATTTACCAAGCAAATGGAGAGCAAAATAAAAGCAGGAGTTGCAATCCTCATCTCTGATAAAATAGATTTTAAAGCAACAAATATCAAAAGAGACAAAGAAGGACATTACATAATGGTAAAAGGATCGATGCAATAGGAAGAACTAACAATCCTAAATATATACGGACCCAATATCGGAGCACCCAGATACATAAAGCAAGTTCTTAACAGCCTACAAAGAGACTAAGACTCCCACACAATAATAGTGGCATTATTAGACAGATCAATGAGACAGAAAATTAACAAGGATATCCAGGACCTGAACTCAGATATGGGCCAAACAAACCTAATAGACATCTACAGAACTCTCCATGCCAAATCCACAGAATGTACATTCTTCTCAGCACCACATCACACCACTTCCACATAATTGGAAGTAAATCACTCCTCAGCAAATGCAAAAGAATGGAAATCATAATACACAGTCTCTCTCTTCTATCAAATTAGAACTCAGGATTCAGAAACTAACTCGGAACCACACAGCTTCATGGATACTGAACAACAGGCTTTTGAATGTTGACTGGATAAACAATGAAATGAAGGCAGAAATGAAGATGTTCTTTGAAACCAATGAAAATAAAGATACAACGTACCAGAATCTCTGGGACCCATTTAAAGCAATGTCTAGAGGGAAATTTATGGCAAAAAATGCCCACATGAGGAAGAATGAAAGATCTAAAATCGACACCCTATCTTCAAAATTGAAAGACCTAGAGAAGAAAGATCAAAAAAACTCAAAAGCTACCAGAAGACAAGATCAGAGCAAAACTGAAGGAGATAGAGACACCAAAAAAACCCTTCAAAAAATCAATAAATCCAGGAGCTGGTTTTTTGAAAAAAAAAAAACAACAACATAGACAGGCCACTAGCCAGATTAATAAAAAAGAAAAGAGAGAAAAATCAAATAGATGCAACAACAAAAAAGGGGGATATCACCACCAATTCCACAGAAATACAAACTACCATCAGAGATTACTACAAACAACTCTAGGCACATAAACCAGTAAACCGGAAGAAATAGACAAATTCCTCAACACTTGCACCCTCCCAAGCCTAAACCAGGAAGAAGTTGAAACCCTGAATAAACCAATAACAAGGACTGAAGTTGAGGCAGAAATTTATAGCCTACAAAAAAAAAAAAAAAAAAAAAAAAAAAAAAAAAAAAGAGCCCAGGTCCAGATGAGTTCACAGCCGAATTCTAGCAGACATACAAAGAGGAGCTGGTACCACTCATTCTGAAACTATTCCAAACAATCCAAAAGGAGGGACTCCTTCCCAAATCATTTTATGAGACCAACATCATCCTGATACCAAAACCCAGCAGAGACTCAACAAAAAAAGAAAACCTCAGGCCAATATCCATGATGAACTTAGATGCAAAAATCTTCTATAAAATACTGGCAAACCGACTGCAACGGCACATCAAAAAGCTTATCCATCATGATCAAGTTGGCTTCATCCCAGGGATGCAAGGCCTGTTCAACATATGCAAGTCTATAAATGTAATCCACCACATAAACAGAATCAAAGACAACAACCACATGATCTTCTCAATAGATGCAGAGAAGGCCTTTGACAAAATTCAACAGCCCTTTATGCTAAAAACTCTCAATAAACTAGGTATCGATGGAATGTATCTCAAAATAATAAAAGCTATTTATGACAAACCCACAGCCAATATCATACTGAATGGGCAATAACTGGAAGCATTCCCTTTGAAAACTGGCACTATACAAGATTGCCCTCTCTCACAACTCCTATTTAATATACTATTGGAAGTTCTAGACAGAGCAATCAGGCAAGAAAAAGAAATAAAGGGTATTTGATTAGGAAAGGAGGAAGTCAAATTGTCTCTATTTGCAGATAACATGATTGTATGTTTAGAAGACCTCATCGTCTCAGCCCAAAATCTCCTTACACTGATAAACAACTTCAGCAAAGTCTCAGGATACAAAATCAATGTGCAGAAATCACAAGCATTCCTATACACCAATAACAGACTTAAAGAGAGCCAAATAAAGAACAAACTGCCATTCACAGTTGCTACAAAGAGAATAAAATACCTAGGAATACACCTAACAAAGAATGTAAAGGACCTCTTTAAGGAGAACTATGAACCACTGCTCAAAGAAATAACAAAGGACACAAACAGATGGAAAACCATTCCATGCTCATGGTTAGGAAGAATCAATATTGTGAAAATGGCCATACTGTCCAAAGCGTTTTACAGATTCATGCTATCCCCATCAAGCTACCTATGACCCTCCTCACAGAACTGGAAAAAAACACCTTAAATTTCATATGGAACCACAAAAGAGCCCACACAGCCAAGACAGTCCTAAGCAAAAAGAACAAAGCTGTAGAAATCATACTACCTGACTTCAAACTATACTACAAGGCTACAGTAATCAAAACAGCTTGGTACTGGTACCAAAACAGAGATATAGACCAATGGAACAGAACAGAGGCCTCAGAGGCAATTTCACACATCTACAACCATCTGATCTTTGACAAACCTCACAGAAACAAGCAATGGGGAAATGATTCTCTATTTAATAAATGGTGTTGGGATAACTGACTAGCCATGTGCAGAAAACAGAAACTGGACCCCTTCCTGACAACTTACACTAAAATTAATTCCATATGGATTAAATAGTTAAACATAAGACCTAACAAATACCATAAAAGCCCTACAAGAAATCCTAGGCAAAACCATGCTGGACATAGGCATAGGCAAAAACTTCATGACTAAAACACCAAAAGCAGTGGCAACAAAAGCCAAAATAGACAAACGGGATCTAATTAAACTCCAGAGCTTCTGTACAACAAAAGAAACAATCATTAGAGTGAACTGGTAACTAACAGAACGGGAAAACATTTTTGCAATCTACCCATCTGACAATGAGCTAATATCCAGAATCTACAAAGAACTAACAGATTTACAAGAAAACAAACAAACCCATTCAAAAGTGGGCAAAGGACATGAACAGACACTTTCAAAAGAAGACATATATGAGACCAACAAACGTATGAAAAAATGCTCATCATCACTGGTCATTAGAGAAATGCAAATCAAAACCACATTGAAATACCATCTCAGCCAGTTAGAATGGCGATCACTAAAAAGTCTGGAGACAGATGCTGGGAGAGGATGTGGAGAAATAGGAACACTTACACACTGTTGGTGGGAGTGTAAATTAGTTCAACCACTGTGGAAGACAATGTGGCGATTCCTCAAGGATCTAGAAACAAATTCCATTTGACCCAGCAATACCATTACTAGGTATATATACAAAGAATTATAAATCATTTTATTTTAAAGACATATGCAGGAGACAAGACCATAGGCTGAACTCAGGTTCTGACATGATGGCCGGCCTGCCCCACAGGATCAACGAAACCCAGTGTTTGCTGGCAGAACCAGTTCCTGGCATCAAAGCAGAATCAGATGAGAGCAATGCCCATTATTTTCATGTGGTCATTGCTGGCCCTCAGGATTCCCCCTTTGAGGGAGGGACTTTTAAACTTGAACTATTCCTTCCAGAAGAATACCCAATGGCAGCCCCTAAAGTATGTTTCATGACCAATATTTATCATCCTAATGTAGACAAGTTGGGAAGAATATGTTTAGATATTTTGAAAGATAAGTGGTGCCCAGCACTGTAGATCCGCACAGTTCTGCTATCGATCCAGGCCTTGTTAAGTGCTCCTAATCTAGATGATCCATTAACAAATGATACAGCAAAGCAGTGGAAGACCAACAAAGCCCAAGCCATGGAACAGCTAGAGCATGGACTAGGCTATATGCCATGAATAATATTTAAACTGATCCGATCATCAAGTGTGCATGACTTCTGTTCTGCCAAGACTTCTTTTTGTTTGCATTTAATGGACACAGTCTTAGAAACATTACAGAATAAAAAAGCTCAGACAATCTTCAGTCCTTTAGTGATTAAATGCACATTAGCAAATCTGTTTTGTCCTGATTCGCTGTCGTAAAGCATGAGCAGAGGCTAGAAGTATCACCTGGATTGTTGTGAAAGGTTTAAAAGCACTGGCCCCTTCCTGCTTTTACTCATTTCCCCCATCCTGGTTTAAGTATAAAGCACTATGAATGAAGGTAGTTGTCAGGTTAGCTGCAGGGGTGTGGGTGCTTTTCTTTATTTTTTTGAGGGCGTAGTTAGTTTTATTTTAATTTTATGGGCTCCTTTCCCCCTTTTATGGTGATCTAATTGCATTGGTTAAAAACAGCTAATCAATTATTTAGAATATGCTCTCTAGCCAAGTCTAACTTTATTTAGATGCTGTAGATGGACAAGCTTGATTGTTTGAACAAAAATGGGAACATTAAACAAACATCACAGCCCTCACTAATAACATTGTGACTTTGCTGTCAAGTGTAGATTCCCCCCTTCAAAAAAAGCTTGTGACGATTTTGTATGGCTTGTCTGGAAACTTCTATAAATCTTATGTTTTAGTAAAATATTTTTTGTTATTCTACTTTGCCTTTGTACAGTTTATTTTACTATGTTTATTTCATTTTCCCAATGTGATAATCATATTTTAAAATTAAAACTGATGGAACATTAAAAAAAAGACATATGCACATGTATGCTCATTGCAGCACTGTTTGCAATAGCAAAGAGTTGGAACCAACCCAAATGCCCATCGATGATAGACTGGACAAGGAAAATGTGGCACATATACACCATGGAATATTATGCAGCTGTAAGAAATGATGAGTTCGTGTCCTTTGTAGGGACATGGATGAATCTGGAAACCATCATACTCAACAAACTGACACAAGAACAGAAAATCAAACACCGCATGTTCTCACTCATAGGTGGGTGTTGAACAATGAAAACACATGGACACAGAGAGGGGAGCATCACAAACTGGGGTCTCTTGCGGGGGACTAGGGTAGGGAAAGTGGGGTGTAGGGAGATTGGGGAGGGATAACATGGGGAGAAATGCCAGATATAGGTGACAGGGGAATGGAGGCAGTAAACCACATTGCCATGTGTGTACCTATGCAACAATCCTGCATGATCTGCACAGATAACCCAAAATCCAAAGTACAATTAAAATATATATATATATATATAAATAATAAAATTAGAAAAGTATATTGAAGGAGGCAGCAAAGACCCAGGTCTGTTGGCCTTACCTTTCTAATCCATTTCCTCATCTATAAAACGATTAGGTTAAGAATAGATCACCTCCCTGATTCCCTTTCCGCTCTGCAATTCCATTAAGGAAAAAAAAGTTAATTAAAAGTCTACCTTATTCCTTTAGTCCAAATGATAACTATGAGGAAGAATCTTTTGACAGAAGAGCTTTCTAAAATAGCCAAGTCCCTAATTTATTCAGTAAATTTGGGTTTCCATACTTCCAAACTGTGAGTTGCTTTTACTAGGTTTGTCTTGCACATATACTAAAACAATGAATTTGCTCACCTGATTCAGCACTCCTCAATGCATTGTGCTGTAAGTAAACAAGACTGAAAGGAAAGGGCCATTTCATGGTATTGATTTCACTGCCAGAGATAGCCCAGGACATGTGCCTTTCAATTCAAGAAATAATCAAACTGCCTCCCTTGCCTAAATAGAGCTCTTCATTAATTTGTGATTACCTCCAGATCTGTCAATAGACTTTCCTTCCCTGGCTATCAATAAATTTCTGAGCTCAGTGAGCACTTTTATGAGCTACAACTTTCCTGTCAATTAAAAAGTTTTGCTCTTCTAGACTATTGCTCAAATTGCAGTGTTCATTACAAAAAGAAGAAAAAGGCACTTTGAATTGCCCTAGAGAGCACTGTGGAAATGACCTGCTCCTTTTGAAATGAGATGCTGATCTCGCTTCAAGTTAAAGCAATCAAGAAAAACTAAAAGCTCACTTGTAGGTCTGCTCAGTCTCATCTCCAGAATTTTCTGCTCTAACCCTTACAATAAAAATCCCCAACAAGCAGAATTCTAGCCAAAAGGCCTATTTCCCACTTTAAAGCCATCTGCCTAGTTGCAAACAGATAGACATGCTTTAAGCCTCCCTGGACTCTTACCTGATCTAGCAGTTACTTGCATCCTATTTTTGACCGACTGGGAAATTAAAGTGGCATGAAAATCAATGTTTTACATTGAAAGGGAAAGGGTCAGATCACCAGATACCAATATATTCCTTCTTGGAGTACACAGTTCGTCAAAGCACACTTAGCCAATAAATTCCAACCGACAGGCCCAGATGAGTTGAATGCAGGCATTTGCTGGAACAAAGAGCAAAACTGGCTTGCTTGTTAAAGATTGTTGGCCAATCAGGGACTTTCCACTTATGGTAAAGAAAGAATTCAAGAGAAAATGTAGTCAACAGCTCTCGGTTTTGAATTTCATCCAAGTGCTTCAGACTGTAAGGAATCCCCCAGGCTAGGAGTCCAAGTGTCCAGAAGTAAAAACAGACTCTCAGACCAACAGCTGTAACCCTTTCCAGGGCATCAAGGTATTCACCATCAAGGGCTCTAAAGCTCGACTTCAGACAAATAGCATGAAGCTGTGTAAAAAGTTCCAGCTTGAGCTGGGCACGGTGTCTCACACCTGTAATCCCAGCAGTTTGGGAGGCCGAGGTGGGAAGATCATCTGAAGTCAGGAGTTTGAGACCAGCCTGGCCAACATGGCAAAACCCTGTCTCTACTAAAAATACAAAAATTAGCTGGGTATGGTGGCATGTGCCTGTAGTCCTAGCTACTCGGGAGGCTGAGGCAGAACTGCTTGAACCCAGGAGGTGGAGGCTGCAGTTAGCCGAGATCGTGCCACTGCACTCCAGCCTGGCAAGAGCACAAAGCTCCATCTCAAAAAAAAAAAAAAAAAAAAAAAAGATCCAGCTCTACCACCAGATGGAATTGTTTTTTACCACTTCATGGAACACCAAATTCTGTGTAATTATGTTTGGGACAGAATGTAGTTTCTTAAGTGGTAAAAAGATAACTTTAAACTGCTTTTCCAGCAGATGTCACAGTTCTACCAAGATACCAAGATCAAAGCTTCACATTTAAGGAAATGATTATTTTTGTTTCTCTCCTCATTTTGTCAGCTGATAATGTACTGCTTCTTATCCTTAACCACACTCAAAGGTAATGCTCTCAAGTCTAGTATGTTTCTAAACTCAGCCCAAACTTGAGTCTCACTAAAAAGATAAAGTATTGCTGCATTTCTGCCTTTTTGCCAAGAGTTTCCAAAGCCAAAAAGGATATTTTGGTAATGGAAAAGGCAGTGTTTGCCTTCCATTTTAGTGGTGTGTTAGTTCAAGTTATATTGGAAGTCACAAAGAACTACATAGCTTAAAAACAGGAGACAGTGAGAGAGAGAATAGAACTCGTGAAGAGATGACTTTTTTTTTTTGGACAAGGTGTTTCGTTCTCATTGCCCAGGCTGGAGTGCAATGGCACCATCTTGGCTCACTGCAACCCCTTCCTCTCAGGTTCAAGCAATTCCGCCTCAGCCTCCCGAGTAGCTGGGATTACAGGTGTGAGCCACCACGCCCGGCCTAGAGATAACTCTTGACTAAAGGTTGTGCAATAACATGAGTTTCGGAGACTTAAGGCTGATGAAACTTGAACCAGGTTCAATATACTTCTTCCCCAGTTCAGCCATGCTACTTTCCTAGGATAAAAAAAAGTTGCAGAACTGTAAATGAACAGGCAAGCTAGTGGTGATAAGAGCTCTGATTTGTTAAAACAAACAACAAAATAACCACTGGAAATTTCTAGAGCTGTAAATTCTTTAAACATTTATCCTTATCATGTAGATACCTGGAGCTTAGAATTAGTATCATTCATACAGACAACCAAACTCCATGTGCCTCCTTATGTGATGTCACATAAACTGTACATTACCAGAATAGCGTTGTTGCAAAAAATGCTTACCTGAATAAAACTGTGAGGAAACAAGTAGAAAATTCCACAGTAAGGAACATTCTACAAGGCAATTACCTTGGATTCTTAAAATTTAAGAAAAAAAGCCAAAGACCTGAAAAGAGGACAATTCTAGATTGAAAAATTAAGCAGCCAAATGCAATGTATAAATGTTAAACAGAGCCTGGGCATGATGGCTCAGGCCTGTAATCTCAGCACTTTGGGAGGCCAAGGTGGGCCACTTGAGCCCAAGAGTTCAAGACCAGCCTGGGCAATATGGCAAAACTCCATCTCCACAAATAAATAATGAGCCACACGTGGTGGCACGTGCCTGTAGTCCCAGCTGCCTGGGAGACTGAGGTGGGAGAATCACCGGAGCCAGGAAGGTCGAGGCTGCAGTGAGCTGAGATCAAGCCACTGCATTCCAGCCTGGGTGACACGGTGATACCCTGCCTAAAATAGAGGATTCTGACCAAATGGTTTTTGTATGTCTTTCATCATATGTCATATAAAAGACATACAAAATAATAAAAGACATTTTTGTGGCAGTGAGGAAAATTGGAATATGAACTGTTTATTAGATATTATTGCATTATTGTGAATTTTCTTAGGGGTATAATGATTATTAGTGGATATCTAGAGGAATAGCATCCTTAGATGTCTGCTAAGTATTTGGGGCTAAAAGGTTTATAATTATAAACTTTTGTAGTGTTTGTACTTTCAAATGGTTCAGCAAAAGTAAATGCGTGTATATCTAAGTATATTTATATACAGACACATATAAAGACAGTAAATATGGCTAAATGTCAACAGTTTGGTAGATCTAAATGTACAATATGCTGGGTTCATTATACTATTTTTTTTCATGCTTCTGCAGATTTCTAAAGTTAGGAGAAGAAAGTATTTTCTGTTTTTTATGACATGTATCTCATCTTTAATGCTCTTCAACTTTTAAATTTCTATTCACTTGAGGTTTATGACTTAGAGAAGCAGAAAAGACAACAACCCTTAGTAGGTGAGCCTTATGTTTTAATTCATGGAATTAGAGATTAATTGAGAGGCTACAAAGATGCAACATTTTCAAAACCTCATGATTTTGTATGTTAAAGTGACTCCAAATTGATGTGTCTGGAGTCAGGGTGTTGCCCAGTTCCAGTGTAGTGCCACTGACATTTAAGTCGCCTCACCAAACCATGCCACTTGAGAGCAGTTTTTAAGTAACTATTAAATTATAGTGACAGCATCACTTTCTTTCATACACAGTCTCCTTCCCCTGCAGGACAACTGCCTGACAACGTGCGCTTTCACTGGAACCCCTATTTTCTGATAGCATGTCAGCAAGTGTGTTCCTAATCAACTGTGAAAATTCACGAAGGTGGGTACTATGTTCTACTCTCAGAATGTAGTACAGCATTATGGCATGAAACAGGAAATAAATACTAACTGAATAAAGAAATGGGTAAAATAAAGATTAAAGTGAGGATTTTTCAAGAAAAATGGTTTTTAAAAATTTGTGTGCTATAATGTGGATTCTCTAAAATGACTGGTAAGAGAGAGAGAAGGGACCAACTTATAAGGAAGCTTTAAATGTTATTGTTAGTCACATGGGCCTTTGTAAGAGGGTTGGGAGAAGTCTCTGGAATAGAAAAGACATATGTTTTTGGAGTATAACTGATCACTACCTTGTATCAGGAGCTACAGTTCAACCAGAGGCCTAGCTGAGTTGTTTGTCGTAAACTTAATATATTTGCTAATAGTTCTGTTAATGAATATAATTCTGTAAATCAATGATTACATTTTATGTCTTAATTGAGCACTTAAAAATTCAAGATACATTATTTTCTGAACTATTTACCAATACTATTTATAACTATGAGTTTAAAAAATGAATCAAACTCTTTCCCTGAGATAAGCTTTTTACTTTTCAGTAATATTTGCTATGGTACTATAATGAAATCTGTCAGGAATTAAAAGGATGAGTACTTTACTATAACTGAAACATGAGCATGTTTGAGAATTTCTGATAGCACTAATGGGTTAGTGTTTCAAATGAAAATAATTGAGTCAACAGAAAGTAATTCTTCTTGGATTAGTCTTGAGGACTGAGTAATAATGATAAAGAAATATCACTTAAAAGAAGCTTTTTGTCTTTAAATGAAGATAAATTAAAAGAGTAACTAGGATTTGCTACCTCCAGTACTGATATCTACTAGCGTGGAATCAAAGCTAGAGTATAAAAGAAAACTCTCTTTGTAAGTCACTGGGCAATTTTTATGAACTCTTTCTTTGTGGAGCAAGTAAAGTAGTCTGACAAATCAGGCCAAGGTGAGGTATCTTTGGAAAATTTAATTTGGACCATAGTTTCTTCTTTTTCTGAAAACATCAAATATCCCCATACATTTTGGGTTCCACAGCTCACAAAGGGGTAGTGTGTTTCCCGCAGTTACATACTGTACCCAGCTTTCTATAGAAAGATAAGACATTTTCCAACCTTGCTTTTGAGTATTTCCTAAAAAATGCTTTAAAGTTTCCTTATGATAAATGGCAAGTAAAACAAAGTAAGGCTTTTTTTTCTCCTTTTCCCCTTTTTATGTACTGCATGTTGGAGAAATAAGGAAGGAAGACTAATTCCATCAGTGTACTAGTAATCCTAGTATCCTGGGGATTACTGCTGGATCCTCCAAGGTATACCCCTATTATTGAGGCCCTGATGCACCCCTACATTGAGAAACCTGCGAAGGGTAAGTGCTCAACAGTCTGTCATAGCCATGTGGGACTGTCACAGCACAGGTGGGGACTGGGAGTTGCCCAGTTCTTCTTGATGCTCACAGGAGTAACAAAGGAACTGGGACCACCAAACCATAACCAGAGGCCTCCCATGTGGTACTGCAGTATCACAGGTTCACTTTTGTGGGCCTTAACAAATGCACATTTATAGACCCAATGTATTTACTTGGGAAAAAAAAAAAAAAAAAAACAAGAAAAAATGCCTTTACTAATTTCTGTATCAAATTATTAGAATGAAAATAAAAGCATTTTTCTGATAAAACACATTTTCTATGTTAGATGAAAATAACTCCCTTGCAAGATAATATTGGTAATGTGTATTTGTCACTATTTATATATTTTTGCTTAGTACACACATTTCTTTAATAGC
Organism: Saimiri boliviensis; assembly: GCF_048565385.1. Taxonomy (NCBI): domain Eukaryota; kingdom Metazoa; phylum Chordata; class Mammalia; order Primates; family Cebidae; genus Saimiri; species Saimiri boliviensis. Next base: position 244,881,047 of record NC_133449.1, read on the forward strand.
ATCATCTGAAGAGCTTTGTCATTTCTCAAACCTGTAGTTTCATTAGCTTAAAAAAAGGATAAGGCAGCCAAATTTAACCAATTTTGGTTGCAGAAAAACATCTCGGGTGTTAACTTTCAGCTTTTCAAGTGTTAAGAGCACATAATTAAAAGATAAAGTTTCTTCTCTTAACAGGAAACTAAGTGGCTACTGTCATCAAATGTACTTTTACATGTACTTTTTAGTAAAGGGCCCCCTCATAAATATAAAATTAAATTCTTTTGAGGAATAGGTTTGTGATTTTAGTTATGCAGGATTTACATGTATCCATTACATTTTGTAGTAAAAAAATGTGTGGTCTTTGCTTATTTTCATACACAAATGATTTCTTCATCTCAGCAGGCTCTCACATACAAACGGCAGGCTGGGTTATTCAGCTTATTTCTGAAAGGGGAGGCAGCAACATATCATGTGCTCTTAGAATCCTTGCAAAAACTCCTGTAGCTGGGTGACAATCTCCGTGTCCACTGTTTCCATGAGGGACTGAAAACCTTGTTCTCCTAGTAACTCCTGCTGTGCCTTCAGCTTCTCGTAGATGAACTGCTGCAGTGACACCGTATGAACAGGGTCCTTCAGGGCCAGCTGTGGGATACAGAGAGGAGCAAGATTGTCAAAAAAGCAAAACTAGTCTCTCCTATCTGCAATTACTAAAGTTCTTTGTAATCTCTTCCATAGTAACAAAATTGCTTCTGCCTCTGTTCTTACACAGATTCTATATCAGTCTCATGGTAGAAAAATTTATCAAAGAAAATTTCATTCAATTAGTCTAACTTCAGTTCCCTAGGGCCCCCTGAACATGTTGTCTGATTAACTGTTTCTCAAGAGCTGGGAAACTCATTCATTTAAAGCATCAAAACCTAGTAGAAAGTATTTTAAAAGGAACAGAACATGCTGAAGAACATTTAAATACAATTGTCTAGCATTCTCCTTAGGAAGACAGGGTAGGTCACAGTGGCAACCCAGTGATGCCTTGAAGATAGAGAGAGCAGACTATTTTTGCCCTTCCCTGGATTGCAATACTATTTAAATTCCTGTGTATGCTTCTGGTTGAAATTAAAAAAAAAAAAGATTCCTCCTCTCCCACTGGGATATCTGGAAAACAGAAAAAGTATAACTTCATAAAAAATAACCCATAAGTCCACTCCCTAAAGATAACAGTAACAACAGAAAACACTTTGGCCTCTTTTGGCTTCTTCTATGCCTGTGGTATGCACATACATACATACACATAAAACACACCTGGAACCAGGGTAATGTGTGATATTCTGGATTGAATCCTAGAACTATCAGTATTACCAGAAAAAGTGGTGAAATCTAAATAAAAGTCTAGAGTTTAGTTAATAATAATGCACCAATGTTGGTTTCTTAGTTTTGATAAATGTACCATGTATATATCTGAAAAATATAGGGCCAGGCACGGTGGCTCTTGCCTGTAATCCCAGCACTCTGAGAGGCAGAGGTGGGCAGATCATGAGGTCAGGAGTTCGAGACCAGCCTGGACAATATGGTGAAAGCCCTTCTCTACTAAAAATACAAAAATTAGCCTGGTGTGGTGGTACATGCCTATAGTCCCAGGTACTTGGGAGGATGAGGCTGAAGTGAGCTGAGATGGCACCACTGCACTCCAGCCTGGGTGACAGGGCAAGACTCCATCTCAAAAAGAAAAAAGTAACATACAATGTTAACATTAGGAAAAACTGGGTGAGGGGCACATGGGAACTCTTTGTACTATTTTTGTTACTTTTCTATAAACCTAAAATTATTCCAAATTCAGAAGATTATTCTAAAAAATGGACTCAGAAATTAGAAAAGTATACCCCTCTGTGGCCATCTGGTATAAGGACAAACCGCTCTACAACTGACATCTCATCTTATATATTAGCTTAAATAAGTGTCCAATAACACAACTTCTAAGCAGCTAGCCTGTATTCAATTTTGAGATAAAAACTGATGTCTCCAAGCTCTGAATAACATTCAAGATTAGTTTTTCTCAAGTTAATGACATCAAAAGAACCAGAATATAGGATCAGAAAATTCCTGGTTTTGTTCTCTTTCCATTACTTCCACATGCCGACCTCTTACACTTGCCGTCTAAGAAAACGTGATCATTTAAGAAATATTTCAATTGAAATGGTTAAGATAAAATTAGAAACCTTCAGAGGCTTCAGTTATTAGCAAAAGATAATTACCCAGAATTCCCAACTCTGGAGTAACACCAGATAAATGGAGTGTTAACAACCAGATTCACTTTAAAAGTCCACACATCGGATTTTAATAAGCAAGTGGCTCAGTATTGCTTGGTTTTAAAATTATTACTCTAAGAACGGTTCGAGTTGAAGTGTATATCAGTTCCCTCTGTTGGTAATGAAAGCCTTTTGACATATGCTTCAACCCATGAAATACTTAGTCTTCAAAAGTGGTTCAAGATTTTAGCTTCTGGGAGGCTACTTACACATTTCTTACTCTTTGAGATTTTTATTCCTTGAAACAAAGTTTTCTATCATATTTTACATTAATAAGCATTTCACCCAGGAAGAATTTAGTGAAGCAAAATCTTTCATTTTCCTTATGTGGCATATGTCATTATTCACTTTTTAAGCCTAGAGGCCCAAATGTAATTCTTCAGAAACTACTTACTGTAAAGTTATTTTATCAGAGGCCTTTGAACTACTGCAACTCCATCTTGAATAGGGACTGGATAAAATAAGGTAGAGACCTATTGGCCTGCATTCCCAGGACATTAGGCATTGACACAAGATACAGGTAATAAAGACCTTGCTGATAAGACACCTTGTAGTAAAGAAGCTAGCTAAAACCCGCCAAAACCAAGATGGCCACAAAAGTGACCTCTGGTCCCCACTCCTCATTACATGCTAATTATAATACATTAGCATGATAAAAGACACTCCTATCAGCACCATGATGGTTTACAAATGCCATGGAAACCTCCAGAAGTTACCTTATATGGTCGAAATAGGGGAGGAATCCTCAGTTCCAGGGATTTACCAACCCTTCCCAAAAAACTCAAGAATAAACCACCCTTTGTTTAGCATATAATCAAGAAATAACCATAAATATAGCCAGCCAGCAGCCCTAGGGGCTGCTCTGCCTATGGAATAGCCATTCTTTTATTCCTTTACTTTCTTAATAAACTTGCTTTCACTTCACTCTAAGGATTCAACTCAAATTCTTTCTTGCGTGAGATACAAGAACCCTCTCTTGGGATCTGGATCAGGACCCCTTTCTGGTAACAATTGCATAAGGAATTTTGCTAAAAAGTATATTCCATCCTAGAAAAATAATAAATAATTGCTTAATATGAATTTAATTTTTGTCACTTAGACATGTAGAACATTTTTGTAAGAATAATATATTCAGGCTTCCTTTCCATGAAACTTGGTAGATGACACATAAATACACTAGGTATATAACACACCAAAAATCTTAAAAGGAAAATTTATCTACAACAATGTATTTGACTATGTGGTCTTCAAAAATTTCTTAGTTTAATTAAAATATCTTTGGTTCAAAAATTCCCTTCTTTTCTGATGTCTAATTGTTTTGCTACATCTAACTGTCAATGTCTGAAATAGATCTAAAATATCTAACTTTCTAAAATATGTTGGATATAAATTCTCCTCCCAACTCTGGCTTAGTGAAGAGTATGAGTCCACAAGATACCAGTCAGAACCCACTTAATCAACACAGCGCAACAATACAAACTCAATCATCAAATTGTACCCACTGTGAAACCCAAACTGTCCTTTGAGAAGCTTGGAATACAATTTCTAAATAATGAGCTTCTAAGTAAAGGAACTATTTTACATTGCTATGTCTAGAAACACTGGGATCTAGACTTCATGAGATAAGAATGATGGTATGCATGTCTCAGTGAACAAATTAAAATTCCAAGTTAGCAATTGTAAACTAGGTTTCCTGATATAATTATTTTTCTTTCCATTAGTCCTTGACCATTATTACTTGGAATTCTTACCCTAGTATGCCTTTACTGCAATGTGCTTTAAATTTCTCAGAGTAAGCTTGACAAAAATGCACAACTTAAGCAATTAGACAAAGTATTTCAAGCCTAGATCTGCGCAACAGAACATCTGCTTATTTCCTTATGTTTCAGTATGAAGTGATCCTCAGACCAATTAAGTAGGAATCAAAATACATTATCCACATTTACTAAACTCCAATCACAGGCAAGGCTTACGCTAGGTACAGGGTAGGCCACTCACACACATAATTTCATTTAAAACTAATAATAAGAATAAAGGGAAGCCTCATCAAACATATCTTTATACAACGGTAGTTCTTCACTTGGCAGCACAAGGGAATCATTTGGGGAACTTTTAAAAATGCTGATGTCTGAGTCCCACTGCCAGTGATTCTGATTTTAACTAGTTTCAGGTACCAGAATATTTAAAAGCTCCCCAAGTGACTGTGATACATATCCAAGAACAAGAAACACTGCTATGGAAAAATGTGGGCCAAAAGAGTTTTGAGGCCTAAACTCTCAACAAATACAATAAAACATCTATAGGTATTTCCATATGCATTAAAATAAAAGAATACAGACAACAGGCTAAATAAAACACATAACACTTAAAAAAAAAAAAAAACCCTTCAGCTAGTAATTATAAGCTCTTTAAACTTAAACCCATTTACTGTTACTTACTTGCCAGAAATCTTTCAGGTTTCCTTTCTCCTTTAGTTTCACTGAGGCAATTTTGAAAGAGTTTTACTTTACTGTGTGCATACTAGAAAATATTGATGACTTTTTAAAAAATCATTGTTTGACTCATCCACTGTCCAGAAGTTTAATGTACATCTGATTTTGATTTTTGTTTTCAGAATTCCAAAGAATTCCTCAAACCACAGGGTAAATAAGATTCAAATTTGTAAAGGGCCGTCATTTAGGCTGCTTTTCCGAACTGGTTATTGCTAGCATATAACAGCAACATACATTTATGTATAATTATCACTTACTAAATTCTCTTCATAGTTAAACTGTTGACCTTGGATTTTTTTCTGGCTTAAATTACTGTCAGAAACAGGAGGCAGACAAGGCACACCTCCCTTCCCCCTGAAACATAGCCTTAGCCTTCAAGCCTAAAACAGCCTGAAGGTTGAAAAAAGGGACTGCAGGTCTGAGAATCTCCAACCAGCCTGCCCACCAGGAGGACAGAGTGGAGCCTTGGGAAGTGCATGCCCTGTTTGCAGGGGGAGGAGCCTGGCCTCTGCTGCTCCTGTGTGGTAACCTGGGATTCAATCCATGAGATGTGGCCTGTTAACAGGTACCCCTGTCACTTTGCTGAGTTTTTTTCCTTTTTGCCCAATAAATTTGGTTTCCCCTCGCTCTTCAAAGTGTCTGCGAGCCTAATCCTTCCTGGTTCTGTGACAAAAACCCGATTTTTCCTACAACATTATCATTTCAATGACTTCTGAATTTCGTCTCTTCTTTGCCAATACTTAAAGGGACATACACTCTCTTCTCATCACACTAGCTAGAAACTCCATGTAACAGACTATTGTATCATCACCATCAAACCCTTTTACTCGTCTTCCTAGGCCACACAGACCACATTTCCCAATTCAGCCTAACTCTTAAATCACTCCTACTCATTCTTTTTCACAGTTTTCCAGCTAGACAGAGCCATGTGTTGAAGTCATGCATGTCAGTAAGTCTGGATTATAAATTAAAAATAAAATTGTAAGGCCTCCGCCACCCACCATCCATCTGAATGGACTTCCTCCTTGGCCAGGGCACTCTTAAATGTAACCTGAAAGACTGCTTCAGGCCATGATGGCAAGTAGGGTGCCTCATTATACTCTCCAGCATTAACATAAACACAAACCTTCAGTCTCATAAGAGACATTTATAATTTATTTTCTTGGAAGCCTGCCACCTGGATGCTTCATCTGCATGATAAAACTGGTCTCCACAGCCCAGACATTTCCTTTCCATTGACCCCAGGTCTTTAGATAAACTCAACCAATCGTCAACCAGAAAAATTTAAATCTACCAAAATCTGTAAGTCTCCTGCCTCCACATTTTGTCCCACCTGGAACCAAACCGATATATTTCTTAAATGTGTCTGATTGAAGTCTTGTGTCTCCCTAAAATGTATAAAACCAAGATGTACCCCAACCACCTTGGGCACATGTTCTCAGGACCTCCTGAGGGCTGTGTCACAGGTCATGGTCCCTCATATTTGGCTCAGAATAAATCTCTTTAAATATTTTACAGAGTATGATTCTTTCCGTTGACAGGATCATCCCTCAAGACTGTGCACTTGAAGACACACTCCTGGCTCCTCCCTTTTTTGTGTTTTTCCTGAGCAATAAATAAACTATTACATTAAGCTGAGATTCCAGAGGTCTGTTAAAGATGATGATAGCATTTCCTGGCATTTAGATTATCCACTATCCTGGTATGTTTGTGCACAGTTTCAAATATAGATAGTTTATCATAATATTCTATTGCTATTTCAATGAGAAATTTTACGAGGAATATACGCTAAATTTAACATTAAATTAAATTTGCTGATAGTAATTTACATTTTTGCATCTATTTTTATTTTAAAAACCCATCTATAATTTTTTCTGTTTTGTTCTTTTTTCTATGTTCTAGAATACTTGAACTAGCATAGAATTATCTATTCCTTAAAATTGGATACAAAGGAAGAGAGGAAGGGAGGGAGGGAGGAACAAAAGAAGAAAAAAGGGAGGAAAGACAAGCTGTTGCTAAAAGAATGTCATTAATAATTTTTTATTTTAGAAACAGTCTCGCTCTCTCTTTCAGGTGGGAGTGCAGTGGTGTGATCTCGGCCTACTGCAGCCTCTGCCGCCTGGGTTCGAGCAATTATTCTGCCTCAGCCACTCAATTAGCTGGGATTACAGGTGAGCAACAACATGCCTGGCTAATTTTTGCATTTTAAGTAGAGATGGGGTTTCTCCATGTTGGCCAGGCTGGTCTTGAGCTCCTGACCTCAAGTGGTCCAGCTGCCTTGGCCTCCCAAAGTGCTAAGATTACAGGCATGAGCCACCTAGCCCGGCCTGTCATTAGTAATATTTAATGAATTAAACCACATTTTAAAAAGACATAGTATATTCCGGTAATATCACTTGGAATGAGCAAGCAAAAAACACTGAGAGGAGGGGCTTTTGAGGGGGAAGGAAGCAATTTAAAATAGTTCTTCCATGGTTATAAATCTGTTTCTATCTGGTCCTAAGTTTCTCATTTTTTTTTGTAAAATTAATATAGGAAAACTGTTCTGATAAGATTTTTCCATTGATTAGCCTAGACTTGCATGTATAATATCTGAAGCTGTATTACATGCCTTCTTATCCCTAATATTTTATGTTTATTCTTTGACCTCTTGATTAAATTGGCCAGGTTTATCTATTTTGTGGGTATTTTAAAAAGAAAAACAAGCAAACAATACTTATTCATCAATTTTAATACTTTTCTCCCTTCTAATTTAAAAAATTATTAGTCTATTAATAATTTTATTTTTCTAAAGGCTGACTTTTTTCCTTTTTCTCACATCTTGACATCAGTAGAGTTTAATTTTCATTCTTTCTTTAATAAAATTACTTAAGGCTAGGAATAACTGAGCTGTGCTCACGTTTTTATGTGTAACAATCTCAGTGTTGTAGGTCATCTACTTCAAAATTTCAAGCTTCCCCTTCAAAATACTGTTTAAAAAACTTTGTAAAACCAGTATTTCTCTCAACCTTTGTGTAATATCTGGTTTTACTTTAATGTGGTCAGATAATATAACCTGTATTATATCTACTCTGGGAAATTAGGGGTTTTCTTTGTTAGCCTAGAGTATGATCAGTTTTTATAAATGTTTCATGAACATTTATATATTCTACTTATAGAGTAGAATTTTTATATAGATATTAAATTTCCTGATCATATTATTCAGATCTCTCACCACACACCCACCAGATCATCTTACATTCAACTAAACATAGGCTCACACGACTATCATAGGCTATCCTTAGCATCAGTTAACATAGAAGGCTGCAAGGAAGACTTGCTATCACAAAAAGAAAATGTGTAGGAAAATAAAATAAATTTTGCATCAATAAAAATGTTATGATCTTATATGCATTTTTAGAATCCTATAAAAGTATGTTGCTTTTTGAGATAATTTTTTACATGTTTTATAAAAGCATTTCTACTTTTAAGTCAATTTTGGCAGTGCAATTAGGACTATCTGCATTCAATTTCCAGCAATGGAGTGATGGCTTTACTTTTTAAAAAATCAACTTTAATATATAACTAAATTAGTAAATAATAGAGAATTTTTTCCTTCCATTCATCTTATTGTCATTAAAGTAAAATGGCTACATAAAGTGTAATAGGATATTTAGGGGTGTGCTACACACATCAATGTAATGAATATTAAAAATAACAGATTGCTAGATATCTAGAAGTACCACTATCCAACAATGCCTTTAATTATAATTACTTCCCTCTCAGAAATGTAATTAATATTCATGTTTGTCCACTGTGGGAGAGAATATACTATAAATCCAAACGTGTGCATAAAACATTGTTCCTATTATATGTGGACACCAGGTGATTCAGAGAATGGAAAGAAGATAAAGAGAAACTGTGAGGAAAAATCAGACGAGATTTCTGTTTGAAATGTAAATGTCATGGATATGCTGAGTTTTCTGAGTATCATTTATTTCTGTCTACACCATTATTACAGGAACTGAAAAATCTGAACATAACAAATATGAGCATCTTGAAACCACAAAGGCAATTGGAACAATAAGGAGATATAAGGGGAGCAGCTGTGTCCCTTTTATCTCCTTATTGTTCCAGTTGCCTTTGTGGTTCCAAGAAGCAAGATCACTGAGCAAATCATATTAAGAATCTCAAGTCTGTTGATAAAAATGCTCGACAAGGTCAAGCTATCAGGTGAAGGACTGAAAAGTGCAGGTGCTATAAAGAGGAAATGTAGAATGGGTTAGTGCCCTCAATCTCTTTCAAAAATATGATTTCATCAAATTATATATCATTAATTTATAAAAATGACAAAATGTGATGGAGATGGTGTTTGACCATCTGCTGACATAGCAAAGTTGTTAAGCCAAATTTGGCTCTGAGGCTAATTTTTCTAAAGCAGATCCTGATCTCTCACTGATTTTTTTCTTTTTTTTAAGTCAGAGTTTCACTCTGTGGCTCAGGCTGGAGTGCAGTGGCACAGTTTCGGCTCACTGCAACCTCTGCCTCCCAGGTTGAAGTGATTCTCATGCCTCAGCCTCCCAAGTAGCAGGGACTACAGAGGCATGCCACCATGTCCAGCTGATTTTTGTATTTCTAGTATAGATGGGGTTTCGCCATGTTGGCCAAGCTAGGCTCAAGTGATCCACCTGGCCTGGTCTCCCAAAGTGCTGGGACTACAGGTATGAGCCACCACACCCAGCCATCTCATTGATTTTTATCACAAGTCAGATGTATATGTATTTTTTTTTTTTTTTTTAAAGATGGGGTTTCACCATGATGGCCAGGCTGGTCTTGAACTCCTGACCTCAGGTGATCTACCCGCCTCGGCCTCCCAAAGTGCTAGGATTATAGGCATGAGCCACTGCGCCCAGCCAATCTATATGTACTTCTAAACAAGTGTTATTTGATTATGTTTTGATTTATTGAGGAATTTTCAGAAACAGCAGAAAACTATTGGCAAGAAAGATTTGAGATTGTGCTTAGCCACATCAAGAAAACTTCCTGGCATTTTCCTACTACAGAATCCGAACTTGCTCCTCCACCCCACCCATCAACATTTAGCTACCTACAGATTAACTGCTTCCACCCAGTGAACAATAATGCTGTTAGACAGATACCTCCACATAGCCAGTTAGCTGTCCCTGGGCCTCAGTAACAGAAATATCTTCTCTTTGTTTTCTGTTCTGGCTCCTCCTCCTCTCTGTTCTGTACCACTGCCACCCCATCCCTTCTTCACGCTCCCCCCTACCCCATCTTCCACTTTTAATGACTTGTCATGCCAAAGTACCTACCTAGATAACCCAAAATAATTTCCCTTTGATCAGCAAATTCCAGTTTGTCACGTGTTAAATTACTAGAATGGAGTCACTTGTGCTAGATGCCATGTCATCAAACTAAATTTAAGAACAGGCCAGTTTTCTAAAAACGGGGATTCACAGTAACCAACCAAAAGGGGCCCAGTAAACCCGAGACAGGGTGATAGGGAAGCACCCTTTCCCTTAGCTCATCCAAGGTGTTAACCAATCCACTTTTTGTACTAATTTTGTTTCCTTGTTCCTGCTCAGGTTACCTTACAAAAACCAACTCTGCTGCCACCTCCTCAGAGCTCCAATCTATTTTGTAGACTGGATGCTGCCTGATTCATGAATCACTAATAAAAGCTAATTAAATCTTTGTAACTCAGTTTGTTGAAATTTTGATCTTTGATATGGGAAACATTCACAGGTTCCAGGGATTAGGACATGCACATCCTTGGGGGATGAGAGGGATTATTCTACCTGCTACGCTTCTGGCATACAAAGCCCTCTATAAGCTATCTGCTATTTTGGCACATGGTATGCACCTAGTAAATACTTCTTGAATGGTACTCTTGCAATTACCCACTGCTCAGTGAAACAAGATAATTTATACTTGCAAAATCTAAAAAACAAAACTACACCAACAAAACATGAGTGGCTTAAATTCAGCGTTTCTCAAACTTAGCACTAACAAACATTGGACAGATAATTCTTTGTTATGGGGGTTGTTCTGATACAGACAGGAGATAGGGAAATACTGGGTTCCCTGGCGAAGGCCCCACCCTCAAGCCTGGAAACTCAAGGCCCTAAGTGGGAACAGGCATTCCTGTTTTCACGCCCAAAAGCTTCCGTATGGTGCACCACACCCACGTATCCTGTACCCAATAAACCCCAACCCACAACTCCAGAAGGTGAAGAACAGAAGAGGAGAACAGCAGAATGGCACGGCAGAGAAGGAAAGAAGACAAGGAGCATCTGAACGCTGAGAGGAGTTCGGCTGGGGCAGTCAGAGAGAATACTGGCCATTAGATGGCTAAACTCTAGGAGAAGATATACTTCTCACTCTATCCCCTTTCCAGCTCCCCACATATCTTGCTAACAGTCATCTCTACCATTCAGTAAAAACCCCATATTCACTATCCTCAAGTCTGTGTGTGACCTGATTCTTCCTGGATGCCAGACAAGAACCTGGGTACTAAGAGGGCACTGAGCTGGTTAATGCTTAAGCCATCGGTAGACGGCAAAGCTAAAAGAATGCACTGTAACACATACACACTTGGGTTTGGGGGTTGCAGGCTACCACCCCCAGCTGCTGTCATGGGGCCAGAGCCTAAGGGTACTTGCTCTGGCTCCTGCACCTACCTGTCTGCAGGCTCCCCCTCCTGTAAGGGGCTTGAGCACCAGTGGATGAGTCACACCCCTGTCACATACTGTGAGGGGGGGTCAGGGAATTAATCCATTTCAGTTCTAAGTATTGCAGAACTTTAGCAACAGCCTTGACTCCCAACCATTACTGCCAGTAGCACTTCCCTGCCCTGTAACAGGGACTCAGGGGAGGGAGGGATGGACAGGCAGAACACAGAGGATTTTGAAGGCAGTAAAATTCTTACATATGATACTACAATGGTAGACACATGTCATAATACGTTTATTAAAACTCACAGAATGTACAATACCTGAGGGAACCCTAACATAAAATATTAATTTTCAGTGATGAGTCAGTGTAGGTTCATCAGGTATAACAAATGCAAGACCACTGTGGAATAGGATGTGGACAGGCGGTGAGGTTTCGTCTCTGTGCGGGCCAGGGCATATATGGGAATTAAAATGCCAAATGAGAAAACTCAGTGGGGAGAAAAGAGACAAAAGGGCTATTACAGATGGAAGGACTAGCATGTAACAAAAGCGGAAACCATGTAACGTGTGGAAACAAGCCATTTGGTTTAGCCAGTGAAGGAGACAGAATGGGAAAACAGGACAAGGTTTAAAAGGTTGGTTGGAGGCAGAATGCAGAGGTCTTTCTTAAAAGAGTGACAAAAAGTTTAATTTTTATTCTAGTGGTTTCCAACCCCAACTGTACACCAAAAGAACACGTGAAGCTTTTAGAAAATAGTTTGGGGGCCTGATTCCCAGGCCCCCAAATCCAGTAAGTCTCAAGTAGAGAAGGTGAGGGCTATGGCTTGTCCAAAGGTAAAAACAGCAAAAGAATATTGGGCTCTAGGATTTAAGAGGACAAAGTAAGGAAAAATTGTAGGGCTCCAGATAAAGATACAAAATAGATCTACCAAAAGAAAAGGACTGCTTAGTAAGGAAGAAGAGGCCATGATGAGAGAGAAATGGAGTTCAAGGTTTGGGGTCAAGATGTGGCATGAGAGGCCAGGAATGGTGGCTCACACCTGTAATCCCAGCACTTTGGGAGGCTGAGGCGGGTGGATCACTTGAGGCCAGGAGTTCAGGACTAGCCTGGCCAACATGGCGAAACCTCGTCTCTACTAAAAATATGAAAATGAGCAGGCAGTGATGGTGTGTGCCTGTAATCCCAGCTACTTGGGAGGCGGAGGCAGGAGAATCACTTGAACCCGGGAGGCAGAGGTTACAGTGAACTGAGACAGCACCATTGCACTCTAGCCTGGGTAACAGAGTGAGTCTCCAAAAACCAACCAAACAAAAAAAGATGTAGCATGACAACAGAAGTGATCAATGCTGATGGAACTGCAGTAGCTGAGAAAAGAAAAAAGCTTTCTCAACTCATAACCTGAATGGCACTGCATGTAAGCTGAACACTAAAAAGTATTTTCAACAATGCTATAATTTATGTTGATTACTGAATGCTATAAGGATTCTCAAGTGGTAGTTCTGAAGCCACCAATAAGATGATGAATTACTCTCATATTATTTATAAAAGGAAATTTTATTTTATGCATACATTTAAAAATTACTGATATTTAATTAAGAAAAACACAGTACCTTATCAGTACCAATACAATTCTATCTTTATGCTAGTTCTGTTGAGGTTTTCTAGACACAAATGGGAGCTGGCAAAAGAATCAATTTACTGGTTCTCAGTGGTCAAAATCATCCAGGGAAGAGTTTAAAAACTCCCACCCCAACCACTACCACAGGGTACCCTGTTGATATTTGACATGGAATAAAAATTTGCAGAAAACCTTATGAAATGTTTTCAACTCATAATAGTGTCACTTTCCTTCTGACAATGCTTTCTAAATTCTAGTAAGTCTAAAGAAAGCTTCTAGATCCAAAAGTTAGATAAAATGAAAGTTTTCAGAGAGCTAATGAGGGAAGGAGGGGAAAAAGCAGGGAGGGGGAAATGAGGGAGATGTCTGTGCTCTAAGAGAAAAATGTTAGCTATGTGTAGGCTCTGACTGCAGGACAATTCTACCCCACAGTGTGGTACTCCTGTCCATCCTTGATCCAGTGTGATATCTGGCAACTGGAGTACAGAAACAATAATCGCTCTAAGATAGTACACAAGCCATGCTCAGGATGTGTTACATATGGCACGAAACTTAGGATGTACTTATAAATTTATCAAATCAAATGCAACTCAACCTAACGTGCAGTTTGCTTACATATGTTAAGAGTCCAGGCAGAAGACTATGATGCCAGGCTTGCCAGAGCCACAGTCTACACATACTTGGTTGCATTAAAAAGCTAAGTAAAGCTGCAGATTATGTTTGCCATATAATCTAGTTTGGTTCACAACACATTCAAATGATAATGCTCACACCATTTTAATTTCAGTGGTTTGTAATGAGAAAGAAGGGTTTTCCTTTTTTTTTTTTTTTTTTTTTTGGGAGACAGGGTCTCGTTCTATTGCTCAGGCTGGAGCAGCAGTGGCATGATTTTGGTTCACTGCACTTGCCATCTCCCAGGTTCAAGCAATCCTCCCACCTCAGCCTCTTGAACAGCTGGGACTATAGGTGCACACCACCACGCCCAGCTAATTTTTGTATTTTTTTGTAGAGGCTGGATTCTGCTATGTTGCCCAGGCTGGTCTTGAACTCCTAGGCTTAAGCCATCCTCCCATCTCTACAAAAAATTTAAAAATCAGCATGATGGCATGCACTTGCAGTCTCAGCTACACAGGAAGGTTCGTTGAGCCCAGGAGGTCAAGGCTGAGTAAACCACGTTTGTACCCACTGCACTCTAGGCCAGACAACAGAGCAAGACTCCATCTCCCAAAAGATAAAAAATATAATAAAATAATAATAATACTTTGTTAGCTGGTATCATAGAGTTGTTCGAAACCATTAAAATGCTCAAAACAATAATTTGGAAATTATAACTTTTAAGTGACTATAAGTCAGATTTCACCAAAAAATTATTAAAAAAACTTAAGGTATTAATATATTAGCTCAAGTCTTTATAGAAAAGGACATGAAATTAATATTCTACTATTAGAATATACTGGACAGAAAGGAAACATATATTAAATGAAAAGCTTGAGCTGCATTTGCTATTCTATTATTTCACCAAAATGAAAGGTAGAGAGAGAGGTTGAATGAAAAAGAAGATCAAAAGTCTGGACAGCTTAATAGCTTTCCTGAGTGTAAATTTCATCCTTATTTGAAATAAAATATAGAGAATTCTCAGAAACCGATGACAATTTAGATCATCTGCCTTTCTGAACTACAATCACTATTGCCATTCTCTACCAAAGCAGCTGTTGAAACACAGACACCACATTTTATGGACTACTATAAGACCACAACAGTAAGCAAATCAAATTTTCATTTATGTGACCTAGGAACTAAGCGGTATATTTTTCTTCCTAGTAAATAATTTCATTTTAATTCCTAGCTAGTAAATAATTTCATTTTAAAATGAGAAAAACCTTTGCTGCTATATTTCTTTTATAAATAATTATTCATAACAATTTACCAGCAAATGTTTCCTCTTTCACTTTGAAGAAAGAACCAAGATATCCTGGACAGCTCTCAAAAAATGTCTAATGTTATAGACAACACAGTGCAAGAATGACATAATTACTGAAAAAATACATTAATTTATACTTATTATTCTAAGAGACAAGTGAAACAAATTTTGTTTAAAGTTGTTGGAAATGAGCTCATATTCATAATTAGATTTATTAAGTGTTATAATACACAATCCCAGCTTCAGTTGAAAACTGCTGTGGTATCATCAGCATATCTAAGAACAGTGGGTATCCAAGAGCAAGACCAAGGAAATCTTACTAGAGATGACAATATAAATCTACATTAACTATCTACTGTAGTAAATTACTTCAAGTAAAATCAGCCACTTAAAGAATGGTTGTTCTATAAACCAATACTACAAATAATTAGAATGATAAAGTGGGGGTGTGAGCAGTGGAAAGACAAACTGTTAGGTTATACTTAAAGGTTATCATTACTGTAGGTGAAAAAAATACACTTTCCATGTCTTTAAGATACCACATAGGCCAGGCGCGGTGTCTCACACTTGCAATCCCAGCACTTTGGGAAGCCCAGGCAGGCAGCTCACCTGAGGTCAGGAGTTCGAGACCAGCTTGGCAAACATGGCAAAGCCCTGTTCCTACTAAAAATGCAAAAAAAATTAGCCGGACATGGTGACACGCACCTGTAGTCCCAATTACTTGGGAGGCTAAGGCACGAGAATTGCTTGAACCTGGGAGGCAGAGGATGCAGTGAGCTGAGATCATACCACTGCACTCCAGCCTGGGGTGATAGAACAAGACTGCATTGCAAAAAGAAAAAAAGAAAGAAAGAAAGAAAAAGAAAAGAGAGGAGAAAAGAAAGGATACCACAAAACAGTTTAATTTCAAAGGAAAAATGCTTCTGGAGGTTAACAGTCATGCACTGCTTAAAGATGAGGATATGTTCTGAGAAATACATTGTCAGGCAAGTTCCTTGTGTAAACATGGAGTGTGCTTACAAAAACCCAGATAGTACAGCCTACTATACACCTAGGCTATATGGTATAACCTATCGCACTTACACAACAAATCTGTCCAGCACGTTACTGTAGTGAAACTGTAGGCAAATGTAACAAAGTGGTATCTGTGTATCTAAACACATCAAAACACATAAAAGCCATAGTAAAAATAAGGTATCATAATCTTACTGGATCACTATCATATACAGTCTGCTGCTGACCAAAACGCTGTGTTGCTGAGCAATGCATGACTGTGCAGCAGGTCCTTGCTAACAACATCATTTCATTATAACTCTGATGAGGAAAAAAATGGATTCCAGGCTGCGGCCACTGTTTGTATGGAGCCTGCATTTTCTCCCCATGTCTGTGTAGCTTTTCTCTGGGTACTCCAGTTTCCTCCCACATGCCAAAGCTGTGCACATTAGGTGAACTGGCATGTTGAAATTGTTCCCATCTGAGTGAATGTGAGTGTCCAGGAGTACACTCTGTCAGGGAATGGTGTCCTGTTAAGGGCTGGGTCCCATCTTGCACCCTTAGCTACTAGGATAAGCTTCCACCACCCACTACCCTAAATCAGAATAAGTGGGTTGGAAAATGAATGAATGAATACAAGTTATCGTCATATAAATGCTGCTCTATGGAAGTGTTCAGAGAGCCCACCAGATTTGTTCTTTTCGTTTTTGAAGGACATGGTAGTAGGAGGTGCTCCTTACAATTTTCACTTTGCAAACATTTATTCCTTGATTTAATCCACCACTATATCCATCATCACTTACTGATTCACTAAAAAAGTGGGTAAATAATTATTTAACTTGTTTTCATTAATCTTTCTTAAATGTATATACAGTTCACACTGGCTGCAATGTTGAATATTAAAATTGCTTTGGATCTTTATTTAGAAGTTTGGTGATGTTTTTATTACCAGAAATAGGCCATAGGAACTTCTTGTTTAGATCAATTGCCCATGGTACAATTAGTTTAATTACATGTTGTGCTGACACAGTTTCCAAGAACCTATCAGTGATGTTAAATGAGGACTTACTATATGCACATAGTTTGGGGGAAGAAAAGGAATGATATTAACGAGTTTTAACAACAATTTTTCAGTTCACAGGCCCTAGAAATTTGCTAATCCAATTTCTACCACTTTTCACAGATAAGGCAAAAACAGTTCTAAAAAGACAAGGTGACTTGCTCAAGGTCACAAGTAATAGTACAAAAAACCCCCTAGAATTCAGGTCCTAAGAATCCTTGGATGTTGTCCTTTCCACTATATTATGTGCTACGGGGATGATATCTAGCATAAAAGCAAAGTAAAATGAGTTAAATTCAAACATTTTAAAAGAAGGCTCTCAGAGCAGTGCAATGTTAGCTACGAGCTAAGGATTAAGCCCTTGAGGGCTAACGTGTAGTAATGCAAGGTGTAAATACAATGTTCAGATTAAAATGATAGCTAGCACTTACAGAGTAATTACTAGGCATCCAGTATTATCCCATAACCATTTTATATATTTATTTATTCTACCTATGAGCTAGATACAATTCTTTCACTTTGCAAATGAGGAAAGAAGCTGTAATAAAGCTAGCTAAATGATGAGGCCAGAAAACGAGATTCCAAAAGGGGAAAAAAGTTTCTTACGTACCTATTTTACATTCATGATCAAAATAAATATTTAAACATTCAAGATTATACATAATTTTAAAGGCAAGATATTTTAGGTATTTCCCATTTGTTTGTTCTTTTTTCCTTATCAGATTCCTCTGGTGAGAATTACTGGTTTTTACAAAAAGTTAGTGGTTAACTTAAGGGCATTCTTTTTTTTTACAGAAGCCTGTGATGCAGATCAGCAAAGGTCATGTAAAGATCTATGCAATAATAGGGAATGCAGGGAAATTTCAGTACATCTTCTCAAAACAGAAGAATAATCATTTCAACTTAAATAAGGTTTGCAGGTCACGCGTTTTCTGTAAGTAAAAACTAAATCATCTGCTCTGCACTAAGGCAAGCAACAATTGCTTCAGATGAAAAGTTAACCTCAATTTCCTGTACTAGGAATAAAATTTATCTGTTTTAGGGTACACTTTGCAGTAACTCTGTAACATGGGATGGATAGATATACATCTGGATGGACAAATGGACTACAGTTATTTCTGAACCTACAGAAAATGATAACATATGGTTCTTAATTTTTAGAAACTACTTTTATAACTTACCATCTTTTTCCTCTTATCTTGTTCTGTGGGTGGTTCTTCATCTTCTGTAACTTTTGGTTCCTCAAGATGAGACATCAACATACAGCTATAATAATTTTTTAAAAAACATGTTTTAAATAAACAATGTCTGTAGACACTTAATAAGTCCTTAAAATCACTAAGAACATGAATAATTTTATGTACCGAAATGTGAGAAAGACTAGATAATTTAGATTTAAAATCTAACAAAATTTTTGAATTATGAAAAGATATCTCACTATAAAAAGGGTCCCACTAAAACGTTTTAGAGCATTTTACTTGCGCATTTAAGACAGTAATTCTTTTTAGTTTTTGAGATGGAGTTTTGTTCTTGTTGCCCAGGCTGGAGTGCAATGGTGCTATCTCAGCTGACCACAACCTCCGCCTCCCAAGTTGAAGTAATTCTCTTGCCTCAGCCTCCTGAGTAGCTGGGATTACAGGCATGCGCCACCATGCCCAGCTAATTTTGCATTTTTAGTAGAGGGTTTCTCCATGTTGGACAAGCTGGTCTTGAACTCCCAACCAAGTGTTGGGATTACAGGCATGAGCCACCGTGTCCAGCCGATAGTAATTTATTTATAGGCAACTTCTGAAACAATGAAACATCAACTGACAAAGTAATGCATGTATACCCTTTATGTTATTTTAAAATGACACAAACTCTTAGAATACTTCTTTTCTGCTAATTTTCACATCTACAGAGTTTTATACATGCAATAATTTAAACATCACAAACATATTAATTATGTAACAATCTACCTTGTGTTCCAAATGACATTACTGTGCTGTGAGAAACTTGTCCCTTAGAGCTTGTACTTTCTGGGTAGTTATAAACCATTTTATTTTTATTTTCTGCACCATGCTCTTTACCATTAGCAGAGATAACAGAAACAGTTTCCTGTTCAGTCAATACTGGTTCCAGGGAGACCAGAAATGAACACTATCTAGTGAATCAAACTGATGGAACAAACTCCACTGTTTACTGATTTGTAACATGAGAATTCAGTACTATTTATCAGCATGATCATAGGTTCTTAACCAATAAACTGTGGCCAAGACAGTTTGGTTTCTCTTGTTTTGTAGCAAGTATAGGTGAAGGACAATTCCTGACTCAGCTGTGTAAATGGCTTTTAATATAGAATTAAAACACAGGTGCTGATACTAGAAAAGTTGATCAGCCTTATTTTTGCAGTGGAAATGAGTGTCCTTCATTTCTATTTCCTACCATTAACAAAAACAATGTGTGGGCTGGGTGTGGTGGCTCATGCCTGCAATCCCAGCACTCTGGGAATCTGCACTGGGTAGATCACAAAGTCAAGAGATCAAGATCATCCTGGCCAACATGGTGAAACCCTTATCTCTACTAAAAAAAAGAAAAAAAAGAAAAAAAAAATTTAGCTGAGTGTGGTGGTGCACACCTGTAGTCCCAGTTACTCAAAAGAGGTTGAGGCAGGAGAATCGCTTGAACCCAGGAGGCCGAGGTTGCAGTGAGCCAAGATTGCACCACTGCACTCCAACCTGGTGACAGAGCCGGGGGCGGGGGGGTTTGGAGTGACTGCTGCTGATCCCGTCAGTGCCTACTGGTGTGATCAAAGAATAAAAACCTTAGGCTAGAAATAAGAAGTCCCTGAAAAACAGCAAGAACTCAATCTCTAACTTGCCTTGACCTCTTGGGGCTGCAATGCTTTTGTCTGCCATGACATAATAAGAGTATGGGTCAAGTAGCTGGCCAGTGAACTCCATCTGACACAAAGTGAGACAATTACATTATTCTATCAACCCAAAAGCTAAAAAGGTCTACATCCCAGTTTGTATTTTAGAACTGAATAGTAATATGGGGTTCCCTTTACACTAGCCAGTTTATGTCTGTTGCAGATTTGAATTCTAACTGCAACGATCATGGATCTGCATGAAAGCATGCTTTATTTTGCATCGAATTCTTCCACTGTATTCCAAAGTCTATTAACTTACTTACATAGTGAATGCTCTCTGTTTTTCCTTCCCTAAATTAAAAGATTTATCATATTAAGGCCAGGCATGGTATGGCACACACCTGTAATCCCAGCACTTTGGGAGGCTGAGGTGGGCGAATCACTTGAGTTCAAGACCAGCCTGGGTAACACGGTGACACTCCTTCGCTACTAAAAAAAAAATATAGTAACTAGCCAGGCGTAGTCACAGGTGCCTGTAACCCCAGTTACTTGGCAGGCTGCGATGGAAGAATCGCTTAAACCTGGGAGGTGGTGGTTGCAGTGAGCTGAGACTGCACCACTGCACTCCAGACTGGGTGACAGAGCAAGACTCCATCTCAAACAAATAAAAAGATATATTAATATTGGAGCATATTCTGGAGATACATACATACATATTCTGTTTCTTTCACTGACCAAAAACTAGACGAAAAAACAGTATTTGAAAAGCCCAAACCTAAAACTGTCCTGCAGGAAAATGTTCAATTAAAAGTCGAATCTCATTTTGTCGACAAAGATTAAAGATAGACAACCATGCTTTACATAAAAGACATGTAAGAATTAACAGATTCCTAATAAACTAAAATGTGTAGACTGTGCATGCATTAATAGTTACACTAAAAACAGTAAACACAACAGTTTAAAATAGGAATGACTAACATGAATGTAAGTGGCCACTCCTCCATTCTAAACTCATGGCAGAAATCACCAAATAGATCCAGGTACTCCAGTCCACTAAATAAAAATCTTTCTCAAAAAGAAACTCAACCAGCTAAACAGAACCAACAGGTGTTAGCATGAAAAATAAAGCCTTTTAAGTCATTTCTGGGTTTAAAGATACCTGAAGTAATACCTTTCATTTAATCTATACAAACTCTGCCCTAAGTAGTTCAGCCATTTTACAAATGAGAAAAGACTGAATTTACAAACATTAATTGGGCACTGATAAATAGTATTATTCCTCAAATTTTTTTTTTTTTTGAGACGGAGTTTTGCTCTTGTTACCCAGGCTGGAGTGCAATGTTAGATTTTGATGGAGCCTGAGAATCTGCGTTTCTCACAAGTTCCTCTGTGACGCTTTCTCATCATTTCCTACATAATGTTAATGCTGCTGTTGAGGAAGTTGTTGGGACACACCTTTTGTTAACCACAATCCTAGCACTTTGGGAGGCTGAGGTGAGCAGATCACTTGAGGTCAGGAGTTTGAGACCAGCCTGGTCAGATTGTTGAAACCCCATTTCTAATAAAAATACAAAAATTAGCCAGGCATGGTGGCACGTGCCTGTAATCCCAGCTACTCGAGAGGGTGAGATGAAAAAATTGCTTGAACCTGGTTGGCAGAGGTTGCAATGAGCTGAGATCATGCCATTGCACACCAGGCTGGGCAACAGAGCGAGACTCCAGCTCAAAAAAAATTAATAACAATAAAAATAGTAACTTATGAGTTGCTTCACATGTGACAAAACAGACACTACTCAGTTGGTCTCTATATTGGACACTTCGCTTGCCTATTTAATTAGCCTCCTTCTTAACTGAGCCCCGAATGTGTCCAGTTATCCTCTTCTTCCATGCTACCACTATTTCAGAAAAAGCTGATCCCAGCCCCAATGCCAGTGGTTCAATAAGCAATCATGGAGATCCCATTCCCTTGGTCAACGATTACTTTCAGCAGGGGCATGTTTAAGGCATTCTGGCCAATCAGGCATAAAAAGACGTCTAATGCCATCATTTCCAGAAAAGGTTTGCTTTGATTTTTAAAAAGACATAAGGAAGAAGATTACTTATCTGTCACGGGCAATGCCATGAACTATAATGCCTAAAACTACTTTTTATTGATAAGGGATAGTAGCCTGCAGATGAGGTTAATGTGCTGAGGGGATGGTGTAGAAAAAAAAACCTGGGGCTTTGATGACGTTGCTAAGGCCACAATCAGCTAATCCTGCAGTCACTTACCTACAATCATTACGTCAGGGGTCCCCAAACTTTTTACACAGGGGGCCAGTTTACTGTCCCTCAGACCGTTGGAGGGCCGCCACATACTGTGCTCCTCTCACTGACCACCAGTGAAAGAGGTGCCCCTTCCTGAAGTGTGGCCGGGGGCCGGATAAATGGCCTCAGGGGGCTGCATGCGGCCCACGGGGGCCATAGTTTGGGGACGCCTGCATTAGGTTATCAGAAACAACTAATTCTTTATTGTTAAAATGGAAAGCCCTTTTACAGTCCCTTATATAAATACCTCATGAAAAATGCATTTCTGGACTCAGGGCATGACACTCCAATGAGAATAAATATTATGAGTCTCTTTCTCGTGTGTTAAATTACATTTAGCCTAAAGTTTCCTCCTCACATATTTTAAGTTCAACCTGAAGGTCTCTCTGTACATAGTAAAGTGTAACCTAACTGGAAGTGTAAAGAGACTGTAACCTACTCTTGTACCAATCAGAGTTTCACAGGTGGCTGACTGTTGAAACCATGTTCAAATAAGGCAAACGCAGAGCTCTAACCAATCCAGCTGTTTCTGTACCATTTCCCTTTTCTGCTCATAAATATTATCTTGACCAGATGTAGCCCTGAAGACACTGAACCGATTCTGGTTCTGGGGGCTGCCCAATCTGTGAACAATTAGTTGCTTAATAAAACTCTTGTTAAATTCTTATTAAAATCCTTTCAATCCTGTGTTAACAGTTTTCTGTTATAATGAGCACGTGCTTTCTGTCTCCAATCCTCTTACAGTCACTAGACTGAATATAAGCAACTAAATATTGTATATTAGCAGTAAAGACAAAGTGCCATGAAGAAACGGGGAAAGATGCAATGATTCTTTCTATAAGTCTGCAATGCAATTGTAGCAGTAGATATTTGCTAAGGAGGATAAGGGTGAGGGCTTGACACACCAAGGAGCAGAAATATTATTAGTCAAGCCATGAGTATAAAAATGTATGGCATGTTTACAGAATGATGAAGAATAATCCAGGGAGGCAAGAGATAAAGCTGGTGACTGAGCACAGAATAGAGCCCCATTAACTTGATCCTGCAAGAAACTGCGTTTTTAATTTTAAGTGGAGCAGAATGGATCAAACAGGGGCAAGTTAAGAAAGAGAGACTTCCCAAGGAGGTCACAAGGATCTACACAAGTTAAGATAACATAGAGATGTCAGAATCCAGGAACCAACGTTTCTTCTAGTATTCTCTAATCCATTCTGAAGAGCTGTCTGGTGGGTCAATGTATTGAATGAAGGAAAAAACACCTTATAAAAGCCTAATTTTAACTTTCAGCATCCCAGGCTGTTCTATTGATCTGAGACCACTCACCAGCATCTACCCTGACAGTCTTCCTCCACAACAGACCAAAGTAACCTTTCTAAGCATAAATCTGATTATGTCCCTCCAGTGTGGAAAAAACCAGTGGACCTCCATTGACTACAGAATACAGAATAGTTTCAATTAAGACTATTTCCTTTAGACTTGGTATGTTTTGTACTTTCTAGCTATAAAAACCACAATTTCTGAGTCCTTTTCTAATTAAATTTTAGTGGCTCTAGACATCTTAAAATGCTGGCTAAATTCTTTTTTTTTTTTTAAAGACAGGGTCTTTGCTCTGTCACCCAAGCTGGAGAGAAGTGATGCAATCAATCACAGCTCATTGCAGCCTTGACCTCTCAGGCTCAAGTAATCTTTCCACCTCAGTCCCTGAAGCAGCTGGGACTAAAGGCATGTGCCTGGCTAATTTTTAAATTCTTTTTTTAGAGATGGGTCTCAGACTCCTGGGCTCAAGAGATCCTACTCTCTTGGCCTCCTAAAGGGCTAGGATTACAGGCGTGAGCCACTGTGCCTGGCAGCTAAATTCTTTCTTCCTTTTTACTTCCCAAAACTTGGCAAGGCATTGTCAATTTCATTTCCCAACATTCCTTTCAACAAATTTTTTTTTTTTTAAATAGTAAAAGAGAAACACTCTAACCAGACAAGCAGAAATCAAAGAAGGCAAATCTCTAGCCTCAGGAATATATTTTCCTGGCTTAATAAAAACTCTAGTTAAATAAAAAGAAAACAACCAACCAAATCACAAACCCACCAACAAAACCCCAACAAACAGATTCATAAACTCTCAAAATGGAATTCTTCTTTCTTCTAAAAGAATTCATTTCTGTACAACCCTGAAGAAATACTAGCATCAAGATTAGTAACAGGCAACTGTTGACTATCCATTTATTTTGGAAGATAAATGTTTCTACGTTTAAAAAAGAAGGATCATTAGAAGGGAAAATAAAAACCCATTTCCATTTTCTCACACAAAACGTTGTTTAAATTTAAAAATGCCTGTTTCAATATGTTATGAGGACAAATCAAGGTATAAAAATCACAGGCTACTAGGTATAAGCACAACTATGTTAAAAAATTATATATGCATGTGTGTGTCACATGTCACCCAAACTACAAATACCTTTCAACCCTCTCTAGCCATACCTACCTATCCCCATTTCCTGCTAATCCTTCCTCCAAAATCTATCTCAAATGCATCTTACCACTGCTCACCAAGGTAAGATTACTGTAACAACTACCTTTATATGGTCTTCCCACCTCCACAGTAGTAGGTTCTCAATTTTCACAGTGTATATGAATCACCATGTTTCCCGTTTGCAATGCAGATTCTACTGTGTGACCCCCAAAGATTCTGATAAGAGTCTGCACTGAGGAAGCAAAATCTGCATTTCTAACATGCATTCCAGGTTGTTCCCCTGGTCTGAGACCACTCACTAGCATCTACCCCTTTGGTTGTCCTCCACAATGCATCAAAGTGACATTTCTAAGTATAAAACTGATGAAATCACCAGTAGACCTCCACTGACTACATAATACAGACCACAATTCTTTGTATTTCACAAAGATTACTTCACTAGTTGGCTCCAATCCACTACAAATCCTTAGGAATTATTCTGTTTCCCCGGACTCCTTTCTCTCTTGCACCTGGTATTGCTCCATTGGTCCCTATCTACCCTTCCAGGCTGTGGGCTCTTTCACGTCAGAGACTCAGTTGCTTCCTCACACTGCACAGTCCCTGCCATAAACAGTTTGAATAAAAAGATGATCTGTCAACAAGGCATTCTTAGTGTGATGGCTAATTTTGTGTCAACTTGACTGAGATACTGGGTGCCCAGCAATCTGGTTAAACATTACTCTGGGTGTATCACTGAGGCTGTTTCTGGATGAGATTAGCATTTTAACATATAAACTGGGTAAAGCAGTTTGTTCTCCCTGTGTGGGTGGGCCTCAGCCAATCCACTGAAAACCTAAATAGTACAAAAACTCTGACTAGATGAGGAAGAAGTCGTCCTCCGACTGCTTCAAGCTGTGACTCTGTACTTCTTCCACCTTCAGAGCCAACTAGTTAAGTAAACTGTGAAATACAATTGTGGCTGTATTCTATAATCAATGGAGGTTCACTGGTGATTTCCACACTGGAGGAACTTCTGACTTACACCATGGGCTTTCCTGGGTCTCAAGCCTGCAGACTGTAGATTTTAGACTCCTCAGACTCCATAATCATGTGAGCCAATTCCTAACAATCAATTTCTTTATATATTTTTTTGTCTCCTGTTGGTTCTGTTTCTTTGGAGAAGCCTAATACATTACTGATGTAGGTGAAGGAAACAGAGTTTTCTTCCTTTTTTCCAATTCACTCAGTTAAGAGACTATAATAAGAATTCAAGATAACCAGAAAGATTAACTTTTTTGAGTAAACTGTTTAAATAAACAGGAAGGGGTAGTTGAAGGCCAGGTTAGCTACGTAAGTATGTATTTTATGTTTCTCATGCAGACTTTTCTGAAAAGTTATATAGTTAACTCATTTAAGTAACTTTTCAGAAAAGTCTATGTGAGAAATATAGAATACATACTTACACAGCTAACTTTACTTATCCCTTATAGTCTCATGGACTGTAATTTATAGAACTCTATGTAATTAATAGAATTACAAAGTAAGAAGATTTAATAGAGATCTAGTCTAACCACTCTTAGAAACAGAGACTCAGAAAACGTAGGTAATTTGTTTCTCAACTGTGTTCCTATATGCAAAGTACCACCCCAGAGTAAAAAGAAATCACCAAACAATTCTGGGTAAAAAAGAAACCAGTGGTCAGATATGTTCTAGCTACTGATCAATACAAAATGCCAAAGTCTATGCCTTTGTAGCCGGGATCCTAAAACTGAGTTTCCTTACTTCCAATGTTTTTCCCCTTCCAAACCACACCCTTTTCTTCAAGGCTGAGCTTGGCATATTGAGATCCTGACTCTTCTTGACTCTTCCACAAATTTGCAGTGTCACTCTACTTTTTTTTTTTTTTTTGGTAATTTTAGTAGAGATGGGGTTTCCCCATGTTAGCCAGGCTGGTCTCAAACTCCTAACCTCAAGCATTCTGCCTGCCTCAGTCTCCCAAAGTGTTGGGATTACAGGCGTGAGTAAGTTGCACCCAGCCAACTTTTCAGAGCCATAATATCCTGATTGTTAATACTATGAGACTGCACTAGATAATTTCTAAATTTTCTAGTAACTTTCACACTCTCACCTCTTACAGTTAAAACATGTTATAATTTTGTTCTACTTCCTACATCCTAACCCATATCCTTCTCTGAAGACTATAACACATAGTGCCTTTTTTCTTTCCCTGATTTACTATTAAGGCAAAATTTAGAATTGTACTGTTTGGTGTGCCCTGCACAAAACAGATATAACTGTCTGTATTCACTACTAGTGTTTTAACTGTGCTATCAACCATGTCTTCCCCTCAACTAAGCTGTATATTTCAAAGAGGTCAAGGAACATCTGATTATATCCTAAATATTTCACATATTGTTGTAAACTTCGTCACATATTATATATACAATTTACCATCATGTGCAGTTGATATGGTTTGGCTGTGTTTCCACCCAAATCTTATCTTGAATTGTAGTTCCCATAATCTCCACATGTCATGGGAGGGACTGAGTTAGAGGTAATTGAATCATGGCAGTGGTTACCCACATGCTGTTCTCGTGCTAGTGAGTGAGCTCTCACGAGATGAGATGGTTTGACAAGGGGCTCCTCCCCCTTTGCTCAGCACTTCTGCTTCCTGCCGCCATGTGAAAAAGGATGTGTTTGCTTCCCCTTCTGCCATGACTGTAGGTTTCCTAATTTAACTCACAGTTCCTCCCCAGTCCTGAGGAACTGTGAGTTAAATTTAACCCTCTTCCTTTATCAATTACCCTGTCTTAGGCAGTTCTTTACAGCAGCATGAGAATGGACTAATATAGTCGAAAACCCTTACATTAACTTAAAAAGAAAAAAAACTGCCTACATGCAT
Organism: Saimiri boliviensis; assembly: GCF_048565385.1. Classification (NCBI taxonomy): domain Eukaryota; kingdom Metazoa; phylum Chordata; class Mammalia; order Primates; family Cebidae; genus Saimiri; species Saimiri boliviensis. The sequence continues at coordinate 244,908,594 of NC_133449.1, forward strand.
AAATGCTTTCTTGTTTTTGGTTTATAGTCTCAAAAAATTTGATGTTTCCACTTCATACGAACTCTGGTGTTCTCAAAAGCTAAGTGACATGTCAGACACGTTTTGTTAATGTATTTAATAAGATTCAACAACATATATCTGCTAACCAATTTGTCAACAAAATATTATTCAAGTAAGTCTTTTCTATTTGCTAGAGATGGCATTATAAAGAGGAAAGCTGAAAAAAAGAGCATGCTCAAAACGTACTAGGAAGAAAACTTAAATGCTAAAAAATATTTGAAATTGTAAAAAATCATCAAACAATGATTAAATCAAAGAAACTCAATTCAGGTTGTTGCTGTAAAATAAAGCTGATATCAAGATCAAACAATAAATAATATCACAAGCAAAATAAACTTTTCCATAAAAAAGACAAATTATAAAACTTCCATACTGTGCTTATAGAGTGATGGTAAATAAAAATCTTGCAGCATGTATTTAATTATTCCCCAAATCCAATTGTGATTAATTAAATAATGCACCTACTCTTTATAAGTTCCTGTTTCAGGATCTTCCGTCATGACATCATGCAGGCCTTCCACTGAGATGTTTATAATCCCACAGAATTTATCTTGGATAACACTAGAATAAAAAGAAAAGCAAAACAGGTTAACTGGAGTACTCAGGTTAATTTTTTTTCCCCTAAATATCCTCTTGAACAAGAAGAAAAATTTCAGTTCTGAAATATAAAAGAAACTTTCAAAATATATTTCTTAAAACAAAAATTTTAACTCTGCCTATAACATTATAAAATTCTTTTTCACTAGATTATTCGTAAGTTTAAATACTAGATAGGTAGATTAGATAGAAAAGGACTATTTTAATATTACTGGATTTATTATAACAGTGTTATGTGACTTTTATAACTACAAAGACAAACATACAGAGTATTGACAAATAAAAATTCCTGCTCTTTTAATGACACTGTGAAGAAAAAGGACATGCCATATTCTAGAAGAAAATATTTGTAAAACAAGTATCTGCTAATGGACTTGAATCTAGGATGTAAAAAGAACCCTGCAAACACAGTAAGATGACAAATAATTTCAATTTAAAATAGGCATCAGATGCAGTGGTGCAAGCCTGCTGCAGTCCTAGCTACCTGGGAGGCTGAGGCAGGAGGATCTCTGGAGGCCAGGAGTTCAAGACTGCAGTGCACTATGATCACACTTGTGAACAGCCACTGCTCTCCAGCCTGAACAACACAGAGATCCATCTCTTAAAAGAAACAAAACCAAAACACTTTTTTAAAAAAGGCAAAAATGCGAACAGACATTTCATCAAAGATATACAGATGACATGTGAGCATCCTAAAAGGATGCTCATCATTAAGCATTAGGAAAATTTGAATTAAATAATAATAAAATTTTTTTAGAAATTTAGTGTGTGTTTATTTTTTATTTTTTATAGATTTGGGGGTAAATCTATAAAAGTGCAGAATTTGCAGACTTTACAAAGTCTAAGGAGGAAAACAGGCAGGAAATAATACAAATTTTTCAATTAACTTTTCAAAATAGTTATATAAGCTAAAACTGATGATGCAACTTTTTAATAACAGCAATCCCAAGACAGAAATGAATCAGAACCTTAATCAACTTAGAATTTTCTAAGCTCTAACCAGACCACAATTATGCTATTTATATATCGTACCTAATTAATATTTAAAGTCATTCTTGCATTATTGTATTTTAAATACAGAAAGTAAGTCAAGTGAGGGTAATTTAAGAGACTAAACATTTTTAGGCACTAAAATTCACAACCAAATAAAATATTCCCTTAACTATATTTATCTGCTTATATCATTCAACAGGGTTAAGCAAAGAACAATTTATTGAAATAGTGAAAGGAAGAAACAAGCCCTGATTTATCAGCTTTATTCCAGAATTTCTACAACAGTAGAGGCTACAACAGTGGTAACATTAAAAAATAGTTTTCCACTTTTCCCACCAGAGGAGGAAGAGCTGACAATGGGAAGAGCCCTGAGCAAGGAACAAACTTAGCTGAAATCAGCTACACTTGGCAAGCAATAATAACTGAGATGGTGGAGTGTCCACGCAGCTGCCAGCAGCTAGAGCCAAGACTGAAATCCAGAACCTTATACTGATCAAACCCAGAGGGCAGTGCTCCACGCTTGAGCTCACCATGCTGAGAAACTGCTTTTCAGAGGGCTTCTACAGAGCTCACAGCTCATCTTTTAGAAGTCATCTTTAGCTACTCTCAGTTTCTAGGCTTTGCAGGACTCCCTTCAGCCTAGAGCAATACAGCTTCTGATCCTACAACTCCATGGAGAGAAGACATCCATTTTTGAAATCTAGAGGCCACACTTCAGTCTACCTCATGAGATAGCTCTGCTGGGTAGATAACACTGGTCTCCCTTCCTGAAGACTCTGCTTCTTTGCCTTCTGTGAGCATAGCCTCTTCTGGTCACTCTTGTTGTCTGGCATAGACTTCTTCTCTGGGGGGCCCTTCAGCATCATTATTGCCCAAGGGAGTACAAAGGACCACATAAGGGAGTATGATTTTGGTGAGAAGCCAAGATCAGTCCACATCTCAAAAAGAGATGGTAGCAGCCTGAAATAGTTTGGTGGCCATGGGAATAAAGAGAAAGGGGCAGACTTGACAGATGTTTAATGGGTAAACATCACAGGATTTGGCAACTAATCGGCTATGGAAGATAAATGGGAGGAAAGAGTCTAGGACAACTGCTGGGTTTCATCTTGGGTGGGTGACTTGACTAGGTTAGTGACTTCACTCAATACAATAGGAGGTACAAAAAGAGCAAAGACATAAGAGAGAAGATGATGAATGTGGTATCCTAGAAAATGAGAGAGTGACCAACACCAAAAGTCAAGCAATCAGATAAATCAGGTTCTAAGCTGAGGAAGGGGACTGACAATTCTTTCAAAAAGCTTCTCCACGGAGGGGAACAACAGTGTAATAACCAGACGGAGTGCAGGGTTGAAGGGGTGTTTTTTGGCTGAGGGAAATGAACCAGTAGAGGTTGAGCAGATGAAAGTGCAGGTGACAAGGTGATGGCTGAAGGAGCAAGATCCCAGAGATGGGATGAAGTGGGATCATAACAGAGGCAGGGCTGAACAGAAAGGATATCTCTTTGCATGAGGCAGCAATACACAGATGGACATACTCCCTTGGAGGCTGACAGTGGGAAGCAGAAATTCCTCTATTTTGAACTTTCCTCTGTCTGTGAATTAGAAGGTGAGCTTATGTATTAGGCATGTGGGTGACTAAGCAGTTGGAGCCAAATGGTCAATGTTTACAGTAGACGGTCCTGACCAAGGACAAAGATTGCTCAATGGCACTGAGATCCAACTGCAATTGAATGCCCTAGATTTTTTAACAGCCCCAATCTGTATACTTCTATCGTTTTTAGTTGCTATATTTTACATCCAAGCAAATATTCATAGAAGAAATTGAGTCAGGCAATTCAGGCTTGGAAGATTACAAAGCTGGTAATGTTTGAGGATGAGGGGTTTAAAGAGCTGAGGGTATGAATGAGAAGTCTGAGTTGACCACAGGGCACCAGTTGGGTCAGGTAGAGAATGGGGTTAAAAGGGCGGGGGGGAAACACAAAAGGAAAAAACCCTAACACCAAGTGCAAACATCAAGGTTTATGCCAGATATGGTGGCTCACACCTGTAATTCCACTTTGGGAGGCTGCGGTGGAAGAGTCACTTAAAGCCAGGAGTTCAAAACTAGCCTAGGCAACAAAATGAGACTTGTCTCTACAAAAAATAAGAAAATTATCTGGGGGCAGTGGTGCATGCCTGTAGTCCCAGCTACTCAGTCCCAGCTGAGATATGAAGATTGCTTGAGCCCAGGAGTTCAAGGTTGCAGTGAACCATGATCGCACCACTGCACTCCAGCCTGGGTAACACAGCAAGACACTGTACATTAAAAAAAAAAAAAAAAAAAAAAAGTTTAGTGGTAAAGAGTAAGAAAACTGGAAAATATGAAGTTGCAGTAAGACAGGATATTAGCGTTTTGAGCATGGAATGTATGGATAAAGTGGAAGTGCATAGATTTTTTTAAAAAATCCAAGTCTTATAGGGCCAATTGTAAGGCCATGCTTGAAACCATTCAGGGTGGCAGAATTTGTGATGAAGACTGCAAAGCAGATTCGAGGCCTCAGTGACTCCTGCAAAATGACTGTGAGACTGGTAGAGAGCTGGTGACGTAACCAGATGGCATGGACATTCTGACCCGTTCCAGACCTCATGGAAATGGCAGAAAACTGGTCAGCATCAGAGCCTCAAATTGTGGCTTTACCAGTGACTTAACTACGTGGCCTTGGGCAAGTCAATTTAACCTCTCTGTGCCTCACTTGGCCTCATCAGTCACATGAGGACATAATAATACCCACAAGTTAAGTGCTTATAACAAGGTCTGCCACATGTACTAGAGCACTAGTTAAATGTCAGCATCATCACTATTTCTCAATTGAACAATGACGGGTTAACAGTTATCCTCTAAGTCTCTTAAACTTTTTGGTCTTCGTATCCTTTTACACTCCTAAAAACTGCTGAAGATGCCAAAGAACTTTTTAAAAAATGTATTATATCTGTCAATATTTTTCAGATCAGAAACCTGAGAAAATACTTTAAAAATATTTATACACTTAAAAATGTAATAAACTCATTACCACAGGGCACCAGTTGGGTCAGGTAGAGAATGGGGTTAAAAGGAAAAAAAAAAAAACAAAACAAAAATTTTTCCCCACACATATTTTCTAGGACACAACCTGCAAATACTTTTGTCATTCAAATGGAAACATACATCTTTTCTACACAGTAATTCTCTGCATGGTCATGGAAAAGTATATTAATAAATCTAGCTCCTCTGAAAAATACTGGCAAGAAAATAATCTAAAAAATCATAGTGGAAATTGACTATCTTAAAGTAAAAGTTGAATTTTTTTTTGCATTCAATAATGATCCTTATAAAGACTTTTATATACTAAACTATTCCTCTGATTATGTTTTATTTTTTGAGCGCGCACACACACACACACACACACACACACACACACAGCAGCCAGCACCGCCCTCCCCCAACAAAACCATTATCTTCAAGACTATAAGAAATAATTAAAATGATCTGTATGTAATGGGATGAGAAGAAATTGCCATCTTATGTGATTTTGCTGTAAGAAACAATGCCCAGTGAAGACACGTAAAGGAGATGATCAACGACTACTACAGAACTGTCTGGAAAAAAAAAAAAAAATTAAGCTAAGTAAAAATGCTTGAATAGTTCTTTTAAAAGTCACTTGACAGAATTGGTTTTTTTTTTTTTTTTTTTTTTTTTTTAAGTGATATAAAGGAATTTATCAGAGAATTGGTAATTAAGGAGCTACGGGTACAACTTCAACATTGTAGATATTGGAAAATGATGAAAATAAAGCTGTACAATATATAATTAAAAGGTAATCATGAACGTATATTTTAAGAACAAATCAAAAGGCCAACTCTGTTAATGTTACTGAAGTTATATGAAAAGGTAATTGTATTGTGGGATTAAATTCCTGGAAAAGTCTTGTACACTATACAGCTCAGATCAACATGAAGACAAAATGCTCTGGAAAACAGTGTTACATGATCAAAAGGGGATTTTGACTGATAATGATGAAGACACCAATGTCAAAGTTTGCAAGAAGCATTTGAATAAAATTGTATCATGAAATTTAAAAAAATCTCTAAAGCAAAATTTCACATTTAAATATACATGTGTAATTAAACTAACAAATTCATATAAACAGATATTTGACTATTTTGTTACAGCTTTAGAATAATAATGTGTTCCAGTTGCCCAAAAATCTTTATACTCAATGACCTTTCTCTGAGCTCCAGAACCCGAAGTCCACCAGTATCCTTCTCATCTACTCTTGGCACTCTCACAATCATCTCAAAATTAAGAAATCCAACACCAAACTTACGAGTGCCTCCCCAACAAAAACAAGGAAACCAAACACAAAAAAGAAAATCAAAGCCAGGCTCTCTTCCTGTTTCCCTTAACTGAATAAAAAGCATCTCTATCAACCCAGTGACTCATGCTAGAAACTAGGGATTCAGTTTACCTTTCTTCTCATTCACCCTTCCAATTTACCCTTCTCATTTACTCAATACATTATCACTCAATTATGTCAAATTTATCTCTGAAATTTTTCTTGTTTCTCCTCCTTTATATTCTTACTATTAACACAGTGCAACAAGCCAATTCTGTCTCGAGTTTAGAGTTTAAACTACTGCCTACTTTCCCAAACAAGGAAGCTTCTACTCTTGACTTCCTCTAATCCATTCTCTATGTACCAGACTAGAATGTTTTTACAAAATCAGGTATCTTTTCCTTGCTTTAAAGCGAAAGTTTACACCTTTCAATAACTTTCCATTATATTTAGAAATCCAAACCCTTAATCCTAGTTTAATCAGCCCTGTATGACCCAGTTCCTGTCCAGTGCTCTGACCATATCTAGCCTCACACTGTTCTCCAGCTTCATCAGCTCTCTTTAACACTTTATAGTTTCTGGGCTTTCACAGGGCCTTTCCATCTGCTAAGAATTGTATGATCTGGATTTACCTAGTCAGTAGTGTTTACACTAAGACTACAACTACTGTAACAACACTGAAGGTATGGTCGTGATTCTAGAAGACAGTATTTAAAGATGCTTCATAGATGAGAAGCAGGTAACAGGATAAGGGAGTTTCAAAAGCCAAGGCTTGAGAAACTGCACTACAACATAAAAACTTTTGCTCCTCAGAGCCTCAGACAAAAATACAAACTTACATATTAACTCGTGTATCATAGAAAATATATGACAAGAAGCAATAAGGTTGCCAAAAGCCAAAGATCCAAACTCACAACAGGCTAGGGTTTGGGTGCATGTACTGAAAATTCCACAGACATGGGAAGAAATGGAGACAAAAGAAAACCAGAATGTCGACAATGTATAAATATAAGTTCTCCACATTATTCAGGATAAGAAAACTATTTTCTACTAAATTACAATGTCCTCTATCACACGATGTCTCGGAATTGAGTCAGAAGCAATGAAACAAGGCACATCTGGGCCAGCAGGAGGTATACTATACATTCTTCTCTCTCATACTGCTTTCTCCAACATTTCTCTTTTAACCCACCAGCCTTCCCACATTAAAAGTGTGCAGCCACACAAGCTTACTAGCTTCAGCAAAGGAATGACCAGTGGTAGAGGGCGCTTAAAAGGGTTCATATAGGTAAGTTCAGTACGAGAAAAGTCAAATATAAATTTTAGTAAGAAACGAGTAGGTCTAAATAAAGTCTAATAGTAAACAGAACAGCCTGTTTTCCTTCACATAACCCACTCTCCTTCCTCTTAACGGAGCACATTGTACTTTAAATTCAAATATACATTTTTCTAGTTTGGAGATTAGTAACAGAGGACCAGTAAATAAGTTAGAGCTGTATTAAAAAACAAAACAAAAAAAAAACAGGTCTCAACAGAAAAGGTTCGTGTGAGACCAACTTGGTAGAAAGACCTGGCGTTAAAGCTGTTTTTTTATAAGCTTGAAAGGTTCCCTGGGCTTTCTTCGACTTTTTTTTTTTTTTTAAACACCGTGTAAGAACAAATACAGGAGATTTTACTGTTTTTTGTTGCTGTACAGCTAAGTTAATTGAGTAAAAATGTCCTAATTACTTGTTGGACCTCCTTCACTTCAAAGCTTAAAACTTAAATGTTCATATAATGCCTAGAGACTCAAGAAATGTCCACATATGTATTACATCTGAATGTTCTATTTCCTGACCTCAGGGGTAGTTGTGTGTCTACTTCTGTATGTGATGTATTTATCAATAACAGTTTTAAAAATGTTTATAGGGAAAATATTTGTCATGCGTTAACACTGACACAGGTGAGAGCTAGATAAACTCTACTATTACTTTACTATAAAATACACAAAGCAATAGAAAAGACAGCAAAAATCTGTCCAATGGTTACTCAAAAGACCCAGAAGGCCACGAGGCAGAGTAGATCAACAAAGCAACCCTGGTTTTCTAGTTGAGTCTAAATCAATTAGAAGTTATATTTTCAAAAAGCAAAAATTCTGATAGATTTTCTGAACTGCCTTCTTTGAATTTAGAAATTTTGTTTTAGGATAAAAACATTTTGTTACATAAATTTTTCTGAACTTAACATAGGCAGCTGTGTTGCTTGTGAACATCTTTAAGAGGATATGATTTAGGTGATAAGAAGTGGGGCATGGTGAAGTTTTCAGCTTACCTTACGTATTTCTGAACTGTTTAAATTTTTTCCCAATGAACATGTACTTTTAGTAATTAAAGAAAAAAACATAATTAGAGATGTAGGAGTTGGGAGGATATAACAAAGAAACGAATACATTATTAAAAATGTCTCTCAAGATGAACAACAAGATCACTCCTCCATAACAAAACAAATTACTTAGGAAAAATAACATTCACTTAAAATATATTCACATTTTCTGCTGAAATTATAATCCCAGAAAAAGTATTAAGCTAAGCAAGGAAAAGCCAACCATTGTTTGAAAACTCCTTGGAGCTGGTGGGGCTTTACTTTGTGCAATTTCTAATATATCTTAAAACTACTCTTCAGCTCCTTTCTGGTTTTCTCTCAAATACATTAACACAGTGGTTCTCAATGTACGGTCCCAGACAAACAGCATCACCACACTTGTGAAACTGAAAACTCACAGGCTCTATTCCACATCTACTGAATCAAGAATTCTGGCTTGGATATTCATTTGCAGAAGAATGAAACTGGACTATTTCTCACTGTATACAAAAATCAAGTCAAGATGCATTAAAGACTTAAACATAAGATCTGAAACTATAAAGCTACTGGAAGAAAACGTAAGGAAAACACTTCCAGACACTGGCCTAGGCAAAGATTTTATAGCTAAGACCTTAAAAGCGCAGGCAATAAAAACAAAAATAGACTTTAGAAGGACTATTTTAAATGAATATGCTTCTGCGTGGCAAAAGAAACAAGAGTGAACAGAAAACACACTGAAGGGGAGAAAACATCTGCAAACTATTCATCTAACAAGGGACTACTATTCAAAACATACAAGGAGCTCAAACAACTCAACTGCAAACAAATAAACAAAAAACCCCCAAAATAATCCCATTAAAAAGTAGGCAAAAGACATGAACAGACATTTCTCAAATGAAGACATACAAATGGCCCAGAGGTATATGAAAAACGTTCAACATCACTAATCACTAATTGCGTTTGAAATGAAAATGAAAACCACAATGAGATACCATCTTAGCACAGTTAGAATGGCCATTATTAAAAAGACAAAAAATGACACATGCTGGTGAAGATGCAGAGAAAGGGGAACTCTTATATACTGTTGGTGGGAATATAAATTAGTACAGGGATTTCTCAAAAAACTAAAATTAGAACTATCATCTGACCCAGCAATCCCACTACTGGGCATTTTTATCCAAAGGAAAGAAACTAGTATGGATACCTGCACTACCATGTTTATTACAGCGCTACTCACAATAGCAAAGATCAGGAATCAACCTAAGTGCTCATCAACTGACAAATGGATAAAGTAAACTGTGGTGTATGTACACAGTGGACTATTATTAGGCTATAAAAAAGAATGAAGTATTGTCATTTGCAGCAACAAAGACAGAACTAGAGGTCATTATGTTAAGTGAAATAAGCCAGGCACAAAGACATGTTCTTACTCATATTCGGGAGCTAACAAAAAGTTGATCTCATAAAGGTAGAGAACAGAATGATAGATACTAGAGGCTAGGAAGGTTCTTTGTGTATGCAGAGAAGATGAAAAGAGGTTGGCTAATGGGTACAAAAATATACTTAGATAAAAGGAATAAGTTCTAATGTTCAATAGCAAAGTAGAATAGCTAGAGTTAACAACAATATATTGTACGTTTCAAAATAGCTAGAAGAGAGGCTTGAAATGTTCCCAACACATAGAAATAATAAACAATTGAGGTTATGTCCCAATACCCTGAGACCTGATCATTACATATTCTATGCGTGTAACAACATCACACATACCACATATGTACAAATATTATCAATAATAATTTTTTAAAAAAGAAAAAAACTCTGGGAGGGGTAGAAGGAGTCAGAGGCAGCAAACTGTGTTTTTATAAGGCTACCAGGTGATTCTGAGTTTGAGAACCACTGTATTATGGTACAATAAACAGTATTGCATTTTATTATAATTATTTTCATTTCACAATATAAACTTGATAATTATCATTTGATTTAAATACTCCCAGGTAACATGTTCCAGGCTGATTTCATATGGATTGCATTTTTTAGTAATTAAAAAACACAAATCTGGGGGAAAAGGAAGGATATGAACGTGAAAGATACAATGCTTAAGAAAAAATTTTAAATACATATTTGTGGTTCAGGTCACTATTAACAAACCAACAAGCATGGTCACTTACTATAATGCCTAATATTCTGCAGAGGGCTACACAAGTACAAATTCATGCTAATGAAGAGAAAACATTACATTACTTCCATGACTTCAATTACTATCTACATTAAAGATTCTCAATCGAGGGTACTAACATCTCCTAGGGACTCTTTCAACTTCCATAAGGTCTTCCCTACTTACCTACTTCCCAAAATCATGGCCCAATTGGTTATTGTTACCGTAAGGGGTGTATCATACACTTCCAGTGTACTGGATAAATGAAAGTGTAGGAATTATTTGTCTTTACCATAAGACCTCTCTCCTGAATTTCTGCATGCTATATATTTCCGATTGGAGATCTAATAATAACCTCAGATTCAACCTGTCTAAAACTGAACTCATCATTTTGCCCTACTCCTTTTCTTTCCTTAGCTTAGTGAATACAGCACAAAACTGCCTAAGCCAAAAAAAAAAACCTGACATCTTTGACTTCTCCCTCCCCTGCCACCTCTCAACCAATCACTAAGGCAGTTCATTTTACTTTCAAAGTACCTCTTGATCATCTATCCTTTTTGCCAGTATCCTGGCCCAGGCCTCTAGAATCTCTTCCCTGGATTAGTAATTCAGATTCCTACTCAACTAATTCTGGCTCCAGTTTTATTGTTCCTTCCAGACAAAGGGAACTTTCTAAAGGGTATATCTAATCATTTCACTCTACTGCTTAAAATCCTTCAATCAAGATAAAGCATGTAACTACAAAGCTTTCATCACCTGATCTCTGCTTCAGGCTTTAAACCGCATACCATCGTTCATGACTCCAGCTGTACTGAATTTTAGTTCCTGAAAAGCAGTATTTTCTCTTCTGTTAACCCCTCTGACACGGCGTTAGCTCTTTTCACTGGGCTAATTTCTATTTATTCTTCATGATGCAGTTTTGACGTCACTTTTTTTCATAAAACCATCTCTCACCTCCACATATGTTATACTCAGTAGCATCTCTAAGTACAGTACTTATCATCATACTGTGCAGTAACCATGTATCTCCTCCTCTAAATTTCAAGCTCTACATAGAATAAGAACAATGTCTATTTTTTCATATTACAATCCTAGCACCAAACAGCAATACACCATGAAACTGAAGGCATGAGTTCTAGTCAGAGAGGCTCAAAAAGTGTTACGAGCTGTGAAAATTTGGGACAGTTACTTAAACTCTAAGATTCCTTACCTGTAAAGTAAAGCTAATACCACCTTTCAATGCTATTCATGGATTAAATATGTGAAACATTTGGCACAATGCTTGATACACAGAAATGTTAGCTATTATTACTTAGTACGTATCAAAGAAAATATTTGCTAAATGAATACACTATTCACAAATTATTAAAAACATATTTTAATAATGCTAACCTCATATAATTCATTGTATTTCCAAGTATATACTTCTATAAGGAGGTTTCAGTTTTAATCACGTCCATGGCACCAAAGTTTCTTATAGACAATATTTAGTTGAGTTATAAAGCAGAATGTTCAAAAAGAATGACCTGTGCCTCATTTTCAGGAACAATTTGTTTATGAAGTCGAATCTGCTCCAAGCCAGGACTTTCTAGAAAATTTGGATTACTGTTACAAATTGAGGCAGTTACATTATACCTTGCTGACTGATAAAAGCTGTAGTATTCAAGTCTATTTTCCCTTGAGTTTTCTAGTGCCTTTAGTTTTTGTTTAAATTGAACAACTTTGTAGATCAAAAAAATGATTAAAACACAAGCTAAGATGAAAAAAGCTAGCAAAATGTCAAAAGCCTCATTCAACTTCTCAACTTCTTGTGTACAAATCAGAGATGTTTTCCCTGATATTGAAGCAGCATCAATTGGTAGAGCACTGTTTTTTTCCAAGTTCAAGGTAACAGAAGTAGTAAGCTGTATCTGCACAGGTAACACTGCTGTAGTCTCTAATGGATTACCAAAGGCATTCTCTTGAAAAAATCTACCGGCAGGTGAAGTAGATTTTCGTTCCCAGAAAGTAATGCTCTCGGTCTCAGTATTTTCCAGAGGATTGCCACTGGTGGTTACTTTAGGCCAGGCCATCATTAGTGCAGTAGTCTTGTGATGAATGTGAGGAGATTTTACAACAGCCCAAGCTCTGGATACTTTTGTTGAAGACGTAACACAATTTGTAATGTTAATATAACGTAATGCTCTGCCACGCATGGATGGGGGATTCTGACAATAGATGTTTAGGGTAATGGCTGAAGATGTTAGCCAGTCTCGAAGGCCCGCAAGTTTGCAGTTACATTCCCAAGGATTAGAATTTGCCTGAAGATGAATCAATGAAGACAATGGCTTAAGGACCCTTGGATGCAAGTCTGTAAGATTATTAAATGACAGATTAAGGATCTTCAAAGATGCTCCCATGTTTTCAAATGTATCATTATCAATGCTAATTATTCTGTTTCTATCTAACTTAAGGTAAATTAAATTCTTCAACAAACTAAATGTGTCAGAATTTAAATTCTCTAAATCATTATGACTTAAGATCAAATGTTTAAGATTATTAATTCCACTAAATCCATCTCTAGTAACATTTCTAATTCTTGAATTTTTCAGGAGGAGATATTCCAAGTTGACAAGTCCTTTAAATGCAAAGGGCTGTATTACTTCAATGGGATTATGAGACAAAGAAAGTCTTCTAAGACTTTTAAGTACTTCAAAGGCATTTGATGGTACTTTTGTTAAAGTATTACTTTCTAGATACAAACAAGCAAGGTTTCCAAGATGTTGAAAGCCTGAGGCTGATATCCTCAAAATGTTATTGTTTGATAAGTCAAGTATCCGAAGAGCAACCATGCCAACAAAGGTACCACTCCCAAGAACAGTGAGGCGATTCCTTTGTAGATTTAAGTACTGAACTGAAACTAGATCACTAAATACTCCTCTTGGAACAAAAGACACCTGATTAGAATGTAAATATAAATTACGAAGATTTACCAGTCCCTTAAATATTCCAGGATCTAAGCGTTTGATAAAATTATTATTTAGAAATAGAAAATGTAGATGCCTCAACTGAACAAAGGCTTTTGGATATACATACAGAATGTTAGAATTGTCCAAATACAATACTACAAGAGAATGAAGTCCTGTTAATTCACTTTCATTTATATAAGATATATTATTTCCAGTCAGATACAGAAAAACTGTACTTTCAGGAAAATTCTGAGGAATACTCGAAAGGCCTAAGTTACGGCAGTTAATTTGTCTCCCAGTGCAGAGCTGACAAACAGATGAACATCCAAGTATTTCTTTGTGAAGTAATAATAAAATATAACAGGTAACAAGCAGAAACAGTCGTAGGCAAAGCAGAGAAAACTGTAATCCACACATATCCCTGTTCTTGGTTTTTCTGTTCAGATCAGAATTGGCTATAAAAAGAGAAGGTAAAGCTTAAATCATCAAAACTTCATCAAATGAATTCTTTTTACAATACTATAACTTCTGTATTGTTTTAATTAGGATCGGCCAATAATACTATCATAAATCACACCATGGTAATAGCATAAAATGGGTATGGAATACATTCCAGAATTATTAACATGATCAGGCCATTAACCCACTATTTGACAAAATAGTTTAGATTAATGAAACATTTGCTAAGTTAACTTAAAAATTACAATTGATTACGACACAGGTGACAAATGATGCAAGAATGAGAATCTATGAATTTAATGTGTCCCTTTAACAACACAGTCTAATATCAAACATTATAATTTATAAAAATACAAATTCACTACAGAACAATTAAACTCTAAATTACAGTTTTTCACAAAACTATTTTTCATGTCAGCTGTAAGTTCATATTTAAGTAAATAATCTTACCAAAAACAGGAAATTCATATTATTAACGCTCAGCTGATTCAGTAACGGTTTTCTTTCTAAATCTGAAGAACGACATTTCTAAACTCCATTTTGTTCTGTGGCACTGCTGACCTCCACCCCATCACCTTTTTTTTAAAGTCACAGTTTGCTCAGGAAACACCACTCTTCACATTGGTTCCTTTAGAGTCAATGTGTAAAACAGAGGTTGCCATGGATACAGGAAGCTGAGAGACAGGAAGTAATTTTATCTGTGTTTCAAAAGTATTGCTAAACGGAAATCTCGGGAACTTATTTTTTCAGAATGCAGTTAGAGTTTTCCTAATATACACATCGAAACATCTCCTATAATTTAAAAATAATAGTTTTTAGAGAATACCTGAAAACCTTAGTTATTCAGAACCTAAACATAACAGACTCTAGCTATCAACAACATAGCTATTAAATGGAAAAGACTAGTTGAAATAAGATGGATATACAGTAAGATATTTTTTGTCAGCTTTATAATGAATAAAATATTTATAGCGTTTTAAATACATATTGACGACCAATTTTATGCTTTATTCCTTTAATAAAAATAGGAAAAAACAATTTAGAATGGTGAACACAAATGTTGTTATACTATCCTCTAGTGTTCTTTTTAAAATTTTCAAAATATTTTTGGTTGCAAAAACTACTGAGTACTACTTAATATGTTAAGGTACTAACTGGTAGTAAGGTATTAATTAGTATTAAGGCACTAATTGGTTGCACTGGGTTATAAGATGGTAATAAGCTGCATACCAAATTACTGACATAGGTTATCTTTGCAAGAAAAGTTGGGGAGAGTGCAAGAGGCAATGTTTTGCCATATATATATATATATATATATATATATATATATATATATCTGAATTAGTTTGAATCTTTTAGAACAAAATGGGGAATATTAATGTAATTTAAGACTTTAAAGAATTGAGTATAAATTGTTTATATTATATATTGTTCAGTCATTAACTTTCCAAAAGGCTAGTTGCTTAAGCTTTCTAATTCTTTTAATACTACTAATACCCTGATAATATTCCTAAAATATCAATAGTTATATAATTGTATAGAACTTTCCTTTGATGTTAAAGCAGTTTTATTTCACATCAAGAAAACAATTACTTTAGATAATAATTATGTCCACACTAGTAGATACCTTAAATAATACCTAGCACTATCTTTCTATGACTAAAAATTCAGTAATGCATACTGAATAGCAGCTCTTTATCAAAATGATTTATGATTCTTACAACTATCCTTTAGGGCTGGCTATTGTTACTATTTTATGCATTAAAAACTGGAAAACAACACAAATGACAAAAATGACATGAACTTGAGGTAGGGCTAGGTTTCTCAGGTCCACTTTGTTTAGTACTTCCAGTAACATACAAAGTGATATGAGGCTTGTCTCATGGATTTTTCAATTGCATAATATAACTTAAAGAGTTAAGAAAAAGTCAGAGAAAGGGTCCTTTAAAATAAAAATTAATTTAAAGGGAAAAAACCCATATAGTAATATAACCAGAGTATTAATTTTGTTCTCTGTGGCAAAAATAGCCAACACAGTCAAGAATACTTATTAGTCAGGTTGCAAAAGTAAAAATTTTAGAAAACTCTATTAAGAAAAAAATGACAGAATAAAATCTAATTTCTCACATTCTAAAAACTGATGAAAACTAAACTGACTTCACCAAAAACAGTAAATCGTACACTGTAACTCTCAGGTTGCGTGGTTAAAAAAAAATCCAATCTCCAGCAAAACAAAGTTTAGTCTTTCTGTTCATTTAGGAGTTGCTGCTCTTAAAGACAACTGATCAACACTAGAGAAGGCCACAGAAATCAAAAACTCAAAAAAGGTAGATGTGAGAAGGTAATTTAAACCTCTTCTCTTGCTTAGTATGATCATATCACTAGTTAGTGGGCAAAACTGGCTACTCAGGTTTTAGATGAGAATTCAAGTCTTCTGACTTCCCTGTGTACTTACTGCAAGGTACATTTCCCTGTGCTTTGACTGAGTATTATTACTTCACAGCAACTCACATCATGCAAGTAGTATAAAATATTCTCATGAGCTCTAAATCCTGTAACATGTTTTCTAAAATCTCCACATGATCTCTAACATGTAATAATTCCCCCCATCTGAATTGTGACATTTTGATTTTGTTCTGTAATAACACATCAAAATGATTCCTCATTACCGTATTCTGATTACTAATATTCATTACAACTATTACTGAACACTACACTCAACTTCTTAAATTAGCCTTCTATTTCTTTCCAGGAAATTGACTAATTATTTTCCTTTCATTCTTGTAGCTGAACCTTCTTTTACAGTGCCTTTGTCTTCAAATCATCTCCTGCTTCTAGTATCAATACACAACTATTCTCTTTTCCATTCAGATTTTGCCTATACAAAGACAAGAATGTATAAATAACAGAACAATTGTTCCATTAGCACCTTTTAAATATACACCATCTGTATGTATGCATGTATTCTTTTGAGACACAGTCTGGCTCCATCAGCTAGGCTGGAGTGCAACAATGTGAACACAGCTCACCACAGCAGCAACCTCCCAGCTTAAGTGATCCTCTTGCCTCAGCCTCCTGAGTAGCTGGGAGTACAACATGCCACCACACCTGGCTAATTTTTCTCATTTTTGTAGAGATGAGGTCTTACCATTTTGCTCAGGCTGGTCTTGAACTAGTAGACTCAAGTAATCCTCCCACCGTGGACTCCTCTCAACCTGCGATTACAGGTGTGAGCCACTGTACCGAGCCTATATGTATTTAGATATATAGCATCTACATATAAACCAATCGAGATTAGTTTACATATAAAGAATGGCTTATAATAACAGCAGTCACTGATTTTATGGATCTTAAAAGTTACTGATGGACCTAAAGTCAAGAGAATGAAAATGTGAAACAGGATTTGCAATTAAAAAATAATCCAGCTCTTTGTGCCATCATGAAGCCTGTGGAGGCCTGCTTGAAGCATGACTTCCAAAAGCAAATCTGTCTGGAAGGCTGTGGTCCAAGGCCATTTTTGCTGGCTATAGGCAGGGTCTCTGGAACCAAAAGAAGCAAACAGGTGTTCTTTTTTTTTTTTTTTTTGAGACGGAGTTTCGCTCTTGTTACCCAGGCTGGAGTGCAATGGCGCGATCTCGGCTCACCGCAACCTCTGCCTCCTGGGTTCAGGCAATTCTCCTGCCTCAGCCTCCTGAGTAGCTGGGATTACAGGCACGCACCACCATGCCCAGCTATTTTTTTTGTACTTTTAGTAGAGACGGGGTTTCACCATGTTGACCAGGATGGTCTCGATCTCTTGACCTTGTGATCCACCCGCCTCGGCCTCCCAAAGTGCTGGGATTACAGGCTTGAGCCACCGCGCCCGGCCAGCAAACAGGTGTTCTTAAAACTGAAGGTGTTTATGCCTGAGATGAAACTGAATTCTATTTGGGCAATAGTTGTGCTTACGTATACAAAGTAGAGAATAACACAGTGACTCCTGGCGGCAAACCAAACAAAACCAGAGTAATCTAGGGAAACGTAACTTGGGCCCACAAATTTGGCTCGGTTTTTGCCAAATTCCAAAGCAATCCCTCCGGTAAGACCCTTGGACATAAATACTGTAACCCTTAGGATTTAAACTAATGAAAAATAAAGAAAGTGGATTTGTGCTCTTGGAAAAAGAAATCTAGTAAATGATTTGAAAATTATCATTTTGCTCAATGTAGGAGAGAAATTTTAACAAGGGTCAGTACTTTATCTCAATATACACCACTTATCAGTTGCAAGAAAAAAAAAAACATAGTAACTATACACAGTGGAAAAATCAGATAACACCATGACCAGCATTAACATCATCAATGAGAAACAGATGAGCACCATGTGACTTTGCCTGTGATATTCCAAGAGGCACACATCACTCATACAATATTCCAATGGGAGATGCATATATATATCTAACTGTAAGAAAATACTAGACAAACCACAAATGAGGAACAGGTTATTCTGTTGGGGATGGTGAGGGGAGGATGGATGGGAGACAAAAACAAAGAAACAATTGGAGAGATAGAGATTAAAGGAGTGGATTCTTTAAAAATGTTATAAGAAAAAGAAAAGACTGAGGAAATGACATTACAGAGTAAAAGAGACTATAAAAAGACAAAAACTAAATGCAATAATTGGTCCTAGACTGAAGTACTGAGGAGTAAAAGACCATGACAAATGCAACTTACACACAAATGGTTCAGAATATAAAACATCTATCTAGTTATCTGACAGAAAATACGTATCACACAACAAACTGGGACAAAAGTTAACAATAGGTGATTCTAGGTAAAGGTTATATGGGTGTTCTTTACTGTTCTTGGAGTGTTTTCCTAATTTGAAATAATTTCTAAATGAAAATATCGTGACAGCAGCTATAATCTCCATGTAAAATTTGTTCTTGTGCATTACTGCCAAGATACGTCAGCATTTCTAAGTTTTTAAGGTATGCTTTAAAATAAAAATAGAAACAAATATTGTGCTGTTACATTATGGCGAAACTGTATGAATATCTCTATTTTCTTAATTGTCAACAAGAAAATCAACTAACAAATTTTTAACTACAAATCTATCTATGAGAATAAAAAATAAACTATATTCATCAGAAGCCTAAAATTTCAACTATGTCTGTGTCTTCGGGGCTTTAAAAACACTGTACTGACACTGGAACACTTTGAAGGAACATTATTTATTAATCATTCCCCCTAGCATGACTTTAGAAGAGTATTTTTAACTTCTTGATATCTGTTCCTGTTACACAGTCATTTCGAGAAGCAATATTCTATTTCCATGGACAATTTTAGGTACCATCCTCATTGCTGCTACAGGATAAATTTCTTTGTTGTGTACTGGCATAGTTTTACACTGTAAAGCACAGAAAGCAGAACTATTAAACAGAAGGGCTGTTCCAACTTAGAAAAAGCTAGGAGAGATGCATTATAATTCAAAGTATCTCCTCTTTCCCCTGGCTCCAACTGAAACCTTTGGAACACTATCTCTCCTCTGACCCTATCCACCACCTTCTGGGTTTTGCTAAGATAGACTACTATCAGCAGACTGTAGTTTAGATGTGAACTATATTAGCATTTCTCTTTCCTGCAAATCCCTTCCATTTTGATGGTTCTTATTTTACACTTACATTACCAATATCCAGTTTATCACAATTCCTAAAATCCCTATAGTTTTAAACACATACACACACAAAGGGAGAAGAAAGGAGGGAGTAGTAAGTCCGGAAGAGTTGAGTCTCTTCCAATAATTATATAATAACCTTTGAAATTATTTTCTTGCCTCAAAAGACAGTATTATAAAATGGCTGCAGTTACATGAATGAAGACTATATTGAATATAGAAATTAGCATATGCAGTTAAAAGCACAGATTTGGGAGTCACTGTATTTTGGAGATAATACTTACATAACAAATAGCTATATAGTTAGAAAAAAGTCCTACAATAAAATGGGTGCCTTAAGGAGTAGAAACGTTTTATTAGCCAAGTAACCAAGTGGAATCTGAATGAACATCCATCATACTGTAGAAGGAAAGTTCATTACCAAGTAAAGGGTAACCTAAATAACCCCTAGGGAACTTTCAATGTTAAGCCACCAGTGCTGAAAACTACCCAATATGGCTGAGAGGTATAAATATAAAACTACTGGAGGGGCATCAAAGCTCCACACAATACCATCTATGCCAGGCATGAGACCAGTCAAATTGACCACAGTGTGAAAAATAATTCCAGAAGCATGCCCAGTTTGGTCACTGGAATATGGCTAACAGTTTCTTGGTACACAAACTGCTAAGCTTTTCATGGCCAGTCTTTTAAGCATCTTATAGCTTGGATTTGACAGAACCTCTACCATTTAATCTCCATTATTTTGACCCACTAAGGATGCATCTGCAGCTCTTTTTCACTCCAATAACCAATGCTCATAACCCACTGATCTGCTTACAGATCATACATACTACATAGTATAATATAGCTATTCAGCAATTCAGAAAAATTCCCAATATAAAATCCAACTCACAACTTAAAAAAAGAGTATACAGTCAGAAAGGTTAGTGAAGCAGAGAAATTAGGATAAACAGAAGATAAGATTAACTGCTTTTGCTACTGCTGGACAGATGTCTTTACTGATAGAGTGCTTCTATGACCCAGAGAATGTTCTCAACAATTTTGAAGTATTACCTCTTTTTAATTCTCACAGGAGCCCTATAAAGTAAGGTATTATGATTATCCTCATATAACGGATAAAAAAATGAGACACAGAGAAATTAAAACTAAAGCTTTATACCCAGAAGATCCTACCATATTTCCATATATAAAATTTTCTGGTGTTTTTATTATCCTTTAAGTTCTGGGGTACATGTGCAGAACGTGCAGGTTTGTTACATAGGTATACACGTGCCATGGTGGTTTGCTGCACCCATCAACCTGTCAAACACATTAGGTATTTCTCCTAATGCTATCCCTCCCCAGCCCCCCACCAACAACAGTCCCTGGTGTGTGATGTTCCCTTCCCTGTGCCCATATGTTCTCATTGTTCAATTCTCACTTATGAGTGAGAACATGCAGTGTTTGGTTTTCTGTTTTTGTGTTAGCTTGCTAAGAATGATGATTTCCAGCTTCATCCATGTCCCTGCAAAGAACATGAACTCATCCTTTTTATGGCTGCATAGTATTCCATGGTGTGTTTGTGCCACATTTTCTCTATCCAGTCTATCACTGACGGGCCTCTGGGCTGGCTCCAAGTCTTTCCTATTGTGAATAGTGCCACAATAAACATACATGTGCATGTGTCTTTATAGTCTAATGATTTATAATCCTTTGGGTATATACCCAGTAATGTGACTGTTGGGTCAAATGGTATTTCTATTTCTAGATTCTTGAGGAATTGCCACACTGTCTTCCACAACGGTTGAACTAATTTACACTCCCTCCAACAATGTAAACGTGTTCCTATTTCTCCACATCCTCTCCAGCATCTGTTGTTTCCTGACTTTTTAATGACCACCATTCTAACTGGCACAGTTAGATGGTATCTCATTGTGGTTTTGATTTGCATTTCTCTAATGATCAGTGATAATGAGCTTTTTTTCATGTTTGTTGGCTGCATAAATGACTCCTTTTAAAAAGTGTCTGTTCATGTCTTTCGCCCACTTTTTGATGTGGTTTTTTCTTGTAAATTTGTTTAAGTTCTTTGTAGATTCTGGACATTAGCTCTTGGTCAGATGGATAGACTGCAAAATTTTTCTCCCATTCTGTAGGTTGCCTGTTCACTCTGGTGATAGTTTCTTTTACTGTGCAGAAGCTCTTTAGTTTAATTAGATCCCACTTGTCAATTTTGGCTTTTGTTGCCATTGCTTTTGGTGTTTTAGTCATAAAGTCTTTGCCCATGCCTATGTCCTGAATGGTATTGCCTAGGTTTTCTTCCAGGGTTTTTATGGTTTTAGGTCTTATGTTCAACTTTTTGATCTATCTTGAGTTTATTTTTGTATAAGGTGCAAGGAAGGAGTTCAGTTTCAGTTTTCTGCATATGGCTAGTCAGTTTTCCCAACGCCATTTATTAAGCAGGGAATCCTTTCCCCATTGTTGTTTTTGTCAGGTTTGTTGAAGATCAGATGGTTGTAGATGTGTGGTGTTATTTCTGAGGCCTCTGTTCTCTTCCATTGACCTCTATATCTGTTTTGGTAACAGTACCATGATGTTTTTGTTACTGTAGCCTTGCAGTATAGTTTGAAGTCAGGTAGCATGATGCCTCCAGCTCTGCTCTTTTTGCTTAGGATTGTCTTAGCTATGTGGGCTCTTTTTTGGTCCCATATGAAATTTAAAGTAGTTTTTTTTCTAATTCTGTCAAGAAAGTCAATGGATAGCAGTGAATCTATAAATTACTTTGGGCAGTATGGTCATTTTCACGATATTGATTCTTCCTATCCATGAGCATGGAATGTTTTTCCATTTGTTTGTGACCTCTCTTACTTCCTTGGGCAGCAGTTTATAGTTCTCCTTGAAGTTCTTCACATCCCTTGTAAATTGTATTCCTAGGTATTTAATTCTCTTTGTTGCAATTGTGAATGGGAGTTCACTCATGATATGGCTCTTTGTTGGTCTGTTATTAGTGTCTAGGAATGCTTGTGATTTTTGCACAATGATTTTGATTCCTGAGACTTTGCTGAAGTTACTTATCAGCTTAAAAAGATTTTGGGCTGAGATGTTCTTATATAATTTACAATAAGAGGTTTTTCTTAACAAATGGAACTTGAGAAAATGGAACTTAAAAAATTAACTATGTGCAGTGACCAAACTTCATAACTAACTATGGAAGAATGTGAAAACCCTGGCACGGTGGCATACACCTGTAATATTGGCACTTTGGGAAGTTGAGGCAGGAGGATAACTTGAGCCTAGGAGTTCAAGATGAACCTGGGCAAAATGGTGAAACCCCATCTTTACAAAAGATATAAACAATTAGTTGAGTATGGTGGTGTGTGCTTGTAGTCCCAGCTGCTGGCAAAGCTGAGATGAAGGAATCACCTGAACCTGGGAAGTCGAGGCTGCAGTGATCCATGATTGGGCCACCATACTCCATCCTGAATGATAGAGTGAGAATCTGTCTCAAAAAATTAACAAACAAAAAAATATATACACAATTATTGTGTACTATAAAATCAAGATTATTATAGTTTAAAGGTACTGTGCCCTGTGACTAAGCTACCACCAGAATTTTATAGTTGTAAACACCAAATAATACTTCCAATGTATTTTCTATGTCATCTCTTCCAGATAAGTATCTATAATGTAGTGGAGAACCTCAATAAATACTTTCTTAATAAATGCACTTGATTTCCAGAGAGAAGACAGAAAGAATGATTTGTTGTCCCTTTTATGAACAACTTAAATACAACGAGGTATGTGGTTTTAAGTGGTTGGAAGAAGTACCTTACTTTAATAATGAAATTATCTAGGATTATGATCTCATTTTTTTGATCAGACTAATAAAAATGACTCAGAAGTAGTAAAACAAGATTGTGGAATAGTAAAATTAGACAATATAGCATTACTTGAGGTACTCAATAGCCTGGCAGAATAGACATCAAGAGTAAGATGGACTGGATTTGAATTTCAGTTTGGTACTTGACTTTGGGTGGGTAATTAGGCTTTAATAGTCTTGATTACATATTTAAAGATTTAATAAGGCCAGACGCAATGGCTCACGCCTGTAAGCCCAACATTTTAGGAGGCTGAGGTGGGTGGATCACTTGAGGTCAGGAGTTCAAGACCAGCCTGGCCAACATGGTGAAACCTTTTCTCTACTGAAAAAAACAAAAATTAGCCAGGCGTGGTGGTGTGTGCCTGTGATCCCAGCTACTGGGGATGCTGACTCAGGAGAATAACTTGAACCCAGGAGGTGGAGGTTATGGTGAGCCGAGACTGTGTCACTGCACTCCAGCCTGGACGACAGAACGACACTGTCTCAAAAAAAAAAAAAAAAGGTTAATAATGTCCATCCCCCAGGACTGTTGGAAGAATCCACTGAAATGTGTATGAAAAACATATTGTATAAAGGCTATCATAAATTATGTGTTCTATTAGTTATTATCTATTTCTTATTATCATCTTCTTCACACATAAACTAGATGAATGTGGGAAAGCTTCCAAAGAAAGCTTTGTACCTACTTAATAAGCTGGTACCATCACACAGTTATTCAAAATGATTAATATCAGAAACAATTATTTACCGAGTGGTCATATTCATTAAGCATTTTAGAAGGCATTATATATACATTCTCTAATTCATCATAATAAGCCCTAAGTGCTAGCTGTTAACACTGCTTCCATTTGAAACATGAGAAAACAGAATGAGAGAAAACTGGTCCAATGTCACATGAACACACCAGGCAGAACATGCATCTGAAGCTAAATCTAGCTTACCTCTCCATCATAATGTGTTTTTTTCTCTGGGACTCTGGATAGAATGAAAGCAGAAACTCAAGGAAAAGAATCTCATAAATAAATAAATAAATAAATAAATAAATAAATAAATAAATAAGATGTTCCTCAGGCTATGAAGGAACCACTTGTGACAAACACATGCATCATCTACATGAAGAAAAACCAGAAAGCTCAGGAGACTCTCATCATTTTCCTCCTGAGTACTTTTTCTATTGTTATCCTTGCTGGAGCTAGCTACTCTGTGTGCAATTACTTTTCTTTATCATTTCAACTACTTTGAGGATCTGGACCCAATACAGCATTCTCACTGATAAACATCTCTTATTCTCATTGTAAAGCAGTTTGAGGTCCTGAAACATCAAAATAATCTCATTTGATCATAGTGTAGTTTTCTCTGGTGACATGTTCGAAAGAAGCTTCTCATACAATGGTCAGTGATTAATTAAGGGCACCCAGTGTCTATAATATGACTGTTACATATGAAAACAGTTTGCCAGAAGCCTTTATCTAATTTGCAGATGGGCACTGTCCCTAGATATTAGGAAAGCATTGAGAACGTAGTCCCAAATTCACAAGCCTTCAGAAACTTTCCTAAGCAGTCAGGACAGGAGATAGAAGACACAAATTGTTGTTCTAAGATGCCAGAGTACAATAAACAATAATGTATCCTAAAGGTGAAATACAATGTGTCCTCAGTACACAGCATGTTGACCTAGCACATAACAGCATCTTTAAATCATTGCTGTTGTATTAGTAAGTGTCCTAAGGTTGCTATCAGAAGAGGAAGAAGTGAGCATTTTAATTCTAATGTATGTTTCAAGAGTAAAGTAAATTTGTTTTAAAAAGGAAAACCAAAATAGACGATTCCCATTCAAATCCTAATGTATGAAGATAGAAATACTTCAAAAGTGTGGCACTTTGGGGGAGGGGGAAGTGTGAGGAGGGGAATATCTGGTTTTCAAAGAACTTTCAGAAGCTTAAAAAGTTTTATAAATGATTATAACCTTTCAGTTAAAAGTCAGCAAGCCAAAGAATTAATCATTTACCTTCTTTCTCAATGAAACTGCTTTGTATACAGATGAAAGGAGTGACATCCAATTGTAATATCAACTGTTCTTCTTTCTAACACTTGTCTACACCCTCCAGCTTCTGCTGGATTAAAGCTAATAAAATTCAGCTTGTAATTAATAGCCAATTCAAAAATAGATGCTCACTCAAATTATGCTGGAAAACCAGTCCCAAACTCACAAAAGCCAAAGATACATATGCATAGCTTATACCAAAAACAAAAACATTAAAAACTGCATCAAAGAGTTTTTTTGTCCCAGTAGAACTGAAATAATCAGAACCAATATTTACTACAAACTGTATTACATTATATACAAAAAAGGAAAACATGTATAAGGTAAAGATTATTCTTTTTAACTTCTAAGGATTTATAGCCCCTTTGTAAACCAATATTCAAAGAGTGGTTAGGGAGCAGAATTTCAGCATCTGAGGTCCTGAAACTTCAAAGTAATCTTATTCATGTCTCTATTTTCCTCATATAACAATGCAAGAAAGAGAATTAGTCACCATTCAATATACCCAATGAAGACTGTTCCTTTTACAGTCAACTCTGGCAAAATAAAAATTGTAAAGAACTCTCCCCTTGTTACTTCACTGACCTGTTCCACAAATTACTATATAATCAAATAATATGAACTAAGTTAGAAATCAGCTCAGACTGTATTTTGAATAAAAACATCAACAATAGGAGCAACTACTTAGAGAAGAGGAAGAGTCATATGAAAAAACAGAACCCTCCAATGACCATTTCCTTGCATTACTCCACTGGAGCATCAATTTGCAGAATAATTTTCAGAATTATCCAAACAAGAAAATACCTTCACAAGAGCTAAAGAAACCAGGTGAGAGATCACAGTACCTGGTAAATAAGAAAGGGCACACTGAAAGGAGCAGAAAGAAGAGTCTTTCATTGCCTGCACCATTCCTACACCAACCCCAGGCAGCACAGGGCAGAGAGAGAAGCTGTGCTCTTGGGGGAGAGAAAGAAGAAAGTATGCAGACAGCTTTGCCTTGGCCGCTACTACCAGCAGCCCCCCTCTCTTTCTCACTGTCCAAAATAAATCACAGTACTGGGTCCAACTCGAAACAGTGCAGCACAAAGAGAAACTCCTTCCATATGAAGGGAGAGGAAAGTGAGTAAAGGCCTTTGCCTGAAGAACCCTGGGAATTCTCAAGTCCCTCAGGCTAGGGATCTTCACATGGAAGAGAGTCACAGAACACCTTGGCCTCAGGACACTCTCTAGGGCTGCAGTGTCCACAGGCTTAAGAAACTTAACAGTCAGTCCCTTTTAAATTCCTGAAGACCCTCTGAAGAAGGACATGTAAAAACAAGGCCAGGCTGTGAAGACAGGAAAAAAAAAATACCTAATTCATTAAGGCTCAAACACTGACATACCTCTATAAGTATCAAGAACATTCAGCTAAATATGATCTTACTTCATATTTATCAGACTAAATAAAGCATCAGTGATCTATCCTGAAGAGATGGGGATGTGCAAACTTTCAGATAATTCGAAATAGCTCTTTTGAGGAAGCTCAAAAAATTTCAAGAAAACATAGATAATCAATTCAGAAACTTATCAAATAATTTAACAAAAAATACTGACTTTTTTTCTTTCTGTTTTTCTAGACAGAGTTTTTTTAGACAGAGTGTCACTCTGTGACCCAGGCTGGAGGGCAGTGGCATGATCTTGGCTCACTGCAACCTCTGCCTCCCAGTTTCAAATGAGTCTCCTGCCTTAGCCTCCTGAGTAGCTGGGATTACAGTTATGTACCACCACACCCCACTAATTTTTTGTATTTTTATTTTTTGAAAATCAAATGGAAATACCGGAGTTGAAAATACAATGGACAAACTGAAAAATTTATAGGCTCTCAACAGCACAACAGATCAAGCAGCAAGCAGAAGAAAGAATCAGTAAGGTAGAAGACAGAATATTTGAAAATACAGTCAGCCTGGGGTGTGGGTGGCTCACATCTGTAATCCCAGCACTCTGGGAGACTGAGGTAGGAGAATCGCCTGACACCAGGAAGTTGAGACTACACTTCACCTGGGCAACAGAGCAAGACCTGTCAAAAGCGAAGGGGAGGGGAGGGGAGGTGGAGGGAAAAGGAAAAGGAGAAAGAGAAAGAAAAAGAACACAATCAAAGGAGGAGAAAAATTGAAAAGAAATAAATACAGCTTATGAGATCTATGGGACAGCATCAAAAGAGCAAATGCAGCCGGGCAAGGTGGCTCATGCCTATCACCCCACCACTTTGGGAGGCTGAAGTGGGTGCATCACCTGAGGTAAGGAGTTTGAGACCAGCCTGACCAACATGATGAAACCCTGTCTTTACTAAAACACAAAATTAGCCAGGCGTGGTGATACACACTTGCAATCCCAGCTACTCGGGAGGCTGAAAGGAGTTCAATCTTAAAGAAAAGGATGGTAGAGTAAAACAAGAAAACATCTGGATGGATAAAATTATCTGGTAAAGGTTAACTATACAGCCGAGCATGGTGGTCCACGTGTGCAGTCCCAGCTACTCAGGAGGTTGAAGTGGGTGGATCACTTGAGCTCAGGAGATCAAAACCTGCCTAGACAATAAAGTCAGACTGCCAGTTTAAAAAAAAAAAATCTTTTTAAACTATATGGACAAAAAAATCAAAATAATCTAATACTGTAATTGTGGTGAGTATATCACATTTGTTTCTTGCAGGACTATTCACAATAGCAAAAACATGGAACCAACCCAAATGCCCATCAATGACGGACTAGATAAAGAAAATGTGGCACAAATACACCGTGGAATACTATGCAGCCATAAAAAAGGAATGAGACCATGTCCTTTGCAAGTACCTGGATGAAGCTGGGAGCCATCACCATCAGCAAACTAACACAAGAACAGAAAACCAAACACTGCATGCTCTCATTCATAAGTGGGAGTTGAGCAATGAGAACACATGGACACAGGGAGGGGAACACCACACACTGGGGCCAGTTGCAGGATACAGGAGAGGGAAGTTGAGCATTAGGACAAATAGCTAATACATGTGGGGCTTAAATCCTAGATGTCAGGTTGATAGGTGCAACAAATCACTATGGCACACGTACACATATGTAAAAAACTTGTAGGTTTGTTACATATGTGTACGTGTGCCATAGTGATTTGCAATTGTATCCCAGAACGTAAAGTAAAAAAAAGACAAAAGAAAGAAAGAAAGAAAACAATTAAAGACATAGCAATACAAAAAGATGTAAACTGAAACATCAAAAAATCAGAATGTGGGGGGGTGACATGTAGAGTGCTCAGTGTTCATTTGTTTCTTTTCTTAATGATCAAAATTAAAATTGTCATTAATTTTGTTTTTCTTGAGACAGAGTCTCACTCTGTTGCCCAGACTGGTGTACAGTCGCATGGTACTGGTTTACTGCAACCTCTGCCTCCTGGGTTCAAGCAATTCTCCTGCCTCAGCCTCCTGAGTAGCTAGAATTACAAGTGTGCGCCACCACACCTGGCTAATTTCTGTATTTTTAGTAAAGATGGGGTTTCACCATGTTGGCCCAGGCAGGTCTCAAAGTCCAGACCTCAAATGATCTGCCAGCCTCAGCCTCCAAAAGTGATGAGATTACAGGCGTGAGCCCACTGTGCCGGCCTGAATTTGGTTACTTCTTTAGGTACATTTTCCTAATACAAAATTTACTATGTATTTCAGATGCAAAAATGTATCTTTCCCATTTAAATCATCTTTTAGAATTAGGTACTGCATTAAATGGATGGGAAAAAGAAGGGGATGAAATAAGGACAGCAACTCCGCATCTATGCAGACAGTTTGACCTTACATATGTAACTCAATCGTAATCCTTACAGTAACTTCATTGGAAAGATACTATACTACCCCCATTTTAAGAACAAGGAAACAGGCACAGGGGAGTTAAGTAACTTGACCACAGTCATTAGCAAGTGACTGGTGGCCCTGGGATTTGAGTGTGGACCTAAAGTCTATAGGCTTCACCAAATTTCTAAACCAAAAGTAGTGGATTAGAGTACAAGAGAGTTTAACCATTTGTCCCCAGGGATATCTAATGACAATATCTGATGACAGTTTCAACTGCTGTGACTTGAAGGTGTGGGAGGAAGGAGAGAGTACTACCTGCATCCAGTAGGTAGTGGCCAGGGATGATGCTAGACATCCTACAATGTGCAGGACATCCTCCCACAAAAAATAATCATCTGGACCCAAATGCCATCATAATAAAAGGAGGCTACAACAACATTTCCCAATTTAGCCTGACTTTCAAAATCATCAACATCACACTTTAGACATGCCTTATTTTGGGAAAAGCAAATGGTATGCTGCAAAATCTAAAAGAAACACAAGAATAGGAAATTACTATTATGTAGAAAATAAGAAATCATCATTGGGAATGCAGAAGGGAAAAAATTTCCCCAAACTCCAACAGCTATGTAGTACACTGGAAGAATGGTTACAAACAGGAAAAAATAAAACTGCTGACCTGAATATCAGCACATTCCACAAGAGTATGTGACTATAAATTTCCCTAAGTCATAAGTCAATTACTATGTGGAAAATTTCTAGGGCAATAAAGGTGGTTTTTATCAGATTGTTACAGGTTGACACAGATTTTCTATATCAATGTTTCATCACTAGTCTATTAAGGATATTATGAAGTTAAATCATTATTCTTTAAAATTCTACTACCACATTATTCAAGACTCTTAGTACCCTTAAAAATGACATGAGTTTGCTAATGCCCATCAGATTTGTATCTCATTTTAAAAACAAAAATAATGTCTGATCTTCCATCACAATGCTATCACATCACAAATTTTAAATTTAAAATTCCAATGTTTAAGAGAATTTCAAGTCTTACGACCTATCCCTCAATTTACGTAAGTTGATTTAAGTCCCAGTCTAAGTGCTAATTTTTCTTATAGATGACAACTATAGACTGAGCATCCCTAATCCAAAAATCTGAAATCTGAAATGGCACAAATATGAGATTTTTTTTGAATGCCACAATAATGCTACAAGTGGAAAATTTCATACAAGTACTTTGTTTCATATACAAAATTATTTAAAATACTATATAAAATTATCTTCAGACTATAGGTGTAAGGTGTATATGAAATATAAATAAATTTCACATTTAGACTTGAGTCCTAGCTCCATAATATCTTATCTATATGCAAATATTTCAAAATCCCAAAAATCCAACATCTGAAAAAAAATTTTGGATAAAGGATACTCAGCATGTATTAAACTTCCCCAACTTACATGTCAAAACCAAAAATGGTTTTGAACAAACACATACTTACATAACATTATATGTTGAAGCAAACAGTATTCTCATTAAAAATGTAAAACAAATGTTTCTGATACAATTAGGTAAATTTCTACACTTAGCCCCCACCATTTCTAGCTTTCTTTCAATAATCTCAGAACTTCATATTGGAGAAAACTCTAACATGCTTTATAAACTCATTTCTTTCCATTCATTAATTCATCTAACCAACATTTAGAGTGCTGACTACTACCAAGGACTACATTCTTTAACATTTCAATATTAAAAGCCTGAATAATTCTCAAGTCACTGTTTTTCCACTGAGAGAAAGAAACACCAATCAGCTAAAATGTAGGTAAATTTGGCTTTCAAAAATAAGTAAGATGCCACACCATTTCCTAGTGAGGAAATCTGTTCATCTTGTGTGTATCCACCTGGAAAGAAGCAATTATCACCTGGTGGTTAAAAGAGGCATTCCTGGTGTCAAGCAGCTCAGGTTCAAATTCACTTATGCCATGCCAAACACTAGATCGCATACCTTAGAAATGTTACTCAACATTTTTAAGTAATTGTTTACTATGTAAGAAGGGATAATCATACCTACACCTCATGGGGCTGTTTTAAGAATTAAATATCAACATAAAGCAGTTAGGAAAGTATATGGCATTTGGTAAGTATTATCTACTGTTATGATGTTGAGATAAAATAATTACATATGTCCTTAATACAAATTACCATAGTAGAAGTAAATAACAAGTAAAGAACAAGTAAGGATTTCTAAAACTGGACTTACGTCATTAACCTATCACTAGAATAAATATGCTCTAAAAATTCCCTAAGACAGTGTTCCCCAACCCCTGAGCCATGGACTGGTACTAACCAGTCCATGGTCTATTAGGAATCAGGCTGCATGGCAGGAAGTTAGCAGAGGGCAAGCAAGCATTATCGCCTGAGCTCTGCTTCCTGTCTGATCAGTGGTGGCATTAGATTCTCATAGGAGCAGTAACCTTATTGTGAATGGCACATGCGAGGGATCTAGGTTGCATGCTCCTTATGAGAATCTAATGCCTGATGATCTGAGGTGGAATAGTTTCATTCTGCCTCCTCAGTCCATAGAAAAATTGTTTTCCACAAAACCGCTCCCTATTGCCAAAAAGGCTGGGGACCACTGCCCTAAGACATAAAGATCTAATGTAGTATCACTACTCTTTTCATACAACATCAAGCCCTGAGACCTGCTTTTAAGGCTTTAGAATTAAAAGTACAAAAAAACAGTGGCCAGCAGAATGGCTTTGATACAGAAGGGCAGCAAGAAAAGCTGTTATGCCATCAACAAAGTGGTGACCTGAGAATATACCAACATTCATAAATGCATTCATGAAGTGGGTTCCAAGAAATGTGCTGACCATGCATGAAAAGAAATCCATAACTTTGCTATGAAAAAGAAGGGGACTTCAGGTGTGTGCACTGATACAAAGCTCAATCAAGCTAAGTCCAAAGTATAAGCAATGTCCGATACCACATCCATGTACAGTTGTCCAGAAAATGTAATGAGGAAGATTCACCAATCAAGCTCTGTGTTACTTATATACCTGCCACCACTTTTAAAAATCTACAGTGTGAAGAAGTACTAAGCACTGACTGTCAAAGTTTATTTTTAGAAGTATTTCGTGCCAAACTCCACAAAATAGGAATTAAGACAAACTTTATGAAGTGCTATTGACTTTAAAATGTTAGATATTTAATGTCTATGTAAAAAGAGGGCTGAAGATTAGTCTAATAAAATGTAGTTATTATAAAAAATGGAAATTCAGACAAGAATTAAATAAACTTGTAAAATGAATACAACCAAAATAAACTACAGCCCCCACCAACCAAGAGTACATATCCCACTCACTGCTTTCTAGACCTGGACCAAACTTATCACATCATTATCAACTAATAAACTTCACATCCATATATAAATAAGTACCACTGCCCAGCAACACACAGCAATACTGATGGCCAAAAACAGTGTTTCCATTTTGATGCTTGAAAGAAACAAATTTTAAGAAAACATTTCCTTACCTATTATCAGATGGCAGAAGAGAAAGC
Organism: Saimiri boliviensis; assembly: GCF_048565385.1. Classification (NCBI taxonomy): domain Eukaryota; kingdom Metazoa; phylum Chordata; class Mammalia; order Primates; family Cebidae; genus Saimiri; species Saimiri boliviensis. The sequence goes on from NC_133449.1 coordinate 244,941,426, forward strand.
AAAGCCAAAGCTGAAAGTTTTCTTCTTTCGGGCTGGGTAATGTTGTCCATTCGATCAACCCACATTTCAATCATATTTCCCAAAAGCTGGTCCATCTAAAACAAGAGGAAGAGGCATCTGAAAATACCTAATATACGTTTTACTTGTGGATAAGCACTTTTAAAGGATAAAACCTCCAAAGTCATCATTAAAATTCAATTATAGTAAACCACATAACTGCAATACTTGAACTGGGGCTAAGTCACGAGCTGGAAATGTACAATTTGAACAAAACCAGAAACTGACTCTAATTAATCCTGAGAATTAAAAAGACTTACTTAAAACATGTATGTAGCCAATGAGTGATTTTAGTAATATTTAATAAATCACTGCCAATCTGGCATGCTGAAAAAAACATGCATTTTTCAAAACTATCAACTTATACTTAGATTATAGTTTATTCAATTGGATTATTATTTTTCAATGTTCTCTAATTTGCTGGACTAATTTGCTGCTACTCTCAGAGGAGAGGACAAGTTGCAAACTCAAACTGCAGAGTTTCAAAAGAAAACAAATGATTTCCTAAGACATTTGTATACTACACTAAAAATGATGCTAAAACAAATTAACATAATACAGAATGTGATGGCTAATTTTATGTGTAAACTCTGCTAGGCTAAGGTGCTGAGTTGTTTGGTCAAACACTAGGCAAGATGTTGTCATGACAGTATTATGTAGATGTGATTAACATTTACAATCAGTTGACTCTAAGTAAAGGATAATGTCCAAGATAATAATGTGGGTGGGGCTTCATCCAATTCACTGAAAACCCTAAGAGCAAAAACAGTATGCCCAGGAAAAAAGAAATTTTGCCTCAAGACCCTAACAGAAATCTTGTGTGAGTTTCCAGCCTGCTCTACAAAATTCAGACTTACCAGGCCCCACAATTATGTATGCCAATTCTTTAATCTACCTGTCTCTACAATTATAGTAAGCACAGAACTGGAATACTTGAACTGGTAGAGGTAGAGGTTGCAGTGAACCGGGATTGAGCCACTGCACCCCAGGCTGGCAACAGAGTGAGACTCTGTCTGAAAAAAAAAAAAAAAGTGGATCTCAGTGTTTGCTTACAGTGTTTCTTTTGCCCTGAGGCCCTGTGAAAATATTACTAAGACATTAAAGGTACCATGAATCCAGACATTTTGGTAACTGCTGATTTATACCATGGTGTCTTCAAATTATATTTAATTCAGAAAGAGTACAGATCAAGGTTTCTGTAATTAATATCTAATAAGCAAAATTTTAAAAACAAATCATAACCATTATAAAAGCAAATATCAAGTTATCATGCCCTCATTTTAAATATGTATAATACATATTTTATAAATATATAAAATTTATAAATTATAAACATATAAAACATATTATACATAAAATATATAATTACATATTAATATATTATATACAGATGAACTGAATCTACAGAAATGTATCTGCTTGAAATAATGCAATTAGCAAGACAGCTATTTCTGTCTATATTTATTTACAATTTATAGTTTAATATTTATTTATTTATAATTTATACCTATCTCTTTAATGTAAAAATATTTAACAAGCAATTGCATATAATAGTAAGCTTGGGCAAGTTTTAATTAAGCAACTAGAATACTAGGGGTTACCAAGCTTTTTCTGTAAAAAGCCAAATAATTAGTGTTTTAGGTTTTGTGGATCATATGCAAATGAGAGCATATTCAACTCTCAAAAATCAGTCATAAACAGTAAGTAAACAAATAGGCATGGATGTGTCCCAATATAAAAATGTAATATAACTTCACATCATGAAATATTACAATTAAATACTCAGCAGGAAAATATTAAAGAAACAAACAAACAAATACTGAGTACCCCTTATCTGACATACTTGGAGACTAGAAATTTTTCAGATTTTGGAATATTTGTATCTATTTACCAGCTGAGCATCCTTAATCTAAAAATCTGAAATCCAAAATGTTCCAATGAGCATTTCCTTTGGATGTCATATTGGTGCTCAAAAAGTTCCCAATTTTGGAGAATTTCAGATTTTGAATTTTTAAATTAGGGATAACTCAGTCTGTAGTCACTAGGCAACATACAGCACGTAGTCTCAATAAGTAGTAACTTCTCTTATTGTTGAAAGTAATGAATGACCTCTCATCTTCTATTAAACAAACTACAATTATACATAAAGCTTTTATAGCCCTTCTAAGTACTAGAGGTACTTGTACTCTGTAAAATAGAGATTCAATAACTCTAATGTCTCCAAAGTTTATCCAAAAGTTGTATTTAATTAGTTAGCTTAATTTATTCATTTTAACCTTTCAACAGAGAGAGCTTCACAACTGTCAAAATAAGTAAATGAACCTAAAAATTCAATATATTTTTCATGTGTCTTCAAATAAAAAACTGTCCAAATAATTACACAATTTTTCTTGAAATTAAAACTTTGTTTTGAATGAATGGTATGTCATATTTCATTTCTATAACATCTTCCATTTTTTTTTCAGAATGCTATCTTTCATTTTATATGTTCAATCACCTTTTTAAGGGGGTCAAATGTGTCAGCTTAGATACCTAAAATTCTTTGCAATAAAGTAAAAATTATAACAGATATATAACACTACCACTCAACATAATACAGAACCAGCAAAATGAGCCAAAAAACAGGAAGGGGATGGGAGATGCAGATTGGAAAGGAAAGAAGTAAAATTGACACATGATTGTGTATATAGAAAATTTTAAGCAAGCTACAACAAACCTACCGGTATGCTACTAAAATCACAATATCTTTATCAATATACAAATATAATTTCATTTCTCTTCACTACCAATGAGCAACTAGAAACTGAAATTGTCAAAGCACCATTTACAGTGGCATCAAAACTAAGAAATACTTAGGATAAACTTAGCAAAATAAATGTAAGACATTTACAATAAAAACTATAAAACACTGCTGAAAATACTAAAAAATACCTACATAAATACAAATCCATGTTCACAGACTTGAATACCAGATAAATAAATGTCAATCCTCCCTAAATTGAGCAATACCATCAACACAATCCCATTCAATATTCCAACAGCCATGTTTTTATAGAAATTCACAGGGTAATTCTAAAATTTATATGGAAAGGCAATGAACACAGAATAGCCAAAACTGCTTTAAATAAGAAAAACAAAAGTTGTAAGATATGTATTACCAGATTTCAAGACCTATTTATTACAAAGTATAGTAACTAAAAGTGTGAGACCATGAGTATTGCGAGGGAAGGTTTTAACTGGGTGCTGCAGCCAAGGAAATGGGGAGATCTCAAATCCATCTTCCTGACCAATGAAATTCAAAACTTGGGGGTTTATGTAGCAGAGAAGAAATGTAACTACATGCACAAAAACAGGAATTAGGAAAAGGTAAGAAAGAGGAGCTGGTCAACAGCAAACAGGTTATCAGTTGGGCAGTCATGAAGGGTGAGGGGTCTGGTGTCTTACTGCCCAGATACAGTGATTTGGTAAGTTTCAGTTGCTTCACACTGAGATGCCTGACGGTTGCTTTCCTGAAAAAGGATCCCAAATAAGACAAGTATAACTTTCTCAAGTTTTAAGACTAGGAGGGTCAATTTCTAAGTTTATTCAAAAGAAACCATAAACATCAGTTCTATGGGACAACCAGGCTGGTTTCATTCTGTGTCACATTTTGAAAACTCTTGTAAATACTTCACAACTTTTCGTTATTATTCTATCTGTTGTGGTGGCCTGCAATCAGTGATCATTTATGTTCCTACTGCAATTGTTTCGGGATGCCACAAAACACACCCATATAAGATGGTTAATTAACTTAATAATCTATAAATGTCATGTATGTTCTGACTGTTCCACCAACTGAAAAGTTCCCCTATCTCGCACCCTCTTTTCATGCCTCCCTACTCCCTGAGACAAGGTTAATACTAAAATTTGGCCAATTATTAATCCTACCATGGCCTCTATATGTTCAAGTTAAAGGGAGTCACACATCTCTGACTTTAAACCAAAAACTAGAAATGATTAAGCTTGTGGAGAAAGACATGTCAAAAGTTGAGATAGGCTGAAAGGTCTCTTGATCCAAACAGGTTGTTAATGAACAGGAAAATTCTTGACGAAAATTAAAAGCGTTTCTCCAGTGAACATATAAATGGTAAAAAAGCAAAACAACCTTACTGCTGACATGGAGGAAGTTCTATTAGTCTGCATAGAAAATCAAATCAGTTACAACATTCTCTTAAGTCGAAGCCTAATCCAAAACAGCGCCCTAATTCTTTAATTCTACGAAGATTGAATGAGAGAAGAAAGCTGCAGAGGAAAAGTGTGAAGATAGCAGAGTTTGGTTTATGAGGTTAAGAAAAGAAGCCACCTCCATAACATAAAAGTGGAAGGTGAAGCAGCAAGGTGAAGCAACAAGTGTTGATGAGAAGCTGCAGCAAGTCATCCAGAAGATCTTGCTAAGAGCACTGGGGAAGGTGGCTAAACAACAGGTTTTCAAAGTAAATGAAACAGCCTTCTACTGGAGGAAGATGCAATCAATTCAGGACTTTTCACAGTGACTGGCTTCAATACATCAATGTGTCCATAGGCTGACTCTTATTGGGAGATAATGTAGCTGATGACTTTAAGTTCAAGCCAATGCTTATTTACCATTCTAAAAATCCTAAATCCTTAAAAATTATTTTGTATCTACTCTATCTGTGCTCTTTAAATGGAAGAACAAAGCCTGGATGACAGCATATCTGCTTACAGCATGGTTTACCGCTATTTTAAACCCACTGTTGAGACCTGTGGCTGAGAAAAAAAGATTTCTTTCAAAATATTACAGCTCACTGACAATGTACTGGGCACCCAAGAGCTCTGATTGAGATGTACAGGAGATTAATGTTGTTGTTTTTATGCCTGCTTAAAACACAACATCCAGGTAGCCCATGGATCAGGGGGTCATTTCAAACTTCAGTCTTATTACTTCAGAAATACATTTCATAAAGCTATAGCTACCTATAGGAAGTGATTTATCTGATGGATCTACACAAAGTCAACTAAAAACCTTCTAGAAAGAATTCACCATTCTAGCTACTATTAAGAACATTTGTGGGCTGGGCCTGGTGGCTCACACCTGTAACGCCCACACTTTGGAAGGCTGAGGTGGGTGAATCACAAGGTCAGGAGATCCAGACCATCCTGGTCAATATGGTAAAACCCCATCTCTACTAAAACTACAAAAATTAGCTGAGTGTGGTGGCGTGTGCCCGTATCCCCCAGCTATTTGGAAGGCTGAAGCATGAGAACAGCTTGAACCTAGAAGCCAGAGGATGCAGTGAGCTGAGAGTGCACCAGTGCACTCCAGACTGGTAACAGAGTGAGACTCTGTCTCCAGGAAAAAAAAAAAAAAAAAAAAAAAAAAAAAAAAACAAGAATATTTGTGATCCATGGGAGGAGGTCAAAATATCAACATTAACAGGAGTTTTGAAGAACCTGATTCCAACTCTGATGGCTGATTTTGAGGAGGTCAAGATTTAGTTGGAGAAATAACTGCAGATATGGGGTAAATAGTGAAAACTACAGTTAGAAGTGAAATTTCAAGGTGTGACTGAATTTTTACAATTTCATTATAAAGCTTGAACAGATGAAGAGTTGTTTTTCTTTTCTTTTCTTTTTTTTTTTTTTTTTGGAGATAGAGTTTCGTTCTTTTTCCCAGGCTGGAGTGTAATGGTGCAATCTCAGCTCAGTGCAACCTCCACCTCCTGGGTTAAAGCAATTCTCCTGCCTGAGCCTCTTAAGTAGCTAGGATTACAGGCATGAGCCACCATGCCTGGCTTATTTTGTATTTTCAGTAGAGATGGGGTTTCACCATGTTGGCCAGGCTGGTCTCAAACTACTGAGGTGATGCACCTCGTAGTTTGAGACCAGCCTGGCCAACATGGTGAAATCCCATCATCACTGAGGTGATGCGCCTCGGCCTCCCAAAGTGCTGGGATTACAGCTGTGAGCCACTGTGCCTGGCCATGAGAAGCTGTTTCTTATGGATGAGCAAAAAAAGAAAAACAAGTGGTTTCTTAAGATGGATCTATTTCTGGTAAAGATGCTGTGAACACTGCTAAAATAATGACAAAAGATTTAGAATATTACATAAACTTAATAAAGCAGCAGCAGAATCTGAGAGGACTGATTCCAATTGTGACAGAAATTCTACTGAGGACTAAATAGTCCATTATTGCCTTAAAAAAAAAAAAGTACTATCAGTAATTTTGTTATCACTACCAAAACAACCTACTGTTCATTGTCCTTTGCCTGCAACTTCCTTCCATCCTCTTTTATTTTTTCCTTTTCTTGCTCTCTGAGGACCATTAGTCTTCAGTAGAATTTCTGTCACAATTGGAGTCAATCTTCTCATTTGTGAAGGGAAGAGCCAGTTGATGCAGCAAACTTTATTGCTGTCTTATTTTAAGAAACTGCCATAGCCACCCACACCTTCAGCAACCACCACCCTGATCAGCCAGCAACCATCACTATCAAGGCAAGATCTTCCACCAGCAAAAGCATTGTTCACTGAAGGCTGAGAAGATCGCTAGCATTTTCTAGCAATAAAATATTTTAAATTAAGGTATATACGTTGTTATTGTAGACACAGTACCATTGTGCTACATACTACAGTATACTATAATTATATAACTATATGCCCTGGAAAACCAAAATAGTTGTATGACTTGGGTTATGAAGACATTCGCTTTATTGTGGTAGTGAGGAACCAAACCAACAATATCAGGTATGCCTATACAAGTTTTCTAATAGGTGGGAAACAAATTTAGAGTGTAATGATACTCTCATATTAATATTAACTTTGATATTTTTATTACATATTTTATTCCTTAAAATATTCTATTAAAACTACATAGTAAATGGTATTCAGAAAATGTCGACAGTATTCTTCCAAATGTTTTTGTTCATTTTGACAGTTAAAAACTGTGTTTTTATTTCAAATACATAACTATCCATCATCAATTCAAGATGGTGCTTTACTTTTTTCCCTGATCGTTGCAAAAATTCTTTACTTTTGCCAGTGAAACTTTAATAAAAAATAACTGACATTCTGATAAAATACAATTTAGACCCTTCAACTTTTAGTAATACAATAATTTAATGCAGCATCTTTGCACCCAAACTTTATACTAGCCAAGTCATTATATTTTTGTTCAAATAGTAAAAGTTTCTTTATTCCAAGAATAAATACTAATTTGTTTTAGTTTGCACCGAATCCTATACATATAGCAGTTACTGAAGATTTTTTAAATTGTTCAAATATACCAGAAGATGTATTAAACTGCAGTTTATTGATAAAAATTTCTTCACTATACTCTGCAGATTCAAAACGTGTTTACGATACTTAAAAGGAATGCTCAACTTTTTATAATAAAATGTATACTATTAATTAATTATAATATTTATCAAAGCCATTTTTTACCCTGTTTGCTAATTCTTAGGCGTTCTGTCAAAATTTTAACAAATGGTATGACCACATTGACACCTGTCAGCTAAATAGCAGTTCTGAGCTGCAGAATTTATCATTAGTTTAACAGGGATTCAGCACACACTTTTAAAACCATAGTACATTGAGCCTTGGTATAAAGTTCTAGGTGACTTACTATGATTCTAGCCCAACAAATGAAAAAAAAAAAAAAAAATAGAAGGCTGAGCAAAAGACTGAAAAGTAAAAGCCTGAGGAGAGGAAGGCAGAGAAGAAAGGATTGAGAGTTCTTTTCGGCCACAGTTGGCAAATGGACGGTGCAGGAAACATACGAACCACTCAAACCTCATCAGTATAGTATGACAGATAGATACCAAATCAGCTTTCCAACCCAGAATACCAAATGTCTAATCCAGAACAAGAACACAGCATTCTGGAAAGGAATGCATTCCAGGTACTAGCACCATGATGTGTGGATATAAAAACAATACAGAATTGAGAAGAAAAAGAGGAAAAAGTAGGCAGGGTAAGATCTGGATTAGCCCATTAGCCTATAGATGGAGGCATTAACAGTATTTCCCTTACATTTCCATTACTGATTTCCTGTCAAAACAAATGATATGTCAATAGGAAGTGAGAGGCTAGGGGTATATTTTAAGTTCCTAAGTAAGAAAGAGCTCATGACCATCCCAGAGTTGTTATCAAGGATATAGAGACACTGACAGTAATGTTTAGATAACACATTGAGAGGCACACACAAGTGAGGCCAAGAATTCAAATGGGATCTAGGTAACTGAGGAGAACACGAAGATATTCAAGGAGACAGAATCCTCATGCTCCAAGGGATTTTAGACAGGACTGGACATGTGAATAAACCTAACAAGAATACTGAGCTCGCATCAAGTAGGAGTTTTGTAAAAGAATCACAAGCTACAAAAGAGCCACAAAACAAACAATCAAAACCAATTATAGTAGGAACCTGGCGGGGTGAGGAGGGGGTGGAAGGAGTGTCCAAGACTAGGAGAGCAAGGAAAGGAAAAATAAGAGGATGGAAAGAGGATAAAAGAAACTTGCAGGCAAAGGACAATGAAAAGTAGTTGTTTTGGTAGTAATACCAAAATCACTAAAACTTCATTTTTTAAAAATTCTCATTTAATTTTTTTTGTTTTAAAAAAATATTCAAACTTTTTTTTTTTTTTAAGAGACAGAATCCTGTTCTGCTGCTCAGGCAGGAGTGTAGTGGCATGATCATAGCTAACAGCTGCCTCAAGTTCCAGGACTTTAATTTTTTTTAGTTTTTGTAGAGCTGAAGTCCCACTTTGCTACTCAGCCTGGCCTCAAGCTCCTGGTTTCAAGCAATCCTCTAACCTTGACCTCCCAAAGCACTGTGATTACAAGGCATGAGCCACCACACCCAGTCACTGAAACCTTAAAATGTGTTTGCTTTCAAAGTTACCAAGCAGTAACTGAAGTAGTCCTCACATGATGCTTTAATTGTATGATAAGCAGACCTAAGCCATTTTATTTATTTTTATTTACTTCTTTATTTTTGAGACAGAATCTCACTCTGTAGCCCAGGCTGGAGTGCAGTGGTGCAATCTTAGTTCACTGCAATTTCCACCTCCCGGGTTAGAGTAATTCTCCTACCTCAGCATGCTGAGTAGCTGGGATTACAGGTACCTGCCATGATGTGGGTCAAAAACTAAGCTGTTTTAATTACTCAAGAGGATCTATTATTGTTTGTGCATTATGATGTAATATTTTAAAGCTAATAGCAGCCTAAAGAAAAATATCAATGTTGAGTTACAATTAACTGATTTAATATCTCACTGGATTACACTCAGATTTAATCAGATCCAAAGTTGATATGGACCCATATGACAGTATTTTTTTTTCTTAATTAAAAACCAGATTAGAGAAAAACCGAAGGTGGTTGGGCAGAGTGGCTTATGCCAGTAATCCCAGTGCTTTGGTAGGCAGGGACAGGAGTATCTCTTGAAACCAGGAGTTCGAGTCCAACCTGGGCAACATGCAAGGCTGGATGTCTACAGAAAACTTTAAAAATTAGCAGGGTATGGTGGCATGCATCTGTAGTCACAGCTACGTAGGAGGCTAGGGTGAGAGGATCACTTGGGTCCAAGAGTTTGGGGTTGCAGTGAGCTATGATTGTGCCACTGCGTTCTAGCCTAGATGACAGAGTGAGACTCTGTCTCTAAAACTTCTTTAATAAAAAATCAAATTCTTAAAATTTAAAAACATAAACAAGTAGAAAAAAAGTGAAAACGAGAGAGAGAGAGAGAGAGAGAGACAGACAGACAGACAGACATACCATGTTCATGAACTGGAGAAATTAGTACTGTTAAAACGGCCATGATATCCAAAGCAATCTACAGATTCAACATAATTTACCCTATCAAAATAGCAAGTATATCCTTCAAATAAATCAGAAAAAAAAATTGTATGCAATCATGAAAAATCCCAAACAGCCAAAGAAATGCTAAGCAAAAAGAACAAAGCTGAGGCATCACACCACCAGATTTCAAAATATATTCCAAAGGCCAGGTGTGGCGGCTCATACCTGTAATCAGTACTTTGGGAGGCTGAGGTGGGCGGACCACTTGAAGTCAGGGATTCAAGACCAGCCTGGCCATCATGGTGAAACTCCATCTCTACTAAAGCACAAAAATTAGCTGAGCGTGGTGGCATGCACCTGTAAGCCCAGCTACTGGTGAGGCTGAGACAGGAGAATTGCTTAAGCCTGGGAGGTAGAGTTTGCAGTGAGCTGAGATCATGTCACTGAAATCCAGCCTGGGTGATGAGCTAGACTCCGTCTACCCCTGGCCCAAAACAAACAAACACACACACACACACACACACACACACACACACACACACACACACCATATACTACAAATACAGTAACCAAAATAGCATGGCACCAGCATAAAAACATGCACAGACCAATAGAACAGAGAACCCAGAAATAAATCCATATATTTACAGCTAACTGAGTTTAGACAAAGCTGCCATGAATACTCACGGGGAGAGAACAGTTACTTCAACCATGGTGCTAGAAAAACTGGATATCCATATGCAGAAGAATGAAACTAGATCCCTATCTCTTGTGATATACATAAATCTTGAACTAAAGACTTAAAATGGAAGACCAATAACTATAAAATTACTAGGGGAAAACACCTCAGGACACTGGTCAAGGAAAAGATTTTATGAATAAAACCTCAAAAACATAGGCAACAAAAGGAAAAATAGACAAATGAGATTCTATCAAACTAAGCTTCTATATAGCAAAAGCAACAAACAACAGAGTAGAAGGACATCCCACAGCATGGGAGAAAATATTTGCAAATTATACATCCAACAAAGGATTACTACCCAAAATACACAGGGACTCCAACAACAGCTAAATAAAAATAATACTCCATTTTTTAAATAGGACAATTATCTGAATAAAGAGTTCTCAAAAGAAGACATACAAATGGCCAATAGGTACATGAAAAAATGGTCAACATCGGCTGGGAACAGTGGCTCACATCTATAATCCCAGCACTTTGGGAGCCCAAAGCTCGTGGATCACCTGAGGTCAGGAGAGTTCGAAATCAACCTGGCTAACATGATGAAATGTCGTCTCTACTAAAAATACAAAAATTAGCCAGGCGGGGTATTGGGCACTTGTAATCCCAGCTACTTGGGAGCCTGAGGCGAAAGAATTGCTTGAACTCGGGAGGCAGAGGTTGCAGTGAGCTGAGATCACACCACTGCACTCCAGCCTGGGTGACAGAATGAGACTTTGTCTCCAAAAAAAAAAAAAAAGGTCAACATCACTAGTCATCAGGGAGATGCAAATCACAACCACAATGAGATATCATCTCACTCTGGTTAGAATGGCTATTACCAAAAAGGCAAAAAAATAACAAATGCTGGCAAGAATGTGGAGAAAAGGGAACTCCCTGGTGGGAATGTAAACAACTACAGCCATTATGAAGAACAATATGGGTTTCTCAAAAAACTACAAATTGAACTATTGTATGATCCAGCAATCTCACTACTGTGTGTGTGTGTGTGTGTGTGTGTGTGTGTGTGTGTATCTCTCTCTCTCTCCCCAAAAGAAAGGAAATCATTATATTGCAAAGATACCTGCTCCCTCATGTTTATTATAGCACTGTTCAGAATAGCCAAGATGTGGAATTAACCTCAGTAACCCATCTACAGATGAATGGATACAGAAAATACACACACACACACACACACACACACACACACAAATACTATTTGGTCTCAAAAAAGAATGCATTCCTGTCATTGGTGGCAACATGGATGACGCTAGAGGACGTTATGTTAAGTGAAATTAAGCCAAGAACAGAAAGATAAATACTGCATGTTCTCACTTACATGAAGAAGCTAAAAAACATGACCTCAAAGTAGAGAGTAGAAAAGTGGTTCCCAGAGACTGGGAAAGGTAGGGGAAAAATGGGGAGAGAGAGAGATATTGGTTAAAAGATATAAAATTACAGGTACACAGGAAGAGTAAGTTCCAGTGTTCTATACAGCACTGTAGGATGATAACAGAAATATATAGTTTCAGTTAGAAGAAGGCTGCTGTATGTTCCTGACACAGAGAAATAATAAATGTTTGGGGTGATAGATATGTCAATTATCCTGATTTGATTACTACACACTGTATGTACAGAAGTATCACTATGTACTCCAAAAATGTCTACAATTGTTATGTGTCAATTTTAAAAAAATTTAAAGAAATTAATCAACTTTGGTGATTAAACATTTATTCATTGTGATCTCAGATTGAATCGTCATGAACTTAAAGCAAGGCAAGAAGTACATATATTTCAAGAAATGTTGGAAACATGACCAGGTCCCTCATGGAAACAAAAAGGTAAATACATAGTAATGGCATTCTGATGTTCCTTGGGATAATTTTAATTTCCTTTCTTAATGTTCTTAAATATTTTTAATTATCATGTAATCTCAGCACTTTGGGAGCTCAGAAATTTGAGACCAGCTTGAAAAACACATAGCGAGACCTCACCTCTACTAAAAACTAAAAAACAACAACAAAAAAACCTTGTAAATATATATATTATTAGCTTATTAATTATAATTAAAACGGGATATTATATATTATTATCCCATTATATATATTGTTTTTATATATTTATCATTACATATGTAATATATATTTATTATTTTATATAATAAATATATAAAACAATATATATAATGGGATAATATGTAATATATAATATATATACTTTTATTAGCGTATTAAATTTAATTGAAATGGGATAATATATAAAATATATGCAATATAATGTATATTACATATATTATATATTTATATACATATTTAAATATATCTATTTTTATATATTATATATTATATCATTATATATTATCTAAATTATATATCATATATAATTATATAATTAATATATATTACACAATTATACATTATATAATATATATTTTTATATTGTATATATTATATATATTATCCCATTTCAATTAAATTTAATAAGCTAATAAATATCTACCCTATTTAGTTATTACAACAAGGGTTGTGATCTCTAATTAGATTAGTCTGATTCTAGAAAAGTTATATATATTTTAAAATTTGTACTTCTGGATTTCCTCATATTAGAAATAGTTATATTTGTTTTCAGCCATAATCCAAAAGATATTACAAATTGTCTCCATTGTAGGTATACTGGTCAAGCATACCCTATCTTCTACATTTCATAAATCTTAACAAACAGATTAATGACTTACAGTATAATGTTATTTGAATATCATGTATATAGTTTCAAACCGTCTCACTCAAAAACTCATTGCAAGCTTACTCAGGTAGTAGGTGTCAGCTACAATTTTTAAAAATCAACCTTTGCTAAAAAGGTAATTTTCTACAATAATCAGAACAGAAACACTGTCAATCCATGGCATTAAAAATAAGTTAACCAAAGAAATAATACAAAGATGATACATCACTTTATGCAAAATACCTGCTTCCAGATTCTGTAACAGTGAAGAAAAACCACAGCTATAAACAAATCAAAATTATATTCTATAGCGAAGCAGAATAAAATCACCTATTTTGAGCGAGGGCAAAAATGTAGAAGTTTCAACTGCCACTTACAGGTTCCTTTTTCTTTCTTCTACCCCAAATTATTGATATAGCATAACTAAAGGTTTTAAATGTAAAGGTGTAAATACTATAAAGCAACTTTTACAAAGAGTCACTATTTCATCAAACTATTCCTAATTTATATTTAAAGGCTTCCTTAAATTTAAGTATATAGAGTCTTACCTCTTGATTAAATTTATGGGCCATCTCATTAAGTAGTGAAGAAAAATAACTAGTGTTTTGTAGTAGAACTCGACCCATAACTCCAAGATACGTGGACATCACTACAGGATACCTCTGGACAATCAAAATATAGCACATGTAAAATTGTGTTATGGTACAAGTATAAACAATCGTTGACATACTAACAAGCAACAGGGATATAAAATAACATTCTCCTTAATTCCCTTTAGAATGAACTGTCAATAGTGCCTGAGTTCTAACTTACTAAATACATATATGAATTATATGTACTATCTATATGTATAAAGAGAAAGAAACAATATTTATCAATTTCATATATTACTATATTACTTGATCTTTTTTTTTTTTTTTTTTTTTTTTTAAGACGAAGTTCACTCTGTTACCCAGGTTGGAGCACAGTGGCAAGATCTCGGCTCACTGCAACCTCCACCTCCCGGTACTGTATTACTTTAAATATCTGTAACATACACAGGTTCATGGATGTATTAAAGAGAGCTATTCTTAGAAAATAACCAGTGGTTTCACGTAATCAGTCTGTAACAATATTAGCACTATTTTGTCCCCCTCATATTCTCAATAGTCAACCACTGGCATTAAGCCACTCACCATTCCTGTACTTCACATGATTTTTTTGTGTGAACATACATGCATTATGTTTGAAAGAGACATGTTAAAGAAAATACGCTATGTGGAGCAGGAAAAGGCAAACGTGTCTAACTGCCCTAAAAATTTAACTTAATTTAACATGATCCAAAAGACAAGGAAAGCTTTCCTTCTGCATATAACAATGAAGTAGAAATGACTACAAGTAAGAGAGTAATTGAAACTAGAATCCTAGAGTCTAATGCTACCCTTGGAACTTTAAGAAATATCTTACCTCCCCTTCTATAATACCCTTGAAAACATAGGGTAAAATCGGTTGAAACATTTGCGGACCTAATATTGGGTTCACTTTAAGGGCATTTTCCACAACCTAAAAACCAGAAAGAAACATTGGTGATACTCAGTAGTTCAAGTCATTGCTTTATGAAAAACACATGTAGGGAAACAATGTACTAAAATAAATATCACAGACCAAATTTAAGAAGACATACAAGTATGCAATATTCTGACACTAGACACACTTTTACAAGATAATCCATTTTAAAACTGCAGTTGGGTATAAAGGATATAATATTTACACACAGCTTTACACCTTGCATACAATTTTATTTAATTACATTGTAATGACATAGGTATCATACGCAGTTAATGTCATTCTTACCCTTGCAATTTAAACCAATAGCCCTTAAAAATGATGCACTAATAGAGGCAGCAAAAGGCATTTTTACAACATTGGCTTTTTGATAGCTAAACAGGAAGTTGGCAATACCTATACTCACTGCCCAGAAATAAATCTACATTTATGTTAATCAACAAATTGGAGGAAAAGGGCATGTTGCATATACACTGAATATTTATTAAATTAGAAATCATATTGCATTCATAATTATACTGATCAGTCATGAGTATTGATTGTTACATGTGAAAACAACATAGAAATTATTTTGATATGAATGAGATGTTTCTTCTACAACAAAAATGGGTAAGCATGAAATTCAAAGCAGGGTGGAGTTTTTTCTTTATTTTTGTTTTACTTTTTAGGAAGAGATGAATGCAGTGGTCAGGAAGCAGCAATAAGGACCAAGAAGGACATTTACCCGACACTCACTTCCAGCCTAAAGGCTTAACAGGTGGGAAAAGAAACAGATACCATCTGAGAGGGTTGTGGGCAAGGAATGGCCTTAGGGTGGAGCCACATTTCCCTTAAGAATTCTATCAATGCTTCTCAAGATTGACTACTGACATTTTTAATGAAGAAAACTATTTACTGGGCAGTCATCCCACGCACTGAGGGAAATTTAGCATCTTCCAGTGTCTGCTCACTGGGTGCCAAAAGTACTCCAAAAATTATGACCATCAAGAATACTTCCATGCATTTTGAAACAGTCCCAAGGTAAGCAAATAGCATCCGTGGTTGATAATAACATTTGTTGTTGCTCTAATTTTGAGCAAGAAGGGAAGGTAATGTCTAAACAAAAGATTAAAAATATAAAAACTTTACTGTGGGACAAGCACTATGCTACTACTAAGAGATACAGGTTTAAAAGATAGCAATTCCTGATTAAAAGCAAGAGGAGACAAAATCTTAAACATAAAAATTTGATCTCAATAAAGTTTATTTAATTTTGAAGGAAAAAAAAAGCTAGGTCTCAGAAAAAAAGATAAACATGGAGAATATATAGATAAGCTAGTAGACTGAGAGAGTAGAGGCTGATATCACCAGACAGTATTTATCTGTGAGTAGAAAGTAAGGCCACCTGCTGATTATTAAATACATCTATAATTTCACTCCCCCCTAAAACCCCACTAAAACTACAGGAAAAAAATTTTAAGAGAGAGAGAATAATTTTAAAAAGACAAGAGGAATGAGAAACAAACACTTAAAGCAAGAAAGAAGAAAGTCAAGAGGAAACTGACTCATAAAGTCAGAAAAAGCTGAATCCCAAGGTATCAAAGCAACCAGATTTGCTTCATATAACTTCTCCCCCTTTCTCCACCCCCAAAAAACACAGAAAGTATCAGAACCTTATTACCTTTGGGAAGGAGAAAAGGGAAGCTAAAAATAAGAAGAATAAAAAAATAAAACAAACAAAAAAATAAGACTGGTTGAAAGTATGTCTAAGAAACAGAGTGCTAGATATTTTCAACTCTGCATTACCTGGGCAGCTGACACCCAATCCATGAGAACAAAGAGAGTATATTTTCTGTAAAGAGTCTAAAAGAGATTGCTTCCAAACTAAAAGAGCCCATTCCCAATGTAATGCATTTAAATAAACCTACATTATGGCACTAGGAACAAGAAGGAGCAGCTACAAACTTGGAAAAGGAGGAGGCCCAAAGAGGGAGTCAGCATGGCTCTGAAGAGACTTGAAGAGAACTAAAGTAATGGAATCCTTGATGTATCTGAACATATTGAGTATCTGTCAAGGCAGTTTAGTGAAAATAAAAAAACTATACCAAAAAAAGATAAGTATTACTTCCAGGGACTACAAAAAATTATACAGGAAAGTATTACTTCCAGGGAATACAAAAGATTGTACAGAAAGGAGAAGTAATCACAGCTGACTACACGTCTCAGCTTCGAATAGGAAATTTAAGAATCATGGTGTAAACACTGAATTTTGATTACCTGGAGGATAAAGGCACAGAGGAAGTGCAACAGCGATATCAATACATACTGCCTACAATTAACAACTCATGAAGGAATAACACAGGGGTTTTATTTACCGATATGAACATAGATACAAAAGAATCAGCTACAAGCAATAAAAGTAGTTGTCTCTGAGCAAGGAAAAATGTCTGGCAGAAAGACAGCTGATTACAGTTTGTTTCTTTAAGAAACCATATATATCTAGTTGACTCTATGTCATATAAAATTCTGATTAAAATTTTAAAAACAAACAAACATAGGGTTTGAAGAGAATATAGTAATAATACATAGCTGTGGGTGGCCCCAATCCACAGGAATCTTAATAGTTTTCTTTGGCGACGGGGAGGTAGGAGTTGTGGCAAAAGACTATTTAGAATTAATGTAAGGATTAAATAATGCAAACATAAAGTTGTATCTGATTGAGTAAATAAATATCTCAACATAGTCATATACACATATACTTCAGGGCTAAAGTAGAGTCTTTGAAGTCTAAAAGTTCAGGAACCATAGCTAGCGAAGATGAGAGTTTTGGAAAGAAAAATATCATTACCACACTTGGGGGCAGAGGGTATGGGGCAGAATAAAGAGAAATTCAGAACTAGAACTAATAACATATAGAAGAGCTGAACAGTGGACCAAAGGTGAAAAAGTCTTTCACTGCTTCTACATTTTCCTGTTCCGGCAAATCGGTACAACTGTAGTGTCAATAGTAATAATGACGTTCCATTCTGACATGCTGAATTTTAGGTGTCTGTGGGAAATTCATACAAAATGGTCTGTATTATTTCTCTTACATTGAAAAATCCCAGGTCCTATAACCTTGTTTCTTTCTACTACATATATACATATATGAGTTTCAAAATAGCAATGCCAATATTACTGATGACAATACTACTGAATGTAATTATAAACTTCTTTTTGTTCTAATATTACATCCCATCAGGGATATACATGTGAAATACTATGTATTAAAATGACTTGAAGTAGTCTTCTCAAATAGCTATGCCACCAACATCATAACAGTTAGATTCAAATGTTTCAGTCTGTTTTTTATCTTTAGGAACTGCTTTTTCTTTTTCTTCCCCGCCCCCCCGACCCCCAAACCATGCTTTACCTCTACATGGTTCCAAACTCTAACATTTAAAACAGATATACATCCTGACTGTTCTAGTTTTCATACTCTTCTCCTCTTTTTGCTAGACAGCTACTTTAATTAACTTGGTTTATTCTTCCATTGCCTTCTTCCACTCTTTAAACAGAAGAAAACTAGAGACATGCTCTTTGCCTCGTTTTCTTCTGTTTAAAAAGTGGAAGGCAGCAATGGAAACTATAATATACTCCTTGCTTATATTCTCAAATTAAACTTCTGTTTAATGGAAACTGGAAGAAGGCAAAGAAAACTAGAATATGCTCCTTGCTTCTATTATCAAATTCATACAGAGATCTTCATGCCTTTTTAATGCTGCACAGTACTCTGCTATATAAATGAACAAGGTGTGGCACTTCAATTATCCAATCACCCATTACTAATTGTTTTTTGACAACATTTTGTTATTACAAAAAGAACTTTTGCACTTTAGTTTAAACCCATTCCCTTTTCAGAATATACCTGCAACAGATTGTGTTCTTAAAACCTTTGGGGAAAATGCAGAATTCAATTTACTTGACTTAGGCTTACACTGCATACAAAGTGATTAAACGCATGGATCTTAAAGTCAAAATGACTTTGTTATATCATGGTTCCAATAATTACTAGCTGAGTGGCCTTGAAAAAAATATTCACCACTCTGTGATTTAATTTCTCATCTGTAAGACTGGGAAAAAGAGCAGTACTATCATCACATGTTTATGTGAGGATTAAATAAAATCTGTATTTTATATTTTTAGAAATGTGTAGCACATGTTAAATGTTAGTATCTGCTATTTGTGTCATCTTAAAACCTGGCTTAACATTGCTTAATATGACCAGGACCAAAATGAGAATTCAAAAAGTCAAAGTAGTATGGCTACAATACTGACAAATTTCAAATTAAAGAAATGTTAACAATTTAAATTTGTATTTTATCATTTAATTATATTCCTCTAGATAACATGTTCTGAGTCACAATATACAGTAAAGTCTATTCTTTGTTCTACATCATTTGCTCCAAAAGCAGGCATACTGGTCTCTCTATCCAATTTTCATAACAATGTAATTTTCTACTTCAAAGAACAAAGAAGTTAATTGAAGATACTGTCAGAAATTAGTGTAACAGTGACATTTAGTAAAAATTATATTTAAAATGTTATATAGCACACTATATTAAGAAACAGTATCTGATATTAAAAATGAAGGTGAGCTAATATGAAAAACTATTGTTACTGCTATACTAAAACTCTAAGATCAGGAAAATGCCAAATACATTGAGAGTTTGCCCAGCCTTAAAATATAGCAGGAAAATGAAAGCATTATTGCCTTAAAATATTCCCGAACATAAAAATACAAATAATTTATTCATAATGAGCACATTTTTAGTATTTAACATCCATTTATTAAATAATAAAATCTGGTTTCTGAGATTTTAAGTCAAATATACAGACTGAGCTATACCAATATTTATACAAAAATACCATCTTAAACACATATTATCAGATTCTCAATTTTTCATTCTTTTCTTTTTTCTCTCTCCCTCTTTTTTTTTTTTTTAAATAGAGATGTGGTCTTGTCATGTTGTACAAAAGGCTGAAATCGAACTTCTCAGTTCAAGTGATCTTATAGCCTCAGCCTCTGAAGTAGCTAAGATTAAAGGCACACACTACCATGCCTGGCTCCAAATTTCTTTCTTATCTTTTCTTTTTTTGTTGTTGGGAAGGAGTTCCACTCTTGTCGCCCAGGCTGGAGTGCAATGGCTCACTGCAACCTCTTGGCTCACTGCAACCTCCACCTCCTGGGTTCAAGCAACTCTCCTGCCTTAGCCTCCCAAGCAGCTGGGATTACAGGCATGGGCCACCAAGCCCAGCTAATTTTGTATTTTTAGTAGAGATGGGGTTTCTCCATGTTGGTCAAGCTGGTTTCAAACTCCCAACCTCAGGTGATCTGCCTGCCTCAGCCTCTCAAAGTGCTAGGACTATAGGCATGAGCTACCACGCCCAGCCCCAATTCTTAATTCAAATATTTGTATCCTAATAACAACCTACTGTTGGCATACTTACAGATAAATTGCCTTCATTTTTAACCTGTATTAAATGTTACAAAAATAATTTGACTATATATTTGACTACAGATTTGTAATATGCAGTAAGTTAGTTTGGAATTTTCTATAATAAAAAAATTTAATTGTGTTATTCTGAGCAGAAAAAAAATACAATTAATTTTCTTTCTTTCTTTTTTAAGAGACAGGGTTTCACCATGTTTGCCAGCCTGGTCTTGAACTCCTGACCTCAGGTGATCCACCCACCTTGACCTCCCAAAGTGCTGGGATTACAGGTGTGAGCCACTGCGCCTGGCCAATTTTCTTCTTTTTCTTCTTTTTGAAACAAGGTCTCCCTCTATTGCGTAAGCTGGAGCACATTAGCACAATCTCAGCTCACTGCAGCCTCCACCCCTCTCCACTCCCACCTCAGCCTCCTGAGGAGCTAAGATTATAGCACACACCAGCACACCCGGATAATTTCGTATTTTTTTTTAAAAAGATGGGGCCTCACCATGTTGCTCAGGCTGGTCTTGAACTCCTGAGATCAAGTGATTTGCCTGCCTCAGCCTCCCAAAGTGTTGAGATTATAGGCGTGAGCCACCACGCCTGGTCAAAATACAATTATTAATAATTTTAAAGAGCGAGCTGAGATATGCAGTTCTTGCTAATAATATACCATTACTGTGTAAACCACCTGCTTAGTTTTAAAAGCAAACTTTATTAACGTACTTAAGTATTTATTTTGAAGAAACTGTAAAATGATAAAGTAGAACAACTTGGTTTCTCTAGAGCTGAAGATCTTAGCAAATTATTTTGCCTATAATTGGAGTAGACTATTTGCCCCCAAAGAGAGACTAAATAATTAGTCTCTCAAAAGACAGCTATATAATTATATTAGATAAAAACAGTCAATGCTTATATTCACTTATTACATGCTAGGCATTGTCATAACTGTTTATACATATAAGCACAAGTATTCCTCACATCAAACCTAGGAAGTAGGTAAAGTTATCATCCCATGTTATAGATGGAAAATGAGGAACAAAGAATAATTTGTCCACATCACGTAACTGTGAAGTACCAGAGCCAATGTTCTAATCCTGGGGGTCTCCCTTCAGTGTGTAGTCGTATCTGCTATGCTATGCTCACTCTAATAATTTTTTAAGAGTATAATTAAAAACAAGTAGAATCACAATGGCCATTCCAGATAATCCACAAGTTGTCTTTCAACAATTAATTCAATAATATTGTTGCAGAAAAGCCAAAAGAGTGCATGGGGGTGAGGTCAATTCAAATTTGGACTGGAAGCTGTTTAAACGTGAGAAATCACCTCTTTTCTTAATCACTTAGAATATATAGATTATAACTTAACATGGAGAATTTCAGGTACTGCATAGGTACAGAATAAAAATCATTTAATAAATGAGGAAAATGAAGGCCAGAGTACACTCAAGAGCCATAAAAGTAGCAGGGCAGCATACGCAAACCAAGCGGATGGTCAAGGAGAGAATTCCAACTGGATCCTCAGTATACATGAGATGGCATTTCCATTGGAGGCACAGTTCCAACATAAAAATTATGGATTACTTGCCTTTCAAGTCACTTACTACGTATGTATTCAGAGCTAACAGAGCACACATTTACTGAACTTTGGATAATGGAGAAGGTCAGTCTAATACAGGAGTAAGGTTAAAACAGGCATACATACAGAAAAAAAATCTGTGGAGACAATAGTATCAAAATGACATGGCAATTTTCACTTGTTTTAATCACTCCCAGGATGCCAATCACTTTTTCCTCAAATAGTCAGAATTAAGTCCAATGTGTCAATTCCTTATTTCCTCTTACTTCCAGAGAAGAATTTATCACCAAAGCAAAAGCTGAAGCTGAGATTGTGTAAATCTGATGAAGGTCCTTAATACACTTATATTGCCACTCTGTCAGTTTAGTAAAGGCATAAATGCAGTTATGCCTATAAAAGGCATAAAAGCATTTTAGTAAGCAACATGTTTGATGTTACTTGTTAGCTCTGGGGCTAGGAGAACACTTTGAAATTAGTAATGAATGAGGATTAAAAGACTAGTGCAATAGACCAGGCCTCAAGTATCCAGGGTCTCAACAAGTCACATGCACAGATTCCTGTTATTACAAATCCTTTAGTGCCCACGTGATTCTTTGGTAACAGTGGCTTATAGTCTCACCATTTAGTAAACCCCTTGCTCTAAAAAAGAAACAAAGAAACTACAAAATTAAAGCCAAAGAGTTCTGCCATATCCTAGATGTAATCAAGGTAAGATGAAGATATTAGAGAATGTCCTTAATCAATTACGGCTTTTGTCCTTGCAACAACAAAAACAAAACAGACACAGACACATACCAGGAGAACATCATGTGACAGCGGAAGCACGGATGACGGGATTGCGTATCTACAAGTCAAGGAATTCGAAAGACTGCCTGCAATCACCAGAAGGTAAGAGAAAGGCTTGGAACAGATTCTCCCCCTTAGACCCTTCAGAAATAGTATGGCCCTGCAAACACTGATTTTTTTAAATTATATAATGAATATCAATATTATAAATAAACTTTTGTTTTAAGCCACCAAGGTTGTGGTATTTTGTTACAGCATCCCTAGCAAACCAATAGTCCTTACTGATCTCCTTAAGCTCCTTCCTTTTCTCATCAATCTATAATTTAATACTTCAGTAATCTCACATATGACCCTTCTAATTTACAGACACTCAATATGTTTTAAATTTTGGGTTTAAACCTTCTTCCTCAATAGACAATCCTAAGAGCATTTTCTCTCTCCTTATTCTTGTTCACTTCTCTGCAGTGCTTAACACTGTATTAGCCTGATTGATGCTAGCAGAGTTGCGACAGCAAATAAATACACAGTCATGTGCCACTTATCAACGGGAATATGTTCTGAGAAATGTGTCATTAGGCGATTTTACTGTTGTGCAAACATCATAGAGTGTACTTACACAAATCTAGATGGTATCTTATTGGTTATGGTAAAAGGCTAAAGTAACAAAAGAATAAAGCAGAAGAAAGAATCCATTTTCATACTGCTATAAAGAACTGCCTGAGACTGGGTAATTTATAAAGAAAAGAGGTTTAATTAAGTCACAGTTCAGCATAGCTGGAATGGCCTCCAGGAAACTGACAATCAAGGCAGAAGGTGACAGAGAAGCAAGGCACCTTCTTCACAGGGTGGCAGGAAGAAGCAGTGCCAACCAAAGGGAAAGGAAGCCCTCATGAAACCATCAGGTCTCTTGAGAACTCACTCACTATCATGAGAACAGCATGGGGAAAACCACCCCCATAATTCCCTTGATTTGGGAGACAGTCAACCTCACAATCCCCTTGATCATGGGGTGATCTGGGTGGACCCAAAGCCTAACCATATCAGTTACTATGAAATAAGACTTCATTATCTGCACAAACTTTTACCAACTTAGATCCTAGAGTATACTTTGGATTACTTCAGTACACTTCTTACAGCAAACGTATTTGGGTAACCTCTTTCATTTCACTGGGAGGAAGTGAGATCATTTTTAGGTTCTAAAGCAGTGCCATGATTTTCACACCATAATGCTATTTTGTTATGATAGAAATTCAGCTCTCGTATCTTGGAACATAGCTGAGAAACTAAACACCAAAAATAGGGGTACTTTTAATAGCAACACCTTCTCTCAAAATCCATGCATAAAGATATTTTAATATATTTATATATATGTTTATATGCAAATATACACTTAATACTATTTCTATCCTTAATATACAGACATAATATATAAAGATAATATACAACTTAGAGCCTGTTGGTTCTTAATTACACAATCTCAACAAACATGGTACTCAAAAATTTTGAGAGCCAAATCAAATTAAAACTACCAAATTATAAAGTGAAAAGTCTGTCCCAAAGGCAGACTAACAAAATGAAAGAGTGAGAAGTATCAGACACCACACCAATAGATAATTTACAAGAGTTAAAATCCTTACTACACAAAGTAAGGTATCGAGATAGGCAACACCCCCATCAGTTCAGACCTTGTGAGAAATCCAGAACTGAATTTTAATAAGATGTCCAGGTGATCTGTTGCTTGCTGAAGGTGTATGCAACTTCAGATTTGAGACCTCTGGTCCACAGGTATTAAACCAACTGAAAACTGCTAAAATAGCCCGTCCAGAACTATATCAACTCTTCTCCTTCTTGTGAACCATCCACACCCAAATGAAAGTCCAACTTCATGAAATATAAAGAAAAACTCATATATTCACTTAAAATGATTACAATACCTTCAGCACTTGAACTTGACCTTCTGTGGTAATCTCCTTTAAAAGTTCACAAAAGGACTGGCATAGACCTACTGCGTATGTCTGAAATTCAATTAAAAGTCAATACGTATGTAAGAACACATCTGTAATATCAAAACAGTATAAAATTTCATTGGGACTCATTATAATCTATTTGAGAAGTATATGATAAAGGTCTAAGCATATCAAATTTCAATTAGAACTCTTAGAAAAAGTTAAAGAAAAAAGATTATGCCGAATAAACATATAGATTATTGATACATTAATTTTTACAGGAATATAAAAATATATTTGCTGACACGGCACATTTTCTGCATTAAATAAGAAAATAACTGCAAGCAGCCCATCTGTCCTGCAGTGGAAAATGCTCAGCCAATGTTTCTTTGCCTCAAAGTAATAGACCAATCTTAAAATTCTTAAGAGGCACTCCCTGATTTCGAGCAAGAAATAATCAAAATAGTAATTATATAATTTCATATAATGCAAAACTACTACAACATACCTGTAAAAATTCTGTTGATGATAAAAAGATATAACCATTGATGATCTTAAAGCAAGTTCTGAGATTTTCTGAACTTAGTTCTGCCAAAACAATAAATGTCAAACACAGAAAAAATAACAAATTAATTCACTGCTCAAAATTAGTTTAAATGATTCATTGTTATTTAAAACTAATTTACATACTCTAAAAACCTCAGCACTATTCAGACTACTAGTATCTACAGATATCTAAAAACTGGCATCACTAGGATTTAAAGGTTACAGTCAGCAATGATCATGCCACTGCACTCCAAGCTGGGCAAAAGAGTGAGACCCTGTCTCAGTGAATTAATGAATGAGTGAATGAATGAACAAACGAACAAATACTGGTATCAACCCAAAACTTAATGCTACCTCATTTGCTTTTCACTAGTTGAAACAGTCAGAAAAAAAAGCCACACTCCCTATATTTTTTCCTTTCAGAAAAAAACTAGCTAATCATTCGACCCAACCTTTCATTTCAAAATGAATTTTTACTGGTAGCATGACAAACTACATGAAGCTGAATCATTTTACCCTCATATTCTGACATTTGCTTAAATGAGTTCACTTGATGAACATTTACTGAGTGTTTTTACTGCACTTGCACTAAATATGCAATATGACTTCTCAACAGACTCCTGATCACACTCCAAAAAAATTATATTAGGTTTAGATAGTTTCAATCTTTCCACTTTGTTCTTCAAATCTGGTCCCCTATAAAACACTACACATAAAAAATGTTCTTAACATTTAATTACCAGAGTAACATTGGAAAAGGATATCGTTTTTAGCTATTCCTTTGCAAGTGTAGAGTAGAAACTATTTGTTAAAAATGAATATGATCAAAAGTTCACACAGTAATATTTTACGTGTCTCACTAAATAAAATAATAATACAAAAGGATACAGGCTCCAAGTACAAAATTATACAGATTAAAATATGACTCCCAATATACGTCGATGCCTAAAACCTGCCATTCTTTGTTACAAGTATTTTGGAAATTATATTCACTCACAATAGGACAGATTGTTTTTTCTTAATTTCTGGCAAAAGATTAGCCCCTGTGTTCTTATCTGTCATTTCTAAATAAAAGAAAGAAGACATTATATTCATATGTGAATTTTCCATTTATTTTCACAAAAGAATGACAATCCAACCTACCTCAAAATGTCTTTGAAGGCATTAGTCCTAAAATTTAGGATTTGACAGTTTTAAAAAATAAGGATGGGAAGAAGACAGGAAATAATCAACTTATTACTAGTTACTAATCTAAAAAAACATTTTTTAAAAAGCTGTTATCTAAGTATCTTTTGACAACAAAAGATAAAATCTCAGGATAAAGGAGGCTTTTGTACTCGATTAAAGCTATCACTACGAAAAATTCACATTATCCTTTTCTCCTCAAGGAGAAAGCCTGGACTTATGCACAGTTTTTTGTAAATCAACAATGAACAGCAGACTGTTTGGCAATTGCCAGGAAAAGTAAGGCAAAGGGTCTATATTTAAGAGAGAACTGAGAATGGCTTCATTCCAGGCATATCAGAGAATATAATTTTGAAATCACTGCCAAGTATAATTTTATCAAAATCAATATTAAGTGAAAAAAAACAACATTTAAGAAGAACTGATATAAAAAGAAAAGAGCCCATCTCTTCCTACAGATATTTAAAAACTATTCCTGGACCATTCTATACAAATTAGGTCACTTCCCACTGCTTTCCATGCCTCTAATATGCCCAGGATGGCACTGACAAAATTTTCTTGGGCATGTTATCATCAGCAAACACTAAATATTGATATTATACATAGCCCTAAAATTTAACAAATTTATCTATTTAACAGTACTGAACAGTGTTCATGACATCCATAAGTTCCTAGTGAGACTCTAAAGAAAAATGACTATCTAGGCCTAATACCAAGAAGTTGCTAGGCCTTGACAGTCATTTTTCATTATCTGAAATTACTCAGTATCTGAAAATAAATACATACCTATTGCATGACTGCAAGAAGTCAATAATGCAATAGATACGTATTTATTTTCAGATACTGAGTAATTTATGTCTAAGGTTCTCAGTCAGGGGCAATTTTGTCTGCTGCAGGACATTTGGTAATGTATAGAAACATTTTGGTCATTGCTAACATCCAGTAGGTAGAAGGTGGGGATACTATTAAACATCCTTCAATGCACAGGGAAGTCCCCCACAACAAAGAATTATCTTGACCCAAATGTCAACAAAGCCAAGACTGAAAATCCCTGATTTAAGTGACTAGGTTTTTCTTTTCATAGACTGCTACAGAGCTCTAAGGTAAACCTGCATATAACCCATCAATGTATTTAGTTACGCACTGTGCATATATGATTCATATCTTTAGTGTGATTTTATTTTATAATCTACTCCTATTTGCTTTTATTTATACTTTTGCTCCTATTTTTAATTTTTATTTTACATTTTATATATTCCTTTAAATTTCTGTAAAGAGGATAGGAAGTGAATTATTAAATTATGTTATAAAGAATCGAGAGAAATCTACTTCATCCTTTCCAAATGTGTTAGAAAGTTACCAGTTGAAAAATTTTACAGTTAATTGAACATTAGTTCCATTCACAGTAACTAGGACAAGAGCCAGTCACATGCTGATCTTTTAAGTAAGGAGAATATTAAGTAAATTAACAGCATAACATAGATTTAAAGAAAAAAACCTATTAGAACTAAATTAATAGAATTACTTCCAGTTATAGCCTCTGGTTCTACTTAAAACTTCTCAGATTCTATTTACATTTAGGGACAAGGATATAAAATGAATCTTGGCCTTGAATATATTCAAACTTAATTAATGCATCCTAAAAACCATTAACTTAAATATCTTAAAGTGCTCTATAATGTTGGCTTTACATATTTTAAAGCAGGAAACTTTCTGCCAGTGGCTTTCTTTCTTTTATTTTTACTTTTTAAAGAGAAAGGTTCTCACTCTGTTGCTCAAGCTTAAATGGAACAGTACAATAACAGCTCACTCCAGCCACTACAGCCTTGATCCTCTTGCTTCAACCTCTTAAGCAGCTAGAATCACAAGCACGGCCCACCAAGGCCAGCTATCTTTTATTTCTTGTAGACATGGGGTCTTGCTGTGTTGCCCAGGTTGGTCCCAAACTCCCACCCTCAAGAAATCTACCTGATTACAGGCATGAGCCACTGCAACTAGCCCAGTGGCTTAATTTCTGCTTAGAAAAATATAATAGCAATCGTATTCATTAGATAGTTTAAAAGCATTGTGCTAATAAGAGAATTTAACTGATACAAAAACAATATTCATTTTGGTTTATACTCTTAAAAGATTAAAATAAATATTCTGGTTGTATTTAAAAACAAATTTTAAAACTTGTCTGAAAGAATGTATATGCAAAAGCTGTATGTCAAACAATTATTAGTGCTATACTCAAACAAAAATAAAGGTAATACTGATGTCAAGATATACTAATAAACATAAACAAATCTAATTTGTAAATAGGATTTCTTCATTACTGATGCAAATACACATACCACAATGCATAAAACAAATTATGTTTACCATTTTTTTGAATGATAAAAATAGAAAACAATTCAATAGCATTCACATCACCTATATTCATCAAAACTTTATAAAATAGAATTCTTTAATTTTTTTTTTTTTTTTTTTTTGAGATAGAATTTCACTTTGTTGCCCAGGCTGGAGTGCAGTGGCACAATCTCGGCTCACTGCAACCTCCGCTTCCCAGGTTCAAGTGATTCTTCTGCCTCAGCTTCCCAAGTAGCTGGGACTAGGTGTGTGCACCACCACCCCTGGCTAATTTTTGCATTTTTAGTAGAGACAGGGTTTTGCCATATTGGCCAGGCTGGTCTTGAACTCCTGACCTCCTGATATCCCCTCCTTAGCCCCACCTAAGTGCTGGAATTATAGGTGTGAGCCACTATGCCCAGCCAGAATTTTTTAAACCTTTAAAAATTAAACAAGTTTGAATTAAATATGTTATATCAAAAAGTTGCAATTTCATTAGTTCTTCATTCAGTAAGTAACAAATCCTGAAGAGCCAGTCAATGGTAGGATAATTTTAAAATAGGAGTAATGTTAATGGTGACAGTAATAGCACTAACATACCAACAAAACATTTAGATAATACTTACTATGTGCCAGGCATTATTCCAAACACATAAAAGTCTTTATTGATTTGGTTAGAAATATGTATCAATTACAAAGCTTTATATTGTTAAAACTACACTAGAGGCTGGGCACAGTGGCTCAAGCCTGAGAGGTGGGCAATCACATGAGGCCAGGAGTTCAACAGCAGCCTGGGCAACATGGTGAAACCCCATTTCCACTAAAAATAAAAAATTAGCTGGGCATGGTGGTACATGCCTGTAGTTCAAGCTACTTGGGAGGCTGAGGCAGAAAAACTGCTTGAACCTGGGAGGCTGAGGCTGCAGTGAGCTGAGATCATGCTACTGCATTCCAGCCTGAGTGACAGAGCAAGACTCTGTCCCCCCAACCCCCGCCCCCGCCGCAAAAAAAAAAAAAAACAAAAACCAAACTAGACCACTTACCTAAAGCTCTACTAAATATAGTGTTATACAGTTATGGTAAAGTAAGTCATATGCTTTCTATTTAAATCTCTTCTTGGTTACCAATCCCTCTCCCACCACTCTAAGGGAACTGAACATTATGGAGACCAAGCATGCTGAATTTGAGGTGGAAAACAGGGTGAAAGGAGACCAGTGTATGAAATCACACATATGTGAAAGTAGCTGAATGCTGTTCATGACAAAGTTGGTAAAAGATCTGGTTGAGGTGTCTAATCCTAGGTCAAATATAAAGAAGCCTGTCAATTGCTTCTTTATAAAATGGCAGGGTATGGGCCAGACGCGGTGGTTCATGCCGGTAATCCCAGCACTTTGGGAGGCCAAGGTGAGTGGGTCACAAGGTCAGGAGTTCAAGACCAGCCAGGCCAACATAGTGAAATCCCATCTCTACTAAAACTACAAAAAAAAAAAAAAAAGTTAGCTGGGCTTGGTAGCAGGCGCCTGTAATCCCAACTACTTGGGAGGCTGAGGTAGGAGAATCTCCTGAACCCAGGAGGTAGAGGTTGCAGCAAGACAAGATCGCACCATTGAACTCCAGCCTGGGCAACAGTGCGAGATTCCATTTTTTTTAAAAAAAAAAGTGGGCATGGTATAGTAAGTTAGGTAGAACACAACTAAAAAGGGCTTCCCCAAAGAACCCTATTTTCTTTCTCTATCATGACTGAAAGATAAAATTTTTCCTAGCAGATCAACACCTATTGCCACTGACTTCATGTTTGGTAAGTTTTTCCTTTTATGGGGACTCTAAATAACAAAGAGCAAATGGTTCTTTATTAGAAAACAACTGGTTACTATTTGAGAAGAGGAATAAAAAATTTCAGAGAAAATGTGAAGAACTAATCACATTATTTAGCCACCATGGTCATCCAACAAATAAAAAGAGAAAATGATTTTTTAACCAGTTATAATCATTTTAGTCCACATTTGCTGGTTTTTCAAAGAGTAAGTCTATTTTTCCAGTGTGTCATTCATTATACCTCAGAGGCATTTTTGCCTCTGATAATCCCAGCACTTTGGGAGACCAAGGTGATCAAATCACGAGGTGAGGAGTGTGAGACCAGCCTGGCCAACATGGTGAAACCCCATCTCTACTAAAAATATAAAAATTACCCAGGTGTGCCAGGGGTGGTGTTGCACACCTGTAATCCTAGCTACTCAGGAGGCTGAGGCAGGAGAACTGTTTGAACCCAGGAGGCAAAGGTTGCAGTAAGCCACGATCAAGATCGCGCCACTGCACTCCAGCCTGGGTGACAAAGCTAGGCTCCATCCGAAACAAACAAAAAAAATTCTCTGCACAAATAAGTTCTTAGACCTCCCCTCCAACAACAACAACAACAACAAAATAAATAAATAAAAATCTGCAGACACTGCCATAATAATGATGCCTTTCTTCCTAGTATTTTCCTAGCTAATGCCCTCTCATGACAATATTTAAACTATTTGGTTAGTATACCCAAAGTTCAAATGAAGGAATTAAAAATGCTTCATTGAGGATCCATGAATGGAAAAAACATACATAACATTTATAATACAGTCTCTAAATAATCAAAACAAGGAAATATTTTGCTGACTGAAACAGAATGAAAGGGCTGGTAAACAGACTATATACAATTTTGAAATGTGTGTTAAAGTATGAACCTACCCTGGTAAACACCCACACAAAACAACCTATAAACAAAATATTATTTATCAATTTTTACACTGATACCTATTTGAGAATGGTAGCTAATATATAACAGAAAAGTAGAGATTTTTAAATTAATTATCATCAAAATACACATTCGGATTAGAAAATGAACCTAATTAGATCTCATTCAAAAAGGCTATAAAAGAGATTAGCCCACTCATAGCAGGGTACCCAGTTCTCTGGTTTCACGTACCAAAAGTGTTGCTTAAAAAATATGAGGCTTCATGACTTCAAAGTTCATTCATAAGCAATATTTCAACAAACAATATAAATAATTTCCTGATACTTAAGACTCTTTGGGTAGTTCCCTAGTTAAAACAGAAAAATCTGTACAAAGAGCTTTTGTGATCAACTGATAAGGCAAAATCCATTGTATAATAAGCTAGATTAAAAACACAGTATTTAGAAGCAGTTTTACAATATAGTCTTCTAAATAGCTAACAGTACTACTATCAAACATAGGAAACTTACCAGGCAAAGTTCAAGCTCAATTTGTAATTTGTTTCCTAAGAACATATTGGTATTAAAAAAAAGTTTCATAGTGATATAATTTAGTGTTCACTTTTAATAAGCAGAAATGATTCTAAAAAGTTTACAGCAAAATCTAAGACCATTAAAACATCAGCAGGACATGGTGGCTCACACTTGCAATCCTAGAGCTTTGGGAGGCCAAGGTGGGAAGATCACTTGAGCCCAGGAGTTTGAGAACAGCCTGGGCAACATAGTAAGACATCACCTCTACAAAAAAATTTTAAAAATTAGCCGGATGTAGTGATGTGTGCCTGTAGCTCTAGCTACTCAGGAAGGTGAGATGGGAAGATTGCTTGAGTCCAGGAGTTCGAAGCTGCAGTAAGTTGCAATCATGCCACTGCACCACAGCCTGGGCGACAGGGCAAGACCTTGTCTCAAAATAAAACAAACATGCTGTTAAAAGAAAGTCATTAAGAGGGGGGAAATTAAAAAATAAATAAATTAATTAATTAATTAATTAAAAAAAATAGAATAAATCAAACAAAAAACACCAACCGACTTACTTGTCAATATCAGGGATTAAATCAAAAAAGAAGGTATGTATGTTCTAAAATTGAGTACTCATGGACATAATCATGGCAAAAATAGATACTTTGGCCTACCAGAAAGCAGAGGGAGGAACTCAAAGGTTGAAAACTGTTAGGTACTATGATCACTACCTAGATGACAGGATCAGTTATACACCAAACCTTAACATCACACAATATATCCATGTAACAAATCTGTACATATAGCTCCTGAATCTTAACTAAAAGTTGAACTAAAAAAAAAATACAATAATATTTGTCTCAATGCCTCCAAATTATGGCTGCATTAAAAAATCATTAGTAAGTTTATGCTTACACATACCAAGAAGTGGTGACATATTCTGAAATATACGAAGCAACTCCGGTGTAACACATGGGCTGTTTTCCAAAGTTACTAACCTAGGACGGAAAAACAGGTGATTAAATTACTTTCCATGCCCATGTAAAGGCATTAACATAATGACTTAAATATTAAAAAGGTCCCATTTAAATAAAGAAACATAAATGGATAATCAGTAAGTTATAAAAATTATCTAAGAAAGATTTAACTAAATAACTTAAAATAAAAACCTGTCTACAGATTATGTAGTATTTCTATATAAATAGCAAAGGTAGTGGAAAGTAACTACAGTTGAGCCTTGCACAACATGGCTTTAAACTGCGTGGGTCTACTTATACCCAGACTTTTTCAACCAAATGTAAGATTAAAAGTACAGTATTCACAGGATGCAAACCCAAGTATATGGAGGGCCAACTTTTCACACATACGTATACACAGGTTCCACAGGACTGACTGCGGGCCTTTAGTATGCATGGATTCTGGTATATGTGGTAGTCCTGGAACCAATCCCCTGTTGATAGAAAGACACGACTATATATACTAAAGTATCTATAATAATGAAATTATAACAATTAATCAAAAGTATAAGTATTAGGGCCGGGCGCGGTGGCTCAAGCCTGTAATCCCAGCACTTTGGGAGGCCGAGGCGGGTGGATCACAAGGTCGAGAGATCGAGACCAACCTGGTCAACATGGTGAAACCCCGTCTCTACTAAAAATACAAAAAATTAGCTGAGCATGGTGGCGTGTGCCTGTAATCCCAGCTACTCAGGAGGCTGAGGCAGGAGAATTGCCTGAACCCAGGAGGTGGAGGTTGCGGTGAGCTGAGATCACGCCATTGCACTCCAGGCTGGGTAACAAGAGGGAAACTCCATCTCAAAAAAAAAAAAAAAAAAAAAAAAAAAAAAGTATTACGAATTGGTCAAGGACATAAAAAAGTTATTTTGTTGTTCTGATTTTCTTGATACGTTCCTCTGCCACATGTAATTGATATGTCCTTTAAAGAGAAACTAGGCTAATAAATTAGTAAAACAACTTATGCTGAATGCTGAATAAATATGAACTTAGTACAACAAAGGCCAATTACAAGCCAATCTGACTGCATTAGCAGTATGCAACAATCCATAATATAATACATACACATGAAAGGTTTAATACAACAAAGGCCAATTACAAACCAATTTGACCACAATCCATGACATAATGCATATCCATGGTGGGTTATCAAAGAAGTGTGTGGTTGGCCCAACTCTCAAAACAAGGAGGAAAACTATGATTGTCAAAACAGCAGCGAGAAAAGGAGGGAAAAGCCTATTCAAAATCTAACACTGGCTTTGAAAACTAAAAACTGAGGAATAACCTGATGATGTTATCAAAACTGTAAAGAAACCCTGGCCCCCACCATTGGTCTATTTCCAGTTCCTTTTATTAATGAATTGTTCAAACGTACAAAGAATAGATTGATACATATCACAAAAATTATTCCAGTACAAGAAAAACAATTTTTAAATTGTTAAACAAATATAGCACTGATATAAAATCAAAAAGAATCACAAAATGTAAATCATAGATCCAACTCATTAATAGAGGAAGAAATAAAATTAGATAAAATATTAGAAAAATGTTTATAATATACATTAGTAGTGTAATTCACCACCACGTAAAGTTTATCCTAGGAAGTCAAGGTTCTTTTAAGAGAAGAGTTTTTTTTTTTCTGAAGAGAAAGATATAATCTTTTGAGTAGATGGCAAAAAGCAATCAAATTCGTTTTTTTTTTTCAATGATCATACTGCTTTTAATGAGATATAGCTGATACTGCTGACTGCTTACCAGTATTCATTACTATCCCATCAAATTTTCTTAAAAATGAAAAACTGTTTATACAAGGTCTTTTGAAGGCTAAAAGTTGATGAACTAATTTTGTTAGAATGGAAATCAAATAACAACGAACCCATAAACCTAAAGCAAGTAGAATGAGATAATAAAACGTAAGAGCAGATATTAATAGGAAACAAATAGGAACAAAAAGAACCAAAGCCAAAGGTTGTTTCTGAAAAGACTAGTAACTGACAAATATCTAGGGAGACGGATCAACAGGAAAATAAAAAGCCATGGTGGGAAATAAATCACATAATCGGTCTAAGAGTTTCACTCTATATTCATGACCCCAAACATCAACTGGTACTGGTTTTAACCCTAATAAATTCAAATTATCATTCTTTTAACATAACTGCTGTATACCTTCTCTCACCTACAGACCTCTATCTTGTATACACTCCTAATTCAGCCCATTACTCCTCACTAAAGGTGATGCTTCATATTTTGTTAAGAAAACAGAAGCTGTTGAATGAACACCTTCCTATCTCATCCCATTATCAAATTTGAAAAACCGCCTTGGGCCTCCAGTTAAAATGGATGAAGTATTTCAGCTGCTACCAAAATTTAATCTCTCCACTTAAGCTCTCAATCCCACCCCTTTTTGCCTCCTTTACTTATTCCACTCTCTCAATCCAGCCTCACCCATTCCTCTAGATCTTACATTTCCCACACTACTCAGCTGTTGCCCCATTTCTGTACTCCTCTTAATAGTAAAGGCTCTCAAACAAGTTAACAGTGTGCATACTCTGTGTGGACTTAGCTTCAATTCATTCTTCAGACTACCCCAATTCTAATTTCTGTTCTTACCACTCCAGTGAAAACCCTCCTATCATCTTCATGTGGCCAAATTCACATTTCTATACTAATCTTGTAAGGAAAATCAGCAACACTTGACAAAGTTCACCACTCTCCCCTCTTTTAGGAAATATTCTCCTCTCTTGGCTTGGTTTTCCTACTATCTAAGTACACAGCTCTTATCTGTCTTTGTAAATGGCTCTTCATGTCCTCAAAATGTTACAAGTACATTAGAATTCTGCCCTGGGCAGAATATTCTCTATCTGTCCTTCTCTTCCTAGGCAATCATATATTCTCAGGCATTGAATGCCATATTCAAAGTGTCAACCACTTCAGCAAACATCTCATCTTCACAACAACCACGTAAGGGTAGGAATTATTCTTCATTTTACAGATAAGGAAATTGTGGTTCACCAAGGATGATTAACTTTTTCAAATTACATATATAATGCAGTAGTATAAATGGGATTGGAGCCTATGTTTACCTGATTTCAAATATAAACTCTAACCCATTAAGAAAAATTCATGAATACATACTCTGAATCTTTAGAGAAACTCAACAAATTAATTTTTTTAATTGTCCTAACTTATTTTCATTAGCATGTAAATAAAGGCTAGAAAAAAAATTACCATTAACAAAGCAGTACATTTTTATTACTTTTTAATGTAATCCCTTGAAAATATATATATCTTTAATAAGCACATTAATATATTGTCGGTAATACTAGTAAATCTGAGTCTAGTATCTTTAACATATTTAGATTTTTTTCTAACATTAAACATCATATAGTATCTACATGTTTAGAAAAAATTATTTATATGCCAGGAATTAATATTTTACCTTATACTCTAGAGCAGAGGTGGGCAAACTACAGCTCATGGGCTAAATCCACCCAGGTACTTATTTCTATAAATGATGTTTAATTGGCACACAGCCATACCTACTTGTTAATGTATTGTCTATGACTGTTTTGACACTGACAGCAGAGTTGAATAGCTGCAACAAAGACTGTGTGACTTAGCCTAAAATATTTAATGTCTGGTTCTTCAGTACAAGTTTGCCAACCTCTGATCTAAAGTAATCTATCCTTATACAAATAGAAATATTTGAATATAAAATATTTCAACAGGCTAATTTACAGCTGAACCATATAGATGCCATTTAAGTTTGAACAACACCTTTCTGAGGAACACAAACTGCAAATTAATCAGTATCCACCTAGTTAAGCTTTAAAGTCATTCAGCTCATATCCTGATAGAGATCATTATTTACAATTTGCACCAAAGGTAATTTCCAAGAACCAAAACTTTTAAATTCTATACATCTAGAAAAAACAAGGAAGGAAGGAAGGAAGTTCCAAAGGAAGAGACGAAGGGAAGAAGAGAAACAAATGTTCATTTCTTTGATGGTTGATTTCTATGATTTGCTTTCTTTAACTGCATTATCAATTTATATAATGGGATTTTGAAACTTTTCATGTATTTCTGAAAGACTGTCTCTGGATAAAACTGTTGCCAACAGCAAAGTGAGCTTAATAAAGCAAAAGAATTTTCTAGCACAGTTGCTTACACACCATGAGCAGTCAATAAGCCTCTGTAGCACTGAGCTGCCACAGAAGCACGGCAT
Organism: Saimiri boliviensis; assembly: GCF_048565385.1. Taxonomy (NCBI): domain Eukaryota; kingdom Metazoa; phylum Chordata; class Mammalia; order Primates; family Cebidae; genus Saimiri; species Saimiri boliviensis. The sequence continues at coordinate 244,978,550 of NC_133449.1, forward strand.
TTTTTTTTAAACCTCTTAATACTGCTACTATTAATTTACTCAGTAAAACAATAAGTAAGACTATAAGTAGCTTTACCATTTGGGGCTGAGGTATAATATCTCAATGCTTGGTTAAGTAGTAGGAGGACCTCAATATCCCCCAAAAATCTCATTTAACAGATTAGAGATTGTAAGTCAGTAACTTTTTGGAAAAGTTACATGAACCCATTTTACATGACAAAATTCAAAAGATTAAATGCAGATGAGTTCCTGTTGAAAAGTCACCCTTTAACCGTAATCCTACACTGAGTGACAGGTGCCCCCAAAAAAGGAGATATATGCCCAGTTTGAAGAAACAGAGTTTACATTTTTGTTTTTAAAGCCTTATTACATGACCTTAACTTTATTGGCATGAGAGTAGGAAAGGTCACGAATAAAATAAGATCCATGGTGGTGTTTTTCCTCTTACCATAATTCTAAACCATCTTCCAGAAGATAAACATGTGGAGGCTGAGAAACATCTGTACTCAGTTGAATAACTGGGAGCAGGAAAGGGTACAGGTTCTTGCTGTCTGCTCCTAATCCCTATGGGAAGTATAAATAAAACTTATAAGACACTCTAATGTCCCATCCCCCATCAAAAAATTACCTATCATATAAAAAGCCCTCAAACCAATTTATTTAAAAAATGAATCATATTTTTAGAAAGGTCCTAATTACAAGCAATAGTAAAACAAAGTCAGTTCTGTTTATAACTGGAAAGCAAAATTCAAAAAATACTATTCAATTGCCTATTGGCAGTAAAAAATACATATGCCAAGGCTATACATATTTGTTCATTTTAAGAGATTGTACATATAAGAAATATCTATTTTCCTCTCCCTGTCACTTCAGATGACATACTAACATTGGTATTTAAAATTCTATAGATGCTCTCACCTAAATAATTAATCTAAAATGAACCCACCCTAACGTTCATCAGTAAAACAAGTTATGAAACTTCCATATTCTAAAATACTGAGAAGCCATTAAAAAGGATTTGGGGGATGAATGTCCCCAAATGTTCATCAGTAAAATAATTAAATTATAAAATTTCCATATTCTAGAATACTGAGAAGCCATTAAAAAGGATTTGGGGGCTGAACACAGTGGCTCAGGCCTGTCATCCCAACTCTCTGGAGGCCAAGGCAGGAGGACTGCTTGAGGCCAAGAGTTGGAGACCAGCCTGGGCAACATGGGAAGACTCTATTCTTGAAAAACATTTAAAAGTTAGCCAAGGCTCGGCATGGTGGCTCACACCTGTAACCCCAGCACTTTGGGAGGCCAATGTGGGTGGATCAGGAGTTCAAAACCAGCCTGGCCAAGACAACATGGTAAAACCCTGTCTCTACTAGAAATACAAAATTAGCCAGGCGTGGTTGCACATGCCTGTAATCCCAACTACTTGGGAGATGGAAGGAGAAGAATTGCTTGAACCTGGGAGGCAGAGGTTGCAGTGAGCTGAGATCGCACCACTGCATTCCAGCTTGCACACCAAGAGTGAAACTCTGTCTCAAACAAACAAACAAACACAAAAGTTAGCCAAGCTTTGTAGCACCTGCCTGTAATCCCAGCTACTCAGGAGAATGAGGCAGGAGGACTGCTTGTGCCCTGGAGTTCAAGGCTGCAGTCAGTGAGCTATGATCCCACCACTGTACTCCAACCTACATGACAGAGTGAAAATGTGTCAACCTCCCCCCACCCCACCAACAAAAAAAGGATGGGGGTATTTGACATAGAATTTTAAAATTTCAAACAAATACTTTTTAAAAGGTGCACAAGTGTGTATAACAATTCCACATGTCAAACAATTTTTAAAAATATCTAGATATCTGTATATGGTGTACACATAAACGTTTCTGAAAGCAAATAGAAAAAACTGATAATGCTTCTTAGATATGGGAAAGGAAAAAGGATGATGTTGAGAGGAGGGCAAAGGAGTTCTTTGTTTTTACTTTTTAAATATATTTAAGAATTTTTGTTAATATTTTTAATGAGTCAAGAACACAAAGATGGAAGAAGAAGAAGAGAAATTTTGATTTAAAATTCTAGTTTGCTGAATCACTGTCTTAGAGAAGTTGATTCAACGTACTACACAGTTAAGTACTTTGGAAGAAAACAAAAGGGATAAAAAGTCCATCTGTAAAACATAATAATATCTATAATTTGATGAACACAAAAAGGAAACCAAATAAAATACCAAATGCCTCCTCACTTAAGAAGTAATTCAAATGTCAGTATAATTCAGAGCATTACAATACCACACAGTATACGTATATTCCCCTTTTGATGACATATACTACTAAGTTCAATTGTTGGGGTTTTATTTACAATTCTCCAGCGTACAATGTATTATTTTTCTGACTATACACACCGCACTATATAGTAAATCTCCAGAACTTATGTTAAATATAATTTTGGCCCTTTTTATAATGAAAAACCACTTGAAGGACCTTATTAAGGAGTTTTCTAAAGGAAGAGAATTATAAAAATGCCATTATTTAATAGAGTAGTACGTTGGGTCTTAAAACTCACTTCAACTTCACTCTCCATAGCTCAATCTTTCATGAAACAAACAAACAAAAAAGAATATTAAGAAAAAACAGTCAGGTTCATTTTGATTATGAAGTAGGCTTAAAATTCCCTTGGAAAATTTATCTATTTAAGTATATTTTCCAATATTCAAAATATGCTAGCATTAGCTAAACCAAAGTAAGTAACTGCTAAACACACACACTCTCTTAATCAATGCTTGAAGAGATTCAATACCTTACTTATAATTCTAATGGCTAAAAAATGTGTCCAACCCCTGGTATGCAGCTTTATGTAAACACCCTTTGGGCCCACAGTAACTACAAGACATTGCATACAATATTATAAAAGTTCAAAAATAAATTCATCAATCATTAAAATAAGAAAACTACTAGAATAATTAAGGAGAGGAAAATTAATATTCTACTATAATTACAGAAGATATAAGGAGAAATTAAGTGAAGGATACATGGTATCTCTATACACCACCTTAGAAATTTCCTGTGAATCTATAATTATTTCCACAAAAGAAAAGTTAAAAAAAAAAAAATCACCCTCTAAATACTGGTCTTTCTCAGGCTACTATCCTTGTCCCACTTCTCATGTCCCATAAACTCACTGATGATATACAAATCTATCATCTCTGAAACAACTGTCTGAACTCCAGACAATCAAGTAACTATAGTACATCATCTGTCAGAGGTATCTCAACCTTTAATACTGAGCCAACTTATTGTCTTCTCAACACACAGTTCCTCTTCCTGTATTTTCTAACTCAAGTGACATGAATAACTGTCTACCTAGTGATAAATTATTATCATAACTACCTCCTGGTTCTTCTTCAGTTCTATCTCCTTAATATTTTTCAAATATTTCCCCTTCTCTCCATAACTCAGGTCCTCATCATCTTTTTTCTGATTAACAGAGTCTCCTAATTAGTCTACTTGACCTTAGTTTTACCCACTTCCAAACCAGTGTCCTTAGTGGTGCCCTATTTTTCTAAAATAAAAATAAATTCTCATAATGTTTCTTTCTCTGACCTTCAAGAGATGTTCACTTAGCCTTCCTGACCAGTTCCCCTTACACAAGCTCTGTATTCTATGTTCCTGCTCTACCAAATAAATGCACAGTATTAGAAATCACTGTGTTAACATCTGGAGAAGGCTGACAGATGAATGATTTCAACACATGCATTTACTACTGTTCTTTCCCAAAGCCAACTAAAAGGATACAGGAGGAATTTTTTTTTTTTAAGAACTAAAACCAGAAATACAAAGACAGCATAAGAGATAAAGTAATTCACTTTGGAAGCTGGAAAAAAAGACAAATGCTAAATGATTTCGCCAACTAAGAAAACTAAGCTAAAATCTAGCAGTGGGGTAGGTACAGACAAACTACGTGACTTATACTACAGAAAAAAGACTGAGGAAGTAATGGCACCAGGTATTTTGAGGGGTGTGTGTGTGTGTGTGTGTGTGTGTGTGTGTACGAGCATGTGTGTGCATGCATGCATGCATTTGGGGGACAGAGATTTTAGGACAGTGAAAAGGAAGTAATAATAAGAGGACTTCTACAAAATGTTTAGAAAGCAGTTTGATGCCAAGATCTCATCTAGATACATAAGCAGACAAATAACCGGCCCTCTTCTGAACCAGCATAAAACCAGCTATTTATTTTCTGATAAAACAAAACAGATGGTTTCAAGACAGGGAGATATCAGGTAACCAAGAACAGGGATATGACATAAAACAGAAGGATTAAACCAGCATCTAACAGGCAAGAGACTGAGGGATCTTTCCCTGAAGAAAGACCTTAAAAAATTAACATGAAAACATTCTCCTACAAAACGCAGCCAGATCATCCTAAAATAAAAACACATAATCATGGCTGGGCAAAGTGGCTCACGGCTGTAATCCTAGCACTTTGGGAGGTCAAGGTAGGCAGATCACCTGAGGTCAGGAGTTCGACAGAAGCCTGGCCAACATGGTGAAACACTGTCTCCACTAAAAATACAAAATTTGCCGGTCATAGTGGCACACACCTGTAGTCCCAGCTACTAGGGAGGCCGAAGCAGGAGGATCACTTGAACTCTGGAGGCGGAGGTTGCAGTGAGCTGAGATCGTGCCACTGCACTCCACCCTGGCAACAGAGTGAGACCCTGTCTCAATAAAAAGAAAAAAAAAAAAAACACAGTCAGCAAGCATCCCCACCATACCACATATGCAATCCTTCCACTCAGTTTTTTTAGTGCCCATTCCTAAATTTACATGGACAAAATGCTGATCTTGAGGTTGGGTAGTATTTCAGAGTTCATTACACTCTTCTTCCTTTTTTGTGTATGATTCAAATTTTTCATGATAGAAAGTAAATAAGTAAATAAGAGAAGGCAACTAAGGATCAACAGATATGATTAAAATGTTTGCTATAAAAAAAGAGAACCAAAAAAAAAAAAAAAAACTAAATAGAAAACAGCACCTTGAAAGAAACAGAGACCAAGAGAAATGAAAGCTTGGAAAAATGTATCATTATTATATTTTCTAATTAAAACACTGCATTCATAAAACAAAACCAAAATGTTGTACAAAACAATTATTCAGCAAAACACAAAAGATTTCATAGGCATGAAAACATGCCAACACAAAAGAAAAACTCATTAAAAAGGCTAAGAGATAAAACTGAGAAAACTCCCTAGAAAGTAGAACATAAGAACAAAGAGAAGAAAAAGCAGGAAAGAAACTAAGAAAATCAGACGACTGGTTCAGAATATCTATCCTGTAAGTAGCAAAGAGTTCAGAAAGTAAGAAAAGAAAAATATGAAGAGGAGGAAATAAAATAAAATGGAGTCATCATTCAGGAACATGAGTTTCCAGCTTGAAATGTCCACCAAGTGTCCAGAACAGTGAGATGAAAAGACATTCACATCATGAAACTAAAAACAGGAACACACAGATGATCATACAAGTTGCCAGAAAAGGGAAGGAGAGATGATACATTCAAGAATCAAGAATTAGAATAGCTCCAGGGTCCGCAGAGCAACTTCGGAAGCCTTAAGACAAAGAAAAAAACTCTTCAAAATTCTGAGGGGGAAACTTAGACTTTTATACCAGCCAAACTACTAATCAATGTGAAAGTAGAATGAAGACATTTTCACACATGCAAAATCTCAAAAAAATTTACCTCCCAGATATTTTTATAAAACGCCCGTGCCATTCATGGCTTCCACTAGAAAAAGAAAGTAAAATAAGAAAGACATGTCCCTGGTAGTCTAGTGGTTTAAAAAAAAAAAAAAAAAAAAAAAAAAAAGACATGACATGACATGATGCACAGAAAACAGACATCCCACAGAAGGGATAGGCAGTGAAAGAAAATCCATTTGTAACAGCTATGCAAAAGCTTAAGTAAAACCAGTCCAAACTAGAGCACATAAGAATCTGTTGTATCTCTTCAAAATGATGAAAGTAACAAAACAATACTGAGGGAATGTGTAGATAACAAGTAAAAGCATAGGTTTAACTGAATAGAAAACTAAGTATACTAAGCAGAAATCTAAGATGACCACCTAAGGTTCTTGGCCACCACAGTATATGCACACCATACCCCATTCCCCAGTTATTCAAACACTAATCTAGGTACTACTTTGAAGAAATAATTTACAGATGTAATTAAAGTCCCAAATCAGCTGACCTTAGATAGGAAGATTATCCAGGTGTGCCTGACCTACTCATATGAGCCCTTTAAAAGAGAGCATCCTCTACCTAGTGGTATAAGGGGAAGCCACAGATTAAAACCCTTAGGGGTTCTGAAAGTCGAGAACCACACCATTGCTGACTTTGAACATGGAAAGGGCTATGCGTCAATCAATGTGGCTGGACTTAGGAATGAGAGGGGACTCTAAATGACAGCCAACAAGTAAACTGGGACCTTAGTCCTAACTAAATTCTGCCAACAAGCGGAATGAGTATGGAAACATACTCTTCCGCAAATCCTCCAGTGAAGAATTTATTCTGGTAGTCACCTCAATTTCAGTCCATTAAACCCTGAATTCAGACATGGCATGCCCAGATTTCTAACTTACAGAACTATAAGCTAATAAATGGATATTGTTTTAAAACACCAAGTTTATGGTACTTTCTCAGTATACTAAGCAAACAAAATTATTACTACAAGGGTGAAATTTGGAAACACCATGTATTAGAAAGAAAATTAATCATGACATAATGATATATGCCTTGAGTAGTCTTTATACAATCAAGTATATTGGGAGGATGGAAGAATAGAAAGGACACAGGGGTACAAAAGAATTTCATTTTCATCTTCTATGCAGAGACGTGAAGAAATAATATCCACAATGCTTATATCAAAAATAAATAATATGTTAGAGTGAGAAAGACTGAGAAACCTATGATCTGGCTGTAAGAGCTGAAAGTAGATTCTTCCACCAAAAAGGAAATGAGGAAGAGGGGCAGGGTACTAATACTTTCATTCAAAAAATCTTTAAGAACTAACTCCTTTATCAACATTAAAATTGATCAATATATAAACCTTAAAAAAAATAAAATGTACTGCATTCTCTAATGCTTAGGGAGCTTTACACATGCCGGTTCATATGTCTAAAACACTTTTCTACTCTCATTCCTAAACACAATCTCAATAACACTTGTTGTTTAACACTATTTAACATCACCACAATTTGAGTAATATCTCTGTCAGGAGGCCTTCCCTAATGTGCCCCACCTCACCCTCCATGTGATACAGCAAACAGACCATGTACCCTCAATGGCAGTATGTTCTTAACTGCAAAAAGAGCAGTTAATACAATTATTTAGTATTTCCCTACTCACCTACACAAAGAGCTTGTTCTATTCATTTTTGTATCCCAGTGCCTATGTATTACACTCTGCAGGTTCTCAATAAACGATTAATGTATGAATGAATACCTACTTCCACTAAGGTCAACTATGCAGACTAGAAAGTTTATTTTCACCCAGTGACCACCTCTACAAAGACTACCAGAATCTGGGTTTCCAGGTTTAAACAAAACAAAACAAAAACATACAGAAACTTACACTACTATCTGTCTGTTACGTGTGAAAAGCCAAAAGATAGAAATATTTTGTAAGAAAGGAAATTTACCAGTAAACTTATTTTTTTATTTTTGAGATAGGGTCTCACTCTGTCACCCAGGCTAGAGTGCAGTGGTGCCATCTGAGCTCACTATAACCTCTGCCTACCAGGTTCAAGCAATTCTCCCACCTTGGCCTCCTGAGTAGCTAGGACTACAAGTGTGTACCAACATAGCCAGCTAATTTTTTTATTTTTAATAGAGACGGGGTTTCACCATGTTGGCCAATCCAGTCTCAAACTCCTGACCTCAAGTGATCACCCACTTCGGCCTCCCAAATGCTGGGATTACAGGCATGAGTCATGGTAAACCAGTTAACTTTAGTATAACCTTCCCAAATGCCTGAAAAATATATTTTAAGCTACATTCTCAACTTTGGTATTAAACGTTATATGCTTTCTCCAAGAAGGGTAGATTACTACTTGGTCGAACCTTGCACTCTTGGCCTGTAAAAATATACAGGGTACTTCAATGTCATGATTAAAGAAAAAAGGTAAAACATTTGACAAGAGTTGCTCTGACTTCCTAAAACTACTTGAAGTAACACTGCCTGAGGAGATATAAATGTTGGTGTTTTGTCACATGTCCCTCACAAAAGTCCCAAGTTGAGCTTAAAAATACATTTTGAGCGGGGCGCGGTGGCTCAAGCCTGTAATCCCAGCACTTTGGGAGGCCGAGGCGGGTGGATCACGAGGTCAAGAGATCGAGACCATCCTGGTCAACATGGTGAAACCCCGTCTCTACTAAAGGTGCAAAAAATTAGCTGGGCATGGTGGCGCGTGCCTGTAATCCCAGCTACTCCGGAGGCTGAGGCAGGAGAATTGCCTGAACCCAGGAGGCGGAGGTTGCGGTGAGCCGAGATCGCGCCATTGCACTCCAGCCTGGGTAACAAGAGCGAAACTCAGTCTCAAAAAAAAAAGAAAAAGAAAAAGAAAAAAATACATTTTGGCAGAGATACTACCATAATACAAAACATCTGGGGTCATTCATTGCTCTATTACTTGTAAAGTAATCACAAGCTAGGCAGTAACCATCTCTTAGTCTTTATCCTCTTCTATAAAATGGACATAATCTTCATAAGATAACCATAAGCATTAAAGGATAGACAGAAAGAGATTCTGGGCCAAACACTTATTTTCTAAAAGTGCTTTAGCAACAGAGCTGTGGAGTTATTGTTTATGGCATAGCTTCAGTTTTACAAGATAAAAAGAGATACTGAGATAGAAGGTAGTTATAGTTGAACAACATTATGAACGTATTTAATACCACTAAAGGTACAGTTAAATACCATTAAAGGTACAGTTAAAATTGGTTAAAATTGTAAATTTTATGTTACGTGTATTTTACCACAACGAAAAAAAAAGGGAAAAGTATATTAAAAATATTTTGCATTACTATTTAGCTTATACTGCCTCAGAGAGAAATCTGTAACTAAAACTCATGCATAAATATTTACGGAGGGGCTGGGTGCAATGGCTGACACATGTAATCCTAGCACTTTGGGAGGCCAAGGTGGCTGGATCACTTGAAGTCAGGAGTCTGAGACCAGCCTGGCCAACATGGTGAAACCCCATCTCTACTAACAATACATTAATTAGCCCAGTGTGGTAGCCTACACACGTAATTCCAGCTACTTGGGAGGCTGAGACAGGAGAATGCTCAAACCCAGGAGATGGAGGTTGCAGTGAGCTGAGATCATGCCACTGAGCTTCAGCCTGGGCAACAGAGCGAGACACAGTCCCCCCCCCCCCCAAAAAGAAAACATTTATGGAAATAATTAGTTCATGTTTAAAAAAGTATCAAAGCTTCTAAGAACAGTTTCCGGTGTTTTTCTAAGCAATTTTAGAAAGCTTTAGAGTAGTACTTCCGAATTGAAGTATACTTCTGAATTCTCCTCCAGTGAAAAATTTCTCAAATTCGTGGGTGAGGTCAGTAAAATCACTTGAGCATCCCACACATATATTTTAGCTCGTGGCCTTGAGCTCGTCCCTCTTCATACTCTCATCAGACTACAATTCACTTTAATAACAGTTCAAATGAGAACTACAGTCTGGTTCAAAGTTTCAGGTTCCTCTCTACCTTCTACACATCCCAACACCTCAAAGTCAAAATATTTGAAATCCAATTCGCTCATCCCCATCAAAAGCAACTCACGTGGTTTCCTAACTTCCCAAGTTATAATTGGGATTTTTTAAATTTTAAATCAAGGAAAAAGAGTGAAAACATAAAGTATGTTCAAGCAGAAAGAAAACTGCATGCATAGTACCATGGACTGCATGAACCATGAGTCTATCATCACTGGAGACTACTACATCTAATAGAAGACATCTTCTTTAAAAGTGAATAATATTTTTCACATCCTCAAAAAAATGTCCAAAATAAGCATGCAGAAGTTGTTTTTAAATCTGTTTAGATCACACATGAAAAAAAGGTAAAAGTAAAATGTGAAGTTTTGCAGTATCATTAACATAAATCACATAAAAACAATTTTTAAAAGAATTTTTAAAAACCCACTAAACTAAAAAAACCCTATGGAGAAGTGACTTACCTGAACAAGATGAATAAGTGTTGTCAAAATAGCACATCTCAACATATTGTGCTCTTCACTCTGCTTCCAAAGGAGGGGCAAATATTGTACCAAGCATCCCACATATGGTCGTATCTATCACAATATAAGTAGGGGAAGCAACAAAATTGTATTAGTAAAGAAGGCACTTTACTTTGAAAAACAGTGAGAGCACTATTAAGTTGCAGGCAGCAAATATTTAATATTTATTAGATATAATGTATTAAGCTTACATCCTTATGAAATAAATTAGACATTACATAAAGACCCAGGGCTCTATAGTAAATATTTTTAAATAATTTTAAACAAGTATCAAGTGTACTGAATGAAATAAAATTTATCAATATAAAAAAATTCATTAGATAACAAAAAAACGCTGTTATATCCTGCTTCTTTTTTAATAAAACAGCTTACCTAATTGGAAATTATACCATTGTTTTTTTAAAAAGTCAGCATTTATTCATTTATTCTACAAACATCTTCCAAGTTTCAGGCCCTGAGCACAAGGCACTGGGAAAAAAAAGGATACAAAGAGAGCTTTACAAACTCTTACAATGAAAACGGAAAAGTGCAATGATGAAGGTGTATACAAGGTACGGTGAAAACACAGAGGAAGAAACCATTTTCAAAGGATAAAACTGCTAAACCCACTATGGATTAAGTTAATCGGATTTTAGATTTTACCCTGAAGCACAGCTGAGTCTGACAGTAGTCTCCTGAAAAACAAAATGGATCTACAATGATGCTGGACAGCGTTTCAACTCCAGTATTTGAAATTGCTATAATCTTAGTATCACAGTATTTCAAATTGCTTGAAGAGTATCCTTGGGGATGAAACAGAAACACTAGACCTTCACAGCTTCACTACTATCTATTTGAATATCATGGATTAAAATTTAAAATGTTCCCAGAAAGGGAGATTTTCTTTATTCTGCTAGTAAAATACTCTAAAGGGGTAGCCAAACAACTGCAAAATTTGCTCCCCTCTTCTGGTGGTGGAAGTGGTGGTGGGAAATGCAGAAAAGTAAGAAGTTAAATATTTGCCCAAACATCTCAGTAAGATACAACAAATATTAAGACACAAACTACCTTATTTTCATGTATTTATCAAGTAATACCTTATTTTCAAAATTTGACTATTATAATATTTCTAGAACATGTGCTCAGTATCGCTAAGTATTCTTCAAAGATCATTCCAATTAGCTCATAAAAGCAGACCATTAAGTAAGTAAAAACAGATTTCAAAGTATTTAACTCATTCATAATCAACTAAAAAAAAACCATATGACAACACAATTTACTGATAAGGAAAATAAGGTAGTTTTGGTTATAAATAGAGAGGATACTTTCCTAGAAATTACAGAAAAGAAATATATACTATAAATTACAAATGGGATAATAAAAACCAAAGTACTCAGTTACATTTAAAATCTATAAAACATTTATATTCTAAGCTGTCATTAGAATATATAATGTTCTAAATTAAAATTAATGCTACAAAAACAGTACTTCAAAAATCAATCACAGAGGCTCGGCACAGTGGCTCACAACTGTAATCCCAGCACTTTGGGAGGCCAAGGTGGGTGGATCAATTGAGGTCAAGAGTTCAAGACCAGCCTGGCCAAAGTGGTGAAACCCCACCTCTACTAAAAATACAAAAAATTATCTGGGCATGGTGGCATGCACCTGTAATCCCAGATACTCAGGAGGCTGAGGCAAAAGAATTGCTTCAATCTGGGAGGTTGCAGTGAGCTAAGAGAGCCTCACTGCATTCTAGCTTGTGTGACAAAGTGAGACTCCATCTCAAAAAACAAACAAACAAACAAACAAACAACAAAAAATAAATCATAGAGTGCTGTGAAAGATACAAAAGGAAAAAAAAAGAAAAGAAAAGAAAAACAATAAGCATTAAAAACAACAGAGCAGGGACATCAGAGCCAAAGATATTCCAGTGGGGTGGGAGGATAACTAATGGGAGGAACTAAGGAAATCTGAATACTGATTTGATATTAGATAGTATTGCATCAGTGTTAAGTTTCTGAGTCTAATCACAGTTATAATAATGTAGGAAATGGAGCATACATCTCTTAAGGAGACATCTAATATTCTGGAGAGTGTCATGATGTCTGCAACTAAAACTGAAATGGTTTTACAACAACAATCTGTACATGTGGATAGAAAAAAGAAGGTAAATGTGGTAAAATATTAGTAAGTGATGAAACTAAGTGAAGGATATATGAATGGTGAGCTACTCTTACAACTTTTTTGTAGGTTTGAGAATTTTCAATGAAAAAAGGTGAAAGAAAAAATACTGTCCATATAAAATTATGAATAGGATTATAATACAAGGGTTTTAAGGAAAGGCTAATTTCAGTTATTTGTAAAACATTTAAAAAATCACATAGAATAAGAAAGTTTCTGCAGTTGATAGGGAAAGGCAAACCAAAACCAAAATGCGAATCAAAAATAGTCAAGGTGGCTATCATTAAAAAAAAAAAAAAAAAAAAGACAACACAAGTGTCGGCAACACTATGGAGAAACTAGTACCCTTGTACAACTGTTGGTAGGAATGTAAAATGTTATACCCGCTATAGAAAGCAGCATGGAGGTTCCCCAAAAAATGAAAACTAGAACTACTGTATCTTCCAGCAATCCTATTAAATTATCAGCATTACCATGTTTATTGCAGCACTATTCACAATAGCCAAGATGTGGAAGAAGCCGAAATATCCATCAACAGATGAGTGGATAAAGAACATGTGGTATTGCATACACAAGGGCATATATATACTATGCAGCCTTAAAAACAGAAGGAAATTCTGCAATATGGGACATTATGAGTGAATCTTGCCAACAATATGCTAAATCAAACAAAATACAGAAAGACACACACTGCCAATTCTACTTATATGAAGTTACCTAAAATAGCCGAGTTCATAGAATCAAAGAGTAGAATGATGGTTGCCAGGGACTAAGGGGAAGGGGAAATAAGTTACTAATCAACAGGCATAAAGTTTCAGGTAAACAAGTTGAATAAGCTTTAGGGTTCTGCTATAGAATGTTGTACCAAAAGTCAACAATAATATATTCTACACTTACAGTTTTGTTAAGAGGATGGATCATGTTAAGTGTTCTCACCAAAGAATTTGGGGTGTTGGGGAAGCACTTTATGGCCTTATGAGTTAATTCATACATAGGGAAAGCTCTACTATCATTCACCACTGACAACATGAAAATCAAATATGTGACAATCTAACAAATGTTTTAAAGAGGGCTCTATCACTGGGGTTAAAAAAATTACTCTAAGTCTCCAAAGACACATCATCATTTAGATAAAATTTTCAATAGAGTATTTTATATTTCATAGAGGCTCTTTAATTTTGTTATTTCACTTAGGAAACGCACAAGCCCAAAGACTGCCTGATACCACACCTGATGATTACATATTTATTTTGACTATATATTTATAAGCTTTCTGTACAAGAAAAGTTAACTGTAGGTTTTCAACTACTTTCTCAAAAAGCAAAAACAATATTCAAATAATTGTACATTATGGTACAAAGATGGTGACTTTACTGAAACTTCAAAATTAAACTGTATGTGCCAGAAAGCACTACTGTAAGGTGGCGCAAAATGTTTGCTGCCTAATATCAAAAAGATACTTCAGGCTGTGGGTGGTGGCTCTTGTCTGTAATCCCAGCACTTTGGAAGGACAAGGCAGGTGGATCCCTTGAACCCGTGTTCGAGACCAGCCTGGCTGACATGAAAACCTTATCTCTACTGAAAGTACAAAAAAAGAAAAAAAAAACAGCCAGGCATAGTGTCACATGCCTGTGATCCAAGCTACTCAGGAGGCTGAGGCACAGGAATCACTTGAACCCAGAGGATTGGGGCAGAGGGTGCAGTCAGCTGACATGCAGCACTGCACTCCAGCTTGGGTGACAGAACAAGACTCTGTTTCAAAAATGATAAAATTTGTTAACATTTTTTAAAAAGTTTGTTGCCTGATGGACAAACATCAAATTCGGCATATGAAATAGAGTTGAGGGACATATGCAACAATGGTAACAATGACAGGGTTGATCAAAGGTTAACATAGAAAAAAGTTAAAGAATCAGACAAATGAAAATATTTTTTTTTTTTTGAGATGGAGTTTCACTCTTGTTACCCAGGCTGGAGTGCAATGGCGCGATCTCGGCTCACTGCAACCTCCGCCTCCTGGGTTCAAGCAATTCTCCTGCCTCAGCCTCCTGAGTAGCTGGGATTACAGGCAAGCGCCACTATGCCCAGCTAATTTTTTGTATTTTTAGTAGAGACGGGGTTTCACATGTTGAGCAGGATGGTCTCGATCTCTCGACCTCGTGATCCACCCGCCTCGGCCTCCCAAAGTGCTGGGATTACAGGCTTGAGCCACCGCACCCGGCCGAAAATATTTTTTAACCTTTCCTATTTAGTGTAAGTTTTGAAAAGCAAAAACTTTACTGGATAACCATATCTAATTGTTACTTTCTGATGATACAGGCACATGAGCTGCTTAGGCTATTTGTGTTTCTAAAGATGAGTGTAGACAGAAACAGAAAATTTACTAAGCCAAAAGAATAACACACTTTTGGAGAAAAATGTTTAATTTGAAATTTGGGGAGGCAAAGGTAAGAAAATCCATTTCTATTTTAAAAAAAAGTTTTATTTAAGAAATTTCCATCAGCCATATGTATCTAAACAAAATTAAAGATAATGGCCAAATCTTGTTTTTGTAATCAACTTTTTAAACAATTTATTGCAGTTTTTAAGTACTCTGAAGCATACTGGACATGTATAATAATTTCATGCTCATGAAATCCTAAGTAAGGTGAGTTCAGAATTATCGTTACCATTTTAAACATGAGGACACAAGGTTAAAGACTGACCAAACTGAATAGTGGAGGCAAGGACTTAAAATGAGTTCTTAAAACAGCTGCAATGAACTCTGTGTGACCAAACTCTCTCAATGTTGTTGAAAAACAGCATCAAATGAAATAATGTGATTAACATATTAAGAACACCAAGTACTGGCTGGGCGCGGTGGCTCAAGCCTGTAATCCCAGCACTTTGGGACGCTGAGGCGGGTGGATCACGAGGTTGAGAGATCGAGACCATCCTGGTCAACATGGTGAAACCCCGTCTCTACTAAAAATACAAAAAATTAGCTGGGCATGGTGGCGCTTGCCTGTAATCCCAGCTACTCAGGAGGCTGAGGCAGGAGAATTGCTTGAACCCAGGAGGCGGAGGTTGCAGTGAGCCGAGATCGTGCCATTGCACTCCAGCCTGGGTAACAAGAGCGAAACTCTGTCTCAAAAAAAAAAAAAAAAAAGAACACCAAGTACTAAGAATCATGCAAGGTATTACTACTTTTAGACAACAGTATGCAGATCTGTTTCAAATGATTAACAGTGACTCAACCCTACCACAGGAGTGGCATTATGCCGAGTTTATGTATGAGCAGTGCTATTAAATTATGTGAACTTTGAGAAGTTCCTTCAAGTCTCAAATTGTTAGAGAAAATAAATTCTAACTTCTACCTCAAGTTTTTTGTGAGAACTACATGAACAATATATGCAAAGCATTCAACACATATGTCAGTATGTTGTCATTACGGAATAATTAATAGCTATTCCCATCAATTTCTTTAGAATTAATAAATCTGCTCAAGGTATCACAATTCACTAATAGCAGATCCAAGAGTAAACTCTAAGTCTGTGAAATCCAAATCAATTATCTTTCCTAATACAAAGCAAATCACAGATTTGTTCCAGTGCTTTCCAAACAAGGATATGCAATGGTGAACTAGAATACAGAAAGCCACAAGGATAATTACAGTGTGGTTTCCTGGATTAACAATTTTTCACAAAGATTCAGAGTGACTGGAGAAGCTGAATAATTGAACTGTTAAGAGCTTTACACATCATTTTTACATTAAGCCAAAAGTAAATATAATGCAGACTAGATGGCAAAACATACTTAATGTTTAAGGTAAAAATAGCAGACTTTCCAGAAGTCTTGCTGATGGACACTTCTGGCTATGCTCTCAAATGCACTGAGTTTTACATTAGATGAATCTTCTAAAACATGAAAAATTCTGCTTTATGAGTATCTCTATATTGTTGATCCAATTTTTTAATATTTTAATTTTCTTAGACATTTTTTAAAACTTGAATATAAATGTCAATTTTGAGTAATACATAACTGAAATGACAATCGATAAGTTGGAAGCTTTTCAGTTAATGTTTTAACTCTTAAACCAGGCGTCCCCAAACTTTTTACGCAGGGGGCCAGTTCACTGTCCCTCAGACCATTGGAGGGTTGCCACATACTGTGCTCCTCTCACTGACCACCAATGAAAGAGGTGCCCCTTCCTGAAGTGCGGTTGGGGGGGCCGGATAAATGGCCTCAGGGGGCCTCAGTTTGGGGACGTCTGTCTTAAACAATGTAGTCAAGGATATTAATGAATTTTACATATACTCTACTTACCTCTCAGACATTTATTTTCATATTTTACAATATAATTACCTGCACATTGACTCTTTCGATGACACAAGAAAGGACATGCAAAACGTGCATCTTTGTGTCACATTCTGTAACTTGCTGCAGTAACTGAAAAAGTAGTGTGAACATGGTTTCCAAATACTGCAGGTAAAAAGAAATAAAATAAAAAAGGTTTAGAATAGAAATCTAGAGACCTCTACATACATACGAACAGAAGTGAGAAATAAATCATAATGTTAAAGCAGTAAAAGTCAAATAAACAGAAAGCCAAAAGCTTGGCATTACTTAAACAACTTGAAATTGCTCAAGCTACTAAAATGTAAAAAAGTGTTTTCTGGCTCACACCAGTAATCCCAACACTTTGAGAGGCTGAGGCAGGTGGATCATAAAGTCAAGAAATCAAGATCATCCTGGCCAACAGGGTAAAACCCCATCTCTACTAAAAATGCGAAAAAATTAGCTGGATGTGGTGGTGCGTGCCTGTAGTACCAGCTACTTGGGAAGCCGAGGCAGGAGAATGGCTTGAACCTGCAACCAGAGGTTGCAGTGAGCCTTAATCAAACCACTGTGCTCCAACCTGATGACAGAGCAAGACTCCGTCCCAAAAAAAAAAAACTATTTTCTTTTTTCATTGCTGCTAAATGTGTCCATTTCGGAAATTAACTCATCCACAAACTGAACAATGTTTAGTGGAGTATTGTCTAAGATGTGTATGTTTAAATTTATACTGTTAACTATTTTATACTGTTAACTACTAACAGTGCCTAGTCACTGTTCTTTCACATATGCCTGTTGCCAATCACAAAATGTTTTGTTTTGCAAGACCTATTCAGTACAGCAAAAAGACATTAATTATTGCACTCACATGCCAGCTAGCTGTGTGGCCCTTAACATATACTGCATGAAAACATACATTTTTATAGATATAACCTGTTATTCTAAAAATGGCAGAATAGTTCTTACTAGGAAATCAAAACCAAATATCCTATGTCTGGCTGTGAACTCTTATATTATGAAAATTATGTGAGAAACTAACAAATCACATACATAAAACAAGCATCTGTTCTTTCAGATATATGGCTCATTTTAATACAAAGTTATATAACACATTCCTTTCACCCAAAAAATGTCTAGTGATTTCATATTAAAGTAAGATAACTGCTCTACAAGCTCGCCCTATCTATCCCCCTCACCAAAAGAAGTACAGACAGACATTTATCTGTACAAAAAAATCTTTATACAGAGAGACATTTTATCACGTAACTTTCTTCTCACCCAATCCTCTTAAGAACAAATACTAACACCCCAATGTTACTGACATGTTTAACAAGTGCTCACTGAGTACCAATTATGGGAAAACACCATGCTAGGTGCTGGGGGTTGAGTAAAGAGTAAAAAGATGAGTCAAACTTGGTATTTTGTTCATCAAGTAATTTACATCGAGTATGTAGGATAGGATACAGATATACATACTCAAATAACACAGAGAAATAACCTAAAAAGTAAAAGTAACAGAGACACAAAAAAAGGAAGATACTCGATGTTTTTCAATTTTGAAAAAACAGTTTGGCAACCAACTTCAACATAGATTAGAAAATTGCTAAACAAAAATAAGCAGAATAAGAGTGAACTGCTACCAATGAAAGGTACCAAAACAGTTTACAAATAAAAGTTATGTCTTCCAAAATAATCCAATACAGCATACTTTTAAATGTAACTTTAATAAGTAACACACAGATAATTTCATGTATAAAATAATACAATATCAAAGATAAAGGCAGAAATTGTTTAAAAGAAAAAAAAACTTCGAAGTATATATTCTTACCGGTAGAAACTGATCTGTTCTAAATTCAAAATCATCAACAGGTAAAGAGCAGTTAAGGAATATTAAGAATGTGTAAGTTTTATCAAAATAAACATATATAAAATAATATACATAAATTAATTTCACAAAACAATAAAAGTATGAAAGTTCTTTGCAATGAAGTATTTTTAAATTTTCAGAAGGATATTTAACTTCAAAGTTGTAGCTGTTTCAATACGGACCTAAAAGAAAGTATATCATGAGTTTTTAATCATTCTAAAATGACAAAACATCATTAATATCAAACAAAAAACTTTATTACAAATCACCTTTTTTACCCTATTAGAGTCACAGACCATACAAATTTTCAGAAATAAAAGGACACTCTCCTTCTCCAAAGCAAGGAATAAAAAGAAAAGGTAAAGTAGTTTATTATGATTCTTCTCACTTTCCCATAATTGACTTAACAAGCCTTTAATCCAGTGAGTCCTTCCAGGAAGGAAAATAATTTGCCATAAAATATGTGGAGAGCATGGGATTGAGGGAAAAGGAAGCAGGAAACCAGAGCGGGATTGAGCAAACTGGAGGATGTATAAGTGAAAGGTACAGAAGGAGACAAGAAGGAAGGAGACAGAAAGAACACAAACTTCCACCTGTAACCTCAATTACAGCAAACCTTTGAAATATCCCCACAATATTCTGAGATTTTCTAAATCCCACAGTTCACAAATACAGAAAGGTTTATATATGCTCCTGACCTCCTAAATAGTATTTTCTATGCGTATCAGCATGTTACCTGGACAAATCATATTACAACATAATCTCATTATCCTTCAAGTCTTATCTTGTACTTAATCAGCTAATGGCCTAAAATATTCGTAGTTTCCACTTAAAGTAACATGAGTTCAAGACATGACTAAATTCTGTATTTCACTCTGTGGGATAATATTTCTAAAACTTTTACTTCCCACCTGAGAATCATTACTTTCTTAGATGTTACACTTTCCTTACCTATTAATAACAACTGTTTATTTCTTTCCACATTTTTCAGAAAGTCAGCGTTTAAAACCTTTTACAGGAGCTTCTGAGGTCTTGAGAGGCGACTAGGCAACTTCACCAAATGTTAAATACTCTATTGCCCAATCCACAGATTCCAAGAGCCTACAATATAGATGTTTTCTCACCTGCTTTTTTCCTTTTATTCACTGTCTCTAAAGGCAAGGTTAACATTTCCATATTTTTAACCGATTTAACAAATTTGCTGATTATCTAATACATGCAAAGCATTGTGCCACATGTTCTACCACAAAACGACCTCATGAAAAGACAGTATGGTCAGGTATTTCATCAAAAACTATTCAATGAGGAACTATCATCAAGCACTGCGTTAGGTGCTACAGAAAAACCTAAGTTAGGTGTGCCCATAAAGAACTTACAATATGGGGAGGAGGGCAACAGACACTAAACAATTACTAATGAAAATGACTAACTTGAAAATGTTAAGCACAGGACAGTCCCTTGAGGACATGGACTATGTGTAATCATCTTTAAGTTCCCAGCATTTAGTGCTGAGTGAATATATAAGTACAATATTAATTCACAGACACCAAGACATGAAAGCCCCTCAAAACAGAAACAAGAAATCAAGGCCAGGCACAATGGTTCACACCTATAATCCCAACACTTTGGGAGGCCGAGGCAGGTGGATCACTTGGAGCCAGGAGTTTGAGACCAGCCTGGCCAACATGGTGAAACCCCGTCTCTACTAAAAAAAAAAAAAAAAAAAAAAAAAAAAAACAAACAAACAAACAAAAAAATTAGCTGGGCATGGTGGCATGCACCTATAATCTCAGCTACTCAGAAGGCTAAGGCACAAGGATGGCTTGAACCTGGGAGGCAAAGCTTGTAGCCACAGCACTCCAGCCTGAAAAACAGAGTAAGACTCCAACTAAAAAAAGAAAAGAAATCAAACTGTCAGCACACTAACCCATAATTCTCTCTTGATTTTCTTCCACAAAAGAATCATTTATTTTAGAGATGTACTCAACCCCCAGCCTTAACATTTTTTTAAGTATATGAAACAAGACACCTGAATAAAACAATGTGTTTTCCTTCCTAACAAAGGGAAGTCAGTGTAGTATTATGTGCAGAGAAAAAGGTAAAAAGAACTAAGATGACCTGCTTGCATTCCAGTATGACTGCAAGAACAGAAAGCCAGATCATAGGGAAAAACAACAACTACAACAACAAAAACACAGACTTTTAAAGAAAGTTAAAGAGCATTTTAAATGATAACAAATAAAAATTTTTAAAAAGTCAGCTCTTCCCAAGCTTTAAAAGAAATGTACTTACCACAAAGAAACAAATGAATTTGGCAGCAACTGAAGCAACGGGGGACAAAAATCAAAACCTGAATTTATAAAATGAAGACTTGGGGAGTATGCTAGAAGACTGGTAGAATAGTCTAACTCACTTCTACTGTGAGTCTAACTCACCCCCAGCTGAAATCTCAAAAATCCATGAAAAGATAACAGGCAATTCCAAATTGCCACAAATGTCGTCAAGACCTAAGAAACATTGGAAAGATCCTCCGAAGCATGAGAGAAACAGAGATATGAATGAGAAGAAACCACAAGTCAACAGCACTTCCAAATACTGCTACAAAGGTAAGCACAGCCAGAAACTTCTGTGCAGATGTCACAGTGAATGAACCTCATTAGGACACTTAGGTGGGCTTGGACTAATGCCTGACTACTTCTACATCCTGCCCTTAGCAATGAAGGCAGTCCACAAACTAAAACAGTCAGCATGGTGTTGGGGCCAGAAAGAAACAGCAGTGTCTCAGGGACTTAAGACCACCAGGAAAATGTAAAAAAGGGAGACACAAAAGAATAATACGCTAAGGAGAAATAAAATAATGATTTCATAATTCAATTATTTAAAAAGCCATCCTCATTCTTGGGTTCTTTCGTATCCCTACTCCTAATTCTTTCAATAACCATTTTCTAAGACGTGATTTCACGCCAGGCATAAGAAATACTAATATAAATGATATTATGCTATACTATCCTATATATTAGTACCACCTAATTATATAATCTGATATCATCCTTCTGAAATGTATGTATCAATAAGTTTCCTAAAAGGAAAAAACCACCTTTGATTTATTCATCTCCTCCTGAATCAAGGACCAAAGATAAAAGAAAAATAAATATTTAATCTCCTTTCAAGAAAAAAAATTATCAAGGTCATTTTCATATATAACTGATAGACATATCAATTATAAACCCAAAACCGACTATAGGGAAGTTACTAAAGTTTCCTTTCTTCTTGGTTTTAGATAGCTCAAATATTTTGATATCTCAAATACAGATTATTTTATATTTCCTGTGAATTTATATTTGGTGAATATCACTGAATTCAGAATTCATTCTGGAATTTTTCAAAACACAGACTAGCTGAGAGCTTAAGATCTATAGCAGTGTTTTTGAGATACAAAGAATAGGTAAATAGAAAAAGAAAACAGAGAGTGTATAAAAGAAAAACTGACAAATCTGAAAGACCCATAAAATGCACAAGAGTGGAAAAACAGGAGAGTTTCAAAGTACCTTGTAATACCTCTGTCCCGATCCCAGCTGTACTTACTATACTAAACACTGGCTTTGCCACAGTCTTCTCCATGCCACTGAAAGTACCTCATTAAACTCCCCTTAGTAACTTTCCATTTTTGAAAATTCACTACAGTTAGGCATCACAGAATTATGTATTAGTCAACAACATACTGCATTTACAAAAGTAGTCTCATAAGATTATAACTGAGTTAAAAATTCCCATACATAATGATGTGATGGCTGTCACAACACATCACATTACTCATGCATTTGCACTGATGCTGGTGTAAACAAATCTAAGGCACATACAGCAGTATAAAAGTACAAAATAGACATGGCCTGGTGTAGTTGCTCACACCTAAAATCTCAATACTTTTGGAGGTCATGGAGGGAAAACTGCCTGAGGCTAAAAGTTTGAGAGCAGCCCAGCCTGGGCAACATAAAGAGATCTACTCTACCAAAAAAAAATCAAAATATCAGGCAGACATGAAGTCATGCACCTGTAGTCCTAGCTACTTAGGAAGTTGAAGCGGTGAGGATCACTTCAGCCAGAAATTGAAGGCTGCAATAAGCTATGATCACACCACTGTACTCCACTCAGGGTGACACAGTGAGACCCTGTCTAGTTACAAAACAAAACCATAGCATATACAATTATGTTCAGTAGTGTTTAATACTTGATAATGAAAATAAGCAACTATGTTACTGGCTTATATGTATATGCTATACTATATGTATGTATATGCTATATGCTATACTATATGTATATGCTATGCTATACTTTTTATTGTTATTTTAGAATATATTCCTCTATCATATTTTTTTTCTTTTCTTTTAAAGTTAACTGTAAAACTTCCTCAGGCAGATCCTTAAGGAGACATAACAGAAGAAGGCATTTTTTGTTGTTGTTTGTTTGTTTGTTTGAGACAGAGTCTGACTCTGTCACCCAGGCTGGAACTGCAACGGCGTGACTTCTTAGGCTCAAGCAATCCTCCCACCTCAGCCTCCCCAGCAGCTGGAACTACAGGCACATGCCACCATATCTGGCTAATTTTTGTATTTTTTTTTTGTAAAGACAGGGTTTCACCACGTTGTCCAAGCTGGTCTTGAATTCCCGGGCTCAAGCAATTCGTCCACCTTGGCCTTCCAAAGTGCTTGGCTTACAGGTGTGAGCTACTGCACCTAGCCCAGAAGAAGGCATTGTTTTCATAAGAGAGGACAACGCCATGTGTGTTAATGCCTTGGAAGATCTTCTAGTGGGACAAGATGTGGAGGTGGAAGACAATGTTATTGATGATCCTAACCTTGCATAGGTCTAGGCAAATGTGTTTGTGTCTCTGACTTAGATTTTAAGAAAAATTATTAAAAGTGGAAAAAACTTATGAGACGTTTACAGAATAAGGACGTAACAAAAGAAAATGTTTTTGCACAGATGTAAAATGTATGTGTATTTTAAGCTAATTGCTGTTACAAAGGAAATCAAGAACTTTAAAAAAACTTTTAAAGTCCCCAAACTAGCAAGGCAGGCCAATATTCAAGTCCAGGAAACAGAGAGAACACCACAAAGATATTCCTCAAGAAGAGCAACCCCAAGGCACATAATCGTCAAATAGATCAGGATTGAAATGAAGGAGAAAATGCTAAGGGCAGCCAGAGAAAAAGGTCTGGTTACTCACAAAGGGAAGCCCATCAGACTCACAGAGGATCTCTCAGAAGAAACACTATAAGCCAGAGAGAGTGGGAGCTAATAGTCAACACCCTTAAAGAAAAGAACTTTCAACCTAGAATTTCATATCTAGCCAAACTAAGCCTCATAAGCAAAGGAGAAATAAATACCTTTATGAACAAGCAATTACTCAGAGATTTCATCACCACAAGGCCTGCTTTACAAGAGTTCCTGAAAGAAGCACTAAACACAGAAAGAAACGACCAGCACCAGCCACTCCAAAAACATACCAAATGGTAAAGAGCATCAACACAATGAAGAAACTGCATCAACTAATAGGCAAAACAAACAGCTAGCATCAAAATGGCAGGATCAAATTCACACTTAACAATATTAACCCTAAATGTAAATGGGCTAAATGCCCCAATCAAAAGACACAGACAGTAAATTGGATAAAAAGCCAAAACCCATTGGTGTGCTGTATCCAGGAAACCTATCTCACATGCAAGGATACACAAAGGCTCAAAATAAAGGGATGGAGGAAGATTTACCAAACAAATGGAAAGCAAAAAAAAAAAAAAAGCAGGAGTTGCAATTCTCATCTCTGATAAAATAGGTTTAAAGTAGCAAACATCAAAAGAGACAAAGAAGGACATTACATAATGGTAAAAGGATCAATGCAACAAGAAGAGCTAAGGATCCTAAATATATACGCACCCAATACAGGAGCACCCAGATACATAAGGCAAGTTCTTAATGACTTACAAAGAGACTTAGACTCCCACACAATAATTGTGCTAGACTTCAACACCCCACAGTCAGTATTAGACAGATCAGTGAGACAGAAAATTAATGAGGATATCCAGTACTTGAACTCAGACCTGGACCAAGCAAACCTAATAGACATTTACAGAACTCTCCACACCAACTCCACAGGATATACATTCATCTCAGCACCACATCAGACCTACTCTAAAATTGACCACATAATTGGAAGTAAATCACTCCTCAGCAAATGCAAAAGAATGGAAATCATCACAGTCTCTCAGACCACAGGGCAATCAAGTTAGAAATCAGAATTCAGAAACGAACTCAGAACCGCACAGCTTCATGAAAACTGAACAACTGGCTCTTGAATGTTGACCGGATAAACAATGAAATGAAGGCAGAAATAAAGATGTTATTCAAAACCAACAAGAATGAAGCCACAACATACCACAATCTCTGGGACATATTTAAAGCAGTCTCTAGAGGAAAATATATAGTAATAAATGCCCACATGAGAAGGAAGGAAAGATCTATAATTGACACCCTATCATCAAAATTGAAAGAGCTAGAGGAGCAAGAACAAAAAAACTCAAAAGCTAGCAGAAGGCAAAAAATAACTAAGATCAGAGCACAACTGAAGGAGATACAGACACAAAAAACCCTTAAAAAAATCAATAAATCCAGGAGCTGGTTTTTTGAAAAGATCAACAAAACAGTCCACTAGCCAGATTAATAAAAAAGAAAAGAGAGACTAATCAAATAGATGGAATAAAAAACAATAAAGGGGATATTAACACTGATTCCACAGAAATACAAACCATCATCAGAGATTATTACAAACAACTCTACGCACATAAACTAGTAAACCTGGAAGAAATGGATAAATTCCCGGACACTTGCATCCTCGAAGCCTAAACCAGGAAGAAGCGGAAACCCTGAATAGACCGATAACAAGGGCTTAAGGTGAGACAGCAGTCAACAGTCTATCAACCAAAAAAAGCCCAGGTCCAGATGCGTTTACAGCTGAATTCTACGAGACGTACAAAGAGAAGCTGGTACCATTCCTTCTGAAACCATTCCAAATAATCCAAAAAGAGGGAATCCTTTCCAGATCCTTTTTTGAGACCAACATCATCCTGATACCAAAATCCGGCAGAGACTCAACAAGAAAAGCAAACTTCAGACCAATATACATGATGAACTTAGATGCAAAAATCTTCAATAAAATACTGGCAAACCGACTGCAATACCACATCAAAAAGTTTATCCACCACGATCAAGTAGGCTTCATCCCGGGGACGCATGGCTGGTTCAACGTAACGAAAGCCCATAAACGTAATTCACCATAAACGGAACCAAAGACAAAAACCACAATTATCTCAATTGATGCAGAGAAGGCCTTTGACAAAATTCAACAGGCCTCTATGCTAAAAACCCTCAATAAACTAGGTATAGATGGAACGTATCTCAAAATAATAAAAGCTATTTAGGACAAACCCACAGCCAGCATCATACTGAATAGGTAAAAACTGGAAGCGTTCCCTTTGAAATCTGGCACTAGACAAGGGTGCCCTCTCTCACCACTCCTATTCAATATAGTACCGGAAGTTCTAGCCAGAGCAATCAGGGAAGAAAAAGAAATAAAGGGTATTCAAATAGGAAAGGAGAGAGTTTAATTGTCTCTATTTGCAGATGACAGGATTGTATATTTAAAAGGCCCCATTGTCTCAGCCCAAAATCTCCTTAAACTCATAAGCAACTTCAGCAAACTCTCAGGATACAAAATCAATGTGCAGAAATCACAAGCATTCCTATACACCAATAACAGACTTAAAGAGAGCCAAATCAAGTACAAACTGATCATTCACAATTGCTACAAAAAAAGAATAAAATACGTAGGAATACAACTATCAAAGAACGTAAAGGTCCTGTTCAAGGAGAACTACAAACCACTGCTCAATGAAATAAGAGAGGATACAAACAGATGGAGAAACATTCCATGCTCATGGTTAGGAAGAATCAGTATCGTGAAAATGGCCATACTGCCCAAAGTACTTTACAGATTCACACTATCCCCATCAAGCTACCAATGACCTTCTTCACAGAACTAGAAAAAACACCTTAAACTTCATATGGAACCAAAAGAGAGCCTGCATAGCCAAGTCAATTCTAAGCAAAAAAAACAAAGCTGGAGGCATCACACTACCTGACTTAAACTATACTACAAGGCTATAGTAATCAAAAAAGTATGGTATGGGTACCAAAACAGAGATATAGACCAATGGAACAGAATAGAGGCCTCAGAGGCAACACCACACATCTACAACCATCTGATCTTTGACAAACCTGACAAAAACAAGCAACGGGGAAAGGATTCCCTGTTTAATAAATGGTGTTGGAAAAACTGGCTAGCCATCTGCAGAAAGAAGAAACTGGACCCCTTCCTGACAACTTACACTAAAATTAACTCCAGATGCATTAAAGACTTAAACATAAGACCTAACACCATAAAAACCCTAGAAGAAAATCTAGGCAAAACCATTCAGGACATAGGTGTAGGCAAGGACTTCATGACTAAAACACCAAAAGAATTGGCAACAAAAGTCTAAATAGACAAATGGGACCTAATCAAACTCCATAGCTTCTGCACAGCAAAAGAAACAGTCATTAGAATGAATCGGCAACCAACAGAATGGGAAAAATTTTTTGCAATCTACCCATCTGACAAAGGGCTAATATCCAAATCTACAAAGAACTAAAACAGATTTACACACAAAAAACAAGCCCATTCAAAAGTGGGCAAAGGATATGAACAGACATTTTACTAAAGAAGACACTGACGAGGCCAACAAACATATGAAAAAATGCTCATCATCACTGGTCATTAGAGAAATGCAAATCAAAACTACGTTGAGACATCATCTCACACCAGTTAGAATGGCGATCATTAAAAAATCTGGAGATAACAGATGCTGGAGAAAATGTGGACAAATAAGAACACTTTTACACTGTTGGTGGGAGTGTAAATTAGTTCAACCATTGTGGAAGACAGTGTGGCGATTCCTAAAGGACCTAGAAATAGAAATTCCATTTGACCCAGCAATCCCATTACTGCGTATATATCCAAAGGATTATAAATCGTTCTATTGTAAGGACACATGCACACAAATGTTCACTGCAGCACTGTTTTCAATAAAAAAGACTTGGAACCAACCCAAATGCCCATCAATGATAGACTGGACAGGGAAAATGTGGCACATATACACCATGGAATATTATGCGGCCATAAAAAACCACGAGTTTATGTCCTTTGTAGGAACATGGATGAACCTGGAAACCATCATTCTCAGCAAACTGACACAAGAACAGAAAATCAAACACCGCATGTTCTCACTCATAGGTGGGTGTTGAGCAATGAAAACACATGGACACAGGGAGGGGAATATCACACATTGGGGTATTGCGGGGGGGAAAAGGGGAGGAACAGCAGAGGGCAGGGAGTTGGGGAGGGATAACATGGGGAGAAATGCCAGATATAGGTGATGGGGAGGAAGGCAGCAAACCACACTGCCATGTGTGTACCTATGCAACAATCTTACATGTTCTTCACATGTACCCCAAAACCTAAAACGCAATAAAAATAATTTAAAAATAAAATAATAAAATAAAGTTTAAAAAATTTAAAGTAAAAAAGTTACAGTAAGCTGTGGTTAATTTATTGTTAAGAAAGAATATTTTCCAATATATTTAGTGTAGCCTAAGTGTACAGTGTTTATGAAGTCTACAGTGGTACACATTAATGTACTGTGCTTTCACATTCACTCATCTTTCATTCACTGCCTCATCGAGAGCAACTGCCAAGCCTGTAAGCTCTATTCAAGTTAAGCGACCTACAGAGGTGTAACATTTTTATCTTTTATACTATGTTCTTACCGTACCTTTTCTATGTTTAGACATACAAATACTTACCATTGTGTTACAACTGCCTAATGTATTTAGTACAGTAACATGCTATACTGGTTTTACCCACAGCCTAGATAGCCTATACTATCTTGGATTGCATAAAAGCACATTAAATGATGTCCGCACAATGAGGAAATCGCCTAACAACGCATTTCCCAGAATATATCCTTGTCTCGAAATAGCACATGACCATTTGTCTATGCTGGCGGTCAACGTGCCCATGAAGACGGCCATTGTTCACAAACAACCACACCACACCCTCAAACTACAGGTTTTCTGATTATACCACAGTTTATATCTTACACAGGCTTTCACAAAAGTGAAAGATTATACTAATGCTGATTTTCTAGTAATTTACTGCTTCTTTTACTGAGGTTTGAATAATCTAAGTAAAACTTTCTAAAAATTTCTTTTTGTTTTCTTTTGAGATGGATTCTTGCTCTGTTTCCCAAGATGGAGTGTGACAGTGTGATCTTGGCTCACTGCAACCTCCACCTGCCAGGTTGGAGCAATTCTGCTGCCCCAGCCTCCCAAGTAGCTGGGACTACAGGTGCCCACAACCATGCCCAGGTAATTTTTCTATCTCTAGCAGAGATGGGGTTCCCCCATGTTGGCCAGGCTCAGGTGATCCACCCACTTTGACCTCCCAAAGTGCTGGGATTACAGGCTTGAGCCACTGTGCCCAGCTAAAAACTTCTAAAAACTTATTTTGAATTTCTGAAATAAAGATATAATTGGTTCAGAAACCATACAACCTAAAGCCCAGTTTATAAACAAAGTATTCTGCTTAAAGAATCATCTGAAGTCCTGGGAAAAGAAGGTTCCTCTGACCTAAAATTTAGTAATTCAAATAACATCCTAAAACCCAAAACTTGTCATAAGCACTGTATCTACTAACTAGTATGTTACAAAGGGGAAAGGAAGGGAGAGTGTAAAAGATGTTTTTAGAAGGTGTTTTGTTCTGTTGTATAGAATCCAGGTCAGTAGTTCTCAAATTATGGCACAAGGAATTACAAGGAACTACTGGTGGGCTTCAAAGGAGTAGTCTGTTAACAATAAGTGTAAAGAGGTGGTCAATTAACAGTAAGAACAAACACTGGACAATACACAAAAATCATGGCTAATGAAAGCAGTACTTCATCTTCCATCAACTACGAAAAATCTGTGGGTACTGAAAGTTACAAGAACATGTTTCCTACCAGGTATGAAGGAAACATGTTCTATAAAGCTGTTTAAAAAAAAACAAACACAATATTCAAGCAGAGATATGCAAGTAAATCAATGAAATGGAACAAAATCCAGAAACAGATCGACATGCAAACATGGGATATGACAGAGATAGACCTATGGACCACCAACAAAAACTATACATTATTCAATGAATCATAGTGGTGCTATACTTATTTTTTAAAAAAGAAAGATGGAATCTTATTTCACATCACTCAAAATTAAATTCAAGAGAGAATAAAGAACCAAGAGTGAAGAAAAGGATTTCTTACAGGCTCAGTGGCTAATGCCTATAACCCCAACACTTTGGGAGGCCAAGGTGGGAAGACAGCTTGAGTTCAGACTTCTTGAGCAACCTAGGCAACACAGGAGACCTCCTCTCTAGAAAAAAAATTAAAAATTAGCCAGGCGTGGTGGTACACACCCGTAGTCCCAGCTACTTGAGAGGCTGAGGTGGGATGATTGCTTGAGCCCTGGGGTGCTGAGGCTGCAGTGAGCTGTGATCTCACCACCGCAAACTAGCCTGGGCGACAGAGCAAAACCTTGTCTCAAAAAAAAAAAAAAAAAAAGTAATCAATAAAGCTATTAAAATTTAAAATCTCTTCTTAATGAAGACAATAGAATGACACTAGAAAGAGACAGAGGAATTTGATTGCATTTGTAATATTTTATTTCTTAAATAAAAGATATGAAATGTATGTGGAAAAATACTGCAAATGAAAATATGGGTGATAAGCACACAAGTGCTTATTATGTTAGTTGCTGAATTTTTTTATTGACAAAAACCTTGTCTATGGGGTAGCCCCACCCTTTCTATGGAGCAGCCAAAAAAAGAAAAAAAATTAACAGCTACTTCTGTCATAGCCAGTCTCCTCCTAACAACAAAAGAATAGCCATGGACAACTGTAGTGGATCAATACCAAATGTACCCCAACTCCTTATCAGCAGCACTTAGGAAAGAGAATGCAGATTCTGAAAGCCAGAAAGGAATTGAATTCATCAGGATCTACATGCTTGTGACACAGAAGAAGCAGAGCAGCAACTGGAGGAAGCAAATTCTCCAGTTAATAGGACTTCAGAAATTTTATAACATCGGAGGCCACTGGGTAGAGAACATCTATTCTGATAGCTGTGTGACAATACAGAATTATTGTCTGATCTAGGGAAATAGAATACAAATAGGGTGACATATTTTTTGGTTTGTTTGTAATATTGTTAATTTTTCCTAAGCATAACAATTTGACTTAATCACATGACACACATGTATACACATACCTACACAATGTGTGTTTGTGTATATGTTTATATATATAAAAATGTATGTTTGCATATACATACATGTCTCTATATGGTTGTACACTATTGTATATATATATATGCATGTATAAAGTATCTCCCCACATTACATTAGCTAGCATTTCTCAAAGGTTCAAAATTAAAGCAAAGGAGTTCAAGACCAGCCTGAGTAACATGGTAAAACCTGGTCTCTACTAAAAGACAAAAAATTAGCTGAGCATGGTGGCGTGCATCTGTAGTACCAGTTACTCGGGAGGCTGAGGCAGGAGAATTGCTTGAACCCAGGAGGCAGAGGTCGCAGTGAACCAAGATTGCATCACTGCACTCTAGCCTGGGCAACAGAGCAAGATTCTGTTACCCCCTCAAAAAAGAGAAAAAAGAAAGAAAAGAAAAATTAGCTAGGTGTAGTGGCACATGCCTGTAGTCCCAGATAACTAGGAGGCTGAGGTGGGAGGATCAGCTGAGCCCACGACATAGAGGCCACAATGAGCCGTGATCGTACCACTGCACTACAACCTGTGCAACAGAGAGAGACTCAGTCTTCCTTTCCACCCAAAAAAAAAAGAGAAAAGAATAAAGAAAAATCCAAGCAATTTCTCTATTTCCCAAAGAAAATTTAACTGAAATTTAACCCTTCTGTAAAACATGCATACATCATTTACTATCTTTTCTCTTACAGAAGAGAAAATAGTATTTCCAACTAGGAAAGAAAAATTTAAATCTTATTGTTTTACTGTAAAGCTATTACAAAAGAAAATTAATTTCAGCAAATAGAAATTTTAGAAATAGCTTGTTAAATTAATACATTTCTAAGAATATAAACCCAATAAAAATAAGTCTCTCTTGTAACTTTCCATGCTTATACTATTTAATAATTACAGAATAGTACTTAAATTCCCAAATTATTTACACAAAGCAGATAATACTTAGGTAGAAAACCCAAAGATCAGTTCTATTTGCTTTCGGAATGTATTGTGTTTCTGTAACAAATTTACCTAATTATGTTTTTCTTTAGTGAACACTACATGTAGTTTTCTTTATGAGAGCATATGTAAAAAAGAGAACTACAGTTCAAGCCTTTGCTAAAAGGCAAAAACTAGGCAGGTTCATACAAAAAATAAGATTGGTGGGGGAATAAGGGGAGAATGATTTAAAAAGATCTTAGCACAACTCGGGGGAGAATTTTAAAAAATCACTTAATTTTATCTAAAACAAATTGAAAATCAGGAAAAGACAACAAACACGTATACATTAAGTCACTAATATATTCACTCAGGCATATGGTAAAGCACCAGCAGGAAAAAAGGAAGAAAACTATTCTTTACAATTTAAACTTCTTAAAATCACAGGCCTGTAAAATTGCTACTACTGTTTCAGTAATTTTATAATAAAGCAGCAAACCTACTGCTCTGAAGGGGGAAAAAGCAACAAAGAGCTTACTATCAAGTTTTCAGTAACACAAAATCAAGAATATTATGTGAATACATAAGAAAGAAAAATTCCTTAAAAGAATCCAATAATTCCAAAGGCTTAAAAATTTTTTCACAAATGAGGGACAAAGAATCAACAGTAAAGATGAAATAAATCATTATGCTATCTCAATGCCAAAGTCTATCCTGAATTTTACAAATAATATGTAAGCTATAAAGGGATTTTTTTAACTGCCTTTTTTTCTTACTAAGAAATTAAATATTACTTTAGAATAGTAGAGCTTAAATTTTTTTTCAATGGCTAGTAATGGAAAGGGCAAACGATAATCAAAAGATTTTCCACCCTCAAATCAAGCTGCTCAAAAAGAAATAACTAGTACAGTGAAAGGCCATACGCATTCTAAAGAAAGGCATAAACTGTTGTGAACTTAATTATTAGCACTGGTGAAACTTTAAAAACTAACTCTTTTAAGGCACTGAAAAAACATACCACTAAATCTTGATCTTGAAGCAAGTTACAGATTGCTTCATAAAGCATGGGTCTTAAGTCAGACTTGAATTTCACAGAAATCCACTGACCGATGAGCCAAATCACCCTGCGTCGCAATGGCTTATACCTAAATAGAAAAAAAACATGAAATTAAAATGTTAAATATTTTAAGAGGTCTATTTTATTTAGTATAATTTATCAGTTAAATCTAAAATGTACTAAGAATGTAATCTGCATTTTTTAATATACACGCTTAAAAGCGGGCATGCTGGCTTACGCTTGTAATCACAGCACTTTGAGATAAGCCATAGAGGGCAAATCACTTGAGGCCAGGAGTTCAAGACCAGCCTGAGCAACATGGTGAAAGCTCATCTCTACCAAAAACATAAAAATTAGCTGGGTGTGGGCATGTGCCTGTGGTCCCAGCTTCTCATGAGGCTGAGGCACGAGAATCCCTTGAAACTCAGGAGACAGGTTACAATAAGCCAAGACTGTGCTACTGCATTCCAGGCCAGGTGACAGAGCAAGACGCTGTCAAAAAAAAAAAAAAGGTTAAAGGCTACTACTTCTAAATGTACCACGGTACAAAATATTCACAATGTCCTGATCTAAACAAATTTTTAATATTAAAATTTTTAGTACTTAAAAATTCCTAGGCATATATGTTGTAAAAGTCCTGATTCTTTTATCTTAAAGAATCACAATGTAGATACATTCATAAAAACCAAGTCCATTTGTTTTTAGCTCAAGTAACTAAAAACAGTGGTAATTCCCCAAACTCTAAAACTGGAAAAGTCCCAAAAAGTAAAAGAATCTCCTATATTTAATTTTCTATTCTAATTGTGTTAATAGCATGAAGATTATTTTCAGAACAATGTAAGAAACTTCTAGGTTTATATAAAACATTCATATAAATTTTGTTATTTTAACTAAATTTTCAAAGAGGTACACAGTAACAGAATGTGACTCAGATTACCAAAATAACATATTAACATTTGCAAAACACTTACAATAACATGTATATACATTTCTTTCTCTGATTATCTTTGCTAAAGGAAATGAAAGTTCGGGTAAGGAGAAAAATCATGAAGTTTAAAACATTTGTGTCCAAGAATTTCACTCATGAAGTATCTTCTTGATATTATGTAAATTTTCACGGCAAGATGCTAAATTATTTCTGGGTATAAATGGAACAAGCTAACGAAACACTATTTTATTTTTCTTTCAAAAAACTACAGTTTTAAAAGATGATCAAGCACATAGGAAAAAAAAAAATTGCTCATTAAAGTTACAAAAATTGTAATCCCAGCATTTGGGAGGCTGAAGCAGGTAGATCACTTGAGCTCAAGAGTTTGAGACCAGCCTGTCCAAAATGGTGAAACCCTGTCACTAATCAAAAATACAAAAAAATAGCTGGGCATGGTGGCACACACCTGTGGTCCCAGCTACTCAGGAGGCAGGGGTGGGAGGATCACTTGAGCCCAGGAAGCAGAGGCTGCAGTGAGCCAACATCATGCCACTGTACTCCAGCCTGGGTGACAAAGTGAGACCCCATCTCAAAAATTAAATGAAATAAAATAACTAAATAAAGCTACTAAAAAAGTATGTAAGTATTCCCTGCCCCCAAGAAGTTTATAACATACCTAAAGGAATTAAAAAACACAAGGACTTTGGAAAAGGAAGAGATGAGATGAGCAGAGACAGATAGAATTTAAGCAAGTCTTTGAGATAAACAGTATTAGAGCTGAAAAGTAAAAAAATGTCATTTCAGGGGATAGGAACTGTTTGAACCAAGTAACACAGGCAGAAGTAGCACTTGTGTAAAGTAAAGTAAAAGCACCAAAGAACCATCAATTTTGGGACTAAGGCCATATTAGACTCTGTTCCAGATAAAGAGAATGAAGCACAGACATGTCCAAACAGCGGTAAAATCATAGATCACATTGCTATTCAATGTATACACTGCCTGATCTGTCACAGGCCTAAGTCAAAACCTAATCTTTAACAAGATTACCAGGTGGCTCATATGTATATCAAAGTTTGAGAAACATGGGTCTACATCAGCTTTGTCCATTAGAAATATAATGCAGGCCACATATGTTATTTTAATTTTTTAGTACCCACATTATAAGAGAAATGAGTAAAATCTTAATATTTTTATATATCCCAATATATCCAAAATATTACCATTTCAATATGTAATCAATAAATATTTTACATGGCTTTAATTTTTAAATTAAAATTAATTAAATTTGCAAAGTCGTTTCCTCAGTTGCACTAGGCACATTTCAAATGCTCAATAGCCACCCATAGGGAGCTTCTGTACTAGACAATGAAAGTCTTACACTAAGTAGCCTCTAGGGTTTAAGGACAGCTAAACTGCAGACTGCGTCAGAGTCTGTTTTATTCACCACTACTATATAGGACATGGCAAATTCCAAAAGTTAAAAATATATGTTAACTAAATAAATGATTGAATAACTGAAGAGATAAACAGCTACTTACTGCTAAGAATTACTTTTAGAACATCCCTGGCTCTACAAATTCTGTGGCTCTAAATATGACCTTCTATTCGTTCATTAGTTTAGTCAACAAATATTAACTATCTATGACTATATGCTAAGCATTCTGATAGGCCCCAGGTAGAATGAAGTGAATCAGCAGACGTGTACCCTTCAAACTAAGAAGAAAGTCTCTTAGAATTTTTTTAGATTCTCCAATTTTAAACTAAGAAATAATTTTTAAAACTATGAAAGAGCTTTTTCCATTTTATGTATTCAATACCTAAAATTTAAATAAATAGGCGGGTGCTTAAATGCATATAAAACAAAGGAATTGGACTGGCTGGGCATGGTGGCATGTGCCTATAATCCCAGCTACTTAGGAGGCTGAGGCACAAGAATCACTTGAACCCAGGAGGTAGAGGTTGCAGTGAGTTGAGCTGGCACCACTGCACTCCCGACTGAGACCCTGTTTTAAAAAAAAAGAATTGGGCAAATGTGCTAGTAAATGTACTAAATTCATTCATTTCGTAATTCATATTAAATGCAATATGAATCTGTACTATATAAGTAGGTACCTCCATTAGAACTTACAGTGTATTCAAATATTTTTGCCATGGTGCCTCTACATCCTACTCAGCTGCCCCTCCCAAAGACTTGCAGTATGCATTATGTGATCCCAAGACAGTCACCTTTCAGGTATTACTTTGATTAGTCTATTTCTGACACTAGACATATCCCCTACTAAGTCTCCAATTGTCTTTTTCTTAGGCATAGTTTCCTTCTTGAACTCAGAGACCTGCATCCTCCTTCATCTTTGCATAAAGTCCTCCTTTTCTCCTGTCGAATACTTCCTAGATGTCAAAATTCTTATTCTTTTCCACACAAGACATTACCTAACTCATACGACTGTATTTTTTAAATTGTAAGTCAATTTTAATGCCTTCCTGTCTCCATTAATAAGGTAAAATAAGTGCAGAATAAATACAAACTTTTATACTTGCCTATTGTGAATGACTTGTAATTCTGGAAGAAGCTGGTTTTTAAACCACTGATCAAAATCAACACTGTCAAAGAGCTCATAAGCAGCTAATCCAACAGCATTATACACTGAGAAGAAAATTTAAGAAAAAAATTTAAAGGTTTCAGATACCGGATCTGCAAATGAGTGGATGAAACATATGTTAACAGAAACATACAATATGTTAATCAGGGAAACTGTTTAAGTAGACATTTTAGAAACGCTAATTATCTTACTTCATGTTTTTCCTAAATATTCCTTACTACTTTCAAATAGAAAATACAATTCATTCTAAAATATTTAAGTCTAACTATACAAATTATAAAATAATGACTGCTTCTAAATGGATGTAATATTTTATGATCTGGACCCTACTTAACTCTCTCCAGCCTCAACCCAACCCTTAACCTAATGTTCCAGTTAAACCAAAATAGTCACAATTCAAATTCTAACTCTGCTTCCTCCTCTTTCCTTCAAGTCTTTGTACCCATTGCTCCATCTCCATGGAATGCACCACTCTCTTTCTACCACCACCTCCTCGCACATATAACTCCTATTTGTCCTTGTGTTCTCCCATTACACTTCTTTAGAAATCTTTCCTAGACACACCAAACTACCTGATGATCACCACCTACTTTAGCATTAACCATCCTGTATAGCATTATTACAATGCATTATCTATTTACTTGGTCATCTCCCCAACCAGATTGTTCCTGTATGTTAGCTACTCTTACATCTCAACGCCCTCAGCATAAAATCTACCACAAAACAGATTCTCCATCTATTAAATAAATGTTTCTAAATCACTTAACATACCAGCATCTTTGATTAACAGTGCATTCATATCTTCCACATTTGTGGGTCCTAAAAAAAATAGGTATCAATAAAAGCAAATAAAGTTTTTTTAAAAAATTTTACATTTAAACACAATGTGTTATTTCCCAATTCAATTACGTACAACACATTTCATGGTATCAAACATGGACACAGGTATAAAGGGAAAGTCTAAGTTTTATGATTATCATTAGAGAACACAAGATTAAAAACCATTATTGCATATTTGAAAAATGTTGTGACAAGCAATATTCTAGAAAATACGCACCATAAAACGCTAATGTGCTATATACCACACAAATTTTTTTTTTTTAACTTTTTTTTGAGACAAGGTCTTGCTTTGTCACTCAGGCTGGAGTATAGTGTAGTGATCTCAGCTCACTGCAGCCTCAACCTCCTGAGCTCAAATGATCCTCCCTCCCACCTCAGCCTCCTGAATAGCTAGGTCTATAGGTAGTCACCACCGGGCCCAGCTAATTTTCCTAATTTTTGGAGAGAGAGATATTTGCCACGTTGCCCAGGCTGGTCTGGGACTCCTAGGGAGCCACGATGCCTGGCTAACACTCACTCCTGACAACATGCTCTTCTCTAGGATACACCACCACACCTGGCATTTTTACAAGGCTTTTATTTCCTCATATCCCTATTGGTAAAAATCTCAGCTTCTGTCCCTGAGATCCTCTTTTTTTTCCCAAGGCTCCTTTTATGTATGCACTCCAAAAGTATATCTCTATCTCCTACCATTTCTAATGAAGTAACTGTTTCCTTGTTATTAAGGCTCAAAAGGTTAGGATCTTCTTTGATTGCTTTTCCTTGCCTAGCACATTCAGTCAGTTGCCAAGTCAATCTAGTAATAATAGTTACTGAATATGCCCAGCACTGGGAATAAAGTAAACAAAAGAGACATGACCAATGCCCCTAGGACTTACAGTCTAGCAGAAAAGACAGAAATCATAAGTCAATGTTAGTTAGCAGGCAGATAATTACTTGTGTACAAAGTGAAATGATCAAGTGTCAAAAATTTACATCATCATTCTCTCTCAAATCCATCATCAATTCTTTCCATTCCCATTGATACCATTCTAAGAGAGGCTAACACTTACTATTTAAACCTTTTCTCACTGTTTCTCAAAACATGCTCCAGATAGACTTTCTGCAAGCAACATGATTGCTGTTTTGCTTATGCTGCTATTGAATTTATTAGAGGAAAATTTAACTATCATTTTCCAAACTATAATTCAAGGCCTATCTCAAATACCACCCCTTTGGAAAATAACACATTCTGTTTTTCTGAAATTCATATTCTTTATATGACCCAAGAAATAGCAAATTATGCATTGTAGGCACTCAGACTATTTCTTAACTAAAGATTAAATAGATCAACTCAAAGGTAAATGCAAAATACGCCTTACCTTGAAGGGTTTGCATCATTTCTAGAAGTACAGGAGTAAGAGTCTGATTATATTCATGGAATATATCTATAAATAATACTTCAGTGCATGGCTGGAGAGGGAAAAAGACAAATTTCTCATCCAAACAGCTGTACACTATATTGACTAATTGTATAACAAAGCAAATACTCAATTTTAAAGTTCGAAAACTGTAAAAATGTTTCTAACTTTTGATTTGTTAAAAAAAAAAGGTAAGATTAACATTTTTTGTAACCAACACAATGAAAAATCAAATCACATCATCGAAGTTTATTTTCTTATTTCAATTATTTGTCATTATACATTCAAAAACTTAAAACTATGGAGAGCAAAGTGTACATTTTAATCATACCTTAAATTTAAAAGGCATTCTGTACCCACTCGTTTATAGTTCAGCACTATAAATAGCTGACTATCCAAGATTTAACATGCTAAAAATTATGTTTTTTGGTTTTTTTAGATGAAGTCTCGCTCTGTCACTAGGCTAGAGTGCAGTGGCATAATCTCGGGTCAACCTCTGCCTCTGGGGTTCAAGTGATTCTCCTGCCTCAGCCTCCCAAGTAGCTGGGACTGCAGGTGTGCACCACAATGCCCAGATAATTTTTGTTTGTTTTTTTTTTTTTGAGACGGAGTTTTGCTCTTGTTACCCAGGCTGGAGTGCAATGGCGCGATCTCCGCTCACCGCTGTTTTTAGTAGAGTCAGGGTTTCACCATCTTGGCCAGGATGGTCTGGATCTCCTGACCCTGTGATCCACCTGCCTCAGTCTCACAAAGTACTGGGATTACAGGCATGAGTCACTGCTCTCAGCCAAAAATTATGTATTTTCTTAGCAATGATAAAATAAGCAAAAACAGGAACTCCAATTTGCCAAATAAAGTAGCATTTCTCTTAACAAACACAAGCAGTAACAGAAATCAGCGTTAGCTACATTTAAAAAATCATTCATGCCGGGCGCAGTGGCTCAAGCCTGTAATCCCAGCACTTCAGGAGGCCGAGGCGGGTGGATCACGAGGTCAAGAGATCGAGACCATCCTGGTCAACATGGTGAAACCCCGTCTCTACTAAAAATACAAAAAAATTAGCTGGGCATGGTGGCGCATGCCTGTAATCCCAGCTACTCAGGAGGCTGAGGCAGGAGAATTGCCTGAGCCCAGGAGGCGGAGGTTGCGGTGAGGTTGCGGTGAGCCGAGATCGCGCCATTGCACTCCAGCCTGGGTGACAAGAGCGAAACTCCGTCTCAAAAAACAAAAAAAAAACAAAACAAACAAACAAACAAAAAAATCATTCATTTGGTTCTTAAAATTACTGAATCATTTCACACTGCATGCTGGTATCAAAACATATCATGTACCCCATAAATATGTACACCTACTATGTAACCACAAAAATTTTTTTAAATAATTTTTTAAAATTTAAAGAAATAAAAATTGAATCACTAGACGGTTCACAATATTTAATTTTTTAATTAAATTTTAAGGTATTGTGCACTGTTTTAAAAGGAACATTATAGATATACACACTGAAATATGGTCAGAGGATGTGTCATCTCAGATATCTACTTTAAAACATTAGGGGATGTTTACAGGAAGCTAAAGTAGACGTGAGTTGATAACTAATAAACTACGTTATCATGAAGGGTTCGTGTTATTATTTTATTTTTTAATATGTTTAAACTTATCCATAAGAGAAACTTTTAAACATTAAAAAAATGAAATTTTTAAAAGTTTTAAAATCACCAGTAATCTCTGGTTGACAACTCTATGAGTCTAAAAACATTAAGATAACATTTTTAGGCCGGGCGCGGTGGCTCAAGCCTGTAATCCCAGCACTTTGGGAGGCTGAGGCGGGTGGATCACGAGGTCGAGAGATCGAGACCATCCTGGTCAACAGGTGGCTTGTGCCACCGCGCCTGGCCTACTTTGACATTTTCTATGGGTAAAATGATAATTATTCCCATGCAATGTACTAAAAGAAAAAGAAAAAATTCATTTTGAAACCCCAAGTTAACAAAAAAAAAAAAACCCTCAGATTGAACTTCATAATGTAATATGAATACAGTTCTTACAGTTTCTTATAATTATAAACAGTTACTTATCTGTCTGACTTAATGTTTGGAATCTTTAATTTCTGTTTTAAGAGACAGGGTTGGTATGATTATGACACACTGCAGCCTCAACCTCTTGGGCTGAAACAACCCTCCTGCCTCAGACTCCTGAACAGCTGGAACTACAGGTATGTACCACCACTCTGGTCTTTTTTTTTTTTTTTTTTTTTTTTTTTTTTACTTTTTGTAGAGACAGGATCTCGCTACGGTGACCAGGCTAGTCTTGAACTTCTGGCCTCAACTGAGCCTCCCGCCTTGGCATCACTAGGATTAAGATGTGAGCTACCACTCCCAGCAAATGTTTGGAATCTTTAATAGAGTGTCATTCTCTACTAAGAGCTTTAGAAGGATTAAGCTTTCCCCTATCAATTTTTCTTTCAATTAATACTTACCCTCAAACTATATTTCCAAGAATCTCCTCCTGTTTCTTCCACTGCTGCAATTAAAAATATGTAAACATTTTCAACATCTTGGTTTAGAAATCAAAGATGTGAATAACATCAGTATAATATTTCTGTGAACTGTTTTAAACATAATATTAAGAGCAAATCCTTGGGAACACAGGCCTTAAACAGATTTTGTTACTGCATGCTATAGATCGCAGCTGTGTATCTCAACAGTCATCTAATAAGTGCTTACTCTATCCATAAGCATTCTCATTTTCAATAAAAATTTTTTATGGAGAAAAGCTCAAAGTACTTCTCATTTCCAGGGTATCTGCTATCACCTGATCCAATATCACTATAATTCTGAGAATCATTTCGTTTCAATACAGTAATCATGTTTCAATAGTTACAATGATTAGTCACACTATCCATAAATTTCTGGTATTTATATTTAAAGTCAGATACTTCAGGGCTTTTAAATATTTAGGGAGTCAAGGCTTCATATGACAATATTCTATGTACTACATAAAGAAAGCAAATTGAAACAAGATGTTTCAGGGGGAAAAAAGAAAAGACGTGTTGTATAGTACAATACTATATTAAAACTAAAATTATTTTTAAAAACCAAAATGATAATGAAGATAAGTATTACAAAAACTCTTAAAATATTAGGAAATGTGTAACTACACAAGGGCATCCAGTCAAAGGGAAAAGGGAAGCTAAAATCTAGGTATGTCCCACCATAGCTTAAATAATGCACATACAAGTACTATATTACAACATGATTCCTTGATTTTCTATAGCAAGGGTTGCAATAGACTTAGTCTACTCATTTGCCTAGTACTAAAATTCAAACAGCTATAAAGATGTCCTGTCCAAAAAAAAAAAAATCTATTCATCAAAAACTCTCCAAATTTCTTTGTTAAGAATTTTTACAAATTAAAAAAAATATGTAATGAAGCACAAAGTAGAAACTGACCTGATAACAGAGAGTTAATTTTGTATTTTTGTTTGAAACTACCTATTTGTAAAAGAATCTAAAAACTAAAAGAGTCCTTTTCTGGACAAAATTCTACATCATATTTGTATAAGTCATTCATTTTCCGCGTCTCAATTTGTCATAATGGATAACAAAGAAAGAATAAGTTAATTTTAAAAAACCAAGATTCCCAGATCAAAAGTGCTGTATGAAAATATATTATACCTATCACTCAAACACATATTTATAGAAAGGGGAGAAAAGCCATGCTAACACTAAAAAATTAATTCTTACTAAAGCCTTCTGGGTCTTCTTCCCACATTGTCAGTTCTTCTTCAGTTAACAGAAAATAATGAGAGACTAATCTTCTACATATCTCTGTCAAAGTAGGATATGTGAAGAATGCCATCTTAATCTTATGGGCTTCAAGAGTTTCAGGGCTGCTATCTAGAAAAATGAAATTTCCAAGTTAATTGTATAGCCAAATATTATAGCTACATTGAATTATGTAACTTAAATATATAAAAATTATACTCTCAGGGAAAAAGTCATACTTGTGTATAAATTTTAATTTTTTATAAACAAATCTCAAAGATACTTTTTCCTTATAACACACTCACATTATTCCTGCCTCTGTCTTACCATTACAGCTTCTGTATTACCATGCAATACTATCACAGCATATTGAAATAGCTTCCTCATATGTAGAGGGTGTGTTTCTCTCTCCCCCTACCAACAAGACTTCTTCATTCATCTTGGCACACATGCATATGAATGAACTCCAAATAATATAACAATTTAACCCGTCTAGAAGCAATCACACTTTATATAAAGTCAGAGAGAGCCTTTATTTGTTCAAATGAATACAGCCTACAACATAAGCTGCAGTGATGACTATAGCACCTAATTCTTAAAATCCCTAAGCTTCAATCACTTTATTGTACTACAAAAAATGGCTTATTTATTTATTTATTTATTTATTTTCGAGATAGAGTTTCGCTCTTTTTACCCAGGCTGGAGTGCAATGGCGCGATCTCGGCTCATCGCAACCTCCGCCTCCTGGGTTCAGGCAATTCTCCTGCCTCAGCCTCCTGAGTAGCTGGGATTACAGGCACGTGCCACCATGCCCAGCTAATTTTTTGTATTTTTAGTAGAGACGGGGTTTCACCATGTTGACCAGGATGGTCTCGATCTCTTGACCTCGTGATCCACCCGTCTCGGCCTCCCAAAGTGCTGGGATTACAGGCTTGAGCCACCGCGCCCAGCAAAAATGGCTTATTAAATGCACTATATTGTTCTTAAAAGCTAGTATAAACATACTAAAGCCTATAATCCCTATCTTTATTTCATGTCCCAGCAACAATTTATTTTTCAAACTAAAACAAATAAAATTTTTTAAAAATTATATAAATATAGGAATTATATCACACTTAAGATTAAAATAATATTTAAAACTGCCAGTAAAGCAATTACCTTCAAAATTTTTCGATGGCTTATAAGCATAATTTTTGACAATCATCTTAATAAGATTCATACACTGGACAATGAATCGTTCAAATGTAACGCCTTCACCAACTTCTGTAAAAACATAGCTTACAGAAAATTCCAGTGATCTCTGAATTAGAGGAGTAAATGAAAAGGGATGTTGATCTAAGAAGTCCAAAAGCTGTTAAAAAAAAAAAAAAATTAACATGCATTTTCCCCAAATCCATATTGGAACATAATCACCCCAATTATAACTTTACTAATAATCATTTAGCAAGTTTGTACCTTAATGTGGAGTCCACATTCACTCAGTTTTACATGTATCATAACCCTTCTTGAGGTACATCACATAATGTGGATTATTATTAGATTATACCTCTTAATAAGAACTTTCTATCATTTTCAGTACAGAAACCAAAACAAACCCAATCATACACAATTTCGTAACAATGGGTAAATATGATAGAAAATGCTTAAATGTACAACAGACAGACCTTAAAACGTAACAGACTAATGGAAATAATTTAAATATTATCCTGCCTTT
Source organism: Saimiri boliviensis (assembly GCF_048565385.1). NCBI lineage: Eukaryota > Metazoa > Chordata > Mammalia > Primates > Cebidae > Saimiri > Saimiri boliviensis. The sequence goes on from NC_133449.1 coordinate 245,022,850, forward strand.
CCCATATTAATTGCATTTTAATTTATCAAGTAGCTGATGAGAGAGATGTCTTCTTTATAGAAGAATTTCAGCTAATAAACGCAAAAGGAATAACAGAATTAGAATGCCATCATTTTGTAACTCCTAATCAAATAAGGGATGTAGGCAAATGATGATCAACAGCTGTTAAGGTAAGAGAAAAGATGCTAAGGAAATTTGATAGATCACTCATTAAACTTAGCTACAGAAAAGGCAATCAGACACTGTGTGCCACACCGCATGTGTGCATGTCATGCAATACAGAGCAACACTTATAATGTATTCTTGTCATCCCTGTCCTATCCCTACAAAAAAGCCTGAAAGGGACTTAGCCTCTACATCTAACTACCAACTTATAAGAAATATAGGGGGAGGAGTAGGAGAAGTGTGGAGACTAAAGAATATGTAAAAAAAAAAAAAAAAAAAAAAATTGTGGAGATACAAGCAATCAAATTCAAAACATGAAAAAGTATAGAAAATTACCCGTTACCTCAAAAAATAATAGCAAGGAAATCAAACAGATAGAAAGGGAGCTGACATGACTTGAGTCCTGATTCAAACAAACTATAAAAAATGCATGAGACAGAGACATCTAAAATCTGACTAGATATTTAAGTGATGTTAAGAAGTTATTACTATTTTTTAAAAATACAATAATTGTGCTAAGATTCTATTTTAAAAAAAACAAAAACAAAAAACAGGCCAAGCATGGTGGCACATGACTGTAATCTCAGCACTTTGGGAGGCAAGGGTGGGTGGATCACTGGAGCCCAGAAGTTCAAGATCAGCCTGGGCAACAAGGCAAAACCCTGTCTCTACCAAAAATACAAAAAGTTAGCTGGGCATGGTGACATGCGCCTCTAGTCCCAGCTACTCAGGAGGCTGAGGTGGAAGGATCACTTGAGTCTGCAAGACAGAGGTTGCAGTGAGTCAAGATCACACTACTGCCCTCCAGCCTGAGTGACAGAGTGAGACCCCATCTCAGAAAACAAACATACACAAAACAAAACAACCCTACCACTTAAAGAAACTCAGATATTTACAAATAATGGTAGATAATGTCTGGGATTTGCTTTAAAATAACCAGCAAGGATGGGAGGGGAAAGAAGCACACAGACAAAGTAACACTGACCATGGCCACAGATTGATAACTGTTGCTGAGTGATGATCTCATGAAGACTCAAAGTTACTCAATTCTACTTAGAGTAACTTTATTCTATTTTGAAACGTTCCGATTTAAAAAGCTTTAATAAAATCATAGAGATCATAAATACAAATACCATAAATGAAATTGCTTCCAACTTGTTATGTAAAGTAGAATAAATTACAGACACCAACTATCCATGTCATTACCTTAAGAAACAATAGAAAGAACTGAAAAATCTCACAGCTAAATAAATGTGTTTTCTAAAACTGATCATCTAAATAATACTTTCTAAATTTGACTTATGTAATTGATATACTGAGTTGGGGCTGTGAGGGAGCAGAGCTGCAGGTAAGTGTCAGTGATATATCCTGTATAGTCCCCTTTGACTAAGCATATCATCCTGTTTGCTTTGTGTTTTTTTAACAGTGAATCTGAGTCAATTTTATAGTGTATCTTGGAAGATTAGGTGGGCTTTTGTTGTTGAGGTTACATGGAACAAAAGAAATGAAGACAACGGAAAGTAAAGGCAATTACTACCTAAAACACAAAGACAAAAAACAGCTCATTTCTGCTCCTTTTCTCCCCTCCCAGGGAATAAGCAACCCCTACCCTATTATGGAACCTTTAACTAAAAAGGGAAAACCGATTACGGATTTTGATATCCCCACCTGTCTGCAAGTACCTATTTAAGTGCAAGCAGTCCAAAGCCAGGTCTTTCTAACTGCTGTAACCCAATTCTTTGCAATTCTCCCAATCCTTCAACCCCAGAATTTCATAAAAATTAATGCCTTATCAAATATAATTATACACACTGCCTACCACAGAATACCCCCTATAATTCCACTCTACAGATGTTCAGTATGAAGATAGTGTGATAGTCATTCTGAATATACTAACTTCCTGATATTATACTGTCTGCTACATTTGATCTATTTCTAGCTGAACTGCACTGCTATCTTCTTTATCTCCACTTTCTCTAGTGGGTCAAGAAATAATAAGCTTTAGAGGAATCAAATATTTTAATATCTATTAGAATTGATTTTTCATATATCACGGTGACTTACACATTATGACACATGGTATATAAATTTAATTATATGCATGCTAAAGTACATACTAAAGCAATTTTTTAGCTTTCCTATTAGGAGTCAGAACATAGGTTTCCTTACACTAAAGTGAAAATGTATAGTTACAAAAATATCATTTTCCTTTCTAAATCTGAATATGTGTATTATATCTGAGAAAACAAGTTTTTAAAAACACTTACCACTTTAGTAAAAAGAATGATGGTCTTTTCCAGTCTATCTCTACACACATTATCTGTACCTATATTTCTACCTGTTAAAATACATTATAAAATTTTAGTAGAAGTTAGTAAGTTTACAACCAAGACAACATCAAAACTTTTATAAAAATAATATTGCTGGTTTTATTTTTGGTTATTTTGCATTATGAATTCATTATTTAAAAAGCAATACCAAGATTTACACTGAATAACAGACACAGTAGCCCTCTGTGCCATATTATACAAAATTAACCCTAGTACATGAACTGAACTCACTGTTACAGTAAAAGGAGTCATTTTAGCAATGAAACATGGGTAACACTTAAAAACTAAATGTTGAAGTATTTGTCAAGCAACATACATGTGTAAAATAAAGCGCTCAAAGAGTAATATACTCATTATCATTTTTCCTGTATCTTGACAAATTTATTCTGATAATTTCCCTGTCGTGAATTTTTTTTTGTACATTCAGAACAATGATCATCAGCTCATCAGCTACTCTGCTCTCTAATAATAATATTCATATTCTGTTTGTTCATTTATCTTATTCTCTCCTGGAAGGGCTTATATTCTTCCTTCTGCTACACCCACAGGGATGGCCAGAGAAAAATGACTATTTTCAGAAAACTTAACTACATAGTATGAACATTCTTATTCATCTTTGCATTCACAGGACCCAAAACAGTTCTGGCAATGGGCTCAACAATATTTTACTAAATTGAAACTGACTAACATAAAACAATCAACAGCTCCTTAAAAGTGAGCAGACTAAGATATCTTCTCAGGGTAGCAAGTCCCCAAACACACACACAGGTGCACGCGCACACACGCACACACACACACACACACACACACACACACATTTGTATGTATATGTCCAAATAAAGGTGCTGACAATCACATGGAAGAAGATGGTAACAAACAGACCACCAGTAAAATACAACACAAATATAAATACTGCAGTCTCTCATGTGGGGTAGTGGATTACAAAGGATGCTAAAGATAGGTCAGTAGAGATTAATGAACAAGGGATTTACAAAATGAAACTGTCATTTAAGGAAATTTATATCACAGTGATATGCAACAAACACTAAAAGCAAGAGGCTACAAGAAGTCTAAACAGGATCTGGCATACGGTCTACAGATAATATTTGTTAAACATCTGACTGTTGTGAATGTCTGGCTGGAAAGGGGTAGCCACAGTAAAACATAAAGGAATGAACACAAAATAGATTTTTTTTTTTTTTGAGATAGGGTTTGTTGTCACCCAGACTGAAGTGCAGTGGTGAGATCACTGCTCACTGCAGCCTCAACCACCCAGGCTCAATCAATCCCTCCCAACTAGATGGGACTACATGCACACGCCACCATGCCTGGCTAACTTTTTAATATTTTTTGTATTGAGAGGGTTTCATCATGTTGCCCAGGCTGATCTCCAGTTCCTGGGCTCAAGTGATCCACTCACCTCAGCCTCCCAAAGTGCTGGGATTACAGGCATGAGTCACCACGCCTGGCCCCAGGGAAATCTTTTTTTTAAAATCTGTTTTGGCCAGGCAACGTGGCTCACACCTGTAATTCCAACACTTTGGGAGATGAAGGTGGGCAGATCACTTTAGCCCAGGAGTTTGAGACCAGTTTGGCAACATGGCGAACTCCCTTCCACTCAGTACCAATACCGTAGTCCCCTCTTAGTTTTAGGTGCCTGCAGTTAATTGCAATCCAAAAATATCAAACAGAAAATTCCAGAAATAAACAATTCATAAGTTTTAAATTGTGGACCATTCTGAGTATGGTGATAAATCTCAAGCTGGTCCACTCTGTTCTGACCCAGACAAGAATCCTCCCTTTGTCCAGCATATCCAGGCTATATATACTACCTGCCTGTTGATCACTTAGTAGCTATTTCGGATATTAGCTCAAAAAAAGTATAGTACACATAGGGTCTAGTACTATCTGTGGCTTCAGGCATCAACTGTAGGTCTTGGATCGTAGTCCAAGGAGGGACTCCAGTATATGAGACAAAAGCTAAGCTTCTAACTTCAGAAAGTTGACAGAAAATATTCGTTTTAGCTATATACAGGATCTCTGCAGCTATCAAGTGTTTACTCAAGGCAACTGGACGAGACATTTTCTCCAGATTTACAAGTGCGCAACAGAAGCTAATAATGAATAAGCATCTATTAATCCTTCGTTAATCCTAGTTATTAATGAATAATCTGTTAATGAATAAAAATTCTACAGTAAAAAGGACTGTAATGAAAGTACTTACTGCATTCCAGAAACTGTTTTAGACGTACAAATATTCCATGTAAAAAACCCTAGAAAAGAATATTATTTTATTTTCAAGTGTCTCAATTCATTGTTACAAATATTTACCTTGTACCTTTCTCATGGATACCAAAACAAATCTAACACATCACTTAAAAAAATCAGCTGAAGAAAAATAAGTTAAAATTAGGGAAAAAAAAAATTCACTATTATAAACAAGTCTCCCAAAAGTAAATAACTATAGTGTTTCATATCTTCAATATCTCATTTAGTTACATGAATCATTTTGCAATAAATAAAAACTTACCTTTTAAGAATCCTGTTTCACTAAACACTCTCTATGCTCCTTACTCTGCTGTAATTTTTCTTCATAGGCCTTAAATCCATTGACATATTGCATTTGTCCATTTATTATGTGACTCTTCTCATTAGAATGCAAGCTCCTTGAGAGCCAGAACTTTGCACTGTTTACTGCTTTATCCCAGCATCCTGGAACAGTGTTTGGCAATAACCACAGTTCTTAACTTTAAGTATATGAGACATGAGTCCTCAGATACTAGTATTAGATAGGCATCAACATATATCTGCTAGGTCTAATGGACACTTTATTTTTGAAAACATATTCTAAGATACATTTTGAGTAATTAATAGGAGTAAATATAAAAAAAAAAACTTAAAATTTTAATAAGAATTTAAACATAGAAGACATCTTTGTATCAATAAATGTTGGTATATAAATATCATAAAAGATGTCACATACTCTATTAGCAAATGAGGTAGTCATGAAATACTGGATGACGGTGGCTTTCCTGGAAAATAACTCAAGAATGCACATTTCCTCTCTGTCCTCAGAAATACATTATTCATTCATCAATTCTTGAGTTTGAGAAAATTCAATTAGGATACCATTAAGACCTGGTGTCTGACATTTTACTTAGACAATCAAGTTCAGTGTTATCATTAGAGTCAAGAGTACTACTCTCAGACTCTGAATATCCATCCACTGACTCATCAAAAAATTAGTAAACCACTTCCTCTGTCAATTTTCTTCTTTCTCTCTGTCATTTTAGGCAGAAAACGTAAAATTCTGAATTTTCAACTGTATTAAATAAAGCTAAAAGCAGAGTAAAATGAGTGTTTCCAGTCTTCCTTTATGCCTTCTGGAAACTCGATGCAATAAAATAGGGAATACAATTTAAAAAGAGAAGAAAACTTCAGGATGATAACTTCACTACTGCATCATCTTCCATTTTCATACTGTTTGTCTTTATAAAGCATAGTTGGCAATAATTGATAATGAAAAGTAACAAGAGAACAATGAAACAGCAAAAGGTTTCAATAGCAAAGAGTAGGATCACTAAGATCCCACATGTATCTTAAATTTATAAAAGGGTCCAATAGTCCTATTCTGCAAAGAAAGTAGAAAATTACAAAGGCCATTAATTTTAAAGGCCATCAAATCAATGTGCCTGCTTCCAGAGCCCACAATCTCACTACTGTCATATATTGTTTCTTTAGCATCTTTTAAGCTTTAGGTTATTTTTAACATTTTTAGATGAGGTACGGTGGCTCATGCCTGTAATCCCAGCACTTTGGGAGGCCAAGGCAGGTGGATCACCTGAGATCAGGAGTTCGAGACCAGCCTGGCCAACATGGTGAAACCCCGTCTCTACTAAAAATACAAAAAATTTCCTGGTCATGATGGCAGGAATCCCAGCTACTCAGGAGGCTGAGGCCGGATAACTGCTTCACCTTGGGAGGCAGAGGTTGCCGTGAGCCGAGATCACGCCATTGCACTCCAGCTTGGGCGACAGAGTAAGGCTGCCTCAAAAAAAAAAAAAAAAAAAAAAGACAAAAAGGATTTTTATATTATTTGAAACACTGTCCTTAATTTGTTAAAATTTTATTCTCCAATTAATTGATGACCTTAATTGCTAAACTAAGGCATTTATAACTGAGTAAAGGCTGACATATGATTTATGCAGACAGGAGAACTCTGAAGGGAAATAAATCATACATAGTATGGATGATATCCAGTGTAAACCATTATTTCACCTTATAGAGATGTAAGTCAAATCAATTCATTTTCACTTAAAAGTTAAGAAGATGGGTGAGGTGGCTCACGCCTGTAATCTCAGCACTACGGGAGGCCAAGGCGGGCGGATCACCTGAAGTCGGGAGTTTGAGACCAGCCTGATCAACATGGAGAAACCCCGTCACTACTAAAAATAAAAAATTAGCCAGGCGTGGTAGCGTGTGCCTATGATCCTAGCTACTTGGGATGCTAAGGCAGGAGAATCACTTGAAGCTAGGAGGCGGAGGTTGGGGTGAGCCGAGACCGTGCCACTGCACTCCAGCATGGGCAAGAAGAGTGAAACTCCATCACAAAAAAAAAAAAAAAAAAAAGATAAAGATAATATTCTAGTTAATATAATAAGGGTAATTTTGCACATAATTCCTGAGGCTTTTGATACACTGCTTCTAAAATAAAGGATGTATTCATTAAACAAATAACTATTGAGAATTTACTATTTATTTACTGTGACTGTTCCAAGCTCTGAGTCACAGTAAATAAAACAAAGTCCCTCCCTTCACGGAATTTACACATTCTAATTAGGGAATTGAAAGAGTATTGTCAAGTTGGTTTCTCGAAAACCCTTTTTGACAGTATGGCAATTAAAATGTATCTGGATTTAAACTGATGCTTGATATACCTTTCAGTAATTTGTTAATATGTATCAATACTGTGAACATGCATAAGCTTAACCTAACATTTTCAATTCTAGGAATTTATCCTAAAGAGATTGGAAAACCATATAAATGACCCAAATGTTCATTCCATATCTTTTATCAAAAATGAAAAACTGAGAACCTATATGCCCATCAACAGATGACTAGGTAAGTATAAGAATCCTATATTACTATCTCTTTTTTAAAAAAATTAAGTCTATTGACATTAATCATATGAATATACTATACAATCATTTTTAAAGTGACACGTAACAATATAACTGACAAGGGAAGATATCTATAATATGCTGAGTTTGTTTTTTAAAATGCTGGTAAGGGAACAAGATGTAAATATGATCCCATTAATATCAAATTGAGTGAGAAGGTCTATCCAAAAGAATATGAATAAAATGTCTTCAAGAATATTTACAAACTTTACCATTATCTCTGAAGGGTAAGATTATAAATGATTTTTTAGTTTCTTTTTCTGAAATTCTTAACTTTAAAAAAAGCATGTAAATTTTCAAAAGATGAAATAACCATCACATTATTATGATGTATATTAACCGGTTTTAAACTCTTCTAACAATAGAACAATTATTTCAATCAAATCTCATCAATATACAAAAAATTCTATTTTTTTTAATGGTTCTGGTCAGATCTAATAGGAGAGACCCAAAGATCCAATTAGATTTGTTTTTTCCTCAACTCCTGAGCAACCCTCAAAGCAACTTACAAAAAAGCAATGTTTTACCTAAGCTAAATTTAATGTGAAAACTAACACAGATATAAGTATACTAAAATGCCATTTCATTTATAGAAAGCAAATGCAACGAAGCTGAGCACGGTCACACCTGAAATCCCAGCACTTTGGGAGGCAAAAGAGGCAGATCACTTGAGGCCAGGAGTTCGAAACCAGTTGGCCAAAATGGTGAAACTAAAAATACAAAAATTAGCTGGGCATGGTGGCACGTGCCTATAATCCCAGGTACTTGGGAGCCTGAGGCAGGAGAACTGCATGAACCCAGAAGGCAAAGGTGCAGTAAGCCAAGATCGCGCCAGCCTGGTGACTTCACTGCAGCCTGGGTGACAGAGCAAAACTCTGTCTCACAAAAAAAAAAAAAAAGTAACTACATGTTTGCATAGAAAAAAGCAGATGGCTATCTACAATGAATATATATCACAACTTATGATCAATTTATTGACAAGGTTTTTCTCTCATATTTTTTTAATTGATTGCAAAGAGCATCTATTAATGTTATGATTAGACAAAAAAAGCAAATTTATTTTAAATACATAAAAACAAAGAAAAATATTAACTATATAAATAGTATCTAAATGTACCTGGTAATGTTATAATAGCATTCAAGAGTTTATTTTAAATTCAAATTGACTCTCAATGTACCATGGCATCTTGAGAAATATCCTGGGCCTATTTCCTCTCCTTTACACAACAGCCACTTTAATGTAGTGAAAACAAACCAGAAGTCTAAAAGTCAGAATGGTAAAAAACTAGATGGTCACTTAATAAAAGTTCTAATTGAATGCCAAATAAAGGAGCACTCTTTTAAACATTCAGGAAAATACCTTTCCCAAAGTCGCAGTTAATTACTTCGATCACTTACCATCACCTCCATATTTTTATGAGGTTCCACAAATCCATTAACAGTTAACTTACGCAGCACTGAAAAGCAAAAGGAAACTTTACTTGGATCTTATTTCATCCAACTAAAATCACAATCACAATAAAGATTCGGAATCACAAAACCTAATCAAGCTAGGAGGTTAATCTGGGTTAGAAAGTTAACTCCTGGTCATTTGGTTGGGAAATTAGTGGGAAAGACGGAACTAATGTCTAGTTCTTCTAACTCACAAAAGCAGTGTTCTTTTGATTTATTGTAACTACTCTCATGTTTCTAAAACTGGATTCCAAAATTCAGTGTAATTTATATAATTGTTAGTACTTCCTACCTGTAATAACTGAAATTGAGAAAGTTATCTCTATTTCAAGAACTTTGAGCTATGACTCAACGGTAACAAAAAAATTCATTCAGTTTTAGGCTATATTAATGGAAATACAGTTATCTCCTAAAAAGGATATAAAAATTAAACTCTATTTCCAAATTTGGAATAAACTACACTGCTCAACTGTGACATTTTATGAGTAACACTGACAAATCAGTGTAGACAGATAAGCAGGACAACAGATTTGAAAGCAGAGCTAGATTCAAATCCTTGCTCGATTGTCTACAGCTATATTATTACTTTGGGCGACACTTCTAGATCTCAGTTTCTTCATCTATAAAATGCGGTTAACAAATCCTATTTCACAGGTTATTGATGGATTCCATGTTATATGTAAAATATAGCAATTATTTTGCAACAATAAGGATGATGACAGCGTAAGAGGCAAAATTAAAAGTTCATTAAAGGGCTGGGCGCAGTGGCTCAAGCCTGTAATCCCAGCACTTTGGGAGGCCGAGGCGGGTGGATCACGAGGTCAAGAGATAGAGACCATCCTGGTCCACATGGTGAAACCCTGTCTCTACTAAAAATACAAAACATTAGCTAGGCATGGTGGCGTGTGCCTGTAATCCCAGCTGCTCAGGAGGTTGAGGCAGGAGAATTGCCTGAATCCAGGAGGCGGAGGTTGCAGTGAGCCAAGATCGCGCCATTGCACTCCAGCCTGGGTAACAAGAGTGAAACTCCGTCACAAAAAAAAAAAAAAAAAAAAGTTCAAAAAAAAAAAAAGTTCATTAAATAAGCATTGCTATCTATAGTACTAAAAAATTATACTTTAAATAGTGTTTATGAAGTAGAAAGGCAATGGATTAAATTTAGGATTAGAATGTAGCTGTCTACTAGACCCTCTCTTTGTAAGTGTAAAGCAATGTTTTAAAATTAGGTTTAGAAATGTAGCTGTTTACAAGATCTTCAGTTTGAAACCATCAATTACATGCGACACAGAAGCTGCTGCATTATAATGTTGTAGTAACTTTTCCTCATTTACATAAGCAGAAAACAGAATTCAAATTGAATCCCTTATTCTGGATATGCTTTCCCATTAAGACCTTGAGCCATAATACCTGAGAGGATTCTTTCCTTCTCCCTTCGTCACCTAGTTAACTTCCATTTACCCTTTAAGATTACAGCTCAAAGACCACTTTCTCAGGGAAATTTTTTCTGATCACATTATCGGTTATCCTAATATCATAAGGCCTCTGTCACAGATGTCACTTTAAATATATGTGTGTGATCATTAACTCTGTCTCCCCAATACGAAGCACCTATAGATTTGTCAAATGAAATAACGAATGCATCAATGTCTAAAAGATACTAAATACAACTAAGTGTAAATTCAGATAGCGATTACAAGGGAGAAAAAATTCTAGTCTGAAGTATTTCTTTATTTCAGGACAGAAATGTATAGTTAGAGAACAAAATTTTCCAGAGCAGGATGCCTGTATGAATCTAAGACCTTTAAGCTACACCTTTTGTCAGACAGGAGTTAGGTTTTGAAATCAAAAAGGTAAAAAAAACTTTATAATAAAAAGAAATCTTGAAAATTTCCTAATCATTAAATATACTATACATACAGCTTTCTATACACAGCCTTACATCAGTTTCTCTAATTCTACGTAAACATTTCTCTCCAAGGCCTGTAATTTCTTCCTCAAGGATGTTGACAAAAACATCTCTACTCACTTTTATAACTACCTCTGAAGAGGGAGACCCAGGCATCTCAGATCAACTTCCCCTTTGACTATCATACTGCATTTCAATAGAAGTAAAGGCTGACCAACTGGCGCCTCCTGTTTCACCTTCCTGTAGGTGGCAGACTTGGTCTTGGGGACTCTCAAGAAGGCATTATTTTTACTTAAAACAGGATTAAGCCAGAAACCTTTTCACATGTGAGTCCTAAAACTGTAAACCAGAACCCTTTCATATGTGATTCCCGAAACTGTCAACAGAAACCTTTTCACATGTGAGTCCTAAAACTGTAAACCAGAACCCTTTCATATGTGATTCCTGAAGCTGTAAACCGAGACCCTTTTCATATGTTATTTCTAAAGCTATAAACATAAGATTCTTCCACGTGTAATACCTAAAGTATAAGCCTATATAAAGGCAGAACCTTCCTTTGTTAGATGAATTGAGCTTTTGACAAATTATCACTCAAGCTCCCGGCAGAATAAACTTCTTCCTTTTCCATTTGGTGTTCCTGCGGCTGCTCCTGCTACACCTCTACAATGGATTTTATTTATCAATGGTCCTTTAAAATCATTCACACATTTCCTCACAGTTTCACAAAATGTGCTGACAGCTCGGGATTTATGCATCATTGTCTGGTTAAACTAAGTGACGCAATAAGGAAATGTCAAGACCCTATGATGAAATTCCAAGGTACCAGACTGACTATAATAAAAGAACTTATAAGTAAAACTAAAAAGAATGCAAGGTGAGTTAGAGTAAGAGAGAAACGGATGCTACCTGGAATCAAAGAAACAAAAACAACTTAGGCCAGGAACAGTGCTCATCCCTGTAATCCCACTTTGGGAGGTCAAGACGGGAGGATCGCTTGAAGCTAGGAGTTCAAGATCAGAAAAATGTAAAAATCAGTGCAGTAAAGTGGCATGTACCTGTAGTCTCAGTTACTCAGGAAGCTACAGTGGGAGGATCACTTGAGCCCAGTAGTTCAAGGCTGCAGTGAGCTATCATCGTGCCACTGCACTTCAACCTGGACCCTGTCCAAAAAAAAAAAAAACTAAAAGAACCTTACCAACAGGAACATAAAGAAGAGGGACTAGAAGAGTAAGAGAGTAAGACAAACAGGTATGTTTTAGAAGGAAAGGAACCTGGAGATACATTCATCAAGATAAACAGCCCAGGGGAAGTGTGATGAAGATTTATGCTAGGGGGGAATGCCTACAAGCAACATATGTCAAGATGCAGGCCAAGACAGCATCCCATCAAGCACCTTCTGAAATGCAAGTGCGCCTAAGGTACTAACAAGAAAGATGGACCCTTGCCTTTCCAGGGAAAGGAGAGGTGAAAGATGGCTCATTCCAGCCTAGAGAAAAAATTTTAGGAAAGTTAGCATGACAATGATAAATGTAGGGTCCAGAGTGAGAAAAATAAAGTAGAAACAAAAACTAGAAGCATTTGAAAAAAACACATTCAGAGCCATGAGGCCACAGTAACGTGAATATAACATAAAACTATCCACTTCGACTTACTATATGTGCTTTCATAAATTAGAAGGGGTAGAGGAAAAGCTACTATGACAAAACTACAAATAAACCCTTATCTTTCAGGGAAAAATTAACCCCTTATTTTCCCAGTGAAATTGGGAACAGAAAACCCATATAAAACGACTATTTGGTGACTGTTCAGAGGTATCTCATTTCAAAATGAACATGTCAAGCTTAATAGTACCTTTCAATGATAGCAGAGTTCGTTCTAGTGAACTCAGAATTGCAGCTTCATTGCCAGAAGAAACTTGTTGCAGGAATGTGTCTGTATGGTGATTCCACAGAGAGCAGGCAAAATTATAAATTCCAGAAGCTAACTGCAAAAAAAGGCAACAAATTTATTCATACTGTATTATAGATTTCATTAATAAATTAGAACTACGAAGTAATATATTTTAGTTTTACAATTAAGCACACATTTTCTGAGAGATCTGAAATAATCAAAGAATATTTGTGGCAATGTTTCACACCTTTTTTTTTTTTGACAGCATCTCGCTCTGTCACCAGGCTGGAGTGCAATGGCACTATCTCAGCTCACTGCAACCTCTGCCTCCATGGTTCAAGAGATTCTCCTGCCTCAGCCTCTCGAGTAGCTGGAATTACAGGTGCCCGCCACCATACCCAGCTAATTTTTATATTTTTCATAGAGACAGGGTTTCACCATATTGGCCAGGATGGTCTCGATCTCCTGACCTTATGATCCGCCTGCCTCAGCCTCCCAAAGTAATGAGATTACAGGCATGAGCCACTGCGCCTGGCTTGTTTCATGTCTTTTTAGCCACAGTGCACAGTAACACATACAGCTTACACTGGCTGTTAAACACACACAGACACACCCCTAAAATGCTACTTTCTTAAAACAATATTAACACCTCATCAAATGCCTGCATTGTAGCCTTATATATTCTATTTTTATTATTTTTATCCCCACTAATAGGTTGCAAACTCAGTTTAAAACAATGATTTATGGACCCTCACTGAGTATGTCAGATAAATCAATATACAAAGATACACAAAGAAGACAAGCTTCTGTGTTCTGCCAGTTCTTCCCATATGTCTTTTGCACATTTAAAGCCAGGAACATACAAACCACATGGTTTCTCAGTTGCTTTACTGAAGTGTACTGGTATTTAAAAATCTGAACCTCACATTAAGAAAGTAGTTAGCTTCTGCCTCCCAGTTTGAGGCAGAACATCTTCCAATGATATCTTCAATTTTTTCCAGGAGGTCTCAGAGCAATCCAGTTGAGTCTACATGGCTATCTACTTTAAATTAAAACTAGATAAAAGTGGGCCGGGCGCGGTGGCTCAAGCCTGTAATCCCAGCACTTTGGGAGGCCGAAGCGGGTAGATCACGAGGTCAAGAGATCAAGACCATCCTGGTCAACATGGTGAAACCCGTCTCTACTAAAAATACAAAAATTAGCTGGGCATGGTGGTGCATGCCTGTAATCCCAGCTACTCAGGAGGCTGAGGCAGAATTGCCTGAACCCAGGAGGTGGAGGTTGTGATGAACCGAGATCGCGCCATTGCACTCCAGCCTGGGTAACAAGAGCGAAACTCCGTCTCAAAAAAAAAAAAAAAAAAAAAAAACAACTAGATAAAAGTATATATGACTAGTTATCATTAGCATACTTCAGAATACTTTTTTTTAACTCAAGATACAAGCATATCATGTTGACTAATTAAATGCTATTTATAAAAGAGACATCAGAAACCAGAGACGTAATCCTGTTAAAATAATGTTTTTATGCAAAAATCAATTCCATTTCTGTTAGTTTAATTCAGTAGGTTTAGTGGCCTGTCCCATTAAAACAGCTTGATAATAACCCCCAGGACAACTTCACATGTATCCACATAGAACACACAAGCTTAGCATAGGCTTGAACCTCAGTTGATCTCTGTCTTGGAAAAAGATCCTGGGATCCTCCCAGAACACAAGAAGATAGAAGGCTTGTAAGAAACTTACAAAACCATCTCCTACTTGCCTCCTTTACCTCCTCCATTAGGCTGTTATGAGACAGTTTCTCATCACCTCTCAAGTTCTGAAGAGGTATAAGGCTTTCTGTCCTTCTCCCCTTAAAACAGACTGTAGAATATAAAACCACTGAGCCATACTGTCTTGAATTGACTTCTCAGCAATTAAGCATCCCACAAGTCACACTGGAGTCATCCACCTATTGTTTCTGTGTCATTCTTTCTGGTGTATGAGTCAAGGCCCACAGGAAGCTGGCACCTTTGGCTAGCTTCCTTTCTCTGTCTAAATTAAATAATGAACTGCCTGAATCTAAAAGTGGTTCACTGTATTTTTACAAACTAAATCAGTGAGGGATAGGCCTTGGCCCGCCGTCGTCTTGTGTGTATACTTCACAACAGGTACAATGACTACTTATTAAGTTACTTTATCATATTCTCAAGTATATATGTAATATTTCAAAGAGTAAAATCCAATTGTTGTTTCATCCTAGCCAAAATACTTTAGTGATTATTCTCTCAATTAATACAGTGTTACAAAATAAGCTGCTGTATCATAAAAAGAGTCTGAAATTGACATTTTCCCATGAAGTAATATTACAGCAGAGAAGCAAACATTCACTCTAACAGAGGGAAATAATCTTTAAAAAGTGGGAAAGAAGCTTTATTTCGACAAACTTGCATGCTTTACTTAGAACTTCAGTAAACCATAAAATGAATTTGTATTTTTCTTAGTAAATCCTTTCAGAAAATAAAAGACTGAAATATGTATCCAGAATTGAAAAAACATCATCCTAAATTTTATTGTACTTACTGTGTAACAGACAACATCCTAAACTTTTCCAACACATACATCATTAAAATATTTTGTCAGCCAGAAGTGAAAGAATAGAAACAGAAGGAATTAGAGGCAGAATAAGTAAGAATTCTATAAAACACCTAAAGTTAAATTTTAAACTAAAGTAAAATTTCTTACTGTAACAAATATTTCAACTCCCCAAAAATGAAATCTATAGCCATGGCTATAATTTGTAGATCCATTTTGTACTATGTCTTTTTGTAACAAATAAAACCAAAACTCAAAGGCTGCCATATCCAAATTTCAAATAAGATCAAAAAACTATTTTATTTTAAATCAGTATCTTGCTTACAACAAAATGACATTTTGATTAATTTTATAGCTTTTCTTTGCATCTCCTTAGAACTACCTGTTAACATTAACTTCTATGTATAGATTATATTAAAATTGTTTAAAAGGAGTATCTTTATAGCAAAATTTTTTGTGTCGGTATTATCTGAAGTCACTTGAACTCATTTAAAAACATGCTGAGACTAGGCACGATGACTCATGCCTGTAATCTCAGCACTTTGGGAGGATGAGGCAGGTGATCACTTGGGGTCAGGAGACCAGTCTGGGCAACATGGCGAAAAATACAAAAAAAATTAAAAATTACAAAAAAATTAGCCAGGAGTGGCAGGGTGTACCTGTAGTTCCAGCTGCTTGGGGAGCTGTAGTGGGAGGATCCCAGGATACCATGAGCCCAGGAAGTGAGGCTGCAGTGAGCCAAGACTGCCCACTGTACTCCAGCCTCAGCGACAAAGTGAGATTCTATCCCTATTTCAAATAAAAAAAAAAGCCAGGCATGGTGTTATTCCCAATAATTTGGGAAGCCAAGGCAGTTGGATCACCTGAGGTCAGGCATTCAAGACCAGCCTGGGTAACATACCGAAACCCTGCTTCTACTAAAAATACAAAAATTAGCCGGATTTGGTGGTACGCGCATATAATCCCAGCTACTTGAGAAGCTGAGGCAAGAGAATCGCTTGAATCCGGTAGGCAGAGGTTGCAGTGATCTGACATTGTACCACTGTACTCCAGCCTGGGTAACAGAACAAGACTCCGTCTCAAAGTAAAACAAATAAAAGGTATGTTCAATAGATCAGTTTATCAGAATACAAGTATTTAAGTAGATAATGATAACGTAAATGGTAAATAAAATATTTACAGAATAATAAGACATTTATTAAATGCTACCATGCACTAGGCATTACTCTCAGCACTTTACCTATGTGAACTTATTTAATCATCACAATCTAAAACTAGATATTATTTAATCTCCTTTTACAATAAGAAAATTAAGTGAGGCATAAAAATGTTAAGTAACTTGCTCAAGAGTAAAGAACACAATTAACAGGAGGAAGAGACAGGATTTGAATCCAAGGAAAGTGCTCAAAACCTGCATTATCTTCTATGCTCCAATGTCTATTAATACAGTAACTAATAACTAGCTGCATTGTAATTTAATAAAAGAGATAAGCACTTTTTTTTGTATAATTGAGTTCTGTTTAAACTTTTCTTTTTTTTTTTTTTTTTTTTGAAACAAGGTCTTACTCAGTTGCCCAGGCTATAGTACAGAGGTGCGGTCACAGCTCACAGCAGCCTTAATCTCCTAGGCTCAAGCAATCCTCTCACCTCAGCCTCCCAAGTAGCTGGGACTACAAGGATGAACCACTATACCATGTTAATTAATTTATTTATTTTTGTTTTGTAGAGATGTGGTCTCACTATTTTGCCCAGCCTATGGTCTCAAACTCCTAGGCTCCAGTGATCCTCCTGCCTCAGCCTCCCAAAGTATTGGGTTACAGGTATGAGCCACTATGCCTGGCCCTGTTTAAACCTTTTGATATCAAAGTATAAAGTACACTCTGGGCATAGTGTATCACAACTGTAATCCCAGCACTTTGGGAGGCTGAGGCAAAATGATCACTTGAGGTCAGGAGTTGAGGACTCACCTAGGTAACACAGTGAGACCCTGTTTCTACAAAATGTTTCTTAACAAATTAGCCGGACATAGTGGCGCATGCCTGTAATGTCAGCTACTTATAAGGCTGAGGTGGGAGGATCATTTAAACCCAGGAGTTTGAGGCTGCAGTGATCTATGTATGATCATACCACAGCACTCCAGCTGGGACAAGAGTGAGACACCGTCTCAAAAAAGAAATTGAATGTTTTTCTTATACATATACATATATTCATATACATATAAGTAATATATATGTGTAAATTAGAACTAGTCCCATTCACTAGTCATAAGAGCCAGACTTTTTATCTAATTCTCAATACCCTCCACTACATGCCAGATTCACATGCCAGACTCGAAAAAAAAAAAAAAAAAAAAAAAAAAGATGGTGATAGTAACTATTCCCTAGTTCCTCAATTAAAAGTAAGATTAAGCTTGAAAAAGAAAAAAAAAAGAGTCTGCCAAATAAAACATGGCATAGGCCCAAGAAGGAAAACATTAAGGGAGAATTTGCCACCCTACATAACCAGCATGGTATTTTGAAATCATGTCAGATTTATTTTGAAAGTATTTTATACTGGCCACACACAGTGGCTCACGCCTGTAATCACAGCTACTCAGGAGGCTGAGACAGGAGGACTGCTTGAGCCCAGGAGTCTGAGGTTGCAGTGATGCAAGTACATTGTATCACTGAACTGTAGCTTGGGAGACACAATGATACCCTGTCTGTAAAACATAAAAATAGTATTTTATAATAATGGTAGCAAAAGGGGCAGAACTACTTATTTATTTATTTATTTATTTATGAGACAGAGTCTCACTCTGTCACCCAGGCTGGAGTGCAATGGCATGATCTCGGCTCAGAGCAACCTCCGCCTCCTGGATTCAAGCAATTCTCCTGCCTCAGCCTCGAGTAGTTGGGATTACAGATGAACATTAGCACACCCAGACAGTTTTTGTATTTTTAGTAGAGACAGGGTTTCATCATGTTAGTCAGGCTGGTCTAGAATTCCTGACCTTGTGATCTGCCCACCTCGGCCTCCCAAAGTGCTGGGATTACAGGTGTGAGCCACTGTGCCTAGCCAAAACTGTTTTAATTTTTTCAGGCATTACTTCTGTTACCAGAAGAATATCTCTTTGCAGAATTCTACCACCTGCATACAAACAGTGCAAATCACAGTATATATATTAAACATAAAATCCTCCCCACTCACCTACAAAACAAAGAATAAAAAATACCAAAGAACGTCTCTGATACTATACCAAAGGTTCTTACTTGTCACAAGAGTAAATAAAAGGAAGCATTTAATCATGGTGGAATCAAAGTCATTAAAATACAATTTTATTCTGTTTCATAAAATCATCTCATTTTCTATTTATCATTTGACTCTAAAAACATGTGTGACAAAGTTCAGTAACTCAGGTAATCAAAGATTCTACTTCATTTCACCTTAAGCAACTTTCAGTGTTAAATTTTCATCCCTACTTCTTACAACAATAAAATAAATGAGATTTATAGATATTAGTGGCAAAGTTAGATCTTGATCTACTAATTAATTCTTCCCTCTTTCTGGCCCTAGAAAGTAATACTTAATATGAGAGAACTACAGGCTAAAATATCCACATCTGAAAGTCTGAAGTATTTGCTTCAAAATCCGAAACTTTCAGTGCCAGCACAATGCTCAAGGGAAAGCTCACTGGAGTGTTTCAATTTTCACATTTGAGATGTTCAACCTAAGTATAACGTAAATATTACAAAATCTGAAACACTTCTGTTCCCAAGCATTGCAGATAAGAAGTACTTAACCTGTACTTTAAGGACTACAGATATGAAAAGCATGTAACACGCAAGGCACACAGCAGGTACTACTAAATGAAGGCATGTAACATTTGAGAAAAAAATCAAAAAAGAAACAATATGGAAATTCTGCTTTAAAACTTAATACTTGCCGGGCGCGGTGGCTCAAGCCTGTAATCCCAGCACTTTGGGAGGCCGAGGCGGGTGGATCACGAGGTCGAGACATAGAGACCATCCTGGTCAACATGGTGAAACCCCGTCTCTACTAAAAGTGCAAAAAATTAGCTGGGCATGGTGGCACGTGCCTGTAATCCCAGCTACTCAGGAGGCTGAGGCAGGAGAATTGCATGAGCCCAGGAGGTGGAGGTTGCGGTGAGCCGAGATCGCGCCATTGCACTCCAGCCTGGGTAACAAGGGCGAAACTCCGTCTCAAAAAAAAAAAAAAAAAAAAAATTGTACATATCTCTTGTACATAGTAGGCATTCAATAACTGTTAAGTGACCGTTAGACAGAAGTAAAAATTTCACGTTCATCCCTAATATCCAGGCTGGGTACAATCATATGCACCTGTGGTCCCAGCTACTTGGGAGGCTGAGGTGGGAGGACTGCTTGAGCCTAGGAGGTCAAGGTTGCAGACAGCTATGTCTGTGCCACTGCACTCCGCAGCATACATTTGTGGGTTACACACCATGATTTGGAGACATTATTTAGTTTAACACACTTGTAATTTCATTAGAATTTCTACTTGTACCTTAAGTTTCCTTATTTTGCCAGGCACAGTAGTTCACGCCTGTAATCCCAGCACTTTGGGTGACCGAGGAGGGCAGATCATGAGGCCAGGAGTTCAAAACCAGCCTGGCCAATATGGTGAAACTCAGTCTCTACTAAAAATACAAAAACTAGCCGTGTGTGGTGGTGTGCGCCTGTAGTCCCAGCTACTCAGGCGGCTGAGGCAGGAGAATCACTTGAACCCAGGAGGTGGAGACTGCAGTGGGCTGAGATTGTAACACTGCACTCAAGCCTGGGTAATAGAGGGAGATTCCATCTCAAAAAAAAAAAAAAAAAAAAATTCCTGATCTTTAGAGACTTTGGATTTTAACTGTAGTTAATATATATTTTATCATATTTAGGTTTATATAAAGGCATACTGTTTTACAGAAAATGAATTCCTGGCCAGGCACAGTGGTTCACACCTGTAATCCCAGCACTCTGAGGGCAGATCACCTGAGGTCAACAGCCTGGCCAACATGGCAAAACCCCACCTCTACTAAAAATACAAAAATTTTGTATTTTTATAAAACTACCACCAGGCATGGTGGTGCATGCCTGTAATCCCAGCTACTATGGGACTGAACCTGGGAGGTGGAGGTTGCAGTGAGTCAAGATTGTGTCACTGCACTCCAGCACTCAAGACTGGGCAACAGATTGAGATTCCGTCTCAAAAAAAAAAAAACAATTCCTGGCCGGGCGCAGTGCCTCACGCCTGTAATCCTAGCACTTTAGGAGGCCAAGGCAGGTGGATCATTTGAGGCCAGGAGTTCAAGACCAACCTGGGCAACATCAGGAAACCCTATCTTTACTAAAAATACAAAAATTAGCTGGGCATGGTGGTGCACATCTACAATGCCAGCTACTCAGGAAGCTAAGGAACCAGAAGTGGTTGAAGCTAGGAGGCAAAGGTTGTAGTGAGCCAAGGTAACACCTCTCTCTCAAAAAAATAAATAAGTGAATTCCTTTTTGTGTCACATCAAGCTCAATTTTGTTACTGCAAAACAATTTGCTCTCAATTGTTGATTCTGTAATTTGTCACCCCTGAAAAAGAGCTTAATTTATTTTAACATAGAGGAGGAAAGGGTATAAAAATTGTTGGGTCTCCACTGCCCATATGTGCAAGAAATAAAAAAAAAAAAGAAAAAAAAATTGTTGAGATACACTGAGCAGCAGGTAGCAATTTTAAGTGTACTCTGCATTACTTTGCTGTAGCAACCAGCTTAACCATAAGCTTACTTTTTTTTTTTGAGACAGAGTCTGACTGTCGCCCAGACTGGAGGGCAGTGGCAATCTCGGCTCACTGCACCCTCCGCCTCCCAGGTTCAAGTGATTCTCCTGCCTCAGCCTCCCGAGTAGCGGGGTTTACAGGCATGAGCCACCATGCCCAGATAATTTTTTGGTATTTTTAGTAGAGACGGGGTTTCATCATGTTGCCCAGGCTGGTCTCAAACTCCCAACCTCAGGTGATCTGCCTGCCTCAGCTTCTCAAAGTGCTGGGATTAGAGGCATGAGGCCTGACCCTTACTTTTTTTTATATAGGAAACTAATTTGGTACTTGATGACTATCTTGGCATCTTTCTAATTAAAAGGGAGATTTTCTATAATTCGAATTACCAAAACAGGCACAGCTGTATTAACTAGCAAAACTGCTCTTTAAAATAATGTCTTCCCATATGTGCTACCTTCAATTAAGTACACATCTTGTACCTCAACCACATGAGACAGGCTGCCCTTCCTAGTCCCTACTGTAGTCCATATTTCCAGGTTCAGCTGTTCCACTTCAAAACAAAAGGTGCTAATTTGATTTTTTTCCAGGTATCTTTAGCTTTGACTAATCTCTCAAAAATCCTGCTTTGTGAAGTTTTGCACTGTATCACTCTGATATCCAGCAGGTACCTAAGATTAAGTCTCCTATTATTCATTCACTTAACAGTTATAGAGCATCAATCATTATGTGTACTCTTTTAGACTATGCAGTAGGATGACAGCAGTAAGAGCTACACCGCAGTGAATTTGAGAAAAATAAGAAAATTACAATTCAGCACAGTGTGATAACTACTACATTGAAAGTAAGTACAAGATGCTAATTAAGCCTATACTTCATTTTATATGGAGAAGAACTAGCTTCACACCACAAAACAAAGAAACAAACAAACAAAAAAAAAACAAGAAGCAAACTCACACACGTTATCCAGCTTAAGGCCCTGTTTATCTCTACAATCTGTAGAGACTGCCTCGGCTAAATATAAACTGTACCTGTAAGGCAACATATTCGCAGAGTAAACTTTAAGATAAAGTTGAAATATGAATTCAAACTTTTATAGACTGGTAGCCTTTAATAACAGGTAACTGTAACCAAGAATCTTCTAGATAATTGATTTTGGGACTCTCCCCAACAAAAAAGTAAGTCCTAGAAGTAAAGGGTTTGAGGTGAGGATAAGAGTTCAGCAAAAACAATCTGACACAAAGACTGGAGTGAGTAAACTGTCCATTTCGTTTAGTGCTGGCTAGACGTCAAGCAAAAGTGAAAAGGATTTGAAAAGCAACCTTGAACTATCAAAAACAGTTTCTCTTACACACAACATCCTCGAATGAACATAAGACTAGCTATTTAAACCCACTGAGTTAAAAATGAAAAGGATACAATGTAGTTTGACGTAAACTTTGGTATATATAAAAATCATATGGGGAGCTTGTTAAAAACGCTCATTGCCAAGCCATGTCCTCAAAGTGAAGATTCCAAAAGTGTAGTTCTGAAACGTCTCAGTCTGTGTATATAACACATTGAGAACTAATGTGGACATGAAAGACAGCTCAAGATTAGACACTATTCTTCCCACCACCCTTCCCTAGTCCATTCTCAAAGAAGAGGCTCTACACTTGAGTCCAAATCCTCAGGAACAAAAAGTTGGGCAGTTCTTTGTGTAGAAATAAAGGCAACATAAAAAGAGTAGAAGTATTTTCTTCTAGAAATCTCTCTTCACTTGGCTCCTTCCACTAGATCCCTTCCCTTCTACACGCTGCACACTCTTCACTGATTCCTTTTCACATCATAGGACTAGGCTACCACCTTCTTAAGAATGAAACATCTCTAATCATGGACAGTGAAGTAGAGACCAGAGCAAAAGTCAGAATGAGGCCAGGGAAAGGTTGCTTAAAACCACATGCTAAGTTTAGAAGCAAAAGGAACTCTGGAAGCTCCCAAAGAAAAGCCTGCTAATTTAGGGAAAAGTATGAACTATATTTAAAGTACATTTAGAGGAGAAAAAGAAAGACAAAAGAAAAATCTTTCTATAAAACTCTATGTCACCCTATTCTTTTTGGAGAGCAGCATGATTCAGAACACACCTGAAATAGTTTGAGCCCTATCATGTGGCCATATAAGACTTAAAATTATATTCCTTTAATTTCTCTACAATTACAAAACGTAACCAAGAACACTGTTAAAAATACTTTAAAGCAGGCTGGGCGCGGTGGCTCAAGCCTGTAATCCCAGCACTTTGGGAAGCCGAGGCGGGTAGATCACGAGGTCAAGAGATCAAGACCATCCTGGTCAACATGGTGAAAACCCGTCTCTACAAAAAATTGGCTGGGCATGGTGGCACGTGCCTGTAAACCCAGCTACTCAGGAGGCTGAGGCAGGAGAATTGCCTGAACCCAGGAGGCGGAGGTGGCAGTGGGCTGAGATCGTGCCATTGCACTCCAGCCTGGGTAACAAGAGTGAAACTCCGTCTCAAAAAAAAAAAAAAAAAAAAAATACTTTAAAGCATGGCTAACACAGTGAGACCTCAGCTCTACAAAAAATTTTTAAAAACTAGCTGGGTATGGTGGCATGTACCTGTAGCCCTAGCTACTCATAAGGCCGAGGTAGGAGGATTGTTTGAGCTGAGGAGGTCAAGGTTGTAGTGAGCTATGATCATGCCACTGTACTACAGCCCGGGTGACAGAAAAAAACCCTATCTCAACACACACACACACAACCAACCCCAAAACCAAAAACAAACAGTGCAAAAAAACCTAATAAATGGCTACCACTCCCTACTTATGTCAAACTCTTTCCTACATCTGCCCTACATCCTTCAATTACCCACATGTCAATTCTACTTCTAAATGCCAACTCTATGCCTGCCTAATTGCACCCATTACCACAGCTTCGTTTAAGAGATGTATCATCCCATCTGAACTACTTCCACTGCCTGAAACTGATCTCCCTGCCTTCAGACTGTGTCCAACTAACCAATCCTCCTCACTGACAACTAAGTGATCTTCTTATTCATATCACTGCCCAGCTTAAAATGAGAAATAATTCAGTCTTTCAATAAAACATCAATAGAAGTAAAACTATAATCATTTTTTACAAGTAGCACAATTTTCACAATCAAATTTAACTAAGTGAAATCACTTACATCATAAAATAGTTTTCTATCAGCAGCAAGTCGTTTGGATGCCAGTGTCTTGGTAACATGATAGAAGGTAAGTAATGCTCTGTGCTGTCGAAGATCATCCTGGACTTTAACAGACTCTATAAGAGTGGGAATTAGTTCAGGCCACTGTCTGGGACAATCCAATCTAGCAACTTTTGCAATCAGCACTGCAATCTGAGTTGCAATCTGGAGAAAAAAATTAATCATCAGAAATAGACAAATGAAATCAAGGCAACTGATAAGGAACACATTCATGGTGAAAAAGTACATTGTTAATTATACATTTGACAGAAATGAATACAATTTCACTGAATGACTGCTTAAAGACAGTGGTTCTCAAAGTGTAGCCCATGGACACCTGGTAGAGCTAGGACCCTTTCTGAGACCTATAAGGTCCTCCTTTTCCCAATTACCTGTCAGTGTGAAACAAGGTTTTCTTCATGTAACATTTATCATGTACCGCAACAGAGTAAATGAAGAAGCAGATATAAAAACCTAGATCTCCTCCTTGAAATAGCTGAACCCTAAAAACGCAAGCCAATGCCACCTTTCTCACTAAATTTTTATTGTTTGGGAAATAGATACTATTGCTTATTTCCAAAGCTGTTATGTTGACACGTATAATTTTATTTTTTACACTAATATTTTTAAGTTTCTCAGGTTTTTTTTTTCTTTTTTATTTATTTCTTTATTTATTTTCTTTTTTTTAAAAAAGACGGGGTTACACCATGTTGGTCAGGCTGCTCTTGAACTGCCAACCTCAGGTGATCCGTCCGCCTTGGCTTCCAAAGTGCTTTGGATTATAGGCGTGAGCCACCACACCCAGCCTAAGTTTCTCAGTTTTCATTTATAACACAATAAATATTAACAGATGTAACTCTTTAAGGTCTTCAATTTTAGCAGTATAACAAGATCCTGTGACCACAAAGTTTAAGACCTCTCACCTAAGAGTAGAAAGAAACATCACATATTGGGCATTTAAATAATGATACTTCTACACATCAGTGTTTCCAAATGCTAGCTGAAAGAACAATTAGGCAGTGGTTTACTGTTCAGTAACACAAACCCCTCCCTAATCATCTCCTGCCACATTAAAGGTAGCTCTATTTTTCTCTAATAGCACAATTTTAAAAATCAAGCATAACCAAGTATTATCTTGAAAAACTTGAGAATTTACAAAAAAAAATTGAGAATTATTGTACCTATAAGCAAAACTTATTTTATTCTTAGAAGAAAAACCTCAGGCCAGGCGCGGTGGCTTATGCCTGTAATCCCAGTACTTTGGGAGGCCGAGGCAGGCAGATCATGAGGTCTGGAGTTCGAGATCAGTCTGGTCAACATGGTGAAACCCTATCTCTACTAAAAAGACAAAAATTATCATTCAGGTAGGCTTGCATTAAAAAAAAAAAATGACAAAAATTAGCTGGGCATAGTGGCAGGTGCCTGTAATCCCACATACTCAGAAGGCTAAAGCAAAACTGCTTGAACTAAGGAGGCAGAGGTTTCAGTAAGCTGAAATCACACCACTGCACTCCAGCCTGGGTGACAGAGTAAGACTCCATCTCAGGAAAAAAAAAAAAAAAAAGAAGAAGAAGAAGAAGAAGAAAAACTTCAATTTAAAAAAACAAAACAACATATAATTCACTATCTATCTGCCACAGAATAGTAGGAATTGAAAATGTGATGGATGCAACCAGAAGCCATTCTGTAGCTTTTCTAAGAAAGTGGTAGGGAAGATAATCTAAAAATTATAATCATTAAAATTAATTCCTGTGCAGTAAGACTACAAATATAGCCATGTATCAACAACGGAAATACATTCTCAGAAATGTGTCATTAGGCAATATTGTGGTTGTGTGAATATCACAGAATGTATAATAATTGTATGTGCTATACTTTTACAAGACTAGCAGCAGTACAACAGGTTTATTTACACCAGCATCACCACAAACTAATGAGTAATACACTGCACTACAATGTTAGGATAGCTATGATGTCAATGGTTGAGAAGAATTTTTCAGTTCCATTATAAACCTATGGGACCACAATTATATATGCAGTCCACTGCTGCCCAAAACATTAGGCATCACATGACTATAGAGAGATTTGCTTTAAATACAGGCTCAAAAAATGAGAAAGCTGAAAAGTATACAAATATACCTTAAAATGACTTCTGAGTTTTAAATAATTGAAAACCAAATCTAATCAAAACTATTCATGGCTACAAATAGATCACAAAATTTAAAAATGAACAAAGTATATAAAAAAATCACAAATGAAAATACTGTAATAGTAATATTTTTATTTATTTTTCATTTTAATGCCAGAATATAAAATTAGTTTGGAAAAGCAGTAAAAATTAAAAGAAAGAAAAACCAGCATGCATTTTTCTCACTAACCTGGTTTATTGGTTCATTGAAGTTGGTGATGAGCCCTGCACGCAGAGTAGTTTTCTCCTCCTCTGAGAGAGCACTGTAAAACAAAATACATTGCTTATGCCAAAGAATGGCACCTAATAGTAAACACTACTGTAAATTTTAATAATAAAAAGCCTTCAAACATGTGTCTCTGATTGGTTTTTATAAATAAAAAGGATTATTTACATTACTTGTACATTGGCACTACTGTGAACTTTAAAACTAAAAAGTCCTCTAAACAACTGTCCCTGATTCATTCTGGTGAGTAAGATTATTTCTATTACTTGTATCTTGGCACATCAAGTAAGTCAGAAGCATAAAATTCCTTCACAATTGAATAAATGGGAAGCACCACACAGTAAGCAAGAGGAAGTAAGACAAATCCAGGTAATCAATATATTTCATGCTCACTTTCACTGATGTAAAAATGGTTGCCTACAAAAAAAAAATAGCTAAAAACAATCTATACAAGCAAATATTACTGGCTCCATTGGCTTCTTTCATAAAATCTGTGTGAGGCTATTCTGTGGGGAAAGAGATTCAGAATCAGAGAATATTTGGGATGAGTGACTTATTAGAAATCAACTAGTTTAAATTTTTCATTTTACATCTCCAAAAAGAATAAATACAATACTAGTAATTTTGACTGCATATGAGAAAGGAAAATAGAAAGCTACTGGACAGGAAAGGAGAACACTACTATCTAAAACCGTATGCATGTTCAATTCTGAACCATATGAATGTGTTGTTAATTTTAAAATTAAGGCCAGGTGCAGTGGCTCAGGCCTGTAATACCAGCACTCTGGGGAGGCCAGTGTAAAATGATCACTCGAGCCCAAGAAGTCGAGGCTGCAGTGAGCTATGATTGCACCACTGCATTCTAGCTAGGGCAAGAGAACAAGACCTTGTCTCTAAAATATTTTTTTTAATAGTAAAAGTACATTAAATGTTAATGCCTCATTTTAAGGTTTTCCATTCTGAGTATCACGGACTAGTATGATTTTGTATAAAAGAAATCATCCCAACAAGATCAGCTATAAAAGCTGTATAAATTTTTTTTTTTTTTTTTCAGACAGTTTCACTCTTGTTGCCCAGGCTAGAGTGCAACGGTACGATCTTGGCTCACCGCAACCTCCCCTTCCTGGGTTCAAGCAATTCTCCTGCCTCAGCTCCCCGAGTTGCTGGGACTACAGGTCTGTGCTATCACACCCACCTAATTTCATATTTTTAGTAGAGACGGGGTTTCTCCATGTTGGTCAGGTTGGTCTCGAACTCCCAACCTCAGGTAATCCACCTGCCTTGGACTCCCAAAGTGCCGTGAGCCACCACACCTGGCCAAAAGCTGTATATAATTTTTTAAAAAGATTAAGATATCCATTCCAAGCTGAATTGTGCTCCCATAAAATGAAATGCTCAAGTCTTAAACCCAGGTACCTTTGAATGTGACTTTATTTGGGAATATATAGTGTCTGCAGATGTAATCAAGGTACAATGAGGGAATCCTGGATTATGGTGGTCCCTAAACCAATGACTGGTGTCCTTGTAAGAGGAAATTTGGACACAGAAATGATTCAGGAAAGAAGGTCAACAAAGGCAGAGACTAGAGAGACGCAGTTACAAGCCAAGAAACACAAAGGATTTCCAGCCACCACCAGAAGCCAGGACGCCACAAGGAGAACTCTTTCCTAAAACCTTCAGAGGGAGCACAGCCCTGCCAGCTACTTGATTTTGGACTTCTAGAGCCTCCTGATCTGCAAGAGAATAAAAAAATTTTTTTTTCAAAGAACAAGGTCTAGCCTCCTGATCTGCAAGAGAACAAACTTTAGCTGTCTTTCCCCACTACACCACCCGCGCCCTCTCCCCCGCCCCCACAGAGAACGAGATCTTACTATGTTGCCCAGGCTGGTCTTGAATTCCTGTACTCAAACGATCTGTGACCCAGTCCCACAAAGTGCTGGGATTCCAGGCATGAGCCACTGCTGCACACATCTGTCTTAAGCCACCTAGTTTGTGGTAATTTGTTATAGCAGCCCTGGGAAACTAATACAGCACCTAAAAACAATCTATGCAGCCAAGACTTAAGAGACTTAGGTCTCAGGAAGAAGGCAATGATCTGTGATAAACTAGTACATTTCCCCTCAGGCATATGCGTACAAGAAATCAAGTTGAAAGCATCAGCTAAGACACTGAAGAGCTACGAAGAGATTTCAGCAGGTCTCAATGTTGAAGAGACAAAAATCGGCTCACAGCCTACCAAAAGGCAGTATCTTGGTAAACACCCAAGGCTTTGCAGTTAAAACCCCAGGAAGGTTGCAACCTGGGATTAACACTAAATAAGGCCGGGCATGGTAGTTCACACCTGTAATCCCAGCACTTTGGGAGGCTGGCAAAATCACCTGAGGTCACGAGTTTGAGACCAGCCTGGCCAACATGGCAAAACCCCATCTCTACCGAAAATGCAAAAATTAGCCGGTGTGATGGCACATGCCTGTAGTCCCAACTACTTGGGAGGCTGGGGAAGGAGAACTGCTTGAACCGAGTAGGTGGAAGTTGCAGTGAGCCATGATGAGGCCACTGCACTCCAGCCTGGGCAATAGAGCAACACTCTGTCTCAAAAGAAACCCAGTAAATCAGAAAGAGATTAAACTCAACTATATCAAGGTTGAGATCGTATTCCATTTGTTTGCCCAAAGAAAATTAAATTCTCTCTAGAGAAAGAGAATTTAAAGCCTCTCCAATTTTAACTATACAACATTAAGCATCCAATGAAACTTATCATGCATATACCAATAAATAGGGAAAAATGACTGAAACCAAAACACAAATAGAAACAGGAGTACATTGTAGATATAAAAATCACACTCAAAACAATTATACACTCAAGAAAATAGGAAAGAGATGGAGAATTTCACCAGACAACTAGAATCTTTTTTTTTTTTAATACTTTCAAGTTTTTATATTCAGGGGATACACGTGCAGGTTGGTTACCTGGGCATACTGCACAATGCTAACGTTTGGAGTACAATTGAGTCAGTCACCTAGGTACTGAGCATAGTACCCAACAGTTAATTTCTCAACCCCTGTCCCCTCCCCTCTCTAGTAATCCCCAGTGTCATTGCTGCCATCTTAAGTTCATGAATACCCAATATTTGTCTCCCACTTACAAGAACATGCAGTATTTGGTTTTCTGTTCCTGTGTTAATTCACTTAGGATAATGACCTCTGGTTGTATCCATGTTGCTGCAAAGAACATTACTTCTTTTCCTTTTATGGCTACATAGCATGTCATGGTGTATAGGAAGCAAATTTTCTTTATCCAATCCACTGCTGATGGGCACCTAGGTTGATTCCACATCTTCGCTATTATGAATAGTGCTACAGTGAACATATGAGTGCATGTGTCTTTTTGACAGAACAATGTATTTTCTTTTGGGTATACATCCAGTAACAGGAAGGCGGGGTCAACCAGTATTTCTAGATTCTTTGAGAAATCTCCAAACTGCTTTCCACAGTGACTGACTAATTTACTTACCTACCAACAGTGTGCAACTAACTTCCCTTTTCTCCACATGCTCACCAGCATCTGTCATTTTTTGATTTTTTTTTTTGAGACAGGGTTTCACTCTGTCACCCAAGGTGGAGTACCACGGTGCCATCACAGCTCACTGTAGCCTCTAACTCCCAGGCTCAGGTGCTCCTCCTGCCTTAGCTTCCCAAGTAGCTGGGACCACAGGTACACACCAAAACACCTGGCTAATTTTTCTATTTTTTGTAGAGATGGGGTTTCACCATGTTGCACAAGCTAGTCTTAAACTCCTGGGCTCAAGTGATCTGCCCACTTCAGTCTCCCAAAGTGCTGAGATTACAGATGTGAATCACCACACCTGTACTTAACTTTTTAACAATAACCATTCTGACAGATGTGACACAGAATCTCACTGTGATTTTGGTTTGCATTTCTCTGATGATCAGTGATGTTGAGCTTTTTTTCATATATTTGTTGGCCACTTGTATGTATTCTGTTGAGTAGTGTCATTCATGTCTTTTGCCCCCCTCCCCGCTTTTTTTTTTGAGACGGAGTTCCGCTATCATTGCCCAGTCTGGAGTTGAATGGTGGAATCTCAGCTCACCACAACGTCTGCCTCCTGGGTTCAAGTGATTCTGCTGCCTCAGCCTCCTGAGTAGCTGGGATTATAGCATGTGCTACAATGCTCATTTTGCCCATTTTTTAATGGGGTCATTTGGCTTATGTTTGGTTGATTGCTTCAGTTCCTTATAGATTCTAGATATTAGACATTTGTCAGATGTTAAGTTGTGAATATTTTCTCCCCATTCTGTAGGCTGTTCTTTTTGTTGATAGTTTCTTTTTTTTTTCTTTTCTTCCACCCAAATCTCATCTTGATGTTGACAGTTTCTTTTGCTATGCAGAAGCTCTTTAACTAGGTCCCACTTTTTAATGTGTTTATACTACAATTGTTTTTGACTACCGTCTTAAGTCATAAATTCTTCCTCAAGGCCAATGTTCAGAATGATGCGTGTTTCCTAGTTTTTTCCCCATTATTCTTACAGTTTTAGGTCTTACATTTAAATCTTTAATCCATCTTGAGTTAATTTTTGTGCATGGTGAAATGTAGGGGTCCAGTTTCAAATCTTTTGCATATGGCTCCCCAGCCCTCCCAGCACCATTCACTGAATAGTGAATCCTGTCTCTGTTGCTTATTTTTGTTAACTTTGTTGAAGATCAGATAGCTATAGGTGTTTGGCTGTATTTCCGGTTTCTCTATCTGTTCCACTGGTCTATGTGTCTGCTTTTGTACCAGTACCATGCTATTTTGGTTACTACAGCCTTTTAGTATAGTTTGACATAACGTAAAGTGACGCAGCTGGCTTTGTTCTTTTTGCTTAGGATGGCTTTGGCTACTTGAGCTCTTTTTTGGCTCTACATGAATTTTAGAATAGTTTTTTCCAGATCATGTAAAATGACATTGGTAGTTTGATAGGAATTTGTAGATTGCTTTGGGCAGTATGGTCATTCTAACAAAATCGATACTTCCCATCCATGAGCATGGAATGTTTTTCCATTTGTTTGTGTCATCTATGATTTCTTTCAGCAGTTACTTATAGTTCTTGTAGAGATCTTTGACCACCTTGGCTATATGTATTCCTACTAATTTTTATAAAATTGCTGCAGCTTCTATAAATGGAACTGCATTCTTGATTTGGCTCTCAGCTTGAATATTCCTGATGTACAGGATGCTACTAATTTGTGTTCATTGATTTTGTAACCTCAAATTTTACTAAAGTCATTCATCAGTTCCAAGAGCCTTTTGGTAGGGTCTTTAGGGTGTTTTGGGTATACAGAATCACACCGTCAGCAAAGAGAGACAGTCTGAATTCTTCTTTTCCTATTTGGATGTCTTTTATTTCCTTCCCTTGCCTGATTGCTCTAGCTAGAACTTTCATAGAATTTACTTTTTTAAATACCAAAGGGGAATCCTAAAACTGATAGACATAATAAGTGAAACAGAAATAACGAACTAGAAGATAGGTCAGTAGAATATTCAGATTGACGAATAAGAAAAAATGCACTTCTGCTTCTGAGAGAGTTCACTGGCCAGATGTGCACTTAAAGAACACTAAGCTGGGCACAGTGGCTCACGCCTGTAATCCCGGCACTTGGGAGGCTGAAGGGAGAGGATTGCTTAATGCCAGAAGTTCAAGACCAGCCTGGGCAATATTATAAGACCCCATATCTTAAAAAAAAAATTCTAAAGGCAGTTCTTCAGGCAGACACAAATGAACTCAGACGGAAGCAAAGCATAGTTAACATTGCCTGTAATCCCAGCAGTTTGGGAGGCCAAGGCAGGTGAATCACTTGAGGTCAGGAGTTTGAGACCACCCTAGCCAACATGGTGAAACCCTGTCTCTGCTAAAAATACAAAAATTTGGTAGGTATGGTAGCAGATGACTGTAATCCCACCTACTTGGGAGGCTGAGGCAGGAGAATTGCTTGAACCAGGGAGGCGAGGCAGAAGTGGCAGTGAACCAAAATTGCCTCATTCAGCCAGGGGGACAGAGCAAGACTCCATCTCAAAAAAAAAAAAAAAAAAAAAAAAGGTAAGTTAAAGTGAATACTGTTAATAAGATAATATAAAATAACATTTTTGGGTTTTAAAATGTATGTAGAATTAAAGCAATAGCATTAAACACAGGAAGGAAAGATTACACAGAATTAAAGTATTACTACAAAGCTCTGGTATTAACTAAAAAAAATAAAGGGCCCACCATGGTGGCTCATGTCTGTAATCCCAATCCTATGGGAGACTGAGATGGAAGGATTGCCTGGGGTCAGGAGTTCAAGATCAGCCTGAGCAACATAGCAAGACCCTGTCTCTACAAATGAAAAATAAAAAAATTAGCAGAACATGGTGACATGCACTTGTAGTCCTAGATACTCAGGAGGCTGAGATAGGAGGATTTCTTGAGCCCAGGAGTTCAAGGCTGCAGTGAGCTATGATTATGCCACTGCATTCCAGACTGGGCAACTGAGCAGGACCTTGTCTCTAAAAACAAAACAAAACAAAGTTAAAAAAATAAATAAATAAAGTACTAATACAAGGATATCAAGGATGCATGTTGTAATCACTTAAGTCATGAAAACATACTAAACATTTTAGAGAGTAAAACTGAGTAACAAAAAATGTCCTGAATACAGTTGTCCCCCTTAATTCACAGTTTTACTTTCCATGGTTTCAGTAATCTACCATCAATGAAGTAGACTCACTGAATGGAATGGAAAATTCATAGATTTTGAATAGCATAGCATTCTGAATAGCATGATGCACTCTCATGCTGTCCCTCCCTGTCTGGCCTGGGATGTGAATTATCCCTTTGTCAAGCATATCCATGTTGTACATGCTTCTGCCCACTAGACATCTAGTAGCTATCTTGGTTATCAGACTGAAAAAAAACATACTAAATGGACTCAGGACTATCTGCAGTTTCAGGCATCCACTGGGAGTCTTGGAACCTATCACCTACAGATAAAGAGATAAAGAGAAACTATTGTAACCCAAAGTAAGGCAAGAAAGAAAAAAAAAGGAACAAATATCAAGACACATAGAAAACAAAGTGTGGGGATGGACACCATAGTTCACACCTGTAATCCCAGCACTTTGGGAGGCCAATGCAGGAGAATCACTTGAGCCAGGAGTTCAGGACCAGCCTGGACAACATGGTGAAAGAAACTCTGTCTCTACTGAAAATACAAAACTTAGCTAGATGTGGTGGCAGATGCCTGTAATCCTAGCTACTCGGGAGGCTGGGGCATGAGAACTGCTTGAACCTGGGAAGCAGAGGCTACAGTGAGCTGAGATGGCATCACTGTATCCAGCCTGGACAACAGAGCAAGACTCTGTCTCAAAAAAAAGAAAAAGAAAACAAAGTATGGGTAGTAGATTTAATTTCAATGTATCAGTAATTACATTAAATGTAAATGGGCATAATACCAAAATTAAAAGATATTTATGATAAAATTGGATTAAAAAACAAATCCAAAGCCAGGTATGGTGGCTCACACCTATAATCCTAGCACTTTGGGAGGCTGAGGCAGGTGTATCACGAAGTCAGGAGTTTAAGACTAGCCTGACCATGGTGAAACCCACCTCTCTACTAAAAATACAAAAATTAGTAGGGCGTGGTAGTAATCCCAGCTACTTGGGAGGCTGAGGCAGGAGAATCACTTGAACACAGGAGGCAGAGGTTGCTATGAGCCGAGATCGTGCCATTGCACTCCAAGCCTGGGCAACAAGAAAAAAACTCCATCATAGATAGATAAACAGATAGATAGACAGGTAGATAGATAGTTGGGTGTGGTGCCGAACACCTATAGTCCCAGCTACTCAGGAGGCTAAGGCAGGAAATCGCTTGTACCCAGGAGGCAGAGGTTGTAGTGAGCAAAGATTGTACCTGCCTAGGCAACAAAGCAAGTCTGTGTCTCAAAAAGACAAAAATAAAATTCAATTTTCTATTGACAAGACACTGGGGTTTTTTTTTTGTTGTTGTTTGTTTGGTTTTTTTGGTGAGGCAGGGTATGGCTCTGTCCCCCAGATTTTACTGCAGTGGTACGATCCTAGCTCACTGCAACCTCTGCCTGCAGGCTCAAACCCTCCTCTCATCTATCTCAGGCTCCCAATTACCTGGGACTACAAGTGCATGCCACCATCTCTGGCTAATTTTTTGTATTTTTGGTAGAGACGGGTTTTGACATCATGCCCAGGCCAGATATACATATTTTACTTATTTATTATTTTTTGAGACAGGGTCTCACTTTGACAACCAGGCTGGAGTACAGTGGCGTGATCTCCACTCACTGCAAACTCTGCCTTTGGGTTCAAGTGATTCTCATGTCTCTACCTCCCGAGTAGCTGGGATTACAGGCGTGCACCACCACACCCAGCTAACTTTTTTATTTTTAGTAGAGTCGGGATTTCATCATGTTGGCCAGGTTGGTCTCAAACTCCTGTCCCCAAGTGATCCATCCACCTCAGCCTCCAAAAAGGCTGGGATTACAGTGAAATACACTTTTTTTTTTTTTGAGATGGAGTCTTGCTTTGTCACCCAGGTTGGAGTACAGTGGCACGATCTTGGCTCACTGCAACCTCCACCCGCTAGGGTTCAAGCAATTCTCCTGCCTCGGCCTCCCCAGTAGCTGGGACTATAGGTGTGTGCCACCACGCCCAGTTAATTTTTTGTATTTTCAGTAGAAACGGGGTTTCCCCGTGTTAGCCAGGATGGTCTCAACCTCCAGATTTGTGATCTGCACGCCTTGGCTTCCCAAAGTGCTGGGATTATAGGCGTGAGCCAAATCACCCCACTATATATCTTAAATAGAACACAGAAACACTGAAAGACAGAAAAAGATTTATAATGAAAATACTAACTAAAGATGGCTGGTGTGGCTCTATCAATATTGGAAACACTACACTTTAAGCCAAAACATATTTCTAGCTTATATTGTTAGGTTTTGTGTCCCCATCCAAATTTCATCTTGAATAATAATCCCCCTGGTCAAGGGAGATACCAGGTGGAGAAAAGTGAATCATGAAGGTATCTCCCTCATGCTGTTGTTTCAAATTACAGGCATGAGCTACCATGTTTGGCCTTTTTTTGTAATTTTAAAGTAGTACAGGTTGGTGCCTCACAAGGTGTTTTTTTTTTTTTCTTTTTTTTTGAGACAGAGTCTCGCTCTGTCGCCAGGCGCTAGGCTAGAGTGCAGTGGCACAATCTCGGCTCACTGCAACCTCCGCCTCCTGGTTTCAAGCAATTCTCCTGCCTCAGCCTCCCGAGTAGCTGGGATTACAGGCATGCCCTACCATGCCCAGCTAATTTTTGTATTTTTAGTAGAGACGGGGTTTCACCATGTTGGCCAGGATAGTCTCGATCTCTTGACCTTGTGATCCGCCCACCTTGGCCTCCCAAAGTGCTGGGATTACAGGCT
Source organism: Saimiri boliviensis (assembly GCF_048565385.1). Taxonomy (NCBI): domain Eukaryota; kingdom Metazoa; phylum Chordata; class Mammalia; order Primates; family Cebidae; genus Saimiri; species Saimiri boliviensis. Next base: position 245,059,233 of record NC_133449.1, read on the forward strand.
TGAGCCACCGCGCCCGGCCTTTTTTTTTTTTTTTTTTTTTTTTTTTTTTTTTTTTTAAGATCAGATCTCACTCTGTCATCCAGGCTCGAGTACAGTTGCGTGACCTTGGCTCACTGCCCTGTCTCCTAGACTCAAACCCACCACAGCCTCCCAAGTCGCTGGGACTACAGGCACGCGCCACCACACCTGGCTAATTTTTTGTATTTGTGGTAGAGACAGGGTTTCACCAAGTTGCCCAGACTGCACCTCTTTTTTTTTGAGACTGAGTCTTGCTCTGTCGCCCAGACTGGAGTGCAGTGGCATGATCTCAGCTCACTGCAACCTCCGCCTCCTAGGTTCAAGCAATTCTCCTGCCTCAGCCTCCAAAGTAGCTGGAACTACAGTTGCCAGCCACCACACCCAGCTAATTTTTGTATTTTTAGTAGAGATGGGATTTCATTATGTGGGCCAGGATGGTCTCAAACTCCTCATCTCATGATCTGCCCACCTCAGCTTCCGAAAGTGCTGGGATTATAGGCGTGAGCCACCATGCCTGGCCATTCAGTTGTTTTTTAAATTTCCTTCGTGATTTCTTTCTGTATTTATAGGTTAATTAGAAGTATAGCATCTAATATACAACATGTAGAGCTTTTTAGTGTTTTGTTACTTATTTCATTTCTTAAAATGTGCTGTCTTGCTTTATGATCTAACTATAAGGTATTTTGGTAAATGTTTCATGTGTACTTGAACAGAATGTGTTTTGCAGTTGTTGATTGTAATGTTTCCTATATGTCAATTAAGCTGAATTTGTTAATTGTGGTATTCAAATCTTCTGTGTCCTTATTGGTTTTGTGCTACTTTTTCCATCTGTAAGAGAGGTGCATTAATTTCCAAATATGGTTTTCCCATCAATGAGAGAGGTGTGTTAATCTCAAAATATGACTATGGACTTGCCTATTTATTCTTTTTGTTCTGATTTTGCTCTCTATATACGGAGGTTGTATTAGCATCATAACAGGGTTGTTATTCCTGTTGAATTGACCTTGCCATAATTATAAAATGTTCCTTTATTGCTAGTGTATTAGTCTCCTTTCATACTTTTATAAAGAACTGTCTGAGAATGCGTAATGGTTTAAAGGAAAGATACTTATTTAACTGACTCACAGTTCAGCATGGCTGGGGAGGCCGAGGCTGGCAGATCACCGAAGGTCGGGAGACCAGCCTGACCAACATGGAGAAACCCCATCTCTCCTAAAAATACAAAATTCGCCAGGCATGGTAGCACATGCCTGTAATCCCAGCTACTCAGGAGGTTGAGGCAGGACAACAGCTTGAACCCAGGAGGCAGAGGTTGTGGTAAGTGAAGATCGCACTATTGCACTCCAGCATTACGGCAAAACTCCATCTCAAAAAAAAAAAAAATTACAAAAAGAAAGAAAGAAAAAGAAAAGAAACTGAATGTATGAAAGTACTACATATCAATGCTTGTGAAACTAGTTATGATTATATGAAAAGCCTTAATGCTTTAAATCCAAGTATATAAGAAAAACTGAAAATCAATTATCTAAGTTTCCACCTCAAGAACCTAGAAAAAGAATATCAAATTAAATCCAAAAAAGTAACAGAAAGTACATTAAGCCTTAAAAAGAACAAAACAAGAATAGACAAATAGGCCAATAGAATAAAAGTGAAAATCCAAACCAAATCCACTTCTAAATTGCCTGTATAACAAGAGTACTGGGCCAGGCACAGTGGCTCATGCCTGTAATCCCAACACTTTGAGAGGCCAAGAAGGATAGGCTGCTTGATCTCAGGAGTTCCAGACCAGCCTGCTCAACATGTCAAACCCTATCTCTACCAAAAATACAAAAATTACTCAGGCACGGTGGCTGCACCGATGCTCCCAGCTACTCCAAAAGCTGAGGTAGGAGGATCACTGGAGCCTGGGAAGTCAAGTGAGCTGTCATGGCACCACTGCACTCCAGCCTGGGTGACAGGGTGAGACCCTGTCTCAAAAAAAAAAAGAAGAAAAAGCAAACAAGGGTACCATCATAATGCAATGGGGAAAGAACACATGTCCCTACTTCACATAAGCACCTTGTGCAAAAAAAAATTCCAGATGGATCATACACCTAAAATAAAAAAAGAAAACAAAGCTTTCAACAGAAAACAGTATTTTCATGACCACAGGTTGAGCAAAAATTTCATAAATAGGCTAGGTGCACTGGCTCACACCTGTAATTTCAGCAGTGTAAAAAGCCAAAGTGGGAGGGTCACTTGAAGTCAGGAGTTCAAGACTAGCCTGGGCAACACAGTAAGACCCCATCTCTTAAAAAAAAATTTTTTTTATTAGCTAGTGGTGGCACACACCTGTAGTCTCAGCTACAGGCAGGCTGAGGCAGGAGGATTGCTTGAGCCCAGAAGTTAGAGATTACACTGAGCTATGATTGCATCACTGCACTCTAGCCTGGGCAACAGAATAAGACCTGATCTCCTTAAAAAAAAAAAAAAAATTAAAATTACGACCCAAAAGAAATAATCACAGAAAGGTAATTAAATTAAACGTCATTAAAATTAAGGGCTTCTGTTCACCAAAAGACACCATTAAGAAAGCGAAAAGGCGGCCGGGTGCGGTGGCTCAAGCCTGTAATCCCAGCACTTTGGGAGGCCGAGGCGGGTGGATCACAAGGTCGAGAGATCGAGACCATCCTGGTCAACACGGTGAAACCCCGTCTCTACTAAAAATACAAAAAAATTAGCTGGGCATGGTGGCACGTGCCTGTAATCCCAGCTACTCAGGAGGCTGAGGCAGGAGAATTGCCTGAGCCCAGGAGGCGGAGGTTGCGGTGAGCCGAGATCGCGCCATTGCACTCCAGCCTGGGTAACAAGAGCGAAACTCCGTCTCAAAAAAAAAAATAAAAAAAAATAAAAATAAAAATAAATTAAAAAAATTTAAAAAAAAAAGAAAGCGAAAAGGCAAGTCACAATGAAGTTTTTTGTTTTGTTTTGTTTTGTTTTGCAGTCAAGAGTCTTGCTTTGTTGCCCATGCTAGACTGCCACCTCTACCTCCCAGGTTCAAGAGATTCTCCTGTCTTGGCCTCTCCAATAGCTGTGACTTACAGGCGTGCACCACTATGCTCAGCTAGTTTTTGTGTTTTTAATGGAGATGGGGTTTCACCATGTCAGCCAGGCTGGTCTCAAACTCCTGACTTTGAGTGACCTGCCCACTTCAGCCCCCTCAAAGTGCTGGGATTACAGGCGTGAGCCACCATATCCAGCTTAGGAGAAGATATTTTTAATATGTACATTTGACCAAAAAACTCCTACTCAAAATAAAAATCTCATAAATCAGTAAGAAATCCAATTTTTTTTAATGTGCAAATAACAGGCCCTTCACAATAGAGAATATTCCGGTAACTAATAAGTACAATTAAAAAGTGCTCATCATTCCTCAAGAAAATGCAAACTAAAATTACTAAGCCCACCAGAATGACTAAAATGAAAGATCAGACCATGTGTTGATAAGAATGCAGAGCAAATACTAACACTCATATGTTGCTGTGGGAGTATAAACTGGTACAACCAGCCTAGAAAATTCATTGACAGTATCTACTAAAGTTGAACACACATCTGACTATAAATGGTAATAAAATGCACACGTGTAAAAGTTTCTGGAGTGTTTTAGGTGTTCTACCTAGTTCCAAGTGGCTTACACGGGTGTCTTCCCACTATAAACCTTCATTTGTGTACTGATGAAAGTATGTTATGTATTACACTTCAAAGAAACTATTTTAGGGCCAGGTGCGGTGGCTCAAGCCTGTAATCCCAGCACTTTGGGAGGCCAAGGCAGGTGGATCACGAGGTCAAGAGATGGAGACCATCCTGGTCAACATGATGAAACCTCGTCTCTACTAAAAATACAAAAAATTAGCTGGGCATGGTGGCGCGTGCCTGTAATCCCAGCTACTCAGGAGGCTGAGACAGGAGAACTGCCTGAACCCAGGAGGCGGAGGTTGCGGTGAGCCAAGATCGCGCCATTGCACTCCAGCCTGGGTAACAAGAGTGAAACTCCGTCTCAAAAATAAATAAATAAATAAATAAATAAATAAATAAAAGAAACTATTTTAAAACCTTAATGACTTACTCAAGGTTAATAAACAAATGAGAAAACAAGATTAAGATAAACATTCAAGTCATTAGAAATGATCTCTCTAATCCTTTTATGACAGATGACTATGTTATACTTTCCATACTTTCCACAGCAGGTAGTTCCCTTTTACTAGCAAATCCATGATATAATGTGTTCTCCTACAATGCTTTGCTTTAAACTTGTAACTGAACTTTTCTTCTATGCCAAGGAGCCAGGTTCAGCAGTCCGCATAACTCTAATTAGGATAAAAATGTATAATATAATGACTAGCTATCAAAATATGTAGAGAGAGACCATGCAAAAAATATACAGATGCTCCTTACTTCTAATGAGGTTACCTCCTGATAAACCCATTGTAAATCAAAAAATATTATAAGTCTAAAGTGTATTTAATATATCTAACCTACTGAACATCATAGCTTAGCCTAACCTAATTTAAACATGCTCAGAACATTTACATTAGCCTACTACTGGACAAAAGCCTCCAACAAAAAGCCTATTTTATAATAAAATAATGAATATCTCATGTTGATTTACTGAACACTGTACTGAAAATGAAAAATACTGTACTGAAAATGAAAAATACTACACTGAAAATGAGAAATACTACACTGAAAATGAAAAATAGAATGGTTGTATGGGTACCTGAAATAGTTTCTATTGAATACATATTACTTTCGCATCATAGTGAAGTAAAACAAAATCATTAAATCAAACCACCATAAGTCAGGGACTGTATACATATTAAAGAAACAAGCCATTAACCTAAAGAAAATTTGTATCTTTAACAATTCTCTATTAATAGTTAATGTTCCACCTTTAATTCTATGCATATTATCATTAGATGAATTCAAAGTATATCCCAAGCAGAAATAGGATGGTATTTAATTAATAAGGACCCAGAAAAACATGGTAATGGTAACAAGCTTGTTCAGTAATTCTCATTCCGTGACAATGGTTAAGAGTAGGATCTATGAAAAATGAAACAGAAAAGTAGAAAAACAAGCATATTTTTTAAAAAGTCTTAAGTTTAACTATAAGTTCAATTACTAATCAGCCACCCTTGCTCCCTTTCTAAATACATTCATCTCCTTTCCTGCTTTCATCTCAATATATACTAAAAGATACAGCTTGGGATTTATCTACCTAATATTGTGTAAATTATCTCTTAACTTTTTAAATTTAAACTAAATTCCAGGTTCTAATTCATTATGTAAAAGTACAACCTTAAATATTTAATTATAATTTACTTTCCCTGCAAAACAATCATTTATTTATTTTTATTTCTATTTATATATATTTTTTGAGACAAAGTCTCACTCTGTCGCCCAGACTGGAGTGCAGTGGCGTAAGTTCGGCTCACTGCTACCTCTACCTCCCAGGATTAAGTGTTTTTCCTGTATCAGCCTCCCCAGCAACTGAGATTACTGGCATCCACCACCATGCTTGGCTAATTTTTATGTTTTTAGCAGAGATGGGGTTTTGCCACTGTTGGCCAGGCTGATATCGAACTCCTAACCTCAGGTGATCCGCCCACCTCAGCCTCCCAAAGTGCTGGGATTACAGGATTGAGCCACTGAGCCCAGTCAAAACAATCATTTATAACTATATCCTTTATATAACCCGTAAAACAAAATGAATTTGAGGAGTCATGCAAAGTTTTGTTCTGTTTTATTTTTTTTGAGATGGAGTTTTTCATGTTGCCCAGGCTGGAGTGCAATGGCGAGGTCTCAGGTCACTGCAACCTCTGCCTACAGGGTTCAAGTGATTCTCCTGTCTCAGCCTCCCAAGTAACTGGGATTACAGGCATGCGTCACCACACCTGGCTAATTTTGTATCTTTTTTTTTTTTTTTTTTTTTTTTAGTAGCGACAGGGTTTCTCCATGTTGATCAGGGTGGTCTCCAACTCCTGACCTCAGGTGATCTGTCTGCCTCGGCCTCCCAAAGCTCTGGGATTACAGGCGTGAGCCACTGTGCCGGTTCAGAGACGAGCAAAATTTAATTGGACAAAGTAGTAGAAAAGTGCTGCTGGGCCATTTCCTATAAACCAATAATGCACACTTTCTCATCACTACCTACCATATTTCTCCCCAAAATTATAAATTAATCCTATCTAAAAGTTAATCCTATCTAAAATCCTAACAAAGAAGACAAGTTTGCTTTAAACCATATTATAAGCCTGAAATATTCTAGTTGTTTCCAATATTATTCAAGGACATGTTTTATATGTACTCTGAAGTATTCAGACTTCAAAAAAAAAGTCTTACGGCTTTAAGACTTTACAGAGCTACAGTGCCATCTACTGGAAAACACAGATTATGTTACTTCTTTGGCAAAATTCACTACCATATTTTCTATCAAACAAATCCCAGGGTCATGTCTACAATGCTTTTCCATTAATTATATAACATGTAAAATTAACTACTAAGAGAAATCTGTTAACTACGTACATAACTGAATACTAATGTGATTACGAATGTGTACTACTCCATTTCCGCCACAGAGGAAGAATGTGTAAGACTCAGAAACTAACACCCAGTTGGTTCAGGATGGACCTGGGATTTCCTTCTGAATGGCTTTTTTCTAAATCCTAACCTTATACTTCTGTTTCTTTTTTCTTGAGATGGGGTTTCGCCACATTGCCTAGACTGGTCTCAAGCTACCAGACTCAAGCAATCCTCCTGCCTCAGCCTTTTAACTAGGTAGGACTAAAAAGAAAAAGGCTTTTGTTCAACATGAGTCACTAAGCATGATCCTTGCAAGCAGAAGGCAAACAACACACACACACACACACACACACACACACACACACACACACACACACAGAGAGAGAGAGAGAGAGAAACAAAACCACGAAAATAATATAGCTATTGATTTGTCATTAACTAAATAGAACAGTTATTCAGTAGTAAACACTTTTTTTGCATTTTTTTCTTTTAAATATCAAACACTTCACAAATTTCCACAACATACTCGTAGAGACCATGCTAATCTTCTCTGTATTATTCCAATTTTAGTATATGTGCCACAGAAGCAAGCACTAAACCATTCTTTTACATAAACAAGTACATTCTTTTACCTTCTTGAATTTGGGAAGGATCACACTCAAGAAATAGGGGAAGTGACAGAACTTACTGAGGTGCTACACGTCTCCAGTAGCGATCAATTCCATGTTTAAAATACAGTACAGCAAGCCACCTTACATTTATATCCAGAGTATGGTTTGTGAAAATATTCTATAAATAAAAAACATAATATTACAATTAGCATGAAATAAAAGTATAATTAATGTACCCAAAATAAAGTACGGACACTTTTTTTTTTTTTTTGAGACAGAGTTTTGCTCTTGTCTCCAAGGCTAGAGTACAATGGCACAATCTTGGCTCACTGCAACCTCCGCCTCCCAGGTTCAAGCAATTCTCCAGCCTCAACCCCCCAAATAGCTGGAGTTACAGGTGCCTGCCACCACACCCAGCTAATTTTTTTTGCATTTCTTTTTGTAGAGATGGGGTTTCACCATGTTGGCCAAGCTGGTCTCAACCTCCTAACCACATGTGATCCAACCACCTCGGCCTCCCAAAGTGTTGGGATTATAAGTGTGCGCCACCACTCCCTGCCTAGACAAATATTTTTATTAAATTTGTTTACATTCTATCACTACATATATCATATTGATATTTATGAAGTATATATAGTTCTACAATTCATATAAGAAAGTATACCTGCTCAGTTGTGTGTTAACTGTTTAAGCTGAGTAACAAACACGTAGAGTCATTGTACTATTCTGCTTATAGGTGTGTTTGAAAATTCCCCTAGTAAAAAGATTAAATTCAGAAACAAGCAAACCTAATTATGTTTCAAATGAATACCATAACCCCACACATATCCAATAAAACATATAACTTCCAAATTAGAAAAAGTAGTCCCACTACAGCACAGATTCAAAGGAGTCAAGGCCCCAGGGTTGTGAATACATGCTATGAAATAAGCCTATTTCATAGTACCCTCCTTATCGAAACAATTACAAATAAGTTTGATGAGGTGGGACATAGTTGGCTAACGCCTATAATCCCAGCACTCTGGGAGGCTGAGGCGGTGGATCACCTGAGGTCAGGAGTTCAAGACCAGGCTGTCCAGCATGGAGAAACTGCATCTCTACTAAAAATACAAAAATTAGTTGAGCATGGTGGTAGGCACCTGTAACCCCAGCTACTGGAAGCTAAGGCAAGAGAATCAGTTGAATCCAGGAGGCAGAGGTTGTGGTGAGCTGAGACTGCACTGCTGCACTCTAGCCTGGGCAACAAGAGCAAAACTCCGTCTCAAAATAAGAAAAGAGATACAAAGCTAGATGTGATGTAAATAATGCAACTCAAAATTAACCATTACTCAAAAGAATGTATTCATTATGTTAATCCAAATAATAATAATAATTACTATAATTACACTTTGTCTGAGACCAAAAACAACTCCAATTCCCAGAGGTGACCTCCTAAACCTTGTGTACAAAAATTCCAAAGCTAAAAATGATGTGGAAGTATGTTCTTTGCTATAGAAAAATATTTATGGCCAGGCATGGTGGCTCACGCCTGTAATTCCAGCACTTTGAGAGGCCGAGGCAGGCGGGTCACGAAGGTCAAGAGATTGAGACCATCCTGGCCAACATGGTGAAACCTCGTCTCTACTAAGAGTACAAAAAATTAGCTGGGCGTGGTGGTGCATACCTGTGGTCCCAGCTACTCAGGAGGCTGAGGTAGGAGAATTGCTTGAAACCAGAAAACGGAAGCTGCAGTGAGCCAGGATCACACCACTGCACTTCAGCCTGGTGATAGAGCAAGACTGTCTCCAAAAAAAAAAAAAAAGAAAAATATTTATAACTCCTTTTTTTTTTTTCTCTTTGAGACAGCGTTTCATTCCCGTTGCGCAGGCTGGAATGCAGTAGCGCAATCTTGGCTCACTGCAACCTCCACCTCCCGGGTTCAAGCAATTCTCCTTCCTCAGCCTCCTGAGTAGCTGGGATTAAAGGTGTGTAATGAACAGCTACCTACTGTATTTTTAGCAAAGACGGGTTTTTGCCACGTTGGCTAGGCTGCTCTGGAACTCCTGACCTCGGGTGATCTACCCGCCTTGGCCTCCCAAAGTACTAGGATTACAGGAATGAGCCACTGCACCCAGCCAAGTATTTGTTAAAAAGGAATGCAGGCTGGCTGTGGCAGCTCACACCTGCAATCCCAGAACTTTGGGAGGCTGAGGCAGGTGGATCATTTAAGGTCAGGAGTCCGAGATGAGCCTGGCCAACATGGTAAAACCGTCATCTCTACTAAAAGGACAAAAAATTAGCTAGGTGTGGTGGCAGGCACCTGTAATTCCAGCTACTTGGAAAGCTGAGACAGGAGAACTGCTTGAACATGGGTGTTTAAAGTTGCAGTGAGCTGAGATCCTGCCACTGCACTCTGGGCCTAAGCAACAGAGCGAGACTCTGTCTCAGAAAAAAAAAAAAAAAGGAATGTACGCTATATAGTCATTCTTAGAAAATCATGTGTAAATACAAAAAAAAAGGTTACAATAGTTGTGTAACTCCCATTTATTCCTTCAAACCGCTGGCAACTGAGTGCAAGTCCCTCTTTTGGGTCTCCATTATAAAAGATGCACTTCTTTTACCAGATTAATCACATTTGATCTTGACACGTTACCTGTCCACCTTCTATACTAGATTGAGTCTTGTCTTATGCCTAGATACTAGCACAGTGCCTGGCAAAGCAGAAACTTCATAACTTTCTATTGAGCAAATGAGAGAATGAATCCAAGTAATATGGGAATATTGTGAAAGTTGGTGAGTCTCAGTCTATCTCAACTAGTCTTGGGAAAACAAGAAAAGTCAAGCTGCAGATGTCAATCCAAGTTGAAATATCCTATAAGTACTTCGAATAACAGGACTAGAACACAAACCTGAGATCATGTATACAAATATAGGAGTCTCCTGACTAGAATGGACAGCTAGGGAAGATTAAATGTGCCAAGATAGTGAGTATAGAAGAAAAAGGAAGACTGAAACACAGCAGTTTGTTCATCTACTATAATCTGTTCTATAATATAAAAGAAATGTTATATCCCTCCTTTAAGAAGAAAATTACAGCTAGTAAAAATAAAGACATTGGGAGGCCAAGGTGGGAGGATCACTTGAGCCCAAGGAGTTTGGGACCAGCCTGGGCAACAAAGCAAGACCTTGTCTCTACTTTAAAAAAAGACCTAAGCATTTAAAATTATTAACAATGTATAGTTATTCATACATAAAAAGACAACAGTTAAGCAATGCCTATTGGTTTTTAAGGTCCAGCAGTAATTAAAATAAGAAATTCTAAAAGTGTTTTATATTTTGTCCTGAAACAGCTCAATTCTAATTACAGAGCATATTCATTTAAATAAGTGTAAGGAGAGTAAAGATACTCAAGAGATTGTCTTTTTTTTTTTTTCCAATGGAGCGTCACTCTTCTTGTCCAGGCTAGAATACAACGGCGGAATCTTGGCTCACTGCAACCTCTGCCTCCCGGGTTCAAGCGATTCTGCCCTGGCCTCCCAAGTAGCTGGGACTACAGACAGGCGCCACCACACCTGGCTAATTTTGTATTTTTAGTAGAGATGGGGTTTCACCATGTTGGTCAGGCTGCTCTCAAACTCCTGACCTCAGGTGATCCACCTGCCTCGGCCTCACAAAGTGCTGGGATTACAGACGTGAGCCACCACACCCAGCCCTACTCAAGATAATTTCTAAAGCTTTATATATTATGCCTAAAATGTACAAACATGATGCTAGGATTACATAAAGAATAAGATGTTTTCTTTAGTATCTTTTAAAATCAATCTTTTTTTTTTTTACCTTTTTGTTACTAACCCAGTCAACTTTTTTTGTTATTTCACAATAACAAGTCTGACTCTAAACAATTTCCCTTACAGTCATGACCAATATATTCTTCAATCTAATAAACAAATCAAACTTTTTGGGCCAAAAAGTATATGACAACTGCTATCACTCATTTTGCAAGATATGGTAAACAATTTTGCTCTGAATCTATGACCCAGTCACAAATATTGAATCGGTTTTTAACCCAACCCAGCTTTGTTGTCCTGACCAGAAGCTAAACCTTAAACACTAACCAGAGTTCTCAATTTCTCAGAAGAAAAGTATAAGGAAGCTGTTTAACACAGAAAGACTTCTTTCATTCTGGCATTGAGAAAATAATTTTGATTAACTAGTCAAAAACTTTAAACTCCAATAAAGGTTTGGTTAAAGCACATGTTGTTAATTAATTATACTATTTCCCATTACACCCAAGAAAACATCAGTGTGTCAAGAGAATGAAATTTTTAGATGAGAAAAGAAAACATTTCAAAGTGCCTGATGCGAAGACCTGAACAACTATTGCAACATAAATTGCGTGGGGTAAAGATAAAGACAGAATATGAAGGTGTGTTACTTGAAGTCCTGATGGTAGCTACTATAACATATTAAAACCGAAGATCATCACAGTTTTGCCTTCTGGACAGATGTTACATATGCCTTGCTTATTTTTATATTTATGAACAAATATTTCTTTTTTTTTTTTTTTTTTTTTTTTTTGAGACGGAGTTTCGCTCTTGTTACCCAGGCTGGAGTGCAATGGCACGATCTCGGCTCACCGCAGCCTCCGCCTCCTGGGTTCAGGCAATTCTCCTGCCTCAGCCTCCTGAGTAGCTGGGATTATAGGCACGCACCACCATGCCCAGTTAATTTTTTTTTGTATTTTTTAGTAGAGACGGGGTTTCACCATGTTGACCAGGATGGTCTCGATCTCTTGACCTTGTGATCCACCCGCCTCGGCCTCCCAAAGTGCTGGGATTACAGGCTTGAGCCACCGCGCCCGGCTGAACAAATATTTCTTATCAACCCTTAAGAAGTCATAAAGTAGTAAGACAATGGCAGAGGCAACAGCAGCCAAACATTTGAATCTATTTCACTAAACTACCAATAAAACTAAGTTTTAAAAACAATTAATGTTGTCTCATTTTATTAAAAAGAAAAGTAAACAATTTTAGAAAAACTTACCAGCAACACTGAATAGAAACCTGGCTGTGTCTCCCACTGCTTCAACTGCTCCTCAGCTGGTTTTAACACAGCAGTATCCTGACTGGTGGCCTGTGTTAAGACCTGAAGAACAACAGTGCTGGCACTGTTGAGATCCATGGAAACCTGGCAATGATAAGTTAACATACTTGAATATATACTATAAGTAACAAAAACTTAACAATAATATAAACGGAGACAAAGACCTTTCATGTTCTCAATTACTCCTATTTGTCTACTCCTTCATATTTCTGCCTTTCTGCCTTCTTTGTGTATACCCATAATCTTCTTTAAAATTTATAATCAAATTATTTTTGCTTAAATCAATTTATTCCTAAAGGAAACTATATTTCACTGTTCCATAAATAGAAGATAATAAATTGAGGGAGGGGAGACACACACAAACTTCAAAGGTTCTACATTTTGAGTTAAGTACCATTATGTACCCAAGACTAAGCATAATGCCCTCTGTCTTCATTTTAAAAAGGAGATTAATAAGTATTATAGGACTAGGTGCAGTGGCACGATCCTGTAATCCCAGCACTTTGGGAGACTGAGATGGTGGATCACCTGAGGTCAGAAGTTTGAGATCAGCCTGACCAACATGGTGAAACCCCATCTCCACTACAAATACAAAAGTTAGCCAGGCATAGTGGCACATACCTGTAATCCCAGCTACTAGGGAGGCTAAGGAAGGAAAATCACTTGAACCCAGGAGGCAGAGGTTGCAGTGAGCCAAGACTGCGCCACTGCACTCCAGCCTGGGCAACAAGAGAGAAATTCGACCACCAAAAAAAACAAATAAATAAGTGTTATAGGCCAGGTGCGGTGGCTCACGCCTGTAATCCCAACATTTGGGAGGCCGAGGTGGACAGATCACAAGGTCAGGAATTCGAGACCAGGCTGACCAACATGGTGAAACCCTGTCTCCACTAAAAATACAAAAGTTAGCCAGGTGGGATGGCATGCTCCTCAACTACTCAGGAAGCTGAGGCAAGAGAATTGCTTCAACCCAGGAGGTGGAAGTTGCAGTGAGGTGAGATCATGCCACTGTACTCCATCCTGGCCGACAGAGAGAGTATCCATCTCTAAATAAACAAATAAATAAATGTTATAAAAGCATTAAACCATATAGACAGAGCAAGACTCCATCTCTAAATGAATGAATGTTATAAAAGCATTAAATCATACGGTAGCACCTAACATTACACTTGACAAAATCAGAAGATAGAAAAGAAAACTAAAAAAGAATTGTTTTGACTCACTGGTAAAGTACTTTGTAACATCATCTTACTGTGCCACCAGTGGTACATGTCCATATCATATTTCTTAAATACACAAAATGAAATGCTGTGGGGAAAAAAGTCAAACTGACCTACTAAACAAAAATCTAAAACCTAAGTCAGACAGGATCTTAAGGTTTAGGTCATCTAATCCTATACCACGTAGCTGAAGCCATTCAACAAATATATAATTTCTTGAATTTGTTGAATTATCTAGGATTTTGTTTCTAATCACCCCCAAAATTGTATACAACTATATACTTAGCAAGTTATATAGAGTTATTCACAATATATATGTACAAAATATAAGGATTAAAACTGAAAGCTAAAATGTAACAGAAAATGAGTCAAAGTTCTTAGTGCAGGGGTGACAGGGACTAGCTTTGTACTGTGTTGATATAGCTTAGTGATAGTAGCTAACTCTAAAACTGAAGAATGTTCCAGACAGTAAAAGTCTGAAAGTTATTAGCCTATAAAGAATACAGCCAAAGCAAATGAATACCTTTGTTAAAATAATTATAATTGGCCAAGCACAGTGGCTCATGCCTGTAATCCCAGCACTTTGGGAGGGCAAGGCAGGTGGATCACGAGGTCAGGAGTTCAAGACCAGCCCATGGTGGTGGGCGCCTGTAATCCCAGCTACTCGAGAGGCTGAGGCAGACAGATCACTTGAGCCCAGGACTTCAAGACCCACCTAAACAACACAGCAAAATCCTGTCTCTACAGAAAATACAAAAATCACCCACGTGTGACTGTGTGTACCTGTAGTCCCAGCTACTAAGGAGGCTAAGGTGGGACGATTACCTGAGCTCAGGGAGGTTCAGGCTGCAGTGATCTGTGATCCCGCCACTGCACTCAGCCCTGTCTCAAAACAACAGACGGACTGCAATTGAGTCTGTCACTTTAGACTGGGTATTCAGGCAGGGAAGGCTTCTGAGAAGTGACATTTATGAGACATGAATGACAAGAGAAAACCAACCAAGCAAAGATCAGAAGGCAGAGCTTCAGACAGGGAAAACAACTAGAAAAAAGGCCTTGGGATTAGAAACAAACTTAAGAAGGCCAATATGGCCAGGCACGGTGGCTCAAGCCTGTAATCCCAGCACTTTGGGAGGCCGAGGCGGGTAGATCACGAGGTCAAGAGATCGAGACCATCCTGGTCAACATGGTGAAACCCCGTCTCTACTAAAAATACAAAAAATTAGCTGGGCATGGTGGCGCGTGCCTGTAATCCCAGCTCTCAGGAGGCTGAGGCAGGAGAATTGCCTGAACCCAGGAGGCAGAGGTTGCAGTGAGCCGAGATCGCACCATTGCATTCCAGCCTGGGTAACAACAGCGAAACTCCGTCTCAAAAAAAAAAAAAAAAAAATTAAAAAAAAAAAAAGAAGGCCAATATGACTGACACTTAGTGAGAAAAGGGGAAAGTGGTAGAAGATGAAGTTGGAGAAGAGGGCAGGAACAAATTGTCCAGACTTTTCATACAGGTACAAAAATAGCCATAGCATAAGAAGAATATAAATATACTGATATCAACATATGAATGGAGAAAAGCTCTACCACAACTCATCCTCATCCCACCCGCTCCACCAAAGAAATAAAGATAAAAGTCACGGACTTGTTTTGGGCTACTACTAAAAAAAAAAAATCACTGACTACTGCCAACCCTCAAAACAATTTTCCCCTAAAGCAAAGATTATACAGAGAACATAAACGCACACAGCCAAGCCATCCTTAAGTTTATGTACTCTTATCCTTATATCCCACTTACCCTCACCATTTTACCTGTTTTAGTGGCATCTGCTAGGATTTCCCATCCCTACCTCCTTCCAGTACCCTGCCCCATCCAGGTCCTCCCCTTGCTTTGATCCTTGATCCTAAGAAGCCCATCCAGTCTAGGGGGAAGAGCTCAGTTCATACATTTCTGGAGCACCTATTTTGTGCTAGACACTGCAGTAATTGTTAGAATAAGAATCAGAATAGTCTCTGTTGTCTTCCCACAATCTGTGGGCTACTAGGGTGGGAGGCAGAAGAAGCTATTCTTACTGTTAAGACAAATTGTGAAAAGTACGTTTCTACTATACCAGTTGGCACCCAGTATATCTCCCACACAGAACCAATATGAGTGGTTCATCTAATGGGTAAAAACCCAAAGCCCAAAGATATACAAATGTGCCTATAGTTTGAAACATAAAACTGCTCATTAAAAGAAACAGTAAGCAAAAGAAAATGCAGCACCTTTGCCTGCCACTAACAGATTTCTCAGATGTGCATTGACTTTAATTTCACCCATACAAAATAGTTTTCTGTAGAATATTCGTACTATCTGTGTTTGTCATTAGTTTTAGGGTATTTATTTTACATAAACAATAAAACCAGCAAGTCTACAAAATGCCAACGCATTAAGTAGAGTGACATTTTTTTTAAAAATGCCAATATTAGAGTAAAAACTGAAGAGGACTGTTTCAAAATAAAAAGAGTTCCCACAGTGAAATTATTTATTCAAGCATGGGTAAATAACCCATGCTAAAACTATTAAATGAAAGAACAGTTGTTGAGGAAAAGAATGTTCCCAGTGTGTCCAACTATCACTCCACAGATTACCTCCCAATTGTAATGAAGAAACAAACCTTTAAAATAAAGAAATCCATCGTCAGTCACCAGCTTAACCAAGAGAGCAAATTCAGTTATCAACAACAGCAACAAAATTTAAACTTAAGTGCCTCCTGATGTGATGAAATGAACAGCCCACAGCCTCACCTCTGAAACATCAAAAATGGTTAACATTAATCTAACCAAGACTTGACCTAACTTCCAGTTCAAAACAATTAGAGGCAGGGTGCAGTGGCTCACATCTGTAATCCCAGCACTTTGGGAGGCCAAGGCAGGCAGATCACAAGGTCAGGAGTTCAAGACCAGCCTGACCAATATGGTGAAATCCCATGTCTACTAAAAATACAAAAATTAGCCGGACGTGGTGGCAGGTTCCTGTAGTCCCAGATACTCGGGAGGCTGAGATGGAAGAATCACTTGAACCCAGGAGGTGGAGGCTGAAGCGAGCCAAGATTGTGCCACAGCACTCCAGCCTGGGCAACAAAGCGAGACTCTGTCTAAAATAAAAAATTAGAAGAGAAGAGAAAGAATATTTTTGGAATGATGTGAGTAGCTCCACAGACCTTCTCTTCAGGGATACAACCCTAACTAGTGAAAATTATAAAAAGCTCAACGTCTCTGGAAAATGTCTTAAGCACATGCAACAAACATAAAAACATCTATGCAACAAACAGTACCAAATCTTGGTAGAATCTGTGGCTTTTGAGCCACAAACCCAGCCCTGCCCCACAGGGTGAGGAAGCTCTACTCCAGGGACATATAGCCAAGAACACAGGGCTCTCGCTCACCCTAACTCCCAGCTGAGGGCTACAGTTTCTCCCCAGTATGAGAAATGCTGGTAACCAGCCAGCCAGCATTTCTCATACACCCCAGCTCTATGCTGCAGAAGTTCTACACCAGGCAAACACAGCTAGAGGTCTAGGGCTCTCTTCTTCTACCCAGGTACCACTCCTGGGGCAGAAGCTCTACCACAGGGCAGCAGGCCAAGAAGAGTGAGCCTCAATTGTGCCCACAACAGCTTGTTCAAAGAGCAGAGGTACCACACCACAATAAATAATGTAGCCAACTCAAGTTTGACCATTTGCCACTCAGAAGCCAAAGTATGGCATGGTAAAAGAATCACAGCTTTTACTTAAACGTAAGTAGATGGGAAAACAGCCTAGCTCAAGCCTCAAAGGAACCACCTCAGGTTTTTGGGCTGAGTGAAGGGGTTTAAGGAGAAAAACTTGGTATAAGAAATATACGGCCGGGCGCGGTGGCTCTAGCCTGTAATCCCAGCACTTTGGGAGGCCGAGGCGGGTAGATCATGAGGTCGAGAGATCGAGACCATCCTGGTCAACAAGGTGAAACCCCGTCTCTACTAAAAATACAAAAAGTTAGCTGGGCATGGTGGTGCGTGCCTGTAATCCCAGCTACTTAGGAGGCTGAGGCAGAAGAATTGCCTGAGCCCAGGAGGCGGAGGTTGCGGTGAGCCGAGATCACGCCATTGCACTCCAGCCTGGGTAACAAGAGCGAAACTCCGTCTCAAAAAAAAAAAAGAAATATACAGGAGCAGTGCAGGAAGGTACGGGTCTGCAAGCCTTATTTATTTTACTTTTGTTTGTAAGTCTAGCTCTGTCACCCAGGCTGAAGTGCAGCGGCGCCACCTCAGCTCACTGCAACCTCTGCCTCCGGTTCAAATGATTCCTGTGCCTCAGCCTCCCAAATAGCTGGGATTACAGGCATGCGCCACCATGCCTGGCTAATTTCTGTATTTTTAATAGAACTGGGTTTTCACCATGATGGCCTGGCTGGTCTCGAACTCCTGGTCTAAGGTCATCGGCCCACTGCAACCTCCCAAAGTGCTGGGATTATAGGTATGAGCCACCGTGCCTGGTCTGCATGCCTTGTTTCAATGGCTATCTTGAGTAATCACTGTACCCAGTGGTACAGTTGGCATCATCTTGACTTCAGCCTGGTGGTGGTAGACTATCTGTAACTACTAAGTAGGATGATTCCACAACTGAGTCTCTATGCCTGGTTTGTTTTAAAATTAGCCCCTGGAAGAATCCCTTGAACTCAGGAGGTAAAGGCTGCAGTAAGCTGAGATCACACTACTGCACTCCAGCCTGGGTGACAGAGCAAGACTCCGTCTCAAAAAAAAAAACAGCTCCTGGAATTTCTAAGCAATTACACAATTAGGTAAGTGAGTACTGTGCACAGTTGGGAAAGGGAGGAAAATAAAGAGTTTTAAATACACTGTAAGGCCCAGGTATGGTAGCTCACGCCTGTATTCACAGCACTTTGGGAGGTCAAGGTGAGCACATCACTTGGGATCAGGAGTTTGAGACCAACCCGGCCAACATCGCAAGCCCCATCTCTACTAAAAATAAAAAAAATTTAGCCAGGCATACCATGGGACATGCCTATAGTCCCAGCTACTCAGGAGGCTGAGGCACAAGAATCATTTGAACCCGGGAGGCACAGGTTGCACTGAGGAGAGTGCACTACTGCACTGGAGCCTGGGCGACAGAGGAGACTGTCTCCAAAAATAAAATAAGGCTGGGCACAGTGGCTAACGTGACTCACACCTGTAATCCCAGCACTTTTGGAGGCTGAAGCAGGAGGATCACCTGAGATCAGGAGTTCAAGGCCAGCAGGCCAACATGGTAAAACCCCATCTTTACTAAAATACAAAAATTAACCAGGCATGGTGGCACGCACCTGTAGTCCCAGCTACTTGGGAGGCTGAGGCAGGGGAACTGCTTGAACCCGGGAGGCAGAGGTTGCAGTGAGCTGAGATCAAGCTGCTGTACTCCAGTATGGCGACAGAGCAAGACTCCATTTCAAATTAATTAATTAATTAATTTATTTATTTATTAAGATAAATTGTTAGACTACTTTCTGAGATTAAGGAGCCTGGCATGGTGGTTCACACCTGTACTCACACCCAGCACTTTGGGACGCTGACGCAGGCAGATTGCCTGAGCTCAGAAGTTCCAAGACCAGCTTGAGCAACATGGTAAAAACCCATCTCTACCAAAAATACAAAAAATTAGCCAGGTGAGGTGGCACGCCCCTGTGGTTACAGCTACTTGGGAGGCTGAGGTGGGAGGACTGCTTGAGCCCACAAGACTGAGGCTGCAGTGAGATGAGATTGTGCCACTGTTCTCCAGCCTGGGTGACAGAGGAAGACACTGCCTCAAAAAAAAAAAAAAAAAAAAAAAAAAGATAAAAAGATTAATAAGGCAAAAAAATTTAAATGCATTTTAAATCTGGGATTCTGAGTTACAACAACATTTGGAGACTTTACTACTCCATTTTCAGTAATGGATAGAACTAAGAAAAAGATCAACAAGGAAATAAATACAAGTCTAGAACCACATTAACTCACAAATGAGACCCAACAGACATTTATAGAATACTCCACTCAACAACCTTTTTCTCAAGTACACATGGAACATTCTCCAGGATAGACCATATGCTAGGCCACAAAACAAGCCTCAATAAATTTAGAAGAATTGAAATGATACAAATATGTTCTCATACAAAAACTTCACAAATATGTGGAAATGAAAAAACTCACTCCTATATAACCAACAGCTAAAAGAAATCACAGGGAAATGAGAAAATATTTTGAAATGAATGAAAATGGAGACATGATACACCAAAACTTCTGAGATATAGTCAGAATAGGATCTAGATTACTACTTCTGAGATGTAGATTAGAGAGACGTTTATAGCTGTAAATGCCTATACAGTTCTCTCTCAATATATGAGGGGTATTGGTTTCAGGATCACCCACAGATACCAAAATCCAAGGATGCCCAGGTCCCCTACATAAAATGACATAGTAGTATTTGCATAGCACATGCATATCCTTCCATATACTTTAACTCACCTAGATTACTTACAATGCCTAATATAATGCAAATGCTATATAAATAGTTGCTATACTGTACTTTTTGTTTTATTATTTAACGTTTTTGAAAATTTTCAACATGACATTGGTTAAACCAGCAGGTGCAGAAAGTGCAAATATAGAGAGCTGACTGTATTTTTTTTTTTTTGAGGCGGAGTTTCACTCGTTACCCAGGCTGGAGTGCAATGGCGCGATCTCGGCTCACCGCAACCTCCGCCTCCTGGGTTCAGGCAATTCTCCTACCTCAGCCTCCTGAGTAGCTTGGATTACAGGCACATGCCACCATGCCCAGCTAATTTTTTGTATTTTTAGTAGAGACGGGGTTTCACCATGTTGACCAGGCTGGTCTCGATCTCTTGACCTCGTGATCCACCCGCCTCGGCCTCCCAAAGTGCTGGGATTACAGGCTTGAGCCACCGCGCCCGGCTGTATTTTTTTTTTTTTTAATGAAATATTTTGGCCAGGGGCAGTGGCTCACACCTGTAATCCCAACACTCTGGGATGCCAAGGCTGGAGGATCACTGAGCCCAGGAGTTTTAGACCAGCCTAGTCAACATAGCAAGAACCCGTGGCTACAAAAGTTTTAAATTAGCTGGGCATGATGGCACATACCTATAGGCCCAGGTACTCAGGAAGCTGAGGCAGGAGGATCACTTGTGACCAGGAGGTCCAGGCTACAGTGAGCCATGATTGTGCCACTGCCTTCCAGCCTGGGTGACAGAGCAAGATCCTGTCTCCAAAAAAAAAAAAAATTAAAACTTCACCAAATGACACTATCAAGAAAGTGAAGCTGGCCAGGCACAGTGGTGCACACCTGTAATCACAGCACTTTGGGAGGCCAAGGCGGGTGGATCACGAGGTCAAGAGATCTAGACCATCCTGGCCAACATGGTGAAACCCAGTCTCTTAAAAAAAAAAAAAAAAAGATTCTTAAGACAACCCACAGAATGAGAGAAAATACTCGCCAACCATACATCTGATAAGGGAATTGGATTTAGAATATACAAAGCACTCTTATACAACTCAGTAATAAAAACATAAATAACCCAATTTAAAAACAGGCAAAGGCTTTAAATAGGTGGTTAAAGAAGATACTGAAATGATCCCTAAGTATATGACAAGATGCTCAACATCATTAACAATTAGGGCAACACAAAACAAAACCACAATGAGGCTGGGTGAGGTGGCTCACACCTATAATCCCAGCACCTTGGGAGGCCAAGGTTGAGGGACTGCTTGAGCCTCAGGAGTTCAAGACCAGCCTGGGCAACATGGCAAAACCCCATCTCTATACAAATTAAGGCCGGGTGTGGTGGCTCACGCCTGTAATCCTAGCACTTTGGGATGTCGAGGTGGGTGGATCACCTGAGGTCAGGAGTTCAAGGCCAGCCTGGCCAACATGGTGAAACCCCATCCTATTATTAAAAATTAAAAAAAAAAAACCACAGTGATATCATATCCACTACTACTGCTATAATAAAAAAGATAATGATCTGATCAATGGTGTCCAGCTTTTTTTTTTTTTTTTTTTTTTTTTTTGAGACAGAGTTTCGCTCTTGTTACCCAGGTTGGGGTGCAATGGCGCGATCTCGGCTCACCACAACTTCTGCCTCCTGGGTTCAGGCAATTCTCCTGCCTCAGCCTCCTGAGTAGCTGGGATTACAGGCACGTGCCACCATGCCCAGATAATTTTTTGTATTTTTAGTAGAGACGGGGTTTCACCATGTTGACCAGGATGTTCTCGATCTCTTGACCTCGTGATCCACCCGCCTCGGCCTCCCAAAGTGCTGAGATTACAGGCTTGAGCCACCGCACCCGGCGTCCAGCTTTTTTTAAAAAGATGATGAAGCATAGGTAAGGAGAAACTGCAACCCTCATGCATTGCTAGTGTAAATGTAAAATGGCCACTTTGGAAAAGTCTGGTAGTTACTCAAAATGTTAAACACAGAATAACATATAATGTAGCAATTCTACCTTTGGACATATACTCAAGAGAAATGAGTTTGTCCATACAAAAATTTGTACACAGATGTTCACTGTAGCATTATTCATGATAGCCAAAAACTGATAACAACTCAAATATTCATCATGTGATAAACGGTTAAATAAAATGTGGTATTTCAGCCAGGTGCAGTGGCTCACAAGTATAATCCCAGCACGTTGGGAGGCTGAGGTGGGTGGATCCCCTGAGGTCCAGAGTTTGAGACCAGCCTGGCCAACATGATAAAACTGCATCTCTACTAAAAATACAAAAATCAATCAGACATGGTGCCGTGCACCTGTAATTCCAGCTACACAGGAGACTGAGGCATGAGAATCACTTGAATATGGGAGGCGGAGGTTGCAGTGTGCCAAGATCATACCACTGTGAACTCCAGCCTGGGCCACACAGTGAGACTCTGTCTCAAAAAATTAAATAAATAAAACAAAATGTGGTATTTCCATTCAATAAAGTATTATTTTGCATAAAAAGGAATAAAATCCTGTAACATACTAAAACATGAAAGAGCCTTGAAAACATCACCCCAAGCAGAAGAAGCCAGTCAAATAAAACCACGTTGCATGATTCCATTTATATGAAATATAAAGGACAAGCAATTTTATAAAACAAAAAGTAGATAAGTGGTTGCCTAGGCTAGGGAATTGGCAGAAAATGTAGAGCAACTGCTTATAGGTCACTGTTTCTCTTTGGGATGATGAAAATGTTTTAAAACTGATTGTAATGATGGTTGCACAACTCTGTGAGTATACTAAAAACCTTGAATTGTACACCTTTTTCAGTGGGTGAATTATATGGACTGTGAATTATATAGCTCAATAAAGCTGTTTTTTTTTAAAGTGCTTTGACCATGTAAATATCAAAATCCACAAGAGATGGCCATGCGTGGTGGCTCAAGCCAGTAATTTCAGCACTTTGGGAAGTCTAGGTGGGAGGACAGCGTCACTCCAGGAATTCAAGGCCAGTCTGGGCAACATAGCAAGACCTCAATTCCATTTAAAAAAAATAAAAAACAAGCCGGGCGCGGTGGCTCAAGCCTGTAATCCCAGCACTTTGGGAGGCCGAGGCAGGTGGATCACGAGGTCGAGAGATCGAGACCATCTTGGTCAACATGGTGAAACCCCGTCTCTACTAAAAATACAAAAAATTAGCTGGGCATGGTGGCACATGTCTGTAATCCCAGCTACTCAGGAGGCTGAGGCAGGAGAATTGCCTGAACCCAGGAGGCAGAGGTTGCGGCGAGCCGAGATCGCGCCATTGCACTCCAGCCTGGGTAATAAGAGCAAAACTCCGTCTCAAAAAATAAATAAATAAATAAATAAAATAAAAAATAAAAAAAATAAAAAAAAAAACAAAAAATTTAGCCAGAAGTGGTGGCACAAACCGTCCCAGCTAACTACTCAGGAGGCTCAGCAGGGAGGAACCCAGGAATTTGAGCTTGTAAGTAAGCTAAGACTGTGCCACTGCACTCTAGCCCAGGTGACAGAGTGAGACCCTGTCTCTAAAAAAAATGTATTTTTCAAATTTTTTAAAAATGTGGGCTAGGCATGGTGGCTCATGCCTGTAATTCCAGCACTTTGGGAGGCCGAGATGGGTAGATCACCTGGGGTCGGGAATCCAAGATCAGCCTGACCAAAAGGGAGAAACCCTGCCTCTACCAAAAATACAAAATTAGCCAGGTATGGTGGCACATGCCTGTAATCCCAGCTAGCTGGGAGGTTTGTGCCACCATTCCTGGCTAAATTTTTTGGTTTTTGATTGTGCCACTGCACTGTAGTTCAGGTGACCCTGTCTCTAAAAAACATTTTTTTCCTCTCCTGGCCAAAGGATACAAAAAATTTTTGTAAAAATACAAAAATTACCTGGGCGTGGTGGCGTGTGCCTGTAGTCCCAGCTACACAGGAGGCTGAGGCAGGAGAATCACTTGAACCCAGGAGGTAGAGGTTGCAGTGAGCAAAGATCATGCCACAGCACTCCAGCCTGGCAACAGAGCAAGATTCTGTCTCAAAAAAAAAAAAATTTTTTTTAAATTTTTTAAAAATGTGGGCCAAGCGGCCGGGCGCAGTGGCTCAAGCCTGTAATCCCAGCACTTTGGGAGGCCAAGGCGGGTGGATCACAAGGTCAAGAGATCGAGACCATCCTGGTCAACATGGTGAAACCCCATCTCCACTAAAAATACAAAAAAAAAATTAGCTGGGCATGGTGGTGCGTGCCTGTAATCCCAGCTACTCGGGAGGCCGAGGCAGGAGAATTGCCTGAACCCAGGAGGTGGAGGTTGCGGTGAGCCGAGATCGCACCATTGCACTCCAGCCTGGGTAACAAGAGCGAAACTCCGTCTCAAAAAAAAAAAAAAAAAAAAAAAAATGTGGGCCAGGCATGGTGGCTCATGTCCATAATCCCAGCACTTTGAGAGGCTGAGAATCACTTGAAGCCGAGAGTAGGAGGTTGCAGTAAGCCGAGATCCCACCATTGCACTCCAGCCTGGACAACAAGAGTGTTTTGAAACTTCATCTCAAACAAAAAAAAAAAAAAATTTTTTTTTACTTATATAGGCCAGGCATGGTGGCTCACCCTGTAATATCAGTACTTTAGGAGGTGAAGGTGGGAGGATTACTTGAGCTGAGGAGTTCAAGACCAGCCTCGGCAACATAATAAGACCCTGTCTCTTCAAAAAAAAAAAATGTAGCTATAGTTTCCACAGTATTTGATGTTAACTCGGGGCCAAAAAGATCAAGAAATTAAAGCAAGGTGAAAGAACATAAGACTTTTGGCATAAGACAAAGAGGTCCAAAGATGCTAGTGTGTACTACAACATCTGGATTCAAATGTGTACAGCTGGATTCATTTCAGTTTCTCAGCAGCAGTCTTTGGCAGTTTGAATAAGAAAATACTTCTCTGTGCATGCACTGCAGGTTGTTCAGCATCTCTGTCCCTGCATACTATATGTTATTAACACTTCACAGAGATTAGTTAAAGATGCTTCCATATACTTTCCAAATACCTTCAGCTAAAAGAACCACCAGGGCTACTCATGTTATTCCCTATGACACCAGTCCCCAACCTTTTTAGCACCAGGAACTGGTGTCATGGAAGACAATTTTTTTCACAGATGGGGCGGAGCAGTGGGAGAGTGGTCGAAGGCAGGGGAGAGGATGGTTTCTGGATGAAACTGTTCCACTGCAGATCATCAGGCATTAGTCAGATTCTGATAAGGAATGTGCAACCTAGATCCTTTGCATGTGCAGTTCACAACGGGGTTGAAGCTTTTATGAGGATCTAATGCTGCTGCTGATCTGATAGGAGATGGACCTCAGGTAGTAATGCTTATTCACCCCCAATGCTCAACTCCTGCAGTGTGGCCCAGTTCCTAACAGGCCATGCACTGACTGATACTGGTCCATGGCCTGAGGGCTGCAGACACCTGCCCTATGACACTTCATGCAGACTGTCAAAAACTGGTTTCTTTGGGAGGAAAAAATGCATAACAAAATATATGTGACATCAAAGAGAGGCACTATTTGCTTGCTTTCTCTTCCCTACTCCTAAAACATCAAATCTACTCAAGAGTTTCAAAGGACCTGAACTCTGCTTGGTGTTTCCAAAAAACCTGCAAACTCTTACTTGTTAGAAATGAGTCTGGAGGGAGCGTGGCTCAGGCCTGTAATCCCAGAACTTGAGGAGGCCGGGGCGGGTGGATCACCTGAGGTCAAGCACTCGAGACCAGCCTGGCCAACATGGTGAAACCCTGTCTCTACTAAAAATACAAGAAATGAGCCAGGTATGGTGGTATGTGCCTGTAATCCCAGCTACTTGGGAGGCTGAGGCAGAAGAATCATTTGAACCCAGGAGGCAGAGGTTGCAGTCGGCCGAGATCATGCCACTACACTCCAGCCTAGGCAACAAGAGTGAAACTCCATCTAGAAAATAAAATAAAATAAATTGAATAGTCTGCAGTGCCACCTGATGGTAAGAAGTATAACATTCCGCTGGGTGCGGTGGCTCACACCTATAATCCCAGCACTTTGGGAGGCTGAGGCGGGTGGATTACAATGTCAAGAGATCAAGACCATCCCTGGTGAACATGGTGAAACCCCGTCTCTACTAAAAATATAAAAATTAGCTGGGCATGGTGGCGCACGCCTGTAGTCCCAGCTACTCAGGAGGCTGAGGCAGGAGAATTGCTTGAACCCAGGAAGCGGAGGTTGCGGTGAGCCAAGATCGCGACATTGCACTCCAGCCTGGGTAACAAGGGCGAAATTCCATCTCCAAAAAAAAAAAGAAGTAGTAGATTCCAAAGTGTATGTTCCAAGCATCCTTTCCACTCAAGGAGGGCTGAGGGAAGCAAGGAACTTTAGAATTCTCAGTGACCATTTGGGCAAGACAACCATCTTGACCAAACGTAATAGGGATTACAGAGTTCAAGAGGATAGGGCAAAGAATGCTGAGTTCCTGAGGGAAAGAAATGAATAGGCACCTAGAGAGTAATGCAATGCAAGAAAGATGAGATTCAAAACATAAAAACAAAAACCTCACCCTGAGGCAACATATGACACCTAAGAACTTCTTTACAGCACTGCTTCCACTTCTACAGTTAAATATTTCATCACTCTACCAAAAGAAAATTTGAGGCAAAGACATGAATGTATTTTTGAGTTCTAGTCAAAGTAAATATGAAGCAATTTTTTAAATATAATAATAAAGGCAATGTCTAACATAAAGGAGACTAGGCATACAAGAATAAGGAGACGAGGACTAACTTGTCTGTACATCCTAGTTATCTATAGTAACAGAGACTTGGAAACATGTGTCCATCTTTACTAACTTGTCTGTACATCCTAGTTATCTATAGTAACAGAGACTTGGAAACATGTGTCCATCTTTAGTGAAAGATACATAAAATTTATCTTATCCTTCCCTTGTACAATTTGTTCCCTCTGGCTGGAAAGCTCTGGTCTCTAGATAAAAGCATGTCTTGCTCTTTGATGGCATTCCATTCTGCTCAAGTTGTCCTCTATTTAAAGAGGTCTCCACTAACTGCCAATCTAAAACAGCTCACTCCTCAACCCAGAATCTTTATGTTCCCTATATCCTTCTTAATTTTTCTGCATAATACTATTAACTATATGAATACTCTTCATAGTACTGTACTGTTAATAGCTTACTGCACTGTAAACACATACATTTTAAACTATAAAATATATGTGTTGGCTGGGTGTGATGGCTCATGCCTATAATCTCAGCTATTTGGGAGGGCAAGGTAGGTGGATCACTTGAGGTCAGGAGTTCAAGACCAGCCCGACCAACATAATAAAACCCCGTCTCCACTAAAATTACAAAAATTAGCTGGGCATGGTAGCGAATGCCCATAATCCCAGCTTCTCGGGAGGATATGGCAGAAGAACTGCTTAAACCTGGGAGGCAGAGGTTGCAGTGAGCCAAGATCGCACCACTGCATTCCTCCAGCCTGCGCGGCAAGTAACACTCCATCCCCCCACAAAAAAGTAATAAATAAAATAAAATATATGTGGCTAAAGTACAGACTCCCTTGATTAGTATTTAAAGACCAGAAACTTCAATTTGTTCAAAGCTATATCCTAGTATCTAGAAGAGTACCTGGCACATATGAAAGTGATGAATAAAAACTTGTTAAATAAATGAATTCAATAAATAAATCTCAAGTTCTGCTTATAGTTCATTGTGTAAAGCCACAAAAAGCACTCAAATCTTTGATTTTTCAATCCTACCTGGTCTAACCTCAAATATGTAACATTCCACCTTTTTTTCAGCCCACTAGTAATTCAACTTGCACTCACAGTATTCAATAACGAAGCAGCCTCTACTGGTCAGCCACTACTCTGAGAGACAAAAAATAAGTGAGTCTTTCAATCAAGTCTAAAGAGGAAAAAACACAAACAGCAATTAAAATATAGTATAAAGGCTAAGATAAACTACCACGAAGGGCAGTTAAGAGGAGAACCTAACTAACTCACTCTAGAGAGACTGAAGCTTCCATCCAGGTGCATTAGTGCATGCCTATAATCTCAGCTACTTGGGACTCTGATGCAAAAGGATCACTTGAGGCCAGAAGTTTGAGATCAGCCTGAGCAACACAGCAAGATTGTGTCTTATGTCTTTTAAAGAGATAGAGAATGAGGCTTCCCAGCGGGGAAGAGGGTAGCATTTGAAATAAGCCCCATAAATTGAGTAGGAGTTACTCAAATGAATGCATGTTATAGGGTGTCTGTCAAACAGGTGATGGGTATATTTTAGGCATATAAAGGTCTGAACTTTTAAAGACATCCTAACACTCTTGAGGAATCGTAAATAGTTTACCACGACACAAGAACGTGAGGAAAGTGGTCCAGAATGTGAACAGAAGGTGAAAACAAAAAGTGGGCAACATCCAAATCATTAAGGTCCCTATTTTTTTTTTTTTTTTTTTGAGATGGAGTTTCGCTCTTGTTACCCAGGCTGGAGTGCAATGGCGCAATCTCGGCTCACCGCAACCTCCGCCTCCTAGGTTCAGGCAATTCTCCTGCCTCAGCCTCCTGAGTAGCTGGGATTACAGGCACGCACCACCATGCCCAGCTAATTTTTTGTATTTTTAGTAGAGATGGGGTTTCACCATGTTGACCAGGATGGTCTCGATCTCTTGACCTCGTGATCCACCCGCCTCAGCCTCCCAAAGCGCTGCAATTACAGGTGTGAGCCACTGCACCGGGCCTAAGGTCCTTAGTCCCAAAACTACATACTTTGGATTTTAATCTGAAGGTGTGCACGAAAGGAACGCAGAACACCAACACAATCTGTCTTGAGTAAAAGGCAGGGTGGAGAGGAATGGTCTGCATGCTTGGAAACAAAGAGTCAATTTACAAAGTTTACACAAAAGTCCAGATGATAAATGATAATCTGAGCCAGTGTAGTAGCAGTAGGGAAAAAGAAGTAGATGAAAGAATTGAAACAAGATTTGATAAATAAGTAAACAGTTGAAGGCCAGGCGCAGTGGCTCACGCCTGTAATCCCAGCACTTTGGGAGGCCTAGGCCTGAAGTCAAGAGTAAAGAATTGAAACAAGATTTGATAAGTAAATAGTTGAAGGTCGGGAGCAGTAGCTTACGCCTGTAATCCTAGCACTTTGGGAGACCTCGTCTCAGGTCTGGAGTTGGAGACCAGCCTGATCAACATGGAGAAACCCCATGTCTACTAAAAATACAAAATTAGCCAGGCGTGGTGGCATATGCATATAATCCAGCTACTTGGGAGGCAGAGGCAAAAGCCAGGAGCACACCACTGCACTCCAGTCTAGGAGACAAGAGCGGGGGGAAAAATAAAGAAAGAAAGAAAAAGAGACAGCAGCAATGCATGTACACACAGGGATGACCATGAGAAGAGGCAGCAAGAAGGTGGCCATCTGCAAGCCAAGGATGGAGGTCTTACAGGAAATCAATCTAATCTGAACCTTGATCTTGGACTTCCACCCTCCAGAAACCCCATCTCTACTAAAAATACAAAATTAGCTGGGCGTAGTGTCACATGCCTGTAATCACAGCTACTCAGGAGGCTGAGGCAGGAGAATCATTTGAGCCCAGGAGGCAGAGGTTGCAGTGAGCCTAGATCGCACCATTGCACTCCAGCCTGGGCAACAAGAGGGAAACTCCATCTGAAAAAAAAACAAAAAAAGAAAGAGTAAAAAGGGGACCTGTTATTCCATCACTTTGGGAGGCCAAGGTAGACGGCTAACCTGAGGTCAGGAGTTCAAGACCAGTATGGCTGAAATGGTGAAACCCTGTCTCTACTAAAAATATAAAAATTAGCCAAGTGTGGTGGCAGGCACCTGTAATCCCAGCTATTCAGGAGGCTGAGGCAGGAGGAGAATCGCTTGAACCCCAGAGGCAGAGCTTGTAGTGAGCAGAGATCGCACCACTGCACTGCAGCATGGGTGACAGCGAGACCCCATCTCAAACAACAACAACAACAACAACAACAACAACAAAAGTACAGCAAGACCCCGTCTCAAACAATAATGACAACAAAATAAAGAGGGAAGGTGGTTGGCCAGGTGCGGTGGCTCACACCCGTAATCCCAGCATTTTGGGAGGCCGAGGCAGGCAGATCACCTGAGGTGGAGAGTTCAAGACCAGCCTGACCAACACGGAGAAACCCAATCTCTACTAAAAATACAAAAAATTAGCAGGGCGTGGTGGTAGCCTGTAATCGCAGCTACTCAGGAAGTTGAGGCAGGAGAATCTCTTGAACCTGGGAGGTGGAGGTTGTGGTGAGGTGGTGAGCCAAGATCATGCCATTGCACTCCAGCCTGGGCAACAAGAGTGAAACTCCACCTCGAGGTGGGGAGAAAAAAGGAGGGAAAGTGGTGGATTAATGCCACCATGATAAACAGGTACAGTAAGCAGGGACACACAGGATTGTTGGGCTGTCTGTCCAGTACCCAGTAAACATTTGTTATTGAATGAACGGCTGTCATTCATGAACGTTAGTCCATTTTTAATATAACAAGCTCTGACCGTAACCAGCAAAAGAAAAACCACTGGAATGAGTCAGAACCTGAGTTATAAATCTAGAGTATGACCTTATGCAAGCCACTTACCTTTCCGGGCCTGTTTCATCAGACTGGATAATCAGCATAAGATTACCTCAGATTAAAGTAAATGATGCTATAAATTTTCATACAGCTTTGTGTATTACCTCAGTGTTCTTCAACTGTTACCAACCAAAGCAGTGCATCTCAAGATTTACTGAACATTTCTTTAATCTAGGTATCTTGTTAAAAATGCAGATTTTGATTGAGCAGCTATAGACTGAGCCTCAGACCATGCATTTCTAACCACAACTTAGGTGTTCATTCAATAACAAACGTTTACTGGGTACTGGAGTAGCAAGGATAAAGAACACTGATGCAACTTAAGCTCTGCAAAGCATTTAATTGTGGACTTATCTGCAATCAGTTTGACAGTCAGAAAACCAAAGACACTACAGACTCACATTTGCACTAAATGTGTTTTGCCATTCCTTAAATGCTCTGAAATTAACAGTCCCCATTTGAAGCTGATAAAGAAAGGAAAAAATATTACCATCAGTAACATTGAATTAGAAGTAAGGTTAAATACATACACACACATAGGTACAAACATGTAACACAAAGGTCAAAATCCAACTAGCAAAACATTCCCTTATCCAAAATTTGAATATTTTTATCACTGGGGAAAAAACTGTTTCTGGAAAAAAATCTTGTGTATTTTAATAGCCACATGCATATAAGGATCATTCTGTATTCTGGTTTGATTCCAAATGTAAATATATTCTAACATAATAAAATCTGAAGCTTAGATTTTCTACTAGTGATCAAATAATCTTTACATATTTGTTTAAAACCTCTAACATATTGCCACAGCCAAATGTGTTTGTCATGAAAATTCTCCTTGGCTTTAGGAAGTGCAACTAGCGCAGAGACCACCCTCCTACCCTGGGACTATAATATATGGCCACAAACCACTACTACATGTAAACTGTTTCTACTGTACCTTGTTCTAGGTTACAGCAGAAACAGAGAAAATACCAGTCCTATCATAACCAATAGGAAAAAATTTTCTAATTTCAACGAAATTTTCCTCAGTGATGAAAGATGTAAAAGGTGTCATGCAATGGATGTCTCCTATAGCAGAGTCACCCTGCCCTTAATATGAAGCTTCTCTACTGAACAGAGAAGTTTGAAATAACATGAAAATGGAGGAAGAAAATTCCTATCCAAGGACGGGGGTGGGAGGGAGCATTATGGCTGCAAACTGCTCTTCCTTACTTCCTTCTGAAGAATCACCAAAATCTGAAGGGCACTACCACACTACAACTGAGCTCATTTCAATTATGGAGGGGAGGAGGTATGCCAACTGCAACCTTGGTACTAGTAGGTAATTTACTATTCCTTGATATTTAGTCAAATCACTTTCAGGTAGGAGTACTTCTCTCATTCACCACCATGTCACAAAATAATAAAGAAAAATGACAAATGCAATGAGCCAAAGTAGTTTTGCTGAATCATAAATACCCCCAAATATAAATCTGCAGGAGTCGCTGAGCTTGAGAATTGGCGGCCATACCTCTTCCATGAAGCTCATCTCTATAAATGGGCAACCACCTTCACTTTTTCATTAAAGGCATTTAAGGGTCTAATGTTTAAAGCTATCACAGTATTGTTATCATCAACAAGGTCGTGTGCGCAGTAATAATGCACAATGGTCTTATATTCGAGATAACTACTTTATCTCAATATTTGCACCAGCTATCCTCCAAGGGCAAATGCATCACCCAGGTCTGCAACCGTGACCACGAAGGGTACCCTCGACTCTGCTCAGCCTAGCATACAGTCCCTCCCACCCCGCACCCTGACTGCTCAGCTACCACGCTATCCACTCCCGGGCTGCCTCGGCCAGCCCCCAGCTCCCCGGGTTCCTAAGGTTACGCAGACAGCCAAGCCTACAGGCCTCCCTTGCCTCGGACTGGTATCCCTCATCTCGCTACTTGTATCCCTCATCTCCCGGTAGCCCCACGTTCCTCCCTCGCCTCTCAGATCTCGGGTGCCCAACTCACTCCCTTCCACTCGCGCGCTCTGTGGCTCTCGGGCCGGGGCCTCACCGTTTGGTTCGGTCGGGAATCGCCCGGCCCTCCCGCTCCCACTTCCCAACACGAAGTGGCGTCGGTTGGTCCCGCGCCCCACGCTGCCAGTCCCCACGCCGCCGCCTACTGATGCCGAAAGCGGCTTCTAGGAACACGCCATGTTTAGCGTCGCGGCTCCAAAAGACGCGGACGCGCGAAAACTACGTCACAGGCGGGCAGCGCGCACGCGACCGGCAAAGGGAGAAGGCGATAGGCTAACGGCGGGAAGAGGAAGGAGGGGCTTTCTCTTCGAACCGAAAGGCGCGGGGTACCCAAATCAGTTGTGTGCGCTTGCGCAATATAAAGAGCCGGAGTCCATACTAGCCGGATCCGTCACCATGGAAACCATAGGTCTGGTTAGCTCCACTCCCGAGGAGCTCAATTATCTCTCTGGCTGATTGAAGCCTCCGTGAGAACCATTTCACCCTTTCTATTCTAGATAACCATTGCGGATCCATCATGGCAGAGAAGAGTTATTTAAAGAGTTATTTACTCCCATCAGTCCACTCACCCTCCGGCAAATATTTATTTTTTAACTTAACCCAAATTGCTGGGCCCTTACTCCTGAGTAATAGCAAGAGTGGAAAAAATTTAAGCGACATAAATCCAGTTCTGCCTGCCTCTGCTAAAAGTTAGCATAGTCACCTAAATTTTCTTATCCTTAAAAAGAGAACTTACCCAGGCGCAGTGGCGCTCACCTGTAGTCCCAGCTATTCCAGAGATTGAGGCAGGAGGAACCCTTGAGCCCAGGAGTTCGAAGCCAGTCTGGAAAATAGAGTTCCTCTCCACACACATACAGCCCCCATTTCAAAAATAATAATGGGTGGGCAAGGTGGCTCAGGCCTGTAATCCCAGCACTTTGGGAGGCTGAGGCGGCCGGGTCACTTGAGGTCAGGAATTCGAGACCAGCCTGGCCAACATGGTGAAACCAATGCCGTAATTAGCCTGGTATGGTGGTGGGCCCCTGTAATCCCAGCTACTCGGAAGGCTGAGACAGGAGAATCGCTTGAACCCGGGAGGCAGAGGTTGCAGTGAGCCTAGATCGGCCACTGCACCCCAGCCTGGCAACAGAGCAAGGCTCCATCTCAAAATAAATAAATAAATGATAAATATTTTTAAACTACAGACTATTTCTTAAAATATATAAAATAATAAAAAGAGAAGTTGTAAGGAAATAGAGTGTTCATAAAGATTAATAATAGAAAACTTCTATTGCTCATTTA
Organism: Saimiri boliviensis; assembly: GCF_048565385.1. Classification (NCBI taxonomy): domain Eukaryota; kingdom Metazoa; phylum Chordata; class Mammalia; order Primates; family Cebidae; genus Saimiri; species Saimiri boliviensis. Next base: position 245,093,143 of record NC_133449.1, read on the forward strand.
AATATTCCAGGTACAGTTTTAAGATCTTTACAGGAATTATCTATTTTAATCTTCAGAACAACCTTTTGAGGTAGGTGTTTTCTTTATGTCTGCTTTACAGTTGAGGAAATTGAAGCACAGAGAAGTCAAGTAACCTGCCTAAGGTTAAAAGCTAGTAAAAGCCCATGTTAGGATTTGAACCAAGCTCTGCATTCCAAGAATGTCAATCACACAAGGGCTGTTTTTGTTTGTTTGTTTGTTTGTTTGTTTTTTGAGACGGAGTTTCGCTCTTGTTACCCAGGCTGGAGTGCAATGGCGCGATCTCGGCTCACCGCAACCTCCGCCTCCTGGGTTCAGGCAATTCTCCTGCCTCAGCCTCCTAAGTAGTTGGGATTACAGGCACGCGCCACCACGCCCAGCTAGTTTTTTGTATTTTTTTTTTTTTTTTAGTAGAGACGGGGTTTCACCATGTTGACCAGGATTCGACCTCGTGATCCACCCGCCTCGGCCTCCCAAAGTGCTGGGATTACAGGCTTGAGCCACCGCGCCCGGCCAACAAGGGCTGTTTTTTAAAGTAAAAAGATAAAATTATTTAAATGACCACCAATAAGATGGATGATAAAATCACAATACATTCATACATAATAAAATTCAAATTGGCCATTTAAAATTATGTTTAAAAAAAGACAATAACAAAAATAAAATTATGTTGAGGTCGGGCACTGTGGCTCACACCTATAAATCCCAGCACTTTGGGAAACTGAGGCAGATGGATCACCTAAGTTAAGAAGTTCAAGACCAGCTTGGCCAACATGGTGAAACCCTGTCTCTAATTTAAAAATACAAAAATTAGCCCATTGTGGTGGCGGGCACCTGTAATCTCAGCTACTTGGGAGGCTGAGACAGGAGAATCACTTGAGGCCAGGAGGTGGAGGTTGCAGCAAGCTGAGATAGAGCCACTGCACTCCAGCCCGGGAGACAGAGTGGCACTAAGTTACAGAGCAAGATTCCTTCTCAAAAATAAATAAATAGGCCGGGCACAGTGTCTCACGCCTGTAATCCCAGCACTTTGGGAGGCTGAGGTATATGGATTGCTGGAGGTCAGGAGATCTAGACCAGGCTGGCCAACGTGATGAAACCCTGTCTCTACTAAAATACAGAACTTAGCCAGGAATGGTGGTAGGAGCCTATAATCCCAGATACTAGGGAGGCCAAAGCAGGACAATTGCTTAAACCCAGGAGGCGGAGGTTGCAGTGAGCCAAGATTGTGCCACTGCACTCCAGCCTGGGTGACAGAGGGAAACTGTCTCAAAAAAAAAAAAAATGTAATTAATATTGGAAATGGGTTTATAATGTCAGGAAAAATCCACACCGAGACAATGGATAACTCAGCAAGGCTAGTTTACTTCCTGCAGAAAGGGTGCAACTCACCAGCAGTCTTGCCACAAGAGCACACCTGAACAAAGGAGACAGGGACATTTATAACTTTCATAACCTGATGCAATCGCCCTACTGCTGTGTCCAGTTTCCACTGGCCAGAAAGGGACCTCACATTCTGTGCTTGGAAATTTCCTAAATATATAAGGAGGAAAGAAAACAAGGAAGAAGACAAGGAAGAAGAGGAAGCTAGTCAGGAGGTCAGGAGGGTTTCCAAATAAGGAGCATGCACAAGGGTTTGGAGCTTGCCCGGTTTCTGTTCAGACATGCTGGAGTGAGTCAAGGTAGCTGATTTAAGATGTAGCTGATTTAGAAAATATACATGGGTATATGTTTATGCTGGCGGATAATGGCCATGGAGAAAGAAATTGTAATACCTTATAATGTAGTCTAAGATATAAACTTTGAAGAACTTTCCCATCGCTCACAATTAATTAAATAAACTAAAATTATCTTGAGTGTATTTGTTGACATGTTATACATTCACAATGCATTCTGAAAAAAGAGGGTTGCAAAACATTACATTCAGAATGTCCCTCTTTTGGAAATAAATAAATGCCAAAATGCTAAGAGTGTTTATCACTAGTTGGATGGGTATTGTGACTATGCTTTATTTTCTTTTCGCTTAACTGTATCTTCTGATTTTATTGAAAGATAGTACTTCTCAAATTTTAAGTATGCATAGAATCACATGAGGATTTTGCTAAAATACAGATCAGGATTCATGTGGTCTGAGGTGAAGCTTGAGGTTCTCCATTTCTAAACAAATTTAGATCTTACGTTTTGTGGTAGGCAGAATAAAAGATGTCCATGTACTAATCCCAAAACTTGTGAGTATGTTACTTTACAGAGCAAAAGGGATTTTTGCCAATGTGACTAAATTATCCAGGATAATCTTACTACAGGAAGATTATCCTGGATTATCCTCTAGGTCCAATGTAATCAGAGGGGTCTTTATAAGAAGGAGACTGAAGTGTCCAAGACACAGTAACAAATATGACAGTATAATCGATGTCAGAGGGATGCCAGGGCCATGAGCCAAGGAATGCAGAAAGCCTATAGACGCTGGAAAAGTCATGGAAATCGATTCTCTCCCACAGTCTCCAGAATAAACTCAGCCATGCAAACAATTTTAGACTTCTAACCTCTGGAACTCTACAATAATAAATACATCTTGTTTTAAGCCACTAAGTTTGTGGTAATTCACTGAAGCAGCAATAAAATACATGCTAAAAAGTTATAGGCTCTCAAATTTGCTACCCTTCATTTATTGTTTCAGCTTGCATAAAATTGGGTCTTTGGCAACTATATATTATAATAAAGCTCATTCAATGTTTATAAGTTAACAGAATTCCTAGAATGATTTTTGTTTAAAATAAATTGAAACAATATGTCTTTCTATAAGGACTGATTATGTAAATTATGGTATGTTTATACAATGGAACATATTTGCTGGTAAAGATGTTGATGTAGCTTTATATTCCTGAATATTAAAAGATGTTCATCAGCCGGGCGTGATGGCTCACGTCTCTAATCTGAGCACTTTAGGAGGCCAAGGCAGGTAGATCACTTGAGGTGGGGAGTTGGAGACCAGCCTGACCAACATGGAGAAACACCAGCTCCACTAAAAACACAAAAAATTAGCTGGGTGTGGTGGCACATGCATGTTATACAAGCTACTTGGGAGGCTGAAGCAGGAAGATTGCTTGAACCTGGGAGGTGAAGGTTGCGGTGAGCCAAGATCTCACCACTGAACTCCAGCCTGGGCAACAAGAGCAAAACTCCATCTCAAAAAAAAAAAAAAAAAAAAAATGTCCATCATATTTAGCCAAGTAAAAATAAGAGGTTAGAAGAGTTTTATATATATCCAATTCACTATAAATGGTAAAATGGAACTTAAGCTTAATCGATATTATGTATACAAAAAGTTTTTTAAAATATACAGCTATTTGTTAATAGATGTGAACTCTAGCTGGTGGTTTTTACTTTCTAAAATATTTTAGCATTATTTAAATGTTTTTGCAGAACAGATGCGGTGGCTCATGCCTGTAATCCTAGCACTTTGGGAGGCCAAGGTAAGAGACTGCTTGAGGACAGGTGTTCGAGATCAGCCTGGGCAACACAGAAAGACCCCGTCTCCATTTTTTTAAAATAGTATTTGCATTGTTTAAGTGTTTTTTCTTTTTTCTTTTTTTAGTGTCTATTAACTGACAAAAGTGTTTTTTAAAAAATCAAAAATAATAAAATTATTTCTAGTTTGGAAAAAGGAACATAAGAATACCTAGTACTAGAAAGTAAAAGATGAAATGGGTATTTTTTTCATATTTTGCTAGTAAGAATGAAAACTGATAAAACTGTTTTAGAAGATAATTTTACATCCTGTAGTCCTAGCATTTTGGGAGGCTGAGGCAGGTGGACTGCCTGATGTTAGGAGTTTGAGACCCGCCTGGGCAACAAGGCAAAACCTCTACTCTACTAAAAATACAAAAAATTAGCTGGGCATGGTGGGGAGGCTGAGGCAAGAGAATTGCTTCAACCGGGAGGTGGAGGTTGTAGTAAGCTGAGATCACAATACTTCACTCCAGCCTAGGCGACAGAATGAGATTCTGTGGAAAAAAAAAAAAAAAATTTTTTTTTTGTATCAAAAGAATCCTGCTGTGTCGCCTAGGCTGGTGGTGAACACCTTGGCCTCTCAAAGTCTTGGGATTACAGGTGTGAGCCACCATTTTCTTTTTCTTTATCTTATTTTTCATTTATTTAATTTTTTTGAGATGGAGTCTCACTCTGTGGCCCAGGCTAGAGTGTAATGTCACCATCTCAGCTCACTGCCACCTCTGCCTCCCGGGTTCAAGCAATTCTCTACCTCAGCCTCCAGAGCAGCTGAGATTACAGGCGTGTGCCACCACGTCTGGCTAATTTTTGTATTTTTAGTAGAGACAGAGTTTCACCATCTTGGCCAGGCTGGTCTTGAGCTCCTGACCTTATGATCTACCCACATCAACCTCCCAAAGTGCTGGGATTACAGGCATGAGCCACCACACTCAGCCCACCATTTTTGTTTTTGGTTGTTTGTTTTAGAGACAGGGTCTCACTATGTTGCCCAGGCTGGAGTGCGGTGGCTATTCACAGGCACAATCCCACTACTGATCAGCATAGGAATTTTGACCTGCTCCATTACTGACCAGGGCCGGTTCACCCCTCCTTAGGCAACCTGGTGGTACCCTGCTCCCGGGAGATCACCATATTGATGCTGAACTTAGTGCAGACACACCATCGGCATAGCGCACTACAGCCCAGAAGTCCTGGATTCAAGCAATCCTCCAGCCTCAGCCTTCTGAGTAGCTGGCACTACAGGCATGCGCCACTGCGCCTGCCATTTTCAAAACATAATATTTGACGCTGGGCACAGTAGCTCACTCCTGTAATCCAGCACTTTGGGAGGCTGAGTTGGAAGGACCACTTGAGGCCAGTTCAAGACCAGCCTGGGCAACACGGTGAAAACCCATCTCTACTAAAAATACAAAAATTAACTGAGCAAGGTGGTGTATGCCTGTCGTTTCAGCTACTCGGGAGGCTGATGTAGGAGGATTTCTTGAGCCCAGAAAGTGGAGGTTGCAGTGAACTGAGATCATGCACTGCACTCCATCCTGGGTGACAGAGTGAGACTGTCTCAAAAAAAAAGCAAAACCAAAAAATCCAAAACCAACAACAACAATAACAGATCACACACAGGGTTTTGTGTCATGTTCATCCTTTTTTTTTTTTTTTTTTAAGACAGAGTCTCACTCTGTCACCCAGGATGGTGCAATCTTGGATCACTACAAATTCTCAGGCTTAAGCAATGCTCCCACCTCAGCCTCCCAAGTAGCTGAGACTACAGGCCTGCACCACCATGCCTGGCTAATTTTTGTATTTTTTTGTAGAGACAGGGTCTCATTTTGTTGCCCAGGCTGATCTCAAACTTCTCAGCTCAAGTGATCTGCCTGCCTTGGCCTCCCAAAGTGCTGGGATTATAGGCATTAGCCACCTCGTCAGGCCATGTTCATCCTATTAACATTTGGCCGTGCCTAGCGCAGTGTAGACTTTTTAGAATTGTGGAATAACAATGATTAATGAAATTAAACATATAGTTGAAGATGCTATTAGGGTATACAAGATTTTTTTCCTGATTTAGAACTACATCAAAGAAAGAAGGGCCTAAGACCAAGGTTTGGGAATGCACTCAATGAATTGCTCAAGAGTTGGCTTTAGTAATGGTAGGAGGAAGTTATTTCTTCAACGAAATAGAATACACACAGATAAATTTAAAACTGAGAGCATTACACTAGCTGGCAAAACAGATGTGGATATCGTGGCCCTGGTACTCACAGTTTAATCAGGTGCACTGTCCTATCACAACGCCCAGTATGTTCTTATTATGGTATTTACAGCGTTTTGGATTTTCTGTCCATCTCTCTCAATAGAATAAACTTTGAGGTAAGTTTCTTATTTAACTTAGAATCCCCAGCAGTGTTTGATACACAGTTGGAGCTCAATAAATGTATATGGAGTGAGTGAATGACGAGGCACAAAAGGAATTTGTTGAATTACTGGTTGGATGAATCAAGTAAGTGTCTAGGATTCACGGGCTGTCTTCTGCACGATAAGCTTCATTCTGTGGGTCTGAGTTTCTCCTGGTTCCCAATTATGTGTCCTTTTGTGGATTATGTACTCCGTAGCTAGACTTTTGCATTTGTTTAAGATATTCTTCTATTCCTAATAGTAGCAACCCTAGCGAAACCAGACGTCAATTCTTTTCCCCAGGGCAAGTAGCGAACAATACATTCCCAGAAAAGAGCCAGCGAATCCCAAATCCCGGGTTTCCCACCCCCGCAAGGTGCGGGGGGGGGGGTGGGGGGGAAGGAGCGAGACACGTGAATACTTCTTTGGACCTCAGCGATCCCAGAACCTGGCCTTCTAAAGCATCCATAGTCTTAATCTCATTATATAACGTAAACCGCCTTCGCAACACCGAGAGCACCACACCAAAACCTCATCCAGCTCTGGCTGGGACAAGGCCTTCAGCTCCAGACTGAGGTGCTCCGTAGGGCGCTGTCTTCTGGGATCTGTAGGCTCCCGCGGTTCGGCTTTCCTCGCTCGGTGACTCCAATTCCCGGCAGCCACTGGGGTCCAAGGTCCGCCCTCTTTCTTGGGGAGGAACCCGTACGAGAGGGGGCGGACCCTTGCGTTTCCGTCGCGTGGGCCGGAATGTTGCAGGCGATGCTGAAATGCGATTCCCACGTGGTGGCTTTCTCTCGCTAGCCCACTTTGGTCGTCCTTGACGTCCTGGGCCTGTGGGCTCGCTTCCTGTCGAGATGCCGAAGGTCAAGTCAGGGGCTGTCGGCCGCCGCCGCGGGCGGCAGGAGCAACACCGGGAGCTCAAGAGCACTGGAGGTGCGGATCCCCTCGAGAAAGCTGGGGTCGGGTCAGGTCTTCCGACAGGACCGAGCCTGGGGTGCGGACCGAGACCTGATCCGCGGAGGCCGGTCAGTACCAGCTCCCGTGAGCGCGGAAGACCGGGCGGGTCACCGAGCCGGCCGCAGGCCCTGCACGTCACCTCTGGCCTCCTTTCCAGCTGGAGGATGAACTTTTATTAAGAGTTTGTCAGTCCTGGCGTGACGTTTCATGGCTCTGGTTGGCGCAGAAATCTTCCCTCTACCCATCCATCTTTCTTCTCTGCGACAGCCTAATATCTCATCTCAGTAGGAAAATTAAGGCTGTTTCGTGTTTTCTTACAGGACTCATGTTCAACACGGGAATTGGGCAGCACATTTTGAAAAATCCTCTCATTATTAACAGCATTATCGATAAGGTGGGTGTGGAAGAGGAAAGGGAGAGAGCTGTTGGTTTATTAATTGTATTCCTATGAATACATAAGCGCAGAAAGTCTGCCTGCCATAAAATAGATGCTCTGTAAATATTTGTTGAATCAAATAATTGTCTAGAATTCACCGGCTGTCTTCTGTATGATAAGCTTTATTCTGTGGGTCTGAGTTACTCCTGGTTCCCAATTGTCTTTTTTTTTTTTTTTTTTTTTTTTTGAGACGGAGTTTCGCTCTTGTTACCCAGGCTGGAGTGCAATGGTGCGATCTCAGCTCACCGCAACCTCCGCCGCCTGGGTTCAGGCAATTCTCCTGCCTCAGCCTCCTGAGTAGCTGGGATTACAGGCACACGCCACCATGCCCAGCTAATTTTTTGTATTTTTAGTAGAGATGGGGTTTCACCATGTTGACCAGGCTGGTCTCGATCACTTGACCTCGTGATCCACCCGCCTCAGCCTCCCAAAGTGCTGGGATTACAGGCTTGAGCCACCGCGCCCGGCTCAATTCTGTGTCTTTTTATGGATTATTTACTTTATAGCTGGACCTTTGTATTTGTTCAAGATAGTTCTTTTTCTTTTTCTTTTCTTTCTTTCTTTTCTTTTTTTTTTTTGACTGAGTTTTGCTCTTGTTGCCCAGGCTGGAGTGCAATCTCAGTTCACTGCAACCTCCGCCTCTAGATTCAAATGATTCTCCTGCCTCAGCCTCCCGAGTAGGGGGGGATTACAGCCATATGCCACCATGCCCGGCTAATTTTTTGTATTTTTAGCAGAGTCGGGGTTTCTCCATGTTGGTAAGGCTGGTCTCGAACTCCGGACCTCAGGTGATCTGCCCACCCCCGCCTCCCACATGCTGGGATTACAGGGGTGAGCCACTGCACCTGTCCTATTTTTCTATTTCTAATCCCCTTTTTGATCACTTTTAGTTTTTATGTACTTCATCTATTTATGTCTAAGCCGCACATTAGAAAGTTTGTTTCCCAGAAGAACATGTAGTATCATGTATAAATTATTTGATGTATTCCAGTGCCACATATAAAGTCCTCGAAGTATTACTCCTGTCTGGGTTATTGATGCTCTCTCATGGTTATGGATGATTGGGTGCTAGGAAATGAAATATACACGGTGCAGAGTACACTTGTGGTTACAAGCAAAGAAAGCAGCCTAGAGCTTTATACAGAAAGAGCATCACATAGTTAAAGATCTTGTCAGGCTTCATGTCATTTGAAAAATGAGAAAAAAAAATGAAGGTTGGTGTACCATTTTAACCTTTTTAGCTCATAGTTTCCTTTGAGCATCTAATGAAAGCTGTGGCCCTAGAATATTATAGCTGTGTACAAACATTCAGTTTTGTGTACAGTTTCTGCTCTTCTGTGTTCTTGAAACCACACATGGGTTGAGAATTGAAAATCCTTATCCAACACGTACAATCCTTTCCCGTTTGAACTTGTTAATATGAACAGAGAAGGTAGCAAGAGGCTATTGTAATATTTCTAGATAGAAAGCAGAATGCCAATCCCAGAATGCCAATCCTGCTTTTCTGACTTCTAAAGTTCAGCAGTATTCCTCCAAGTTAAGAGAGGTCTTAGATTTTCATTGACACCAAATGTTATTGAAGTTTTTTTTTTTTTTTTTTTTTTGAGGCGGAGTTTCACTCTTGTTACCCAGGCTGGAGTGCAATGACGCGATCTCGGCTCACTGCAACCTCTGCCTCCTGGGTTCAAGCAATTCTCCTGCCTCAGCCTCCTGAGTAGCTGGGATTACAGGCACACGCCACCATGCCCAGCTAATTTTTAGTATTTTTAGTAGAGACGGGGTTTCACCATGTTGACCAGGATGGTCTCGATCTGTTGACCTCGTGATCCACCCGCCTCGGCCTCCCAAAGTGCTGGGATTACAGGTTTGAGCCACCGCGCCCTGCTATTGAAGTAATTTTGTTAACCACATAGATCATAAAGAAATCTAAAAGTGGAGTCAGAGTAAAAGCTCTTATTGGAGCACATAAAAGTAAAGATGCTCAGGTGTAAATTAACTTCTGTGTTCTGATGTGCCAGAATAGCTAAAATGGCTGTGCTTGCTTTTAGGCTGCCTTAAGACCAACTGATGTGGTGCTAGAAGTTGGACCTGGAACTGGCAACATGACTGTAAAGTTGTTAGAAAAGGCAAAAAAGGTAAAGGGGATTTAATGTTTGGTATCACAAATGACTACATTAGCAAGCTCAGCTGGTTTATAATCTCAGTATGTTTTAACTAATTGTGGTTATTTTAGTAGTAACTCCTGATCCCTCATTAGGAATTTTGTCTTAGAAAACATGAGATATTTCAGTCAGGAAAACAGAAACCAGATTAGGTATTTCAACAGGGAATTTTTTTTCTTTTTTTTTTTGAGAGGGAGTTTCATTCTGCCGAGGCTGGAGTGCAGTGATGTGATCCCAGCTCACAGCAACTTTTGCCTCCTGGGTTCAAGAGATTCTCCTGCCTCAGCCTCCTGAGTAGCTGAGATTACAGGCATCTGCCACTACACCTGGCTAATTTTTGTATTTTTAGTAGAGATGGGGTTTCACCATATTGGCCAGAGTGGTCTCAAACTTCTGGCCTCAAGTGATCCACCCATCTCAGTATCCCAAAGTTCTGGGATTGGGGCCGAGTGCAGTAGCTCATGCCTGTAATCCCAGCATTTTGGGAGGCTAAGGCGGGAGGATCACAAGGTCAGGAATTCAAGACCAGCCTGATCAACATGGTGAAATGCCATCTCTACTAAAAATACAAAAAAAATTATCTGGGTGTGGTAGCATGAGTCTGTAATCCCAGCTGCTTGGGAGGCTGAGGCAGGAGAATCACTTGAACCCAGGAGGCAGAGGTTGCAGTGAGCCGAGATAGAGCCATTGCACTCTAGCCTGGGCAACAGAGCAAGACTCTGACTCAAAAAACAACAACAAATTGCAGGGATTATGGGCATGAACCACCATGCCCAGCCTCAACAGGGAATTTAGGAAGGAAATACCCAAGCCCTCTCCCTTGTACCCTGGTGCCTTTCACTGGCCAAGTCCAACCAGACGTTGAAAGGTAAGGGAACTGGACTGCATTATCTACAGAACGCAGAGAAAAGTCAATAATAGACCTGGGAGGGCCTTTCTCAGTGGCTCACACCTGTAATCTCAGCATTTTGGGAGGCTGAGGCAGGTGGATGGCTTGAGCCCAGGAGCTCGAGACCAGCCTGGGCGGCATGGTGAAACCCCATCTCTACAAAAAACTATCCTGGTGTGGTGGTGCATGACTGTAGCCTCAGCTACCAGGGAGGCTGGGGTGGGAGGATTACCTGAGCCTAGGAGGTTGAGGCTCCAGTGAGCAATGATCCCACCACTTGACTGTAGCCTGGGTGACAGAATAAGACCCTGTCTCAAAAAATAGTAAATAAAAATAAAAATAAAGATATATTTGGGAGCCAAACAGAATAAGCAGCACATTATTTACCCTGTAAACACAGTCTGCATAGAAGTAGAGCCAGGCACTGTGGCTCACATCTGTAATCCCAGAACTTTGGGAAGCTGGGGCAGGAGGATTGCTTGAAACCATGAGCTTGAGACCAGCCTAGGCAACAAAGTGAGACCCCATTTCTATAAAAAATAAAAAAGAGGCTGGGCATGATGGCTCATGCCTGTAATCCCAGCACTTTGGGAGGCTGAGGTGGGAGGATTGTTTGAGCCCAGGAGTTTAGAGACCAGCCTGGGCAACATAGTGAGACCCGTCTCTATAAAAAATAAAGAAAGAAAATTAGCTTGGTGTGGTGGTACACACCTGTGGTCCCTGTTGCTTGGGAAGGTGGGGTGGGAGGATTGCTTGAGCCCAAGACTTCTAGGCAACAGTGACCTATGATAGTGCTGCTGCACTCCAGCCTGGGTAACAGAGTGAGACCCCATCTCTTAAAAAAAAATGTTTTTAAATAAAAATAAAAGAAGTCAGTGAAACCTCAGCTGAAATTGCAATAAAATTTCAATTTTAGCCTTATTTGACATCCACTTTCATTTACTTGAAAAGTTATCTATGTCATGTATTCTGTATCTCAGCAGATGTAACATACTAATAGTAAGAGCGACTGCATTGTACACTCCTCTCTAACAACACTTACTGTAAGCATGGCCATATGGTATATTTTTACCATCATCTGTTTAATTATAAAGCATAGAGACAGATAAAACTTGGTTCTATGGATTATATGGGTAGAACTCTCACATAATCTGGTTGTCTACTTTTCCGGGTGGTGGTTTTTGTTTGCTTTTTTGAGATGGAGTGTCACTGTTGCCCGGGCTGGGGTGCAGTGACGCAGTCTTGGCTCACTGCACCCTCTACCGCCCGGTTTCAAGCGATTCTCCTGCCTCAGTCTCCCAAGTAGCTGGGATTACAGGTGCCCACCACTACACTCAGCTAATTTTTTGTATTTTTAGTAGAGATGGGGTTTTATCATGTTGGCCAACCTGGTCTCAAACTCCTGACCTCATGATTTGCCTGCCTTGCCCTCCCAAAGTGCTGGCATTATAGGCATGAGGCACTGCACCAGGCTGTATTTGTTATTTGAAGTAGGAGAGTACAGTTGAAGGAATATTGATGGTTGAAATGCAAAAAGAAGACGAACATGTTGGCGGGTGCATCCCAAGGTGGGTGCATCACCTGATGTCAGGAGTTCGAGACCAGCCTGACCAACATAGAGAAACCCCATCTCTACTAAAAATACAAAATTAGCTGGATGTGGTGGTGCATGCCTGTAATCCTAGCCACTCAGGAGGCTGAGGCACGACAATCACTTGAACCTGGGAGGCGGAGTTTACGGTGAGCTGAGATCCCACCATAGCACTCCAGCCTGGACAACAAGAACAAGACTCCGTCTCAAAAAAAAAAAAAAAAAAAAAAGGGAAAATAAGTTTGTTACATAAATCATGTAAGAGTTCCTTTTGGAGCTGGGTGCGGTGGCTCAAGCCTGTAATCCCAGCACTTTGGGAGGCCGAGGCGGGTGGATCACGAGGTCAAGAGATCGAGACCATCCTGGTGAACATGGTGAAACCCCGTCTCTACTAAAAATACAAAAAATTAGCTGGACATGGTGGCGCGTGCCTGTAATCCCAGCTACTCAGGAGGCTGAGGCAGGAGAATTGCCTGAACCCAGGAGGCGGAGGTTACTGTGAGCCGAGATCGCGCCATTGCACTCCAGCCTGGGTAACAAGAGTGAAACTCCGTCTCAAAAAAAAAAAAAACAAAACAAAACAAAAAAAAAAAAAAAGAAGAGTTCCTTTTGGGATAACAATAAGGTATTTATATTCCAATTAAGCTAAATAATTTTTTTTTAAATTAGGTTGTTGCTTGTGAACTTGACCCAAGGCTAGTAGCTGAACTTCACAAAAGAGTTCAGGGCACGTGAGTATACCTAATAGAATTTAAGCGCATTTCAATCTTATGAAACAATATTGTTTTTACATCTCTTCTTTTTTCGTTAGGCCTATGGCCAGCAAACTTCAAGTACTGGTGGGTGATGTGTTGAAAACAGATTTGCCATTCTTTGATGCTTGTGTGGCAAATTTGCCTTATCAGGTATGCCCTCACATTTTCAGGAACATCATATTAAGTGTTTCCCTGATATGTCTTTCCCAGAAATAACTAGTTAATTATCTTACAGATCTCTTCGCCTTTTGTCTTCAAGCTGTTGCTACATCGACCTTTTTTCAGGTTTGTGACAAAAGACTAGAGTTACTGCCAAATTTTAGAAAGACTTACAGTTCAGGTGGTAAACACAGCCAAAAATGAAAGTCAGGTCAGTTGAAAAACTACTGAAGAAGTTTTGTAGAAAATGTTGATTTATATGGAGGTCTTTCTCTCCTTTTAATTGGAGGGAGTATGCTGGAAGCCCTGCTTCTGATACCAGACAGCCTTTCCCTGTTTTTGAATCTTCCTGCCATTAAGCCTAGGTTAGAATTGTTATTACCTTATGTCTAGACAATTGCAGTGGTTTCCTAATGGGTCTCTAGTATGAGAGGTCTTCAAAAGGTTCATGGAAAATGTGTATTATGAAAAAACTATACACAAACTTTTTTACACGAAAGTAAACTCTGTACTAACTGAACAGGATCTAGTTAGTGTGAAGCACTGAGAAGGATAAGACATCAGTTTGAAAAGAGCCCCTATCAGAGCAACATGAATTCTGCTAAAAGTGAAGAACAAACATCCAATTTATGGTGAAGCTTGGTTGGAGGAGTGGTGAAATCACTGATGCGCTACAAAAAGTTTATGGGGACATTGTCCCAAAGAAATCAGCAGTTTACAAATGGATAACTCATTTTAAGAAGGGACGAGATGGGGGCCGGGCGCGGTGGCTGAAGCCTGTAATCCCAGCACTTTGGGAGGCCGAGGCGGGTGGATCACAAGGTTAAGAGATCGAGACCATCCTGGTCAACATGGTGAAACCCCATCTCTACTAAAAATACAAAAAAATTAGTTGGGCATGGTGGTGCGTGCCTGTAATCCCAGCTACTCAGGAGGCTGAGGCAGGAGAATTGCCTGAACCCAGGAGGCGGAGGTTGCGGTGAGCCGAGATCGTGCCACTGCACTCCAGCCTGGAGTTTCGCTAACAAGAGCGAAACTCCATCTCAAAAAAAAAAAAAGAAGGGATGAGACAGTGTTGAAGACGAAGCCTACAGTAGCAGACCATCGACATCAGTTTGTGGGAAAACATTCATCTCATTTGTTCCCTAAGTGATGAAGAACAACATTTTACAGCACAAAACAATAGCCAACACCATAGATATCTGTTGGTTCAGCTTACACAATTCTGACTGCAAAATTAAACAAACTTTCTACTTTATGGATGCCAAAACCATCATACCCTCTCTTCTGAAAGATTTGATGAAAAAAACAAAACAAAAAACATACTCAAATCAGCTGCAGATAAAAGCAGAGCTTCTAGTGAAAATTTTATATAACTGGGATCAAAATCCTGAAACATGGTCGGGCACAATGACTCACGCCTCTAATAGTAGCACTTTGGGAGGCCAAAGCAGGCACATCACTTGAGGTCAGGAAACCGGTCTGTCTAGCATGGTGAAACCTTGTCTCTACTAAAAATATAAAAATTAGCTTGGCATTGTGGTGGGCACCTGTAATCCCAGCTACTCGGAAGGCTGAGGCAGGGGAATCACTTGAACCCAGGAGGTAGAAGTTGCAGTGAGCTGAGATTGCGCCACTGCACTCCATACTCCAGTCTGGGCAACAGAGTGAGACTGTCAAAAAAAAACAACAAAAAAAACCCCCGAGATCCTGAAACATTTATTCAAAGAATTATAACAGGTGAAATATGGCTTTACCAGTGTGATCCTAAAGACAAAGCACAAGGTAATGCCTACCCAGAGGCAGAAGGGGTCCAGTCAAAGCAAACGTAGACCAGTCAAAAGCAAAGGTCACAGCAAATTTTTTTTGGAATGCTCCAGGCGTTTTGCTTGCTGACTTTCTTTAGGACAAAAGAATGATAACATCTGCTTATTACAAGAGTGTTTTGAGAAAGTTAGCTAAAGATGTAGCATAATAACTCCCTGGAAAGCTTCCCCAGAGATTCTCCCACCATAATACTTCCACTCCTTCCTCTCATCAAATGAGGGCAGTTTTTTGAGTTTCAGTGGGAAATGGTTAGCCGTCCACCTTATAGTCCTGATTTGGCTTCTTCTGGCCTATTTTCTTTTTATTTTTTGAGACAGTCTTGCTCTGGCACCCAGGCCGGAGAGCAGTGATGTGATCTGCACTGACTACAGCCTTGACTTCCTGGGCTCAAGCATTCCTCCCACCTCAGCCTCCCAAGTAGCTGAGATTACAGGCATGTGCCACCACACCCAGCTAATTTTTGTATTTTTTTAGAGACTGGTCTCACCATGTTGCCCAGGCTGGTCTTGCGTTCCTGAGCTCAAGCTATCTGCCCACCTCAGTCTCCTCAAATGCTGGGATTATTACAGGCATGAACCACCGTGCCTGGCCCTACTGATTTATTTTCATTTCCTAATCTAAAAAATCTTTAAATGGCACCCTTTTTTCTTCAGTTAATAATGTAAAATAAAGACTCTGGCTAAATTCCCCAGAGCCTCGGTTTTTTTGATATAGACTAAAAGGCTGGAATCATCACTTAAAAAAGTGTCTTGAACTTGATGGAGCTTTTGTTGAATAATAAAGTTTATGGTTTTTTTTTTTGTTTTTTTGTTTTTTTTTGAGACAGGCTGGAGTACAGTGGTGAGATCTCAGCTGACTGTAGCCTCAGCCTCCGTGGGCTGGGCTCATGTGATTCTCCTACCTTAGCCTTCTGAGTAGCTGGGATTACAGGGGTGTACCAGCATGTCTTGCTAATTTTTGTATATTTTTTAGAGACAGGGTCTTATCATGTTGCCCAGGCTGGTCTTAAACTCCTGAGCTCAAGTGATCTGCCAGCCTTGGCCTCCTAAAGTGCTGTGATTATATGTACGTGCTATCATGCCTAGGCTTATTTTTATCTTTTAAATCAATATTCCATGAACTTTGAAGTCACCTTCTTCATTGTATACTAGTGGCTTTCAAACTGCAAGTCAAAAACTGTTTAGTGGTTATAAAATTAATGAATCATGAGCATCCTTTTTCTTTTTTTTTTTTTAAATTAAAATTTTTTTTTTTAAGATGGGGTTTCACCATGTTGGTCAGACTGGTCTTGAACTCCCAACCTCAGGTGATCCGCCCGCCTTGGCCTCCAAAGTGTTTGGATTACAAGTGTGAGCCACCACGCCCAGCAATTTAAAAGAATTTTTAAAAATAAAGATGGGGTTTCACCATGTTGGTCAGGCTGGTCTTGAACTCCCAGCCTCAGGTGATCCACCTGCCTTGGCCTCCAAAGTGCATGGATTACAAGTGTGAGCCACCATGCCCAGCCTTTTTTTTTCTTTTTTAAAATAATGGAATAGAATATATCAGAGGGTAGGGCCAGACGCCATGGCTCACGCCTGTAATTCCAGCACTTTGGGAGGCTGAGGTGGGTAGATCACCTGAGGTCAGGAGTTCAAGAACAGCCTGGCCAGCATGGCAAAACCCTGTCTCTACTAAAAATACAAAAATTAGTTGGGCACGGTGGCACATGCCTGTAATCCCAGCCACTAGTGGGGCTTAGGCAGGAGGATCGCTTGAACTGGGAGGCAGAGGTTGCAGTGAGCTGAGACAACAGAGCGAGACGCTCTCAAAATAATTAAATAAACACACACACACACACACACACACAGAGGCATTTGTGGCTTGGGTTACAGTGCCAAATATATTTTTTAGTATGAATCATTGTCAAAAGTTTGAATGTCAAGTACAGCTTTGAAGATGTTCTGTTCGTTAACCCTTACAAAGTCTCCCCATTGCCTGCTGATTAAAAAAGTCTACATCTTTTGGCTAGGTGTGATGGCTCAGGCCTGTAATCCCAGCACTTTGGGAGGCTAAGGTGGACAGATAACTTGAGGTCAGGGGTTTGAGACCAGCTTGGCTAATGTGGTAAAACCCCGTCTCTACTAAAAATACAAAGCAGGCATGGTGCTATGCACCTTTAATCCCAGACACTCAGGAGGCTGAGGCACGAGAATCACTTGAACCTAGGAGGCAGAGGTAGCAGTGACCGAGATCACTCCATTGCACTCCAGCCTGGGCCACAAGAATGAAACTCCATCTCAAAAAAAAAGTCTATGTCTCCATCTTTTAACCTGGCAAATCAAGGAGACATTGAACATCACAATCTGCCTCTTCAGCGTTACCTCTTCCTTAAAGGTGTTTGCTACCTGATATATTTCTACTGAAACAATTTTGTTTCACTTTTTGTTTTCACTGCAATGAATTTTTTTCACTTTTTGTTTTCATAGAAGAGGTGATGGACTAGTGCTGGTTTGAAATACCTTCTTATTTATTGAGAGATTACATTTGCAAGCTATTTTGGGGTGAGGAGTATAGCCATTATAAAAACAAAGCCTGTGGTTTCATTCTGTGGCAATAAAACAAAGGCTGAAAGTGTTCTCCTACCATATAATCAGCTGCCAGTGCTTTGCTATTTCTCTATCAAGAAAATTCATTGCAGTAAAAATTCATTTATAGTTGACAATGACCATTTTCTTTATTCTTTTCTACTTTCTTTTCAGATGTGCTATACTTATGTTTCAAAGAGAATTTGCCCTCCGACTGGTTGCAAAACCTGGAGATAAGTTATACTGCAGACTCTCAATTAATACACAGCTGTTGGCACGTGTGGACCATCTAATGAAAGTAAGTGAATTTTGTTTCTCTTTTTTCTGAGACATAGTCTTGCTTTGTCACCTAGGCTGCAGTGTAGTGGCTCACTGCACTCTCTGCCTCCCAGACTCAAGCAGTCCTCTCACATCAGTTCCTGAGTAGCTGGGACTAGAGGTGTACATCACCAAGCCCGGCTAATTTTTGTTTTTTTATTCACCTGGGTGCAGGTGGGGTAAGGCCGAAAAGGGCATTAGCCCAGTTTTTGGTATTTAATAGACATAGGGTTTCACTATGTTGCCCAGGTTGGTCTTGAACTCCTGGGCTCAATGATCCATCTGCCTTGGCCTCCCAAAATTCTGGGATTATAGGTGTGAGCCACAGCACCTGGCCAGTGATTATTACTGAAATAATCTAGCTTAACTCATCCTTGAGCATCTAGTTGTGCCTTCTGTGAGGATAGCATCTTTGGTTACTAAAGAAAAGTTGCCTTTGAGAGTACTACTGAAGTACTTTTTCATTAACAGGTTGGAAAGAATAACTTCAGACCACCACCCAAGGTGGAATCCAGCGTTGTAAGAATAGAACCTAAGAATCCACCACCACCCATCAATTTTCAGGTGAGGTTAAAATACTAGCTCATTCACTAAAGGAAAAAAAGAAGTCCAGGCTGGAAGATGTGTGTCTATAGCAGCAGAAAAATATTAAGTCAACCTAAATATCCAAACATAGGGAAATGTTAATTAGGACACATCCCTGTGCTGAAAGAGATGGAATAATTTGATACAAAGTTATGAAGTGAGACCCAGTCTCAAGAAAAAAAAATTAACTAAAACTTGGAAAACAAGGTAAAATAAAAATGGTTGTTTTAAAGTAATATTATGGGTAACATGTTTTAATCATAATTGTTTCTGAGATTTAAAAACAAGAAAGACCACTTCAGGTAAAACCTTACTAGTCATATTAGAGAAAAATATGATTGTGTGTGTGGTCATCTGGTGGTAAATGGAGTGGTTCATCAATAAGTCCTTCAAGGAGGTTTAGGTATGTTACACAAGCCTTATCTGAAGTCATGTCTGTTTTGAATCTTATTTTTGAAAACGATTCTTAGATTTAAATAAATAGTGCCATGTTCTTTGTTTAGATGTGGGACAATTTTGTTTTTCTCCCACCTTCTTTTTTAAGATGGGGTTTCACTATGTTGCCTAGGCTGAACTTGAACTTTTGGTCTCCAGTGATCCTCCCACCTCAGCCTCCTGAGTAGCTGGTACTAAAGGCATGCACCACTGTGCCTGGCTTTATTTTTTCCAATTAAAAAGAAAAATATTGTGATGCTTTGACGCTTGTCAAAAAAAATACTGACGAAAAGACATATTCAGTTAAATGCACCAAACTGCAAAAATCAAGTGTATGTCTTACTTTTACATATGTGTGCCAGCCAGATGAAGATACAGAACATTTTGTTCACTTTAGAAAGTTCCCTTCAATTTCATATATTAAAAGAAAAAATAATACCTAGCAGGCATAGACAAGAACAAGAAGTTTGTAATTTGAAGTAAATATCTATCTTCTATTTCAGGAATGGGATGGTCTAGTTAGGATAACCTTTGTTAGGAAAAACAAGACACTCTCTGCTGCATTTAAGTAAGTATTTCACTGATTTCTAATGTATAAAGGACCAGTGCTCCAGATACTGTGTTAGAATTTGGTCCAAGTGTAAAGATTATGGGTCCGAGGCAAACTTTACCTTTTCAACTATCTTTGGACCTTGGGAGGCAGGAGAACTTAATGAAGTTTGCTGGAGTTGATAGTCAGATAAGGTTTTCTGGTAAAACAGGAAAACACACCCAAACTCTGACCATACATCAGCTCTAGTTTTTTGTTGGAAAAATGAGGTGATGATGGACCCCTTCCACACTTAATGAAGGATATGTGTCATCTTCTTAACCTGGGAAAATGGAACACATCAATTTGGGGTTCAAGGGTAAAAGAGAGGTGAGAGACAGTTTTAGAAGGCTTGGATTTTTTTTTTTTTTTTTTCTAGGGAGTGTTTTGTGGAGGGTCTAGAACTTCTCTAAGAATTTAAGAAGTATTTATCAGGATTTTGCACTTTAAGTATAATAGTGTTTGCTTTATAAGTTTAAATATTCAACAACTTTTAAAATTCCTTAATTTCACCATATGGAACATAGATTTAATGTAATCTAAACTGAAATTATTCAACTAGTTTATATATTATTAAAAGTAGTTTTTAAAAGTATGAAATTATAATAGCTCTGACTTTGAAATAATAACAGTGGCATCACTTCTTTATGCTATAGATCAAGTGCCGTGCAACAACTCTTGGAAAAAAACTATAGAATTCACTGTTCAGTCCATAATATTGTAAGTAGAAAATGTTCCTGCAGTTTCACTGATTTGTTTTTGAATGTCCATTTTTATTCTTGTTGATCTAGCATGAGATTATTTTGTACATTCCATATGATCCTTAAAAGAGATATAATGCGTAACTAGCACAATTTTGACTTGAACTCTGACAGGCCACTGCTGCTGTGTATCCTGTGGAACAGATATGAGCAAGTTTGATTACTCTACCCCAGGTGTCCCCAAACTATGGCCCGCGGGCTGCATGCGGCCATTTATCCGGCCCCCCGCCACACTTCAGGAAGGGGCACCTCTTTCATTGGTGGTCAGTGAGAGCAGCACAGTATGTGGCGGCCCTCCAACGGTCTGAGGGACAGTGAACTGGCCCCCTGTGTAAAAAGTTTGGGGATGCCTGCTCTACCCTGTCCTCTAACTACTGACAGTTGCTTTTAACCATAACAGGATTCAGCTGTTATAGTATCTTCAAAGCTGTAGATATGTGTAGCTTGAAAAACTTAAGATAATTGTATATAATTTACTGTCCTCTGAATTATAACCATCTCTTGTTTTTTGCTCACATAGCAGTTACAAATATAAAGTTATTTTCTTTGTAGTTTTTTAAATACCCAGAAATTGAAATAATTAGAATAAAGTTCACACGCTCAATACAGATTTCTGATTGTGAGCCTCATGCTTATCATTTGTGTAACAATGTCTAATGTGATGTTTGTTAGCTGTTTAGCTTCCAGTTTAAACAGAAAAGACAGATAAAGGCCAATTTTCTTTGTATTTTTAATGACTGAGAACCTATATGGTTTAATGTATCACAATACTAGCTCCATTTTCTCTTTTATAGGCAAAAGGTCATTAGATAATCTGCCTAAGTATAATAGAAAAATAGTAAGCTGGATTAAGAAAAATCTTTGAATAAAATATGTGAATTAAGGGTAAAATCCTTAAAACTCCCAAGGCTTGGGGAGGTCACATCTTTGAGAAAGACGAGGTGGTTAGGTGAAATGTGTTGAAAGGAGTAACAGTTGCTTTAATATTTAGTTTACAGTTTTAATTATTTGTAAAGTCTGAAACTAATAACTATTTCAGAATTTTAAAGAAGAAAAAGGCTAATATATACATGATTACTAATTCAAGGTATTTCAAGTTTTTGTAAATAAAGATCAGCCACTTAACTAATTTGAGATCCAAGTCTTATATAAACAGTCAGGCTTTCCAAACTTTCATTAACAAATACATTAAAGGTGACTATTTTATGACTTACTGAACTAAAAAAAAGAGTCAAAGTGACCTCATTAAAGATATGTCGTTCATTTATTCTGAATCTTATATTGATAGATAATACCAGAAGATTTCAGCATAGCAGATAAAATACAGCAAATCCTAACCAGCACAGGCTTTAGTGACAAACGGGCCCGTTCCATGGACATAGATGACTTCATCAGGTAATTACATTTTTGCTTTCCTAAGTGTTGACATTTCTTTACTGTGACACCTCCAGATTAGAGATTTTAAAGGCTTTTAAGCGGTATAAGGTGCTACCGGGGAGAGTTATTGCATAGCACTTCCATGGCATGGAATAGTATTTGGTGTAAAAGATGGAGGCTACTTAGCTGCAGCAGAATGAACATTTTCTTTAAGAACAGTAGTAAAGAACAGTCCAAGCCAGAAGATTGCCTTTGTGTTAATATGGTGTGCATGTTCCTCCCTTCCCACTCCTTCCTCAACTTTCATTCATAGTCTTAGTCTTAATAACTTATCCCTCCAAAATAGTCCAAAGGTAGAAAAATTGTAATACATGTAACTGGATCTGATTTTTAAAATTTCTTTACTGGGAATAGCTGTTGTTAAATCAATGTTAAGCATACAATAATGTCAGTCACAATCCTACCTGGTTATCTGTTTAGTAATAATACATAGTTACTTTTGTAGCATGAGGCAAGTTCTACACTTCTAAGGTAAAAAGATGTCAAAATTATCTAGGTAATTTAGACAAAAATTTGTTTTGCTTGAATTAAGCAAGTAAGTCTTACAAAAATAAAATAAGGCTTCAATTAATTATTCAGGTAATTACTAACCTCTACTTACTGTTTTTAGTCATTAACATGTTAACTTTCAGAAGTTCTTGCCTATTTAGCCAATTCACTTTTAAAGCTTCCATGTTCTAGAAGCTGAATAAACAATGAGGGTGGATTGTTATAAAAGTCATTAGTTTCACTTTTTCTAAGCTGGAAACACAGTTCTATATAACTAATACAAATGGAGTTTATATTTTATTGGGTGGCTAGCAGTACTACTAAGTCTTTTTGATGTTAATTCTAGGCATTGAATACTATTCATAAGTACCTACTTTGCTTTTTTAGACAATTTATCTGGACCTGTTTCTATGGGTCTGCCTAAAAATAACCTCAGGTCTCAAGTGAAATGTTTTATTTTTTCCTTCATTTTCACTAAATTTCCTCAAAGTTACTGAGCATTTGCAGTTTACTAACTAGAATCTAATAAGTACATAGTTATCTACAGAGAGAAACAATGTGTATTTAATTTGAATATAAATAACAGCTCAAGAGAGGAAGAATGGGCATGTAAGATTGGTCATTCATCTGACTTCTGCCAGTTCCAAACAGCTTCTTGTTCAGTTACCATGTTGAAATGAAACAAGTGCCAATGAGTTCTTAGCCTGGGACAACAAAAGTCCAAGACAATTTTAGTCAAATTAATTATAACATATAGGCTATAATGAAAGAAGCACCAACATGGCATTGTTTTAACCAATATATATCTATCTTATAAATGTAGTCAGACGGTAATGTTTCTTTCTTTTTATGAGACAGAGTCTTGCTCTGTTGCCTAGGCTGGAGTGCAGTGGCACAATCTCAGCTCACTGCAACCTCTGCCTCCCAGGTTCAAGTGATTTTCATGCTTCAGCCTCCCGAGTAGCTGTGATTACAGGCATGTGCTACCACACCTGGCTTTTATATTTTTAGTAGAAATGGGGTTTCACCATGTTGGCCAAGCTGGTCTCAAACTTCTAACTTCAGGTGATCCACCCATCTCAGCCTCCCAGAGTGTTGGGATTACAAGCATGAGCCATTATGCCCAGCCAGTAACATTTCTTTAGTAACTAGCATTAGGAGTGGGTGGGCTCTGTAAGCATGCTGTGTTCATGTTTTTCAGAATTAGTTGTATAGAACTATATACCATTAGGTGCTACAAATTAGCTTTTCAGTACCTTTCCATTTTGATTTCTTTTTTCAGATTGCTACATGGATTCAACGCAGAAGGTATTCATTTTTCCTAGGCATTTGGAAAACAGAATTTTTCAAGGTCAAGGAAAGAAATCTACATTTTTTATATTTGAGAAGATAATGCTTTTGCTTTACTGAGATATTCCTTACTTGACTATTTTTGGTTTAATACTACTACTGCTGTCACCATTTATTATTCTGAATCTTTTAAGTTGGAAAGTTCTAAGTATGCAAGTTTTTTTTTTTTTTTTGGTTTTGGTTTGTTTTTAATATATAACAGAGCAGGTCAAATCTATTAATAATAATCTTCATGTTCAGGAGCCGCAGAGACGCACAACTTTATACTTAAACTTATCATTTCTAACAGTTTATTGTATAAAGATGTTACTCTTCTATTTACTGTGTAATATACTGTGAGGCCTTCTTTAGGTCTTTAGGTCTGTTCCTCCAGTAGTAAAAAAGCTAAAATATGCTTCACTAGTCACACATTCCCCATACCATTTCATGTTATTCACATTCCCCATACCATTTCTTGTTATTCACATGTACAGTAAAACAATTGTTTCTTATTTTTATTTTGCTTCTCTCATTCTCTTCCCTATTTATCCTATACAATGTCTGTTATGATTGCCTACCTCTTTCGCTATCCTGCAGCATCATAGACTTAGGGTTCTGGGTAAGCCCGAGTCTGTTACTGCCACCATGCAGTACCAGGCATATTGAGAAGCTAAACTGGAATGAAATTAATATAAAATTACCTTTATCTTTTTAGTTCTTAGGGAGATAACTAAGCAAAATGTCAAAGGGTTTTGTAAATTGAAACTGGTTTTATGTTTGCTTTCAACTTCAGAAAAACAGCCATTTCCCATAACTACAGGTTACCTGTATTCCTATGATTTCTGGATAACTAAAACTTCCTGTACTTTTTTCATATACCTGGTGCTTAGTTTTAAACTATTTTAAAACTGTCAGATTGAGAATTTCAATAGATGTCATAAACAAGTTTTATTAGCTACTTATGTTTAAATCAATATAATACTAACTGCTGTTAATATACTATAATAAAGAATTATAGTAGCTATTTTTTTCTATAAAAAATTAATAAAAATATCTTTATTGATATTTGGCTTTTTTTTAAAATAACTAACTTAATATTAATAGAAGGAGTGTTTCCAATTAATTTAACAAAGCCAGATTTTGAAATCTGGCTTCAAAATCATATAGTAAATGTTACTATATAATTAAAACAATGCTTGTTCTTAACGTTTAATCCAGAACAAAAGCATCAAGCTGCTTTTTTTAAACAAATATGAAACATACATAAGGGTAGATTTTTTTGTTTAATCTCACAAAATTATTTTGCAAAGTTTACTTGTATCATCTCTATCCTTATAGAAAAAATTTAACATTTAACTTGGCTGTCTCAGGGCATTTCCCTCTACCCCTATAAACGCTGAGTCTTAGTTCCTTTTCTGGCCTTCAGTTTTAACTATCTGTAAAGCTGAAGGACTGTATTATACTACTTCCAAGATCTTTTCTGGTACTAATTTTTAAAATACTGGATCAGAATGAAGCCATCATAGAGTAAGGCAGCATATTTGTCTATAAGGAGACTTTCCAAACATAGTACCCATCCAATGCAAATAATAAATTTGAAGCTAATCTGTTGTGCTTTAAAATGAGCAAAATCACACATCTTTATTGCCCTTTGAAGTTTGGTTAATCTCAAAAACTACCTTTTTAAAACAGCCTCTGCAAGGTCAATTGTAACAGTTCTCCATTATTCCTCTTTCCTTTGAAATAAACACAAATAGAATGTATCTTACAACTGCAAGAAAACCTGAGTCCCTTCCAAAATAAAGGTGATTGTATTGAAGTAAATTATCTCTAAAACTCATTCCATAGACTTCATTTATTAATAAGCATATTGTGAAAATCTACATTTGTTTTAGATTTCATGTTTACAGAGCTTTTCACAATTGTATTAGGATCTTTCACAACTACTCTCCGGGTTTTATGAACAGTAAAGTAAAGAATCTGGCTCATATGACTCTCTATTCATAGCTTCCCTTTGGCTCCTATGAATGAGCTGGTAGTTCCCTGGAGTAAATAAATCAAAACAAGATATCCTTGGGAGATTTTAGTTGTTAATCTACTCCCAGACCCTATCCTGGGAACTGAGGAAAAACTCCTAGAGAGATATATAAAATCTTTTAACAAAATATTTACATGAAAAGTGGCCAGTTTTCTTTCTTAAGAGTAGCAATCTGTAAAAATAAGTGCTGCCATTTAAAAAGTAGCACGCCCTACACCCATGTTATTAGTGAGAATTTGGTGATTCTCACCAAATAATGATGAAGTTTCACATTTGGTACTGGATGGAGCTTGGGTTAGATCTGCCTTTTAAGGCAAAGTCAACTCTTTTGCAGCTTAATTCTTTTTCAGGGGAGTAATGTACTGTCTACACTTGGCTTAAACTAACTTCTATTATGGACTACTTTCAATGTACATGTAAATGTTCATGCATCAGAAGCCAATTTCCTTTAACAGTACACAGAAAAGGTATATTTTAGGGTGCTAATGAACACTTCAAATTAAGTAATCATATTGGTAAGGATCAAATTGCACTATTAGTCTTGTTAATACCACACTGGCACACACACTGCATATATATGTATTTTCCTAAGATAAAACTCTTCTCAGAATTTCATTACTTTTTATTATACACCAACTAGTTTATATTTTAGTTCTTTACAAAGAAAATGCTAAGAAAAATTATAATCACATGTTATATGGTTTTAAATCATAATTCCAGATTTCTTTACATATAAGATGGAATGGTCCAGCAGCTATATCCACTGTCACAGACTTTAGTTCCGTTCAATGATATGGCACATCCTGCAAAATTAACTAGTCACACACAAAAAATGTCTCAAATACAGTAAAAATGTACACACAAAGGTAATTTACAATGACAAGGAATGTAATTTTTCTTGGCTGTGCTTCAGAAATTTAGGGTCAGTAGCCTTAGTCAAGGCACAAAGCAGGAAAAGGTGAGCACAGCTGTCTCTAGGAGTGGGCAAGGTATGTACAATCACTGATGAGGTATGCATGCACGCAAAGGATTTAAAACTGCTCAGTCTCACTATAAAAATTAAACTGAGTTAAAAGGAAATGCTGTGGCTTCCCCCTACTATCTGGCTCTGGATTGAGTCTACAGTCTTACTTCATCATATAGAAATAAAATTGACAGGGATCTCCAAAAGTAAATCACTATTTGCATAAATGAAACAAAATGCTTCATTAATCCCAATTCTTGGTTGTGCCTCCTGGACTAGAAGCATTTTGTAGACAAAAGAGTGTTTCACAAAATTGCAATGTAATTTCAGGTGAAGGACAAAACATTTTCCACAGACACTTTAAAATTTCAAACTTTCAAATGGCCCTTACAGCTGAACTGTTGTATGTTACAGTATTGAGGGTTCTGGGGATCCTTTAGCAGCAAATGCCGGTTTAAAGGGCACGGGGTCTCTTCGGGTTGATTTGCTTGCTGGCTTGTTCCTCTTCTTGTAGAGCTGCACGGAAAGATTTCACTTTATCTTGGAAAAAGAAAAGAGAGGGAATAAGTATTGTGTTACATGCAATAAGAGTTTACAACAGTAACAGTATTTTTCCTTTTGTTCTTTGTTGTCTAGAAACTCAGAACTAAATATAATGTTCAACTATTGCAAAAGTTTTGTTACAGATTTCCAGAAATACCTATTATTATTATTATTTTTTGAGACAGAGTCTCTCTCTGTTGCCTAGGCTGGCGTGCAACAATCTTAGCTCACTGCAACCTTTGCCTCCCAGGTTCAAGCAATTCTCCTGCCTCAGCCTCCCGAGTAGCTGGGATTACAGACAGCATGCCACCACACCCAACAAAAATATAAAACCCTAAAGTTTTATATTTTTAGTAGAGTCGGGGTTTCACCATGTTGGCCAGGCTGGTCTCGAATTCCTGACCTCGTGATCTGTCAGTCCTGGCCTCCCAAAGTGCTGGGATTACAGGCGTTAGCCACCACGCCCAGCCCTCCAATTTCACCTTAGGCTATAAAGATTTAAAATGTATTTGAATTTTTAGAAATTTACATTTTTTCCTCATTGTGAGGAAGGGAGATTATGAAGTAGGGATGACAAAACGAAGTTTTTTTTTTTTAGACGGAGTTTCACTCTTGTTACCCAGGCTGGAGTGCAATGGCGCGATCTCGGCTCACCGCAACCTCCACCTCCTGGGTTCAAGCAATTCTCCTGCCTCAGCCTCCTGAGTAGCTGGGATTACAGGCATGTGCCACCATGCCCAGCTAATTTTTTGTATTTTTAGTAGAGATGGGGTTTCAGCATGTTGACCAGGATGGTCTCGATCTCTTGACCTCGTGATCCACCCACCTCGGCCTCCCAAAGTGCTGGGATTACAGGCTTGAGCCACCGCGCCCAGCTCAAAACGAGGTATTTCTTGCTTTTACACATTCTTTTCAGTCATGTACTGATCTAGAGTCATATAAGAACTAAAAATAGGTTAGTAAATTGTCAGACAAATTATATGCAGCTATGAAGATAAGCCATCTTTCAATAACAGTGGCTCTCAACTGAATGTGATTTTTGGCCCCCAGTGGGCATTTGGTAATGTCTAGAGGCATTTTTGGTTATTTCAACTGGTGTGGTGCTACTGTCATGTAGTAGACAGAGACCAACAATGCTGGTAAATATCGTATAAGATACAGGATAACACTCCTCAACAAAAAACTGCATAGCCCCAAGTGTTGTTAATAGTGCCAAGGTTACAAAACCCTACTCCATAGATTTCAGAAGAAAAAGTTGCAATCTCAACTTTCCTCCCCTTTTTTTGAAGTACAGTGATGTTTAAAAAGTTAACTTTTGAAATTTAGAAATAAATTTAAGGACTTCTGGATTTGGTGCTCTCAAACTGTTATTTTATTTTTTTTTTTTGAGACAGAGTCTTGCTCATTTGCCCAGGCTAGAGTGCAATGGTGCGATCTTGGCTCACTGCAACCTCCTCCCCCCGGGTTCAAGTGATCGTCCTGCCTCACCCTCCTGAGTAGCTGGGCCTACAGGCACATGTCACCATGCCCGGCTAATTTTTGTATTTTTAGTAGAGATGGGATTTCACCATATTAACCAGGCTGGTCTTGAACTCCTGACCTCAGGTGATCTACCTGCCTCGGCCTCCCAAAGTGCTGGGATTATAGGCGCCCAGCCCAAATTGTTCTTATGAATCTCAAATTTATCTCTGAGTGGTTAAAAAAAATTCTAAGGACTGAATAATGCCAATATAGCTGGATAGTAATTTTTTATAAGTTATGGATATGCTTGATATACATGAAATTTGAGAAAAGGAAAGGATGTCAATTAAGTTGAATGCTACAAAGAAAAAATACTAGAGTATATTATGACCTGTCTTCTGAATGGATACAGAAGCTGATAGTAAATTACTGCAAATTAGAAAAATGAAAAAAACAATTTAAATAAAGGCTTGAATATGAACAATATGAGAAATAAATGAAAATTGTAGTTTAATAGTCACTGCAGACTTTACAGAATATGATTTCAAATAACTAACTTTATAACCAGTCAGCAACATGTATGTGCTGAATACCTCAAATCCAAAAATGTGGCAGGGTGCAGTGGCTCACACCTATAATTGCAGCACTCTTTGAGGCCGAGATGGGTGGATCACCTGAGGTCAGGAGTTCAAGACCAGCCAGGCCAATATGGTGAAACACTGTCTACTAAAAATACAAAAATTAGCTAGGTACAGTGGTACACATCTGTAATCCCAGCTACTCGGGAGTCTGAGGCAGGAGAATTGCATGAATAATACAGTATGTCTAGATAGTAATTTCTTAAAAGTTATGGTGGGAGATGGAGGCTGCAGTGAGCTAAGATGGCCACTGCACAAAGTGACAAAGTGAGAAACCGTCTCAAAAACAAAACAAAAAAAACCCTGAAACCTGAAATCCCAAACTTTTGGTATAATGCAAATATTCAAAAATCTGAAATCCAAAACAATCTTGTTTCAAGTTTTCAGATAAGGGATACTCAACTTGTATATACTTCAAAATATCATGTTGTACCTAATACATTTTTAATCTGTCAATTTTTTTTTTTTTGAGACGGAGTTTCGCTCTTGTTACCCAGGCTGGAGTGCAACGGCGCCATCTCGGCTCACCGCAACCTCCGCCTCCTGGGTTCAGGCAATTCTCCTGCCTCAGCCTCCGGAGTAGCTGGGATTACAGGCACGCGCCACCATGCCCAGCTAATTTTTTGCACCTTTAGTAGAGATGGGGTTTCACCATGTTGACCAGGATGGTCTCGATCTCTTAACCTCGTGATCCACCCGCCTCGGCCTCCCAAAGTGCTGGGATTACAGGCTTGAGCCACCGCGCCCGGCTAATCTGTCAATTTTTAATTTTTTTGAGACAGGATCTCACTGTGTTGCTCAAACTAGAGTGCAGTGACATGATCCTAGCTCACTGCAGCCTCAAACTCCTGGGATCAAGTGATCCTCCTTCTTCAGCCTCCTGAGTAGCTGGGACTACAGGCGGGTGCCACCATGCCTGGCTAATTTTAAAAATATTTTTTAGAGACAGGATCTCTATATTGTCCAGGCTGGGATGTCAATTTAAATAAGTAAATAAATTTGAAAGAAAAATAACCGTTCAAACCAACTAACCAACTTCATAAAGGGCCTCCTTAAAAAAATTAAGCAGCTTATTTAACTGCCCCAAACTAGGAATTTACTTCTAGCTTATGTTGGATTGCATGTACACACACATACAGATGCTCACTTACACATAAACAGAGCCAATAGTGTACAAATGCCTAAAAAGTAACACATGAAGTAATGCATAGCTGAAGCTACACAGATAAGCTAACCAAAAAAACAAAAGGACACGGTTTAGTAGGTAACGCATACGCTTCCCTTCATGAATAAGGTATACAGAGTAGTCATCTTGACACTTCATTTAAAAAAAGTGGCACAGAGGCCAAGTGTGGTGGCTCATGCCTGTAATCCCAGCACTATGGGAGGCCAAGGCAGGGGAATTGCTTGAGCCTAGGAGTTTGAGAACAGTGTGCACAACACAGCAACACCCCATCCCTACAAAAAAATAAAAATTAGCTGGGTGTGGTGGCTCGTGCCTGCAGTCCCAGCTACTCGAGGTGGGAGGACTGCTGGAGTACAGGAGATTGAGGCCGCAGTGAGCCATGATCACACCCCTGTGCTCCAGCCTGGGCAAGAGTGAGACCCAAAAAAAGAAAGAAGATAATTCTCATAAGCATCAGCCTATCAAATTAAGATCTGAATAGGTATATAAAATTTATAAATTTGTTAAAGATACATTTTATCTCTTTAAGATGTCTGTCTTAAAATAAGAAAAGAAAGATGACTAGAGAAAACTTGAAATGATATGCCATGACTTTCAGAAAAACCAGAATGGTTAGCTGTCTTTATACCTCCGGAAAGTAGGTGCTAAACAGTGCCCCTAATTTTCACTTCATATGTCCTCTTGCAATATGAAACCCTCTCACTAATACATACCAATATCAATCAGATTTCAAAAATTAAAATGGAAAAAGAATTACCCCGCAGCTCAGTTAAAATGTCTATTTTTTGCTCAAGAATAGCTTCAAGTTGTGTGGCATATGAATCGACATCATAATCTACTTCTTCAGTCATCTCTAAGAGAGCCTTTTCATCTTCTAACCATCGAATAGATTCCTGCAAGGACAAAAATTCGATAATCCAACAAGCCGCTTTGTAAAACAGAAACCAAATTACAATTCTGTTAAATATAATCAAACGTACTTAAGAGAGTATTCTCTAAAATGTCAATAGACATAAAACATCTTTATTCACAGACAGTACAATTAAGAAATACAGTTGACTCTAGAACAACATGGATTTAAACTGTGTGGGTCCACTTATATTTGGATTTTTTTCAATGAAAGTTACACTGAATGTGCCTGCCTCTCCTGCCACCCCTTCTACTTCTTCCACTTCGGCCACCCCTGAGAAAGTGGGTCCAGCCCACCTCTTCCTCCTCAGCCTAATCAATGTGAAGATGATGAGGATGAAAACCTTTATGATGACGCACTTCCACTTAATGAATAGTAAATATGGTTCCCTTCCTTATGATTTTCTTCATACCATTTTCTTTTCTCTAGCTTACTTTGTGTTAAGAATACATTATATAACATATATAACATATATGTAATACAAAAAATGTATTCATAGACATTTATGTTATTGGTAAGGCTTTTGGTCAATAGGCTATTAATAGTTAAGTTTGCAGGGGGTGCTCAAAAGTTATACATATTTTCAACTGCACTGGGGGTCAGTGTCCTTAACACTCTTTAAGTTTTTCAAGGGTCAACTGTATGTCCGTAAAACTTAACACAAAAACATGAAAGATGGGCTGAGCAAGATCATTTCATTTCTCTACTTTTACTCTACTTTGGATGGGAATTTAGTGGAGGGAATGCATCAAATACATCAATATCAAAGAGCAGAGTAAGTCTCAAAACCTCAACAGCTGTTCCTAAAACGGGACGAATATGCCCAATAAAGCTACTGAGCAATTTGATAGGGGCTATGAAGGAAGCCTAGAACCTGACAAATTAACATATCCAGGCCAGGCGCGGTGGCTCAAGCCTGTAATCCCAGCACTTTGGGAGGCCGAGGCGGGTGGATCACAAGGTCGAGAGATCGAGACCAACCTGGTCAACATGGTGAAACCCCGTCTCTACTAAAAATACAAAAAATTAGCTGGGCATGGTGGCGCGTGCCTCTAATCCCAGCTACTCAGGAGGCTGAGGCAGGAGAATGGCCTGAACCCAGGAGGCGGAGGTTGCGGTGAGCCGAGATCACGCCATTGCACTCCAGCCTGGGTAACAAGAGCGAAACTCCGTCTCAAAAAAAAAAAAACCATATCCAATTAGGGACCTACAGTGGTTGGGTCAAGAGGTAAATTTCGGCTGGGCATGGTGGCCCACACCTGTAATCCCAGCACTTTAGGAGGCTGAGGCAGGTGATCACTTGAGGTCAGATGTTCGAGACCAGCCTGATTAACGTGGTAAAACCCTGTCTCTTCTAAAAATACAAATTATTAGCCAGGTGGGGTGACACATGCCTGTAATCCCAGTTACTGGGAGGTTGAGGCAGGAAAATAGCTTGAACCCAGGATACGGGAGGTTGCAGTGACCTGAGATCATGCCACTGCATTATAGCCTGGGCGACAGAGCGAGACTCTGTCTCAAAACAAAACCCAAAACAAGACTACATCATTCTGAATTAAAGAGCTTTTTGGACATAAAAGTTCTTATATGTGGATTTGCTTTTAGGATGCATACAATCTCAATTTTTCAAACATCAATTGACTTTAATGACTAATTATAACTAGACTAGCACCAGACAGAACTGGTTAACTTAGGTATGTATCCTGATTAGGAAACATATATTAATTAGAAAATACAAATATACCAAAAAGAAAAAAAAAAAACAAAAACAAAAAAGAAAATACAAATATACTCCAATTTTTCTTTCTTGTTTTTTGAGATGGAGTTTCACTCTCCTGGCCCAGGCTGGAGTGCAATGGTGTGATCTAGGATCACTGCAACCTCCACCTCCTGGGTTCAAGCAGTTCTCCTGCCTCAACCTCCCGAGTAGCTGGGATTAGCGCTACCATGCCCAGCTAATTTTATATTTTTAGTAGAGTCGGGGTTTCTCCATGTTGGTCAAGCTGGTCTCAAACTTCCGACCTCAGGTAATCTGCCCGCCTTGGCCTCCCAAAGCGCTGGGATTACAGGCATGAGCCACCACACCCAGCCATATACTCCAATTTTTCTTACCTTTTCCTTCAGCTATACACTTAATTTTGGTTTAACAAAACCTTATTTTGGGCCGGGTGCGGTGGCTCAAGCCTGTAATCCCAGCACTTTGGGAGGCCGAGGCGGGTGGATCACGAGGTCGAGAGATCGAGACCATCCTGGTCAACATGGTGAAACCCCGTCTCTACTAAAAGTGCAAAAAATTAGCTGGGCATGGTGGCACGTGCCTGTAATCCCAGCTACTCAGGAGGCTGAGGCAGGAGAATTGCCTGAGCCCAGGAGGCGGAGGTTGCGGTGAGCCGAGATCGCGCCATTGCACTCCAGCCTGGGTAACAAGGGCGAAACTCCATCTCAAAAAAAAAAAAAAACCACAAAAAAAACCTTATTTTGTGAAATGGCAGATTCTAATATAGAGGAATGATATAGGGAATTGTAAAAAGAATACTGGGTTGAAAGTCAGAATACCCAATTTTACCAATAAACAGCTGTAAGACTTTATCTAAAAAATGGCAGAGTGGGAAATGATGGTCTTTATATGACAACTTGTTCCAAAAGGGCACAGATGACAATTTTCTTTTCTTTTTTAAACAGAGATGGGGTTTTGCCATGTTGCCTAGGCTGGTCTTGAACTCCTGGGCTCAAGCAATCCACCCACCCTGCCCTCCTAAAGTGCTGGGATGACATGTGTGTAATTTTCTTAAATTATTAGTGTCCTTTCTCTTCTCAAACAACTGGGCTTCTAGAGAAATTCTCATAATAAGAATTTGACTAAAACTCTATAGAGTTTTTGGTTTTTGACAGGGTCTCACTCTGCCGCCCAGGTTGGAGTGCAGTGGTGCGATCTCAGCTCACTGCAACTTCTGCCTTCTGGATTCAAGGAATCCTCCTACCTCAGCCTCCTAAGTAGCTGGGACTACAGGTGTGCTCTATCATGGCCAGATAATTTTTGTATTTTTTGTAGAGACAGGGTTTCAGCATGTTGCCCAGGCTGGTATTAAATTCCTGGGCTCAAATGATCCACCAGCCTCAGCCTCCCAAAGTGCTAGGATTACAGGCATGAGCCACTGCACCTGGCCAAACTCTAATAGTTTTAATGAATGTGTATCCTAATCTGACATAAAGTGTTCTCTGTCATTTTTGAGCCCTTTATCCAAGTTCTTGAATGATCTAGAGCTGAAGTTCCTTTGGTTAGTGACAAAGATTTCTTCAACATCAAAGAAAAAATACAGGTCAGTAAGGGAGACAGGTACTGCTTTTTTCTCAAGTGTTCATAATACTTCAGGAGGGTTGAGGGCAGCAGAGTGCAAAGCAAGTCAACTGTATAGTCTTCATAAAGATGTACAAATGATATCTTCAATTCCTCAAATATCACCATGATAGGACATTTTCTTGTTTAAAAAAAAGGGGAGCAGAGTATCACATACTAAATACTTTTAACAGGTTGAATGCATAATAGGATGAATGCCTAAGGAGTTACTGCCTAAGGGTGGTGACATAAGGCCCTTCACTCAACTTGCCACTGACAGCTCAGAGCAGTAACTCTCAATCTCATGAAGTAGTCTATCTTTTCTGCAACAACTGATATTTCCTCAACTGCTCCAAAACCCTTCATAAGAGTTTTTCTTAACTGCTATCAAATAAATTGGCCTAACATTTAGAAAGAAGTACTGGTGCAACTCTTCTCTAAAAATGGACAAACGACAAAAACCAATAAAGAGGATGGGAGGTAAACAAAGTAGAATCTTTCACCATGGTGCAAAGAAATGTTATTTGTAGCCCTCATTCATTGTATTCAAAATTTGTCATGCCATATGCCTTATAAATACACATATACATATATATAAATACATATTTTCTTTTTTTTTTTGAGACGGAATTTCGCTCTTGTTACCCAGGCTGGAGTGCAATGGCGCGATCTCGGCTCACCGCAACCTTTGCCTCCTGGGTTCAGGCAATTCTCCTGCCTCAGCTTCCTGAGTAGCTGGGATTACAGGCATGCACCACCATGCCCAGCTAATTTTTTGTATTTTTAGTAGAGATGGGGTTTCACCATGTTGACCAGGATGGTCTCGATCTCTTAACCTCATGATCCACCCGCGTCGGTCTCCCAAAGTGCTGGGATTACAGGCGTGAGCCACCAAGCCCGGCCCATATTTTCTTAAAGAATAGTGTGATATTTAAGGAATTTAAAAAAATTATTTATCTCAAGAAATATTTTGATGAAAAGTCCTGTCTTACTTTACCTGGAACACTGCCCTGTGATCTTCTACAACTTGTTCTTCCATTTCTACCATTTGTGAGACAGCTTCATGGAAAGTAAACAGTTGCGGAGAAACTTCTTCTTCCTTAAAATAAAAATAATTAAGAAATTATGATACAGTGTGTATTTTAAATGTTATAAAAGTAGTTTTTCAATATCATTTACAAAAAGTCATTTAGAAATTGAAGAGACTTGAATGGTGAAGGCTACTGAAATATATGTGAAAGGCAAAACCCACAATTTCTTTCTTTGGGTAAAAATATGCAATTCTCAACAAGACAACTCAATCAGATGAGTAGGGAATAATTTTCACTTAGCCCAAGGTTTATTGCTGAACTACCCTAAAAGAGTGCTCTCTTTTGGAACAGCCCAACTTTTCAAAAATACGTTTATTGCAGGCTGTAAATGTACTGAAATATTTCCTTAGTATTGCTTACTTTTCACTAACAATTTAATTTACATGTGTATCTTGTTTCCTTTTTTAAAAGAGATTGAAGATAACATCTTTAGATGATGTATATTTACCAGTTTTTACAGAAATTTCAATGGACAATTCACAATTTGACTTCATCAACAAAAAACAGATATAGTTGACTCTACAACAATATAGGTTTGAACAGTGCTGGTTCACTTATATCTGGCTTTCAACTGATGCAGACTGAAAATACAGTATTTGAGATATGTGAAATCTTCATATTCAGAGGCCCAACTTTTCATGTTTGCAGGTTCCACGGGGCCAACAGTGGAACCTGAGTATGTGCAATTTGGGTATATTCAGGCAGTCAGGCAGTCCCAGAACAAATTCTCTACGTATAACTGAGGAACAAATACATACGATACATTCATATTTTCATCCTACAGCAAGTCAAAACTTCTCTGATCCCAGGCCATGTTCAGATGATGATTAAAAAAAAAACTGAAAAACAAAAAACTTTGGCCGGGTGTGGTGGCCCACGCCTGTAATCCTAACACGTTGGGAGGCCAAGACAGGTGGATCACTTGAAGTCAGGAGTTTAAAACCAGCTTGGCCATCATGGTGAAACCCGATCTCTACTAAAAATACAAAAAATTAGCTGGCATGATGGTGTGCTCCTGTAATCCCAGGTACGGTACTTGGGAGGCTGAGGCAGGAGAATCATTTGAA
The DNA here is from genome assembly GCF_048565385.1 of Saimiri boliviensis. Taxonomy (NCBI): domain Eukaryota; kingdom Metazoa; phylum Chordata; class Mammalia; order Primates; family Cebidae; genus Saimiri; species Saimiri boliviensis. Next base: position 245,129,580 of record NC_133449.1, read on the forward strand.
CCCTTGAGGGCGGGTTGCAGTAAGTCAAGATTGTGCCATCACACACTCCAGCCTGGTGGACAGAGTGAGACACCATCTCAAAGTAAAACCAAAAAAACTGATCTCTAGAGCATGTCTTAGATGCTGTTCCATTTTCATCTACTTTGTTAAGACAATATAGCAATAAGAATATGTACATATGCACCAATACCTAACTAAAGGCTAATGCTGAGTCATCACAAGATAATGCACCAGAGGTGGCAAAAGTGATAGAAATGCACACTCTCTCAAACATGGAGGCTGCAAAAATTTATGATACCATGCTCCCCCGGATTAGTTCTGGTCGCCTGCCTAACCTCTCCAAATTAAGGCTCTACAGAGGCCCAGCAGATGCAAGAATAAAATGGAAAGATACGCTATAGGGAGTGCTTATCTTGTTCTGGTTTTCCACATCTTTGGGATAGGTAACATCTAGATGCAATGCAGTGTTTGCTTTGAAGAATCTAAAAGCAACTACAATCTCTCTTAAAAATTCTGGACACAAGTGATGGACTGAGACCAGGATCTCATTTTTAGTTTCTATGGTTCAAAGTTTAGAACTATTACTTTGAACTAGGTTTTCCCAGTCTTGGAACTATTGACATTGTATGGGGTAATGTGAGAAGGACAGTCCTGAGCACTGTATGATGTTCAGCAGCATTCCTGGCTCTACCCACTGTATGCTAGCAGCATCACCTCACTAGTGACAACCAAAAATGTCCATACATTTTGCCTTAGGGGGGCCAAACTATTCCTAGTTAAGAACCAGTGCTTTAAGTTCTGCTTTAATAATAGTGATTTGGAACACGGTAACAAAAAGTGGTATGTGTATTTGTTACTCTAGAATATTTTGGACTAAATATCTGCTACAAAGTATTAGAACTAACTAAAGGTATGTTGTTTTCAAAGAATACTGTATTGCAGGTAGCAGTTTAATTGATACAAGGTTTGGTGCTGGAATAAGAAAGATCTAAGTTTCAATCCTGGCTTCAGTACTTACTACTTACAAAATCTTGGTCAAATTATTTAAACCTTAGAATATCAGTTATAAAGTAGGGATAATTACAGTACCTACTACATTGAGTTGTCATGAGATCAGATAATAAATAAAATGCTTAGCAATGTATGTCATTGATTAGTAAGCAACTAATCAATGCTAACTTATAACATGAGAAAATGCCATGATAAGACTTAGTGGGAACAGAATGAAACAAAACTGCATAGAATATGCAGTTGTTCTTTTTTTTTGAGACAGAGTCTCACTCTGTTGCCAGGCACCAAGCTGGAGTGCAGTGGCGCGATCTTGGCTCACTGCAACCTCTGCCTCCTGGATTCAAGCTATTCTCCTGCCTCAGCCTCCCAAGTAGCTGGGACTACAGGCACACGCCACTACACCCAGCTAATTTTTGTATTTTTTAAGTAGAGACGGGGTTTCACCATGTTGGCCAGGATAGTCTTGATCTTTTTACCTCGTGATCCACCCGCCTCGGCCTCCCAAAGTGCCGGGATTACAGGCATGAGCCACTGTGCCTGGCCCAGAATATGCATTTTAAAAACACACCTTTACATCTCACACACAGAACACTCTCAATACATTAAAAGCAATTATGTGACAATGTATTATATATAACTTTTTCTTTCTTTATTCTTTCTGTCCTTATACAATGGGCATATATTTTACCTTTTTTAGTAATTGGGGAATCAAAAATTTAAATTATGAAGTATTATTAAAAATTTTCAGTCATATAGAAAAGCAACCAGATTGGCCGGGCGCGGTGGCTCAAGCCTGTAATCCCAGCACTTTGGGAGGCCGAGGTGGGTGGATCACAAGGTCAAGAGATCGAGACCATCCTGGTCAACATGGTGAAACCCCGTCTCTACTAAAAATACAAAAAATTAGCTGGGCATGGTGGCATGTGCCTGTAATTCCAGCTACTCAGGAGGCTGAGGCAGGAGAATTGCCTGAACCCAGGAGGTGGAGGTTGCGGTGAGCCGAGATCGCGCCATTGCACTCCAGCCTGGGTAACCAGAGCGAAACCCCGTCTCAAAAAAAAAAAAAAAAAAGCAACCAGATTTAACAAATGTTAGCATTTTGCTGTTTGATGTTAATACAGTGAATGCATCCTTTCAATATAGATGCATGGCCGGGCATGGTGGCTCACTCCTGTAATCCTAGCACTTTGGGAGGTCAAGGCAGGCGGATCATGAGGTCAAGAGATTGAGACAATCTTGGCCAACATGGTGAAACCCTGTCTCTACTAAAAATACAAAAATTGGCATGATGGTGTGAGCCTGTAATCCCAGCTACTTGGAAGGATTAAGCAGGAGAATTGCTTGAACCTGAGAGGTGGAAATGGAGGTTGCAGTGAGCTGAGATCACACCACTCCACTCCATCCTGGGCAACAGAGTGAGACTCCATCTCAAAAAAAAGAAAAAAAAACGATGCATATGTCCATAGTTCTTTTGTTTTTAAGCCTTTCTGGGGAGGGGGAGCGGAGGGGATGGAGTCTAACTCTGTTGCCCAGACTGGAGTGCAGTGGCAATATTTTGGCTCATTGCAACTTCTGTCTCCCAGGTTCAAATGATTCTTGTGTCTCAGCCTCCTGAGTAGCTGGGACTACAGGCACATGCCACCACAGTAGGCTAATTTTTATATTGTTAGCAGAGACGGGGTTTCACCACGTTGGCCAGACTGGTCTTGAACTCCTGACCTCGAGTGATCTGCCCACCTTGGCCTCCCAAAGTGCTGGGATTACAGGCATGAGCCACCACGCCTGGCCTGTTTTTAAGCTTTTTAATAAGATATTTATTATATGTATAATTTTAAATGTTGTTTTTCCCTATATTACTTTTAAAATTTCCCAAATTGTAATATCAGCAAAAATCTGAGGGGAAAAAATAAATAAATAGTTTATATTGGGGGCTGGAAACTTCCTTAAAGAGCCAGGTAATACATGTTTTGGGTTTGTAAGCCGCAGTCTCTGTACTGCTGTTATGATATGAAAGCAGCCAGACAACCTTAGGAGAGTAAGCATGGATATGTGCCAATAAAATTTATTTGTAAAAACAGATGGCTGGCCCATAGGCTGTGGTTTGCTGACCCCTGACGTATTTATTCATTTATTTTAAGAGACGAGGTCTTGCTCTGTCACTTAGTCTAGAGTGCAGTGATGGTATGACAGCCCACTGCAGCCCAGAATCCCTCTGTTCAGGCAATCCTCCTGCCTTAGCCTGCCTAGTAGCTAGAACTACAAATACATACCACCACACCTGGCTGATTTTTAAATGTTTTTGTAGAGAAAGGGTCTCATTAAATTGTCTAGGCTGGTCTTGAACTCCTGGCCTCAAGCAGTCCTCTCACCTCAGCCTCCCAAATTGGTGGGATTATAGGCTTGAGCCACCACACCCACAGCCTGACTCCACATTTCAATGATAGTTTTCAGTTAAGTTCTGCTACTGATGAAATGAACTAAGATGATATCATTTACAATTATAGTAAGTCACTCACATTTTGTTCACAAAGAAGTTTTAGATCATCTCTCTGAGGGGAACTCCCCACACCCCACTGTGTCTCTAAGTCATCAATCTGGTTTGGTGGATGGTGCATTATTGGACGAACATCACCAGCAGCAGTTGGATCTACAGTCAATTCTTTCACCCTATAAATACATAAGAGGCATCAAAGTTAAAAACACTCATGCAGAGGAACAAGAAAATACCAACCTATTCAATATACACGCAATTCAGTTTAACATACTAAGATTGATGATGTCACCTTTATAGGTAAAATTTATCTGAAATCTGTAGAAACACATAAATCGTTGTTTAATTTTAGGAAATCTGCTTAGGCAACTTTATGTAATTCATATATTGATTAATTATATCAAATATAATTATTGTGCAAACTAAACGAGAATTAACAAAGTATATAGATTCAGTATTCAAAGAAAAAACTTGTTGCAATTAAAAGTTTTTTTAGCCGGGCACGGTGGCTCAAGCCTGTAATCCCAGCACTTTGGGAGGCCGAGGCGGGTGGATCACGAGGTCAAGAGATCGAGACCATCCTGGTCAACATGGTGAAACCCCGTCTCTACTAAAAATACAAAAAAATTAGCTGGGCATGGTGGCGCGTGCCTGTAATCCCAGCTACTCAGGAGGCTGAGGCAGGAGAATCGCCTGAACCCAGGAGGCAGAGGTTGCGGTGAGCCGAGATCGCGCCATTGCACTCCAGCCTGGGTAACAAGAGTGAAACTCTGTCTCAAAAAAAAAAAAAAAAAAAAAAAAAAAGTTTTTTTAATTTTCAATTTTTTTACTACTGGCTCATCAAAGTTGATGTTATTGCAATTAAATTAGATAAACAGAAAAATGTCAACAATAGCAATTAGACCAATAAATACATCACTGCTGAAACAAAACAAAAATCCTGCAGATTTCTGGTAGTTATCATGCTCAATTAAAATAGCTACATGTAAAATAATTTTATTTGTAATGTATAAAGATTATAAGATTTTAAGTTTTATCATTTTCAAAGTGTTTACTCATTATACTTAAACTTACACATTTGGGAGAGGGTAAACTTTCTTTTCTTTAAAAAAAAAAAAAAAACAACCAATGATTTTTTTTTTTTTAAAGTAGAGACAGGTTTTCACCATATTGGCCAGCCTGGTATCAAATTCTCAACCTCAGGTGATCTACCAGCCTCTGCCTCCCAAAGTGCTGGGATTACAGGCATGAGCCATCATGCCTGGCCAAGAGAGGGTAAACTTCCTATGTCAAGAGGCTCCTTGCAGAGAAGGAAACTTGTAAGATCATACAGAATAAAGGCAAAGTCTTCATTTTAAGCAAGATAATTTATCTTTTAACAATTTATCTTTTAGTGGTAAGTATGCAAAAGTGACATCATCCTTAAAAATATGAGGGAGAAATAGGAAGCCTGAATTCTAAATCAACATTTTAAAGCAAATAGATTAATAAAGGACATAAGAATGCAGATCATGCAGTACAACCACCACCTGCCAAATGAAATGAAAATGAAAACTAAAATGGCTCAGGACAAAAATAGCAAATGAAATGTTTATACAAAGCACAAATCAAAAGAAACTATTAAAATAAACATCTTATTTATAGAATGAAGTAGACCTGGTAATTGAAGGAGAAAAGTCGTCATATTCATAAGAAGGAGAGAGATCAGGGCGACTGCCACTACCCTGTGAGAAGGGAATGTCTGATGGACTAATTCCAAACTCCTTTACTCTGCAGCACCAAAAGAGCAACAAATTAAAAGAAAATGCTCTTGTAAAGACAGCAATGCACATTACACATTTTGATTTAGTATTTACTTTTGTTTAGAAAAGAATATCGATATTGTTGTGACAATGTATTTAGAGTATTATTTTACAAATAACACATTTTAAGACATTTTTGAATCTTTGTTCTATTAATCCCCTGCTCTATAATCCTTAATCTTTCCTTTCTTGTCTATTTTCCTCTTTTCTCATAATCCTTCCTAGACATTTAACTAAATCACCTAAATCTGAAATGCCCCTTTAACTACATGACCACTCAATCTAATTTCCTCATATGGTCAGTACCATGACTATTTGTTTATTAGCATTCAGAGTCTTTGGCATTTTTGCAGTCTTCAAACAGGATACAAGGGAATTAAGTCCTAATCCCTTAAGCCAGGCATCCCCAAACTTTTTACACAGGGGGCCAGTTCACTGTCCCTCAGACCGTTGGAGGGCTGCCACATACTGTGCTCCTCTCACTGACCACCAATGAAAGAGGTGCCCCTTCCTGAAGTGCGGCGGGGGGCCGGATAAATGGCCTCAGGGGGCCGCAGTTTGGGGACACCTGCCTTAAGCCATCCATTATTTATAATGAAGTAACTTCTTTCCTATGATGCATAGGAATATTTCATAGCCAGAATGGCACTGGCTATGAAATATTCTTAGTGTAAATGAGAAAATATCCACTCTATTTTCAGTGGCTGGTGATTCAGATGAAGAACTCTGGTTAAGAACAGCCTTTAGCAATGAAATTTAAAATTGCTTTTGCTAACACCTTTAATAGTTATATTTAACCAAATTATGACTTTTCTCACCCCATCTATGTAATTCATGTCCCCTTTGGGCCAACCTTATTACATACAAATATAAAATATTTATTAAGTACTTCCTATATGTCAGGTATTAGGATTAGTAATTTTTAGGCATTATATTATTTCATCCTTCAACAATCTTTGATTTTATAGATGAGAAACATTTTTTATTCTCAAAAATAAGGTATCCTATCTAAGGTCATTCACTGAGAATGTGGCATAACTGAGGTTAAAACCTAGCCCTGAGTACAAATTCTGTGTTATTTAAACACTTCAATATAATAACCATATTCTTTTATTTTCTTGTGACTTCTCTTAGGTTGAACTAAATGAAATTCCCTTCTTTACAGGTCAAAAACAAGTGTCACTATCTTCATATAAATCAAACTAATATATTTCCTCTACTGACAATCTCTCTAAGCTATTGGTAATAGCTACTGTCAAAGGTTCAATATTGGATTCATCTGCCCTTTATCCTTCAAAGTTTATTAACCATACATGCTGAAAAATCCAAATATCTTTTTCTTGCCTTTTTTCTGTTTTTTTTTTTTTTTTTTTTTTTTTGAGACACAGTCTCACTCTGTCACCAGGCTACAGTTCAATGGCACAATCTTGGCTCACCGCAACCTCCGCCTCCTGGGTTCAAGCTATTCTCCTGCCTCAGCCTCCCAAGTAGTCGGGACTACAGGCATGCACCACCATGCCCAGCTAATTTTTGTATTTTTAGTAGAGGCAGGGTTTCACCATGTTGGCCAGGATGGTCTTGATCTCTTGACCTTGTGATTCGCCCGCCTCGGCCTCCTAAAGTGCTAGGATTACAGGCATGAGACACTGTGCCCGGCCTTTCTTTTTGAGATAAGGTCTCACTGTATCACCTGGGCTATACTGCAGTGGCTCAATCATGGCTCACTACAGCCTTGACCTCCTGGGGTCAAGCGATCCTCCCACCTCAGCCTTTACCTTAATCTCAGCTGGAACTACCAGTGGCATGCCACCACCCCCAGCTATTTTTTTATTTTTTGTAGAGATGGGGTCTTATTATGTTGCTCAGGCTGGTCTCAAACTCCTGGACTCAAATGATCCTCCTGCCTTGGCCTCCCAAAGTATTGGGATTACAGGCATGAAGTATTGTGTCTGGCCTGAAAAATCCAAATTTCTAATACTTACAACTATTTTCACTCCCACCCCATTTCTTATCTTATTTTCACTCCCACCCCATTTCTTATCTAAGTATTTTAATTTAGACACCCTATTAGCTTCATCTACACATTTTTTCCTCTATCCAAAGCTCTCTTGCCCAAGCCAAACTATACTATGTATAAGAATCATATTCTTCAAATGTTACTAAAAGCTCCTCAACACTTTAATCACTCTTCTACCCAAGACCCAATCACTGTAACGTCTTTCATGACCCAAAGATTAAGTATCTCTGCTACAGGATAGAGACCACTGTCTGTTTCTCATATATTCTATACATTTTTTTTCCTTGGGACAACCATTCCTTCTACTCTGAAAGTTTTCCCCTGAATGCTCCTATAAAATATCTTTAATTGCCTGGCTGGGTGCAGTGGCTCACCCCCGCTCTTTGGGTGGCCAAGGCAGGCAGATCACTTAAGGTCAGGAGTTTGAGACCAGCCTGGCCAACATGGCAAAACTCCGTGTCTACTAAAATTACAAAAAAATTAGCTGGGCATGGTGACAGGTGCCTGTAATCCCAGCTACTCAGGAGGCTGAGTCAGGAAAATCGCCTGAACCATGGAGTCAGAGGCTACAGTGAGCTGAGATCAGGCCACTGCACTCCAGCCTGGGTGACACAGCAAGACACTGTCATAAGTAAGTAAGTAAATAAATAAATATTTCTAATTGTCATCTGATTGCAACTGGACCTGTCAACTTAATTACCACCAGTAATGTGTACTGTTAACAAACTATCCCACAATCCCCACAAAAAACTTTGAAAGTATATTATTTTGACTAATATAAGGATATTTTTTTTAAAAAAAACTACTTTGATATCTGTCTAACTGAATTTTTAAGACAGAACTGCTCACTAAAGTAGCCATAGCAATAACAATTGATACACAATATATTTCAGGCACTGTGCTGAACATTTGACATAGGTCCCTCCTCAGAAACAATCCTTTAAGATGGACATGGTCATTAACTCTCCATTCTAAAGATGAGGAAATATGGACAGAGAGAGGTTAGTAACTTTCCTGAGGCTTTGCTACCATCAAGTAGTGAGGAAGGTATTAAATCTATTTCATCCCAAGAAATAACACTTCAATTACTAAGCTATGACTTAAATACAAAAAAAGTTTAAACACTTAAGAGAAATAGTTTCCTAAAAATATGGAAATTTTTACAGCAAAACCATTCATCATTTGCTTTAAAAAAAAAAAAATGGAAATTTTAATGTAATGCCACCTACCCACCACCTCAAAGTATTGGCCTAAATAAAGTCAGGTAGATTTAGTATAAAAGAAAGAAATTCTCTTTGCTGTAAAAAAAAAAAAAAAAAAAAAAAAAAATGAAGCTATTGACTCTTAAAGTCATAAAACATTGGTATCAAGGGAGGTTGAAAATCTTTATTCCAAGAGATTTGGAATAAAATTGAAAAGATTATGTGTCTGATATGGTTAGGCTTTGTGTCTCCACCCAAATCTTATCTTGAATTATAATTTCCATAATCTCCGTGTGTCAAGGGAGAGACCAGGTAGAGGCAACTGAATCATGGGGGGCAATTTCCTCCATGCTGTTCTCGTGATAGTGCGTTCTCACAAGATCTGAATGTTTTATAGAAGGCTCTTCCCACTTTGCTTGGCTCTTCTTCCTGCCACCTTGTGAAGGTTCCTTGCTTCCCCTTCACCTTCCACCATGCTCTAAGTTTCCTGAGGCCTCTGCAGCCATGCTGAACTGTGAGTTAATTAAACCTTCATAATTACCCAGTCTTGGGTATTCCTTCGTAGCAGTGTGAGAACAGATTAATACAGTGTCCTAAATGGTTAGTCATGTTGCAAGTGAGTTACATGATATAATAGTAGGTTAAAACATTTGACTTGGACCTAAGTGAACTAGAGAAACAGCTAGATATAGCATTTTCACAGTATTAGGGAGGAATCTTTTGCAGTCTCAAATCTTAAAAAACAGAGGAGTTTTAATTCTACAACATGGCAAGAATATTCTACACTCTGCTGTTCCTCACCTTTCTCATGAATAATTTTGAAATACGAAGCATTTTAATGATAAAAATCCCACATATAAAAATGTTAATTACCAATATCAGTTAAAACTAACACAGTAAGAATTTGCAGTTAGGAGCTCATAATTCAAACTTTAAAAGAGATTAAATTTAGAAAATACAATATTTCATATTTAGAAATGTTCTATTACTTTTTTTTTTAAAAGACAAGGTCTGCTCAGTTGCCCAGGCTGGAGTGCAGTGGTACAATCACAACTCACTGTAGCCTCAACATCCCTGGTTCAAGCAATCGTCTTGCTTTAGCCCCGAGTGGCTGGGACTACAGATGCGTGCCACCACGCCGGGCTAATTATTAAATTTCCTGTAGAGATGGGGTTTCACCATGTTGCCCATGCTGGTCTCAAATTTCTGGGCCCAAGCAATCTGCCTTCCTGGGCCACCAAAAGCACTGAGATTAAAAGCGTAAGCCACCATGCCTGACCCTATTACATTTTTAAAGAAGTGATTATATCTTAATACCTTTTTACAAAAGCTCAATAGGTTTATACTGTCCAACAGTGTTTACTACCATTAAAAAAATCTCTTTAGTTAAAACAAAAGAAACAAGATGCAAAAAAAATGGGGGGGTTATAGCATTTGTGTAATGTTCAAATACAGCTATCTATGTTACTCAGAGATACATTCATAGGTAGTAAAATAATAATAATAATTATTATTATTTAGAGATGGGGTCTTGCTATGTTGCCCAGGCTGGACTGCAGTGGCTATTCACAGGTGCAATACCACTACTGATCAGCACAGGAGTTTTGACCTGCTCCGTTTCTGACCTGGGCCAGTTCACTCCTCCTTAGGCAACCTGGTGGTCCCCCGCTCCCGGGAGGTCACCATACTGATGCTGAACTTAGTGCAGACACCTGATCGGCATGGAACACTACAGCCCAGAACTCCTGGGCTCAAGCAATCCTCCCACCTCAGCCTCCCAAGTAGCTGGGACTACAGGCATGTGCCACTGCACCCAGCGTAAAATTATTTTTTAAAAAAGAAAAAAAAAAAGCGAGAAAAGTATTGCACAGAAGTTAGGACATGAGTTACGTCAGGATAGAGATAAATGAATAAGGCATGTTATTCAGGATTGTGATCAGGAAGGAGCACATGGGGAACCTTTTGGGGGCCAATAATGCTCTCTTTCCCAAACCAATGACAGGAGTTTTTACTTTATAAGTATACATTTAACTATTCACTTATATTTTAGGTAGTTTTCTATATGCATTATGTATTTTACATTTTAATAAAGGATTAAGAAAATAACATTTCCACAGTGATTAAAACAAAGAAATAGGACAGATACTTTTGTCCAGCAAAATTAAGAGAACTGCTATACTAGAATTAAGAGAACTGCTATACTAGACATGGATTACAAAGAGGACTTTTGTCTCCAGGTTAAAATCACAAATGTAACATTTGAGAAGAGAAATTTAACACTAAATAGTCATTCAAAATAAGAGCAGTGGTAAAGTTACTCAAGGGCAGTGTTAAAAAAATATATATGGATCAAATATAAACATACCCATTATGATTCAAAGTTCCAAAGGCATTTCATGTCTACACAGAATAAACTGCTTTAGTAGTCTATAATGCATTCTGTCCTTCTATCTGTAATAACTCAGTTATCCATTTATGTTTATAAGACTATTAATATGAGTAACAAAACGTAACCCATAGAGAATACCAGAAAGGGCTAGGCGAGGTGGCTCACACCTATAATCCTAGCACTTTGGGAGGCTGAGGCAGGTGGATCACCTGAAATCAGGAATTCAAGACCAGCCTGGCCAACATGATGAAATCCTGCCTCTACTAAAAATACAAAAATTAGCCATGAGTGGTGGTGCATGACTGTGGTCGTAGCCACCCAGGAGGCTGAGGCAAAACAACTGCTTGAACTTGGGAAGCAGAGGTTGCAGTGAGCCAAGATTGTACCCCTTTGCTCCAGATTGGGTAACAGAACAAGACTCTGTCTCAAATAATAAAATGAAATAAATAAAAAGAAATGAACACCGGAAAGAACTATGCTATCACTTCTTACTCAAATCCTAGATTCCCCATATATAGCATTTAATATTATCAAGAATAATCTGCAACATATACCAAAACAATTCAAGAAGTACAAACTGGTCCCTTAATATTCACTTACTTCAGACTCTTAATGTAGTAGGAAGAATCTGCATTATTTAAATGCAGTAAAGTATTAGGAAATAAAACAGTGAAATGGAAACCTTGCTCTAGGATAAAAAGGCCAATTTTACTAAAGTTATCAATCTCTTCCCATATTACATATTCCACTTATTTTTAGAATTTGACAAAATGATTCTACGTATCACCTTAAGTAATAATATGCAAAACATTTCTTTTTGAAAATTGAAAGAACAATGTAGTAAGATATGCCCTATCAGATATTAAATTATACTACATACTGCTTTACTCCCCTCAGATTTCAAAATGGAGAACCATCTCTCATACCTATTTGCATATCTTAATGTATTAAGAGTATTTTCACAGGATGCCATTCCTGGAGAGATTGTGGCAATCTACAGGGGAAAAAAAACCATAAAGGTAAAAAAAATGTTATAAATGACCAAGACAATAATACTGACATACAGCTCATTTAGGTCTAATCTTATCATTGTTATTTAAAAATAAAGACTTATTAATGATATCTCAACTCCAAGATAGTTTGCTTGTATCTATAATCAGATAATAAAGTCTAGTTAAAATACAAACTGAGCAGAAATGGAGGTTAACACCTAGAAGGGAATAGTACTGACAGACCCCCACTCCACTCAACTTTTTTTTTTTTTTTTAACAGCTTTTTGACAGAGGGCAAGCTCTGCTGCTGTCACACAGGGCAACTAAAACTTGATTGAAAACTTGCAGTCTTCAAAAAAAAAAAAAAAAAGAAAAGAAAAGAAAAAAAGAAAACTTGCAGTCTCTCTGGTTAAAAAATTAAAGGATATACTGTGGGAGTGAAGATCACAGCAGCTGAAAAGTGAAGTTTCTCCCAGAAGGGCAAGTTCTACAGAGAGTGTGGTACTCTCCCTTCCGGGACAAACTTTTACATATAAACTGCCCAAATCCCTACATGATTCCTGACCTAGACATACACAAGGCACACTATAGGCAACATAGCTAAGTCTAAAAGGACAAAACAAAGCTTTCAATTCCAGCTATTGTCCAGGAGAGATAAGAGTTCAGGTAATCTTCAGAAGAACTAACAGAATCTAGTCTCTACATTCATTCATAACACACATCCTCTCTATCAGACTGGCAGGGACCACATCTTAAATATCACTGTATCACTCATAATAGAAGGATTCAAATGACTGTCATTAACATATACATTTTCCATAAATATTATGTATTTACTCCTTCAGGATTAAAATAAATAAATAAAAAACATAAACTTACCATGCAGGTACGAGAGTTTTCACCTATGAAAGAATCTCTTAACACCTGAGTGAGTTTACTTGCACGGAAAGGAGTATGAGGTTTATTTCTACCTAAGGCTCTGATGCACTCCTGAAAATTAAGAAACCAAGTCTCACAGATTAGTCTTTCTTATAAAGGGTAATCTTAATTAATGTTATTTTAAAAGCTCTCTCACTATGATTTTAACATTTAAGGTCTGATCAGCTGTGAACATTCTACTAACAGTTTTTGTTTTTGTTTTTGGTTTTTATTTTTATTTTTTTGAGACGAAGTCTCGCTGTCACCCAGGCTAGAGTGCAGTGGTGCAATTTCAGCTCACTGCAACCTTCACCTCCCGGGTTCAAGCGATTCTCCTGCCTCAGCCTCCCAAGTAGCTAGGATTACAGGTGCCCACTACCATACCTGGCTTGTATTTTTAGTAGAGATGGGGTTTCACCATGTTGGCCAGGCTGGTTTCGAACTCCTGACCTCAGGCTATCGCCCTGCCTCGGTCTCCCAAAGTGCTGGGTTTATAGGCGTGAGCCACCGAGCCCGGCCAACAGTTTTAAAGCATAGTGTAGATGTTCCAATAAATGCTAATTCAAGAAAAAAAATGACAACAAAAAAGCCTACTTTATTCTTCCAAGAGATATTTCTAGAAACTACATAGGATAATTGTAAAAAGTTCATTTCTTAACATGGCACTCCAAAGAAAAAAACACAATGCTTTATTATAGTCTTTCCAACCTTTGCTTTTCTACTCAAGGAAAAGATATAATAACCTGGTCTAACTTTTTGAAAGCCATTCCATGTTTTTCTGAGAAACTATTTCTTAGCTTAATTCAGTGGTTCGTTGCCCTCCTCCTAGAAAATATGACTAATTAAGACCCTTTGGAGTCTACCTATGTAGCCTAAGAACTGACCTACCAACTCACATATCCTTTTATCCTGTCTAAAAAGAATAAAGAACGTGTGCAAGGAAAAATTCTGGGTATGATAAAATCACACTGTAAGTTATAAGCATCGGAATTTTGAAAACCTCTCTTTTTATTAGGTAAAACAAGTACTATTATTTGGCAACTTTGTAAAGAAAATTAAAATCAAAAGCAAAAGACCTTTCATGATTAAATACATTTTATTTACCTTGAGTGCTAAAAGGCTTTTATTAATTTCAGCACCTTCAAGCCTAGTTTGCCTGTCCGCACTGGAAGTATCAGCTCCTCTTTCATTTCCAGCCAAATCAATGAGAGAAAATTTGCCATGTAGTTTTCCTTTCCTTCTAAGAATAATCTGAAACACTGCATGGCTCCGAGATGAATGTGCATTTGCAGATGTCTGACCGGATGTTCTACAACGTGATTAAGGACAACTTGATACATAAAAACTTTAATTTACATGTTCAAGTCACATTATTTTCATTAAAACAACAGCATCAACAAACTCCTATTTAGCTAGTTTTCATCTTTTAAATACAGATGAGACACTGAGTTGTAACACTTAAATAGAACCAGATTCATACAATTTAATCTGGCCTATTTTTAAGATATTTGTAATATAGTATCAATATAATTGTCACTCACATTTACATGTTACAAAAGTTTTTATGAACAATGATTTTTCTTCCAAGATGTATTGACAGATAACATCCTTGTTTGTTATGCTACAAGCAAAGTTTCTAAAACTGAAGTTTCCTTTCTTAATCAAAATGAGATTTACCTGCAACTGTTGCCTATGTCAATGAGTTTCAGCACATCTTCAACACATTTGACCTCCCGTTCCTGTAATCCCACAACTTGAACCTGCTGTTTTCCATCTTCTAGAACTCTTAATTTTGTTTTCCTATTTAGTAAGTCAAACACCTATGAAAAATAATATTCAAATTAGAAAACTAGCTTTAAAGTAAAAAAGAGGCTAGGCACAGTGGCTCACGCCTCTAATCCCAGCATTTTGGGAGGCTGAGGTGGAAGGATGGCTTGAGCTCAGGAGTTCAAAATTGGCCTAGACAACATAGTGAAACCTTGTCTATGTTAAAAAAAAAAAAAAAAAATTAGGTGGGCATGGTGGTGCATGCCTATAGTAGCAGGTACTAGGAAGGCTGAGGAAGGAAGCTCACTTGAGCTCAGGAGACTGAACTCCAGCATGGAGCTCCAGCATGGGTGACAGCACAAGACAGCAATTAAAATATTAGTTCTATAAAAATGAGTCACCCAGAGTTTAAAAATTATTTCAGAGATTAAAATAATAATTAGAGTAAGAATTCTCAACCTTGAAGTTGAAAAGTTTCAAAGGACATTTTTTAACAATCTCATAACAAAAACTCTAATATAAAAGTTCTGGCTGGGTGTAGTGGCTCACGCCTGTAATCCCAGCACTTTGGGAGGCTGAGGCAGGTGGATCACAAGGTCAAGAGTTTAAGACCAGGCCGGGCGCGGTGGCTCAAGCCTGTAATCCCAGCACTTTGGGAGGCCGAGGCGGGTGGATCACGAGGTTGAGAGATCGAGACCATCCTGGTCAACAAGGTGAAACCCCGTCTCTACTAAAAATACAAAAAAAAACTAGCTGGGCGTGGTGGCGCGTGCCTGTAATCCCAGCTACTTAGGAGGCTGAGGCAGGAGAATTGCCTGAGCCCAGGAGGCGGAGATTGCGGTGAGCCGAGATCACGCCATTGCACTCCAGCCTGGGTAACAAGAGTGAAACTCCGTCTCAAAAAAAAAAAAAAAAAAAAAGAGTTTAAGACCAGCCTAGCCAATTTAGTGAAACCGCATCTCTACTAAAAATACAAAAAAAAAAGAAATTAGCCAGGCGTGGTGACAGGTGCCTGTAGTGCCAGCTACTTGGGAGGCAGAGGCAGGAGAATCACTTGAACCCAGGAGGTGGAGGCTGCAGTGAGCCGAGATCGTGCCACTGCACTCCAGCCTGGGTGACAAAGCGAGACTCCGTCTTAAAAAAAAAAAAAAAGTTCTAAATACACATAAATTATGGTGGTAAAGGCTGAACAACAATGTGTGTATTTAATGCCACTGAACTTAAAAATAGTGAAAATTGGAAATTTTATTTTATATATATGGCGCCACAGTTTCAATTTAAAAAGTTCCCACTTACCTTTCCACTATAAATTTCAAAGAAGGTTGCATATACTTGAAGTTCTAGCTTCTTATAGTTTGGCTTCTTTAGCATTAAAAAGACATCTCGAGCTGTCAAGAATTTCATATACAGAAAATTGAGATGCAACAAATATTTTCAAAAGGAACTCAAATTTTCTATTTCTAGAAGAATCAGTTAATCTTTACCTAGGATGATAGTATCAATAATAAAAATGAGAACTAAAGTGAATATTAATTTTACAAAAAATAGTGTTAATAGAAGCTACTCTCTGTCACATTCAATAAAAGGGTGCTACATATATATATATATATATATATATATTTAGATTTACAAATAGCATAAAATTACAGGTGGTCATATGAGGTTATTCTCATACTGTATCTAGTAGCTTTTTAAAATTCAGAAATTCAACAATTCATACTAATCTCCAACAATGGGCTAGAATACACTGATAAATATAATCAAGATTTCTGCCCCCTCAAAATCAATCTTACAGTTCTTTTATTTTATTTTATTTTTTTTGAGACAGTCTTGCTCTGTCGCCCAGGCTGGAGTGCAGTGGTGCAATCTCAGCTCACTGCAACCTCTGCCTCCCAGGTTCAAGCGATTCTCCTGCCTCAGCTTCCCGAATAGCTGGGACTATACAGGTACGTGCCACTATATCCAGCTAATTTTAGTATTTTTAGTAGAGATGGGGTTTCACCATATTGGCCAGGCTGGTCTTGAACTCTGGACCTTGTGATCCACCCACCTTGGCCTCCCAAAATGCTGGGATTACAGGTGCGAGCCATCACACCCGAACAGTTTTTCTTTTTTTCTGAGACAAGAGTCTCACTCTTGCCCAGGCTGGAGTGCATTAGTGTGATCTTGGCTCACTGTAACCTCAGCTTTCTGGGTTCAAATGATTATTCTGCCTCAGCCTCCCAGTAGCTGGGATTACAAGCACCCACCACCACACCCAGCTAATTTTTTTTATGTGTACTTTTTAATATTTTCTCCATGTTGGCCAGGCTGTTCTTGAACTCCTGACCTCAAGTGATCCACTCATGTTGGCCTCCCAAAGTGCAGGAATTACAGGTGTGAGCCACTGGGCCCAGCCTACAGTTCTTTTTTTTTTTTTTAAATCCTGTGAATATAATCTTACAGTTCTTTTCAAGCAATCTAATAACCTTTAACTGATAGTCGATATAGCATTATACTTGCCGGGCAATATTTTAAAGCCTTATTTCAAAGCTACCTGAATATTACCTAAGAATAATATTCCAAATTATATGGAAAAAGACAGTTACCTGCTAATGCATAAATTCCTTTTGAACAATCTTGGTTCTTTCCTGAAAAGTCACCACCCATAGTCTGTATTTTAAAAAGAAAACAAATTACGGACATTACTCAGGAATAACTCTTAAGAATTTAGGTCTCAGAATTAAGCAATAAGGAAAAGAAACTCTAGCTTCGTATCAGTATATAATTTGAATAAATTACTTACATGGGTTTTTCCACTTCCAGTCTGCCCATAAGCAAAGCATGTAGCCATTCCCCTTTCAAATATAGTTTCCACTAGTGGTCGAGCAGTAAACCTTAAAAATAAAATGCATCAGTCAGAATATGTCACCAATATTTAGATGAATAAAAGTAATGCTGAGTAACACAATTTTTTTTTTTTTTTTTTTGAGACAGAGTTTCGCTCTTGTTACCCAGGCTGGAGTGCAATGGCGCGATCTTGGCTCACCACAACCTTCGCCTCCTGGGTTCAGGCAATTCTCCTGCCACAGCCTCCTGAGTAGCTGGGATTACAGGCACGCGCCACCATGCCCAGCTAATTTTTTGTATTTTTAGTAGAGACGGGGTTTCACCACGTTGACCAGGATGGTCTCGATCTGTTGACCTCATGATCCACCCGCCTCGGCCTCCCAAAGTGCTGGGATTACAGGCGTGAGCCACCACGCCCCGCCTACAAAATATTTTAAGCAACATTTCCGTAATAAACAATGGTGACAATAAAGCATATACAATAAAAACAAACAAAAAGTATTATAATTTCAACAGAAACAGAATAAATGAGTGGTTTTAAAAAGTTAATAGAGAAAAAAACTGCAAAAATAATACCTTTCGACCATCTAAATAAGTAGAAAAATGATGACTACCTTGAATGTAGACAAGTAATTTGCATTTAAGGATAAAGAATATTAAGTTGTGCTTATAGGACACTGAATTCTATTAATAAGTTGACAGTCTCAATTTAGGAAAAGGATACACCTAAATATTATGGTTTGAATTATATTTCAAACATATTGGTATAACCCACTGCTAGAATTAAAATAAAAAGGTGGGAAGGGGTAAGAAGTACTTTTTCACTGAGCAGAGCACTAAAAAGTATGATGAAGGCTGGGTATGGTGGCTCACACTTGTAATCCCAGCACTTTGGGAGGCTGTGGTGAGTGGATCACTTGAGGTCAGGAGTTCCCGCCTGACCAACATGGTAAAACTACATCTCTACTAAAAATACAAAATTAGCTGAGCATGGTGGTGTGAGCCTGTAATCCCAGCTACTCAGGAGGCTGAGGCAGGAGAGTTGCTTGAACCTGGGAGGCAGAGGTTTCAGTGATTGGAGATCAAGCCATTGAACTCCAGCTTGGGTAACAAGAACTTAACTCTCAAAAAAAAAAAAAAAAAAAAAAAGATATGATGGAAAACAGATCTACAAGTAGAACATTTTATATAACTGCTGTCTTTGTTTTGTTTTCTAAAAGGCAAAACTGAAGAAAGTATAGAATAACAAGAGTAGAAAAAAGTTCTGTTCAAACAGAATTAGAGATTAGCCTACTAAGTAGTTAAATCAAACCCCCACCTCCCAATCTTTCCCTACAAAAAAACGTGTAACTCTTCAATTCATAATAGTTAAATATAAGAGACAGAGGAGAAGGATAAATATTGATAAAGTTAAGCAGCATAAATACAGGGTGAAAACACAATGTTTACTAAATCATACACACAGAAACAAGCCTGTATCTGTGATTATTTCTTAAAAACTATTATAAAAGTCAAACTTATATTTTATGAGGCAGGAGTAGAAAGAGGGAATGAAGAGGAAGAGAAGACTCTTCAGAAAGCTAAAAAAAAATTCTACAATAAACAATTAAGACTCCCCTTTAAACATATTCTTCATAAATCTCTCTACCTAGCATTCACATGTTCTTTAATTTCATTCTTTTTTTAAATTACAACTGACTACCCAGTTTACTTGGTGAAAACAAAGGAGTTGATCTCAAAAGTATTTCATTTGTAACACCTTCAATTCTTAGTCCTATTAACTCTAATTTTCTCCCTTCTAGGCATTTTTATGAAAAAGGGCAACTAGGCATAGCATTCAAGCAGTTACAAAGACAGTTCTATTCCTAGATAAACCAAAATAACAATTCTGCTAAAACTGATGTTATAATTATCACAAATGATTGTTTGCAAACTTATGTATGAAAATCTAAATCTGGCATAAAAATTTGGGATTTTTATACCATTGTATAATGTATGTAAATTGAATTCTTTGTAAGTTGAATACAAAAAACACAGAAGAATCTAATGTATTAAAACTATCTCCAAGCTTAAATATGACAAATTTAAATGTAAGTAGATTTATATAACTTTTTTTGCCAGAAGTGACAATACATACTAAATACAGATTTAGGCAAATTAATAATTTACTGATAACATATGTTTGGCCAGGCATAATAGTGGCTCATGCCTGTAATCCCAGCACTTTTGGAGGCTAAGGCAGGTAGATTGCTTGAGCTCAGGCGTCTGAGGTCAGCTTGGACAATATGGCGAAACCTCAACTCTATAAAAAGTACAAAAATTAGCTGGGTGTGGTGGTGCATGCCTGTGGTCCCAGCTACTCAAGAAGATTGAGATGGGAGAATCACCTGAGCCCAGGAGGTCCAGGCTGCAGTGAGCTATGATTGTGCCACTGCACTCCAGCCTGGGCAGCAGAGCAAGATCGTGCCTCAAACAGCATTTCAAGTTTCTTTACTAGTACAGAGATTAAAAGGTAAAAATTCAAAGTCCTCTTCTGATCACATCCTACTCCTAGAGGTTATAACATTTTCCAGAAATTTCTTAGCCATATACATGATTTGTGTGATATATTTTTATCACACATGTATATATATGTTTGTGTATACATATATCTCACACAAATCATACAAATATCACATATATTTATATATAAATATATAACACAAATACACATATATTACATATATATGTAATAAACTAAATAGCAAGTAGCAATGAAAACTATGATTTGGGGAAGCATTAAATGCTTCCTAAAGATCAAATGTTAATATTCATTACAGCATTTATTACATTCTCTGTTTAAACTCAAAATAAAAAAGCATATTGCACTTCTGAAGAAACATCCCACAATCAATGTAAATTTCAAGGTGTTGATGACCACATGGCATAAGCACAAAATTCTGATTTAAAATGAATTTACCTACCTGTAAACCATTTCATTAGGAGCTGAGTCATCAAAGGCATAATCAAAACGAAATGTTTGGTTTTCTAGGTACCTTGTTAAATCTACTTTTTGTTTTGGTTCATGTACCATCACAACATCTTTACTAGGAATTGTGATTACATCAAGATCTTTCATTTGAGTTTCTAAAAATATAAACAAAAATCAATGCCCAATAATTCTCACAGCATTTGAGTTCACGTACAAAAATTATTTTAAGTAGTAAGAATTAAGATACAAGTAGTAAGTTCTGTACATATAAAGATAATAACCCACAAATATGCAACTCACTATGACAAAATATTTCAACAGCAAAGTAAAAACAACATCAAGATTACTGTGAAGCCTGACTCGGACTGGCAATGATTCAGAGCAGTAACCAACAAGTTTAGCCATAGAAATCTGCATAATGATTACATACAAATGAAATAATTTATATTTTTCCAATCAATTTGATTTGCTATTATAAAAATAATTACAAATCAGATAAAAGCAATCTTTTATTAGAGCTCATTAAGTGCCATACCTTTTTTATTGAGTGGTCGTTTTCTTACACACACACATATCCTATGTTCATCAATCTAGAAATAAAAAGTATTTTATTTCAGTGATTACCAGTGTCATGTAAAACACAGAGAAGTAATTATGTAATATTTCCTCCAGGGTTTTAGAAATTTATACACAGTGTAAATGATAGGTAAGCTTAAAAAACAAATTAGCTGTTGGGCACAGTGGCTCACGCCTGTAATCCCAGCACTTTGGGAGGCTGAGGTGGGTGGATCACGAGGTCAAGAGATCGAGACCATCCTGGCCAACACAGTAAAACCCTGTCTCTACTAAAAATACAAAAATTAGCCGGGTGTGGTGGCGCATGCCTGTGGTCCTAGCTACTAGGGAGGCTGAGGTGGAAGAATAGCTTGAACCCAGGACGCAGAGGTTGCAGTGAGCCGAGATTGCGCCACTGCACTCCAGCCTGACAACAGAGCAAGACTCAGTCTCAAAACAAACAAACAAACAAACAAACAAAAACAAATTAGCTTTGAATAAATTTTAATGGTTGTCAGACATAATTACTTCTAAAATTCTGAGTTTAATGGAAACTTGCTTATTTTGTTATTTGGAAAACCACTGCCTTAGGAAATAATTTTGTGTAAAGGGTACTACTGTTGTGAGTAGCATTACGTTCACATTAAGAAGCCATGAGGAGGCCAGGTGTGGTGGCTCACTCCTGTAATTCCAGCACTTTGGGAGGCTGAGGTGGGCAGATCACCTGAGGTTAGGAGTTCAAGAACAGCCTGGCCAACATGGAGAAACTCCATCTCTACTAAAAATACAAAAATTAACCAGGAGTGGTGAGGCATTCCTATAGTCCCAGCTACTCGGGAGACTGAGGTGGGAGAATCGCTTGAACCCGGGAGGCAGAGGTTACAGTGGGCTGAGATGGTGCCGCTACCCACCAGCATGGTAAACAGTAAGACTCCATCTCAGGACAAAAAAGAAAAAAGAAGCTGTGATGCCAGGCATGGTGGGTAATCCTAGCACTTTGGGAGGCTAAGGTGCGTGGAACACTTGAGGTCATGAGTCTGAGACCAGCTCAGCCAATATGGTAAAATTCTGTCTCTACTAAAATACAAAATCTAGCTGGGCATGGTGGTACACGCCTGTAATTCCAGCTACTCAGGTGGCTCAGGCACAAGAATTGCCTGAACGCAGGAGGCAGAGGTTGCAGTGAGCTGAGATCCTGCCACTAGGCTCCAGCCTGGGAAACAGAGAAGACTCTGTCTCAAAAACAAAGCTGTATTATCCTACTAAGTGACATATTTTCAGGCTGATCATAGGGAAAGTTGCTAGCAAAGAAAACTACCGGCAAGAAACAGGATTACCAGAAGATTACTAAAGCCAAGTAATTTGAACTATCTTGTAAACATGCCAGTTCTTTTTTTTTTTTTTTTTGAGACGGAGTTTAGCTCTTGTTACCCAGGCTGGAGTGCAATGGCGCGATCTCGGCTCACCACAACCTCCGCCTCCTGGGTTCAGGCAATTCTCCTGTCTCAGCCTCCTGAGTAGCTGGGATTACAGGCACTCACAACCATGCCCAGCCAATTTTTTGTATTTTTAGTAGAGACGGGGTTTCACCTTGTTGACCAGGATGGTCTCGATCTCTTGACCTCGTGATTCACCCGCCTCGGCCTCCCAAAGTGCTGGGATTACAGGCTTGAGCCACCACGCCCGGCAATATGCCAATTCTTATGCAAAATTTTTGTTCCCAATACATGTCTTCCTTTAATAATAATTAACATAAAGCAAGGATTGGCAAAGCATGGCCTATGGGCCTAATTTAGCTACTACCTGCTTCTGCAAAGTTTTACTGACACACATCGATTGAAACAAATGTCATACCCATCATTTATGTATTGTCTATGGTTGCTTTTACAATATAGTAGCAGAGTTCAGTAGTTGTGACAAAGACCATATAGTTCCAAAGCCAAAAACCCTTGCAGAAAATGTTTGCCAATTCCTGTCCTAAAGTGTGAGCTCCAACGTAGTAAGTGAAACATATGAAGGCATAGCGAGGCCTAAAATATGTGGGATACAAGTATTATGAATAATTTTATTAAATCCTGTATAATACATCTATCTAACACAAATGTTTTGTTTTGTTTTGTTTTGTTAAAGAACACATTCTGTATATGCTATGGCAGATGGATTCTTTTTTGTAAGTTTTATTTAGTTATAAAAGGATTCCTGGCCGGGTGCAGTGGCTCACACATATAATCCCAGCACTTTGGGAGGCTGAGGTGGTTGGATCACCTGAGGTCAGGAGTTCTAGACCAGCCTGACCAACAAGGCAAAACCTTGTCTCTACTAAAAATACAAAAATTAGCTGGGCGCGGTGGCAGGCGCCTGTAGTCCCAGTTACTCCAGAGGCTGAGATAGGAGAATCGCTTGAACCTAAGAGGTGGATGTTGCGAAGAGCCAAGATTGCGCCATTGCACTTCAGACTGGGCAATGGAGTGACACTCCATCTCAAAAAAAAAAAAAAAAAAAAAAAAAAAGCATTCCTTGTCCAGTGAATTCTCATTCCTCGATAGGAAAGTAGTAATAAGAGTAGAGGATTTTTTCGAGTTCTAGATTTCTAGTCCACTGCAGCCCTCAACAACCAATACTTACTGTTAAAAGCCAGGATACATTGAAAACTAACAAATTACTAATAGTAAATTAGAAATGTTGGTGGGACCTACAGCCCAAGCCAAAGATAAGCTTGGAATTGAGATTAAAGTATAACTGACAGTCAGAAAGGAACGTGGGTCTTCTGCTATCATTCCTTTAAGTGTTGCTCTGCCCTTCCAAAGACAGGGAGGCTTTGCTTTGAGAAGGACATCTCTACAGGCAGCATATCTCATATATCAAATTATGGGAAATGGGCATCAATGTGAATTATTTCTTGATTTTCTCCTTAAATTATGGGGAATAAGCAAGCATAAGGACAGGAAAAACTACATAGCTAAATTCAATACGAATTTAGCAAGTGTCAAACACATGTTTTTATTTGAGGCATAAAAAGTTCCCGAATAATGGTTTACAAAGAATCTTACAGGATCTGCTGTTGTTAATGGTCTATAATCCAAACTTCCTCTAAAGTCTCTGATCATACACATAATTTCATAATTTGGGTTTGTAGCATCAACATCCTATTAGAAGACAGAGAGAATTCACCATTTATTATAGTCACAATAATGTACTTGTTGCATTTGTTATATATGGTTTGAAAATTAAAATTAAAATAGATTGTGCTATTTGTCATGACCAAGCCCAAACTCAAACTGAAAATACAGTTTCATAGTTATGATTTCATAATAAGCTCTGAATCACTTTCATATTAAAAAACAATTCTAAAACAAACTAACAATTCTCTTAGTCTGCATGCATTCTGTTAACTCTAAAGTAAAGAATCTTCACTGAATTTACCGTTTATCTATTTCAAAAATCCATCTGTTATACATATACCTTAATTATCCTATACAAAGGAGCAATAGAGATATAATGCTCATGTTAACCACTGGCATATAACTCTAGGAAAGTTGAAATTCTAGGAAAATTCATTTAATCAGATTCACCTTCTAATTTAATCCAGTGTTTCAGCAAAGTATAAATATGGATTCATTTATCTTCATTTTCTATTTCTGCTGACCCTCTAAAAATTATTAAGTAATGACATTGTTGCCCCAAATGGACAAAACATAGAACTTAAAGAAATCAGAAGCCAAGATCATTTTTAAAAAGTCTTTAAAATTCAATTTTTGGAATGCTGACTACAATTTATTTGGCTTCAAAACAGAAAATTCAGATTAATATACAAATAGCAATAGTCAACAACCTCTCCTAACCTTCAACAATACATTATTAATCATTCTAAGAAGTCAGATTTTTTTCATACATCATATTCAGATTTGTGTTGAATGCAACTAAATTACAAACTGTTACTGAAACTTACTTTCAATTAACCTTCTTCTAGGAAATAATACCACCTATGTCAACTGAGAAGCAGACTGTGAAGTGAGAATTAAGAGATCACAGAGAGATGTGTAAGTATTATGATGTACCCACAGGAAACACCAGGTGGCATCTATGCTAAGTATTACTAGATAATCTGTTTTATTCTTTATTTCAAAACCCCATTAGTCATTCTAAGGTCACTTTTGGATAAAAGCTGATTCATCCAGTTTGGATATAATACTAGGTCCACAATTCCACAACGCAACATCTGAACTGGTAGTTTAACATGATTAAGGGCATTTGAACATACTATTGAATAATCCTGATGTTTTATTATAGAAAAGTGGTTCTAAGAATGTAACAGATGTATAGTAACAAAATGTCTAACATGTAAAAACCTGTAGAAGGGTAAAAGACCAGTTCTCTATGCAACTCCCACTGCTATTAAACAGTCTTGCTACCATATGAAGTGGACCACGAGAGAGATACAATACAGGTCCACTCTTCATATGTGGCATAAATCAAAACACAAGGAATTCCCCCCTTTCACTACGACATGTGAACTTATTAACCAGAAAAACAATAATAAAATGTACAGTTTAATCAAGGACTTTAACTGGATATTTTTTCCAATGTAATTTTAGGTATTTTTAAAATAAAAATTCTTGAAGGTTATACTATACACATTAGAATTCTGTAACACAATGGCTTTTTCTTAATGGAACAAATTTTAGGGTTAACACATACCCATAAAACATGAAAAGGACATTGTAGTAGAAATTTGTTATAGTAACTTATTTTCACAAGCGCTCATATTATTCCTTAATATCAATTTAAAGAATTCTTAAAATTCTCCAAAATATGCCTTAATTATTTTTTTCACTGATGAATCATTTTCACTGATATAATCTAATCTTTAGCTGGTACATAAACAAAATATATGTTTACGTTACGAACCTGGGCTCTTTTTTCTCTAAGTTCTTGCTGTTGCAGTCTCCTTTTTTCTCGTTTTTCTTGCAGTTTTTCTACTTCTTTTACACAATTAGATTTTCTACGTGCTGAAAAGAAAAGATAAGCTGCAGAAGTATAGTTTTCTTTTTTAGAGTACATATATTAAAATTTTTTATGTATAACTTCACCACACATACACAACAGGTACACAGTGACAAAGCATGTCTATAACAACTATGTGAGCCTTATTTAATGAGCTGCTTTACCAAAACTAAGATAGGACAACGTACAGATGGGAATCCAGAAAAATGACTCAAACATATTGATACATGTCATCTCTTGGTTTAGAAATACAGATCTTTGAATTGAAAGAATCAAGAAGGCACGAGACTTTCTTCTATAACATCTGAGAAATTATCATTTGCTCAGAATTTCAAACTCAAATATTGCTATAATTTCACAAAAAAATTTTGCTCCAAAATATACATTAAAAAAAACTCAATTAATAGACTAAATGAATAAAAATAAGTTAAATTTTCCACAGTGGTAAAATGAAATCTACAGTCAAGTTTGTACTTAAGACTGTTTACTATTTGAGGACTTAAAAGGATGACCAAGAGAGAATACATGTATGCCTAAAATGACTAAATCCTTGATACATAATTTACATACAAGGGGGTCCAAATTCCTTTTTTGCAGCTTGAACTGGAGATATATCTGAAACACTACCATTCTGTTGTGCAGAGGAAGACTGTTCAGGAAACTGACTGGGCCGTGCACGTGCAGAACCAACCACTGTAAGTTAAAAAAACAAATTTAAATTCAGGATAAAAAAATTAGTAGAAGTTAACTTTATTAAAAGGAAGAGATATCCCCAAAACCTGATACTTAAAAGTTACATTAGTAAGTTGCCAAGTGTTCTATTTATATATGTAAAATACAATACAGTTTATAAATCAATTCTGTTCAACAAACTGACATAAGCTAAAAGAGGCTTTCAAAGTAGTAAGTGCAGACTTAGCTTTCACCAATGTAATTTTAGCTACAAAACTCAATCTAAATAATTTACATTAAAAACCCAAGCTAAGCTTGATTTTTAATAATCCTTTAAGATATAAATTTGAAGAAAAAAATATATGTGAACCCCTCCATGTCTTAAACTTTAAACTGCAAAGAAATCCTCCTAAAATATATGTGTAAAATATAAGTTTTACATGCATTCTCATTTGTAAAAATTTAAACTAATCAGATACATACAGAGAGTAACAACTTAGAATTCGTCAACCCTCCCTATATTCCAAATCCCACTCTTTGCTCCTCAAATATGCAAATCTTCAGCAGAGAATTTCCCACTGTAAATATTATAAAAAAGGAAAAAAGAATATAAAATTAAATATAAATATCAAATTTTAAAAGAAATATAAATTTGCACAAGACTCTAAAGATAGTGTTTAAACTGAAGGACTGTTCCTCTACTTCCAACCTCTCCTTTAATACTTCTGTCCACACACACACAGAGAAACAACACTACCAGAAAATTCTGAACTACTAAACAGTAGAAAATAAATCCATTATGCTTTTCATGTCCTGGCTGAAAATATACTGGAGACTTCAGTTAATTACACATTTTTATGTCTGTTCAACTTTTCTTTAGCTAGTGAAATCATTTGCTCAGAATTTCAGTCAACTAATTTTCCCCATTCCTTTCTTTCTCATGATATTCTTCTTGAATTTACAAAATTTAGTAAATAAGACGAATTAAAAATTGCATTTTATAGTTTCATATTCATCCCATACATTTTATTTTATTTTGTTATTGAGTCTCACTCTATTGCCCAGGCTGGAGTACAGTAATACAATCTCATCTCACTGCAACCTCCGCCTTCCGGGTTCAAGTGATCCTTTTGCCTCAGCATCCTGGGTATCTGAGACTACAGGTGTATGCCACTGCACCCGGCTAATTTTGAATTTTTACTAGAGACGGGGTTTCACCATGTTGGCCAGGATGGTCTTGAACTCCTGACCTCAGGTGATCAGCCTGCCTCAGCCTCCCAAAGTGCTGGGATTACAGGGGTGAGCCACTGCACCCAGCCATCATCCCATAGATTTTAAAAATCATTTTTCTTTCTTTTTTTTTTTTTCCTTGGAGACAGAGTCTTACTCTGCTACCCAGGCTGGAGTGCAGTGGTGCAATCTCGGCTTACTGAAATCCCTGCTTTCCAGGTTCAAGCACTTCTCCCTCAGCCTCCCGAGTAGCTGGGATTATAGGCACTGCCACCACACCTGGCTAATTTTTTGTATTTTTAGCAGAGATGGGTATCACCATGTTGACAAGAATGGTCTTGAACTATGACCTCAGGTGATCCACACGCCTCAGCCTCCCAAAGTGGGGTGAGCCACTGCACCAGACAAAATCATTTTTCAGTATTAACATACTGTATTAGGAATTCAGGAAGACACCACGCTGGGCACGATGGCTCACACCAATAATCCCTGTAAACACTCTGGAAGGCCAAGGCAGAAGCATCACTAGAGCACAGCAGTTCAAGACCAGCCTGGGCAACATGGAGAGACTGTCTCCACAAAAAATTCAAAAAATTAGGTGGGCATGGTGGCACATGCCTGTGGTCCCACCCACATGTGAGGCTGAGACAGGAGGATCATTTGACCCTGGGAGGTCAAGGCTGTAGTGACCTGTGTTCATGCCACTGTACTCCAGTCTGGGTGACAGAGCAAGACCTTGCCTTAAAAAAAAAACAAGGCTGGGCGCGGTGGCTCAAGCCTGTAATCCCGGCACTTTGGGAGGCCGAGGCGGGTGGAT
Organism: Saimiri boliviensis; assembly: GCF_048565385.1. Lineage (NCBI taxonomy): Eukaryota > Metazoa > Chordata > Mammalia > Primates > Cebidae > Saimiri > Saimiri boliviensis. The sequence goes on from NC_133449.1 coordinate 245,158,247, forward strand.
CACAAGGTCAAGACATCGAGACCATCCTGGTCAACGTGGTGAAACCCCGTCTCTACTAAAAAATACAAAAAATTAGCTGGGCATGGTGGCGTGTGCCTGTAATCCCAGCTACTCAGGAGGCTGAGGCAGGAGAATTGCCTGAACCCAGGAGGCAGAGGTTGCGGTGAGCCGAGATCGCGCCATCGCACTCCAGCCTGGGTAACAAGAGCGAAACTCCATCTCAAAAAAAAAAAAAAATTAAAGAACCAAAAAAATCCTCTTAAAATTAGCCAGAGGAAATTTAAATAAATACATAAATACCAACAATGAGGGTAACGTTTACTTTTGATTTACCTTGTCAGGAACATACTAAGAAATCAATAGCCAAAATTAAGAGATAAATTTTTATTTTACCTCTATTATCTCTTGGAGGAGGCTCATTCTTAATAGAAGCCACAGTCCGTCGATTCTATGACAGGAAAAAATGTTCATTATATTTTCTATCTTTACTCTTCATTCATATATATCATGATCTGAGCTTCTTTCAATTAAACAAAACTAGGTAAACATATAAGACTATAAAACAAAATGAAGAAAAACTATAATCTTAATGAATTACTATTCATGCTATCAATATCCAAGTTCCTTTATATATTTTCCCCTACCCTCCAAAAATATCCAGGAATTAATATGAGCCAGGCACCGCTCTAAGGACTTTCTTTACAACAACCTATGAGGTCATTACTACTGCTATTCCCATTTCATTGGTGAGGAAACTGAAACAAAGAGAGGTTTAGCAGCTTCACAATAATATGTGTTGTAACCATCATACTATGCTGGTAAAACCATGTAATAAATGTTATTTCTGAATAATAGGGGTTAAGTCATAAAATAGTAGTTCCAGACAGCTTAGAACCCCCTTGTTAAACTGAAGTATCAGAATAATATAAAATGTGCATTGTCAGTTATCCTAAAAAGGTTTCATAAGAGTTTCAAAGACTTGGATACTATACAGATTAAGACAGCAAACCTTTGGTCCTCTAATTTATTCATGAAGACTTCCTTTTATTCACATCAAAAAAAAGATATCAAACAAAGTAGTTGTTTTTAACCTTGGCTGCACATTCAAATCAGATGAGTACTAGTACTATTAAGAGGACACTGATGCCAGGACCTCCCTTTAGGTAAAATAAAACTGAATCCCTGGGAGTGGGGCCCATAAATGAATATTTTTAAAAATACTGATTTAGGCCAGGCGTGGTGGCTCATGCCTGTAATCCAAGTACTTTGGAGGCCAAGGTGGGCAAGATCACCTGAGGTAGGGAGTTCAAGACCAGCCTGACCAACATGGTGAAACCCCATCTTAAAAAAAAAAAAATAATGATTTATATTTTTTAATATTTCTAAAAATAATGCTTATTTATTTTTAAAATATACTAATTTATTCTATTTCAGGTAATTCTAATGTAGAGTAAAGGTTGCTAATGATATGCCAGGAAGAATAAACTAAGAAGATCCTCCAATGAAGATCATTCATTTTGAAGCTGAATATGAAAAACAACCTACTTACAAGTGGTTGCTAATAATCTTTAAGTGGTGACTATCAATATGATTAATCTTATATGAGTTGAAAATATGCCTTATGTTCATCTGCACAGTTTACAAAACAAAGTTTTGTTGCTTCTAACATACTATATTTAGATGCTTATCTATGTCCTCCCTGAAAGATATCAAGTTCCTAAAGGCTGAAAGCCATGTCATATTCATCTTTGTATTCTGTCCCACAAAAGCATCTGACACGATATAAAAAACAAAACAAAACAAACAATAAATGATTGTTGAAATGAACACCAAGAAGTGCAGATTCAACAACTTTTACAATAAATCTGTTTGAAAAAGAGTTATATTTTGAAACAAAATTCTAATACTGAAAAGTCTTGAGAAAAAGGAGTATTATCTTTAAAATCAGTAAGAATAATGTGCTTTTAATTTTTATAAAGATGAAACTGCTAGAAGGATTTAGCACAGTTTTAAGGTATATCACCACAGATAATACATAAGCAAACTACACTATCATTTCCAATCATTCTTTAATAAACAAATAGCAGAATTATAATTTCAAAAGACTATCTGAGTTGGTAGTTATTATTCATAAAAAACAGCTATTATGCCTTTGTCAAAGTCATACATATTCATTCAACAAACATCAACAAGCAAATGGTTTTGATCTGTATCTCCTGAGAAACTTAGTCTCATGAAAATCCTAATTAGGTGAGAAATTTCTAAGACCTTATCCAATAATTGTCATAATTGTGAATTAGACAACCTCAATCCTTGAAAACATGTATGCACATATATGAATATGGATGGTGGAAAAAGAAAATTAATCAATAATTAAAATATACTCTTCACAGTCCACAAATTTCAAACTAGAACACACACATATCTATACCCACCGCTGTCCCCCACTGTTTTACCCTCTGAATATTCATCACTAACCTTTACAATTTTGTTTACTTTGGCTGAGGATGCTGGAGGTGGAGGTGTTTCTGGACTGGGTTCAATTTCTTCATCAGGAACAAGGTCAGGGTTAAGTGAAAAGATGCTCTCCAGGTCAATCTGTTCACAACAGACACATGTATATATTTTTTGAGACTATATTTTGAGACTATATTTTGACAATTAACCGTTTATTTTTCAAATAAATTGACACAGTAAATAAATTATTTTAGCCTAATGAATACAGTACCTCTGCTGGGTGTAGTGGCTCATGTCGGTAATCTTAGCACTTCGGGAGGTCGAGGTGGACAGATCGCTTGAGCCCAGGAGTCCGAGAACAGCCTGGGCAACATTGCGAAACCCCATCTCTATAAAAAATACAAAAAATAGATAGATGTGGTAGTGCAGCTAGTCTGTAGTAGTCCCAGCTACTCTGGAGACAGGTGGGAGGATCATTTGAGCCCAGGAGGTCAAGGCTACAGTAAGACGTGATCATGCCACTGCACTCCAGCCTGGGTGACAAAGTAAGATCCTGACTAAAAAAAACAAAAACCGAAAAACTAACAGTAACAACAGTGCCTTAGCTTTACAAACTAGATTCAGAATTATAATCCACAAAGTTAAAGAATCTCTCCTAAAATATCATTTTACAATCTTGACTCTATGAACTGCTAACAACACAGTGACCAATAGAATCACATAATTAAATATTATAGCACACTTTCAAATTGTGTGAGCTAGGGTAAAATAATTTTATTTTTTATTTTTTTTGAGATGGAGTCTGCTCTGTCGCCCAGGCTGGAGTGCAGTGGCACGATCTCAACTCATTACAACCTCCATCTCCCAAATTCAAGCAATTCTTCTGCCTCAGCTTCCTGGGTAGCTGGGACTACAGGGGCATATCACCATGTCCAGCTAATTTTTGTATTTTTAGTAGAGATGGGGTTTCACCATATTGGCCAGGCTGGTCTTGAACTCGTGACCTTGTAATCTACCCGCCTCGGCCTCTCAAAGTGCTGGGATTATAGGTGTGAGCCACCATGCCTGGCCAAGAATATGTTTATCAAATAATTAACAAGATTGATATGCGTAATCACATAAGAGAGGTAGGAGGAATCTACCTTTAAGTAAAAATTTTTAATCATTTGAAAGTTTTCAAGGAATAATAAAAATATCTGCACTAACTAACATTATGTACTTCACTGTTATGTTTTCCATTCAGAATCTTGAGTGCAGGACTAGGAATACAATTTAACCCAGTGATCTTACCTCTTTGCCTTTTGTATCTCCATTTTCTATCCATTCAACAGTTACACTTTCATTATCTTCATTTAAAGATGTTACCATTGCTTGATGTATTCGGCCTAAGTGGGAATAAAGCATACAGGTTAAAAAAAGTCACAAAATATGGCATTCCTAAACACTGTGAAATGCAATTTTATAACTTGCAAATTAAAAAAAAAAAATGACACTACCTTTCCTTATGAGAGATTTTCACACACCCTCAGGCACAGGCAATGAACTTTGTCCATGGGGCCATAAATCAATTTGCTACTTGTCAAATCCAGGAAATCAGTAAATTAGATGAGAACTAAAGTTTATTTTCAGCATATATGATAAATGGTCGCACAGTAACACAGAATGCCTGAAATCTTAAACTGTTAAATAGTTCTAATTATTTGAAAGCTTCCTTACTATGAGCCAAAAATGATTCTGTAAAACAAAGAAGAAGAATTCATAAAGCAAATTTTTTCTTTGTTTTTTCCTGAGACAGTCTTGCTCTGTCACCCAGACGACAGTACAGTGATGCAATCTTGGCTCACTGCAAGCTCCGCCTACTGAGTTCAAGTGATTCTTGTGCCTCAGTCTCCTGAATAGCTGAGATTACAGGCATGTGCCATGACACCCAGCTAATTTATGTATTTTTAGTAGAAACAGCGTTTCGCCACATTGCGCAGGCTGGTATCGACATCCTGACCTCAAGTGATCTGCCTACTTTGGCCTCCCAATGTGATGGGATTACAGGCGTGGGCTACTAAGCCTGGCTCGGGAAGCAATTTTAAGTTATTATACTGATATAAAATACTTCTTAAAAACCACTTTTTACCATATATAATGCAAATTGATAAAATTTTAAAATTGCGAAATTTCCTCACCAAAAAGGTTAGGAAATGCTAATTTAAAACGTCCTCTTCTATATGCTGTCTATCCAAATCTATTCTATTCCTTACTTTTCCTGACTATTCCAGTCTTACCATCTGTAGGGAGAAGATATTATACATAATATATTAAATTTATTTTCCCCTCTTAGTAGACTGTGTTTTATCTGTTAATAACTATAGTTCTAAATAATTATTTTTAATTACTACATATTTCATTATGTTTATCATAAGTTATTTAATACCTATTGATGGTCACTTAGGTTATGTGCAATTTATTATTATTATAAACAGTGCAATGAATACTATTGTATATTTGTCATTATGTACTTGTTGGATTATTTGCCTAGGACAAATTCCTAGAAGCACATCAACAGAATATATACATATATAAAATACTTTTTAAAAAATTTATTTCATCTGTTTCATCTTACCTATTCATTTGGTTATTAGTTAGGTAGAGACAGAAACTATGCAATATATTTGCATCTTCAATACTTCCTAATAGAATGCTGAACATATAGAATTTTCGTATGTATTTCCTAAATGAAATCCTTGAGGGCATATATGATTTAGCTTACGATAATGTATAGCTCTTTAAATATCTAAAAAGATATATAGTACATAAAAGTGTTATTATAATGAGGCTTACGATACTGTTAAAGAAACTATAGGCACTATAATAATTTGGTAATTATTGTTTATGACACTACTCTCACTGAGAGTATTTTATTTTATTTTATAATAGAGAGGGTCTCGCTGTGTTGCCCAGGCTAGTCTCAAATTCCTGTGCTCAGGCAATCCACTTGCCTTGGCCTGCCAAAGTGCTGGAATTACAGGCTTGAGTCACTGTGCCTGGCCCACCTTTTCTTTTTTCTCTCTTTTTTTTTTTTTGAGACAGAGTCTCAAGCAATGCTCTTGCCTCAGGTTCCTGAGTAACAGCTAGTATTACAGGCGTGCACCACCATGCCTGGCTAAGTTTTTTTTCTGAGACAGAGTCTTGCTCGGTCACTGAGAATGGAGTGCAGTGGAGCCATTTCAGTTTATCGCAATCTCTGCCTCCCATTCAAGCAATTCTCCTGCTTCAGCTTCCCAAGCAGCTGGCATTACAGGCACGTGCCACCACACCCAGCTAATTTTTGTATTTTTGGTAGAGACAGGGTTTTGCCATGTTGATCAGGCTGGTCTTGAACTCTTGACCTCTAGTGATCCACCCTCCTCAGCCTCCCAAAGTGCTGGGATTGCAGGTGTGAACCACCATGCCTGGCCCTGGCTAAATTATGTATTTTTTGTTTTGTTTTGTTTTTAGAGAAAAGAAAGAAAGAAAGAAAGAAAGAAAGAAAAAAGAATAAAGGAGAGGAAGAAAGAGGAAGAGGAAGAGGGAGAGGGAGAGAGAACAGGGGTGTTGCTTTGTTGCCCGGGCTAGAATGCAGTCTAAAAATAGGTATGCATATAAATGTGCTTATTAATGGAGACATGAAAAAGATGAGGGAAGAAAATAACAAACAAGCAGCCAACCAATATTTCATTTAAACCTGTAAGTAGCTGTGATGTGGTACTTTTTTTTTTTTTTTTTTTTTTTTGAGACGGAGTTTCGCTCTTGTTACCCAGGCTGGAGTGCAATGGCACGATCTCGGCTCACCGCAACCTCTGCCTCCTGGGTTCAGGCAATTCTCCTGCCTCAGCCTCCTGAGTAGCTGGGATTACAGGCACGCGCCACCATGCCCAGCTAATTTTTTGTATTTTTAGTAGAGACGGGGTTTCACCTTGTTGACCAGGATGGTCTCGATCTCTCGACCTCGTGATCCACCCGCCTCGGCCTCCCAAAGTGCTGGGATTACAGGCTTGAGCCACCATGCCCGGCCAGTGTGGTACTTATAAGAGTGTGTATTTTGTGTATTTAAAATGGAGAGTTCTATAAATGTTAATTAAGTTTACTTGCTGAGTTCAAGTCCAGGATGTCGTTGCTAATTTTCTGTCTCATTGATCTGTCTAATGTTGATGTTGAAGTCTCCCACTATTATGGGAAACTTAATAATATATGTGAGTTTAATACTGCCATTTAATGTTAGCTGGCTGTTTTGCCCATTAGTTGATGTAAATTCTTCATTATGTTGATGCTCTTTACTTTTTGGTATTTTTTAGAGAGGCTGATACTGGTTGTTCCTTTCTACATGTAGTGGTTCTTTCAGAAGCTCTTGTAAAGCAGGCCTGGTGGTGATGAAATCTCTGAGTACTTACTTGTTCACAAAGCATTTTATTTTTCCTTCGCTTATGAAGCTTAGTTTGGCTGGATGTGAAATTCTGGGTTGAAACTTCTTTTCTTTAAGGATGTTGAATATTGGCCCCCACTCTTTTCTGGCTTGTAGGGCTTCTGCTGAGAGATCTGCTGTAAGTCTGATAGGCTTCCCTTTGTGGGTAACCTGACCTTTCTCTCTGGCTGCCCTTAGCATTTTCTCCTTCATTTCAACCCTGGTGAATCTGAAGATTATGTGCCTTGGGGTTGCTCTTCTTGAGGAATATCTTTGTGGTGTTCTCTGTATTACCTGGAGTTGAATATTGTCCTGCCTTGCTAGGTTGGGAAAGTTTTCCTGAAAAATATCCTGAAGCGTATTTTCCAGCTTGCATTCATTCTCTTCGTCACATTCAGATACACCTATCAAACATAGATTAGGTCTTTTCACATAGTCCCATATTTCTGGGATATTTTGCTTGTTCCTTTTTATCCTTTTTTCTCTAATACTGTCTTCTCGTTTTATTTCATTAAATTGGTCTTTGACCTCTGATATCCTTTCTTCTGCTTGATCAATTTGGCTGTTAAAACTTGTGCATACTTTGCGAAGTTCTCGTGTTGTGTTTTTCAGCTCCATTAATTCACTTATATTCCTCTCTAAATTGTGTATTCTTGTTAGCATTTCGTCAAATCTTTTTTCAAAGTTCTTAGTTTCTTTGCATTGGGTTAGAACAAGTTCTTTTAACTCACAGAAATTTCTTATTATCCACCTTTTGAAGCCTGCTTCTGTTAATGCAACACACTCATTCTCCATCAGGCCTTGTTCCATTGCTGATGAGGAACTGTGATCCCCTGTAGAGGGAGAGGCATTCTGATTTTGGGTATTCTCAGCCTTTTTAGGCTGTTTTCGTCCCTTCGTTGTAGATTTATCCATCTGTGGTCTTTATAATTACCGTCTTTGTAATTGGGTTTCTGAGTGGATGTCCAACTTGTTGATTCCCAGTGCCGGAATCTGAGCAACCCACTGCTCTGGCTAAACAGCGGTGTTAAGATTGATGGTGCTTTTCTGACTCTGCACCAAGAACCACCGCACCAAGGCAAAACGGCCTCCCCAGCCACAAGAGATGTGCTGGCGACCTGTGGGGCTCCTCCGCTGGGAATCTCCTGGTCCGTGAGCAACAAAAATTCGTCTGAAAGTGTAGCATCCTCTCGTTCTCTGTGCTTTCACTGGGAGCTACGATCATGAGCTGCTAGTGATCAGCCATCTTGGATCTCTCTAAATTTTGTATTTTTAGTAGAGGTCAGGGTTTGTCCATATTGGCCAGGCTGGTTTCAAACTCCTGGCCTTAAGCAATCTGCCTACCTCTGTCTCCAAAAGTACTGGGACAACAGGCATGAGTCACCATGCCTGGTCTTGTGGCCTACCTTTTTTATATGAGCGCATATAAAATTCCATGTAAGTGATAAATGAACATAATTCTGCAGATTTCAAATAGTGAGGATTTTAAGTACCCTCAAATGATACATTGGTGCTACTTTAAAAAAAAAAAAAAAAAAAAAAACGAAAATATATACTACTGGTCTTTCCATGACAGTATATATAGACCTACCTATTACTTTTCATAACCATATAGCATTCCATAAATCAATAGATCACAATTTATTCCTTTATTAGGAATATTATTTCCAACTGTTTGCCATTAAAAGATGCCACACTGACTATCTGCACCATAGGTGTGAATGTTTCCACAAATAAAATTTCTAGAAGGAGAATTCGTGGGTCATGAATGTTGAAATTTTGATAAATATTCCTAAACTGCCCTTCATATACATTCTCACCAACAGTGGGACCTATTCCTCCACATCCTCGTCAACACTGAACATTATCAATCCTAAAATTTTTATCATCTCATGTGTCAGATTTCTCTAAGCTACTACTTTTTAAGCATGAATATGTCAGATACTAGCTCATTTCATTCATATTAGTTCACTTAATCATAACAAATATACCTACAAAGTAGGTATCTGTATTTAAAAATGAGAAAAATAAAGCTGAAGGTTACAAAGTGAGTAAGTAGCATGGATCTAAACCTTGGTCAGATTTAAAAGTACTTGCTATTAATCACTGTGCTTCTCTACCCACTTCAATTAAGCTGATGAAGATGTTTATATGTCTTTAAGTCCAGGCATTCCTATAAAAATTTATAAAATGTAACACAAATTCTCAACCCTCATGTTTACCAGAAACTCCTAGGGAGCTTTTACAAAATAAAATGACACTGCTTCAGTCTTGCCCCCAATAATAAGCCAATTCTTAACAACTATACTGCTATCACCTTGGTGCAAGCTACCAATGCCTTGTACTTCGTTTACTGTGATACTCTCCCAACCAGTCTTTCTGCTTCCAACTTACCTGCCCTCTGTCCTCCAGAGCAGCCAAGATGTTCCCGGCAAAAACTAAGTCAGATATTACTCCTCTGCTCAAAACCTTCCAATGACTCTCCATCCCCCATCTCACACAGAGTAGAAGCTAAAGTTCTTTCAATGGTCTATTAATGACTTAAAACAAAGCCCTACATGATCTGACCTGCATTACCTGTGACCTCCTTTGTCCCTCACTACAGTAACTCCTTTTTAATTGTCTGATTTCTGTCTCACAAAATACCACCTCCATTCCCCCCGCACCCATAAAAGATGGGTCATAAACTTAAATGTGGAAGATGTAAAAGCAACTGAGTAAATAGTGGTGCTTTTTACTAATACAGATGGACATTAGAGAAGATGCAGGTGCCGGGGGTGGAGGAAAATGATGATCTAAAAAATACTGGGAGGAGTCAAAAGGATTTACAAAAGGAAAATTAGATAATCCTTACTTTAATTTTAGAAATCAATTAGGTAAATAACCAGTGGAAGCGATATGTGTCATTTGGGGTCCTCTGAGAAGCAGATGAGAGTTAGGAGTACAAGAGGTTTATTGCTCAAGATAAAAGAGGGAGGAAAGAGGACTGGGCACAGAAAACTTTCAGACCAGGCCAGGTGCAGTAGCTCATGCCTGTAATCCCAGCACTTCGGGAGGCCAAGGCGGGCAGATCACTTGAGGTCAGGAGTTTGAGACCAGCCTGGCCAACATGGTGAAACCCCATCTCTACTAAAAATACGAAAATTATCTGAGTGTGGTGGTGTGCGCCTGTAATCCCAGCTACTTCGGAGGCTGAGGCAGGAGAATCACTTAAACTCAGGAGGCAGAGGTTGCGGTGAACAGAGACTGCTCCACTGCACTCTGGCCTGGGCAACAAAGTGAGACTCTGCTTCAGAAAAAATTAAATTAAAAATAAAAATTAAAAAAAGAAAACTTTCAGACCATGATGCAGATTTAAAACCTATGAAAGAAGTGGCTGTGAAGCAGGACTAAGCAGAGAAAGCTTCAGACCTTGATGAAGATCTAGCAAAGTCTTGGTCAACCCAGTAGGGTGCTTCAGAGCAAGACTGTCCATTAGAGGAGTCCTGCACTGGGCCAAAACGGATCAGTGCCAATGCTCTATCATTTGCTGTGGATTTCCCAGGAAATTCAAGTTCTCAATCCCAAATCTAAAGATCCTGAAGGTACTAACAACTGGAGGTTGTCACCTAACTACACTCCCTGAAATGGAAATTCTTTCTTAGAGAGATCTAAGCAGTGTACCTGCATGATTTCCATAGCATATGAAAAAGAGGATGAGTTTAACTGGTAGTAGAAATGAAGAGTGGACCCCAGAGAGTCATAAGCAGCCCAGTCATCATCACAATCTGGGAGGAGCCTACCACTGCCGCATCAAGCCCCTCATCAATCACCCTCCCTACAACATGAACAGTGAGGCTGAGACCTGGCAGCCATCCTTGCCCCAATCACCCCTGGCAGCCGCACAAACATTGATACCCACTAGTAGGGACAAGAAGATTACAGCAACAAAGGTTTTGGAGAAAGTAAAAGGGTTTAATAAAACATTAATATGGTTTCATCAACAGAAAGGAAGGAAATATTTAAGCCTAAGGAAGATGCATTTGAATATCAGACTACTGGGAAGAATAACCCTCAGCAGGAAATGAAGAGGCTGTGGTTGAGGTTAAAGAAATAAGACACCTAGCTAACAATGATGCTATGGGCATTCTTACATATGTTTACTGGTATAAATGTGCAATAATTTCTCTAGGATATATAAGAGAAACAATATAGAATAACTGAGTCCACATATATAAAACTTTTCTCTTCAGTGCCATGTTTCCTATCTATAGTAGCTATGTGATAGTTTGTATATTCGTCCCTGACTAAATCTCAGGCGGAACTGTAATTCCTATACTGGAGGTGGGGCCCGATGGAGGTGATTGGATCATGGGGGTGGATTTCTCAGGAATGGTTTGGCACCATCCACTTGGTGACGAATGCTGTCCTCAGAGTGAGCTCTGTTCTGATTGTTTAGAAGTGTGTGGCACCTCCCTCTCTTGCTCCTGCTCTGGCAATATAGCATGCCTGCCCCCGCCCCGCTCCTTAGCCTTCATGAGGCCTCTCCAGAAGCTGAGCAGATGCCAGTATCATGCTTCCTGCAAAGCCTGCAGACCTGCAAGCCAATTAAACTTCTTTTTTTCATAAATTACTCAGACTCAAGTATTTCTTTATAGCAATGAAAGATGGGGCTTAACACACAGTATCTGTAATGATTTGTAATCCTCCTAACAATTACTCCATATTCATGAAAACACTTAATATTAGCCAGATTCAACGTGTCATATTATGGTTCTAATTTCTCTGATTTCATGAGGTTTTTGCTTATTTTTGTGCTTGTTAGCCATTCAGGTTTTTTGAGTACTGACTTGAGTGTTGGGGTCTTTTTCTTTTGGCTACTTCTCTATAGGAATTCTCTTTATACTCTTGGTATTAATCTTTTGTTGTATGTATGCTAAATATTTTCTACAAAGTTGTGGTTTTTCATGTTTTTTATAGTGCCTTTTGATGAATTTAGGTTCTTATTTTTTTGTTTGTTTTTGAGACAGAGTCTCATTCTGTCGCCCAGGCTGGAATACAGTGGCGCCATCTCAGCTCTCTGAAAACTGTCTCCAGAGTTCAAGCAATTCTTCTACCTCAGCCTCCAGAGTAGCTGGGATTACAGGTGCCTGCTACCCCACCCAGCTAATTTTTGCATTTTTAGTAGAGACACGGTTTCACCACATTGGCCAGGCTGGTCTCCAATGCCTGACCTCAGGCGATCTGCCCTCTCAGCCTCCCAAAGTGTTGGTATTACAGGTATGAGCCACCACACCCGGCCTAAATTCTTAATTTTAATGTAGTCAAATATGTGTTTTTCCATTATGGATTTGTGTGTGTGTGTGTGTGTGTGTGTGTGTGTTATAAAATTTTTCCTAAGATTGAGATCCATAAAACAGTCTCTTACATTTTCTAAGTTTTACAAGCTGGGTATGGTGCCTCAGGCCTGTAATCTCAGCACTTTGGGAGGTCGAGGTGGGCGGATCACTTGAGATCAGGAGTTTGAGACCAGCCTGGCCAACATGGTGAAATCCCAACTCTACAAAAATTCAAAAAATTAGCCGGGTGTGCTGGTGGGTGTCTGTAATCCCAGCTACTTGGGAGGCTGAGGCAGGAGAACTGCCTGAGTCTGAGAGGCAGAGGTTGCAGTGAGCCAAGATCACAGCACTGCATTCAAGCCTGGGTGACAGAGTGAGACTCCATCTCGAATACATAAAATTTTACAAAACCTTTCACATTTGGGACCTTAATCCATTGGCATTTTTATATTTTTTGTAGGATAACACAATTTCCTTTCTAGGACCATTTCCTGAAAATCCCCTTTCCCTCTGCTTATCTGTAATACTACCTGTGTCACAATTCAAGCCTACATGCATGAGTTTATTTCTTTATCCCTGAACTAAAATTCCTTGGTATTATAGCTTTGCTTATTATTAAGTCTTGCCATATAGCAGAATAAGCCCTCCTGCTTTACTGTTCCTTAAGAGTATTCTTAAGGAATTCTAAAGTATAAACTTCAGAATTAGCTTGTGAAGTTCCAAAAAGTCATATAAACCAACAATCACAAAACTACCTATTGGGATTCTGATTGGAACTGCATTGTCTGTTTTGTTCTGGATTGTTTCTTTCTTTATACCTCCTAGCTATGAGGTTCTGGATTTTCTTATCATTAATCTAGACTGATACTGGCCAGCGGTTTTCCTTTCTCAAAACCACTTTTTTAAGAGTTCGGGGATCTCACTCTGTGCCCAGGCTTAAGTATGGTGGTGTGATCATGGCTCACGTTATCCTCCTGCTTCAGCCTGCTGAGTAGCAAGGATTATCGGCATGCACTACCATGCCTGGCTAATTTTTTGTAGAGACAGGGTCTTGCTATGTTGACCAGGCTGGTCCTGAACCTCTGGTCTCAAGCTATCACCCTGCGTCAGCCTCTCAAAGTGCTAGAATTACAGGTATAAGCCACTGTGCCCAGCCTCTCAACAAGCTTATTAGATTTTGGTATCATGGTTATACTAATCTTTTTTTTTTTTTGAGACAGTCTCCTTCTGTCACTGAGGCTGGAGTGCAGTGGCAAGATCTCAGCTCACTGCAACCTCCACCTCCCAGGTTCAAGCGATTCTCCTGCCTCAGCCTCCTGAGTAGCTGTGATTACAGGAACATGCCACCACACCTGGCTAATTTTTGTATTTTTAATAGAGATGGGGTTTCGCCATGTTGGTCAGACTGGTCTGGAACTCCTGACCTTAGGTGATCCGCCCACCTTAGCCTCCCAACGTGCTGGGATTATAGGCGTGAACCACCACGCCCAGCTGGTTATATTAATCTTATAAAATGATTTTCTATGGCAAAGTTCTCCCTTTCTGTACTCTAGAATAGTTGGTGTGAAATTAAATTATTTGATTCTTGAGTATTTGGTAGGAAAGAACTTGTTAAACCATCTTGGTTTGCGTCATTATAGGAAATTAGATTATTTGACTCGAGTATTTGGTAGGCAAAAACTTGTTAAACCATCTTGGTTTGCGTTATTATAGAAAGATCCAATTTCCTTAATAATTATAGAATTATTTTTTATTGTTTTCATAATTACATTTTTCTAGGTGTTTTAGATAAAGTTTCCACATTTTTGGCATCAAGTTCATAGTTATCTGTTTATTGGCTCTGGTATCTGATATGATGTCCACATTTTCATTCCTAATTTTTTGGTAAAGTTTTTTCTCTTAATTAATTTTACCTGGGATTTGCCCATTTTATTTGTCTTTTCCAAGAATAAACCTGGCTTTGTTGAATCTTTTTTATTAGGTGTCATTAGGTACTTAATTTCTGCTACTATTACTTCTTTCTTTCAACTTACTTGGGGCATATTTTACTGTTTTTTTCCCTTTAAATTCTTTAGATGAATGTTTAAGTCATTTACCATCCTTATTCTTTTTTCTTCATAAGCAGCTAAAGCTACACATTTATTTCCCAGAACTGCTTTAGCAGCATCTTACAGGTTTTTACATGTAGTATTTTTGTTATTGCTCAGTTCCACCTATTTTTCTATTTTCATGATTCTTTGCCTCATGAGTTATTTTAAAATGTTTCTCGAATTCCAGATATGGAAGTTTTCTGGATATCCTGTTAATGATTTCTAAAGGTGAGACACCTGACCAAGCAGAACAGACAAAGCCACAATAATTGGTACCACTTTCCCAGTGCACAGTGGCTGAATATCCCTGTATTTCTACCATAACTGACTGGACTGCCTGCCTTGATGGAAAAATTTCTTATAAATCTAGCTCCAGAAGCAAATCAGCAGCAATTTTAAAAGCAGCATTTAAGAGAAGTCACACAAGTCCTTGTCTTCAAAAGTGAACCTGACTCCAATTCTCCTTTTTAAAAGTCTCTTTCTCCCACATCATCCTACAGGAATCAAACTTTTGCCATCTATGCCTGCTTCAGCCCTACCCATCTCTTAGAATTCCTGTTCCATTACAATCCATGATCTTGTTTCTGAGCTCAGCTATGTATGCCTTTCTGGTTTCCTCTTACATGTTTGGGACAGGAGGGTGCCATTACATTAACTTTCTTTAAGTCATAGGTCATATTCATAGAAAATTAGGTCAGATTTGAAAATTCTAAGTTTACATTGTTATATAAAATTAATACTACCATAAAAAAAGTAACTTATAGTTTCAAAACTCTATGGCTTTGTTTTTTTTTTTTTTTGAGACAGAGTCTTGTCCTGTTGACCAGGCTAGAGTGCAATGGTGCAATCTCAGCTCACTGCAACCTCTGCCTCCCGGTTCAAGCAATTCTCCTGACTCAGGCTCCCAAGTAGCTGGGATTACAGGCACGCACCACCATGCCCAGCTAATTTTTTGTATCTTTAGTAGAGATGGGAGTTTCACCATGTTGGCCAGGCTGGTCTCGAACTCCTGACCTCGTTATCCACCCACCTCGGCCTCCCAAAGTGCTGGGATTACAGGTGCGAGTAATCCGTGCCTGGCCAGCTTTTTAACACTTAAAACCCAGAGACATATTTAAAAGTTTTCCATTTCATTTTAATCTAGTTGTAAAGATAATTTAGTGTAGAAGATGTCATCTGTTGGGGGTAAAGTTAGGAAAAAAAAAAAACTTGCAAAGAGTTTTTTTGATGATTTTTTTATTAACATACATTTAATTAAAAATAATATCCACCGTGGCTCTCTCCTCCACTGAGAGAGAAAAGGGTGGTGAGGAGGGGCTGGCAATGTCCACCCCTAGGAATCCAGACAATCCAGGAGTCCTAGGTTACCTTCCCAGGTTACCCTCTATATCCCCAGCTTTCCAGCAGGCTCTGACCTCCAGGCAGTTGGTTCAAAGTTACAAGTGCTTTTGGCCCTCCCTTGAGCTTCTCCAGGCCCACCCGTGTATGGAATTCAGGGGCCACCTGGAAAAACCCCTTGCTTTTTCTCATTCTTGGGATCCTTTGTTCATGCTACAAAGAGAATCTGGGGGCGGAGTGGAATCTCTACTAGCTGGGGTAAGGGAAGAAATGGACAGTAATGGGGGACAGGGCCAAGAAGAGGGATGGTGATGAATATTCCAGAGCACGATAGGGTAGCAGGGCACTGGGTCACTCAGAATGTTTAGCCCTTCCAGAATCAGTAGCTCCATGCACAGTTCATCTTATAGCTCTAGCCCCAACTCTAACCTGCTACTGACACCTCAAAGCCAGGCACTCCAACCAGGGTTACTGCAATCTCCCTAGAGAAACCTGGAGAGTTTCTATGAGGATGATGTTAGGCCTTGAGCCACAGCAGGAGCAGTGATGGGTCAAGTTCTGGTGGTTGAGGGTGTGAGGATCCTGAGGGCCAGCCACTGGCCCCTTGCCTTCTAAAAATCCAAGCCCTTCAGAAAAGCCAGGAGGATACATCGCCAGACTGGTTTATGGGGTCTCCATGCTGAACTGCTCCAGTTCCCTAGGGTGAAGTCACTCACTGGCCAGTGAAGACTTTCCCTAGCCCAGTGGGCCGAGGTGGGTAGTGTCCCATAATGCAATTGCCTGCCCAGAGGCTGCCCACTTGAGGGCTGCACTGAGTAGGCCTGAGAGGGCAGCTCTCATTGCTGTAGAGACTTGGTATGTGGCTGGGTGTGCAGATTACTGGTCTCCAGGGGGACACCCTGAGTGATGGAAGACAGAGTAGGTGACATTGGCAAAAACTGTTTGGGCAGCTGCTATTGGGACCTTCTGGCATTGGCAGGACCTGCGGGCAAACTTAGGGGGCTGAGAAGTACCTGGAAATAGTAGGGGGAGGCCCCAGGAGTAGAGGTTGAGTGAGGTAGGGGCAGATGGAAAATGAAGTGGAGGATGAGAGGAGGAGAGTCAGGGCAGCACTGAGTGAGGGGTGGCCCAGGAAGGTGGTGGGCAGTGCATGGTGGGCCAAGGAGAAGGCAGGTAGTGAGGGGTGGCTATGGGAGCCCTGAAGATGGGGCTGAGGACTGCTCAGGAAGCCTAGAGATCGGGATTGCTTAGGGAAGACTGCAAGGATGGGTGGTTGAGAGGTGAATGAAGTCCTGGGGCATTATAACCTGGGCCCAAGTCCATGCCCAGGCCCTCGCTAATGCCCAGGTGAGTCACGATGTGGGTCAAATTGGAGGTACTGTTGCCCCTATTAAGGCTAGGGTAGGCTGTCTCCTTAGGGTGCAGAGGGGTGGGCAGTGTTGGTATAAAGTGCAAACTGGTGAGATCAGGTAGGAACCTCCTCCCACATCCAGTATTCATGGCAGGTGGGAGGACAGACACATTGGCAGGCTGCCCAGAAGATGGAAAGATGTTAATTCCAGGGACTTCATAAGGACCGGGGTCAGGAGGAAGATGACGACAGCTTCTAAGTATCCCATGGCTTCAGCAAATGCTTGTCACCTAGGAGAACTTCTCAATAGCAGATACTTTAGAGTCCATTTTACCACCCAGAAATGTTGACTGGGCAGGTTGCTGGGAGGTATGGGGCCTGGATAAGTATCCTGGGGACTGAGGTTCATCACACTTGTGTGAAAGGCAGAGTCAGAGCTTGTCTTGTTAAATGCAGATGTGCTGGGTAAAACAGGTACCTCTTCTCTGCAGGGAAATTGTCCCAGAGCATAGTCCTTCACCAGCTGGACACTTGGGGAGGAGATAAGTAGGCAGGACTATAGGGAGAGCTGTCAATGTGGTAGGGTATTGGCAGGGTGGCGACACCATTCTGTGGGGATCTGTCTGTACCCGTTCTACCAGCCTGTGGTGCCGAGTGCCCTGAGATGAATTAAAAGGTGAGTGGAGAGGGCTTTGGAACTAGGCCAGGCTGAAACAAATCTGGTTAATATTAGGCAAAGAACAACCATAATGGGAGCCCCTAGTGTATGGCAGTTGCAATTTTTGAGTGTGTAACTGGGTGAAGCCGATGTCCATTATCATCTCCTCGAGGGCTGCTGTGTCCTCAGCCTGTCGCTGCTTCTGCAGCATGATCTCACTAAACTTGCAAAGATTGGAAGCCAAGGCTGTGGCCAAACAAGGCTCATTTGCCCCTGCCCCTGATGTCGCCACCTTCCTCCTTTGTTCCTTCCTGACATCCTCCTCCCCGACAGTACAAGCCACTGTTCCTCCCTCAACACCTCCCAGCATCTTACTCCAGCGGTAGCCACTGCCACCTCAGCCTCACAGACAGTTTTGGAAAGTACAGGCAAATCCTGCAGAATAGCTCCCCAGTCATTATTTTCCCGATAGAATACCTGTTGGTTTTTAATACCAAAACTTCCTAAAACGTACTTTTCTCACAATGCAAGATATTTCCGGCCAATATTTATGTAAGGAAAGCTTTATATTTGTATGTGACAAAACTAAATTCGCATTTTAAATAAAAGAGTATGCAAGAAAAGTTTGTAGTTACATTCCAAATATAATCAATAGACTATTAGAATCACAGTAGACATAAACAATCATGCCAAGTATCAAAGTAATACAAAATGTAGGCAAAGGATGATGCTTTTATTATATCCAGTATAAGCCATTTACTAACACACTTTGCTTGTCCTGAATGTATTTCTACAGCCTCTCATATATTTGTTTAGTCCTTGTTTGGCTTAGTGCTGAGAGTCCCTAAACATTTTAAAAAATGTTGAAGAAAACATTTATAATGGAAATAGGCAAAAAGCAATTATAATGGAAGAAAAAATTCCTATATATAAATCTGATTTGTTAATCTCATTGTTCATTGATCACACATGATGGTATTTTACTTATACAAAGGTAAATCACAGTGGTTACATTTCTGAATTTGGTTAGGGAATTCATGTTGATATACTGCCATTTTTTCCCATTAGTCTACATTCAACCATTCGACCTAAAAAAATGACAATTTCATATGGTTCAACGTAATATAAAAGTAATATTCACCCAAATTTAGACGTTAAAAATTTATAAAAATAAAATCTCCTATATCAAAGAATATAAACATAATAAATACTTTAAAATATAATCTTTAATCAAAGTCATTTTATGTTTAGTTCATTTTAAGAAATATCTCTACCTCACTTAAGGCTCAATTTTTTGTTAGGGTGAAATTACAGGGTGAATAGTTCAGATCTCAACTTTTTAATATCTGTTGGTAAATATCAAGACACATGATTTTTAAAAAGAAAAAAAGCCACAAATGACTGAAGAGAACATATGTGCAAATCTAAGCCATCTTTGCTTCAGTGAATAAATTCATATTTCAAGACTTTCTAATCTTTAAGATAATTACTTAAGATCTGATATTAGTGCTATTTAATTTGTCATAAAAGCTCATATATTCATTGAGCTGTCAAAAACAAGTTTTACATGTTGACAATTGCCTTTTGGTCTCTGAAAACGGGATCCTATTATATGTTTTCTAGTTCACAGCTGAGTTCACAGCAGCTGTGAGGCTAAGAAATGCCAGCAACCAATTAGGCTGGCATAAACCTTGTCTAGCATATAAAGTATAATTTGGTTGCAAATGTAGGAGACAAGAGCCAAAATAAGTCAGCCAAGAATACTAATAAAATTTTATTACAAGCATTAAAAGTCAGAATATTTAAAATCTAACAAAAATATGTATTTTATTAAAAGGATATAGTAGAACGTTAGGAAAAATATGAAAAAGCAACAATCAATTCTTTTCAGACCCAAGTAGTTTTTTTAAAAGGTTGCAGCTGTTTCTGACATACCTAGGATTACAAACTCTATGGGTTTTTTTTCCCTCTAACTACCCTAATCATAGGATTGTGGTATATGATCATACACATGGCAAGTCTTCTCCCAAAGTGAACATTATTTTTATCAGTTCCCCTTGAGATGTTTCTATGAAAATTTCTCTTCATAGTTTTAAGATATTAAGACCTTTATATATATATATATATATATATATATATATATATATATATTTATTTATTTATTTTTATTTTTTATTTTTTTATTTTTTTTCTTGAGACGGAGTCTTGCTCTGTTATCCAGGATGGAATGCAATGGCACGATCTCAGCTCACCACAACCTCCGCCTCCGGGGTTCAACAAGTGATTCTCCTGCTTCAGTCTCCCAAGTGCTAGGATTACGGGCATATGCCACCATGCCTGGCTAATTTTTGTATTTTTAATAGAGATGGGGTTTCACCATTTAGCTAGGCTGGTCTCAAACTCCTGACTTCAGGTAATCCACCCACCTTGGCCTCCCAAAGTGCCAGGATTACAGGCATGAGCCACTGCGCCCAGCCTAGACCTTTATAAAAATTTCAAAATCTAAATATGTATAAAAACAACACAACTTAAATGATTAGCAAAAATAAAACTTCAGTTAAAAGACTGTTCATAATGGCTATTTCCAAACTTTTTGAAGTTGTTTAAATGTGTTTTGTTTAAAGTATGAGAAATTTAAAAATATAACAAAATCAATGCTTTATAAAATATTACTAGAAAAAATATAATTTAAAACATTTTAAATATATATTGAAAAGTAGTCACTGGTGATTCATATGCATACAGCCATGTAAGGAAAATCTAGCTTACATGCCAATAAATTAAAATATATAGTGTATCTATTCTTTTTTTTTGAGACACAGTCTCACTCTGTCACCCAGGCTGGTGTGCAGTGGTATGATCCTGGCTCACCGCAACCCCCGCCTCCCAGGTTCAAACGATTCTCGTGCCTCAGCCTCCCAAGTAGCTGTGATTACAGGCATGAACCACCACACCTGGCTAATTTTTGTATTTTTAGCAGAGGCGGGGTTTTGCCACACCAGCCAGGCTGGTCTCAAACTCGTGACCTCATGTGATATGCTCACCTTGGCCTCCCAAAGTGCTGGGATTATAGGCGTGAGCCATCAGTGTATCTATTCTTGATAACACCTCTAGCAAGCCCTTCCATTTTCAATCATAATACCATCAAACAATCTGAAAGCATTTTAAATAGACTTGTAGAAATATGCTAATAAAATCTAGTTATCTCCTGCACCTTTCAAGCAGAGACTAAGACGGAAACATACATAAAAATATTCATTCTCAGGAGAACAGAAAAATAAATATTACTCTGAATTATAAAATCACACATTCAGACCAAATGTCTGGCAGAACAATGTTGTTTCCAGAAAATGAGTAAAACACAAAAGCTTACTCAAAGTGTTTGGTAAACAGATACCTGAAAGAAGTACTTTCTTCCAAGTCATTTCGCACCAGATAAATTATCTTAGAACACACTGATGATAAAACCTCTGCCACTTCATATGAGTGATTGATTAAAACCTGTCTTAAATAATAAGTTTCTCATTTTTCTTTTTTGAGACAGGGTCTCACTCTTGCCCAGGCTGGAGTGCAATGGTGTGATCTCAGTTCACTGAAACCTCTGCCTCCTGAGCTTAAGTGATCCTCTCATCTCAGCTTTCCGAGCAGCTGGGACCAGACATGCCTGCCACCACACCGGGCTAATTTTTGTATTTTTTTGTAGAGATCGGTTTTTGCCATGTTGCCCAGGCTGCTCTCAAACTCCTGGGCTCACGTGATCTGCTCACCTTGGCCTCCCACAGTGCTGGGTCTACAGGTATGAGCCACTGTCCCTGGACCCATTTTTATTAAGTAATAATTGAATACATAAATAGTGGTTCCAATCAATTGTATATTTAGTTATTAGAACCAATTGCCAGTGTAGAATGCAAATTCAAAAATTTTACTGCCGTCTTTCCAAGTTAAGTCATAGTAAAACATGTTAATTAGCTTTCATTCTCTAAAGAGGTTTGTTTTAAGGTTGGTTTTTTAAAACAGATACAATTCCTTTCTTCAGTTTATTAAAAGAATTCTAAAAGGATGCTTCAAGAATATGACAATTCCCTTCTTTAATAAGTTTATAATATTATGATCTTATAAGAGCAAAATGAAGAAAAATTAGAAAAACAAAGACTGTCAAATGCTGCTTTAAAACACTTAAAAGGACAAGGATGCTACAAAAAAGCATTATTTAGAAAATGGAAGTTAACTACACAGTAATGTTAACTACACTAGTAGTCATACATTGTATCTTGGTTTTGCCAACTACCTCAAAGCAGTTTATTTATAATCTAACAGTAAATGTCAATTTATTCCTAGGTGCCACTGACCAGTAAATGAGGACAGAAAGAAATCTGACTTGTTGGAGATCATACAGCAGAGCAGCAACAGATCCAGCAGAAGTCAAAGTCTCAAACTCTGATATTCAGGTTGTGTTAGCTAATCTAAGCAGTGAGGAAAAGAATCCTTCATGAGGACTATGTAGCATTACACCTTCTTCAATAGCTTTAGTGAAACAAGAAGGACATAAATAATGTCTCAGGTGACACTGGTTAACAGTGCTGTTTGCTGTTTAGTAAATCTCCAGGGAATGTGATTTTGCCAAACATAGAGACCTTTCTCTTTGGCTTATCACACTTAAGATGTTACTGTTTTTTAACCAAATTAAAAGTTCTAGTATTTCCTTTCTTAGACATTAAAAGTTTGACATGAAGAGAGAAAAAAGGAAATGATGTAGCTAATATTTTCATTTAAAAAATACAACTTCAAAAATGGGACAAATTTTATTCATATTGAAAACAAACTATGAATTTTCTTTCTTTCTTTCTTTCTTTTTTTGACAGAGTCTTGCTCTGTCACCAGGTGTCAGGATGGAGTGCAGTGGCATGAGCTTGGCTCACTGCAACCTCCGCCTCCCAGGTTCAAGCAATGCTCCTGCCTCAGCCTCCTAAGTAGCTGGGACTACAGGTGAGCGCCACCACACCCAGCTAATTTTTTTTTGTAGAGACAGGGTTTCACCATGTTGGCCAGGATGGTCTTGATCTCTTGACCTCGTGATCCAGGCACCTCGGCCTCTCAAAGTGCTGGGATTACAGGCGTGAGCCAACGCGCCTGGCCACAAACTATGAATTTTCAAATTTTTACCTTATCTATTGTTTTGAAAAGGGATGTGAAAACTTAGTAGCACTCAGTTCCTCTAGGGGATGGGAAAATTTCAGATTTGTTGAGCTGCACACTAACAATTAAGTCAGCATTATAATTTAGAAAGGCCTATTGTACAGCTTTTTAGAAAAATTTCATTCTGAATTTGTGTAACAGTAATAAGAAAAATGCCATAAAGGATCTATGATAGCATTAAAAAGTATTAAATCACTGTAGTTTCCTGAGGTTATTCAGCACATTTGGGGTTGGGGGAAAGGAAGGTTAAACCACCCCCCAAAACCACTTGTAAAGAGAACATAAAAACCAAAATTCTAAATTCACAATGTAATATGATTATGATTCTAGCTGAAACAGCAAAAATGTAACAAAAAACCCCCACAGTACTAGAAATAACACTTCATGAAGTTTATTAACAAGTAAACTAACAATATCAAAACCTATGAGCCTTAATAGGCTATTCTTCATATCTACATTCCCATGGGTGACAGAATATACCATACGTATCTTTACTCATGTGTTAAAGAATAAAAAATTGCCTGTTTAGAATACCAAAGACTTTTACAGTGATGCTGTTGCAGCAACATGTTGTTAATAGTTGAATATTCTGAAGAACTGTCTTTCCCAGTTGTTCTCCTGAATATACTGAGCAATGCTATCTAATTGCTCCCTGGTTTAAATTTTTATTTACCCAAAAGAGAATTCCATACCAATACAGCTGTGCTATTCTGTGAACTTTTCACAGCTACATGTAGATACCACCTTCTCTTATGCATACATCCTAAAGAGACACAGGGATCATTTTGTGGAATGTTTTTCAACTGTCAGTGCAATGTTACTATTCCCCCCAGGACTCTGTCATCCCAACTTCTACTCCACTCTACTTATGGGAAGCCTATGATGGCAGTGGCCCAGAGTCATGGAAATTTCTACTTTCAAAGCCTGGCCAATTTGGGTTAGGAGAATAAATGATCACTCTTCTAAGCCCTTTTACCAGTAGGGTAAAATGTATATTTCAAACAGTGCAGTTAGTGCAAAAGGAACATAAAGAAGAATGAGATCATTGAAGCTGTGTGTGGCAGGAAAGGCTAAAGTCAGATTGAGTTTGGTTTTGTACATATGAAGTTGGAGATACGAAGTAGGCTGTCTAATACACTGGAGATGGTCAAAGTTGAAGAAAAAAGCTTGGGGATTGTCAATGCAAATCATGCATTCTCTGGGGGTGAAATCCCCAAGGTGGTAAAAATTGGCTCTTTGGAAGGGAAGATCTTAGATATTATAATGGTTTATGGCCCTCCAAAGGGCCACAACCTATAAATAGATGAACAGAAATTTTTATTGGGATGGGGTGATTAGGCAATAAAGAAGTCAAAAGGCGCAGAGCAATAATAATAAAAAAAAGGTTTGTAAAACACCAATATAGACAGTATTTTTAAGATGATCAAAGTGGATGTGACCACCAAGACAATGAGAGTAGAAGTCCTGATCTTTAGTTCTGTACAGAGGTCAGGGAAGTGAGGTACCAGCAAAGGAGATCAAGAAGTTAACAGAGAAAAAGAAGAAAAATCAGAGGAGTAGTCATATAAGCTAAGTGAAGGTATTAAGGTATTTCAAACAAAAGGGAGTGAATTAACTGTGTCAAATGCTGCTAACAGATCAAGTAAAATAGAAGCAATGCCTAAAAGTGAGAGTGGTCAAGCGGTTTTTGCTTTTTTTTTCCTTTGAGGCAGTGTCTAGATCCTGCTCACTGCAAGCTCTGCCACCCTGTCTCAAGCAATCCTCCTACCTCAGCCTACTGAGGTAGCTAGAAGCACAGGCATATGCCACCATGCCCTGCTAATTTTTGGCATATGTTTGTAGAGAGGGGGTTTCACCATGTTGCCCAGGCTGGTCTCAAACTCCTGAGCTCAAGTAATCTGCCAGCCTCAGCCTCCCGAAGTGCTGGGTAGACATGGTAGACTTGTAGGTCTTTTCTGGTTGCTTGCATTTCTTGGTGGTGAAATGACACGCAAGGTCATTTGCTGAGAGTGTGGGTGAGCCAGGAGCAAACATCTTCAAGGGATGAGGGAAGATGGCAATTTCAATTAGATTTCTATTTGAGAAACCAGATATATGGTGTTTCCATTAACCAATATACAGAAAACAAATACAGAATATGGGGATAAAGGCAATGGATTCCATTTTTGGTAAGTTTAAGATACTGGCAGGAAATCCATGTGATAACATCTAGAAGGTAGATCAGAAACCAAGAGAAAGATTTGGTCTGCAGAGGCATTTTTTAAAAAACTTCTATTTAAGGTTTGGGGGTTCATATGCAGGTTTGTTACATGGATAAACTGCATGTCATTGAGGTTTGGTATACAAATGATCCCATCACCCAGGTGGTAAGCAGAGTGCCTGACAGTTTTTTCAACTTTGCCACCTTCCCTCCTCTAGTAATCCTCAGAGTCTATTGTTGTCATCTTTGTGTCCAGTATTTACCCAATGTTTATCTCCCGCTTAACCAGTTCACTGTTGATGGACATACAGCTTGATTACATATCTTTGCTATCATAAATTGTACTGCAATGGACATATAAGTACATGTGTCTTCTCTGTAGAATAATTTATTTTCCATTGTGTATATACTCAGTAGCGGAATTGCTGGGTCGAATAGTTCTACATTATTTGAGAAATCTCCACACTGTTTTAAACAGTGGCTGAACTAATTTACATTTCCACCAACAGTGTGTAAGTGTTCCCTTTTCTCTGCAACCTCACCAACATCGGTTATTTTTTTGACTTTTTAATAACAGCCATGACTGGTGTGAGATGGTATCTTGTTGTAGTTTTGACTTACATTTCTCAAATGATTAGTGATGTTGAACATTTTTTCATATATTCGTTGGCCACATCTGCGTCTTCTTTTGAGAAGTACCTGTTTATGTACTTTACCCATTTTTTTCTCTTTCAGAGCAGGAATTAAAGAAACACTTGATGGCTGGGCGCGGTGGCTCACACCTGTAATTTCAGCACTTTGGGAGGGCGAGGTAGGTGGTTCACCTGAGATCAGGAGTTTGACACTAGCCTGGCCACACAGCAAAAACTCCATCTCTACTACAAATACAAAAATTAGCCAGGCATGGTGGCAGGCACCTGTGATCCCAGCTACTCAGGAGGCCAAAGCAGAGGAATCACTTGAACCCAGGGGGTGAGGTTGCAGTGAGCTAAGATCACGTTACTTGCTGGGTGACAGAGCAAGACTTGGTCTCAAAAAAAAGAAAAAAAGAAAGAAAAGCTTTACAACAGTAAAGAAAGGAAAGTACAACTCAGAAGAGAAACAAGCAGGCAAAAAAAAAAAAAAAAAAAAAAAAAAAGAAACAAGCAGGCAACTTAAAAAACTAAGTATGCCCCCTTTTTAATGGAACTGTTTGCTTTTTGCTTGAATTGTTTCTTATAGATTCTGAAAATGAGATCTTTGTCATATGCATAGTTTGTGAATATTTTCTCCCATTCTATACGGGTTGTCTGTTTACTCTGTTGACAGTTTCTTTTGCTGTGCAGAAGCTCTTTAATTAGCTCCTATTTGTCATTTTTTGTTTTGTTCTGGGGAATTGGTCATACATTCTTTGATAAGGCTGATGTTCAGAATGCTACTTCCTAGGTTTTCTTCCAGGGGTTATTTGAGGTCTTAGATTTAAGTCTTTAATCCATTTTGGGTTAGTTTTTGTGTATGCTGAAAGGAAGGGGTCCAGTTTCAATCTTCTACATGTGACTACCCAGTTCCCCAGCACCATTTACTGAATAAGGAGTCCTTTGCCCACTGCTTGTTATTATTGACTTTGCTGAAGATCAGGTGGTTGCAGGTGTGTGGCTTTATTTCTGGGTTATTGATTCTGTTTCATTGGTCTATGTGTCTGTTTTTCTATCAGTACTGTGTTGTTTTGTAATGTAGCTTTGCAGTACTGTTTGAAATGGGGTAGTATGATACCTTGTTATTTTTACTTAGGTTTGTTTTGGCTATTAGGCTCTTTTTTGGTTCATATGCATTTTAGAATAGATTTTTCTTATTCTTTGAAGAATGTTATTGGTAGTTTGATAGGAACAGCACTGAATCTGTAAATTGCTTTGGGCAGTATGGCCATTTTAACAACACTGATTCTTCCTATCCATGGTCATGGAATATTTTCCTTTGTTTTTTTAAGACAGGGTCTCCCTATGTTGCCCAGGCTAGAGTGCAGTGGCTATTCACAGGTGCGATCCCACTACTGATCAGCACGGGATTTTTTACCTGGTCCATTTCTGACCTGGGCCCGTTCACCCCTCCTTAGGCAATCTGGTGGTCCCCTGCTCCCAGGTGGTCACCACATTGATGCCCAACTTAGTGCGGACACCCGACTGGCATAGCGCACTACAGCCCAGAACTCCTGGGCTCAAGTGATCCTCCCTCCTCAGCCTCCTGAATAGCTGGGACTATAGGCACACACCACTGTGTCTGGCAGTGTTTTCCATTGGTTTGTATCATCTCTGATTTATTTCAGCAATGTTTGGTAATTCTCATTGTAGAGCTCTTCCACCTCCTTGGTTAGCTATATTCTAGGTATTTTATTCTTTATGTGGCTATTGTAAATGGGATTGTGTGCAGAGGCAATTTGAAGAAGAATTTTCATTTACAAGTATTTATTTATTTATTTGAGACAGGGTCTCCCTCTATCACCCGGGCTGGAGCGCACTGCATAAACAAAACTCAATGCAGTCTCAACTTCTGGGGCTCAAATGATCCTCCCACCTTAGCCACCAGGGTAGCTGGGATCACAGGTACATACCACCATGCTCGGCTAATTTTTGCAAGGTATTTTTTTGTAGAGACGAGGATTTGCCATGTTGCCCAGGCTGGTCTCAAACTCCTGGGCTCAGGCAATTGACCCACCTTGACTTCCCAAAGTGATGGGATTATAGGTACTAGCCACTGTAGTCAGCAAAAAAATTTAAAGCATTAGGAAAAATTGCCAAGTTGCACAATAGGTGATAACCCCCTACATTCAGCTTCACTAATTTTCAACAGATGGTCAATCCTACTGCCACTTCTAGCACCACAACTGGATTATTTTGAAACAAACTCTAGCTAGCATATCAACTCATCAATATTTACTTCAGTATGTATAAAGCTAAAATTTTGGGTTTTTTTGAGATGGAGTCTTGCTCTGTCACCCAGGCTAGAGTGCAGTGGCACAATCTCCACTCACTGCAACCTCCACCTCCCGGGCTCAAGCAATTCTCCTGCCTAAGCCTCCCGAATAGCTGGGCTTACAGGCTCCTGCCACCACACTCAGCTAATTTTTGTATTTTTAGTAGAGATGGGGTTTCACCATGTTTGTCAGGCTGGTCTCGAACTCATGACCTCATGATCCACCCACCTCAAGCTTCCAAAGTGCTGGGATTACAGGTGTGAGCCATCGTGTCTGGCCAATTTTATATGTTTTTAAAATTCTCCTTTTTAAAAACCTTTTCTAATACATTTATTTTTCTATCTTTCTCAGATGTTTTAATAAAGCTGATTTTTTTTTTTACTAAATTGAATCACATTTCATTCATCTATTTTAAAGTAACATAAAGATACGAATATGGGAAAAAAAAAACCCAAAATCATAAAACAATCTTTACCATATTCAAATTTAAACTCTATTTCCCATGTATCTCTTTATGCCTGGTTTTGTGCTGTGCTTACTATGGTCTCTCTAAATACTGACACATTATACCACATATGCACTTATCTGTGTAGTTACACAGATAACAGGCAACCTTCTTCCACCGTTCAACTCTGGTAACGAAGAGATGACTTTGAGACTAGAGTTGCAAGGTATTTCAAGGTCTTATTCATTCTTCACCAAAGAATTGCAGTGTATTTGCTGACAAATGCTTACTTGTTTTCTGTTAAAAGGTTGAACATAAACATTTTAGGTCCCTACATTAGTAGGACATAAAGGTAGGTCTCATCTTAGATTAGACAATGTTTTCTTAGATGTAACAAAAGCTAAAGCAATAAAAGAAAAAACAGATACTAGACTTAATCAAAATTAAAAATTTTTGTGCTACAAAGGATATTATCAAGAAAGGGAAAATATAACCTCCAGAATGAGAAAAAAAAAAAATCTGTAAAGCATGTATCAGATAAGGCTGTAGTATTCAGAACTTTTTTTTTTTTTTTTTTTTGAGACAAGAGTCTTGCTCTGTTGCCCAGGCTGGTGTACAGTGCGGCTCACTGCAACCTTTACCTCCCAGGTTCAAGCAATTCTCCTGCCTCTGTCTCCCAAGTAGATGGGATTATAGGTGTCCACCACCATGCCTAGCGAATTTTTTGTACTTGTAGAAACCAAGTTTCACCATGTTGGCTAGGCTGGTCTTGAACTCCTGACCTCTTGATCCATCCGCCTTTGCCTCCCAAAGTGCTGGGATTACAAGTGTGAGCCACCGTGTCCGGCCCCGTAACTTTTATACCTCAACAATAAAAAGATAAATATTGACTGAGCACGGTGGGTCATGCCTGTCATCCGAGCACTTTGAGAGGCTGAGATGGGAGGATCACTTGAGCCCAGGAGTTTCACCAGCCTGGATAACATAGTGAGATCTTGTTTCTCCCCAACCACAAACCTCCCTAAAAAAAAAGTAGCCAGGCAAGGTGGCACATGCCTGTGGTCCTAGCTACTCAGGAATCTGAGGTAGGAGAATCACTTGGGCCTGGGAGGTAAGGCTGCAGTAAGCTATGATCATGCTGAATTTGAGTGTTTATAAGACATCCAAGAGGAGATATTCAGTAATCCATGACACATACAAACAGTAGATATCTGTAGCCAACGTGGGCTAAAGAGAAGCATTTAGTTTACCAGAAAGAGAATACTATGTGAGAAATATTGCAGGAGTAGGATCAAGCCCTGAGGAACATCAACACTTAAAGGGAATGGAGAAAGCAGCACCCGTAAAGATTAAAAAGGAAAAACTTGAGGAACAGAAGGAAAAGAAGCTCTACTTATTTTTAATTAAGGAATTGTTCTTAATAAAAACCCAAGATAGCATGTAACATTAAAAGCAATGTTATCACTCTCAATAAAACTGCAACCAAAGAACATATAAAGAAAGCACTTGCTATATACTTAGAGCCAAGTTACAGTCAACTCTCAGTATCAGCTATAATTTAAAAAAGAAACACACAATCCACATATAATCCCAACACAATTTCAAGCAACAGGCTTATAAAACAAATTTATGGCTGGGCACAGTGGCTCACGCCTGTAATCCCGGCACTGTGGGAGGCTAGGATTAGGCAACAGCAAGAGACTGGAGAAAACCAGAATGTGTTTCTCAAAAGAAATTTCAGAGCCAAAGAGCATTTGTATTGAGTGCAATAACTACTTATTATTTTGTTTTAACTGACTAACTTCTAGAGAAAAGTCCTTCATCCAATTCTTCAAATAAATCAGATGAAGGGACACATGATGATCATACAGCAAATACTAGTTGGATTAATAAAAACACCTGATTAATAAAAACTATACCCTAGAAGGGAAAAGTATTATGTAATTAATTATTTGACTTCCAATGCCAGGAACATTAATAGTGTACAAAAAACTCTACAATGAATTAGTGTGTAGAGGATTTTGGAGGCAGACAATCTATGTTCTAATCTCAGATTTGCTACTCATTTTATGTATGACTTTGGACAAGTCAAATTTCTCATTATAACAATATATGTAAGCAGTTTTGACCAACAGTAGTATTTCATCAAAAAGCTTTATGCGGTTAAATTCTAAGATTTACCTTACTAACTAGGGCCCCCAATTTGTTCTCATTTCGTAAAAATCTTCTAGGTAAATCACTATATCCATTTCTGTTTAGAAATTCATAGTAAATTACATGATTAAACATACTACCAAGAAAAAAAAAAGTTTAATACTGTTTCCAACCCCAACACAGTTTGTGCTGCTATGTTGATCAGGCTGATCTCAAATTCCTGGCCACCTAGTAATCTTCCCAACTAGGCAGGTAAACCTGTAGTTAAATTCAACAGCTGATCTCAAGGCTGAGACTGCTAGACACATTGCTTGACCATCTGTCACAGCATTTGAACTATAAACTCAAATATATCCATATATTAAAAAAAGGGAAGGGCTAAAGTTGCCATACATTTGTGAATCCTTTTTACTATACTATAGCTCATTAAATTTTTTTCTCTTCTTACATTGGCCAATCGACTATTCATGACAAAAATGAATAGCAAAATTTTATCTTAATTGTACACCTATATGATTGATCCTCATTCATAAAATATAATTTTTTGTCATTAATTGGTCCATTATTTCAAAAGTGGTTTTGACTTTTAACTCTTAAAGTTTGCATACTCTCTCCCCAATCTTTTTTAGGTTTACAGAAAAACCGAATGGAAGGTACAGAGATTTCCCATATAATCCTTAACCCCACATATACACAACCTCCCCCACTATCAATGCTCCACACCAGGTACACTTGCTACAATCAATGAACCTATCTTGACACACCATTACCATCCAAAGTCCCTAGTTTATATTAGAGTTGACTCTTGGTATTGTACCTTCTATGAATTTTGGCATATATATCATGACATGTATCCACCTTTATAGTATCATAAAGAATAATGTCACTGCCTCTGTGCTGTGCCTATTTATCCCTTGCTTACCTCTTTTTAAGTCCTAAATTGCAAACCACAGTTAAGAGAGGGAAATGGTGCTTAGAATCCTAAGGATGAAAAAGAGAAGGCAAATGCCAGAACAGAAAAAAATAGGCTAAAAGTAAGAGCAAAGAAAAAGTGAAAAAGAGCAGCTGCATTTCAAGAAATAAAAAGCATTCCATCCCTTAAAAAGCTGAAGCCATATTTTTTGTGTACTGCTCTTCCTTCTCATTCCGTTCCAAGAATTCAGAGAAAGTCTTGGGTAACACACTGCAGCTCAGTATTAAGAAGGCAAAGTATTTAGTTACAGCTTAAGTAAATTCCCACTGCAGGTAAACATTTAATGGAAGTGATTTATATCTTAAACTCACTTACTTTTATGATATTAGTGGCAAAAACTATATGCAGCCTGAGTTGCATACTCTCTTTGATATTACCTTCATAGGCTCTCAGTCCTCTACACTGTATTCTTGAATAGGGTTGGGTTGATTAAATAAAACTGAAGAGATTTTAAAACCTACACTAAGACTTTCTAAATGTTAAGTCCTTTCCTTTCAACTCATCTGCCCTTTATTCAGCACAAGTGATATATTGCAATATAACATCAACTCTTCTTGCAGTGCGTTCTGCATTATCATCTGTTCCTTAATTATTGCTCACGCTTCTAGACTGATGCAATCTTATCTATGCTACTTCTCATTTTCAATACTACTCTCCTTCTAATCTATCACTAATCACTTACTAACTCCTATTACTGTTCTTAGGAGATTAAGTCCTATAGTAGTTTCCAAGTGTCCTAGAAATTAATTCCAAGATCCTTACCTTACCTCTGTTTCCAGGTCTTTATTAGGGTGCCCCAGATTGCCCCTCCTTCCATATCTTCCTCATCACCCTCCCTCTGTCTGCTTTAAATGCCCTTCAACTGACAGCTTTGTTTCCAGCTCAGGAACTTCTTCCATGCTGTCCTACATGGCTAGAATGCCTCCTTCCCCTCAGGGCAATCTACTGGTCGGTCATCTTCCTCTCACCATTTAAACATCACTCTCCATGAAGTCTTGTCAGATACTCTGTTGGGAGATGCTGCTTTTACTAAAATAATGGATCACAACCCTGGCTGTACCCTGGAATCACTAAAATGTGTGACAAGTTAAGTTTCACCAGTATAGTATGCGAGGTCTCGTAAAGTAAAATACGGATACCTAGACTACATATTCAGACAGACTCTCCAGGCAAAGGAACTAGATATTGGTGGTAGGGTTTTTTTGTTTTTTTTGTTTGTTTGTTTGTTTGTTTTGGTCTGTTTTTTTTCCAAAGCCTCACAGGTGATCTAACGAGCAGCCAGAGTTATGAACCACCACAGGATGAGCATTCTTTAATCCAAAATGCTCCAAAATCTGAAACTTTTTGAGCACCAACATGACACCACAGTGGAAAATTCCACACATGACCTTGTGATGGGCTGTGGTCAAAATGGAGGCATAATGCCAGGTGCAATGGCTCACATCTATAATACCAGCACTTTGGAAGGCTGAGATGGGCAGATCACATGAGGTCAGGAGTTTGAGATCAGCCTGGCCAACATGGTGAAACCCTGTCTCTACTAAAAATGTAAAAATTAGCTGGGCATGGTGGCATGCACCTGTAATCCCAACAACTTGGGAGGCTGAGTAGGATAAGCACTTGAACCTGGGAGGCGGAGGCTGCAGCGAGCCAAGGTATTGCCACTGCACTCCAGCCTAGGCGATAAAGAAATCCATCTCAAAAAAGAAAAAAAAAAAGTTCATTCTTAGCACAGTGAAGACAGCAAATTTTACAAGTTTGTTCTCTACTGATCCTGTCTTTCCTTCAGGTAAAATTTGGTCAAAATTAATGCCAAAACCTGGAGAAAAAGTCTTCAAAAGTAAATAAAATATACTTTTGGGAGGAATCTGATACTTAACAGTTCCTTGGCCATAATGTGTAAGGAGGTTATAACCGAATTACACATAACCACCAGTAGCTGGATCTATTGCTGTTTTTATGTTCTGCTTCCCTGGTCTCTGTTTAAGACAGTGACTTGTTCTGTCACCCAGGCTGGAGTACAGTGGTGTGATCATAGCTCACCGCAGCCTCCAACTCCTGGGCTCAACCAATCCTCCCACCTCATCTTCCTGAGTAGCTGGGGCTACAGTCATATGCTACTAGGCCTGGCTACTTTTATTTTTTGTAGAAATAGAACCTTGTCATGTTGCCCAGGCTGGCTCCAACTCCTGGCTTCAAGCAATCCTCCCACCTAAGCCTCCCAAAGTGCTGGGATTACAGGCATGAGACACCAAACTCAGCCAGTCTCTGTTTACAGTACCCCAACCCAGGATATCTAGAGAAAAACCTGCTGTCAGGCACTGGTCTGCCAACAACTTAAAACTGAATAAACCTGGTCAGGTATGGTGGCTCACACCTTCCAATTACTTTGGGAAGCCAAGGAGGGAGAACTGCTTGAGGCCAAGAGTTCAAGACCAGTCTAGTAAACTTAGCAAGACCCCATCTCTACTAACAACACAAAAATTAGCCAGGCATCATGGTTGTGCTTACCTGTAGTCCTGGCTACCTGGGAAGTTAAGATGTGAGAATTGTTTGAGTCCAGTAGTTAGAGGCTGCAGTGAGCTAAAATCATGCCACTGCACTCCAGCCTGGGTGACAGAGCAAAACTACCCCAAAAATATTCCTTTTGATACCAAAACAATTTAAAAGTTATAAACTTATAACCCAAACAGGTACCAGAGGATAGAAAATAGGCTAATAATAACAATGCCAATTTCAATTGTCTGACAAGAGCTATCAGGACTGATAATGCTGTTTTAAGAACTCTGAGGCTAAATTAATCAGGAAATCATATTATGAGGGATCATGGATATTGGCCATAGAGGAGGAGAAATGGCATATATGACATGTATTTTCCATCTAGAAGGTCTATAACTTCAAGAGCCTACCTAAAAAGCCGAATCTTAAAAAGGAGAGTAGTAATGATGTACACACAAAATGGCATACTTCTATCAGTACTAATCACACTAGAGATGAATCATTTATTTACTTGTGAGGGCAGAACTATTTTTGCTTTCTTCTTTTTTTGTACTTCCAACACCTATCAGAATGCCTGATATATATATAGCAGGCTGTTAACAGAAGTGTATTTAATGAAATACGCAATAAGAAAATAAAGAAATATAAGATCACATTATTTTGATATGCCATAATCACTTAAGGTCTATACTCCAAAATATCACATGATCCAGGGAATGACCATCTGAACTTTGAGTACTGTAGCAGGTAATGAGATCACAGCTCACAGTAACCTCAAACTCATGGGCTCAAGCACTTGTCCTGCTTTGGCCTCCCAAAGTGCTGAGATTATAGGCATGAACTACCATGCTCAGCCTAGTAGCATGATTTTTTTTTTTTTTTTTTTTTTTTTTTTGAGACAGAGTTTTGCTCTTGTTACCCAGGCTGGAGTGCAATGGCGCGATCTCGGCTCACCGCAACCTCCGCCTCCTGGATTCAGGCAATTCTCCTGCCTCAGCCTCCCGAGTAGCTGGGATTACAGGCATGTGCCACCATGCCCAGCTAATTTTTTGTATTTTTAGTAGAGACGGGGTTTCACCATGTTGACCAGGATGGTCTCAATCTCTCGACCTCGTGATCCACCTGCCTCGGCCTCCCAAAGTGCTGGGATTACAGGCTTGAGCCACCGCGCCCGGCTAGCAACATGATTTTTAAAAGGAACACTTTCCTCCCTCGTATTACTATTGGGAGATAGTTTAATATGGTGAAATTCTAATGTCTATTTTCACTTAGCACTGTAATACTACTAATACTACTTTAGCTAAAAGAGCTGGAAGGCAACTTAACCTGTATTTGTTCCACAATTGAACCAGAAGAATGAAAATTAGTTTTATCCAAGGTTTAAAAATTGTATCTATTCTTAAGCTAAGAATCATAACCTCAAAACAAACATCATAAAATTATTATAGGTTACAAACAGAGGTTTTAAAATTAAAGCAGATGGCTGAATCCAAGAATAAAATTGTGCAAAAGATTAATGTCATATTAATCACAACTATACTTGTGACTAGAAAGAACGGGGTCTAGATGATCTCTCAAGGAATCTCATTCTGGATTTTCCACACTCTTCCCCCGTGTCTTATTTGAGCAGACACAGATTTAACTGGCCTTTTGCTATTTTCTCTAGCATTTTAACAATCATGACACATAAAATAAGTTGACACAAAGCTTTTCCCCAGAGTTTCAAAATCTTTATCATAGAATCAAGCGGCTAGGCAATGAATACAGATTCCTGGCTTTCTGTGGTACTTTTGGAAGCAATAAGTAGGTGACTATTTTAAGCTTTTTGAGCTTCTTTGGTAGCAGTGGAAAGAATTTTACTACAGGGGTTTGTATGTCTCAAAAAAACACTAAATTATAGAACTTCACACCATCATCAGCAAATATCTATCAGTACTTAGAAAGCTGGGAGTGAAGGGATTTAGGCTCTGGCCCAGGATATGCCCCTTATTAACCATGTGATCTTGGCAAATAATCCAATCTCAGATTCTCCACCTATAAATCGATAATCTGCCTTCTTCCTACCCTGCTTACCTCATAGAGTTTCTGTGAAGATCCAATTAGCTAACCTGTCTTGAAGCACTTGGAAAACTATTAAGGCCTAATACATATGCAGAAACATTACTGTCCCAGTCCCCATGCAAAAGGTAACTATTAGTCCACAAGTTCCCCTATTCCATCCCACCCGCATAATCCATCACATAATTATACCTAAAGAGTAACTGTATGGCTAAATGGTTCATCTTTATTACTTAAATTTACACACTCTATTCTCCAGAAGCCTATCTAATGACGTGTAAAGATGAACTAGCAGAAGAAAAATGTGGCAAAGCACCTAAACATTAGGCTGCTTAAAATCTTTTCTAAAGATTTTCTTTGCCTGCCCTGAACTCCGTAAGTCCCAATGGTCCTCTGAAATCTTCAATTTCCTTTTGATTTCTGATGTTAAAAGGTACTCTACACCTACACTTAACTAAGAAACAAGATTTTCCTCCTGCAATTTTAGGTTTTGTGTATTCTACAAGTAACATATCACTTCTTACCAAGAACATTCCAATTAAGCTCTGTAACACTGCTCGCTGGTGCCTTTCTCCCAAGTAAGAAATAATTTCCTACATCTTGACTGGGCTCTAGAAAACTGTATATGGTTCCAAGATAACAGAGAATTCCTCCTTAACTGTCACAGTTCTTGATAGTCTGATTTCTATGCTTAGCATGACAGGTTCCTGGCTGCCACCGACAAGTTGTATGAATCTAGACAAGTCACTTATGGTGACCTGGGACTCCCATTTATAAAGAGAACTAGTTTATCTCCAAGAATCTTTCTGGTGGAAATATTCTAAGATTCTCTTCAGATCAAATATATTAATACAGTCACAGTACTGTGACTAAGAGACCCCTCAAATAACAATCCCGTATTAGCTGCAGTTTCCAAATATTTTCATTTTTCCCCCAGTCCTCAAAGGGTAGTCATAGCTACTATAGAACTAATAGGACAGCTTAAAAAAAAAAAAAAAGAAAAAACTAGCTACACGACAGAAAGATTGTAGGCTTTTTAAAGAGTCAGTGGGTTCTAAAAAGGGAAAGGAATTGAATCATAAAAACAGGAATACACATGCAAGAAAATATACTAGTCCAATTTCATACCAGGTTATCTCTTGCGGCAGGGAACAATCTTAGGGGTCCAAGCCTAAACCCTGTCATTTATAACCTTAGAATACCAGAAAAGTCAGATTAACCTTAGCAGATCACTCAATTTCAATCAACTCTGTAGATCCTGACTGAGAGGCCAGTGGAAAGTAGAGGGCCAGAGTAGGGAGGTAGCAGTACAGAGGAGCATAGACGTAAGATTTCACTTCCAGCTAACATGTCATGTGAATGATTAATTAAAATGTTTGAAAACAAAAAATCCAATAATGTATGATATTTTCAAAAACGATGAGCAAGGAACTTTGCTAGGCATCCCAGGGGTAGGGGTGGGGGTAACGATTCACAGATGCATTCGGGGAATTTAAGAGTCATTAAAGGCTGGGCACAGTAGCTCACACCTGTAATCCCAGTACTCTTGAGAGGTGAGGATGGGAGATCACTTGAGGTCAGGAGTTTGAGACCAGCGTGACCAACATGACAAAAGCCTGTCACTTCTAAAAATACAAAAATTAGCCAGGCATGGTAGCACACACCTGTAGTCCCAGCTACGTGGGAGGCTGAGGCACAAGAATTGCTTGAACTCAGGAGGCAGAGGTTACAGTGAGCGGACATTGCACTACTGCACTCCAGTCTGGGTGGGTGACGGAGCGAGACTCCATGTCAAAAAAAAAAAAAAAAGTTATTAGTAAGTATTTTAATCCTGTAACACGCTGGCTCTGCTTTAAGAGGGTCTGGGTGGCCCGATAGCCCTCCATTGCATCCTCCACACCACCCATTACCCAGTGCAGTTTAATACATAATATTAAGAGTATGTACCCATAGGTATGAGGTAAGAGGGGTGAAAAAAGAGTTACAGACCCGAACATTAATATTTAAGGAAATGTGCTGTCTCATGAATAATACATAATGATTTAGAAATTCAGATGCTGACTGGCCATCTGGTTTTAGTAATCAGTGAAGACTCACTAGGATAGTTTTAATCACGGTCTTGAAAGATAAGAATAAGCCCATTTTAGTGTACCTGTCTGCCCTTGGAATATGTTTATTAGTATAAAAGCATCACTGATGAGAAAAGCATGGTCTGAAATAGGGACAAGGATCACCATCAGCAAGCAAAAAGAAAACCATCAAGTCACCAATTAATAATGGTCTGAAGCAGCCGTTCTTCACTCATGTCATTTCTACTGTCTCAGATATTAGTGTTCATCCAACTGCAAAATTTATTTTTGTTATAATAACCACTAATGTTTTATCTAATATAGATCTGTTATGAAAGTGAGAGGAAGCAAAGCTTCTTTAAAGTGAAAAAGGGAAAGCTTGAGGGGGCATTCTCCCAGACATCAGTTTCTACTGTGGAACACTAGTGTCCAATGCAAATGATCCTTCCCTTCTTTCCAAGTTCTCTACTAATCTTCTGCCTTCCACCAACTCCAACATGTATCTGAGGAACATAAAAAGGTACATGACCACAGGTTTAGGACAGTAACACACTGTAATGACTTCCATAATTTCTTATAGGCAAACTGCTTTTTAAACGTGGTTTTAGATTAGTAGAACTTACGTAAGAACACAAAGCTCTTTTATGTCTGGAAATTTCTGGTATAGGCTGAAGGTGAAGGCTGAAAAGAACTCAAACTGCTTCAAATTCAATAAATTTAAATAAAATATGCTCCATAAAAATTGAAATGTAGAATCTATCAAATGTCATATACTTTTTCTGATAAGATGTCAAAGTTAACACCTATACTCATGAAGACTTAAAGAATTTACACATTTTATTGCACCCTAATTTTTTTAAAACAAAATTTCATTGTGCATATTTGAGGTTTACAACATGATGCTATGGAATATAGATAGCAAAACGGTAAAGCAGATTAACATAGCTATCATTTCACATAATTATTTTTTAACAAGAGCTGCTAAAATCTACTTATTTAACAAAAAACTCTAATACAATTTCACTAACTTTGGTCCCCCTGTATCTCTAAACTTGTTCATCCTACATATCTGCTATTTTGTATTCTTGACCTACATCCCCCCATTTCCTCTTCGTCCCCCCACCAACAGTGGTAACCATTGTTTCATTCTGTGTATTTTAGCTGCTTCAAAAAATACTCTTCAGAGGCCGAGGCAGAGTGGATCACAAGCTCAGGAGATTGAGACCATCCTGGCCAACATGGTGAAATTCTGTCCCTAATAAAACACAAAAAATTAGCCGGGCATGGTAGCGTGCACCTGTAGTCCCAGCTACTGGGAAGGCTGAGGCAGGGGAATTTGCTTGCTTGAACCTGGGCGGCGAAGGCTGCAGTGAGCAAAGGTTGCAGTGAGCTGAGATTGTGCCACTGCACTCCAGCTGGGAAACAAAACAAGACTCGGTCTAAAAAAAAAAAAAAAATTCTACATACACGTGAGATTATGCAGTATGTCTGGCTTATCTCATTTAATATAATGTCCTTCAGGTCTATCTACGTTGTGGTAAATAGTAGGATCTCCTTTTTTTTTTTTTTTTTTTTTTTTTGAGACGGAGTTTCGCTCTTGTTACCCAGGCTGGAGTGCAATGGCGCGATCTCGGCTCACCGCAATCTCCGCCTCCTGGGTTCAGGCAATTCTCCTGCCTCAGCCTCCTGAGTAGCTGGGATTACAGGCACGTGCTACCATGCCCAGCTAATTTTTTGTATTTTTAGTAGAGACGGGGTTTCACCACGTTGACCAGGATGGTCTCGATCTCTTGACCTCGTGATCCACCTGCCTCAGCCTCCCAAAGTGCTGGGATTACAGGCTTGCGCCACCGCGCCCAGCTAGGATCTCCTTTTTAAAGGCCAAATAATGTTCCATTGTATGTTGTCTATACACACACAAACATATACACACATACACAACAATTTCTTTAGCCATTCATCATCCATTGATGGACATTTAGGTTGTTTTCCTATGGCTATTGTGAATAACGCCGCAATTAATGTGAGAGTGCAGGTAATCTCCACAACGTGGTGATTTCCTCTCCTTTGGGTGTATATCCCGAAGAGGGGTTGCTGTGTACCCAGAATCTTCAAAAGAATATGTAAATCCTACTTTTGCTGGTATACTGTGAACCCATGTTTACCTTAATAAAATGACATTAATAGCACTCTTTCAAGAAAGTAATTTGAAGAGAAAATATAAAAGAAACTTCAACCCAAGTAAAGAAGATATCTCTTTCCCATCAGTGATACCGGTAACTTCTAAAGCTCTAAGCAGTATAATTTATCTTTTCATAGACAGGATAATGATGGTTCCAGTTGTTACCAAAAATTACCTCAAATATAATCGAGGAAAAAGATCAATAGCTATATAGGGTCTTCCAATATACCATACAGACAACATGAAAGTCAATCTAGCGTCAGGTAACTTGGTCAAACCTGGAAGAATCCAAGAGGGGGCAATGCAGACATGAGAGCCAAGTTACTACTGACTACGCTAGGCTAAAGGCTAATAAATAAGCCACACATAAAAGGAATCCAGGTCAGGCGCGGTGACTCATGCCTGTAACCTCAGCACTTTCAGAGACTGAGGCGGGTGGATCACCTAAGGTCAGGAGTTCAAGACCAGCCTGGTCAACATGGTGAAACCCCATCTCTACTAAAAATACAAAAATTTAGCCGGGTGTGGTGGTGGGCGCCTATAACCCCAGCTACTCGGGAGGCTGAGGCAGGAGACTCACTTGAATCCGGGAGGCGGAGGTTGCCGTGAGCCGAGATTGCACTATTGCACTCCAGCCTGGGCAAAGAGTGAAACTCCGTCTCAAAAAAAAAAAAAAAAAGGAATCAG
Organism: Saimiri boliviensis; assembly: GCF_048565385.1. Taxonomy (NCBI): domain Eukaryota; kingdom Metazoa; phylum Chordata; class Mammalia; order Primates; family Cebidae; genus Saimiri; species Saimiri boliviensis. The sequence continues at coordinate 245,199,304 of NC_133449.1, forward strand.
TATAAGAGACATGGGGTCAGGAACACTGTTCAACTCAAGATTATCACGTATCTCTAGTTCTTTCAATATTGGTACCGAAAGAATGATTTTACTAATCTCCCTCCGTACATTTATTCCTTTACAATATGAATTATTTCCAGTCTGGCTGGTGTATCTCACTCCACACCCCAAGCTAGTGACATAAAACACTGTCACCAAAAGAAACCTACAGAAAGACACATACATAAGCCTAAGGCTCTTAAAAAAAAAAAAAAAAAAAAAAAGCATGTGTCTTCACCTCGCCCTACACTTTTCTCAGTTACCTCTCCCGAGGGTGTGAAAATATCAACATCCGGTCGCCCACCCCCACCCTCTCAGCAGCGCCTTGCATTGACTCTGCCCATCCCCTATCCTTCCCTTAATAGTCTCACCACCTTGGAGAAGCCCATGGAATATTTCTTCCCATGGCTCCCCTCACCCCTATTCATGGCTCAACGCGATATTCTCCACATCTTTTTCCCAAGGAAGTGGCAAAAAAGAAAGCAGCATGGTCGAGGACGAAAGCCGGGGAGGCCTGACAACCAGACAGCAGTTTAAGGCGACAGGATTGGCTCTTTCCCCCCATCTCGGCCTCCGACCAGCGGTCATTTCTCTAAACGTGAAAACGCTGGTCTTCCCGCTCCGCCACCCCCATCCCCGTCAGAGGCCAGGCCGGTAATATCCGAAGACCGGGGGGAAGCGCGAGGCAGGGCGATCTCTAACGAAGCCCGCTCCCTCCCGGGCTGGTGTTCCGGGGGGGCTGGAGATCGCGGGGGGAGGAGCGAAAGGCCCCCACCCTGGGACCCTCAGAGGCGCGACCCTGGACACACGGGCCCTTTCCCCATCCGGCTTCCCTCCCCCACGGCCCGGCCCCCGGCACTGCAGCGGCGCCCGGTGGACCCCACGCTGGCCTCACTGGCACACACGCCACACACAAAAGCGCCGCGGCCGCCGCCTTCCCGCCCCCACAGCCCGGCGAAGCAATCAATGAGGCGGCCGGCGCCAGCGTCCCCTCCGTGCACACCGAGCACTGGGCCAAGCGGGCCAGCGGGGCGGCTCACCATCACTGCGCTTGATCTCCACGTAAATCCCGATCTGGATCTTGCCGAAGTTGGCCGTTGCCATCACCTCATCTGGAGCAGCGGCAGCGGGCCGAGGGAGGGGGACTGGAGGGCGGAAAAGGCGGGGAGGGGGCGGGGTAGGTGTGGGAGGGGGAGCGGTTGCCCGCGGCCGCGCCGGCCCGGGCGACAGCGTGAACGGGAGCGCTGCCGCGAGGAGCAGCTGTGGGGAAGCAGGCGGAGGCCCCGAGCCTGCAGGCCGGCAGGAGGACGCGCACGCCGGGGCGTCAGGGTGAAGCGAGGGCCGGGGCCGTGAGGCGGCGCGGGGTAGAGTGGGAGGGCCCGCGCCGCCAGCCCGGGAGCCGACGCTGGGGAGGCGGGGCGCCGCGCGCCTGCGCAGAGCGCGCCTTTGGCGTTTCTTCCTCTACGGCTGGTCCTAGCCGGCTGCCTCCAGGCGGCCCCGCCCAGCTCCCCAGCGGGGCGGGCGGTGGCCGCGGCTACTGGGACCGCGGGAGCCGTGAGCGCTCGGTCCGGCCCGGCCCCCAGCTAGCCGGCGTCGCGTTTAATTTCAGCGCGCGGCCTAGAAGACGCGGGAAGCGTCGCGCTGAGCCTTTTTGCCTTCTGGCTTCTGTGAATTGGCGCTGTTGCCGGAATGGGTTAAGGGTCCCGTGGTTTCAGGGCTTTCCAGCGGGCTGAGGGATGCGAATTCAAGGGTCCTCCTTGGTAGACAGAACGGGCTCGGTGTTTTCATTGGCACCTCCTATTTCCACTCACAGGTAGGTGACCCAAGCAGCCCTCCCAGGCACACCTGGTTCAGGTTTCCCATCCAGTTACGCTGGAAGGGAAGAAACACTCTTGAGGCGTCACCTACCCCAAATCGAAGTGAAGATCCGCCCCTTCACAGTCTTGCCTTATAGTTCATCACATTCAGAAAGAAACTCTGTGGTGGGGCGCCCTTAACTGTTCAGGTTATGAGGCATCAGACGCTGGTGTCCAGTTTCTGCTGAGGGTTCAAGACTTACCTGTAAAGACCAGCAACTGTGACTCAAGGGCAGAAGGCAGGCACGTAAAGTTGACTAGGGAATGCGTTTCTTTGCGGTCATTTCACTAGTCTGACCACATCAGCAATGTGGAGAGTGAGACTCTCCATCCTAGAAGAGCAGGAAGGCCATTTGGACAGGGCCCTGCAAACTATAGCACCGTGTAAAAACCTCCAAATGTCTAACTCTTGCTTGTAGTAGTGGGGCGTGATATGTAGGAAACAACACTTTCCCTAGTCATTGGTTTATTTTATTTTATTTTTTATTTTTATTTTTTGAGAGGTAGTCTGTCACTCAGGCTGGATGGAATACACTGGCACGATCTCGGCTCGTTGGGATCTCCACCTCCTGGGCTCAAGCGACTCTCATGCCTCAGTCTCCCGAGTAGCTGGGTTTACAGGCCCGCGCCAACATGCCCAGCTAATTTTTGTATTTTTGGTAGAGACGAGGGTTTCACTATGTTGGACAGGCTGGTCTTAAACTACTGGCCTCGGGTGACCCACCTGCCTCAGCCTCTCGGACTGTTGGGATTACAGGTGTGAGCCACCACGCCGGCCTTCCCTAGTCGTTGTTAATCTCCCTGTAACAATGACTACAAATACACAATTTAAAATTTAAAAATTGGAAACTGGATGTATACATCAATGCTTATGTGCATATATGTGTGTGCCTAGAGTTTTCAACCTAATATAAGTAATCAAGTAGATCTTTAAAAAAACTGTTGAAAGACTGGCTTCTCAATGTGGTGAAACCCCGTCTCTACTAAAAGTGCAAAAAATTAGCTGGGCATGGTGGCGCGTGCCTGTAATCCCAGCTACTCAGGAGGCTGAGGCAGGAGAATTGTCTGAACCGAGAGGCGGAGGTTGCGGTGAGCCGAGATCGCGCCATTGCACTCCAGCCTGGGTAACAAGAGCTCAAAAAGAAAGACTGGCTTCATCTGTAGCTTGAATGTGTTGAAAGTATACTTGTCGAAAGAACAACTCTATTGAATCCATTCTAAAGTGGGTATAATTTCTGTAAAAAACAAACAAACAAAAAAACCCCACTGGATAGACAATGTAGAAAATAACTTCTTTTACATTCCAGAAATGACACCATGCTTGAGAACCCCTGTTTCAGATGAAATTTGACCAAAATCAGGGTTTAGTTTTTATTTTTTCTATAATTTGGGGACTTTTTCTGAACTTTTTGACCTCCTGTCTAGAATTCATTTTCTGATGTCTCTCTGCAGCTGAGATATTAAGCATCTATTTATATTTTACTTATACTAGAATGCAAAGAAATCAAGGTGTACAGCTCAAAGTTAACATTGCTTCATCAAATTTTCTTTTCTTCTTCTTTTTTTTTTGGAGACCGAGTCTCGCTCCGTTGCCAGGTACCTGGCTGGAGTGCAGTGACGTGTTCTCGGCTCACTGCAACCTCCACCTCCCAGGTTCAAGCAATTCTTCTGCCTCAGCCTCCCGAGTAGCTGAGACTACAGGAGCACACCACCAAGTCCAGCTATGCGTCATCAAATATTTTTTAGCATGGTTGCTGACACATACCTTACACTCTTTGGTTTATATAGTTAGTCTTAACCTTTAATCCATATGAAAGATATTTTTAAAAATGCACATTATTTTGTGCCATAAAAATGTATAATACCTAATAAACACAAAACCTTTATAAGACATACCCAAAAAACCTACATTTTTTTTGGTACACATTAGCATATGTATTTACCAAGACTTGCATTATGGGCCTTGTATATTACTGGCTTCCTGAAGAACAGCCATAAATACTTGCAATGTGGCTATGTTTCCATCAATATCCTGGATCAAAGATTCTAACTCTGGCTCAGACATTAGCAAGATGTATAACCCTAACTAGAACTACTACTACTACTAAGATCCTGAGCTAGTAACTACTGATTAATTACTAAGATATATACCCTAAGAACTACTCTTCTCATTAGGATTACATAGTAGACACTCAGATATTTGTTCAATGAGTTAACATCTTAAAGTGCTCAGTATCTCAGTTATCCCTTTAATCAATTTGGAATAATAACTTACATTCTCTCAATCACAGAAAGTTTTTGTGAGGACAAATGAAATAAAATGTGATAATGCCTTGATATTTATCACTTTTTTTTTTTTTTAATAAAAGTAAACCATCCTAGGCCGGGCATGGTGGCTCACACCTGTAAGCCCAGCACTTTGAAAGGCCAAGGCGGGCAGATCACAAGGTCAGGAGTTAGAGACCAGCCTGGCCAATATGGTGTACTAAGAATACAAAAAAAAAAAAAAAAAAAAAAAAATTAGGTGGGCATGGTAGTATATTCCTCCAAGCTACTCCAGAGGCTTAGGCAGAAGAATTGCTTATACCCAGGAGGCGGAGGTTACAGTGAGTCAAGATGGCACCACTGCACTCCAGCCTGGGTGACAGAGATTCCATCTAAAAAAAAAAAAGTAAACCGTCCTATAAAAAATAACCCACACCACGTTTGGTGGCTCATTGCCTGTAATCCCGGCACTTTGGGAGGCCTAGACAGCAAGATTCCTTGAGTTCAGGAGTTTTAGACCAGATTGGGCAACATATAGAGACCTCACCTCTGCTAAAAAGAAAAATTAGCCAGCTGTGGTGACCTATGCCTGTAGTCCTGACTACTCCAAAGGCTGAAGCAGAAGGATCACTTGAGCCCAGGACATAAGGCTGCAGTGAGCTATGATTACAGCACAGCACTGCACTGCAGTCTGGGCAACATAACAAGATCCTATCTCAAAAAACAAAAACAAATCTCCCAAAACAGTACCCTACTATAGTCCTCAAATTATTAATTAAAAATTAGAATTTTAGGTAGAGTGTGGTGGCACATGCCTGTAATCTCAGCACTTTGGGAGGACAAGACGGGTGGATCACCTGAAGTCTCCCTTCTTTTTGGAACTTTCTCCACCCTAACCCATATATAATGACTGTCCTATGTGGGTAATTCTCACACAGTCATGATTATCAGAATCTTCTAAGAAAGTTTTTAAAACAAATACAGAGGTACAAACTCTATCTTGGGCCAATGGGTTTTAAATTTCTTGGGTAGGGCTTAGTGTTGTCCATTAAGAAAAAAAGCAAACTCAGAAAATTATGTATACCTACTTGAGAACTATTAATTATCCCTGAATTGCCATAATTCAATGTTTTCTGTACATTTGCAACTTAGGGACTGGGCACTGAATAACATTGCTTATTTTTCTAGTCCACCTTTTCTTTTCTTTTTTTTTGAGACAGAGTTTTGCTCTTGTTGCCCAGGCTGGAGTGCAATGGCACGATTGTGGTTCACTGTAACGTCCACCTCCTGGGTTCAAGTGATTCTTCTGTCTCAGCCTCCCAAGTAGCTGGGATAACAGGCACCCACCACCACGCCTGGCTAATTTTTTGTATTTTTAGTAGGGACTGGGTTTCACCATGTTAGCTAGGCTGCTCTCGAACCCCTGACCTCAGATGATCCACCTGCCTAGGACTTCCAAAGTGTACCCACCACTGTGCCCAGCCTGGTCTGTTTTTGAAAGATCTGCTTCAATCCATAGATTTCCCCCTTTATCAATTTTTTTCCTTACCTTTTTTTTTCTTCTGTTGAAAAAGCCAGGATATTTAGCTTGTGGAGTTCTCTTTTTTGTCTTTTAAAATAATTAATTGTCTGGGCAGAATGGCTTACGCCTGTAATCTGAGCACTTTGGGAGGCCTAGGTAGGCGGATTACTTGAGGTCAGAAGTTTGAGACCAGACTGGCCAACATGGTGTAACACTATCTCTACTAAAGATACAAAAATTAGTTGGGCTCGATGGTGAGCACCTATAGTCCCAGCTACTCAGGAGGTTGAGGCACAAGAATTGCTTGAACCCAAGGAGGCAAAGCTTGCAGTAAGCCAAAATCATGCCACTGCACTCCAGCCTAGGCAACAGATCCAGACTGTTTCAATAAATAAATAAATAAATTGACACATACTGTATTGTATTATACATAAGGTATACAATGTAATGATTTGATATATGTATGTTTTATAATAATTTTTAATCAAATTAATTAATATATCCATCACCACCCAAGCTGCACATTAGATCTCCAGAACTTGTCCTTTTTTTGTTTTTTTGAGATGGAGTCTCGCTATGTTGCCCAGGCTGGAGTGCAGTGGTGTGATCTCAGCTCACACAACCTCTGCCTCCCGGGTTCAAGCGGTTCTCCTGCCTTAGCCTCCTGAGTAGCTAGGACTGCAGAAGCCTGCTGTGATTCCTGAATACTTTTTGTATGTTTAGTAGAGATGGGTTTTCACCATGTTGGCCAGGTTGGTCTCGAACTCCTGACCTCAGGTGATTCACCCACTTCGGCCTTCCAAAGTGCTGGGATTACAGGTGTGAGCCATTGCGCCTGGCCTAGAACTTGTTCATTTTGTAACTGAAAGTTTGTACCCTTTGATTAATATCTCTCCATTTTTTACTTCCTTTCTTAGGACTATTTCAGTGTGTTTTAAAATCTACACACATAATTTTTAATAGTCATAAAAATTCATATTGTTGAGTTTTTACCAAAGTAAAATCCCCATAATAAACATGTTTGTAAAATTTTTTTGCTGTAGACACATTCTGCTAAGTGAAAATACTGGGTGAAAGGCTACTGAAGTGATCATTTAGGTCAGGCGTCCCCAAACTTTTTACACAGGGAGCCAGTTCACTGTCCCTCAGACCGTTGGAGGGCCGCCACATACTGTGCTCCTCTCACTGACCACCAATGAAAGAGGTGCCCCTTCCTGAAGTGCGGTGGGGGGGCCGGATAAATGGCCTCAGGGGGCCGCATGCAGCCGGCGGGGCCATGGTTTGGGGACACCTGATTTAGGTAATGCAAAAGAGATAATATCATTTTTTTTTTTCTTAAAACCTATCATTGGCTACCCAGAATAAAATCTAAATTCTTTACAAAACTCTATACGATCTAGCTCTGGCCTCCTTGGCAGCCTCATCTGGCACTGCTCTCCTCTTACTCTGCTCCATTTTCACAGAACTCCTTTCTGTCCCTTAAATCAGTCAAGATCTCTGATCAGGATGGCTGCTCTTGCTCAACTTTTCATGTGACTGATTCATCTTCCAGATCTCAGTCAAAAATCACTTCTGAAAAAAGCCTTTCCTTGTCCCTCACCTTACCCCCACTTTTCTCCCTGTCATCATCCCGATCATATCACCACAACCTGTTGTTACCTTACTAGGTTATTCTCAATCTGTGTCTCTCTTCCCCGACTTTAAAGTAACCTCTTCGAGGGTGGAAATCGTGCCTAAAATTCTTCTGTCTTTGGCACATAAAGGAGTACCTGGAACACAGATGCTCAGCAAGTATTTGTTGAACGAATGAAGGAAAAGTTTGACAATTTATTGTATGTTGCCAAATTTATAGTCTTAGATAGTCTCTCTCTGTCCCCTTTTCTTTCTTTTTTGAGATGGAGTCTCACTGTCACCTAGGCTGGAGTGCAGTGGCATGATCTCAACTCACTTCAATCTCTGCCAACCTCTGCCTCCTAGGTTCAAGCAATTCACGAGTATCAAGAGATTCTCATGCCTCAGCCAACCAAGTAGCTAGGATTACAGGCATGTACCACCATGCTGGACTAAGTTTTGTATTTTTAGTAGAGGATGGAGTTTTACCATGTTGGCCAAGCTAGTCTTGAACTCCTAACCTCAAGTGATCTACCCACCTTGGCCTCTCAAAGTGCTGGGATTAGAGGCATGAGCCACTGCACTTGGCCCATCTTTTCTCTTTCTGAATGAGCTCAATTGGTGATAGATTTTCTTATTTACATGACCCAGACAATCAGTATTTAATATTTCAGTCTTTTAAACCTCAGAAATCTCTAGTAGATATAGATTAGTATATATATATAATAAATATTTCTAAAATTTTTAGGTTGGTGCAGTGGCTCATGCCTCTAATCCTAGTGCTTTTGGAGGCTGAGGTGGGAGTTTTTTGAACCCAGGAGTTCAAGGCTGCAGTGAGCTGTGCTCCTACCATTACACTCCAGCCTGGCTGATAGAGTGAAAACCTGTCTCAAGAATAAAACAGTTTTAAAATAAAGAGTATAAAGTAGAATGAAAGGTAAAGTCCTCATTGCCCTCCAAGTCCCATTTTCTTGAAGTAGTCACAGTTAAGTGTCATATTAATCCAATAATTCTTAAACTTTATTGGGCACAAGAGCCATATGGGATGATTGTTATGCAGAGTCTTGGGTCCTATCATCAGAGATTTTGATTCAGTAGATCTAGTTTGAAGTGTAGGAATGTGGTTTTTTTGTTTGTTTGTTTGTTTGTTTTTTTTGTTTTGTTTGAGATGGAGTCTCACTCTGTTGACTGAGTGGAGTGCAGTGGTGCAATCTCGGCTCATGGCAACCTCTGCCTCCCAGGTTCAAACAGTTCTCCTGCCTCAGCCTCACAAGTAGCTGGGAATACAGGCGCATGCCATCATACCCAGCTAATTTTTGTAATTTCAGTAGAGACAGGGTTTCTTCATGTTGGCCAGTATGGTCTCTTATCTAAATTTCTTGACCTCGTGATCCACCTACCTCAGCCTCCCAAAGTGCTGGGATTACAGGCATGAGCCACTGCACCCAGTGGAATATGTATTTTTTTTTTTTTTAGCATTCACTGCAGGTGATTTTGATACAAATGGTCAGGTGATGATGCTTTGAAAAATATGTTTTACAAAAAATTTTAAGCCTGGACAACACAGTAAAACCTTGTTTCTCCCCAAAAAATTAAAAATTAGTGGGGCAAGGTGTTGGGTACCCCTAGTCCCAGCTATTCCAGAATCTGAGGCAGGAGAATGACTCAAATCCAGGAATTCAAGGCTATAATCAGTTATGATTGCAGCACTACACTCCAGCCTAACAGAGTAGGACCCTATCTCTAAAAATAAAATAAAATAAATTTTATTATATTTATGATTTTACCTGTGTGATTGATATTTTAAGGAAATAATGCTGTATATACTGTTCTGAAGCTTTCTTTTTAAAGAAAAAAATATACATATATTCATTTATTTTTTTCTGAGACAGGATCTCACTCTGACACGTGGGCTGGAGTGCAGTGGTACAACCATGTCTCACTGCAGCCTCCACTTTTGGGACTCAAGTGATCCTCACTCTTCTCAGCCTCCCGAGTAGCTAGGATTATAGGTATACACCACCACACCTGGCTAATTTTTGTATTTTTTGTAGAGATTTGGTTTTGCCATATTGCCCAAGCTGGTTTCAAACTCCTAGTCTCAAGTGATGCTCCAGCTTCAGCCTCCTAAAGTGTTGGGATTACAGGTGGGAGCCCCTGAACCCAGCCTAAAATATATTTGGGACCTGTTTTCATGCCAGTGTTCATAGATGTATCTCTGTTTTAATATCTGGCTATTATTCTACTGTATGTGTGGATAATAGGGGAATATGTAAGCGAACAAATACATAGATGGATATTTGGGTTGTTTCCATTTGACCTTTTGCTTTTATCAACAATATTAAATATAAACATTATGTACAGTTATATGAATATTTCTTTTTTTTTTTTTTGAGACAGAGTTTCACTCTTGTTACCCAGGCTGGAGTGCAATGGTGCGATCTCGGCTCACTGCAACCTCCGCTTCCTGGGTTCAAGCAATTCTCCTGCCTCAGCCTCCCGAGTAGCTGGGACTACAGGCGTGCGCCACCATGCCCAGCTAATTTTTGTATTTTTGTAAAAGTAGAGACAGGGTTTCACCATGTTGACCAGGATGGTCTCGATCTCCTGACCTTGTGATCCACCTGCCTCAGCCTCCCAAAGTGCTGGTATTACATATATGAATATTTCTTTAGGATAATTTCCTAGAAGTGGAATTGCTGAGCCAAATGATAAACATGTATAATTTTGGTGAAATTGGGGGATTTTTGAAAATGTCATTCTGATGTTATTTTGATGTTATATTTTACACAGTGTTTGAACTAAGGATACTATGTTATCATTATTTTTTTATTACTAATCCACACCCTGCCATACCTTGCTCGTTTCTGTAGAATTCTAGATTTTTAGCCAAATTCTCATGTTGGACGTACTGCATGTTCTGACTTAAAGCTTATGTACAAGCCCTAGCTCAGGGCTTTCTCCAGACCCCTGATATAAATTCACAACCCAACTTTCTGTCATTCCGCAGGGCTAGCTGTTTCCATGCCTGCCTTATAGAGGACTCATCAACCCTGTAAGTCCATGCCCTGGCCCGTTCCCCATAATCTAATTCCACCCACAGCCTTATTACTTGCTCTAACACATATGGAACAAACAATACAAACAATATGTAATTAAATGCTAGTTGTGTGGTACAGGCACTAAGTACAGTATAAGAAAGTCAATGAGAACTAGAGCAGTCAGGAAAGATTTCCTGCTGCTAATTTTTTTGCTTCTCTTGTTTTTGTGTTTTATTATGAGCAGTGAAGAAGTTCAGTTTAAAAAGGAAGGGCGGGAGCAGTGGCTCATGCCTATAATTATAATACTTTGGGAGGCTGAGGTGGGCAGATCACGAGGTCAGGAGTTCAAGACCAGTCTGGCCAACATGGTGAAACCCCATCTCTACTAAAAATATAAAAAATTAGCCGGGGAGGTGGAGGTTGCAGTGAGTCAAGATCACATTACTGCACTCCAGCACTCCAGCCTGGGTGACAGAGTAAGATTCCGTTTTTAAAAAAAGGGGAGGGGGGAAATATCCTCTGGTGGGTGCTGAGGTTTTGGGGAATAAAGAAAAAGGCAGGGAGTAGGGGTCAAGAGGTGTAACCCCTTCAGGTAGGCCCTGAAAGATGACTGGGATTTTAACAGGCAGACAATAGAAAAGGAAGCAAACAAGGTAACAAAAACCAGAAACAATTTTTTTTTTTTTTTTTTTTGAGACGGAGTTTCGCTCTTGTTACCCAGGCTGGAGTGCAATGGCGCGATCTTGGCTCACTGCAACCTCTGCCTCCTGGGTTCAGGCAATTCTCCTGTCTCAGCCTCCTGAGTAGCTGGGATTACAGGCATGCGCCACCATGCCCAGCTAATTTTTTGTATTTTTAGTAGAGACGGGGTTTCACCATGTTGACCAGGATGGTCTCAATCTCTTGACCTCATGATCCACCCACCTCGGCCTCCCAAAGTGCTGGGATTACAGGCTTGAGCCACTGCGTCTGGCCCAAGAAACAATATTTTTTAAAAATTTTTATTTATTTATTTTTATTTTACTTTAGGTTCTGGGATACATGCGCAGATCATGTAGAATTGTGGCATGGGTACATACATGGCAACATGGTTTGTTGCCTCTATCCCCCCATCACCTATATCTGGCATTTCTCCCCATGTTATCCCTCCCCAACCTCCCTAGCCCCTGCTGTCCCTCCCCTGGTCCCCCGCAACAGACCCCAGTGTGTGATATTTCCCTCCCCTTGTCCATGTGTTCTCATTCTTCAACACCCGCCTATGAGTGAGAATGTGGGGAGTTTGATTTTCTGTTCTTGTGTCAGTTTGCTGAAAATAATGGTTTCCAGATTCATCCATGTCCCTACAAAGGACATGAACTCATTCTTTTTTATGGCTGCATAGTATTCCATGGTGTATATTTGCCACATTTTCCTTGTCTAGTCTATCATCGATGGGCATTTGGATTGGTTCCAGGTCTTTGCTACTGTAAGCAGTGCCACAATGAACATATATGTGCATATGTCTTTATAACAGAACAATTTATAATCCTTTGGGTATATACCCAGTAATGGGATTGCTGAGTCAAATGGAATTTCTGTTTCTAGGTCCTTGAGTAATCACCACACTGTCTTCCACAATGGTTGAACCAATTTACACTCCCACCAACAGTGTAAAAGTGTTCCTATTTCTCCACATCCTTTCCAGCATCTGTTGTCTCCAGATTTTTTAATGATTACCATTCTAACTGGCATGAGATGGTATCTCAATGTGGTTTTGATTGCATTTCTCTAATGACCAGTGATGATGAGCATTTTTTCATGTTTGTTGGCCTTATATATGTCTTCTTTTGAAAAGTGTCTGTTCATGTCCTTTGCCCACTTTTGAATGGGTTTGTTTGTTTGTTTCTTGTAAATCTGTTTTACTTCTTTGTAGATTCTGGATATTAGCCCTTTCTCAGATGGGTAGATTGCAAAAAATTTTTCCCATTCCAGAAACAGAATATTTTTATGTGGCCACTTTAATGTGGCCGTTTTGATGCTAGCTAGTTAAAGTGTAGAAGTTTCCATATCTTTTTCAACTAAAGAAATGTATGCAACCAGATATTTATGCCCTCTCTTCCATCCCTAATGTTCACTCCAAATATGGTAGACTTCCATTTTCTAATTTAGTTACTTTTATATTGCTTAACCTTGAAGTTAGTATTATTATTATTTAGATTTTTTCTTTCTTGTCAATGTAGGATAATTAATGTGGGCCAGTTTACAGGAGGGAGAGGGAAGAGACATATCGGATGAGAGATGTACACATTGAAAGTAACTATAAAAGTCTTTTGGTGGGATATAATTATGGCAGGCCTTGAAAGCCGTGCTGAGACTTTTACCCTTGGTAGGGGCAGCAGTAGGGAACTTCTTTGGGAACAGACGTGACATGAAGTCAGAAAACAGCAGTGTGATGTGATGGAAGAAGCACAGGCTTTGACGTGTGACTGACCTGGTTTCCAATACCAGTTTTTCTGCTTATTATGTGTGTAGCCTTGGGCAAATTCCTGACTTTTCTGAGTCTAATTTCCTCATTTATAAAATGGAGATAATACCTTATGTCATAGAGTTTTTGTAATAATTAAATGAGTTAAGAGCTATAAGGCACTTGGCACAAAGTAGGCCCTTGATAACTAGTTGCTATAATTATTTGAGGAATGTTAGAATAGAAGTATTTTGCCAAATAAATTGGAGAAAGGAGAGTTTTGCATCAGGATGATCAGCAAGGAGATTCATGAGAAATCCAGAAATGAAATTATTCAAGTTTGAATTAGTGGGATGGCAGGGAACAAGAGTGAAACCAACAGACATGAGATGTCAGGAATGGAAATTGATTACATATGAAACATAGAGGATAAAGGAGAATGACATATGCAGTCCTCTGATTCTTAAAAATTGAGAACATTGTTATTTTCAGATGTTGGTATTTTTCTGGTATACAATTATGAAAAGTAGGAAGTAGTCTATATTGGCATCACTATAAAATGTAGTTTGAGAAGCAAAAATCAAGCAAGATGGGAGTCAAAGATAACTGATAATTTAGAAAAATATATTAAAGATACAACTTCAGGTGAAAAGATTTTGTTGGAAACTATTATTCTGGTTTACTAATACCAAGTGGTGTTAACATGAAAATTTTACAATCACATTGAATACTTCTAAGAAGAAATTACCTACCAGTAACAAAAGTTAAATAAACTATCTTTACCTAAAACCTCTTTCAGGGTTTAAATAGAATACAAAGCAAAAACCAAATTATTTGAAACTGCATTTTGCTTTGTATTTTATCCTGACAGAAAGCCCAAGTCAGTTCACTTTGCATTTAGTATTATAGTGAACATTTGTCATTGCCTTCTCCATCACCACTTCCCTCTTCCTAGCAGTACTATGAATTTCTTAATCATATGGTTTGGATAGGACTGATTCTTCTTCCATGTGTAGTCTGATTAGTCGATCAGTGTAGGTCATTTCCCCGATCCTTCCCACCAATGATTGGTTCATAGATGAAAACATTGCCCACTCCAGACCAACAGGGTGCAGTGAGTCTCAATTCTCAGGGAAGCTAACTCCCACTTTTCTGGAAGAAAGTAGCTCCAAAGTTGTTGGCAGCCATCGTGTGGTCACAAGAAGAGGGCCTGGTGGAAGGGAGTCAACATTGGAGCAGTAGAGCCAAAAGAAACTGTCCTAATTATTGAGCTCCTGAGCTGAATGAAAGCTTATCTGGAATCAGATCTATCTTTTAATTTTTCTGCAGCATCATCTACACATTCTCTTCAACGTTTCAGCTAGTCTAAGCTAGATTTGCTGCTACCTGCTACTAAAAATCTCAACTAATACAAGTGCCAAGTCATTTATGGGTGTCAGTACTGTCCTGAGCTCTGCAGGATATTGTCCACGTGATGTGTTGTGCACAATAAATAGATCCTGGATTAGGATTTTAATTTGTCTGTGCTTTGGCAAAGTTTACGGCAGAAGCTGAAATCACCAAGATGTAAATTTCTGTAGGACGGTAGAATCCTTAGAAGAATTTAAGATTGTCTTGTTAGCAGACATGTTGCAAGTCAGCTTCTAGGACTATTTTCTGAATTCTCCTATCAAGTTCATTTTACTGTTTACGCTAGTACTAGGAGAGATGGTGCTAAAGATATAAAGCAGCTTAGGTGAATGATTTCAGTTTATTTTCTAACCTCTTGATGAGAAGTATTTCCACTACATTTAAAGATGTAAAAAATGTAGTACTTAAATTTTCACTTTGAAATAAACACATTCAGTTTTCTCTGATATCCCAGCAACAATCTGAAGACGAGATGCTATTTGAAACATAAGCCATGGAGCAAATATATGTCCTTATGATTGAACATAAGGATTTTGGAAAGCTTGAAGGAGTCATTTTTCTGAGAGTGTAGAAGCATTTACCTTTACATCATATTATCCCTGAAGAGTATGTTGCAGGAATAGCCCCAAGCATTGAGGCATTTGTGGGAGTTGCCTTTGAAGTGCTAGCCAGTGCTGTGGTTAAGAGTAGTAGCTTAGACAATGGATGAAGACTACGTGAAGAAAAGAAAAGAAAACACAGAAAAACTACCAGCTGGTCTCAGCGAACCCATGAAGGTTTAGTTTATGGTTTTAAAGTTGTATGGCTGTAGTTACCACAAATTCAGTTGGAACAACTCAAAAAGAAGTAATAGATCCTGTGGAGGTTTTGGGAAGATGGAGCAGTGGTATGGCCAGTTGCTGGAACTGTGTACGACATAGCTACTAATAACTGTCTGGAAATTAAAAGAACTATTAAATGAAAATAATTTTGAGGAACAATCAGGGAAATTTGTATACATAGTGAGTAGTAGATATATTAAGGAATTAGCTTTCTTATGTATGATACTGATACTACGGTTCGAGATGCGGTCTTACTATGTTGCCCAGATTGGTCTTGAACTCCTGGGTTCAAGTGATCTTCCCACTTCAGCCTACCAAGTGGCTGGGATTACAGACATGTGCCACTGCACCTGGCATTCTGTTTTTCTTTAAAGCCATTTATTTATTTAACACTGAGTTGTGCTCTTGTTGCCCAAGCTGGAGTGCAATGGCACAATCTCAGCTCACTGCAACTTCTGCCTCCCAGGTTCAAGTGATTCTCCTGCCTCAGCCTCCCAAGTAGCTGGAATTCCAGGGATGCACCACTACGCCTGACTAATTTTTTGTATTTTTGGTAGATACAGGATTTTGCCATGTTGGTCAGGCTGGTCTCAAACTCCTGACCTCAGGTAATCCACTGGCCTCGGCCTCCTGAAGTGCTGGGATTACAGGCATGAGCACTGTGCCCAGCCTAAAGCCCTTATTTTTAAAAGACATAAAACTGAATAGAAACAAAACAACAGTAACAACAAGTAAAACAAAACAAAAAACACCAAACCCTACAGAGACTTTTATTAAAGTGGAGCACCCATGACTCTTTGAATCATTAATAAAGATGATTATTTGGTTTTTACAAATTGAAGAATGTGGCTAGACTGTCACACAGGTCATGGATAATGGAAAATTTGAAAATCTCAAATACTTTATATATGTGTAGCAGAGACTGCTAATGCTTATCAGCTTGATTTAGTGTGGTCAGATGACTGAATTCTGGCCAATGAAAAATTATGTGTGGCCTTTTAAGCTGTCTAACCTCCCATGAACTTTTCTCATGCTCTTTCTTCATCTGTCAACTGAAGGACAAGACTCCTAGAAAAGGGTGGAGCCCAAGCTAGAAAGAGTCTGGATTCCTGAATGACTGTGTGGAGCCAAGCAGTAAACTATGGGATGAGTAAGAGCAATTTTTTTTTTTTTTTTTGAGACAGAGTCACACTCTGTTGCCCAGGCCAGAGTGCAGTAGCATGATCTTGACTCACTGCAACCACTACCTCCAGGGTTCAAGCAATTCTTGTGCCTCAGCCCTCCAAGTAGTGAGGATTATAGACGTGTACCACCATGCTTTGCTAATTTTTATATTTTTACTGGAGACGGGGTCTCGTCATGTTGGCCAGGTTGGTCTCAAACTCCTGTTCTCAAGTGATCTGCCTGCCTCAGCCTTGCAAAGTTCTGGGATTACAAGAAAGCAAATTTGTATTGGGTTAAGCCACTAACATCTTGAAAGTATTTGTTACAGAAGCTAGTCTGCCATGGCTGGTACACAAGTCACCATCAAAATTTTAGGTTTTTAAATGATAACTCAAGGTGGTGGTTTGATCATGACCAAAATAATTCTCATAGGTCAGGTTTTCTAGGAAGCAGATTCTGAAATGGAGATCCGCATGTAGGAAAATTACTGGAAAATAGCTTTGAGATCAACACCTGTGGAAGAGTAAAAGCAGCAGGACTGGGCAGAAGAAGTTGAACTGTGACTCAGTGATAGCCAAGGCCTTCATCTATTCCATGTGTAGCTTTAGAGCTAGGATATTCATTCCAAGTTGTTTTAAGTTAGTATGAGTGTGCAATTGTAGACCTGCATATGGGCCACTTTTTGGATATGACTAGCCCTAGGAGAGGGGAGTGGATCTTGGATGAGGTGGGCAATTCCTGAAGGGGAACTTAGCTGTGAGCTCTCAGTAGCCAACACTCCAACAACTAGGAAAATAAGTGCCTTGGTCTTAAAAGTATATCTGGGCAGTGCAACACACATTCACTTCAGAAATATTCCAGAAGCTGATTTGTAAGGAGTGATATGCTTTTAGTGAATAGGCCAAACAGCTATTTATTGTTCGTGAAAGAAGACTGCCTACTGAGGCCAAGGAATAAGTGAAGTCTCTATTGTATGCTAAGGAGTTTGAGAAAATGGTTACTGTCCAGACACCAGGATATGGTAGATGGAAGAAGCAAGTGAATCTTTCCTGAGGTTTTAACTGTGGGAGAGATCTGGCTAGAGATAATTGCATGAAATAAAATACAGTTTCCAAGTGTTACCTTTCAGTGACATTCTGAATATCCATTTGATGATAATACACACTTTTTGTTGAAAACCAGTTGGATGTCAATAATAAGCTACATGATAAAAATGGGTTCCCTAAGGCTTTAAAAACTTGATTCTTATTAATACATTTTAAAAGATAATCTTTATCTTGCTAATCTTTATTATTTGCTGCAGAACAAAATTTTGAAAGGACAGAAAAGCTGCCCAAAGATAAATTCCAATTGGAGTTTAAATCTAATGTTTTAAAATTACTTTTTGTTGAGACAGAGTCTTGCTCTGTCACCCAGGCTGGAGTGCAGTGGTGTGATCTCAGCTCACTGCAACCTCCACCTTCTGGGTTAAACCAATTCTTCTGCCTTAGCCTCCTGAGTAGCTGGAATTACAGGCATGTACCACCTCATCTGGCTAATGTATGTATTTTTAGTAGAGACAGGGTTTTGTGATGTTTGCCAGGCTGGTCTTGAACTCCTGGCCTCAAGTGATTCTCCCTCCTTGGTCTCCTAAAGTGCTGGGATTACAGGCATGAGCCTGGCCTTAAAATTACATTCTGAGCCCTGCATGCTTTCTGGAGCATGAATGAGTGATTGGTATATTGATTGGAAGCAACATTGCTCTAGGAGTAAGAAAGGAACTTCCGTGATGGTTTATGTACCTTTTTTCCTTTAAGTTATTAATATATCAAAAAAGTCAAAGGAATAATACAGTTAACACATGTACTCTTACCATCTCATAACTGATAATTAGTTAATAAATAGTGATAAAGATTTTATTCTAGGCAGTCCACTGTTCTATTTTATTTATAAATATTTTGGAATTATTTTCTTTGTTTTACATAAAAAGTTTTGTTTGAATTACACTCAATCATATCATGACTACCTTTCTAATTCCCTTGAATTAGAAGGACATAATGACATTTATGTAACCTTTACTAACTCTTAAGACAAATGGTAAAAATAAGAACTTGCCCAGGAGAGGAAAGCCCCCTGAGAATGCAGAGCTACAGAACCTTCCTGGGAGAGGAAAGCCCCTGGAGAATTTGGAGCTACAAAAATAAATCATCAGTTCAACTCCATGGGTGTTTAGTTGATCTAGTTCATGTTTTTATTGGAATGCAGACTTCAAAGGAATCTTCCTGAAACCTCACAAATATTGACCTCTTTGAGAAGCAGGTAATATGAAGCAAAAAAAGTTTCCTACAACTCAGTTGCAATGAATTGTGCTTGAGAACAGACAGTTCCTGTTAGAAGTAACTGTACCCTATAATGTAAGCCAGCAAGCTGTCATGGATCACCACACTTGAGATTTTCAGGGTTGCTTTTTCTAACATTCCTGTTACTATTGTGGGGAAAATCACTGTTTTCAATGGACATCTCATTGGAACAGAAATCACAGGCCTCACATGTGAAATAAGGTACCTCTAGTATCTAGAAGTATATGTATGAAAATGTTAATAAGTTTAGATTATAATGGGAGAGATTTAGAGCACTTCATAAAAGTACATGGTCAATCTTTTGTTATTGGAGGATATAGAAAGTATAATACTCAGTGAATCTGCTGCCAAAGATTTCTCCCTCAAATTGAGGGCACTATTAAGTGAATATTTACAAAATTATCCTTAGAGAATTATTCACTTATTCATTAATTCAACAAATACTTATTGAGGCTGGGTGTGGTGGTATAAGCCTGTAATTCCAGCACTTTGGGAGGCCGAGGTGGGTGGATCACCTAAGGTCAGCAGTTTGCCAACAGCACAGCCAACATGGTGAAACCTCATCGCTACTAAAAATACAAAAAATTAGCCAGGCATGGTGGTGCATGCCTGTAATCCCAGCTACTCGGGAGGCTGAGGCAAGAGAATCACTTCAACCCGGGTGGTAGAAGTTGCAGTGAGCCAAGATCATACTACTGCACTCCAGCCTGGGGAACAGAGCAAGTTTGTGTTATACACACACACACACACACACACACACACACACACACACACACACAGTTACTTATTGAATGCCTGCTCTGTGCCAGTCATTACAATAGGTGTCTGGGGTATATCAGGGCACAAAAAAAGGATTCCTCTCTTCATGGGCCTTATATGTTATTGGGAGAGAAAGTAAATCAAAGCACAATAAGCAACTAACTACATTACAGAGTATATTAGAGGATGGTAGGTTTATGGGGAAAAAAGAAACAACTGAAGAGGATGAAGACATCAAGAGTGTTATGAGGAAGACAGTCTGCCTGACTGTCTGGACAATGAGCATCGCAACCTGAAGCTGTAGCCACACAAAGGCTGCCTGGCTGGTTTGAGGAACAGCTGAGGCAGGCAGAAGAGAGCCAAGCTATGATGCAGGCTTATGATCGCAATGGCCTACCCCATGGGATGCTGGAACTAAAAAGTCCTCTCAGAGTTGTCTTGAGTTAGGCCAAGCATTGATTTGTCATTAGATATCAGCCACCCTGGAAGGAGTGTGACCTTGAGCGAGGAGGCTCTCTGCAGCTAAAGGGAAAGAAAGCTGCAGAATGTCTACTGACCTCACTCCTGACAACCTTCACTGAAGAGAGAGCTGGGAGGTACGTATCAGTGTCAATATGTTCAGCCTCCTCATTTTCAAGTCTAAAATGGCTACTGTAACTTCAGCATTGACTTTCCAGCCAGCTGGAAGAAGAAAAAGGAACTATCCTGGTAGTTGTATGCACTACTTTTGCTCATGGTCTATTGCAGGAGTATAATCACATTGCCATACCTAACTTCAAGGAAAGTTAGGTTATATAGTCTTTACTCTTGTTGGGTTGGGATCGGCAAACAAACGAAAAGGATACTGAAGTACAGCTAGCAGTCTCTTCTATTATACTCCCCCATTTGTATAAAAAAGAGAATGTGGATTCACCACATGGAAGAATAAATGAAATGCAGCCCTTTTAGGTCATTCAAAATTTTGTGCTTTGGACAATGGGGGCATTAAAAGGCACCAAAGAAAGAATATTATCTTGAAGGGCTCGCAGAAAAGGAGACTTTAGGGGAGAAGAGTGACAGCAATTGTACAGATGGGTGATTGAGCCTGTGAAGTTGGAGATTAATGTGGTCTTATTCGTATCCACAGGCTGGTGGAGTTTGTGATCATCAGGTGGCATTTATACAGCATAACTCACTGTAGAACTGCTTCCTTCTTGAACCCCTCCCTTGGCTTGACTCCTCTGGTTTGTTAGTCTTCTTTCCTGGCTCTTCTTCCCACTCTTGACCCTTTAATGTTGATATGTTCCTGGGTTCAGTCCAAAGTCCTCATTTCTTCTCACAAGATTATTCTTTACCTTTACTGGGTCATGTAATTCTGAAAATATAATAATCTTCAAACCCAGAAAAATGCCTAGCTGACCATCACCAGCTTATTAAAGAGAATGAACCTGAGGGGGTTTAAAACCTTGGGATTTTATTTTTCCCCATCTCAGTCCTCAGCTGTTCTATATCAGCCCTCTTTTGCTCGATAGGTCCCCGTGATATGTTAAGCAGATCCCACAGCTTGCTTACCCTTGTAGTTAGTAAAAAAGCCAGAGAGTTCAATGAAGTCTCCAATCACATCTCTACTTCATCTGAGGTTTGACTCGTGGTCCAAGCACCTTCAAAGTCAGCTCTTTCACTCTTCCTTCCCTCCCTTTTCTGGTTCACTAGGTTAAAGGTCACTAGAAGGGAAGGCAGGTATTGCCTTATGGATCTTATCTCTCTCTGATTCTGTCTGGTCCTGTCTCTGTGGTTGAATTCAGCCAAGGGATGGCCTCTGCCTTAGAGATGGTGAGTGAGATTTCCTCTGGGAACTTCTCAGAGTCACCCTGCCCTCACACCTACTTTCTGGTGCTAAGGACCTTGTCCAGCCTCCATTCCTGACACCCCCACCAGAAAGACATCACTTCTGTTAGATGGCAGCTGACTGCATAGCCTTATAACTTCTGTTTTGTCTCCTGCCCTCCATGTTCTTTCAATATTTTATTTTCTGCACATAATTGTCCATACAGACTTGAATCTATGGTTAGGAAGATCTCAAAGGAAGGAAAAGAAATGGGTTAAGCCACACATACCTCAATCATTTCCTCCAAATTCACCTATCAGGTGCCTCTCTCCTCTGGAAAGTTCACCTATCAGGTGCCTCTCTCTTCTGTGGAAAGTTCACCTATCAGGTGCCCCTCTCTTCTGTGGAAAGTTCACCTATCAGGTGCCTCTCTCCTGTCTGGAAAGTAGTAAATGAGGAAGAAAGAGGAGAACTGAAGTGTTGTTCTAATAGAGGTCTCACAGAATGAAAATATCAAAGGTAGAGGAAAAAATGTTCCTGAATAACAATCCATATGTAACGTATGTGTATCTACTATGCATCTCCACTGAAATATCATACAGACATATTGAACTTAAAATCTGTCATACTGAACTGATCACTTAAAAAATACCTTCCAACCTGAGAATCTGTGTTTCTACATTTTCTATTTTATAATTTACTTAATTACTCAAATAAAAATTTGAGGATTCATCTTGGATTTTCCTCCTCTCCTCACCCTTCCTAAATATTACATCTCTCCATAACCTTCTTACTACTTTTACTGCCTTAGATGAGGCTGCCATTACCTCTCATTTGGATTATTATAATAGTCTCCTAATACATCTCTCTGTATCCAGACTTACCTTCCTCAAATCCATTTTGTTAAACTGCATCTAAAGTTATCCTTTGGAAATTCAGATCTCATCAGGTGATAACTCCTGCTTAAAACTCTCCAGGGACTCCGCATTGTTCTATGTTTATCAAAGTGTGATCTTAGATTGTCTTTGACTAGAATAATTTGGATGATACATTAAAAATTTAATTTTCTAGGCCATATCACAGATGTAATGAATCAAAATCTCTAGAGATGGGACCTTGGAACCTGCATTTTTAACTTTTGTTTCTAGAAAAGAATTTTTATGCATAAAAATTTTTGTAAATATTTACTTGTAAGATTAAGCTGAAACTCCTTTTTAGGGTATACAGCATGTTTCAGTATTTGGTTTATATTACCTCTTTACTTTTTCATCTTACCACTACCCCTGCAATTTGTGTTCTAGGAAAAGCATGTTTTCTCATGAATCATTTCACACTTCTTTGTCTTTGAATTTGCTTGTTTCTTAGCTTGATGCATTTTTCTCCCCCAACTCTCTTCCACCTGGTGAAAACCTATTTATCTTTCAAAATCTTGTTAGAATTTCATATATATAAAGGACAAGTGGACAAGGACAGATGGAAACCCATGTTCATTCTTTTTTTTTTTTTTTTTGAGATGGAGTTTCGCTCTTGTTGCCCAGGCTGGAGTGCAATGGCATAATCTTGGCTCACCACAACCTCTGCTTCCCAGGTTCAAGTGATTCTCCTGTCTCAGCCTCCCAAGTAGCTGGCATTACAGGCATGCACCACCACACTCAGCTAATTTTGTATTTTTAGTAGAGACAGGGTTTCTCTATGTTGGTCAGGCTGGTCTCAAACTCCCGACCTCAGGTGATCTGCCTGCCTCAGCCTCCCAAAATGCTGAAATTACAGGCGAGAGCCACTGTGCCCAGCCCCATGTTCATTCTTATTGCCTCTGGCCTTTGTGATGAGGATATCCTGTAGAAGTGAGGGCTTCTCAGCACAGAGACCTGGCAGGAGTGGGAGGAACTGAGGGAAAATCCAGGGGAAGTTAGAGCAACTGCAGGCCCAGCTACAGCGTCACACCAATGAAGTGAGTCAGCAGATCAGCAACAATGTAGGTATGAGCTACAAAATGGCCACTGTTTCCCTACCACCTTCCAAATTTCTTAGTAACCTTCCTTGTGACCCACTCTAACTAGAAGCATACCAGAAAATGAATTCTAGGAAGTGTTTCACCTAGCCAAGTTGACACATTACAAAACTACCACACATTGGATAATCTATTTTAGGCAGGGTGGTCAGATCTCATTGGTGATATGACTTTTTTTTTTTTTTTTTTTTTGAGACAGAGTCTCTGTCACCCAGGCTGGAGTGCAGTGGCATGGTCACAGCTCACTACAGCCTAGACTTCTAGGGGTCAAGTGATCTTCTTGCCTTAGCCTCTGAAAGTGCTGGGATTACAGGTGTGAACCACTGCCCCTGGCCAGTGAGATGACATTTGCACAGCAACTAAAGTGAAGGATTGGGCCAAGAGAAAAACATGAGAGATGATTAGGACATACAAAGGTCTTGAGGCAATGGCATCTGGATGGAGGACTCTGAATAAGGGTCAAATACCCAAAGAATAAGCAAGATCCAGCAGACTCAGGAATAGTTAAAACTAAGGACCCCAACACCCTCATGGCTTTCTCTCTGCCATTCTGTTTCTCTGTGTCGACTTTATTCTCTTTCACTTTAAACTGGCTTTCTCCACCTGGTGGAAACATGGTCACTGGAAGCATTTAAGTTTTACATTTTATATATTTAACTATCAGATAAACTATCTTTATATTCTCTGTGATAGTCCATCAAAAAATTTGGGGGAAATTACTCATTGCCCTAACTTGGGTTAGCTGCCCATTCTTGAAAAAATTAGTGCCGAAGGGCTATGGTATTAATTACCTGTTTCTGTGTAATAAATTATGCCCAAACTTAGCAGCTTTAAACAACAATAAACATTTGTTATATCACACAGTTTTTGTGCAAAATAAACTTAGGAACAGCTTAGCTGGATGGTTCTGTCTTGAAGGTTGGGGGTCTCAAATGAAGTTGTAGTTCAGATGTCAGTCGGAGCTGCAGTCATCTAAAGGATTAACTAGACTGGAGAATCCATTTCCAACTGCACACACTCACAATGCTGGTAAGTTTATGAGGGTTGTTGCCAAGAGACCTGAGTTCCATGCCATGTGGATACTTCCATATGCTTGCTTGAGGACTCTCATGATGTGGCATCTAGCTTTCCCCAGAGTGAATGACCCAAAGGAGCGAGGCGGAAACTATAGCATCTTCTATGACTTAGACATTAAAATCATACTCTGTTTTTTCTTAATATTCTGGTAGTTACATAGGGCAGACCCATTCAGTGCGTGAAGGGACTACATAATGAGTAACAGGAGGTGAGAATCTTTGGGTTAATTTTGGGGGCTAGATATCAAAGCACTCTAATTTGCACAGCCTGCATTAATTTCCTAGTCTTTGTAGCCAGAGCAGAGGCAGAATAGATCACATGACATTCATCTCTCTTGGGTGAAGAAAAGGGATACTATGGTAAAGATAGGGAAGATACAGGAGAAATTTCTAGAAAAATTGGATGAGTGTTGGGGAAAAAATAGCTGTCTGTTGCTAGCCAGGATGTTAAAAATTCCCTTGTTAATACCTTGACTGCACCTCTGTGCTACTTCTTAGCACATACATCTTAATTATTCATTTATAAATATTTTTCTTCCACTAGATTGTGAGATATCTTCTTTCATCTTCGAGTTTACGTCACCATATCATTGTTTGGTACAAAGTAGATGATCAAAAATATGTGAACCGAACTGAACTAAATAGACTAAAGCTTTGGAGGATATGAGCAAGGTTCTTAAATAATTAAACATATGGGGAACACAAAATTAAAATCACATCTCAGATTTGAAGGCATTTTTGACACTTGAAAGATATGTTCTTTAGATGAAATGAGGTAAAAGCTTATGAAACTTGTGTTTTCAAGAGATACAATTGCTTAAGATAGAAATAATTTATATGTTAAATATTAAATAAATAAAAATTTATTGAATAAATGAATATTAGTTAGGGCTTTTATTATTCTTGTATGAGGAATCAAAGCCCAACTCAAACTAGCTTAAAAATAAAAAGGGTGGATTTATTGGTGAATTACTGAAGTAATTAGTACAATCCAAGAGAACTTCAGGAATAGTACCACCTGAACTACAGCACAAAACAAAACCCAAAAATTCTTTTCCTTTTGACCCTTTTCTCTGCCCCTCTTCTGACATCTGCTTTACTTTTTCAATGCAGATCAGCTTTCTTATTTGCAGTCCACACGTAGCAGAAACAGTTCTGAAGTTAGCATTTATAGACTAGTCATCTAGAGAGAGATGATCTATCTCCCATTCCAGTTTTACATTCCCAGGGAAGGGACCAATAGATTTAATTAAGTTTAGATGCCCACTTTCAGACAAATTAAGCATGACTTGGGGCAGGGTCATATTATGGGAATATTGTAAATCCTGCTGCAACTCTCTAGATTGGGCAATGAGGTGAGGCAATTTCTGGAAAATAGTTGCTGGGTAGACAAACAATAGGTATGTTTTTAACGATGTTCTAGATAAGTTAAGAGATGACATATTCATAATAAAACATGAAAAGTGTTCAGAGTCCAACAAAATTCTCTGAAGTTTGACAGAGAAAATCAGAAGGTATTCTCAGTGTCATTGTAAGAAATGATTGGTTAGAGACTTGGTCTGAGACAGGGTAGCATTTGTTGTGTTCTAATCGTTTTAACACAGCAGAATAATGTGAAGGTGAAAGCACTGTCTTCATTGCTACATCTAATAAAACGGGTTTAATTAGGATTTTAATTTCCTTTGCTGACTTGCTGGGGAAGGTTTCAGAAGAGATAAACTATGGGTTATAGCTTCAGCCTTATTACTTAGCTATAAAGGAGGATTCAGATTTTTTTTTTCTTTTAACACCTACCTCCTTCTAAGATCTTGGTGACGACAGTAGTAGATTTGCTAACTGACTTCATCATCTGGAAGTTTAAAGCCATGTTTAAGTCCGGATACTTTTTTGACATTACCTACACTTTTTTGTTGCATGTATTTTGGTGAAAAAAAAATTTTCTCTAAAAGGTAGAAAGACTGCCATTACAAATGTTTTTACGTTAGAATGGAAAACAAAACAAAACAAAAATCAACTATTCAGTATAAAAGTATGGAAGAACATGTTCCTGACCTAGTTTGTAAAAGAAAGAGACATCATAATCAGAATGAAATTATCTCTGTAAATGTAACTATCAAGTGAATGTCTTCTAATCAGCAGGGATAGTGTGTGTGTGTGTGTGTGTGTGTGTGTGTGTGTCTGTGTGTGTGTGTCTGTGTGTGTGTGTGTATGGAGGGAGGTGGGGCGGGGGGTCGAGAAGAATAAAGATTATTCTTAGACTTCCTTTTGACTGCCCCCAAATCCAAACATTGCATTTTATTGTTTCTAATATACTACTCTAGTTTTTAGGTAGGATGCCTGAAGTCAGTGTCAGAATCAGGGAAACGTAACCTCACGAACATCAGTGTTTTCTGCCCATTTGTGTCTGAATGGGCTGAAAGAGGAAGAAACATATTCCAAAATCCTCCACTGCCTGTTGGAACGGCTTGCTCATTTTTCTCGCTGGGATTCCATGTTTCCTCGCTCCAGGCTTTTTCACATTGCAGTGTCTGGTGATTTATGCCAGTAGCTCTTTCCATCAACATCTAACCTTCAGTAGCAGTCTTGTCATTCATTCATTTGGTTTCTACTTTGAGATTCAAATTTTTATGTAATGATCCTTTTAACCAACTTCACCAATGCCAATGTTTACTGACCATGATAATTATGATTCTATTTCCTTTAAATAATTAATGGTTAACTCATAAAAATGAGTTCTATGAATTTTGGCAAATTTAAATTTTTTCCTATCTTCTCTTTTTTTTTCCCCAAGTATTTTATTAACAAAATGTCAGGGATTTTGTAAAATCTGTGTGTTCTCTCCAGTTGTTAATATAATTTTTAAAAAATGAATGATAGATGAAGTAAATGTGCTCTAAGCTTCTAGGTAATTACTCTATCCCATGTCTGTAGACTAGATGGGAAATATAAAGCTTTTGTCAGTCATCCAGAGGGGAGACAGCCCAAAGGGAGGTAGGACCATTAAAATTCCATAAGACTCTACACAAAGAAGTGGAGGCAGAGTCCCAAACAAAACTCGAATTCATTTGTTTGGGCCTGCCCAGTATTAGTCATTTGTCAGCCTGATTACATAGTAATCAGAAGCTTAACAGTAAGAAATTACATAGTGCTAAGAAATCCCTCAAATGGATTTGTCCCTAAATTTACAGCTTTTGTTGTGTCATTATTTTCATAGCATTTCTGTTGTGGTTTATATTAACACTTTACTGTGCTTATGTTTCCTTTTTAAACCTCTTTCCCTAAATTCCTCCAAAACACTTTCTGAGTTAGAGGTTTATGCACAGAACAAAGTTAAGTTCTAATAAGCATTTGTAAATGAATAAATATAAATAGGACAGAATAATAGATTATTTTATCAGAATTCTTAACATTTTATTTTGTCTGGACCCTTTTGACAGTCTAATGAAGCCTATGGAGGCTTCTCAGAATAATGTTTTTATTTGTTTTATAGAAATGGGGTCTTTCTGGGTCGCCCAGGCCGGTCTCAAACTCCTGGGCTTGAGCAAACCTCCTGCCTCAGCCTCCCAAAGTGCTGGGATTACAGGAATGAACCACTAGGCCTGACCTTCAGAATAATGTTAATGCATAAAATAAAATATAGAAGATTACAAAGGAAATAGAATATGTTGAAGAAATAGTTATAAAAATGAACTTCTTTTTTTTTTTTTTGAGACGGAGTTTCGCTCTTGTTACCCAGGCTGGAGTGCAATGGCGCGATCTCGGCTCACCGCAACCTCCGCCTCCTGGGTTCAGGCAATTCTCCTGCCTCAGCCTCCCGAGTAGCTGGGATTACAGGCACGCACCACCATGCCCAGCTAGTTTTTTGTATTTTTAGTAGAGACGGGGTTTCACCATGTTGACCAGGATGGTCTTGATCTCTTGACCTCGTGATCCACCCGCCTCGGCCTCCCAAAGTGCTGGGATTACAGGCTTGAGCCACCGCGCCCGGCCCTAAAAATGAACTTCTTAATCAAATCATAAATAATGTATCATTTTCAAAAGCTACCATAATTTTAAAGTACTGATGAATGCAATACAATATTTTAAGATATCCGCAACACTACAATGTGATATGAAAATATCTGAAATTCTATTGGTGACAATGTCTCTGCTAAGGTTGCCATCTTTTGATCTCACTAGCATCTGCTCCTGAGACCTGGGCCCGTGTCCGTTCTTACTTGGATACTAAAGCAACTCTACTTGTCTACAAAGTCTCTCATGAAAGTTGACCCTTTAGACTTTTGCTCTATGCTTTTTATTTCCTGCAAGAAACTTTCAAAAGGTCTCGATTCTCACCCTGTCCAGAGGAACAAGCAATACTTTAGACAAGTCATGGCATGTTTATTCACTACCCACCTCACCCCAAGTCAACAAAATCTTAGAGATATAGTTCTGATTTTGCCTTTCACTCTGTGTGGTTTCAGTTCCTTAGACATCACTTATTTATTTGGAATTCATTCCAGTCATCTTGGTTTTGGAATTTCTATTGATCCTGTCTCCCTGTGCTTATTGATGTCACAGCTCAGAAGTTGTGCTGCTGGATATATATCAGCTATCTGTCACTCAGCTGGTTGAAATTATGGTTCCAGCTGTCCCTGATCCCACTGGACAGCCACCTACATCTTAATGTCAAATGTAGAGAGATCAGTAGGTTGCAACTACATTTGAGGTTGGAGCTTATGAAAAACACTTTTCTCTAAGTGTTTAGATATTTCTAAGGCTCAATCCTGAACAGTCCCCATTTCTCTCCATAATCTTTGACAATTGCCAGGCGTGGTTTCTCTGTGTCCTTCATTCCGTTTCCTTGCTTCCTTCTCTGAAGAGCTGGAGTCTACTCTTTGCACTCGCTTTCTGTTGATTGGATTCCTATCATGAATAGACAGTGTGATGGTTAATTTTATGTGTCAATCTGGCTAGGCTATGGCATGTAGTTACTTGATCAAAAATCAGTTTAGATGTTACTGTGAAGGTGTGTATTATTTAGATATGATTAACATCTAAATCTGTAGAGTTTGAGTAAAGCAGATTACCTGCCATAATATGGGTGGGCACCATCTAATCAGTTGAAGGCCTTAAGAGAAAAGACCAAATTTTACTCAGGTAGAAGAATTTTTTTTTTTTTTTTTACTTTGAGATGGAATTTCACTCTTGTTGCTCAGACTGGAGTGCAATGGCATGATCTCAGCTCATTGCAACCTCCGCCTCCCAGTTTCAAGCAATTCTTGTGCTTCAGCCTCCTAAGTAGTTGGGATTACAGGCATGCACCACCATGCCCAGCTAATTCTTATATTTTTAGTAGAGATGGGGCTTCATCATGTTGCTCAGGCTGGTCTCAAACTCCTGACCTCAGGTGATCTACCCACCTTGGCCCCTCAAAGTGCTGGAATTATAGGCACGAGCCACTGCACCTAGCCAGGTAGAAGAAATTTTGCCTCTAGACTGCTTTGTATTCAAGACTGAAACCTTGACTCTTCCCTGGGTCTCCAGCCTGCTGGCCTATCCTGCAGATTTCAGATTTGCCTGCTCCCACAATAAAGTGAGCCAATTCCTTAAAATCAATCAATCAGTATTATTCTCTCTCTCAGAGAATCCTTACTTATCTCCTTCGGATTTTGGAGGCTATTGGTATTTCTTGAATTTCTTGGCTATGGCCCAATCACTTCAATCTTTGTCTCCATCTGTGAGTGTGTCCCAAATCTTCCTCTATGTTTCTCTTATGAGGACCGTTGTGGTGGCATTTAGGGCCTCCTTGAATAATCCAGGATAATCTCCTCATCTCAAGGTAAAATTCACAGTTTCTGGAGATTAGGACATGGACATATCTTTGGGTGGTCACTTTTCAACCTACCACAGTATCCTCTTGTAACAGCCAATTAACTCTTTGACTTCTCTCTCTCTCTCTCTCTCTCTCTTTTTTTTTTTTAAAGAGACAGGGTTTCACCATATTGGTCAGATTGGTCTCAAACTCCTGACTTCAGGTGATCCACCCACCTTGGCCTCCCAAAGTGCTGGGATTACAGGCGTGAGCCACCGCGCCTGGCAACTCTTTGACTTCTCTTATTGCAATAGCATTTTCAAATATAAAGTTCAATCTGAAAAACGGAGCTCTTTGAAATGGGAATAACATAGAAACACACCATTCTATAGACTGGAGGTTGCGAAATATCATATCAAGCCAAAAATATTACATCTACATTTCTAGCAAGATTATTTGCAGATTCAAGGATATGAGGCAGACATTCTTTAAGACCTTGAGAGCACTTGCCATGCAAAATGCATCAAAAGAAGGCCGAGGAGCAAAGCATGTTCATTATTTGACTTCTGGTGACCTTAATTATTCACAGGATGATGAAATCCTAACGTATAATTTCAGGTTCAAGATAATATAGATGCTCAAGTATAATAGATGTTTGCAACACTATTAATATGTTGGCTAAAAGTGCAAGAAATATGTCAGATTCAGCTGTGATTTATCAAGAATTGGCAGCTGGGCGCAGTGGCTCATGCCTGTAATCCTAGCACTTTGGGAGGCTGAAGTGGGCAGATCATCTGAGGTCAGGAGTTTGGGACCAGCCTGTCTAACATGGTGAAACCCCATCTCTTCTAAAAATACAAAAATTAGCCGGGCATGGTTGTGGGCACCTGTAATTACACCTATTTGGGAGGCTGAGGTAGGAGAATCGCTTGAACCCTGGAAGCAGAGATTGCAGTGAGTTGATCATGCCACAGCACTCCAGCCTGGGTGACAATAGAGAGGCTCTGTCTCAAAAAAAAAAAAAAAATTGGCAAAGAGAATTTCTACACATTTTTTCTTAATATTTTAATAATCAATAAAGTATTCAATAAATATTTGCTGGATGAATAAGTGAATTGTATGGACATTGTGATATTGCTGGGAGCTGTGATGGTACAATCTGTATTTTCTCTCACTGTTGCAGGGTGATCGGCCATATGTATTTTATGAAGACACTTTTTCACTCCACTAGGAATCTACATTAGGAAATCTAACACCATTCATAGGTTAGATTTCCCAAGGTATTTTCTCCTGAAAAGGTAATCTGCAAGGGAGAATTTGGGCCATTCCTTTTGCACTCCATCCTCATATTAACATCCTTAAAACTGAGAAAGAAACTTTTTGCTTAGTGGGATTATTGACAAATTTAAATATTAACATGTCACATTTACCATTGACATTTACCTAGTGAAACACACCAGTTGTATCAAAACAGTACTCAACAACAGCATAGCCTTGTATTAAAATATTACTTTAAAATGCTTTGAATTTGAAATTTGATTGCTATATCCCATATTCGTCGATTGATGCCTATTGTGGTGAATTCTAATATCCTTTGCTTGTATGCATTATCTCCTGCTTTGATTTAGTGGGGAAAGGCATGTTGCTATATACATTGTTTTCCTAGAAGATTACTTTGGTTGTTAGAGGATGTTGGTTAAGACACTGAAGAAGTAGGTTAAATTCTTTCTGGAAGTAAAACATGTTAGGAGGTATGGCTAGTGAGTGACTGTTCTGACTAAGCCTTCACAGATGTTTGCTTTCATTGGCTGTATTTTGGTTTCACACTATCAGCAGGAAACAGACGCATGATTCTCTCTTGACCCTCTATTTTAGCAGAAAATATACATTGAAAAAGCGTATGAATGAAGGAAATGTGATTAGAAAATAACAGTAGTAGCAATATAATCGACATGCTCAGTGAAAATATTTTCCTGTTTTAAAATATCCTTGAGTCTTTATTTCAATGCTTCAATAAAATTGCACTCTCAAACATTTTTATTGTTGTTGTTTAGAGAAGAAATAAATGATAGTCTGTGTTGTACAGGCATTTCTCAGGACAACATAAAACAATGTGTATAAGAAATTATATTCTCTTTACGTTAAGCCAAGTGACTTACCTACTAGTCAAGTTTCTAAAGAATGAGAAGTATATTTCTTCTCCTTGGATTGAAGCAAATTAAACTTTGCTATTAAACATGATGATTATCTTTAAATATCCAGCACAGGTTTTTCAATATTTTATTTTTATTATCACCTGAATTTGTATTCAAAATAAGAATATTTTGTTACAGCTTAACTCATTTTTATAAATCTCAGAACACAAAATCACTGAAATAAGGCTGGTTGCAGTGGCTTATGCCTGTAATCCCAGCACTTTGGGGGTCAGAGGAGGGCGGATCACCTGAGGTCAGGAGTTCAAGACCAGCCTGGCCAACATGGTGAAACCTTGTCACTACTAAAAATACAAAAATTAGCCAGGCGTGGTGGCACATGCCTGTAGTTCCAGCTAGTCAGGAGGCTGAGACAGTGGGCCTTGGAGGCAGAGGTTTCAGTGAGCCAATATTGTATCACTGCACTCCAACCTGGGCAACAGAGTGAGACCCCCATCTTAAAAAAATTGTTAAAATAATAAAAGTAAATAAATGCTTTTCTTATTCTTTTAAGTTTCCTGTGTGTGCATCAAAACTCCTTTGTATTTACTTTCTCTTTCTTGAGTGTATCTGAACATAATATGAACACTCAAGTCCTAAAGGGACTTATAAAGATGCCCACATTCAGAGTTCCTATCAAAAGAAAGAAACTGCTGAAAAAGGTTACAGTACTCCACATTACCTTCCCAAGAATAAAAACTTTATATATTTGAAATTCACATTAATTAGCCATTATAAAAACCTTGTGAAGCTCAATGTCTGGTCTATCTATCTAATCTATCTATCTATCTATCTATCTATCTATCTATCTATCTATCTGCATTTGATATATTGACAGGCTTTTTGCTTAACTGTTACAAAGCTACCCAGAGTGCTAACTAAAGTGTTACTACTATCATTTCAGGTTAATGTGCAAAGTGGAGTTAAGGGATTCAGGATAGGGATAGCAGAGTTTCAGGGGAATTGACATGCTCAGTTGATTAATTCTGCAAAAATGGATTCTGGGCAGCTATCACACGATTAAAATTACATGTTTATAAGCTATACCACAGTTATCATGGATCTTTCTGGCTGTCTCTCCAATAGAAAAACATACCCATGAATCAGGAGACTAAGCAGTATGGTAGAAAGAGTAATAAATTTTGGCTTTGGAAAATTGGATTTGAAGGCTGGGTAGGTGGGTATGGTACTTTCGGAGGCCTTGGCAGGTGGATGTCCTGGGCTCAGGAGTCTGAGACCAGCCTGGGTAACATAGCATAAATCCCATCTCTACAAAAAATACAAAAATTAGCAGAGTGTGGTGGTGTGCTCTTATAGTCCCAGCTGCTTGGAAGGCTGAGGTGGGGGAATCACTTGAGCCCAGGAGATGGAGGCTGCAGTGAGCCAAGATTGTACCACTGCACTCCAGCCTGGGCGACAGAGCCAGGCTCTGTCTCAAAAACAAACAACAAACAAAAAAATAAAGGCTTGGATTTGAACTCCAGGCTTGACTCTTCTCTCGTGTCTCTTGGTAATTTGACTAATGTATGTGAGCCTTTGTTTCCCCATCTTCAAAATGGAGACAGTATCATCTTTTGTAAATTAAATAAGAAAGTTTATGTAAAATGCTTATTAGAGTATCTGATACTTCAGATACACTATAGATAGTAACATTTTCCTACCTTTGAAAGACCTGAATTTTCTGTTGATGTTGGAAAAAAAAAAAGACCTGAATTAAACTAGAATAACTTTAGATATAATAAGGCAAAAAGTTTTTTATGCACATTGTCACAGTTACTCAAATAACATAGATTCCTAAAAGTAATACAGTTGGGTCTGTTAGCAATTAAACTGGAGTCTCTAAGTAACTTAAACTTTCTTATTTAATAATCATATAAATGAAAACAATAATGCCATAATAATGATAATAGACATTTACTGAACACTATATGCCATGTATTTTGTTATATGTACTATTTTATTCAGCCCTTACAACAATCTTATAGGGCAAGTACTATGATGATCCCCATTTTAGGAAGATTCAGTAACTTGTCCAAGGTCATACAATTAGTAAGTGGCAAGGCTGGGACTTGAACTCAGGCCTATATGACTTCAAGCTGTACACCTGAACTAAGATGTGACAGTAGAAATAAGAAGGAGATGATAAATGTGGAGATATTAAAAGTTAAAATGGGTTAGACCTGGCTCTGTAGATGGGGTCTAAGGGAAAGAGTGGAGTCATGGCAAATAAACATGTCGCTAACGGTGCTCTCCTATGTACAACAGTTAAACTACAAGTAACAAAAGCCCTGATCAGTTCACTTAAGTCCCTTTTCCCTCTGGGAAGAATTTACTGTAAAACCCTAGGAGTGACCCACAAAATCCAAAGCCAGGAATACAGCTGCTGTAGGAACACAGGAAGTATATTCTCTCTCTTCTTTGAACACCTGTTTCACTTGTTTCTGAGAGGACAGGCTTTCTTGGCTCCCAACCCCCATAGAACAAATAATTCATGGCTGGCTCACAGCTCCCAAATTTGCATAGTTTAGGTTTAGATACATAGAGGGACATTCTCTATTTTTCTCCTAATTTCAAAATCCTAGCGCAGAGAATCAAACTGACCCAGTTGGAATCAGGTGCCCCCAGTCCAAGCAACTGTTGCCAGGGATGCAGGGTTATATGACACAAACTTGGCTTTTGGGAAACCATCCAAGGCTAGACCCAGAGAAGAGGGTCTAGGCCGACAACCCTGTGTGTGGCCACCACAGTGCCATTCACTAAGAGGAAATGCCCAGAGTCCTCGGCAGTGGTAGTATCAAGGAGGCTGTGAGCTAGGGCCTTCACTCTGGAAATATTTATCCTTTTGTGGGGAAAAGTTTGGAAGTATTCATGGTGAGATGAAAAGAATTTGCTATTTTAAGACTTTCCATTGTCCTTCAGTGTAGAGCCCAATGTCTGTTCTGGGGTATCAACAGTATCAACTTTTCATGACAGCAAAGACAGATACTATCCATCATTCATTTCAATCTCTTAAATCTCTTACGACTTTAGAAGGTTTTAAGTTCAAGTCATGTGGTCCTGTGGGGTAATGGGGTGCTCTTGTCAAAACCTCAGTGTCTTGGGGAAACCTTGCTCAGTGTGGTAGCTGTAAAAACGTGTCATTTTTTAAATTCTAAGTTGTTTTTGTTTTAAGGGTTGAGACTTAAACTTGACCCTGGGACAGTTAGCTACTTTATTATGGAGAAACCCCCACTAAAAAACAAATTAAATTATTTCCCATTCTTCTTGGGTGGAAAAAACGCAATGAAGGAGAGTAACTCAGGAATAGACGTATCCAATAGAGCAGCTCTGTTTAGAAACCCATGTCTCTATCACTGAAAATTCCCTTAGAAATGGGACTTAGGCCTGCATTCTGACCTTCTTCCAGTCAGTCTTTCTTCATGGGCTCTTCCTACTGGAGCCTGTTTTCCAATTTCTTGACCATGTTTTGGGTGTCAAGGACTCTTTAATTTCCTGCCCAAACATCCCTGAGCCTGCTCCAAGGATCTCTGGAGGACTCTTTACTGAGTCTGGTTTCTTGATAACATCCCTAGGCCTAGAGATATATGGACAGAGCCTAAATGAGCAACTTGGGGGATGACCATAGGTGACGCCCCTTGAGGTATGGGATGGAGCTAGATGGAAGAAGAGGGGTGGGCCAGGGCCTTCTTGCCCAGAAACTGCAGATGTTATAGATGGGGCTGCCCTCAGAGCAGTAGTTCTCAAACCCTAGTGTGTAGAAGAGTTACTGGAAGGGCTTGTTTAAAATATTGATTGCCTGGGCCTGTCAGAGATTCATGGTGTCCAAAAATCAGAATTTTAATAAGTCCTGCAGAGACTACATGTTAGAAGGTACTTCTTTGGAAATTTTATTTCCTTCAATTTGAATTTAGAAGCCTGGAGCTTATTTATTTTTTCTTGTTCTTGTGGAAGTATTGTGTATGTATGTGTGTGTGTTCTTGTCGAAGAATTTTCCTTCAGGATACTTGCAGTGGAATCCTCCAAAACTGCAGGAAATATACTTAGGGCTGACATTTTAACTTTCCCTGGGGTCCCCAGGGAGTTCCCTGGGGGAGACTTGATGTAGCACAGTTTAGTGTAGGTAGCACTGACGTGGTAATGTTAAGAGTGGAGTGTGTAGATTGTGAGAAGTGTGCTGATGGTGGACAATGATGGCTCTGATGTCTTTTCAGAGGCTTTGGTGTAAGAGCAGTGATGCCTTGAATAGAGTGCATCAACTAGTGAAGAGTCAGTTCCATGGCAGAAAATGAGGGCTTGGGAGGTGGGCCTAAGGCTGGGGAGAAAGGGAAATCTGTTTTATCTTTTGAACTTGACATTTTGTCTGAGGGTCTAAGTTGTGGAAATATTTGTATTATTATTGAGGGGAGCAGTGAGCCGACCCTTTTTAGGGAAACAGGCTACATTTCTGAAATTAGACTTCTGTGATCTCTAGTTGCCACTTCTAATGGAAGGTATCAAAATTTGCTGGGTTTTTCCTCCCTTTCATTGTGCCTAAACTTGGGGAATTAGGTAGAGGTGAGGAGGAAATGGGTCTCCTCTTCTGAAGCCAGAGTAGTGATAGAGACTTACTGGTGCTCTGAGGCGTGTCAATCTCGAGGCTGTTATCACTGAGGCTGCAGCAGGAAAACTAAGAAACCAGATACAAAGATGTACCCCTGAACACACTTAAAAGACAAAATTTGGAAAACACAGAGCTAGCTGGCTGGCAGATACTTTGAAAAGAGTTAGTTTCTAGCAATGAAGCTGAAGTGGCTTATTCCTTTGTAAGTTGGCTTGACCTTTTATATTAGTTACAGGCTGGGGCCAGGGACTTTTGGGTCACATTCATGATCTTTGTGAATGTCTCTTGGCATGTTTTTGCTTTGACCATAATGGGGAAGACACTTTATGCTGGTTCTATGTGGAACTCTGAACAGGACAATTTAGTTATTCCCTTCATGCAAGGACAGACGGCCTGACCCAACAGTGACACAGTTAGTAATGAAAAAGAGGCATTCCAACAATGTATTTTTCTATGGAATAAAGTATGTGTAGAAATTCATTCTCAGAGGTAGAGGTGCTATAGAAAGCATAGGAAGATTCTTAGGGCTGTGAGAAAAAGAGGAACTATAACCATAAAATGATGGTTGATGAGAAAGATAAAAATAAAAGAGGAGATTAAAGTCTGATAGGTTCAAAATTTCATTATTACCCAGGCCTTAATGAAAAAGTTTCTTGTTAATCAAAAGGGAATTAAAACCTGAGGCCTGGAAAGCCCCCAATATTTTAAGGGATGGGGTATTTTGGGAAAGTCACAGGATCACAAGAAGTGGACTATATTTCAGTGGTTATTTCAGTTGAAAGGGCATGAGTTTAGGAAGCCTAGGAGATGTGGAGATGCAATTTGACCATAAACAGGCTCATCACAACATTTACTGCCTTATTCTTGGAAGAGAAAAAGGGGAACTTTGGCCTGACGTGGTGGCTCACACCTATAATCCCGCACTTTAGGAGGCCAAGGCGGGAGGATCACCTGAGGTCAGGAGTTCAAGACCAGGCAGGCCAATATGGCAAAACCCCGTCTCTACTAAAAATACAAAAATTAGCTGGGTATGGTGGCACATGATTGTAATCCCAGGGATTGTAATCCCTACTCGTGAGGTTGAGGCAGGAGAATTGCTTGAACCTGGGAGGCAGAGGTTGCAGTGAGCCAAGATCGTGCCACTGTACTCCAGCCTGGGCAACAGAGTAAGACTCCATCTCAAAAAATAAAATAAAATAAAATAAGAAATAAAAAAAAAGGGGCACTCTATGCCCCTATGACAAGTAGCACGGGTCATGATCTTAAAGGGGTAACTTTTGTTCCCTTTGCTTAGGTAAATAAATTTGCACCAGGAAGGTGTAGAAATAATGAACTGATAAGCCCAGAACCTATAGTTTAATATTCTTATGTTATATTTAAGAACTAGGCTTGTAATGAAACGACTTTTGTATATTCTGTTTGCATTTTAGGCTTAAGAGGATTTGAGCTTCTAAATTTGAAGATCTGGTTTATCAAATTTATACAATTGCTTAAAAGAAAGATTTTGTTTGTTTTTTTATACTGACTTGTAAGGTGGTTGAAGTGTTTGTCATTGTAATTTAGGAGCCTAAGATTAATATAATGTTTACATAGCTAAATATTTACAAGAGTTTGAGTTGTCGAAGGTAAGAGATATCTGAGCATTAATCAAATAGTACAAATAATTGTTCTTATTTGATATAAAAATTAAGAAAAAAAGATTTTTAAAATTAGTTAAAATAAACTACATACTAATCAAAATATTAGTAATTGTAAATATGCTTTTCTGTACACAAAAGCCCTATTTGATAATAAAAGCTTGAACCTTGGTTGTTAGAATCTCAGTGCCTCAGTGTAAATTCTGGTTCCACTATTTTCTCCCTTGAGCAAGTTACTCAATTTCCTGCTCTATTTTCTCATTGTAATATGGAGATAATAGAAATATTATCTTA
The DNA here is from genome assembly GCF_048565385.1 of Saimiri boliviensis. Taxonomy (NCBI): domain Eukaryota; kingdom Metazoa; phylum Chordata; class Mammalia; order Primates; family Cebidae; genus Saimiri; species Saimiri boliviensis. The sequence continues at coordinate 245,237,985 of NC_133449.1, forward strand.
TAGGCTTATTATGAGACTTAAATAAAACAAGTAAAGTACTTAGAACAGTGTTTGGCATATTCTAGATGCTCAATAAATGAATATTATACTACTCTGATTTTTAAAATTGCAAACCTCAGTGTATAATAAATAAATATAGCCACACATCTCTGCTGGGGTACTGAAAAGAATTCAAGTGAAGAGAACCAGAGATGGAGGGGCCACAGGTGATGATGGTTTGCATTACTTGATTCTTCTCAGTAGTTACCTGGCTTTTGAAACTCAACATATTGTTAAAAAAAATTTCAAAAACTCGTCTGTTAATGACACCACATTAACCCAGCACTTTAAATAACAAACTTCTTAAAAGAAAAGCGCAGATATATGGCTCTGTGTGGGAATTTGCACATGGTGGTGATGGGGTTAACATAAGTGAACCTATAAAACATATGAATGAAAAAATGTTTGATCTCACAGGTAAAGATGAGGATTGTTCCTATTTTCACTGGATGGCAACAGGTTAGTAAAAGCATGTGATTACCACAATCAGTTGTATGGAGAAGTCAAATATGGTAACTGCATACTTTGTTTTGATTCAGTAAGAGACTTGGGCAAGATATATTCATGGTTCATCCTCTTCCTATACAAGAAAAATAGAGGGATTGTGCAGAGGGGAGCTTGAGCAACCAAGAACCACATCCTACATACTACCCACATCAGAACATTTCTGTGTGCTGCCAAAGAGTAGAACTGCATGGGAGGAGAGAGGTAGTTTATTATCTGATGTTAAATAGCAAGTTCAACTTGCTTTTTGTGTAATGGTAAATATAGCACCGCAACTCAGGCCGAAATTTTATTAAGCTGAAGAATGTGGGAGCATACTTAGCATAAATCCATGATTAAAAGACCCGTGGAACTTGGGAATCACCAACTCTATTAATTGCTTGTTGCTTCTTATTTGAATTAGTAGCCCATCTGTTACTACAAAATCATTGAATTATATGACACTTTACCCCTTTCAAGTCTCCTACCTACTTCTAATTCTTCTTCTCAACAAGACCCATATGGTTTTCCTTTTCATAAAGACTCCCAGGGAAGAGATTTTACAACTTCTGTTGTTAGTGCTTCCATAGCTGTCAGCCCACATCACCAGGAAATCTTTCCTTGTGTCTCTTAGGAAACCCCCTTAAAAGTAATGAGTAACTAAATCTTGCTTCTGAGCGGGAGGGAAAGAGAATAGAATATCAGTCTGCCAAACCAAAGGTAAATGGAGCCTCAGTTTGTTATTTGACATCTGAGCTTCCAGAAGTGATGGGGCAACTTCAGCAGTTGAATCACAGACTGGAAGGAGATGTGATTGGTTCCTGGCCCATCTTCTGTTTTAAGCAGAGTGAGATGGAACCGTGCCAGAGAGACTACTGTAAAACAACAACAGAACCTTAGCTCACTTTTGAAAACTTTAGGAATTTGGAGACAGCCACATATATAGTATTTATCACTTAAAAAAAGTTCATTGTAAATAAAGAGATCTTTATGTTATCTTATTTTTTAAAGATATATACATATATAATAGTCATATATATATTTGTTTTTTAAAACCACTTTCAAATTTTAACATATGGTTCAAAATAGAATAGTTTGTTAAAAAGTCAGGTTGCGGCTGGGCATGGTGGCTCACACCTGGAATCCCAGCACTTTGGGAGGCTGAAGCAGGTGGATCATCTGAGGTCAGGAGTTTGAGACCAGCCTGGCCTATATGGTGAAACCCCATCTCTACTAAAAATACAAAAATTAGCCGGGCCTAGTGGCACATGCCTGTAATTCTAGCTACTTGGGAGGCTAAGGCAGGAGAATCATTTGAATCTGGGAGGCGGAGGTTGCAGTGAGCAGAGATCACACCACTGCACTCCAGACTGGCAACAAGAGTTAAACTCCGTCCGAAAGAAAAAAAAGAGGTTGCTGAGTTCGGGTAAACTGTTTTAGAAATGGCTGAGGTGATCAAGGAAAATCTAATGTCTTTCCAGATGGAAGCTGGTCAAGACAAAAAAAAAATCTGAATTGAAACCTATGAATAGAGATTGAAAATCAAGTTAAATTCAGATTAGATGACTCCTAGTAACTTGGTTAGTAGCAGAGAAGCTATTTAAACATTGGTTAGAAGGCCTAAGAGAATTATGACAGTTTCTAAGCCTGGGACTTGGGAACAATGAAATGGGCTGGATTGGAAAAATTTTGGGCCAGAACTCTGTGCTAATAAAGAACCCTAGAACAGAGCTGAGAAATTGGATATTTAAGCAACAGAGTGTGGGGTAGAAAAAGTACAGGCAAGTCAAAGTATCAACATAGCTCTAATTCAAGCCTAAAATTCAGCTTTTTGCCCTAATAGAAGTCACAAAGGCAATAGCCATTCCAAGCGGCAGAAAATCCAAGTGGCAGAAAATTAGCATAGAATCAGGCAAGCCAGAACAGGACTGCCACTGGTCTTAAGGTGCTTTGGAGCTCTATGACAGGTCTCAAGGGTTGGCAAGTACATTGTAGGCTGAATGTTGGCTCCCATCAACTGGGATCCACACGCAGGATACAACTTGCACAAATGCACACAGAGGCTCTGCAGAGCAAGTGCAAATTCAGGGTTTTTAGGGGCAAGGTCCTGGAATCTATATTTCATTCCTGCTTATTGAAATCAAAATCAAATAACATATACATAAAGGAAAGAGTGAAAACTCATATCCCCTTTTTACCCTATCACCAACTCTCTAGGATTACCACTCCTTACAGATTTTCTTAGTGCACACGAACATTTATCCATACTATCTGTATTAATGTCTCCTATAGGATAAAAAATTATGATGTAATATTCACAAAAAATGTCTTTGCTTACTTAGAATTCAGGCTTTTGGTTGTGGTGATGAAGAAAATAAATTAAAGGAGATGTATAATTACACTCCTGAGATATTTGTGTCAGTAAAGTCCTGGCAGGGAACAGATGGCATATTTGAGTGGGGTCACTGAGAGGAGTGTAATTCAGGGACAAAGTGGCAGACAGGATTTAACGTAGCCAACAGAGATGCTGAAGTACCCCAAGGCCAGTAACAACTGGGCGCTGTTACCTCTCCTAGACCTCATGGGGCAAGGGGTAGGGCCTGCTACCAGAACTCAGAGCTGTGCTGACAACTCAGCGTAGCAGGATTCGGGACGCAAAACCAACTTGACTCCATTCTCCTTTTCTCCACCTTCCTCTGCCAAGGCTCCCCACAGGCCCCACTCAATTGGAAGCCAGAAGGCAAAGGGGCCTGGCAAGACAGTCTATCTAGGTCACCCGTGCAGGCCACAGAACAGGACAGAGAATGGGACTAGGAGGGCAACTGGAGGATATCCAACATAATATTTCCTGAAAGAATATATTTTAGGAGGCAGGAGGAGGGAAGGAAAAAGACAGCGGAGCCCTGTCTACAAAGGAAAAGAGAGGTTGGGGCATTTAGAGAAAGCAGAAGAGTATTGAGTTCTGTCACTGCTGTTGCTGCTACTGCTGCTCTCTCACTCGCTGTCTCTCTGTCTGTCTCTCTGTCTCTCTCTCTCTGTCTCTCTCTCTCTCTCTCTCTCTCTCTCTCGAGACAGAGAGAGAGATGGACAAAAGGGATTTTAAAGACGTGCTACAGATTATAAATGGAATGCTCTTTAATGATCCATAAACCTACCATAAAAATTGTATTTCATTTTCAAGTACTCTGGGTGGTTAAATTGTTAAAATGCTGTTTTTTCTTTCTTTTTCTTTAAATACACACAGATTTTTATATAAGGAGGCACTTAATGACATATTCTTAGATGCAGAGAAAAGGACTAGAAATGAATATACCAAAATATTAACAGATGTAATTTCTAGAGAGTGGGATTACAGATTATTTTTATTTATTTAGTGCTTTTAGTAATATTTTCCAAGCTTTTGGTCATGGGCCTGCATTATCTTGCAGGAGGACTAGGCTTGGCCCTAAGCCCCTTTTCTTTATTTATACTCTCCCTAGGTGATCTCACCCATTCTTAATAGTTTAAGTACTATCTAAATGCTGAAAACTCCTATATTTCTATTTCTAGCCTAGACTTCTCTCGTGAGATCCACACTATGATGGCCAACTGTCCCCCTTGGCTGGCTAACGGGTATCTGAAAGCCAACATGACTAAAATAAAGGTCTATATAAAATAAAGCATCTTCCTCTAATTGCCTGGCCACTTCTTACCAAAGACTGGTGTTTTTAAAACATATTTTGCCTAGTTAATTCATACAGTAAAATTTTAAAAAGTACAAAAGGTTAACTATTATAAAATATGTGCCTGTTCTACTCCAAGTTTTGTTTTCCTGTTTCTGTACTCAATTCTCCACTCCCAAAATATTACCTGTGTTTCTTATCTTCTTTGTGCATGCCAATATATGTAAATATGCACCCTTTTCATTTTACATAAAAGTTAGCATTTTTTATCCACTGTTCAGTATCTTGCACTTTTAATGACCTACTTTGGAGATATTTCTATATTAGTACAGCATATATAGAGCTGTTTATTTTTGTAATACTGCATAGCATTCCATTGTGTGCATAAAGCTAATTAAAAAAAATAAGATCCTATCTTGAGGCTAGATTGTTTACATTCCAGTTATAAGTAATAACAAGTTATAGTAAAAGTTGTACCATACCAGTCCCACTTTACAATCTTTCTTTTTTTTGGCTCATCTACATAATACAGACATTCTTCCACATTAGTGCGTGCAGAGCTACCACTTTCTTTTTAATCACAGCCTTCATATTCTATACGGTGTACCGTAACTCACCCAACCATTCCTTGTTTATGAACCCATAGGTTTTCTCCAGTGTTTTGCTTTCATAAGCAATGCTATGATGGACATCTTTCTTCAGTTCCCTATGGCAGTGTTCACCACACTTTGCTTTTCTCCAGGACACATAGCTGATCTACATTTCCCAGGCTTCCTTACAGGTAGACAAAGCCTTGTGATAAAGTTCTGTAAAGAAATATGAGCTGGAGTGATGTTTGTCACTTCCGGACCTGGTCCATGGAAATAAATCTCTGGTACCATCCTTCATCTGTTCTCTCTTTAGCCATCTTTGAACTTAATAGAGGTGACTCTAAGGATCTGGAGAAAGGTAGAGTCACAAGGCAAATCTTCAAATTATTTTGTGAGCAGAGCACCCCTGCTGACTTGCATTGGTGATACGAGCATAAAACATACATTTATCGTATTGAGCCACTACAATTTTTGAGATTTAAAAAATTTTAGTTAGACTGTCCTAAATACTACAACACCCATACACACTTCAACAGGGATTTTTCTAGGGTGGATTCTGAGAATTGAAGTTACTGGGGCCTGAATGGCCTAAACATTTTTAATTTGACACTTCTGTCAATTCATTCTCCCAAAAGTGTACTTCAGCTTATACTTCCTTCCATAGTACCTAAAAATGGTCAAGAAAAATGAAAATATTATGTGCATTTTTATTTATTTATTTTTTAATTTTTGTGAGATGCAGTCTTGCTCTGGTTGCCCAGGCTGGAATGCAATGGCATGATCTCGGCTCACTGCACCCTCTGCCTCCCGAGTTCAAGCAATTCTCCTGCCTCAGCCTCCTGAGTAGCTGGGATTAAAGGCTCCTGCTACCACACCCAGCTAATGTTTGTATATTTAGTAGAGACAAGGTTTCACCACATTGGCCAGGCTTATCTCAAACTCCTGACCTCAGTTAATCTGCCTGCCTTGGCCTCCCAAAATGCTGGGATTTCAGGCATGAGCCACCATGCCTGGCCATGTGCATTTATTTTATAAAATCTATTTATAGTTCTCATAATTTATAAAATCTATTTATATTCTTGTAATTTATACATTCATGAAATACATTTATTTTTATAAAAATGGTGATTAAAGTGAAACACGAAAAATTAAAGCTGTTTAATTACAGTAACATTAACACTTTATTTTTATTTTTCATTTTTTTGAGACAGAGTCTCACTCCGTCATGCAGGCTGGAATGCAGGGTTTGATCTCGGCTCACTGCAACCTCTACCTCCTGGGTTCAAGTGATTCTCCTGCCTCAGCCTCCCAAGTAGCTGGGACTACCACCTAGTAGGTGGTAGTAGGCCTACCAATAGTAGGCGCCCACCACCATGCCTGGCTATTTTTAGTGGAAATGGTTTTCACTAAGTTGGCCAGGCTGGTCTCGCACTCCTGACCTCAAGTGATTCGCCTGCCTCGGTCTTGCATAGTGCTGGGTGTGAGCCATCGTGCCCAGTCAATTGCCTCAATTTTAAGGATGAGGAAAATGGTGCTCACTGAGAGGCCAGGTGGCTACTTCAAAGTCACACAGCCACTGAGGAACAGAGCTACTGAGGACTCTACTGTCCCTTGGGAAGATGAGTTATATATATTTGTGTGTGTGTGTGTGTGTGTGTGTGTGTGTGTGTGTGTGTATGTGTGTGTATAAAAACACCCACCAAAGCAGCAAACTCCATGCCTACAGGGGCTGGGCAAGTGAAAAACAAAGAGTGAGATGGGCAGGCATGAGAAAATAGCAGTGGGAAGGACATGTCTGTCCTCTGATCAGCACCAGGCAAGCCATGCAGGAGTATGGGTGTCATGTGACTGATTTTCTAGTTTTGCAACTGATGCTGGGGGAGCCAGATTTTGCATGAATGATCCCATTTTTTAAAGAAGGAGCCAACAGTGAGCCAAACACAATACCATCACTGAACAAATATGGCCTAGGGGACTGCTATTGAGAATGAATTCCTTCAGCTTAATACCCATCCTCCTGTTCATTCGTTTTCTCAAAAGAAAGCATGCTCTAAGTGAGGAGGGAGGCCACCTTCAGCCATAAGGTGCCATTCTACTGGTGAGAGGTGGTGGGGAGTGTGGTCAGGGAGGGCTTTGTAGCTGGGGAAGAGATTAAGTCATCGTCATCAAGGATTTGGCCTTGCCAGGAGGGCGGTGGCTTCACCGGTTTCCCTGGGCGGTAAAGAGGGCTCTGCCATAGAATGTTACCAACAACTGGGAGTAAATGGGGGGCCCGGCCCTGTTCATTCAGCTGGGTGAGAACAAGGTTCTTGGGGGCACAGGTATAGGTGGGATTGGTGGGGGACAGTAGCTTTCTTTTTCAATTGCTCAACACAGAAGAAACCCACAGGAAGCCGCCAATCATTAAAACACAAACACAGACACACACAAACACAGACACACACAGGCGCGCCTCACCTTCCACGCTTGGTGCTTTAGTTACCTCAAACGGAAATGGGTCTCTTCAGCCCCCCTTCCTGCCTACCTCATAGCGTTGTTGCCAGAAGAAGGAACCGGAAGAAAAGGTCTTGGGATAGGACAAGGGTTAAGCAGCCGTACATTTTGTTATGGATGTGAGGGGTGCTGGGGGCTGGAGCCTGAGGTCGGGGAGAGCACGGGCCCTGGGTTCTTATGCCAGCGGGCAGCCAGAACCAGAGAGCGGGGGTCTAGAGATTCAGGCACCCAGATGCGCCAGCCCCACACATTAACATTAACACTTTAAATGATAAACGTAAAAACTGATATTATCCAAAAGGTTGTTGGTTTCCAGTTTTGGTGGCGGTAAGAGGGTATCTGTGTTTAGTTGAAGTCTCTCTAGGAGATTCTTAGGCCAGATTTGGAAACCACTAGCCTAATTTATTGTTGGTTCCAAGTGGTTAAATAGCGTAAATTTAATGGTACCCTTCAGAAAGTGTCATGAAATCCATATATACCAATGGAAGAATCTTATTCAGCTTGGATTCAGTCTGAAAGTTGTACTTCTATTCCTCTTGCCTCTAGCAGGCTTTAGAACTCATGTAATCATCCAGCACAAACAGCACAGCAAGGCAGGAGCACAGTCCTCAAGTACTAAGAGCTGTAGGGTTGAGTAAATACAGATACAACTCCAAGGTAAACAGCTCAGTGGTAGCAGACATTTTGCACAAATTTCCAGGTGAAAAGCAACGTTTCCTTGGAAATCAATTGGTGAGTCCTTTATCTGAATTTGCTCAAAATTTTAAGATTCAAAAATAAAAAGCAACCAAAGCTAGTAATTGAATATTCTCTACAATTGACATTGGCCACTACAATTCAAGAAAGTAATCATTTCTGCAGAGATGAAATTAATCAGCAGGAACTATTCAATAAATAAAGGAAAAGATAACTGAACCAGGTTAGACACCATTTTCTAGCCAATATCTGCCAAAAGGATTTGTTAAATCCTGAGGAGAAAAAATTGGAAGTTAAAATTGGAATCCCAATAGTTATATTTTTGTTTAAATTGACTATATTATAAACTGTATGTGGGTCTTATTTCTTAGTGTGGGCTAAATTCTCAAAAAGTCGTATAGTTATTTTAAATAAAATTTCAAGTTAATTCTTGTAGATATGATCATAGAGAGCAGGATCACATGTAATCTGAACTGACAACTGTGAGGATCATTTTGCTGTTCAGAGTGAGCGTTATAGATCAACCACACACTTTCCAGAAGAGTGTCTTTATAAGACATGTTCCTGTCTGAGGGCATTGCATTTTCCATATGCTGCTACCTCTGGGGAGGTCTGAAGGCAGTGTTAACTTCCAGTGACAGGCAGGTTGAATTCAATACCATGAAATTAATTTCTTAGCAGTAGGTTCTGGGATATCCGGAAAGAGCTGCATTGTAGAGGAAAAAGCCAAGGCATTATGATAATTGCAGAACAATCAGAAAGGCTTATTTGACATTAAGCAATGGACCTGGTGTACCTTAATCTCCTGGACCAACAGCAGTATTGAAATCAGAGGCTGTGGAAGGAGGTCATTAGACAGCCCTAGTTGTAAATATTAGGGGACTATAGGGACAGGAGTCTAGTGTCTTATTTATTTATTTTTGTATCATTTTAGTCATTCATTTATTCCACAAACGTTTACTGAATACCTCCTATATGCTGTTTATGATGCCTATGGAGAATACAATGAGGAGCAAGGCAAACCTGGTCTTTGCTGTTATGGAACCTTCCTGCACACTGCTGTGTGCTTCATGAAGTCAGTCATGGCAACCCCATTTCCATTGCTACTGCTTGGTTTATGAATGGCTAAGTGCTTCAGTTCTGGCCACTGAGACTTGAGAAGGCACAAGCTAGGAGGCATCTGAGATAGGTTTCCTTCTTTTTAAAAAGAGACGTGGAAAGTCCAGCTGTAACTGTTTATATATGGCCATTAGGGAGCTAGCCTAAAGATGAAGTCTGCATGTGGAGGTCGGCAGAACAGAAAGCTGGGAAGCACCCGCATCCGTGATCAACTGCAGAGTCATTGTGAGATAATGTCTATTGTTTAAGGCAGTCTAGCCAAGATGTTACTTGCAGTTAAAGGCCAACTCTCTGATACGTTCTCCAGAAGATTCACTGCAATTCACCTGACAGTGACTTGATAAGTAAATATATGGTTCTAAGAAGGAGATGAAGTTTTAAAGCCTGTCACACAATGGTAAACAGTAGTGAAAAGGATACTCAGTGTTTGCTAGGAAAAATTTTAAGAAGTTTCTGTAACTTGGGAATTCTGAAGACAATTGTGCATGTGTATGCACGTGTGTGTGGCATATTTGCAATTTTAAACTGAATGGAGAACTCTTTACACCTTTGCTTTAAAAGGAAATGTGTGTTTCAAAGACACTGTAGTTATGACTTAGAAAAGGAAACTAGATGAAAGAAGGAAGATTGCTAACTCTTAATGAGTACTTCACAGGCTCTGGGCACACTGCTTGTTCTTCAAAACAACCCTATGAAGTAAATACTATTATCTTTCCCATTTTCCCCAAAAAGACAATATGGTTGAGAAATAACTTGCCCAAAGTTACAAGTATATGGTAAAAACTGAAGCTTGGATCCAGGTCTGTGTGTTTCCAAATCCCATGCACTCCAGGCTTATGCTGGACAAGCCATACCAGCCACTTTCCAAAGTCTTCCTTTGGTAGTTTTCCCTCATGTACCCAGCAGCAATGACTGGAGGTTCCCTCGTTAGTTATGCAAATAGCAAAGCTGGTTACACAATGGAGAGAAGACCAATTCTGGCACTAATTTTAGGGCAAACCGCAGATGTCTTTGATGTTTTCATTGTGCATGAGAACAGAGCCAGTGATCCGACAGCTGCTGGCAGCCCTAATAAAACATGCAGAATATTAACGCAGTTTTATCTCAGAGCCTAATTACAGCTGGCACAGGGAAATTTATTTTGCAAAGGAGGAGATTTCAAATGGTATAAATGCAATATATAACCAAATATGATTGCCTCATTCTATTTACTCAGGGAGGTGCAATTATAGAGCACTTTTTGGAAAAGTGTTATTAATTGGCAGTCCTCTCAAGCTATGTAACCAAAACTTTGTTTTAGATATTATTGGAACAGCTCAACTGCTTTATTGCCTTATACTTAAACTTATTTTCTTCTTTTGCTTTAGATATAAAATACCTCCAGCACTTAATTTTAAAAGTAAATGTGGCCGGGCACGGTGGCTCAAGCCTGTAATCCCAGCACTTTGGGAGGCCGAGGCGGGTGGATCACGAGGTCGAGAGATCGAGACCAACCATGGTCAACATGGTGAAACCCCGTCTCTTCTAAAAATACAAAAGATTAGCTGGGCATAGTGGCGTGTGCCTGTAATCCCAGCTACTCAGGAGGCTGAGGCAGGAGAATTGCCTGAACCCAGGAGGCGGAGGTTGCGGTGAGCCGAGATCGCGCCATTGCACTCCAGCCTGGGTAACAAGAGCGAAACTCCGTCTCAAAAAAAAAAAAAAAAAAAAAAAAAAAAAAAGTAAATGTAATTACAACATTCTTGTCTAGTCCAGGTTTTTATACCCACATAACCAATGTGATGGTATCATAATTTAATGTCTTCTTGCCATCAAAAATTGTTTCATATTTGTAATGACAGAGAAATAGCTTTATAATGCTGATACAGGAGCAAAGAACTAATAGTTGACTGCTTCAACAAGCAGTAATCACAGCTGGATGAGACTCTGACATTTCAACTTAATGTGGCTTACATTATATTGGCCATGGCTGCAAGCTACTTGATGTTGAAACAGGATACACTGCCCAAATCTTCAAGGGAGGACTTGCTGCCCAGCTGTGGGTGGGCACTCCAGTTGTTTGTTCCTTCAGGGTCTGTCTCAGCTATAGAGAGTCACCTCCTGATATCATGCCCTTCCAGGGCAGTCCACATCCAGTGACTATGTGACGTGAAGTACAAAGGCCCAGACATTGAAGCATGGTATGGCACATTCTCCTTCTACAGCTTTCCCTGTTTCCCCTTCCCTCCAGGTCTGCTCTTTCATAAGTATCTTACACCTCAGACTCTCATCATTTGCTTCTAGAAAATCCAACCGATGACACCATAAAAAGAGAATCACGTATCAAACAGTTCTACCTTTTTCAGGGAATGATCTTTCAGCCATCATTTGAGAACAGAATATACGTTGAATTAAAGCCCAAAGTATGACTTTCAGTACTAAATGGCCACATTAAAAATGATCAGTTAGTTATATACCAGAAACTTAATTTTTTTTCAATATACCAAAATGCATTGTCAAAATAATGAGTTTTTATTTTTCCTAAATCTTTCTTGGCTTCAGTGTAGCATCTGACACTCACTGTAAGACCCCTTCTCAAACTCTTTTCTCTGTTACATTTCAAAGAAAAAATAAGCTCTGTTTTTCTATTTTTCTGGTTGTTCCTTTGTAATCTGTGTCTGGTGCGCTGCTTTATGATGGTATCCCAAGATTCTATCCTTGACCTTTGCTCATCTATGTTTACTCATTATTCACAGATATGCTCATCTTCAACCTCTGCTTATGTGTTGGTTATGCCTAGTTTTTGAGTTTTCAGTTCAGACCTCGCTGTGGAGCTCCAGAGCCATATAGCTTCTCAAAACAAGAACCCCCGCCAAATGGAATGTTTTATCTTTACATCCTTTCCTCCAAAACACTCCAAAATAAAAATAACCAACAATGGCAACCTATTCATCCTCCAGTGGTTCTGTATCCTTCTGTGGCACCACTACTCATCCTGTGGTCTTAGCCTGAAATCTGGGAGACATCCTAGACTTCTTCCTGTCACTCATGCTTCATATCCAAGCAGTCCCAAGAGCTCAGATGATTCTCTCTGTTTTTAAAAAAATTATTTTAGAGACAGGGTCTTTCTCTGTTGTGTAGGCTGGAGTGCAGTGGTGCAATCATAGCTCACTTCAACCTCAAACTCCTGGGCTCGCTCCCTGCTCAGCTCTAGAGTAGCTGGGACTGAGATTCTCCCTTTTAAACAGCTTGAGTCATTTCACCTCTTTCTTTCCACTGTCTCTTATCCCTTCTTCCATTAGTGGCTTGAAGTTTTTTTAATATCATCCTATTACCTTCCTCCTTAAACATATCCCTTTCTACCATCTGATCATGCTACATCACTGCTTAAAATCTTCCCGAGGCTTCAAACATAGCATGCAAAATCCCTAATGAAATGAGGCCTTGTCTATCTAGTCTCATTGTCTTTTTTGTTTTTTTTTTTAGTCTTTTTCCTTTAAATAAAAGTCTCATTGTCAATCATTTTTCAGTGTTTAGTTTACCAGTGACTTGGACATAAATGCATCAAGTAAAGCCATGTTAGAGTCCCTGAGAAAGGTGCAGTTCCCTCTGCCCTTAGCATGAAGATCCTTCCCCTTCCACTCATCCTCCCTTCAACCAGCTCATATTCATCCTTCAAAACTCAACTCCTGTTGAGACCATCTTTGGAAAAGTCCTCCTAGATGCCCCCACTACCCTAACACCTAAGAATGTATCTATCAAGACATTTATCCTGTTGTGAAGGGACTTCTTATCTCAAACTGATCTACAAAGTTCCTTGAAAACTCCTGGTTGGAGTTTACACTGGCATGTGCCTACTAAATTACGGGCTTCATAATGTATTTGTGAAATGAATGAAAATGAAGTTGTATAAACATGCAATGGTTCACCTGTCAGCAAACCATTATAATGGTAGATTACCAAAATGCACACAAACATTAACATATTGTTATGTAGAACTTTTACAAAACCTTTTAGAAAAGAGTTTTGGCTAGGCACAGAGGCTCATGCCTGTAACCCCAGCACTTTGGGAGGCTGAGGCAGGAGGATTGCTTGAGCCCAGGAGTTGGAGACCAACCAGGGCAACATAGTGAAACTGTCTCTATAAGAAGTAAAGTGCTGGGCGTGGTGGCTCATGCCTGTAATCCCAGCACTTTGGGAGGCCAAAGTGGGTGGATTACCTGAGGTCGGGAGTTTGAGACCAGCTTGACCAACATGGAGAAATCCTGTCTCTACTAAAAATACAAAATTAGCTGGGTGTGGTGGCACATGGCAGTAATCCCTGCTACTCAGGAGGCTGAGGCAGGAGAATCACTTTAACCCAGGAGGCGTAGGTTGTGGTGAGCTAAGATGGCGCCATTGCACTCCAGCCTAGGCAACAAGAGTGAAAATCCATCTCAAAAAAAAAAAGGCTTTGGGTCGGCCCAGTGGCTCATGCCTGTAATCTTAGCACTTTGGGAGTCTGAGGTGGGTGGATCACAAGGTCAGGAGTTCTAGACCAGCCTTGCCAATATGGTGAAACCCCATCTCTATGAAAAATACAAAAAAATTAACCAGGTGTGGTGGCACGCGCCTGTAGTCCCAGCTGCTCAGGAGGGTTAAGGCAAGAGAATCGATAGAACCCAGGAGGTGGAGGTTACAGTGAGTCAAGATCTTCCCACTGCACTCCAGCCTGGGCAACAGAGGGAGACTCCATTTCAATAAATAAATAAATAAATAAATAAATAAATAACTGGACATAGTGGTGTGCCCTTATAGTCCTAGCTACTCAGGAGGCTGAGGTGGGAGGATCACCTGAACCCAGGAGATCAAGGCTGCAGGGAGCCATGTTTGTGCCACCGGACTCTGGCCTGGGTGACAGAGTGAGACCCTGTCTCAAGAAGATAAAAAAAAGAAAAAAGTTTTTAAAATCAATACTACATATTACACACACACACACACATTAATAACATCTATATTGGCTTTCATTTTAAAAAGTTAAGATATATAACAAAATTATTTATAAATAAATTATATATAAAATTATTTTCACATTTTATATAAAATTTTATCCTTAGACAAGAAAAGTAAATACACTTTATTTTATATAATTTAATAATATTTATTGTGTATTTTAATATAAATCTATGCTATGTAAACTATAGGTATTATAAATAATCTCTATAAATTATAGATAGTTAACTTTATATGCAATATAAATTATTTTAATATAATTTTTGAAAGGAAATGCTGATGTAGATGTTGTCAATGAGGACTTTTGAGTAGGTGTGGGATTTTTCATGAAGTAGCTGACATACAATTTTTGCCTCTTGAAACTGATTGTCAACATATGGGTAAATAACAATCTGCTGACTTTGAAAAATTAGTTATAATCCATTTCACATAATGCATGCAAAACACAGCAGGCAATGGCCCATAATTGAAGGATTAGTTTGGGGCCTTAGGGTGGTTTTTAAAATTCACAGGCTGATAGAATGTTACACCCCATATGGACCCAGGATATTCTCATCAGGAATTTCTAGTACTCTCCTTCCACCTACAGAATACCACGTGTTCTGTATACATGACAGCACTTCCTCTATCCATCAGTACAGCAGCTGGAGATCTACCCTGGTGATAAAGTAGGCAGGAGGCTAAGGGTGCCTTATAGGAATTTGAATCCTGCCTGAGTAGATTTGTTAAACCATTTATGTCATTTCTAATTTTTTCTGTCCAAGGCACACTGCAGCTTTTTCTTGTCTTGTGCCTGAACCTTAAATCCTGCTAAAATTGCTCTTTGTGCACCATTCCTTTAGGGTTTTAGTAGCTTACCAGGGTAGAATTAGGGGCTGCTCTGTTATCTTTTACATTTCCTCACTGGTTTTTACTCTCACTTTACTCTCACCTTTCTGCCTTGATTTATGCTGTTTCCTGTGTATGATCTGCACACCTGCCCTGCTTTTTGTCTGTAGTTACTGCTTTCTTCTCCTGTTTTTCTTGTTCTTGTAGGATCCTTCCTGACTCTGAAGAGGGACCTTTTCAACCCCAGCTCCCGCTGGTCTAATCCTAACCAGCATCAGCTGGTTGGGAAGTACAGCAGGAACTCTGGCTGCCCTAAACTATATGGTGCTCTCTGCTTCTGGGTAGGGGTGTAGGTGTTTTTATATACTATTCTCTTGAGTATGAAATGCCTGAATAAAGCAGTGATTTGGCAAGCCTGAAGTCACACACTGGGTCTCATAGTAACTTGCTTCTACTAGCAACGTGAGCATTAGAAACATTTCCTGGCCAAGTAGCTTTGAATCAGATAAGATTAGAGGTGCAATAAGTCTGGGTTCACTTTACTCAGGGTGACAAAGCTTTAGAATATTGGTTAATCGTCTAACTCTTGTTTAAGAGACAAAGTAAACATACATACATACATACATACATACATACATACATACAAACAAAGAGAAGCTTTCTAGGGTTACTTAGGCTTTTTGTGATTACTAGCAGGAATGTTTGCATCTGCAAGCAAAGCGTATAAGTCACCTCTTAAATATCTTTCAAAATGAAGCCAAACATGGTTTATAGAACCAAAAATAAAAAATATTCACAATGATTTATAATTGAATCAGGAATGCATTTGGTATTTTTTAAAAAGAATAATTGGGTTAGATTTTAATTAATTTGCTTTCCTTAAAAACCCAGAGCCTAAACAATGGAAAAAATAGCAAGAGTTATGCTGGATGTGTGAGGGGTGGAGCAGGGGACCCAACTGGGACTGAAATTTCTGGGAGAAAATCTATAAAATCGGCCAAGCACACATGGATTGTGTGACTTCATTTAGTTGGAGGAGAACTTAGCAACTGACTGATCTCAAATGTCTTTCCCCTGGAGAAATAATCTCTCGTCTTGGAATGGTTGTAGCACTGAAAATCTATTCCACCCTTGGCACTTACCTTAATCTATCCTGTAATATTATCTCTTTTAGAAATGTTTTTATCTCTTCATTATGACAATTATCTTTTTATGTGTCTGACTTACCTAGGATGCTCATTCATTCCAGGTGTCCTGGAACAGTTCTGATTTACTCCTGTTGCCATGGTTTAATTAATAGTGTCCCTTTCACTCCAGAAATGTCCTGGTTTGGATGATAAATTATAAGGTCACTCTAGTCTTAGCCCAACTGAACAGAAACTTCCTGTGTAGTCAAGATCCCAGCAAGAAACAGAACATTCTGCTGGGACTTTGAAGAGAGAAAAATTCCCTTAATGAAGGGACTATTTACAGAAGTATGGGCAGAGTTACGAGCATCAAAAAGGATGTTGAGGCTCCAGCCCTGAAAAGGTAAAGGGAGGAAATTATACTATTGGAGCTTAGCTGGGGGGCAGAGCCTCAGAAGAGGGGCCACCCTGGAGAAGCCATCGTCCTGGAAGGACTCAAACACTACAGAATGGGACAAGCAAGAGAAGACATTCCCTATCACTCTCTTCTCCCACTTGTCTATTACCTATCTGTGCCTTCTATTGGCTGAACCCAAATGTAAGCCAGAAGGCAAAGGAGCCCTGGTGATAAAGTTGGAAGGTGTTCATTTCCTTGGGAGGAAGAGCAGGGAAAGACAGAGAATGAATTGAGAGGACCAGGGTATCTTGGGTCATATGGAAGTGGCAAACGGAAAATACGGCTTCCTAAGTGGTCTCTTTGTCTTCAAGTCAGTTAAAAACACATGTGTGCACACACATGCAAAACACTGCAGGAAAGGCTGTGATTGGCAAGACTTGGCAGCTATTTAAGGGAGATATCTCTACATTGGGGAAAGAGAAATAAATGTAAGAATGTTGAACTGTAGACTGAAGGTAAATAGCAGACTACAACAATATGAAAGAATTACTAAGCAGTATATGGTGATTGTCAGATTAATGGTGTCAGGTTAAAGGAGTTTGAAGGATGAAAGATCACAATGGCCTAGAGCAACGTGAAAAAAGAATTTATGGAAGAGGAGAGGTTTTCAGCTGCACTGAAATTAGAGCCAGTTTACATGGGCAAGGAGAGGTTTGTCTTCTTTTGGGGCAGTGGCATCAACCAGAGCATAGGTGTTAGCGTGAAACACATCTTCCCCTGGGAGGAGGGCTGGTGTTGCTTCTGAAATTTTCAAAAATTTTACAGACATTCCAGGCAAATACCTATGGAAGTGGCTAAAGCTTGTTAAATGGGCTGTAAGAGGCATAAGTTGTGGATGGCCACTGATTCATTCCTTCAATAAACATTTATTGAATGCTTGGTATTGGTCAAGCCACTTTTCTGAGAGCTGCTGATGCCAAGTAAAATAAGACATGGTTCTTTCCTTTGAAGAAAGGGAATGGGAAAGGCAGCCAATGAAGAAAGTAATTATTTTGCTTTGTGTCCAAATGAGGATTTTAACGTTCTCAGCTGGTCTTTTCATTCACTGCTTTAACTCCTTGGAGAGCTTTTACTCCCTTCAGGGCAAAGGCTATATACGAAGCCCTTCCGAAGTGGGCTTTGCTTGAATCTCCACCCACACCTCTTACCACTCCCCTCAACACAGAGGTATGCACAAAAGATATGCAAGCACACAGGAGATCATCTAAATGAGACTTGAGCAGAGAGTAGTTAAGCAAGACTTCCTGGAGGAGATAATGCAATCTGGATTCTGAAATGTGAGCAGAGGCTTTGTAATGGTGTTTCCATTTATTTGTGTCTATCCTGATGCACTCTAAAAAAGGAAGACGGTTGGCTTAAGAAATTCACAGAGCAAGCTGGACACAGTGGCTCGTGCCTGTAATCCCAGCACTTTGGGAGGCCGAGGTGGGTGGATCATGAGGTCAGGAGTTCAAGACCAGCCTGGCCAAAATGGTGAAACCCCGTCTCTACTAAAAACGACAAAAATTAGCCACATGCCATGGCAGGCACCTGTAATCTCAGCTACTCAGAAGGCTGAGGCAGGATAATTGCTTGAACACAGGCAGCAGAGATTTCAGTGAGCCGAGACCATGCCAATGTACTTCAGCCTGGCTGACAGAGTGAGACTCCATCTCAAAAAAAAAAAAAAAAAAAAACACAAAAACCCACAGAACAGAATAAAAAAAAAATTAGGTAAAACACAAGGTAGCCGGGCGCAGTGGCTCACGCCTGTAATCTCAGCACTTTGGGAGGCTGAGGCGGGTGGATCACGAGGTCAAGAGATCGAGACCATCCTGGTCAACATGGTGAAACCCCGTCTCTACTAAAAATACCAAAAATTAGCTGGGCATGGTGGCGTGTGCCTGTAATCCCAGCTACTCAGGAGGCTGAGGCAGGAGAATTGCCTGAACCCAGGAGGCAGAGGTTGCGGTGAGCCGAGATCGCGCCATTGCACTCCAGCCTGGGTAACGAGAGCGAAACTCCATCTCAAAAAAAAAAAACACACACACACACAAGGTGAGCTTATTTGCCTTTTATGTTCATTGCTGCATTTGATTTCAGAAAAGCTTTATGAAGTTGCACTTTTATTTTCATTTTCCAAATGAGGAAGCCAGGACCCAGTGGTTGAAATACCTTCCCCAGAGCACACAGTCCTGACAGGCAGTGGCAGCAGAACAAACCAAGCTGGTTTGATACTAGTCTGTGAGTTTTCAGCTGTGTGTCCTAGCATAAGAGGTGTGCTTGGGCTTCTGTGGCTTACCTCCCTGCAAGAACTCAAGGCCTGAAGGTGCTGCACAGGACAGTGAAGGATGGCTGTGCCCTTTAGGACTGAAGAGTGAATGAGTGAAGGAGGCGTATTATTAGTCCATTCTCATGCTGCTGATAAAGACATAGCTGAGACTGGGTAATTTTTTTTTTTTTTTTTTTTTTTTTTTTTGAGATGGAGTCTTGCTGTGTCGCCGGGGTTTCACCATGTTGGCTAGGATGGTCTCAATCTCTTGACCTCGTGATTAACCCGCCTTGGCCTCCCAAAGTGCTGAGATTACAGGCGTGAGCCACGGAGCCTGGCCTGAGACTGGGTAATTGCAAAGAGGTTTAATTGACTCACAGTTCATCATGGTTGGGGAGGACTCAGGAAACTTACAATCATGGGGGAAGGGAAAAAATGTGTCCTTCTTTACATGGTGCCAGCAAGGAGAAGTGCTGAGAAAAAGGGAGAAAAGCCCTTATAAAACCATCAGATACTGTGAGAACTCACTCACTACCATGAGAATGGCAGTATGAGGGTAACCACCCCTTGACTCAATTACCTTTCACTGGGTCTCTGCCACAACATGTGGGGATTGTGGGAACTATAATTCAAAATGAGGTTTGGTTGGGGACACAGACAAACCATATCAGAAGGGAACTAGGAAAGGCATTCCAGGCAGAAGAGTCAGTGTTTTCAAAGCAAGAGGGGTGTGAAAAAACATGGCATATTGGAAGGATAATAATTAGCTCATGATGGTTGGGAGTGTTAAGAGCAGTGCTGAGAGATTGGACTGGAGACACAAGCAAGGGCCACATCTTGAAAGGCTTCATATAACCCTTCACCTGAAGGGAGTTAAAAACTCTTGAAAAAGTTTAAGCAGTGAGTGACAAGACCAAGAATATTAAAAATCTCACTTGAACAGCAATGTAAGCAAGTCTAAGTCGGGAGAAGCCTGGAGGCAGGGAGGCCAGTTACAGGGCTTGCTGTAGTCATGGAGAAAGAAGATGGTAGAAGTGATAATAAGGTTGTTAGGGTTTGGGAGCTATGATGGAGAAACATTAGACAGAGGTGGGCCCCTGGATTGGGGGTGGGTAAAGGTAACAAATTCTCACTTGCGCAGCCAGCGAGGTGATGCCATTAATGAGGAAGGGATAATGGGGAAGAATCAGCTTGGTGCTTGAGGGTGATGAGTTCAAATGATGATGGTCATGAGTAACTAATAAAGGAATTGAGCTTCACTTTTTTACTTTTCCATTCTGTCTAGTTGTTTAGTTTATTGAGGCCTTAGAAAAAATATGGCAGCCCCAGAGAAAATAGTCAATAAAAGTTCAATGTATTTATTTTGATGAAATTGCTTTTATTTCAAAAATAATATATACATAGACAATTTAAAAATTACAGACAAGCCAAAGAAAATGTTGTTACACAAATGCAATGTTACAATGACTTGTAACACTTTGGTATGTATACTTTTTTTCTAAGTACATATGTGTAAATGTTGCATTTTAAAGGATTTCAGTAATGTTCTCATGATTAAATATATAATGCACATCTTTCTTTCCTTTGTTTCTTGCTTATTTTTTGAGATACGGTCTAGCTCTGTTACCCAGGCTTGAGTGTAGTACAATTCTGTTTCACTGCAACCCCACCTCTTGGGTTCAAGTGATCCTTCTGCCTCAGCCTCCCAAGTAGCTAGCACTACAGGTGTGCGCCACCACACCTAGCTAATTTTTGCATTTTTTGTTGAGATAGGGTTTTGCCATGTTGCCTAGGCTTGTCTCAAACTCCTGGGCTCAAGTGATCCACCCACCTTGGCCTCCCAAAGTGTTGGTATTACAGGCATGAACCACCATGCCTGGCACATTCACATCTTTCAATAACATTAGTAATTCTATAAGATCATTTTGGAGAGTGCCTGGTATTCCATTTGTGAATGCATAATCTCCTATTGAACTATGTTTCTGTTGTAGTCATTTAGGTTGTTTCCATTTTTGTTTTTACTATTACAAACAACACTGTAATAAAGTAATAAAAAATTTAAATTTCCAATTAACTTTAGACTTTTTCATAGTGCAATTTAGTTCATGAAATTAAGTTTGGGCATAGTTTTTTTAAGTGGTTGTAGAAAGAAACAGTTGTTTTAAAAGTGACCTGAAAAAATATGTGGTCTCTAATTTTCATGTATGAGAACAAAATGATATAATGTATGGCTATTAAAAAGGAAGTATGTAAACTATCTGTGAGCTGAGTCATTCTTTAACTTTCAATGAAGACAGAGACAACATTTGCTAATGAGATTATTTTGCTTTAATGACTTTTCAATGTCTCCCCAAGGAGCATAAAAAAGAATATTGTCAGTTCTTCAAAATGATCTACATACAAATTGATTAACCTCATGAATAATTGCAATTGTAGTTAAATTCAACTTCCTTTTGATCATGTACAGTGAATTATTTGCATACATCTTTAAAAATTTTTCCTTAATTTAGAAGCAGCCTTTGAGGATAGGAAACATATTATTGCTGACCTTTTTTGACTCATCATTGCCCTTTTCCTCAGAGTTCCTATTGACTACACTCTGTGCTAGATGTTTGCTCTCTCTGTCCTTGTCAAGCCTCTAATAGTCAAACATCTGAAATTCCTCTTTTCTAATGAAGATGCTGCAGAGTACTTGGAAGAGAAGATGAGATGTTTCTGGCTTGTCTGGACAAGTTTAGACCCTCAGTAGCAGCAGAAAAGGGATACAGGATGTCAGTGCTTACTGTAATAAAAGATGCATAATACATGCTTTTTAAATGACAAAATATAGAATGAAATACACTACTAATTGGTATTTTAAAAACATAAGGCTGGATAATATAATCTGCAAATTCTATGGGCTGTTTTATTTAATAGGGCTGTAGTCTTCAATAAATGTTAAATGAAAGTATGTGCTCCAGAAAAGTTATTCAAAATCTTCATTTGGGGGTATTTAAAAGATATTAACTCAGATATTTAGTGCTTGACTAAGCTTGGAAGTCCATATATCTGTTCTGAAGCATTAGCAGATGTGTGAGCTTGATTTATGCCTGCTGTTGTGAGAACGCAGCTTGTCTTTATTGGCCTTTAGGACCGTGACCCTGAAAGTCAGCCTGACATTGATATTTTTCTCTGAAAAGAGAGGCTACTACCCAAAGGAACTGTGACAGGACACCTGAGGGGTCAGATATAATCAGATGTTCTGTTTCCATTTACAGAGCCCTGGAAATGTTTGAGGCTGGTTGTCATAAGTCACGGTTCCAGCCAGTGCTGTGCTGAGCCATGTTGCAAAAGGAAGGCTGTGTACTACATACTACATAACTGGATATGTGGTTTTAAGTATTTTTAAAAATGGTTTCTGGCGGCTCACACCTGTAATCCCAGCACTTCGGGAGGTTGAGGTGGGTGGATCACCTAGGGTCAGGAGTTCAACCAGCCTGGTCAACATGATGAAACCCCATCTCTACTAAAAATACAAAAAATTAGCTGGGCATGGTGGTGGGTGCCTGTAGTCCCAGCTACTCAGGGAGGCAGAAGAATAGCTTGAATCTGGGAGGCAGAAGTTGCAGTGAGCTGAGATCTCGCCATTGTACTCCAGCCTGGGCAACAAGAGCGAAACTCCGTCTTGAGGAGTGGAGAAAAAAAAAGGTTATTGGCTTAGATAAAAATATCACCTATGAGTTTGCAAAGTAAATTTGTAATAAATTCTGATTTTGGTATAAATCAAATACTTAACATAATGTGAGTTTTAATATACCTACGTTTCAATTTTTTCAATATTTTAAAACTAGTGTTCTGCAAAAAAAAATTGTATCTGCTTAAGGTATTATTACATAGCATTTATCATAATTAAACATCAAAAATGCATTAAAAACGTGGATAGGGTTGTATGTTTTTCTGTCTTAGGCTCCAATATGGCTTGACATGGCACTATCAGCTCTTGTTTTCATTTAAAATGTTATTTTGTTCTTCATGGATTTTTGCATTAATTTGGATTTTATAAAATATTATATGAAAATATTATTTATCTTGACAACCAAGGTTTTGTGCCCTGCTTACATTTTCTGCCTGACGTTAGTGTTTCACTTGCCTTAACCTATTCCCAGCCCTTGTCCCAACCCTTTTTCCAACAAACTATAATACAAAAACTGCTACAGGAGTGAAAACTGTGCTCACTAGGCTAGAGGAGACATTCAAATCCAACTATTTTCCCCACAGTTCAAGTGAGTCTAGGAAGCAACATGTCAATGGGGGCAGAGAATGTGATATTTACAGCTAGACAGATTGGGAATCAAATCCTGCCTTGCCTCCTTAGCAGTCTGAGTAATTACTTACCCAATCTGAACTTGTTTTCTTATTTCTAAAAGGAATCATTTTTTAGTGAGAGTTAAATGAGATCACTTGTGTAAAGCCTGTATATTCAATGCATGTTCACCTGTCTTCTGCCCTATTTTAGATTGACTCACAAACATTGAGTTGCCCAAAGACTTGCTCCCTGAAGGCTGGCATTGAGATTTGACCCCAGGTGTAGAAAAAGTCCTGTGCTCTTCTCACTAAATTGCACTAATTCTAGCAGCAGCAGCGTTGTGTCTTTCTAGGGACATAATTCCTAGTTACACTAGCTGTAGCCCAGAGAACTCGGATAAGCAGCTCTGGAGCAGAGGTGGAATATGTAGCCCTTCGACACCACCATATCCCACCAAAATAGAAACATGAATGCAGAAACTGATTTCATCTCCTCTTTCTGACTCTACAAATATTTATTTATTTATTAGCAAGAGATGAGATTTCTAAAAGATCTGAAGAGAGTCAAAAATATTTTTTTTCTTTTTTCCTTTTCTTTCACCAAGTTTTCTAGGCTAGTCTCAACCTCCTGGCCTTGTTACTGGTGGCAGATCCTACAGGTCTGCAGCAACCTCAATACTCACCTCCTCAGAAGAAATAATTCGACTGAGGTGGAGAAGTCAGGAGACACTGAGGTAAGTTTTAGAGCAGAAGTGAATGTTTATTAAAAAAACTTTAGAGCAGGAATGAAAGGGAGGAAAGTATACTTGGAAGAGGGCCAAGTGGGCGACCTGAAAGGCAAGTATGTGATTTGACCTTTCGTCTTAGGGTTTTATACATTGGCAAGCTTCTGGGGTCTTGTGTTACTTTTCCACCCTCCTGAGAGCTTATCCAGAAGCTGATCACTTTCAGGTGTTTTCTGTTTATTAGGAACCTGACTTTCCCTCGTGCCAGCTGGGACCAATGAGTACTTTAAAGAGACAGTTAAGAACCACCTGGCCGCCCAACAGTCCTGGATGGGGGATGGGGAGAACTCTCTCCAGTCCACTCCTCCCCTCTCCTGCCCTGGCCTGCTCCACCCTGCTCCTGTCTGACTAGCTACCTACTGTAACAGCCTCAAGCGATCCTCCCACATTGGTATTCCAAAGCTCTGGCATTCTAGATGTGATCCACTGTACCCGCCCTTAAGAAACTTGAGTAATGTGCTTTTCAATATATAAGACAATTTGTAATTAGGAATTAAATAGGTTTGTTAATTGTATGTATGCATTTTGGTATATTTCTTATGATGATTGATATTTTATCTCATTTTAGAGGCAGATTGTATAGAATAAATTGAAATTTGCTTAGTGATGGCTGAAAGCTTTGCATCTCTTCGGGGTGATGAACTGTGCTTACAATAAAACTGTGGATGTATATATTTGGAACAGCCTTAGAATAAAAAATATTCACAAAGAACATTCTGCTGTTATTAAAAATGGTATTTTCAAAATATGAAATGAAAAAATGAGGACATAAGACTGTATAATATGAATCTGGCTGGGTGCAGTGGCTCACACCTGTAATCCCAGCAATTTGGGAGGCCAAGGCAGGATTGCTTGAGTCAAGAAGTTCAAGACTAGCCTGGGCAACATGGCAGAACCTTACCAAAATAATACAAAGATTAGCCAGGCAAGATGGCTTGTGCCAGTTACTCCAGAGGCTGAGGTGGGAGAATCCCTTGAGACCAGAAGGCGGAGGTTGCAGTGAGAGCCATGTTCATGCCACTGCACTCCAGCCTGGGTGACAGAGTGAGACTCTGTCTCAAAAAAAAAAAAAAAAAACCAAAAACCGAAAATGGTATAGTATAAATCTAATAATATAAAATTTAAAATTTTTTAAATTTAAAAAAATGTACTCATGTAAATACAGAAAACAACTAAAGATACTGAAATGTTAACAGTAGTGATGGGATTATAGGTGACTTTTAATTTTTAAACATTCTTTCATAGATTTTTCCAAAATGTCTATTAATTAACAAATATTATTTTTCTATAATTAAAAATACTTCAAAACACAGTTTCTTTAATGGTGGAATTTAAATGGTACCCAAAATAGACCTACCAAGTTTTATTTTGGAGCAAATAAATTTGACAATTAGAACAATTCCAATGTATGTTTTTATTTTTATTTTTTACTTTTAGTTTTCTAAAGACAAAGTCTTGCTTGGTCACTCAGGCTGCATGATCATAAATCAGTGTAGCCTCAAACTCCTGGGCTCAAGCAATCTTGCTGCCTCAGCCTCCTAAGTAGCTAGGACTACAGATGTGTGCCCCATGCCCAGCTAATTAAAAAAAATTTGTAGAGATGGGATTTCGCTATGTTGCCTAGGCTGGGCAACTTTTGGCTCACGAACTTTTGGCCACAAGCGATCCTCCCTGCTCCACCTCCCAAAGTGCTGGGATTACAGGTGTGAGCTGCCGCATCTGGCTTTAATGTATGTTTAAATAGTCATGTGTTAGTAACCTTTAAGTAAAGGAAATTTTATAACTTTTTTTTTTTAAGACGGAGTTTCACTCTTGTTACCCAGGCTGTAGTGCAATGGCGCGATCCCGGCTCACCGCAACCTCTACCTCCTGAGTTCAGGCAATTCTCCTGCCTCAGCCTCCCGAGTAGCTGGGATTATAGGCACGCACCACCATGCCCAGCTAATTTTTTGTATTTTTAATAGAGACGGGGTTTCACCATGTTGACCAGGATGGTCTCGATCTCTTGACCTCATGATCCACCCGCCTCGGCCTCCCAAAGTGCTGGGATTACAGGCTTGAGCCACTGCGCCCGGCCAGCTTTTTTTTTTTTTTTTTTTTTTTTTAAGATGGGGTCTTACTTTGTTGCCCAGGAATGCAATGAGTCTTCACAGGTTCAATCACAGTGCACTCTGGCCCTGAATTCATGGGGTCAAGCCATCCTCTCCCCTTGTCTCAGTCTCCTGAGTAGCTGAGACTACAGGCAGGTGCTACCACACCCAGCTTGTCAAGGAAATTTTGAGTCACCTTTGTCCTGGTTTAGCCGTAGTTCATAATGTTAAAAAAGAACTTTGTTTCTGGTGCCAAAATGTTGCCACAGTTCTTATTGATTTCTTCTTATATACTTTCACCTCAGAAATATAAAATAAGTTAGGAACAATAAATATATAATGAAATGCTGTACGTAGGGAGAAGATTGGGTTGACCATACCCCCTGAAAAAGAAAAATAATGCATTTTTCATTTGTAGCAGCTGTAAATTGAGCAAAAGCTTTGGTTTGTTTCTCAGTTACAATATTAAAGAAGACATTTGATATGTAATGGCACACTCTCCTTTCCTGATCTTTTTTCTAACAGTCCTCTCCTTGTGAATGTTTCCCTGTCACTCTGCTGAGTGTCTGTATCTTTTTTTTACTGTCTAACATTAACTCATCTCCTTGTCACTAGAAGGGAAGCAGATGTGGGCACAGCTGTTCTATATTACCACTTTCCCCATCTATATGGCTACCACAGAAACAACCTTGTTCTTATACAACTCCAGGTCCCCATCTCTGTTGTTTGGCCCAGGGGTTGGGAATACCACACAAACTAGGTCAAGAGCTTCTAGACTTTTCCTCTAGTAGGGGAGACTTTAAATCCAAATATTGGAAACTGTTATTATTCATTGCTGTAGTTGAATTGTGTCCCCTGCAAAAAGGTATGTTGAAGTCCTAGCCCCCAATACCTCAGAATGTGACCTTATTTGGAAATAGGGTCTTCATACATGTCATCAAGTTACAATGAGGTCATTAGAGTAGGCCCTAATCAATAGGACTGGTGTCCTTATATAATCAAAAAGGGAAATTTAGACTCAGAGACAGACACACACAGAAGGAAGTCCATGTGAAGAGACACAGGGAGGAGATGGTTATGTGACTGGAGTGACGCATATACAAGCCAACATCTGTCAAGGATTGCCCGCAAACGCTGGAAGCTGGGATAGGCCAGAAACCATTCTCCTGGAGAATCCTCTGAGTGGGCGTGGCCCTGCAGGCTCCTTGAGTTTGGACTTCTAACCTCCAGAATTGTGAAACAATAGATTTCTGTTGTTTTAAGCCAACTCGGTTTTAGTATGTTGTTACAGCAGCCCTAGAAATAAAACTGTGTGTTTTTTTTTCCATCATGTGGAGTGAACTAGAGTATGCAGGTTTATTTATTTATTTTTTCAGAGGAGAGTCACAGTGAGTCTGATAGCTTTTGAATCTTGGTTTTGAGTCCTTTCTGAGATCTAAATGCATGACTGTCCTTTCTGTGTATTGGTAATTCAGTCTTTTCTTGGATTGCATAAACTGATTATCCGTTTTTGCAGGGTAGAGTGTCTAAGGTTAATTGAGTTGGATTTCTGGCACTTTTCTGGCACTTGCAATGAGAAAGTAGCTAATGAATCCTGAGTATCTAAGCAGCCTAGGAATTTCTAACACAGATGACATAAAACTTTTTAAGGTGTTGTATTACCTGAAAGGCAAAGTTCTCCTTTTCTAACACTATGACACACTGATATATTTAATTCCTCACATAAAACAGGAAAAAAAATTACTTGTAGAAAATACAACTTTTATTGCAAGGATGCAGGCAGGTGTCACACATCTGAGCTTTTTATTTATTAACATCTAATCATGTTGTCTTCTTTCAATTGGAACCACCAAAACTTAAAAAATCATGGGAGAAATAAATTTTAGTTTAATGATTGAACATTTGCTATGTGTGGGCATTGAGCTAGGTGCTAGGTTACAACTGTCAATAGAACTAAATCTTTGTTTTTGAGGAGTTTGTGACCTACTAGAGGAAAAAGAGAAGTAAACAGAGGGCCAGGTGTGGTGGCATGAGCCTGTAGTGCCTGGAGCTGAGGTGGGCAGATGGCTTTAGCCTAGGAATTTGAGGCCATGGTGCACTATGATCATGATGGGGAGTAGCCACTGCACTCCAGCCTGGGCAACATAGCAAGTCCCTGTCTCAAAAAAAAAAAAAAAAAAAAAAAAAAAAAAGGAACAAAATGGAATTGAAATACAGTGACTAGGTTGTAGCCTGACTAGATTATAGAGTGCAAGGGATGAGATTATCATGATAAACGAGATAGATCAAGAAATGAATTTCATGCCACATCAAAGAGTTTGGGTTTAGATTGAGGGCAGTGAGAGAAGGTTTTGAGCAGGAGGGTGAGAAGGGTTGGACTG
The DNA here is from genome assembly GCF_048565385.1 of Saimiri boliviensis. Taxonomy (NCBI): domain Eukaryota; kingdom Metazoa; phylum Chordata; class Mammalia; order Primates; family Cebidae; genus Saimiri; species Saimiri boliviensis. Next base: position 245,266,241 of record NC_133449.1, read on the forward strand.
AGCCTTTGAAAGTGCTAGTGCTTTAGAAGATGCTGAGCGTTTTGGTTAGGAAGCCTGTGATGTAACATAGGTTTGAGAAGGTAGCGGCCTCCTCCCCCAGGACAATGGCAATAGAGATGGAGGGGAGTAGATTGGTTCAGGGGAAATTATTAATAGGAGTGGAATTGACAGGCTTGGTCATGGATGGTTGTGAGGAAAAGAAAGTCAGGTGTCTGGCTGAGGAGCTCTGCTGGATGGAAATGCTGTTCACTGAGGCAGCAGAGACAGGAAGGGAAATGGTTTGGGAAAGCGGGGGAATGATGCGAGCATCGCTGAATGTGATGGGCTTGTAGGACCAGCAGTGAAGATGTCCACAAGAGTTGGATATATAGTGTTGGTGCTCAGTGGAGGGACCAGGGGATTTGAATATAGTTAATAATTGAAAATGTGGATGTTTTTACCAAGGGAGTATATATTATGTAGGAAAATCAAATAATGAAGATACATTGACTAGATTGTCTCATGAGGATACATCTCTGAAAAACTCCATCCATTCTGAAAAACTCCAAAAGACCATCCTTGGTAGCTGTGCCAAGTGAACGGCCGGGTCTCTTAAACTCTATGCTTAGACACAGGTTGTCCTGGAGGGTGGCATCCTTCTGGATTGTCACATACCCCATGAATGAAGCACGTGTTACAACAAAAATGGAAAATATGAAAATGAGAAAAAAGTTGCTTAGTGCCCTGCTAAATTCAGACTCCATCCCTATTTGTATATCCCAAAACATTCAGATTTTGTTTGTTTTCTCATATTTGTTTGATTTTCTCCAAGGAGCCCATACCTGCTGCGTCATTCCTGGAGTGTTGAGGGGCACCAGAATTTGCCTTTGGCTTTTGTTTCAGTCCAAAAGTAAGAGTTAGAGTCATGCATGAGGCAAACACATGCTGAAGCTTGTTTGAGGGACCACTGGCATTTCAAGTTGAGGAAAAGCCTCAGAGTACGTGAGGTCAATTGTAGAATGGGTATGAATGAACATTCCTGCCAGCAGTCTGCAGACTTCTGATTTCAGGCCCCTGCAAACTGTTATTTCCTGAGCTTGTTTTTAAAAGCAGTGCCCAAATTTATTTCTGAGAAAGGACAGAATTAAAATTCAGCAGATAGTTGTTCATGCTGTATAAATAAATTCTTCCTCAGAGAGTGAAGGAATCCTTTTCCTCAGGGACTACAGGACTGCTTATAATTAGCATTTTCTTCACATCAAGAACTCAGTCTTTGTGGCAGCTTAACTTTTTTGGAGAGGGCAACAAGTAGCTGTTGTCTAAATATACATCACATACATTAATTTTTACCACAAAATCTGAATGTTTTGGCATATACAAGTAAATGTTTCTTGACATATGATTTCCCTAAAGTGATCTTGAATTGAAGAATAGAACATGTGCTTAAACTAGCAAAGACATAAAACACTATAGTAAATACTGTCATTTAATGATCAGCTAAACTAAAGCTGATTATTGAAGGTTTCTCCTTATTTTGTGCCTACTTCCTATATCTCCCCATTTCTTATAGTTCTAGAATTCCAAATTCTCTTATGTGTTACCATGTTGGGGGTCTACTTTGGTCAATAATAGCATTTTTTTTTTTAACATACTATTCCTCTGAACAATATAGGCAGCCTCTATTTTGTGTTGATCTATCATTCTGACACTACTTTAAACAGGCGAATAAGCAAACACTCTGATTCCTTTAATGGGCCTCTTATCATATTTTGGTTGGACTTTCAACAAATAGCTGATGTAACTCAGTTAGTTTGGATCCTCCTAAATATGTGGAAATGTCATCTCCAAGGCCAGCAGGATTCTGGCTACCATGTACTTTTAGAAACTAAGTTGTAACACTCAGTGATAGTGATTACTCCCATGGAAATGATGTAATAATTAAATATTTAATTCCTTGGACAGGGATATTTGGCCAGATACTTTATGATATCATTAAAGAAAAAACACAGCAGTATAAGTTTCTAAACCAATAAAAAAGTAGTAAAACTGTTTTCTATCTTCTTTAAAATGGGCCTAATATATTGTTACTTTGATTTTAGCAGGGACCCTAATGATTGACAAAATGTACTCATAGTACATGAAAATACCGCTCCACTGTGGTGTAAATTTGCTCTAAAACTAATATACTGGTGATAATAACCATTATGTATTTAACTAACAACAATTTTGCTTTGTTTGCAGAATTTAGAAAAGCTTTTTGGTAGCATTTTGGAAGGCTCAGATTTCTTTAAAACATCTGTCTAGGGAAATTTGAACTAATTTCTCTTTTATTTCCCTCTTGTAAAAATTCCCATTAGCAAGCAAATGCATTCAAAACCATTCCATTGATCTTATAACTGTGTTTTGTAATAATATCCTTGAGCTTTTCCTTTCTATCCTGTGGGCTGAAAGCACTGCAGTGGGGTGTCTGAAAAGCATACAGGAGGGAGGGGAACTGGGAAATGAGGGGCAGTCAGCATTGAGAGGGACCCCGGTCTGTCTTTCTAGCACAGCAAATGTAGGGGGAAAGGGATTTGGCTTCCCCTTTTTGTTTTCTGACCCTGTTTCCAGGAAGGCTTTGTAAAAGTTGAAGACTGCCAGGAACTTATTTAAAACTGTAATGGAAGTTAAAAATGATCATAAAATGCTAGCTTCATGACAAAATCACAATTTGGTCCTCTTCTCTAAAAACCAAAGAATTCCTATGAAGCAAATCACACACCCACAATTCAGTCACATACCATCTTTACATTTCTCCCAGTACCTTCTGGTCCTGTCAGTTCAATGTTATGCTGAGGATATAAAGGCCCAGGCACAAATATGGGCAGGGGATACGTTTAATTTATCTGATGCAACCCTGCTGAAGTAGTCTTTTTCTACAGACATTTTATCAAGTCATAGGAGAGTTTAACTTACTCTCTTTCCTAATTACGTCTATGGACTTGTCTATTTTCCTCATATTTTCTAACCCAGTCCTGGAGAGAAATTTTATAATGACTGTAATATATCAAGTACTTATGATATGCCAGGTACAATGCTAAATATTACAGGTATTATTATTATTTGAGACAGGGTCTTACTTCTGTCTCCCACACTGGAGTGTAGTGGTACCATCTTGGCTCACTGCAGCCTCAAATTTCAAAGTTCAGGTGTTTCTCCCACCTCAGCCCCCTGAGTAGTTGGGATTATAGGCATATGCCACCATGCCTAGCTGTTTTGTTTTCTTTTTGGTAGAGATGAGGTTTCAGCGTGTTGCTGAGGGTGGTCTTAAACTCCTGGGCTAAGCGATCCATCTACCTTAGTCTCCCGTGGGATTACAGTTGTGAGCCACCATGCTTGGCCTGTGATACATGTTATTGCATGGAATCCCCAAGCAAGTTAGAGATTCTTAGTCTCTCTACAGTTAAGGAAACCAAGGCTCAGCAAGATTATACAGCAAGGTTCCCCCAGATTTCACAGCTAGTAAAAGGCTGAGATTCTAATTGAGGTCTGTCTCATGGAAAACCCATGCTCACAGCCACTGTGCAGTGTGCTCTTCCTGTTTGGATGTTTTCTGTGTCTGGGTACCTCAGTATACTTGAGAGACACCTCTGGCTTATGAGTTGTTATCTCCCTTCTGTAGTAACATATGCTTGAGACCCAGCCTAATATTCTTCTTTGAAGTCACACTTAACATACAACTAATTTTATTTTATTTTATTTATTTATGTATTTTTGAGTTGGAGTCTTGCTCTGTCTCCCAGGCTGGAGTGCAGTGGCATGATCTCAGCTCACTGCAACCTCCACCTCCTGGGTTAGAGCAATACTTCTGCCTCAGCCTCCCAAGTAGGTGAGACTACAGGTGTGCGCCACCATGCCTAGCTAATTTTTGTAGAGACGGGGTTTCATCATACTGGCCAGGCTGATCTCAAACTCCTGACCTCGCGATCTGCCTGCCTTGGCCTCCCAAAGTGCTGAGGTTATAGGCATGAGCCACTAAACCCAGTAACCAATTTTATTGAAGCTCTCTTTGTGCAAGGAAGTCCACTTTGAAACTAGAGTTCTCCAGGGAAACAAAAGCCTCCTTAGAAACAATGTTGGAATCTTCATTGCTATGGAAGAAACTTAAAAAGCCTGTGTTACTTCCACTTCTATTCTTGGATGGGTTTTGGCCCCTAGCTGGTTCAGAAATTCTTCATCCTCATTTAGATTCTTTAAGGGAGTGGCTCATTCCAGCCCAGCCCAGCCTCATTCTGCCCATAGCAGGTTTCCACCCTGGCTCTGCTCCCCCGCAGGGCAAGCATCAGGTGGGGACAGCTGCCAGCCCACTCTGCACAGGGTCATGTATATCCCTAGGCAGGGCAGACTCTCATTCTCTGTGAAAAACCTCAGGGCTGCTTTCTGGCTTTAGTCACATTCATTAGATGAAACTTGTGGGTGTTACTAAGACATTCTGTGCCCTGAAATTGGGAGTGGTTTTGAAAAGTGGCCTCAACTATCAGATTCCAGAAAACTAAGCGTACACATTCACTACAGTTATAGCAGCAAAGAAGTCTCTCTCATTGCCTGTTTTTCCATCCTTCTATGTGCAAACACTATGTATCTTATTAGTATTTAGAGTGGCTTAAACTTCACGTATCTTTCATTAGGAATGTTGATTCTAAAATACACTTTAAATGGCAAAAACTGCAATTACTTTTGCATCAACCTAATACCTAGATGTTTCTGTCTACATTTTCAGATAGTGAGTGGGAGTCAATGCAAGAGATGTCAGTTTCACAGCTTGCTTTTTTTTTTTTCAGTTCCTCGAATCAGATGCTGTTCTCTGTTCTGATCCTCTTTTCAGACACCTGTTTCTCCATGTTTTCTAGTTTCCAATAGTACTACCTCAGAATCTAGAGCTAACCCCTGAGTGCTCCTTGGCTGAGAGCACTTTAATACCTAATGGATGACATGGAGTTGTGGGGAAATCGTGGACACAGAGTTTATTTATTTAATAAATATATTTATTGTCACTACATGGAGAGTACACCATACTCACCTCTGAATAAGTGGGGAAACTGCTAATATGAGGTCATTTCCCCAAAATGGCCCTTTCATTATCATGTCAAGGTGGCTTTATTTCCACCATTAGTTGCTTAGTTTTTTGTTTTTTTTTTTTTTGAGATGGAGTCTCGCTCTGTTGCCCAGGCTAGAGTGCAGTTGCATGATCTCAGCTCACTGCAACCCCCTGGGTTCAAGTGATTCTCGTGCCTCAGCCTCCTGAGTAGCTGGGACTACAGGCATGCACCACCATGCATGGCTAATTTTTGTATTTTTATTAGAGATGGGGTTTCACCATGTTGGCCAGGCTGGTCTCCAGCTCCTGACCTTAAATGATCTGCCTGCCTCGGCCTTCCAAAGTGCTGGGATTACAGGCATAAGCCACGGTGCAGGCCCACTTCTTTTTTTAAAGCTGATTTTTTTCCCATGCTGATATTCAAGGAAATGTTAGTAAGAATACAGTGAAAGGTGCTCAATGTGCACACAAACCTGGGGGGTTAAACGAAGCTAAATAGTTTCTTAGCTGCAGGCTGCCCAGAGCCTGCAAAAATGAACGTGTGTCATAATTGTTCACACAGGGTGCCATCACATGCAGCCTTTCCTAGTTATTTGACCGTAGAACTTCTTTTCTCATAGCAAGTCTATTAATAGCTCCTAGAACAGAGTTCCAACAATCATTGTATGATGAACACTGAAGGTCTTTGTCAAAAGCTTTGAAGGTTCTTGTCAGAAGTACATGTATTATCCAGGAGAGGAAATGCAGTTCACCACCACTATCACAGAATAAGTTGGCTGAAATTAGCTAGCTAATCTCACTTGGCAAGGCCTGAGCAGCAGCTTCCTCTGTCTTGAGTTTGAAGCTCTGTTTGTCATTTCTGTATGACCTATGCTAATTTTTGAACCCACTGGTCCACTTTCTTGCCCTATAGTTTATCCTCCCTACCTGACACGGTTTTGGTAGGCATCAGTGATAATGTTTTCCAGGCCCCAGCAATACCCACTCTTTCACTCCCCAGTCCTCATAATGAAACACTGTAAGAAGCTTTGTCTATGTCAAGCATTCTCTGGCTTAAAAGGAGAAAAGATTTTCCTTCCTAACCTATCTGAGCTTAATCCTGGACTTAATCCTGAAATCTTCTCATCACTTTTTGCCTCTGAAAAATGTGACCTTAATCAAACATAACTGCCAAATTTTGGGCAGTGTAAGAGCTGCAGAGAAATCAAAAGGAAACATGCTGAAGGGTAGTGTGTATGAAACTTTCCTGAGCAATATCGAAGAGGTAGTAGTTGTGGGAACGGTAGAATATTTATACCATGACTTGGATTTTGTAGAAATTTTTTCACTCAGCCGTGAAGGCAAACTGCTCGTAGAAGTCCTACCCACCCTTTTCTCTCAGCCAACTTCGAAGGCATGAAACAGGTAATTAAGACATCACCTGCGGCTCTACTTGTCAGATTCCCAAATGAACTTTCCAAATTAAGTTCTTTAAGATCATTTGGGTATTACCGCTTATGTTTATTTAGCTCTTTAGAGTTTGTCAAACACTTTAACATATCTTATCCAAATTGATTTTAAAAATTATTTTTATTTTACTTTTTAAATTAATTGATTGATTTTGGCCTGGTAATGTCACAAAAAATTATTTTTAGAGCAGTTTTAGGTTTACATAAAAATTGGCCTGAAAGGGAAGAGGATTCCCACATACCTATACTTTCTTCTCCCTGCAGTTTCTTTTACTATTAATATCTGGCATTACTGAGGCATATTTGTTACAATTGATGAATCCATGTTGATATATTATTATTAAATGATGTCCACAGTTTACATCAGGGCTCATATTTGTGTTGTGCAGTTCTACAGGCCTTGAGAGGTGTAAAATGTCATGTACCCACCTTTATAATCTCATAGAGGATAGTTTCACTGCCCCCAAAGTACGACATGTTCCACCTGAATTCATCCTCAAGCCCCTGGCAACCACTGCTCTATTTTTTGTCTGTATAGTTTGCCTTTTCCAAAATGTCATGTAGTTGGCCAAATTGACTTTGATCTTGATTATAGTCAAGGCAAGTATTATTACCTCATCATAGATGAAAGAAGTTCACTGAGATGAAGTGACTTATCTAAGGACTCACAATTGAGGGTGTCCAGGCCAGGTCTAGGACCAGCTACAAACATGAATACCAGCTGATCTCAGAAAGGGGTTAATTGCTAAAGACATAGACTGTTAGTTTACAGAAGCCCTCTCAGCCCAAGCACTTTAATTTCTTAGTAGCTAGAAGGAGGAAGGAAGATTGCACATCTTCAAAGGAAACTATATGCAAGATATTGGTTAGATGAGACCCGGAGGTGACTTCACAGATGATGGGTTTAGTGCCCCATAATTATGAAGGAAGGACAGTCCCTGCCAGTCTGACTCAAAGGGCTTACTGAGTCATCCTATTTATCCTCTCTGCTGCTATTTATGGGCTTCCCAGTTGCTGATATTTGTTGGTTAAATGCTCACACAACCAGTCTTGTCTAAAGCAGTATCATTTATAGGATGTTGAGAATAACCAGGGTGACAGGTGTGGGATAGTCGTTTTAAAAAATATTTAGTAGCTAATTCTTTCTTAAAGCTCTCCATGCTTAAAATATAAGTATTCTGGAAGAAAACAAAAGCCAGGATCCTTTTGGTAGAGAGCTGCAGAATGCTAGGACTTTCTGGGAGTGCTGCCTTTTGCACAGGCGTGGTAAGCATGAGTGAAGTTGTTGCTCAGGGAAGCTTGGGACAGGACGGGAATGAGAAGAGAAGACAGTGTGGAGACAATGAGAGAAAAGGCCTAAAATGTAGTCACCTGAGCGACTTAAGATCTGTTTGTCTTTAGAAAGAGACTAGAACAGCAACACTACCCTGATGAAGTGTAGTCGTCCAAGTCCATGTAGTGGATGGATTGCTTACTCCACAGGAGTGATTGAAGAGAGATTAATGAAGGGGCTATTTACAAAGGTGCAAGCAGGATTAGTGGGGCATTCTGGAGCCAGTAGCTGCAAAGAGCCATTACCATCCTCAGGCCTAAGGAGTCAAGGGGAGGGGGGTCACTTGCTGGACCCTAGAGAGACCTGTAGTTTAGCGGAGGCTGCTTGACTTAACTAGGCCCTTTGGCAGAGAGAAGCAGCCACTGCCAATCTGCAGCTGGAGAATAAATAACACACCCTCTGTTTTCTCTCATCTTAATTTCTGTTAGTACCTTCCATTGGCCAAACCCTAAAATGAAACAGAGACCAAGGGAGCCCATTATGATGCAATAATCCACAAAGGTGGGCCTCCCGGGCCGCTGGGTCAGCAGGGCAGATGAGGGTGGAGAGGGTCTCTGGGGGGCCACACACCAAAGCCTTCAGCTCCAAGGAAGAGGATTGCATGAATGCCCTAGGGCTAGACAGTAATGGAAGATTTTGCTGAAATCTGCTTTCGTCAGTCTTTATTAATATCAAAAATATTATTAAGTAAAATATTATAATGACATATATTGACTGTGCAGTTTCAACTTTATATATCCCTTGGTCTCTGAAAATTCTAAAATGCCTGTTTTGAAAGGATACGTCTCCCCTAAGTCCTTATGGAAAATCACTCATAAGTGACCAGACAAGGGTAGCTTGTGTTAAAGTGGAATGTGTATGGAAAGCTTAGTTAAAAAGCTATTGAATAGTTAAAATTATAAAGAGGGGGTCCCAGTTTGCATCTAAGACATATTAATATTTTCTCACTTTGTACCTAGATTTAGCTTAAGTTTAACAATTTATTCATTCAAAAATATGTTCTGCGCTCCTGCTTTGTGATTGCAAAAGGATCTACAAAATCTGTCTCTTTCTAGTAACACTTCCTGACCCCTGGGCCCTGGCCCCAGCCACCACTGACAGGACTCGATGGTAGGTGGTGAGGTAAAGGAAAAGACTCTCTGAGGTGGTAACATTTGAGCAGATGAGGAAGGAGTCAGCTCTGAAGATCTTGGGGACGTGCTGAGGAAGGAGCTTGCCCAAGGCTCTGAGGTTTGCCTGAAGGTGGAAGGTGCAAGGGGAGGGAATGATACCATGGTCCGAAGCCTGTTCAAGGAGGGCCTTCCAGACCACAGTAAGACGTTTGGATTTTATTCTGAGTGTGATGGGTAGTAAATAGAAGGTTCTGAGCAGGCAAGTGAGATGACAGAATACCATGTGGAGATTGATTCCAGGGAAATGGAAGCAAAGGAACTAGTTAGGAGGCAATTTCAGTGGCTGTGACAATAGATGATGATGGTCAGTAGAGGTGCTGAAAAGTGATTGGGTGTGGATACACTCTATGTGGATATTCATATTGTCCTTTTAGTTAAAAATGACAATTTTCTTTTTCTTTTCTTTTTTGAGACAATTTTATTTTTGTTGCCCAGGCAGGAGTGCAATGGGGTGATCTTGGCTCACTGTAACCTCTGCCTGCTGGGTTCAAGCAATTCTCTTGCTTCAACCTCCTGAGTAGCTGGTGTTATAGGCATATGCCACCACACCTGGCTAATTTTGTATTTTCAGTAGAGTCGGGGTTTATCCATGTTGTTCAGGCTAGTCTTGAACTCCTGACAGCAGGTGATTGGCCTGCCTTGGCCTCCCAAAGTGTGGGCATGAGTCACTGTGCCTGGCCAAAGATGACAATTTTTAAAGGAAGATTTTCTTTTATGGATGGGGTTGAGGGAACTTACACCAGTTAAAAAGAATTGATTTGCTGTTGTCTGACTTAGCCTGCCTCAAATTCACTCAGGAGACTTATTTAAAAAGGAAGATTTCCCAATTTCTTACTCAGAAGAATCCTGATTCTCCAAGGCCTAGACATCTGCATTTTTGAACTCAGACTGAGAATGACCATTTAAATATTTAGCACCACTCCCTATTGGTGGCTATTTGAAATTGCAGATGTAGCACATTTAAAATACAGTACTTTGAATTCTTCTTACGTATTTGCTATATGCAAAGTAACAATCTTTTGTGTCTATTTTTGAGCTAGTTAAATAGAGCTAATTTTAGGGGAATAGCCACATGAGGGTAGACTCTATTCTCCAGTGATTATCTAGAGAGAACTCTCAGAAGTATTAAGATTAAAACATAGAAACCTCATAAGTAGTAATTAATTGGTTACTACTTATTGTCAGACAGCAGTAAAAGCTTCTAACTTAGAGCCAAGTTGATTAAGTGCTACAAGATTAGAGTAATTGAAACTGTGCAGGTGAGATGGAAAGTTAGTGGCCTCTAAAAGTCATGAAAAACCAACACTGAACTTACACCAGCTATGGAACAATAGCAGTATGATCCCCAGGGGTGTGTATTTCTTTGACCATTGTTTTAACTGGCTACAGTAAGTCTGTGTTTAGAATTTTGTGAGTTTATCATTTTGTGTTGGAAATTTTTGTTGTATAGCCCCAACGCAGACCAGCCTGCAATACCACCACCGTCTCTATCCTCGCTTGTCTGCTTTGCTACCTTCTTTCCTTGGACTTTCCAGAGGGTAGAATAGAGTGCAGCTAGGTCTTAGAGCCCTGCCAATGGGAGGGAAAATATTCCAAATATTGCAGATATGGCAATTGTTTCTACACTTTGGTCAGATGGAGGAATCTTTCAGCTTCGTAGTATATGTGTTGGCTTCCTTGCTTTCTGTTTGTCATTCTCAGATTCTCCACTAACATTCATCCTGCACTTCTAACTCCCATGTTTTCTCATGCTTAACACAGGCTTATATTTGAACCAGAAGGTCATGTAGCACATCTTTCTCACATGCTTGATGAGGAGCCTGAGGTGTGAGTAGGGTGGCTGCTCTCAGGTTACAAAAAGGTGTGGCTGTCCAGTGGAGCTGTGTCCCAGCACTGCACCCAGAGGCCCAGTAATACTTGGAGGCCAGGGTTCTTTCTGTGATCATCCAACTCCTCAACATCTGCTCTTCATTTCCTTCCTCCATCCCTATAAACATCCCCTTCACTCACAAATGCGCCCTGCTATGTGCACACACGTGCGCACCTGTGTACACACACACACTCACACACACACACACACACACTCAATTTTCTTCTTTCTGCAAATCCCCTTCCCTTCCCATCTTGGCAAGTTGCCCAAAGTATGAAAAATTAGGCAAGTTGAACCTTTAAAAAAAATCCTTTATTTTAGAATAAACCCAAAGGAAACCTCAGCTGTCCACTTTTCACTAACTAAATTATGCAGTGTTTCCTTCTGTTCCTACATCTTGATTTATTTTTGTGGGTTAAGCCTTTGACAGGGAAAAAAAAGGTTTATTTGTTACACTCCAGAAGAGAAAGAACTTGAAGCAGGAAATATAAAACAAAAGGAAAAGTGAGCCGAAGGATTAAATAACAAATAAAGGGAACACGAAATACAAATCTGGACATGCCCACATGTACTTTTCCATTTAGAAACAGAACCAAGAAGCAAGTGGTACCTTTACTCATTTTTTCGAGACTAAAGCCCTTGCTTAGTAGAGTTCCTGAAGTTAGCATTAGCCTGCCCTCTAGTGGTGCCTGAAAACATGCGCTGGACTGTATTGCCCAATGCAGAGCTTCGCTTGCCCCAGAGACAGAAGCCTGAAAACCTCACGAATAGAAGCAATGCTTCAGCTGCTTTCCAGTAAATACAGTAGGTGGAGACACACACCGAAAAACTGCAACATAGGCAACGCTGCTTTCGTCTGACTCTTAGAAGATTGGTAGGCACCCAGTTATTGAAACTCGGGTTGACCATAATTTATTTGTGATGCTTTATATTTCCTGCTTAAAAAAAATTGTTAAAAATGTTAACATATGGAGATTTTATTTCAGCACATACAGTTTATAAATCCATTGGCCCTTTATGCCATTAGTGTATCTTAAATACCCACCATGTGCAGAAATTTCGGTAGTGGTATAGAGGTGCAAAAGTTGAGACAGAAACCCTGTCCTTAAACTTACTCTCTGTTTGGAACAGAAGATCTATTTGAATGTAATTACAATACATGGCAGTGGTATAACAATGAGACAGTTTGAATATATATATATATATATATATATATATATATATATATACACACACACACACACACACAGACACACACACACAAAACTCTGCTAGATCTGTCCACATCTTACTAAATACACACACACACACACACCCCGACACACACACATACACACACACACACAAAACTCTGCTAGATCTGTCTACATCTTAATATATATCAAAATTATGTCTTTTTACATCAGAGGAAAGGGAGCTTCAGAAAGATTAAGTAACTTATCCTAGTTCAGATAGCAAAGAAATAGTAAAATTAGAATTCAAATTCAGGTATTTTGATTCTACTTTCATTTCAATTAACTTCAACAGAGCTTTATTGAGAATCTACTGTGTACCAGGCACTATGCTACTTGCTGGACATGCGAAGATAGGAAATAGCATTACTGGCCTCAGGATTATAGTCTTGTAGGGGACTGGGCTATGCAGAAACAATTAAGCTGTATTGTGATATGCAACAATGCAAGTTTGTATGCATTGCCTCTGAGAAAAGCTGCAAAGACTGTTCCTTTTCCATGAGTTGTTGACTTTCTGTTACGTGACCCTGGTAAGTAACCATGATCGAACTGATCAATAACCTGTAACTTGGCTGAAGGTAACCACAAAATTGTGCAAAACTACAGGAAACATACAGTAAATATTTACAGTGTTTCATTATTACAGATGATGCTGAGGAGAGAAAATTTTTAAATTTTTACTATCTTAGGTTTACCAATGGGCTCTGGGGAGGTCTAATAGCAGAATTCCGCCCAATAGGGGAGGTAACTCACTGACTCAACCAGTGAGAGCACAGGTAGTGTCCACTGTGAGAAACTCAGCTACAGAACCAGAGCAGAATTAGAAAGAAGTAAAAGTGGAGGTAACAGCTGAATTGGTGAGAAGCAGAAGCACAGAGAGCTGGAGAAGGAGATAAGTGATTTGTGAGTATGGCACTGTCATGAGTCAGGGGGCTCTCAAGGGGGCGCTACCATTACTGACTCAAGGGGGAGCCCTTACTGACATCCCAGGGCTCTGGGAAGCTGGACTGCGACCTGCTTAGCCTCACACGGTGCTTCCTTATTTCCTTAAGTGTCTTTCCAATCACCCATGTCACCAGAGGTCACCCAAGACTGCTTCATCTTTGCAACAGAGAGTGTAACTCCTGCAGCACTGAAGTGGTGCTGAGAAGAGTAGGGAAGTGTGGCTGGAAGGGTGGATGCAGCAAGGGCTTTACCAGGAGGCGATGCTGAAGCAGAGTTCTGAGCTACAGCAAGGAGTTTGCAAGGAAGAGAGGTGTGGAAGGTACCTCATAATTCCAGTACTGAACAGAATCCATGTCAGACCTTAGTTTCCAGTATCTCCCTTGTGTAATAACACCAGAAATCCTCTCTTCAGGAACCCTGGCTTTGGGAGAGTGGCATGAGAAAGGAGAATTTTCTCTTTTATGGAGACTGTAAGTCGTGAAGCTTGGTGTGCTGACCCTATTGTGTGGCTTTAAACATTGGCATATTCTTCTCAAGGGGATGCAGCAGGGGACCAGCAGATTACACAAAACTATAGGATACATAGAGGAAATCTTTATGGGGTGTAATTGTTACAGGTAACATGAGGAGAGAAAAGTTTTAACTTTTTACAGTCTTGAAGGGTGTTGTCCTGTATGATCAGTATAAACCTGCTTTTTCATGTTGGCTTAATTTTTTTCCCACTCACTCGCATAAAATCCAGGGACCCCTATGATCCCAGCTTAAAATCACACTCAAAGAAACACAGTCTTTTATTTATCCATTCATCTGTTAATGAGCATTTGGGTTGGTTTCACCTCTTGGCTATTGTGAATAGTGCTGCTATGAACACGTATGTACAAATATCTCTTCAAGATACTGCTTTCAATTCTTTTTTGGATATATGCCCAGAAGTGGGATTGCTGGTTATATTAGTTCATTCTCAGATTGCTATAAAGAACTACCTGAGACTGGGTAATTTATGAAGAAAAGTGTTTAATTGACTCACAGTTCTGCAGGCCGGACGGGAAACATGACTGGGAAGCCTCAGGAAACTTAGAATCACCACAGAAGATGAAGGGGAAACAGGCACATCTTCACATGGTGGCAGGAGAGAGAGACAGAGTGAAGGAGGAAGTGCTACACACTTTTTTGTTTTTGTTTTTGTTTTTGTTTTTTTTGAGATGGAGTTTCGCTCTTGTTACCCAGGCTGGAGTGCAATGGCGCGATCTCAGCTCACCGCGACCTCTGCCTCCTGGGTTCAGGCAATTCTCCTGCCTCAGCCTCCTGAGTAGCTGGGATTACAGGCACACGCCACCATGCCCAGCTAATTTTTTGTATTTTTAGTAGAGACAGGGTTTCACCATGTTGACCAGGATGGTCTCGATCTCTTGACCTCGTGATCCACCTGCCTCGGCCTCCCAAAGTGCTGGGATTACAGGCTTGAGCCACCGCGCCCGGCAGTGCTACACACTTTTAAACAACCAGATCTCGTGAGAACTCTGTCACTAGACAACACTAGAGGGATGGTGCGAAACCATTAGAAATCACCCCCATGATCCAATCACTTCCTGCCAGGCCCCACCTTCAACATGTGGGGATTACAATTCCACGTGAGATTTGGGTGCAGACACAGAGCCAAACCATATCACTAGATATGGTAATCCTAGTTTTAATTTTTTGGGGAACCTCCATACCGTTTTCCATAATGGCAGGATCGTTATACATCCCACCAACACTATATAAGAGTTGTTATTCCTCTATACCAATGCTAACACTTGTTATTTTCTGTTTTGTTTTTAAATAGTGGCCATCATAATGGGTGTGAGGTGACATGTAAATTGATTTTAAAGTATAAACCTCCTTTGAAGTGCTAAGGAGTCTTTGAACTTTCATGCCTTCTGGTAAACTTTGATTTTAGCAATCAGCTGAAATCATTTACTTAAGTACATGTTATTTTGGTCTAGGCAAGTTGTTAGGATCCAGGAAAGATATCTTGGATTGCTTTAAACTTGATAAGTATAAAACTGGAAGCCCCAAGAGTAGGGGCTGCCTGAGAAGTCCCACATTGGGTACTTGTCTCTCAGTTGTTTTCACCCAGAAGACATTTTTATTAAATGAAAACAAACATTTTCATCAGAATTATTTCGGCATTCTTGGAAATATTATCAATAAATTATTTTCTAGAAACAACTGTTGAATTAATGTAAATTCTTTGGGTAATTTCTTCCTGTGCCATTAAATAATTTTCAGTATTTTTATTTTACTGAAATAATTTAGATTTTATTCAATGATCACATTTTGTTTCCATATTAAATCTTTCCAACTTTAGCATCAGCAATATTGAGGTTTCTTCACTTTCTACCAAACCTAATTTTCCTAGGCTAGATTTTACAGGTATAATTTTTGACAAGAAGATTGATTCTTTTGTCAATTTTAAAGTCCATGACAAATTTTTCTATGTAAAGCTTTTGCCTTGTCAGTTTTACTTTGTGTTATTTCTATAAAGTGCAATTTCAAAAGGGTTCATTTTTGTAGTTTTGAGAGTTACCAACACAATGAGATACTTCAGTCAGTTTTTTGTCAATACCAAAGTTAACATATATAATTTTAGCTATTATTGGTTTGGTTTTGTGTAGATTCTTTTTACTACATCAATTTTTTTTTTCTAGTGACCAGTTGAAAATATACTTGATATAAAAATATCAAGGTCATATCATTTTGTTTTCATTCAAAGCGATTCTGTTTTTAAAAAAATTAAAAAAGTAGAATCCACCTGTCCCCATAGAGGCATGGGTTTCACAGGTAAATCCTAAATCTAGAAGTGAGAAGTTCTGGGTGTCTGTCTTTGTTCTGTTACTCATCACTCCTGTGTCTACAGTTGGATAGTCCTCATCTAAAAGTGAAGTGATTGAAGTGAGTAATTTCTAAATCTCCTTCCAATTCTGGTAGTCTATGACTGTAGGAATCTCTTCCTTTCTGCAGATTGAGCTATCCAATCATTGCTTTGCTTCATATTTGATTCATTCCTCTCCCCTGTCAATCCGTGCCTCCTGACAACCAGCCTTCCTACCTGCTCTCACTCAGACCTGGGCAGGAGACTTTGATGTTCCCTACATAGATTTGTATTTTGTTCCTAGAGTCTTGGCATCTGATCTGCTCCAGAGTGCCACTGAGTTCCAGTTTTCTGAGCTCAACCCATATCCTTTCTGATGGGGAGCCTCCCAGCTGGGCTCAGAGCAGCCGGCCTCCTTCCTGCGCTTCATCTACCTGGAAGCTACAAGGTTATCAGGGACCACGCTGAACCTTGTCTTTCCCTATCCCCACTCCTCAGCCTAACTCCTATCACCTCTTCTTGTGGGTTAGGCATGAAGGGAGAATCTTGGGTATGTGGATGTGGTTTAGGGCAAACTATCTTAAAGGCAGCAGAGGTAGGACAGAGCCCAAATCCATCCTACATAGGTAGGGAGATAGGATGGACCACATCATTTAAAGAATCATTTTAGGATCCCAGGAGAAATGTGTTGGGCGATTTGCATTAGAACAATTGAAGGAAGGTTTAGCAAAGGGACTGTTTACAAAGGATGAGCAGTGTGTAGGAAGTCCATAAAGGACAGTATAGTACCACCGGGTTCAGTTACAGCTCCTCACCAGAACAGATATGAAGAGGGATCAGTTACTGGAACCTGGGTGGGGAGGATCACACAGAGATGACTGCAAAACAATATTTCATAGATGGAGCCAGAGGCATAAACACCCCAGCCTCCTTTCCTTCTCTGTCCCTCTTATCTCCTGTTGAGGATCTCTAATTGGCAAAACCTAACTGGAGGTCAAAGGGCAAGAGAGTCCATTGATGAAACTCATACAGTTCAGGGTCCCTAGCAAGACAGTAGAATGAGAAGGGTAGAGAGTGACTCCAGCAGTGGGGAAGAGAAGATAACAGGCACAGCCTGCTCTTCTAGCTTGTTCATGTATATCCCTGTAAAATCAAGTGGAAAAGATCATCTGGAGAGGACTGGGAGGGAAAGGGTTAGCATGGCTATGTCACCTTGGTTACGTGATGGTCGGTTAACTCATTAACTTGCAATGAGTTAAATACAGTGACTTTTGTGAATTTCAGCTGATGTCATGTGTAAGTCATATCTTACCCTGACAGCTGCTTTCTAAGGCATGGCCTTCATCTTGCGTTGGTTCTGGGTCAACAGAAGCCCAGGGTGGGTTGATTTAGCTTATTTTGCTCTTCTTTGAGAGGGCTCTGAGGAGCTGGCTACAGTGGGAGCTTTGGGAGGATGGGATTAAAGCCCTTGGATATCTGGGTGGGGTAGAGGGAGTTTTAAGAATAGAGAAAAGGGAAAGGGAGAGAGTGTTGAAAGGGTGCTGATGGCACATCTGGACAAGGGGCAGACCTGGGGCTACTGAAGATGGCATTGCATCTTGATTAGGGTTTATAGAGCATAGAATGTACTTTACATGGAATGATGCCACCCTCACTGCCTGACATGCACTGTGTAGACTGAGATGCTGCTGGAACTGTGGTGGGGGTAGGGAGGAGGGGTAGGTGGGAAGGCGGTGGGCGCACTCTCCTTTCAGAGTCCTGTAGCACAGAGTTCTGGCACAGAACACCACTGTTCTGCTTTAAATACCATTACAAATGGTCAACATTTGTAGACAGGTAGAGGAAAGAGAGAAAAGAGGAGAAAAAGAGAGAATGTGATTGTCCAACTCAAGCATATGGATGAGCTGGCTCTGGTGCTCACCGCAGGTTTAATCAAAGGATTCACATTTGTTGATGGGTGGGTGGGATGCCCCTTGGGCAGAGAAGCACAGTAGGCTGTGGGCTGAGCAAATACTTAGAAGCATATCTGTTACAATCATGCTTTGCTTCTGGTCAGTGGCACAATATATATTTAACATATTCTTTTGGGAATATTAAAATCCAATATAATAGAAGCCAGTGGAAAGTAGTCTTTCTTTTATTATATCCATTGACCAGTGGGTTGGTCAGCAGAGGGAAGAGAGATCAGAAAGCAGAAAGCTGTATGGAGGAATGACTTCATCTCAGTAACTCCAAAGAGTTGCATCTACCTTGACCAGAATTATGGCTAATAAAAGAGCTCATTGGCAGAAAGAATCGGAAGGTGAAAAGAAAGGAGAGAATAGAGACAAAAGAAATATAACCAAGAAAAGTGAGTTTTTCCAGAAAGAATTTTATTGTCAAGTAATTCTGCAAGGGAACAAAGTCTTCTGAGAAGCATGAAGCACAATCTTTCTTTGTTTTTTTTTTTTTCTATTACCTATGAAAAAAACCCTGTTAATTTTGTATTAAAAACAAAATACATTTCTTTTTCTTGAGTGCTCTATAATTGTATAGGAATGTGTATCATTTCCTCCCCATAATTTTGAGAATATTTCTGAAGACAGTGACATATTCTGACTCTTTAAGAACAAAACAATTCAATTTAAAAATCATGGAGTGACAGCAATCAAAGTTCTGAAGTGATGCAGTTCGCCTTAGCACTTGTTCAAAATGTCATTAGAAAACCAACATATAGCAGGTTGTTATGGCAACTGGAATACCAGAGTTTATAACATCACTGTAATTAATGTTATCCAAACGTTATTAATCGTTCAACATCACTCACGTTCTCTGAAGGAACGGCAGTTGTGGTTCTCTTAGGATTTTTCAATACTGTAATCCATTGCAGCTTTTCTTCACATTTTATTTTTAAATAGATCTTACTTTGACTTTGCTTTAGTGAAATTAGTTATTATTTCTCTGTCTTTACTTGTTCTATTTTGTCTGCTATTTTTTCTGATAAAACTTGAAGTAAAATGGAAAAAAGGGATTACAGCTAAAAAACAGAATAAAGTCTAGAGATGGAAAGATTTATATATTTAAGTGTGGAGAACCTGAGGAAAATATTAAAATATTTTGCATACAGATTTGTAGTAGTATTAACTCACATTTGCATAACACTTTGTAATTTAAAAAGCAGTTTTACATGTTATTAACATAACATTATTTAACATAACAACCCTAAGAAGACAAGTAATATTTTTTGAGTATCTACTATGTGACAGGTAATATGATCTGGATACATAAACCTTTTAGTTCTCACCACAATCTGCAAGATAGGTGTTGTGGCTTAAAAATATGTCTCCATGGTTTAACACAAATAAACAAATAACCTGATTTAAAAATAGGCAAAGGACTTGAATAGACATTTTCCCAAAGACGATGTACTGATGGCCAATAGGCATATGAAAAGATGCTAAATATCACTAATTATTAGATAAATGCAAATCAGAACCACTATGGGATATCACCTGAAAACAATTTAGTGGCTACTATGAAAAAAAAACAGAAAATAACAAATAGTGGCAAGGATATAGAGAAATTGGAACCTTTGTGTACTTCTGGTGAGAATGTAAAATGGTATAGCCACTATGGACAACAGTGGTGGTTGCTCAAAAAATTAAAAATAGAACTACTGTGTGATCCAGCAATCCCACTAATGGGTATATACCCATGAAAGAATCAAAAGCAGTATCTTGAGGAGATATTTATATATCCATGTTCATAGCAGCACTATTCACAGTAGCCAAGAGGTGGAAGCAACCCAAATGTCCATCGGAAGATGAATGAATAAACAAAATGTGGCATACAAGTACAATGGAATATTAATCAGCCTTAAAAAGGAAGGAAATCCTGTCCCATGCTATAATATGTCGTATAGAACATTAATGCTAAGTGAAATACGCCAGTCACAAAAAGACAAATACTACATGATTCCACTTCCATGAGGCATGTAAAGTAGGCAAATTCATAGAAAGAGAAAGTAGAATGATGGTTACCAGGCACTGGATGGAGGAGGAAATAAGGACTTGTAAAATGGGTATAGAATTTCAGTTTTTCAGGATGAAAATGTTCTGGAGATCTGTTGTACAACAGTGTAAATATGCTTAGCATAACTGAACTGTATACTTACAAATGGGTAAGGTGGTGAATTTTACGTTAAGTGTTTTTATGCCACAATTTAAATAGATGTCTCCAAATTGACACTCCTTGCTTTAAGAGGTAGAGCCAGTTCCTCTCCTTTTAAAGGTGGGTTGGACTTAGTAATTTGCTTTTAATGAGTACTGTGGCAGAAGTGACAAGGTATGACTTCCAAGACTGGATCATAAAAGACATTGCTGCTTCTACCTTACTCTTTTCTGGCTTTTTTTTTTGGGGGGGGGGGTAGGGGACAAGTGGATCCAGCCCCAGTCAAGCCTTCAGGTGGCTGTAGCCCTGGACGATATCTTGACTACAACCTCATGAGACACCCTGGGCCAGAAAACACCCTGCTAAGCTGACTAACAGAAACTGAGTAAAAACAAATATTTGTTGTTGCTTTAAGTCACTAAGTTTTGGTATAATTGATCACACAACAATAAATCACTAATGTAATAAATATTTTCCCTTTATCTGAAGCAATGAATGGTCTCTGGTGTGTTAGGAGGGCTCCTCCAACCTTTTTGCGGATTTGCAGTTCTGTTGATGTGTCTGTTGCATCTTCTGAATACCAACTTCAGGTCAGAATTAGACAAATGCCTTCTGTGAATTATCTGCAGTCCCAGCCTTATGAACAACATTTGGGAACTGCTGTCCTGTAACCAGAGCATTGCTGGATTTCTTTGAACTCCTTTATCGTCTCTCTTCTTGCAGCATCAAGAAATATGAATGTCCATAGGGTTTTCTCATTGAAAGTTCAATCACATATGAACCAGTGAATTTAGATACCAGAGGTCACATCCCAATATTATGCTATATTCAAAGAAAGTTTTCATTCACCTTTGTGAAAAATGTGAAAGGGCATCACAATAATACATTGGGGAAGCATCCAAAAGGCTAATGAGAAAGAAAAACTCAACATCTCCTTTGGAAGTTGTGGGGATTCGTCCAGGAATGTCATTTGAGGATAGTTTCCCCCGCTGTTCTACATAAATTTTATCCTTCCCTCTTATGTGTAGAAATTAAGCTATACATTTTGCAGGGTAAGGCAACTTTACTAACCTGGTTCTCTGGCTGCCTGAAGATTGTATCACTGCTTTGAAATTGGAAAATACCTATAGATATAATCTTTTACTGTTTTAAAATGTTCTCTTTAAATAAATGGACTTGCATCATTGGTTATAGTGGTGAACTCTTTGGATGGGAAAAGGAGCTTCCCCAGACTTGTAATGAAGGTGTTTAAAAAAAATAGTTTGTATCTCTTAAAAAAAAAAGAAGTAAATTGAAGCTCTCAGAATTTTGGTTTATTTGCTAAGGTTGCATATCGAGAATGAGGAAACCTATGGCTGCAGACCTATATTTTTCTGCTCTTAAAACCCATGCTTGCTTTCTTCTTCTTCTTTTTTTTTTTTGGTTTTATTTTTTGAGACAGTGTCTTGCTCTGTTGCCTAGGCTGAAGTCCAGTGGCACAATCTCAGCTCAGTACAACCTCTACCTCTTGGTATACAAGTACAATCGAATATTAATCAGCCTTAAAAAGTGAGGAAATCCTGTCACATGCTACAATATGTCCTGTGGAAGGTGTTCTTCTGCCTCAGCCTCCCCAGTAGCTGGGACTACAGGCGTGTGCCACCACACCCAGCTAATTTCTATATTTTTAGTAGAGATGGAGTTTCACAGTATTGGCCAGGCTGGTCTCAAACTCCTGATCGTGATTGTGATTGTGATTGTGATTGTGATCGTGATCGTGATCGATTGTGATCAGCCTGCCTCAGCCTCCCAAAGCGTTGGGATTACAGGCGTGAGCCACTGCACCTGGCCCTCATGCTTACTTTCTACAACCCCAGGGAATTATTCTTTTCCTTCTAGGGAAGAAGAAGCTGAATCTTGGTGAGGGTAAGTAACTTGTCCATGGATCTACTGCTGGTTAGTGCCAGAATCCAGGTTATAAGTCTTAGCCCAATACTCTTTTACATGGCATTATGTTGCTTTCCTGTTTAGATAATGTATTTTGTGAAGCTGTTGAGATATAAATTTGCATAAGATAATCATGTAGAAGACATCACAGCTTTGAGCAAATGTGTCAGGAACATAAAATTAGATTCAGATTCTTGGATTTTTAATTGAGGATCTTACATTTTATTTTTATTTGAGGTGAAGTCTTGCTCTGTTGCCCAGGCTGAAGTGCAGTGGCATCATCTCAGTTCACCACAACATCCACCTCCCAGCTTCAGGCAATTCTTCCTCCTCAGCCTGCCAAGTAGCTGCGAGTACAGGCGCATGTCACCATGCTGGCTAATTTTTGTATTTTTAGTAGAGATGGGGTTTCACCATGTTGGCCAGGCTGGTCTCAAACACCTGACGTCAGGTGATCTGCCTGTCTTGGCCTCCCAAAGGGATTATAAGTGTGAGCCAACATGCCCGGCCAAGGGTCTCAAATTTTAAATGAGATGGTGATTCAAAAACTTTTTTTCATTACATTATTAAACTACTGAGAAAATAGCTATTTGTTAGAGCAAAAACATACAACAATGCCTCATTTTTGTTTACCATGCTACATTTTCTGAGCACTTTCACACATAGCAGTCCATGTAGCCTCTTTGTCCTATCGCTACTCAGTAATTCTGTATTGGTTGTAAATGAAACATGGTCACTTATCTGAAATCAGCATCAACGTTCTGCAGCCTACATGCCAAAGGTGACTGGAAAGATAACTGAGTGGCGAACAGGGCAGGGGTTTCTATTCCAAGCCCTTGGCAGGCGACTACAAAACAGTTGGCTTATCCCAGTTCCCCTCCAATCTCCAGCATTCCTCTCTCATGGGTCTCATAAGAACCCGGGCTCTCCTGTCATCCTGGGATATGCCTACCACTCTGCTCTTGCAACAAGATGGTTCCCCTTTCTCTCCAATCAAAACTTTCTTTTCTTTATTCTGAAAATAGCTAATAATGCATTTTTCTTCTCTTTTTTGGGAAAAAGTATAGTTTACTTACAGTTGGTGAGGGAAAGCTCCTTTTTACAGAAGAATGCCAGCTAAAAAATATAGAAGAAAAGATTGAGTTAAAAATATCAATTTTGCACTCTTTTTAAAAATTTTATTTTACTTTAGATGTACACTATATCCAGCATTTCTCCCTATGTTATCCCTCCTCATCCTCCCTACCCTCCCCACCCCCTGCTGTCCCTCCCCTACCCTCCCCAACTGCCCCCAGTGTGTGATGCTCCTCTCCCTGAGTCCATGTGTTCTCATTGTTCAACACCCACCTATGAGTGAGAACATGCAGTGTTTGGTTTTCTGTTCTTGTGTCAGTTTGCTAAGAATGATGGTTTCCAGATTCATCCAAATCCCTACAAAGGACACAAACTCATTGTTTTTTATGGCTGCATAGTATTTCATGGTGTATATGTACCACATTTTCTTTTTCCAGTCTATCATCAATGGGCATTTGGGTTGGTTCCATGTCTTTGCTATTGTACACAGTGCTGCAATGAACATATGTGCGTATGTGTCTTTATAGCAGAACAATTTATAGTTCTTTGGATATATATCTAGTAATGGGATTGCTGGGTCAAATAGAATTTCTATTTCTAGATCCTTAAGAAATTGCCACACTGTCTTCCACAGTGGTTGAACTAATTTACACTCCCACCAACTGTATAAGAGTATTCCTATTTCTCCACATCCTCTCCAGCATCTGTTGTCTCCAGATTTTTTAATCGATGCCATTCTAACTGGTGTGAGATGGTATCTCAATGTGGTTTTGATTTGCATTTCTCTAATGACCAGTGATGATGAGCATTTTTTTATATGTTTGTTGGCCTCATATATGTCCTCTTTTGAAAAGTGTCTGTTCATATTCTTCCCCCACTTTTGAATTGGATTGTTTGTTTTTTTTTTTCCTTGTATATCTGTTTTAGTTCTTTGTAGATTCTAGATATTAGCCCTTTGTCAGTTGGTTAGATTGCGAAAAATTTTTCCTATTCCGTTGGTTGCCAGTTCACTCTAATGATGGTTTCTTTTGCTGTACAGAAGCTCTGATTTTTAATTAGATCCCATTTGTCTATCTTGGCTTTTGTTGCAATTGCTTTTGGTGTTTGAATGAAGCCCTTGCCTATGCCTATGTCCCGAATGGTTTTGCCTACATTTTCTTCTAGTGTTTTTATGGTGTTAGGTTTTATGTTTAAATCTTTAACCCATCTGGAGTTAATTTTAGTGTAAGGTAACAGAAAGGGGTCCAGTTTCCGCTTTCTGCACATTGCTAGCCAGTTTTCCCAACACCATTTGTTAAACATGGAGTCCTTTCCCTATTGCTTGTTTTTGTCAGGTTTGTCAAAGATCAGATGGTTGTAGATGCTAAAACCGTTAACGGAAAGGTGGTTGGGGAACAGTATATTCTCACAGCATCAAAGTAACACCCCACAGATTACTTGCTAATTGCAAAAGAAAGACCATGCCATTACAGTGGAGGTATCTGACTATCACTACTTTAACTAAGAGATCAAGTTCCTTGCCTTAATAATGGGAAATGAACACTCTCTATGTCCCTGATGTGATACAATATGAGGTGCACAGTGTCATTCTTGAGGTATTCTTCTTCTTCTTTTTTTTTTTTTTTTTTTGAGACGGAGTTTCGCTCTTGTTACCCAGGCTGGAGTGCAATGGCACAATCTCGGCTCACCGCAACCTCCGCCTCCTGGGTTCAGGCAATTCTCCTGCCCCAGCCTCCTGAGTAGCTGGGATTACAGGCACGCGCCACCATGCCCAGCCAATTTTTTGTATTTTTTAGTAGAGACGGGGTTTCACCATGTTGACCAGGATGGTCTCGATCTCTCGACCTCGTGATCCACCCGTCTCGGCCTCCCAAAGTGCTGGGATTACAGGCTTGAGCCACCGCGCCCGGCTGAGGTATTCTTCTTAAACACATTTCACCTGACTGTAGTCAAACCTTTGATTTAACTTCCAGTTTACAGAAGTTCGGGGGACAGAAAATTAAACGACACCAGGAACAACCAATCAGACAAATCTAGAATAAGACTCAATCAGTCAATCAACTGACTTAATTTCTTCTGAAGATCAATGTCAGTAAAATAGAAACGTCGGGAGGGACTGCTCTAAATCAAATCAAACTAAAAGGACTTGATTGGCTCTTGGTTAACAAACCCCACAAAACTATGCAAGATGTGTTCAGCACAGTTGGAGAAATATGAATCTGGACTGAGAATAACCATTGTCAGGAAATAGTTATGAATTTTATTATGTGTCTATGTGCCAACTATCAGTTGGATCAGCTCCAATTCAGACTTCAGTACTGCTCTACAATAATGGACTGGACTCTTCAAGTATTTCCTTTTTGTTAGCACGATGTTAACTTTGTCAGTAGAGGGCACAGGAGGGATACTGTGGGAGGAAGGGGCTTTGTTTCCTGGTTTGGGAGTGCTGTCTTTTGCATGTTTTGCTCCAGCTGTCCAATTGGTAAGTGGTGCCTGTGTGTCTGGGGACATCTGGTGGTACACTGCCACAGCCGCATGCCAGATCCTGACCCTGAAGCCTCAGTCCAGACCAGGTGACGCCGTTGATGTGTGTGTGTGTGTGTGTGTGTGTGTGTGTGTGTGCATGTGGTTGGCAGAGATGGGTTATTTTCTGCTTTCCTGGTGATTGTGGACTAGATCTGATCTGGGAAACCCAGCAGACTTCCTCACCATCCATTGGCTGCAACCATGCCTTCTCCAATGAGGTCTGAATCCAAGCATGTTTGCATCCCTCTTCCAATCTGGTCCTTCCCTGGGTATTCTCACTCAGCTCTAGTGGATTCAGTAGAGTTCTCTTGACATCTTTATACTTACTTTTCAATTAGATCTTAATATATACATTTTTAAATGACAAGGTATCACTCTGTTGGCCTGAAGGCTGGAGTGCAGTGGCATGATTATAGCTCACTTCAGCCTTGAGATCTTCCTGCCTCAACCTCCCAAAGTGCTGGGATTACAACCTTGAGCCATCATGCCTGGCCCCTTAATAATTCTTTTGTTTGTTTTTGAGGCAGGCTTTTCAGCCTAGGCTCAAGAGTGCAGTGGGTGATCATGGCTTATTGCAGCCTCAACCCCCCAGACTCAAGCAATCCTCCTGTCCCTGCTCCCGAGTAGCTGGGACTACAGGCATGTGCCACTATACCCAGCTAATGAAAAAAAAATTTTGTAGAGATGGGGTCTCACAGTGTTACCTAGGCTGCTCTCAAACTCCTGGGCTTAAGTAATTCTCTTGCCTTGGCCTCCCAAAATTCTGGGATTATGCGTGTGAGCCACCCTGCCTAGCCTAATAATTAATTTGAACTTCCTCTTTCAAATAACTGTTTGAGGTTTCTGCCTCCTGACTGAACTCAGACAGATATACTATGATGCTGATATTGTGGTTATCAAGGAGAAAGGTCTAGTTTTCATAATACTCACTGAAAATATTCGGCAGTAAAGGATCATGCTGTCTGCAACTTATTTTAAATGGCTCAGTGATATGTATGTGCACATTTTGATTTGTCCTTATGCATGCATGCATGAGCATGTGTATGTATGTGTATGAATAAGGCAAATATAGTGACACATAAAACATTAGCAATTACAGAATCTAGTGGAAGGGATATGTGTGTTTACAGTACCCATTCTTTTAACTTTTTTTGTATAAATAAATAAAAATTTTCATGGCCAGATGCAGTGGCTCATGCCTATAATCTCAGCACTTTGGGAGACCAAGACAGGAAGACCACTTGAGGCCAGGAGTTTGAGACCAGCGTGAGCAATATAGTGACACCTCGTTTCTCCTCTGCCATACACATACGCAAAATTAGCTGAGTGTGGTGGTGTTTGCTTGTAGTCCCAGCTTCTTGGGAGGCTGAGGCAGGAGGATTGCTTGAGCTCAGGAGATCACAGCTGCAGTGAGCTATGATCACACCACTGCACTCCAGCCTGGGTGACAGAGTGAGATCCTGTCTCAAACATTTTTTTTTCATAATTAAAAATTGAGGAGGAAATTCTTGCCTTCCTTCAGTATCTTTGCTTATGGGAAGGTGGAGAGATTCAGAGGGTCTTACTGAAATAATATGCTCCTGGTAGGAGTGATTGAAAGACAACCCAACTTCTTAACCCTGGCTCTGTACCCAGAAGACCCTGGGCAGCTTTTATAGTGACACATACAAAGTTTTTGAATCAGAATCTCTAGGATCTGGTTATTTCACACATACACTCAGGACTTATACAACAGTTTTTGAATCAGAGTTTCTAGGGTCTGGTTATTTCAAGAATAGTTAAAATTCTAAAGGAGAACCTTATTGATCATAAGGTAGTGTGCCTAGCTAACTTTTTGGGGTATATTTCACAAATTACATTTGTTTGTTCCCCAATATTCTGGTATTTCTTAAGGGGAAAGGCAGAATTTGAGGAAAAGATTATAGTTAGCTCTTCCCCATTCAGGTGTCTTGTCCTTTTAGTTGAAGTCCACAGATCCAAATGGATCTTTAATTGATAATGTATGTGGCTGAGAAGCAAAGCAGAGCCTTCTCAACTAGGATGCTTTGCTAGTTTTCCCATTGTATGCTGTCACCAGCACCAATATCCAGTGGCCTAGCATTAGTCCAATCTTGTGTTGAAGCAAAGATGCAGAGGGAAGCTTAACCCAGTGTGGTCCCACTGATCAGGAAAGTACAGACTGGCACTTGCGATCAAATTCATGCTTCTCAACCCACCTTTCATTAGTCCAACCGTCTCCACTATCAAACTTACAAATACTTAGACATTTTCATTCTTCATTCACTCATTCACACCTTCATTCAGTATTATAGTGGATACCTTGAATCCCTTTCACCAGCTTTCATAGTTTTGCTGCTACTGGCTGGTATTTGTTTCTTTCTTTAGAGACTTTCTCTTGAGCTATTGGAGCTGAGAGGTGAGCTGAGAGTTTACACCTTCCAAGTGGCCGATGATTGACTGGTGAGAGGATGTAATGCTTGGCTCCCTTGCCTCTGGGTTGCAGGCTGCAGCTCCACATGAGATTGGGCTGTGGTTGGGCCTTCACTGCTTCCTCACTCCCTTCCCAGTTCCATGGTAAATCGTTTACACACTTACCCTTGCCTTGGGGTCTGCTGTAAATAACTCAAACTATGACAAATATTTACTTTCATTTATTACAAATATTTACTGAGTATCTGCTAAGTGCCAAGCCCCATGCTAGGTCCTGAGGATGCATCCTCTGTCCTTGAAGAGCTTCCATTCTAGGAAAAACAGGAGGGACAGGGAGACAAACACATGACAAGTGCATGGCTCTGAAGATAATGAATGCTATGGTGAAATGCAAAGCAGGGAGTAAGGACAGAGTGATGACAGAGACAGTGAGGCACTATTTGAAATAGGGTACTCAGGGAAGGCCTCTGAGGAAAGGTGTTTGAGCAGAGATCCTGAATGGAGTGAGAGAGTAAGGCATTTGGATATTTAGGGCAGGAACATGTTATGAAAGATCCCAAGGTAGGAATGTGTTTGAGGGTTTGAGCAGAAGAGTAGGGTAATTTGATTTTTATTTTAAAAGGATCAAGTTTATCTCTCTGTTTCCAGGGAGGAAAGAGGGAGGTAAATTAGAAAACTGCAGTGAGAAATAAGCGAGCTTAGGACCTGGGTGGTAGTGCCTGGGTGGGGAAATGGTCAAATTCTGCATATATGTCTTAAAGGCAGATCTGAAGGCTGGAGGAATGTGGTGAAAGAAACACATCAGTTTCAACTCTAGGGTATTTTCCCTGAACAACTGGAAGAATGGGCCATTTCCTGAAAAATGTAAAATGTGCAAATTGAGGGACAGTATTTCCTTTTTCCTTGTGATTTAAACCCATATATATATATATATATATATATGTTTTATATGTTAGACTGCAAAAGATAATGCACAAATCTAAAGGTAGACAAAGTAAAGAAAAATATTTGATTACATAAACATCTTAAACTTCCGTATGTGAGAAAAAACTTGCAAGATAAATGAAAACTTTAAAAAGTATTTTAAACCTACTTGACAAAGGATTTAAATTCTTATTATACCAACGAATCTTATAAATCAATAAAAAAGAAATATATTCTCTCTTTTCTGTTTAGAAACTGTCTTGCTCTGTCACCCAGGCTGGAGTGCTGCGGTGCTGTCATAGCTCACTGCAGCCTTGAACTCCTGGGCTCAAGACATGCTCCTGTTTCAGCCTCCCAAGTAGCTAGGACTACAGGTGCACATGGCTGTGCCTGGGTCATTTTTTTATTTGTAGAAGGGGAGTCTCACCACATCACCAGGCTGGTCTCAAGTGATCTTCTTGCCTTGGCCTCCCGAAGTACTAGGATTACAAATGTGAGCCACTGCACTTGGCCAGAAATGTATTTTCAAAAGGAGAAAGAGGAAAAGACATAGCAATTTATATATGTATATGGTAAAAGTCATAAAACCTGACTTATGATCAAATAAATACAAAATAAAAATGGGATATTTTTTATCTATAAAGAGTTAAAAAATGATTATATGTAGTATTAGTGAAATTCTAGAGAAATAAAATATATCATGAGAAATACACAATATTTTTACAGCAAGGAGACAATATGTGTTAATATTTATACTCCTTTTTACCAACTTATTTTACTTCTAGAAAACTAAGGAAAAAATACATGATATGACAAAAATGATAGTGCATCCAGATAATGGAATTTTAAGTAGTCATAAAAATAATTTCTGAAAGATCACAAGGAAATACTATGTAGATTACAATCTATATATTCACAGAAAAAGATGTAGAAAATAGTTAAAATGGTAACAGCAGTAAGATGAGATTGGCAAATTATGGATTACTTTCATTTGCTTTTTAACTTTTTAGCACTTTTATTTATAATGAACATTTATTTGCTTTAATCAGAAAAAGATTTTTAAATAAGGGTTAGAAAAAATTCTTCCCTCCTTATCTTTCTCTCTCCACATTCAGCTCAACTCCTCACCTATCCTAAGCCTCAAGATCTGACTTTACTGGTTCCTTTCACTCAAATGTGTGGGACTCCACTGCCAATGTAAACCAACTCTGATATTTTCAGCTATTTCATACACTCTTTTGACCTCTGGTGTGGATGATGTGTTTTTACGTTTGGCCCACTGTCTACTGTAGAAGCTAAAAAGACTGGATGGTATCTTCCCAGCCTCCCTTGTATCTAGGGTACAGGCCCATGTTGCATGTTCCCCGAGCCAGATGCATCCGCACCAGAGCTGGCATCGGAAGTTAGAGCTGCACGGAAGGAAAGCCACCAGGAACCCATTAGGTGGAGCTAGTGCTGGCAGCAGCAAGTGCAGTTTCCAGAGGCTGCAGCAGTGGGTTGAGGGGCCAGCCGGTGCTGTCCTTGGGGGTTAACCCTGATGGCGTCCAGGATGGTGCAGGAGTGGTGTCTGGTGTGTTTGGTGTTGGCAGTGAGAGCCAGGTAAAATATGTGGCACTGGGGCACTGGGGTCTTCCCAGGACCAATTGTGTGCATCGAGATTGAGAGCGTTGTTTCTGGAAGTGTGGCTTCACATCAGATTCTCCAACTTTATGGGAGATAATGTGAATTACCAATTATCTTTTAATATATTCCTTTTCTATGCAAATTACTCAGAGTTGATTAATGTGTATTGAAACTAAAAACTTTGATGGTTATACTTTGTTTTTACTTTTTGATACCACATCCTCAAAATCATATCATTTGAGGTCATTTCCTTTCCTCCCCCAATGATGGAGGAGACATTGTTTCTCCTCCACCCTAAGATCGGTGTCCCTTCACGGCAATTTCTTAACAACATTTCTTTGACCTTAAGCTCATTACTGCTGTCAGTTGACTTCCAGAATCACTTTTGTATCCAGCCCCTTGCTTCTATTCTCTAAAACCTCTACATTCACATTGGTAACCCACTTTACTTTTCTTACCTTCAGTAAGGTTTGTTAGGCAATGACTTTGAATTAAGAAGACAGTGAGATGGGAGCGACAGGTCTGAAGCTTGCTCTGAAACTTAATGAGTCTGTGTATAAGCATTATATACTAATATAACCATTAGTGTTAATGTTATAACTCAAACCAGAAGGGCCAAGGCTAGAGAAAAGATGGCTTGAAGGGGAAGTTAGAAACTGGACCAGCAATAAAAAGATGGATAGGTTGGCTTTTGGCAGCTGAGTTCATCCAGGTTTAAGAGAGATGTGTTCTATTTTCACACTAAGACATGCCTGGAAAAAAAAGAAAAAAAAAGACAGATGTGTTAATATGAGCAATAATATTACCATAAAGATGGGGAAGGCTCCTACTGACAAACAACAGATAAGTAGCATTTGTTATCTTGCTATCCTCTGAAATCTTTAGCAAAAGTCTCTTAGAAACCTTCAAATGAAGCTGTGTTGTTTGGGGGCGGAGGTCAGAGGAAAAATTTCCATAACATACGGTTTTGCCACAAAAGCGAAACTCAGGTAGAAAAGCTGATAGAAATAGAATGGACTCTGGTGGGGAAAATGGGGAACAAGCCTCCTGTTAAAAACAGGCTGTGGTGCACATCTGAGGGAGCACTCTGACATTGTAACTCTGTCTGCCCCGCCAGCCACAGGCATGCTCCCTCTTCAGACTTTTTCACTGTTTACTTCTGTTCCACTTCCAGGGAATCAGGCTCAGAACTTCCTTTATTCTCTTCCAATACAATTTCCTTGTCTTTCCTGGCTGCAGGATTCCCCCAACCCAATGCGTCTGCACCAGCCTTGGTACTGGAAGCTAGAGATGCACGGAAGCAGAGGCCACCGGAACCCACTGGTGGAGCTGGCACTGGCCTAAGCGAATGACGCTTCCAGAGGCAGCAGCAGTGGGTGCAGAAGCCATAAATTCAGATTATATTTTCTGAACGTTTTCTTTAGCTTCATAATGATTTTAAGTCATGACTCATGTCTTTATTCCCTCTTATAATCCTTTGGCATTCACTTGCTTCCCCTACCAAAACTTTGGAAGCTTGGTTGTTTCGGAGCTACTTTAAATCTGTAATTTTATATCTCCTGGTCACCAGTGATGAACCTCAGCCTTGAGTTATTCCTATTGTCTACTTTCAGTTAATATTGTCACATCAATAACAGTTATTAGAAAAGGCATGTTAGAAAACATCCTATGTCCATTTCATCTGTCTGGCTTCTCTCAGATTTTTCTATGAATATGTATACTATAAACCATGTGTAACATTTAATTTTTTTTGAAACAGTCTTGCTCTGTTGCCCAGGCTGGAGTGCAGTGGTGCAATCTTGGCTCATTGCAACCTCTGCCTCCCGGGTTCAAGCGATTCTCCTGCCTCAGCCTCCTGATTAGCTGGGACTACAGATGCCTGCCACCATGTCTGGCTAATTTTTGTAGTTTCAGTAGAGATGGAATTTCACCATGTTGGTCAGGCTGATCTCGAACTCCAGACCTCAAATGATCTGACCATCTTGGCTTCCCAAAGTGCTGAGATTACAGGCATAAGCCACCACACCCAGCCAGCATTTTAAAGTTTTTTAAAAAAATTGTTCTTTTTTTTCCTCTAAGAGTATCTCTGGACATCTTTCCATGTCATTACATGCATACTATATCATTCTTTCTTGAACGACTGCATAGTATTTCCTTGTATGTACTTTATTTTTCTAATTTAATATTTAGATTGCTTCTAATTTTTCGCTACTTTAAACAATGCTGCAATAAGTAACCTCTGCGTGTATCTTTTTGCACCTGTGTTTTTCTGCAGGATAATTTCCCAGTAATGGGTTTGCTAGTTTAAAGGATCTGTGCTTTTTACTATAATCCCAGTACTTTGGGAGGCTGAGGTAGGTGGATTGTTTGAGCGCAGGAGTTTGAGACCAGCCTGGGTAACAGAGCAGGACCTTGTCTCTACAAAAAATACAAATGTTAGCTGAGTGTGGTTGTGCATGCCTATAGCCCCAGCTACTTAGGAAGCTGAGATGAGGAGATCACTTGAGTCCAGGAATTGGAGGCAGCCTGGGCAACAGAATGAGACTCTGTCTCAAAAAAAACAAACAAACGAAAAGGATCTGTGCTTTTAGAATGCTGATAGATAATGCTAAATTTCTCTACAAAAATTATGACAACTTATACTGTTAATATTTGTATGAGAACATGGTTCTGCTCTAAATAAGTATTGGCCTCATTAGGGTCTTAAAACGCTTGGGGATGCCTAGTATTCATTTTTTTTAAAAAAATCAATTCTCTGTTTTGCTGTCTACAGAACACTGCCAGGCCTTACACACTCCTGAGAGTTACTAATTTAATCCTGTGCTTCTGAGCTCAGAAATGGATCTCACTTTTCCCTCTGCCATCTTCAGTGTGATGGCCTTTCATCCTCCTGCTTGTTGCTTCATTATCTCGTGATTGCTGCTGCAGCTTCACACATTACATCTGCATTAAGGATGAAAGAGGAAGGATGGTGCTAACTGCATCTGTCCTTTTTATTAGGTAACTAAAGCCCTCTTAGAAGTTCCCAAGTAAACTTCCCCTTACATCTTTTTGGTCATAACTGGCTCCTTGGCCATTTCTAGCTGCAAATGGACATTGGAATATTTAAGTAAGTATCTAACAAAGTGGAACAAGATGGTCACGAATATGTGTAACAATATTGATTTATTGTTTGAGCCGGCATGTTGCCACTCAGAATAAAATAAAGGTTCTGCTAGTATGGAAGAAGGGAAGAATGGATATTGAGTAGGAACTCACAGTATTTACCAACAATATGTATTTGCTTAATGTGTATTATTGAATGCATAGTATAAGAATAGGGTTGGCTGGGTGCAGTAGCTCACACCTGCAATCCCAGCACTTTGGAAGGCTGAGGGTGGGTGGATCACCTGAGGTCAGGAGTTTGAGACCAGCCTGACCAACATGGAGAAACCCTGTCTTTATTAAAATACAAAATTAGCTGAGTGTGGTGGTGCATGCCTGTAATCCGTAATCCCGGCTACTCCGTAGGCTGAGGTAGGAAAATTGCTTGAACCCAGAAGGTGGAGGTTGCAATGAGCTGAGATGGCACCATTGCACTCCAGCCTGGGCAACAGGGCGAGACTCTGTCTCAAAAAAAAAAAAAAGACAAAACGAAAAAGAATAGGGTTAGCAACCTTCCACCACACTCTCCAATTAATATAGCTCCAGATTAATGAATTAGTTATTCAAAGTCATAATTGGTTTCTAAGTTACAAGTGCTGGATATCTGAATCCAGAATTGCATTGTGTCCTGATGGGGGCCACAGAGTACATATACCATGGTTGAGTGAAATTTTGTTCTCATTTGGATTCAAATTGATTTTGTCATCTCTGAGGGGCAGATGTTATGCATCAAGCAAGTGACAGATTGCAACTTTAATTTAAACAGTAAGTAAGATTTAGTTGTAATATGCTTATATTTATTATAGAAAAAAATCCATTGGTGCTACCCAAGTACTTACTGGATTTGAAGAAAAGTTTTTTAAAAATTGACAAAGAAATCAGAGGACAGTGAGATACTCACAGGCCCCCTCAACAAATGGTGAAGACAGTACTGTGGACTGTGACTGAACAGCACCAATGGCAGTGATAGGACTAAGGTAGTGGAAGCCTCAGAGGATAAAGTTGAAAGAAGAAAATAATCATGATGAGCGGGAGGACAAGAACAAAGCGAGGTGCGTGGTGGTGCAGCTAGGAGCAGCCCTCTTGTCCCCTGGGTTGGTTTGTCTCTGCAATCTGGTTAAGTTGTATGTCAGATGAACAGGTATTTGTGTTTGCATCTGAGAGAGTTATGCCATGAAAGAGGAGAATTTAAGCAGCCATGTCCTTTGATTTTTTTCTTTTCCTTCTTTTTTGAGGTTAAAACTCATCTAGTAAAATGCGTGAAGTACTTTAATCCTAAATGCACATTTGGTGAATTTTTACATATGTGTACAGTTTTGGGAACTACTTCCTGGATTGAGACATAGATCATTCCTTCAAGTCCTGGAGTCATGAAGGAGGTCAGCAGGACTAAAGTCTGCTAACTAGTGGTTTTAAAAACAACATGTATATCACCTTTATCACCATCATGGAACTCACAAACTTGAAGGCCTATAGGGGTGGGCAGTTGAAATAAACGAGTGAAATGGATGAAGTAGAAACTGCCATGATTAACTGGAAGTGATGTTTAGCTTCTGACTTTTTGCTATTAATGAATGGCTTTATAACTCAAGTTACCTTTCCCATTTTAGGGTATTTTCTTAGGATAGATTTAGAGAATTAGACTTACTAGATTAAAAAAAAATAAAATTATTATTAAACCTTTTAATATACATTGCCAAATTTGTTTACCAAGAAGTCACTGTGGTAGCCATGGGAATGAGCCTCGAAGTCCTCCAAACACAAAAGTGTAATAGACTAAGGGCCTATCCAAGGCTACTCTTCCCATGGGCTGCTCCCTGCTAGTGTCCTAGCATGGAAGGGATACTAAAACAGACCTGTTCCTGGGACTCTGCTGGTGGCTGCCATTGGCTGGAAGGCTTCCCCATTGCCCTAGTGAGCCTTCCTGAGGCTCCCAGCAGTTGAAGATGCTTCCATTCAACCATCCTTTCTTCCCTTGAATTCAGACTGCATTGTGGTCTGATGGTTCTCTCAGCCTTCCTTGGCTCCCTCTCCATTTTCTCTCACATGGGCATTTCCTCTGATAAAATTCTTGTGTGAAGCATAATCCATTCTTAGCATCTGCTTCTCTAAAAACCTGGACAAATAATTATATTTGCTTCACCCTATTCCCCCAAGTAATCTATGACAGTGAGTGTTCTACCTCATCTCTGCTAGCACTTGATAGTTTTGAAGTCTTTGCTTCTTTGAAAAACAAAGAGAAATGTCTTCCTTTAATTTGCATTTTTAAATAGTGAAGTTTTACATTTTTGTCTCATACTTTTTACCAGTTTGGATATCCCTATCTGTAAACTGTCCTTGTGGAGTCCATGGAAACACAGACTCACCTGGAAAAAGGTGCTTTTTGGGAGGTGTGGTCTCCATCATCTTTTCTCCATTGTAGTTGCGGACACTCAGCAGCCAGCAGGTTTCAACTGGGAGGTGCAGCCAGCTGCTACACTCCAGAGGAGGGATGTGTGGCTGCAGTGTGAGATCTAGGCTGAGTGACACTAACGTGACCTAGTCAGTTCTTGTTTGTTTAGTATGAGGAGGCAACCATGTGTTCCAGCACGTGGTCCCATGCGATGTGGAGGAGACCAACATTTATAGAGCATCTACTATGTGGTAGGCACATCCCTCTCTCATTTAATCTTAAGTAGTTAGTCTAATTTTCAATATTTTACTGATGAGGAAAATTGCATTCAGAGAATTACCCCAGTGGCACTTAAAGATAAAAATCAGACTTAATTTCAAAGTTTGGTCTTTTGTTAAGTCAAACTTCTGAGATGCCTCTGATCTCAAGCATTCTGCATCACTCCTGTGGTTTTTCTGCATTCTGCATTGTGTTGCATAGCTCTTTGCTTACCTAGGTTATAAATTCATGTTCCTCTCAATAAATAGTCTGTAGTAAGTGATGCTGATGGTGACTTAGCCTGATTTCCTGGAATTTGAGTCAGCCTGAAGAATTGACCATAGCTTCCTCAAACACTTCTTAAAAGTGGGTATGTGCAGCATTCATTTACCAACCCCATCCAAGGACATTTCCTGGAGTGAGATTTAAAAACAACCACCTGCTTCCAGAAAACAATCAGTGAGCAAGAAAGCAAAAACAAACCTTTCAAAAATCCTTATACAAAAGATGACCATTTTAAAAAAGTAAAATATTACACTATTCAACTCTAAAACCAAAGGATTTTGTGTATAAGGGAATCAAGTTTTTCTTTGTAGAACCTCGATTATGTGCAGGGTCATGAAAAGACCTAGTAACTTGGCTTTGTGTCTTCCCAATTCGGATTTCTCAGTATCCTGTCTCCATTCCCTACTTTGGTATTGCATGATGACTTATTAAGGAGAAAATATGACTGTATTCTCAGTTTTCACATCTCTAATAAAGCCCAAGTTTTAAAGCAGTTTCGGAATTTAGGTTTAAAGACAAATTAAATACATAAAAAACTAAGCCAGACAGCAAAGTTTATTTACCTGAGAAACAACTACTAAATTTATCTCTTCAGTCAGGAACATAAGATAAATACTTCAACAAACTCACTATGCTTTTGCTTTCAATTTAACTTTAGGCCTTATTAAATAACATATTCAGCAAGAAATGTACACATATAGATTTAAAGCTATCCTGATCAGAATGAGCTATAATAACTCGGCTATGTAAAAAAATTTGTCTTTTTGCTACTGTAATGATGCTTATCTTTCTATCACTTTCAGTAGAGTTATTTAGGTTGCAGGGCATTGCTGTTTTACTCTATCTTGAGTACAAGTAATCAAAATTAAGCATGGTAGACACTATAGGCTACAAGCAGCCTTGACTTGTACAGCCTCTGTAGGTCCCTCCTGTACACAGGGGTTGTTCCTCACCAGCAGCTGCCTGAAGCTAAGTGACAGGTGGCCAGGGGATTGCTTTGCTCCACCATCATGTTTTTTTGAGATTTCTCTCACTTCTCCTTCCTTTTCCCCTCCCTAATGTGTTGTTGCTGGGATAGGTCCAATCTCCTCCATGCTATCTTCAACCTCTGTCTCTTCTTTGAAAGTTCCTAACCTCACTGGTTCTCACTGTTACAGTGTCTTTAATGAAATATTGAGAATAAGGATAACAGTAATTTGGTGTCCTTTTAGAACTGGATGGTGCCATATAAAAAGTTGTGTATCATTTATGACATTAATGTGACACTGTGATGGTTTAAGTTAGCAAAGCATGAAAGGAGGTTTAAAAAGCTATGAGTCCTAGGGGTTCCTACCTCTGCTAATGGACCAGGTCCTGTTGTTAGTATCTGACCAAGTTTCTTCTTTCCAAAACACATGGGTGGCATTTTCCTCTTTGGGGATTTTTCCAAAAGCAAAAGCAATCATCTCAATCACTTGTCATTCAAACAGGATGAGATCTAAGGATGGTTCTTGCAAGAGTTACACCAGCTGGGCCAAGCAAATGTAGCTGGCATGCTGCACAAGCGTGATGTGTGATTGTGATCATAAAACAACTTATTTTTTTTCCTCCTACTGCTTCTTTAAACTTTGTTCAGTGGGGGAATTATCTTTCCTAATCTTGGTTGAAGTTACCCAACCCATGATTTTTCTATTTACTCTTTTTCTTTTTTCTTTTCTTTCTTTCTTTCTTTCTTTTTTTTTTAAAGATGGGGTTTCACCATCATGGCCAGGCTGGTCTTGAACTCCTCACCTCAGGTGATCCACCCACTTCGGCCTCCCAAAGTGCTAGGATTACAGGCATGAGACACCATGCCTGGCCTCTTTTCTTTTTTTTTTTTTTTGAGATGGAGTTTTGCTCTTGTCATCCAGGCTGGAGTGCAATGGCATGATCTCAGCTCACTGCAACTTCCGCCTTCTGGGTTCGAACAATTCTCCTGCGTCAGCCTCCTGAGTAGCTGGGATTACAGGCACCTACCACCACACCCAACTAATTTTTGTATTTTTAGTAGAGATGGGGTTTCACCACATTGGCAGGCTAGTCTCAAACTCCTGACCTCAGGTGATCCTCCCACCTTGGCCTCTCAAAGTGTTAGGATTACAGGCATGAGCCACTGCACCCAGTCTATTTACTCTTAAGTAATTGATAATCTTGGAGCTTCTTTAAGTCATAACGAGAGATTTACTTTACAGTGGGAATGTCCAGGTTAGTGTTATCAAAACTCTAAGCCTGCCTGATGCTTTTTTCTCCCCACTCTTTTTTTCCTAGATAAGCTGTTTCTTCCTAGAAGTCTTCAGTGGGAAAAGGGTGTGGTTGTTCAGCTCTCTACCTTCTCCCTGGTCCCCACTTTGTACTCTAGGCAATGGAAGCTCAGGAAAGGAGGGAAGACGCGGGCATAGCAAAGTTCTTACTTGGCTGGGTGGCTCTTGGCTCTGGGCTCAGTGGGTATACGAAGTTGGCATGCCCAAGTAGGACTGATAATCACTGCTGATTCTTTTTTCTCCTTTGTAGGTTTCTTAGAGGTGTGCTACTGGGCATCTCTCTCCTCCAGTTCTCTTTACCTATGAAGAAGTATTTTTCTTTCAAATTATTTCTAGTGACCCTTTCCTTTGGTCTGGACATGAGGCAGTCTCCAGCCTTTTCCAGAGTCTCTTTACCCCTCCAGGTGGCTCTATTGGACAAGAAACAAGTCTATAGTCCACTTCAGCCGTACAAAGTTAGACACCAGGCCAAATCAGAGATCACATTTCAGAGCCTCTGAGAGGTTCCCTTGATATCTTTCTCACTTTGCCTGAAATGCAGGGTAGTACTTCTCATTCCTCCCCTAAAGGGGGAGCTTGGACTCACAACCAGTTAACTTCTCTCTTCAAAGAATTCTTTTTTTTTTCTTTCTGAAGACATTCTCACTCTGTTGCCTAGGCTGGAGTACAGTGGCATAATCTCGGCTCACTGCAACCTCTGTCTCTCAGGTTCAAGAGATTCTCCTGTCCCAGCCTCCCAGAGTGGCTGGGACTATAGGTATGCACCACCATACCTAGCTAATTTTTGATTCTCCTGTACCAGCCTCCCAGAGTAGCTGGGACTATAGGTATGCACCACCATACCTAGCTAATTTTTGTATTTTTAGTAGAGATGGGGTTTCACCATGTTGGCCAGGCTTCTCTTGAACTCCTGACTTCAAGTGATCTGCTCACCTTGGCTTTCCAAGATGCTGGGATTATAGGTGTAAGCCACTGCACCTGACCTCAAATAAGTCTTTTTGTGAAACTCTCTTATTCCCCTCTGTATCCGTGATTTCATTGATGACTGTTGTATTAGTCAGGGTTTTCCAGAGAAACAGAACACACACACACACACACACATACACACACACACACACACACACACACAGAAAGAGAGAGGGTTAGGGATAGGATGGTAGGCTAGAGGCTAATGGAAAAGTTGCAGTTCAAGTCCAAAGGTGGTCTTCTGGTGGCATTCCTTCTTGCTCAGGGGAGGTCAGTCTTTTTTATTATTTATTTTTTAAATTAAAGCCTTCAACTGATTGGATGAAGCCAACCCACATTATTAAAGATGTGAAAGGAAAATAAATCCTGGGATCCCAAAATCACTAAGCCAAAGGGAAAACCAAGCTGAGAAGTACTTAGGGCAAACCTGCCTTTCATTCAATCGCAAAAAAAGAAGCTACTAAGATAAAAAAGTACATACCTTCTTCACAACGAATTTCCTTGTGGACAAAGGACAGACAGAACTCAAAGTCATCCCCTGCTCACTGAGATAAATGCATATTTGAGTTAAGACTAATGATAAACTCAAAAGAATGCAACTGTTTGTCTCTTAGCTACCCATGACCTGGAAACCTCATTTGTGCTTCAGTTTCTCCTGCCTTTTAGGACAAAATCAATGTACATTTTACACATGTTGATTGATGTCTCGTGTCTCCCTAAATGTATAAAACCAAACTGGGCCCGACCACCTTGAGCACAGTCCCCAGCACCTCCTGAGGCTGTGTCACAGGCACATGTCCTTAACTTTGGCAAAATCAACTTCCTAAATTGACTGAGAACTGTCTCATATATTTGGGGTTCACAAGAGTAATCTGCTTTCCTCAAAGTCTACTGATTTAAATGTCAGTCTCAGCTGGGCATGGTGACACATGCCTGTAATTCTAGCTCTTTGGGTGGCTGAGATGGGAGGTTCATTTGAGCCCAGGAGTTCAAGATCAGCCTGAGCAACATAGTGAGATCCCATCTGTATAAAAAATACAAAAATTAGCTGGGCGTGGTGGCACATGCCTGTAGTCCCAGCTACTCTGTGGGGGCTGAGGTGGGAGGATCACTTGAGCCCAGGAAGTTGAGACTCCAGTGAGCAGTGATTGTGCCGCTGCACTCCAGCCTGTATGGCACAATAAGACTGCCTCCAAAAAAAAAAAAAAAAAAAAAAAAAAAAGTTAAAAAATTCTTTCACAGAAACGTTTAGAGTACTGTTTGACCAAATATCTGGGTACTGTAGCCTACCCAAATTGACACAAAATTAACTGTTGGACATCTAATGAGGTCCTCCATTCTGCATTTGGGGGTGAGGGAACTTGACCACATTTGATTTCTGACTGATAGCTGTCATGCTGGCACTTCAGTAGACACAGAGGCAAGGAAAGCCTCATTCTAACATTCTGTTTTCAAGGGTAACATTCGGGTCACTGTTGGCTATGCAGACTCAGAGGTTGTCACCAAGTTCCAGGTGCTTCTTGGCTCTACTGCTCAGTTATTGAGAGTTTGGGCTTTGGCATGTGACTTAGTCTACAGCAATGCCTAGAAGGGGAAATCAAAAGTGTCCCCCTGAATTACCATCTGAACCTGGTTAGTTGGGTCAGTTTCTTCAGGATTGAAGGTTGTCACTCAGATTGAATGACTGACACCATTTCTTCGTCAGTCAGTCCATGAATGTGATATGATTGCTTCTTGAGTCACCAACAAGCAAGGAGAAGGGTGAGAAATCAGCTTTATATGGATTTTTCTGGCCTCATGAGGAAGCTGAGTTTAGCTACTATCAGGGAAATACAGGTAGCAGCTCAAGTGAAGTTGGAAGAGAAGAAGTTAAGATTAAAGTTTTAGTCAAAGTACAGAAGGGGACAGAAACTACTGTATCTCTGCTCTTGCTCTCTCTCTCTCATTCTCTCTCTCTAAGATATTTTCCCAGAATCTCTGAGTCCAGAGAACTAGGAACCAAGTAAAGGGCAAATGGATTTTAAGTGACAAATGCCAAGTTTGCGTGTGTGAATGTGTTTATTAATCATCCAAAAGGACTTTGTGACCTAGTACAGTGTGTGAGGACATAAACACCCTGCCCACTTCCTTCTCATTACTGCCTGTTATGGGCTGAATTATGTCCGTCACCACATTTCTATGCTAAAGCCCTCACCCGAGTACCTCAGGATGTGACTTTTTTTGGGGATAGGGCTATTCAAGAGGTGGTTAAGTTAAAATGAAGCTTACAGGGTGGGTCCTAGCCAATCTGACTGAGGTCCTTATAGGAAGAGAACATTTGGACACTTAAGAGCCACCAGGGCTGTGCACGCACAGAATAAAGACCATATCAAGAAGCCACAAGAAGCTGGCCATCTGCCAGCCAGGAAGAGACGCCTCAGAGAAAACCAAAGCTGCAGACACCTTAATCTTGGGCTTCCAGCCTCCATCTCTATTGTTTAACTCATCCGTCTGTGGCATTTTGTTGTGGCAGCCCTAGCCAACTAGTATTATAGTAGTCAGAACCCTCAGAAATCAGAAAGGGGTAAATTATGAAAGTAGACTCTATTTTCCAGAAAGCTAGAAAAGAGAGAAGTTATGGTCAGGAACAAATGTAGGGTAATAAAGGGAAAGTGGGTAGGCCCTTTTCTGAGCTGATAGGAAAAAAGAAAAGGAGTTAACTCCATCATGGGTTAAGCTAGAAGAAGGCAAACACATGCATATATGCTCAATCTTTGATAAGGGTGCCAAGAATCCACAATGGGAAAGGATAATCTTTTTATGAATGGATACATGAATTATTAATAAATGTATATTAGACTATTCTTGTATTGCTATAAAGAAATACCTTATATGGGGTAATTTATAAGAAAAGAGGTTTAATTGGCTCACAGTTCTGCAGACTATACAGGAGGCATAGTGCCAGCCTCTGCTGGAGCACCCTCAGGAAGCTTACAGTCATGGTGGAAGACAAAGAGAGAACAGGCATATCACGTGGCAAAAGCAGGAGCAAGACAGAGAGAGTGGGTGGGCAGGAGGTGCCACACAGTTTTAAATGTTCAGATCTCTATGAACTTGGAGCAAGAACTCACTTATTATCAAGGGGATAGCCCAAGCCATTTATGAGGGATCCACCAACCCCATAATCCAATTACCTTCCACCAGGGCCAACCTCCAACACTGAGGATTGTATTTAAACATGAGATTTAGAGGGGACATATATTCAAACTATATCATTCTGACCTTGGTCCCCCAAATCTCATGTTCTCCTCACATTTCAAAATGCAATTATTTCTTCTCAATAGACCCCCAAAGTCTCAACTGGTTTTAGCATCACTTAGAAGTTTAAAGTCCAAAGTCCCAAGTCTCATCTGGAAATGATTTTTTTTTCACCTAT
This sequence comes from Saimiri boliviensis, assembly GCF_048565385.1. Lineage (NCBI taxonomy): Eukaryota > Metazoa > Chordata > Mammalia > Primates > Cebidae > Saimiri > Saimiri boliviensis. The sequence goes on from NC_133449.1 coordinate 245,309,542, forward strand.
AAGCCTGTAAAATCAAACTAAGTTACTTCCAAGATTCAATGGGGGTGGGGGGTAATAGGCTTGGGTAAATATTTACATTTCAAAAAGAAAAATTGGACAGTCCTTAAATCCTAAAGCTTCAAAATTGTCTCCTTTGACTCCATGGTGTGCATCCAGGGCACACTGGTGTGAGGAATGGGCTCACACCAGTGAGCTGCTCAGAGGTTTTGGGCAGATCTGCCTCTGTGGCTTTGCAGGATTCAGCCTCCATGTCTGCTCCTACAGGTTGCTGAGCAGTGGCGGCTTTTCCAGGCACAGGGTAAAAGCTTCCTGTGGCTCTACCATTCTGGGGTCTAGAGGATGGTAGTTCCCTTCTCATAGTTCCATTAGGTAGTACCCCAGTGAGGACTCCTGTGTGGGGGTTCCAACCCCACATTTTCCTTCTGCACTGCCCTAGCTGAGGTTCTCTTTGGAGGCTCTGTCCCTGTAGCAGGCTTCTGCCTGGACACCCAGGTTTTGTCATACAGCCTCTGAAACTAGCAGGAGGCTGGCAAGCATTATTCACTCTTGTGCTCTGTGTTCCTATAGGCTTACCTGCACATGGAAGCCACCAAGGCTTATGACTTGCATTCTCTGAAGGTACAGCCTGAGCTGTACCTGGGCTCCTTTGAGACACAGATAGAGCTGGAACAGCTTGGATTCAGGAAATAATGTCCTAAGGCTATGCAGGGTAGTTGGGCCCTGGGCCTGACCCATGAAACCATTATTTCCCCTAGGCCTCTGGGCCTGTGATGGAAGCGACTGCCACAAACAACTCTGAAATGTCTTTGAGGATTTTTCTCCATTGCCTGGGCTATAAGTAGTTGGCCCCTTTTTAGTTATGCAAATATCTCTAGCAAGTGGTTGTTCCACAGCCTGCTTGAATTCCTATCCCCCAAAACCTTTTTCTTTCTCTGCCATGTGGCCAAGCTGCAGACTTTCCAAACTTTTACCCTCTGCTTCTCTTTTAAATATAAATTACAACTTTCAGTCATTTCTTTGCTCCTGTATCTTAGCAGAGATTATTAGAAGAATCCAGGCCACATCTTGAAGCTTTGCTATTTAGAAATTGCTTCCACCAGGTACCCTAAATTACCACTCTTTAGTTCAAACTTTCACAGATCCCTAGGGCATAAACACAATATAGCCAAGTTTTCTGCTAAGGAATAACAGAGGTGATCTTTGCTTCAGTTCCCTATAAGTTCCTCATTTCCGTCTGGGACTTCATTAGACTTCACTGTCTGTATCACTATCAACATTTTGGCCACAACCATTTAACCGGTCTCTAAGAAGGTACAAAACTTCTCTCATCTTCCTGTCTTCTTCTGAGCCCTCCAAACTCTTCCAACTTCTGTTACCCAGTTCCAAAGTTGCTTTCACATTTTTAGGAATCTTTGTAGCCATACTTCACTCCTGGTACTTATTTTCTGTATTAGGCCATTCTTGCTATAAAGAAATACCTGAGACTGGGTATTTATAATAAAAGAGGTTTAATTGGTTCACAGTTCTACAGGCTGTACAGAAAGCATAGTGCTGGCATCTGCTTCTGGGAAGGCTTCAGGAAGCTTACAATCAGGGCAGAAGGCCAAGGGGGAACAAGCACATCACATGGCAAAAGCAGGTGCAAGAGAGAGAAAGAATGGGTGGGGGAGGTGCCACATACTTTTAAATGACCGTATCTCATGTGAACTCAGAGTGAGAGCTCACTTATCACCAAAGGGATGACCCAAGCCATTAATGAAGGATTCACTTCCCATGATTTAATCACCTCCCACAAGGTCTCATCTCAAACATTGGTGATTACATTTCAATGCGAGATTTAGAGGAGACACATATCCAAACTTTATCATAAATGGTTTTGGAAAAACTGTATATCCACATGCAAAAGAATGAAATTGGACACTTATCTTACACCATATACAAAAATCAACTCAAAATAGATTAAATACTTAAATGTAAGACCTGAAACCATAAAGATTATAGAAGAAAATATATGGAACAAGGATCCTAGATCTTGGTTTTGGCAATTTTTTATTTATTTATTTATTTTTTATTTTTTGTATAAGACACGAAAACACATGCAACAAAAGCAAAATTAAACAAGTGGGACCACATAAAACTAAAAAGCATCTGTACAGCCAAAAAAAGAAAAAGAAAAAGAAAAGAAAGAAAGAAAAAGCAACCTATGAAATGGGAAAAATATTTGCAAACTATATATATTAATCAGGGTTCTCCAGAGGGGCAATCCAATAGGATATATATATAGAGATAGATACAGGAGAGGGGAATTATTAGAGGAATTGGCCCCTGTGATTATGGAGGCTAAGTTCCATGATAAGCTGTCTGCAAGTTGGGGAACCAGGCAGGCTGGTTGTTTGACTCAGTCCGAGTCTGAAGGGCTCAGAGCCATGGAAGCTGATGGTGTAACTCTCAGATTAAGGCTGAAGGTCTGAGTGGGAGACCACTTGTGCAAGTAATGAAGTTCAAAGGCTGAAGAACCTGGAGTTCTGATGTCCAAGGACAGGAGAAGGTGGGTGTTTCAGCTCCAGGAGAGAGAGGGAAAATTAACCTTTCCTCTGTTTTTTTGTTGTATCCAGGTCTCCAGATAATTGGGTGGTGTCTGTCCACACTGAGGGTGGAGCTTACACACTCAGTCCACTGAATCATCTGTCAATCTCTTCTGGAAACACCCTCACAGACACACACAGAAATAATGCTTTATTAGCAATCTAGGTATCATTTAATTTAGTCAAATTGGCAACTAAAATTAATCATCACATCATATTTTTGAGAAAGGATAGTATCTAAAACACCAGGAAACCATACAACTCAAGAGCAAAAAACCGCCAACCCAACTAGGAAATAGTCAAAAGACTTCAATATACATTTTTTTGAAAAAAGACATACAAATGACCAACAGTTACATGGAAAGGTGCTCAACATCAGGGAAATGCAAATTCAAACCACAATAAAATATCACCTCACACCTGTTAGGTTAGCTATTACCAAAAGGCCAAGAGATAACAAGTGTTGGTGAGGATGTGGGGAAAAGGGAACCTTTGCACGCTGTTGGTAGGAATATAAGTTGGTACAGCCATTGTGGAAAACAGTATAGAGGTTATTCAAAAAATTAAAAGTGGAATTACTATATATCCAGCAATCCCACTTCTGCGTATATGTTCAAAGGAAATGAAATTAGCATCTTGAAGAGATACCTGCCCTTCCACATTTATTGCAGCATTGTTATAGTACCCAAGATATGGAAATAACATGTGTCTGTATTAGTCCATTTCACACTGCTATGAAGAACTACCTGAGACTGGGTAATTGATGAAGAAAAGAGTTTTAATTGACTCATAGTTCCAGTCTTAACAGGAAGCATAACTGGGAGGCCTCAGGAAACTTACAATCATGGTGGAAGGCAAAGGGGAAGCAAGAACTTTTTATTATGGCAGAGCAAGAGAGAGGGAGTGAGAGAATGGAGAAGTGCCACACACTTTTAAACTATCAGATCTTGTGAGAACTTACCATCGTAAATACAGCAAGGGGGAAATCCACCCCCATGATGCAATCACCTCCCACCAGGCTTCTTCTCCAACATGTAGGGATTATAATTCACCATGAGATTTGGGTTGGTGACACTGAGCCAAAGCATATCAGTGTCCATTGAAAGATGGGTGGATAAAGAAATTGTGATCTCTTTCTGTCTACTGCCTTCTAAGAGTGGCATATTATTCAGCATTAAAAAGAAAGAAAATCCTGCCCTTTGGGATAATGTGGATGAACTTGAAAGACATCATGCTAAGTGAAATAAGTCAGACAAAAATAGACACAGATACAGGGGTTATCAGAATGGTGTGAGAAACAGTGAGATGTTGGTCAAAGGGTGAAAAATTTCAAGTATAAGATGAATAATTTCTAGAGATCTCATGTACAGCATGTTAACTATAGTTAATCTATTATATACTTGATATTTGCTAAGAGAGTAGATCTTAAGTGTTCTTATCACATACACATAAATTGTTAACTGTCAAATGATAGCTTAATTGTAGAAATTGTTACATAAGTATACAGCTATATCTATGTTAAAACCCTACATTGTACATCTTAAACATATACAATTTTTTGTCAGCATACTTCAGTAAAGCTGGAAAGAAACCCAAAAAAGCAAAAACCCCCCAAAAATCCCAAATAAAAAAATCCATCAAGGGCCAGGTACAGTGGCTCATGACTGTAATCTCAGTACTTTGGGAGGCTGAAGTGGACAAATTACTTGAGCCCAGGAGTTCAAGACCAGCCTGAGCAACATAGCAAAATCCCATCTCTAACAAAAAACTAAAAATAAAAAATAAAAATTAGCCAGGCATGGTAGAGTGTGCCTGTGGTCCTAGTTACTCAGAAGGCTGAGGTTGGAGGATCATCTGAGCCCAGGGAGATCAAGGCTACAATTAGCAGTGACTGCACCCCTGCCCTCCAGCCTGGGCAACAGAGTAAGACTTTGCCTCAAAAAAGAAAAAAACTTTTTTTCAACCTTCCCTCATTTATCTTCATTGGGCCCAGCCTTGCTCCTCCACAGAGACTAGAAAATGTTAACCTCATTTTTCCACAGTGACCACCAGCAGTAGCTCATACCTGGCATAAACACTCTCTTTCCTTCCCTGCTATATAGTTAGCGTGTGAAGAAGATCTTACTGTAAGGAGATAACATGTGTTTCCTGCATTTCAGATGGGAACCTGGAATACATTTTTCTGTTGAAATTTTGTTATAAGTGGTACCTCATTTCTAATTTAGTTATTGTTAGCATAGAATCTTATTTCAGGTACATTATGATTAAGTGGAGTTGTGTAGGCTGGTCTGAGGTTCTAACTACCTTGATATTATTTTGGAAAAAAGTATTTGAAATTCCAAACATAGCCACATATGTACACTCTAAGCTGGAGTGGGCTGTATTTACTTGTGGTCTATAAATGTGGTAGAGTAACTCAACATCATAAGGAATATAGACAAAAGTGAACTGCAATCATTGAGACAATTCTAAACAGCAACTTGATGTGCTAGTGAAATTTATACCACTTGTTTACACTGGAAGCTCTTTGTTCAAGCAAAATCTGACATAGATCCAGTGATGTAAAGAAGGTAAAAAGCAACACCATTCTGGTTGAAGCAGAGATGGAGGGTGGAGCCCTAGGTACACAGTCCACTCCACCTGCAGAGCAGACACCAGGGAGAGCTCCATGGAAGCTCTTGGAAGCTCTGGGTCTATGGGACACAGTTTAAAACCACTGTGATAACATCATTCTCTGTCTTGGGCTGCTAAGAAACCCAGCAGTCATGCTCAGATTTCTCCAGATACAGAAATACCTGGATGTTATGGGAGCACAATGGATACTATCCAGAAATAGTAATGTTTTCAACATATCATAATTAGTCTGTGAATTTTCCATAAATCACTTGCTGTAGTTGTGATCCTTGGTCTCTCTGCTTTTAGATCTATTTATTGCTCCTCCCTGCTCTGTGCTCAGGAGGTGGATCCCTGCAGGCTGTGGTTTCCTAGGTTCCTGTTGAGTTCAGCCAGTGGGAGGCCAAGGCAGGAGATAGCAGGCAGAGTGGGAGGGAGATGGCAGGGTATTTCTCCTCCCTCTCCCTGGACCCCTAGTCCTCCCGTGGCCCTCATATACAATCCCCCCTCTCACCCACACCCTCTCCACCCAGGATGGATTGACATTTCTGACAGGGACCATGTCTTCTCTGTGACTCCAGCTCCTGTAGAACAGTCTGCCATGGGTCTAGCCTTCACTGACAACAGGTACCAAAAAGCTGAGAAACATTGAGAAGGAAAAAAAAAATTAAAACTGGGAAAACTCGGTCCATTCACTTATGACTTTTATCCCCCTGTGAATTGGGAGAGAGAGAAACACCATTTTTCTGTTTTCTTCTTCTTCCTATTTTTTTTTTTGAGACAGGGTCTCACTCTGTCACCCGGGCTGGAGTGCAATGGGGTGATCTTGGCTCACTGCAACCTCCGCCTCCCGGATTCAAGCAATTCTCCTGCCTTAAACTCCTGAGTAGCTGGGATTACAGGCACCCACCATCACGCCTGGCTAATTTTTATATTTTTAATAGAGACAGGGTTTCACCATGTTGGCCAGTCAGGTCTCGAACTCCTGACCTCAAGTAATCCACCCACCTCAGCCTCCCAAATCCTGCTGGGATTGTAGGCGTGAGCCAATGTGCATGGCCCCATTTTTCTATTTTCAGTGTCACTGCTTGAAATACCTATTTTGAAAATCAGGGCATCACTGAAACAAATGTAATATTTTGAAATTAAGAAACTTTAAATGAAACAAGGCTATGTTGATTATACTTTTCTTTTTTTTTTTTTTTTTTTTTTTTTTTTTGAGGCGGAGTTTCACTCTTGTTACCCAGGCTGGAGTGCAATGGCGCGATCTCGGCTCACCGCAACCTCCGCCTCCTGGGTTCAGGCAATTCTCCTGCCTCAGCCTCCTGAGTGGCTGGGATTACAGGCACACGCCACCATGCCCAGCTAATTTTTTGTATCTTTGGTAGAGACGGGGTTTCACCATGTTGACCAGGATGGTCTCGATCTCTCGACCTCGTGATCCACCCGCCTCAGCCTCCCAAAGTGCTGGGATTACAGGCTTGAGCCACCGCGCCCGGCTTGATTATACTTTTCACTGAAACTGGGGCTATTTTGAATTCCTGTCTTTAGCAGCAATGCCCTGGAGAAGAGCCCCCAAAATGAGTGACCCTTCAGCACTGCTGGGGCTATCCCCACAGCATCCAGCATTTCCCTACCCAGGTAATACAGTTTCATACAGGCTCCCTGAAGTAATATTTTACCTTTCCTTTCCCCTGGTTTATATATGGGATCTATATTTTTGGTCTAATTCAAACATTTTTTAGTTAATTTGACAAATAGCAATTGTATATATTCATGGAGTAAACAGTGATGCTTTGACACATACCATGTATAGTGAACAGATTAGGATAATTAGCATATATATCACTGCAAATTTTTATTATTTCTTTGTGATGGGAACATTCAATATCTTCTTTCTAGTTATTGAATCTATATATTTCTGTTAACTCTAGTCATCCTACAGTGCTGTAGAATACTAGAACTTGTTCCTCAAATCTAGCTGTAATTTTGTACCCTTTAGCAAATCTCTTTGATCTCTTCATTCTGGAAAGGATAGAGACTAAAATGCTTGATGTCTTAAGACACTGAATGTTTTTAGGGGGAAGGTAGGAAGGAGCTGGACATCCTGGGCAAACATGAGGAGCAAGTGAAAGGGAAAGATCACAGCCACTAGACGAGGATAGATTGTTTTTCTCTTTCTTTTTTCTTTTCTTTTCTTTCTTTTTAATTTTTTAATTTTTATTTTTTTAAGACAGAGTCTAGCTTTGCCACCCAGTTTGGAATGCAGTGTCATAAACACAGCTCACTGCAGCCTCAAGCTTCTGGATTCAAGTGATCCTTTCTCCCACCTTAGCTTCCTGAGTAGCTGTGATCACAGGCATGCATCATCATGCCTAGCTAATTTTTGTATTATTATTATTATTTTTTAGAGACAGAGTCTTGCCATGTTGCCTAGGCTGGTCTCAAACTCCTGGTCTCAAGCAATCCTCCTGCCTTGGCTTCCCAAGGTGCTGGAATTCCAAATGTAAGCCACTGTACAGGGCCAGTTTTTCTCTTTCATATAGAGTCTTTATTCTGAATGTTTTTGGTGAAGCTGATTGGAAAGGCCACATGACACTTGCTCTGATTTACAGATGAACATTAGGGTATCAATAAAATCTTCTAAGATTTAGTAAAACAGACTTCTCTTCATTTCCTTTTACATTAACTCAGGACCTCAAAGGCTCACAGCTACTAAACAGGCAATCCTGGCTTTGGTAATCAGATACTATGTAAGTTTTCAGAAAACCTACTTTTGGGACTAGACTTATCTATATTTTAACTGGTGAGAATTAGAGGAAACATTATCTTACTTTTGTGAGAAACATTATCTGAACTGCTGGTGTTGATTGTGCCTGGTCTAAATTAGTGGTACCCAAATTTAGATACTAAAAACTTTTAGCCTATAGCCCAGCCCCTGAACCAATAAGAGCCATGCTGGGGGCTAAAAAAGGCACCTATTTTCTCACTATTAACAGAACAGAATCTGGAATGACCCTGTGGGCCTTGGAGTAAGGCACCCTACCTAACTGCAGCCTCTTTGCTTCTCCCTGCACCTCCTGACCCTATGGCCAGCTAGGATTCTGCTCTGGTTCCTGGTTGTTACTCCAATACTCTGTTGACATCAGAGACCTGCCCTGAGATCAGCTTTTTGTCCAGGGGTGGTCTTGCTGCCAACCCTTGCCTTCCCTCTCTCCCCAGGTAGCTGAGGTCCTGTTTCACCCAGATGAACAACTCTCCTTTTCATTCCCATAGCAAGATGCTCCTATACATCTAGAAACCAGTGTACACTATTGTCCCAAGACTGCTAGTGCCAAATTCTAGGCCACAAATAAGATCCTATGGGTATTGGTTCTCCCTTATTGTTGTAATGTGGACTGCTGGTCACCCTTCTGGAGACACATCCTATAACCAGATTAGTTTTCTCGTAGCCCCAGTCTTAGTTGATTGCTTCTACTTTCCTGAATGAGATTAGGTTCTCAGCATAGATTCCCAGGCTAATGCCAGTCCATTCCTGACAGCCAAATCACGATATCCTGCTAGTCAGAAGGAGATGTAAAATTCAGCTTGATTTGCATGGTATAAATTTATGTATCTATGTATAGTCTAGATGTATGTATTTATTTCCTAGGTGGAAATACCTTTTTCTGATAAGACAAGATTATTGTAAATATACAGAGAAATGAAAGTTCCCCCACCACAGGTCATCTCTCTGATTAATAATGTTAACAGTTTATATTGATAGAATTCTCCCAGAGCTTTTTAATGGAAGTATCCGTGTAAACACAAACACACACACACACACACACACACACACACACACACACACACACACACAAGCAGAAATTGAATTATACTTTTCTGTAACCTGTTTTTCATTTCAGCTTTATGATTTATTGTTGGACATCATCCTGTCCTCATTTTAAACCTGGACTCTCTTTGGCTCAACTTCAGAGTGGTCTATGATTTAAGTACAAAAAAAAAAAAAAATTCTTCCTTTCATGGTGTTTTTTTTGGGGGGGCAGATATGTTTGCTAAATTATTTATAGTGATAGGTTTTACAGAAATAGATGTTTTTTTCTGAGACCACCAACACCCTCAGTGCTTAATGATTCTGCTGATTAAGTGGGAAACACACGAAGGCATGTCAACCTGTCAACGCAAAGAAAATGCTATCTCTCCCTAACGTAAATGGATTACATAAAGGCCTGATCCCCCACCGCATCAAGTTATGGTGTTTCATGCTTTAAAGACCAGGTAGGTATTACTTCGCACAGTTCTTGAAGAATGTTAAACTTTTAAGACTAAGAACCAAATTTTAAAACTGTCATAAATCTGAGCCTGGCTTTCAGAAGGCAAGAATGCTATTTTTAGTGTGTCTGGATTGCAGTCTTTCCCTTTGGTAGTTGATGATGGCTACACAGTAAGAATGAAAAATGAAACTTCTGGAGATTGGATAGCTAAGGAGATTGAAAATAACATCCAGACAGTGGAGCTTTTGGGTCACTAATTTGAATTCAGCTCAGATCAGTGATGACTACAAATTGTTCTGTCTGATGGCAGTGAGGCTTGTAGAAAATGCATTCTTCATCCTTAGCTATGTTAATTATGTCTATATGCTTGTCGGAGCCAGGTTTGATGATTTAGATTGTAATCCCCTGGAGGGCAGGGACCATATCTGCATAATGCACTGTTTACACCCTCACTTAGATGAGTGTTGATTAGATGATTTTGATTAGGGAGATGAAGAAGTGCTCTTTCTGAGGTGTGAGACTGTGACTATCAGACATTCCTGTGAAATATGACAGTAACATCCCTTTCAGTTTGTTTTGAGTGGCCTTGGAAATAGTTTGGTTCCACACAATGACAAATAGCCTTTTTCAGTCCTGTCAGCACACACCACAGCTCCTCCCTGACATGTAAAGACAGGCTTCTCGTTTCTTTCCTTTTTTTCTGATTTGCCTACATCTTTTGGGGTTTAGTTCAATACCCGCCTTTTCTATTGTTTTCCTTGATTGCTTCAGTCCACCTTAACTGTAATATGTTATAAATTCCATTTATTTTGCCTGTGTTCAATGTTATCCTGATATCTGTCTTTTTGTGAATGTGTCCTGTCTCTCTTTGTAGAGACAATCTTTTTGAGGTTCAAGACCATGTCTTAAATCCTCTTGTCACCACCCCATCTACTAATACAATGCTTGTAACATTTGGTGCTAATATTTGTGGATTTTATTAATAGCATTGTTGAGCAATTGAATAAAAGTCTTACTTAAAAGTTTGCTGTCTTACTTAAAACTTTATGCTAATTGCTATTATGTGAGTTATGCTTTTCTGACTCTTTTGATACCATATTACGAGTGTCATGGAGGGTGGTGCCCATAGGATGCAGGGTGTACATTATGCAACTCTAGAGGCTGATGCACATAGGTAGATGATGGCTATGGCGAGTGACTCTGATGGTGCTGGCAAACGGAGGTGAAAGAATAATAGCACTGATGTTCAAAAGTAAAAGATTTATTAGTAACTACAATGGGCCAGGCAGGGAAGAATAAGTCACTAAAGCGTGAATTCTACCACACTGGTTTTTGAACCAAAACCAAATATGTTGGGGACAGCATTTTTCAGCAAGTGAGTGTTTTCATTTCTTTCACCCGCTTTGCCTATCCCAAAGGGACTTTTTTCCCCCTTGAAAGGTCAGTTTATTCTTATCCTCAGTCCACTAAACAGTTTGACTTTTGTCTTCCCAGCTTTTGGGCTTTTGTGACACAGAATCAGGAGACTGGATTAGATAGCAGAGAGACAAGGAAGGGAAATGGTCCAGAGTCCTGACTGCTGGGCTCGGTGGGAAGGCTGAAAGAGGGAGAGGCTTTGAAGCAGGTAGGATGGGAGAAAATTTAGAGAGGAGCAAGCAGAGGGTTCTTGAAGTGCTGCAGAGAGTAAGAGTTGCATTTCCTCTAATGCTTGTATGTCAAGATAGGGTAGGTTCTGCCGCTTTCAAGTAGCAAACTACTCCTAAATCTCTGAGACTTAGAACAACAAAATTTCATTTCTTGCTCAGAGTCTGCAGTGACTCTCCAGTGCAGGTGACCTCCATGCAGTGACTTGGTGGCCCCAGCTGCTTTGATTTCATGACTCTACTGTCATAAGAATGGCAGGGGAGAATAGGGCATGGAGACCTCACAACCATTCTTCCAAGCTTCTGCCAGGAGGAGAGTTTTGCTTGCAGCCCATTGCCTGCATCTGGCCTCATGGTGGGGGCCTGGGAGGCATAGGCTTCCCCAAGCCTGAAAGGTGAGAGCTGTGGATAGGTGAGCTCTGCTAATACTGGCCACCGGCTCTTCAAAGGTATGCAGAGGCTGGAATGGCTTTTACTTTCAGTGGCGGGGCAGTGTCTCTTTTAGGTGATACCTCTCTGAGACCGGGTAACAGAGGGCTCTGACATTTATTTGGCTTATACAGAGAAAGAGGAAAAGGCAACTGTATGTAGTGAACCTTCCGTAGGAGTTTCCAGAAAACACAATAGAGTAGTTGTTATGTTGTTAAGTATTATAAGGGCTTTTCCAGTTTTTTGCCTCCGTGTGCTCTCTCTCTCTTTTTCCCCTTCAGTGAGAAAATACTCACAAATGCTATTATTCCCATGACTCATTCAGAGGAAGTTTTAAATTTGGTTTTATTTCCTTTGCTTCCTTGATAGTCACTTTATTAGGCATCTTAAGATGGAGAAAAGGTTACAAATTCCCGTTAGTATCATTAAAAAGAAGCCTGTCTAGGATGACATAAATGTGACGGTCATTCATGATTCCTTTGAGCTTTATGATTCTTCCAAGAAAGTAAAAAGTCTATGTTGCAAATCCATAGGAGAAACGAAGCTGGCAGAATATGCCTAATGTGATTTCTTAGCAAGTGTGTTTCAGTAGAGGACAAAAGAATAGAGAAGTACATACATTTTTTTGAAGAATAAGTTAGGAGACAATTTTAGATCTTTCTGCAGTTTTCTCAACAGAAACAACTGCATTATAGGAGCGATCATGTGATTATTTGTGTCTTGACAGCATTTCAACAATTTCAATAAGTGACACATACCATTAACAACAACAACAACAAGAAACCACAACCCCTGGCTGGTGCAAATAAGAGTGAGAGAAGGCACGATTGAATACTTCAGCATGCAATTACATTTTCTGCATAATTAGTCATAAATTGAGCATCCAAACATAGATGCATGCCTAATTAATTATGACTTATTTAAAAGCACTCAGGTTGTGACACTTTGTTCTTCATTTCCTGCAAATCAAATTACTAAAGTTTTCATTTCATTTCAAAATAGTTTTCTCTGCATTATTTAAAAAATTTCTACTGAGATATGAGGTTGATTGTAACATGCATAACTGATGCAGTGAGGTAGACACCAGTTATAAAAGGGTAGGTGAGGGTGGTGTATGAAAAGATAAGATTGCAGAACTCCTTCTCAATCTGGAGGGAGAAGGCGAGGCTACGGCTGGCTGAGCTAAGGATTGGATGATCTTTTCATGGTATTTCAGCCAGGAAAAGATACCACATCAAGAGAAATAACACAAGTAAGGAAAGTATGATGATTAAGTGATTAAGGATCTGGAGATGAGGCTAATATTGCCATCTTCTAAGACATATTCAGTTGTCTGGGCGCTGTGGCTCATGCCTGTAATTCCATCATTTTGAGAAGCCGAGGCGGGTGGATCATTTGAACTCAGGAGTTCAAGACCAGCTTGGCCAACATGGTGAAAACTTGTCTTTCCTAAAAATACAAAAATTAGCTGGGTGGTAGTGATATGTGCCTGTAATCCAGGCTACTCTGGAAGCTGAGACAGGAGAATCATTTGAACCCAGGAGGTGGAGGTTGTGGTGAGCTGAGATTGGACCACTGCACTTCAGTCTGCGTGATGGACTGAGAACTTGCCTCAAAACCAAACCAAACCAAACCAAACCATGTTCAGTTAAAATATTCTCTTGGCCAAGAGTGGTGGTTCACGCCTGTAATCCCAGCACTTTGGGAGGCCCAGGTGGGAGGATCACGAGGTCAGTAGTTCGAGACCAGCCTGGCCAACATAGTGAAATCTCATTTCTACTAAAGTACAAAAATTAGCTGGGCATGGTGGTGCACACCTGTAATCCCAGCTTCTTAGGAGGCTGAGGCAGGAGAATCGTTTGAACCTGGGAGTGGAGGTTGCAGTGAGCTGAGATTACACCATTGCAGTCCAGCAGTCCAGCCTGGGCAATAGAGTGAGTCTCCAACTCAAAAAAAAAAAAAAAATCTTGGCTAATGAATATTTTATTTTTAGCAGATTTAGATAGCATAAATTCCAGACTACTTTTTTTTTCCCCCTAACAGGGTCCATTTGTTGTTTGAAGGAAGTTGAGATCTATTGTGTGGACATGTGTGTTGTCCATATTATTGTCTTTTCTATAACGCTGTGTGATGACACTTCGGTAACTGTGTCTATTACAAGGGCTTCTAATGTTTGTCTTGCCTTTCCTGGCATGAACAGTTATGAAAACTGAGTGTTTTATACCTACTAGGCTTCTCCATATATGGACTCCAGGCTAGTGCTTTTTTTTTTTCTTTTTTAAATTTTAGATTCGGGAGTATATATGCAGGTTTGTTACAGGACATATTGTGTAATGGTGAGGACTGGGATTCTAGTGAACCACTAACCCAAATAGTGAACATTGTGCCTAATAGGTAATTTTTCAACCCTCATCTTCCCTCTTACCCTCCCTGCTTTTGGAGTCCCCAGTGTCTACTATTTCTTTGTGTCCACATGTACCCATTGTTACCTCCCGCTTGTGAGAACATGTGGTATTTGTTTTTCTGTTGCTGAGTTATGTCACTTATGATAAGGAAGCGCTTCTCAATCTTCCCTATTAAGTGCCCCTAATAGTGTGGACATTGGATTGATATCTCTGGAAGTATACAGTCATATTCCAACCTCATCCCCAAATAAAATTGGAACATTTCTTATATTTTTATGTCAGAAATTCATGTGAATTTAAAATTTTGTAATAAATCTGTTTTAAAATAAAAATTTTAAATTTTAAACTGTGGAGAAAAATAAAAATGATTTCTATTTAACTCTCAGCTAATGAGTGAGTCTTTCACAATGGGTCTCTCAACTGTGGAGGATCAAGGTGGGTGGTAGGAACCTAGCGCAGCACACCAGTTTTGGTGTCTAAGCAATTTCTCTTAATATTTAAAGAACTCAAACTCATTAATATCTGGAGATATATATGCATGTATATCTGCAAACTTTGCAGTTGTATGAGCTACATCAATGCTGCCCAAGACAATGTTCAGGGCATTTTCATGCAATTCTTGGTGAAATAGCAATAATTAATGTCTTCTCAGTGATTGCTGGTCAAATCACTCCTGAGATATTGGTTGGCTGCAAGTATCTGCCCTATTTTTATCTGCTCATTGCACATAGCAAGAAGATCAAGAGCCAGGTGCTTTGGATTAAGGCATTCTTGGTGAATACAATGTCTACTGGTCTAGTTAGATTGTGCAATGGCTTTGATGCATTTTATTGTTCCCACAGTATTGTTTGTCACAGATTTGCTGCTAATCTCACGTGCCCATGCATTGCTTTTCAGTCAATAGCACTTTCTGTTAAGAAACATATCTCATTTCACTGGAAGTTTATTCATTAGATAGAATATGAATATCATTAAGCATGTTGAAAATCAGCATAGAATTTCATTGTAAATATAGGAAATAAATAGCAATTACAGAGAAAATTTCTTCATCTGCTTGTGTTCTTTGAACTGTAAGGTATAAAAAAAAAATTGGGTTAATTCCTCAGTCAGTTATCTAAATGTGTATTTTTACCTCAGGCTCATTCTGCCATTTCTTTAGAGCAACACAGGGATCTCCAATGCATTCTTCTAGGTGGGCTTAGCTGGAAGAAGGGCAACATGTCCACCCCTACGTTGGCTCAGAGGAAACTTCCCAAATGCTTCTGTTCTAGTCTGTTGCCGTCTTGTTCAGGGGCAAGTTTTCTCTTCTCATTTTCAATCATACCTTTGTGGTTGAGACTTGGTGGAATGCTTGATGTCCAACCCCTCCTCCTTCAATTCTGGAAGATGATTGTCTTCAGTTACTGGAGCAGCTTGCCTTGAGGTCCTTCCGCTCCTCTCTCCAGTCTTTAGAGAAAAGTTCTTTTTCTCTTTTCCACTTTGAGGACTTCTGGGAGTCCTTTCCCTCTTCCTCTTCCTCCTCCTCCTCCTTTTTTTTTTTCTTTTTTAGGTTTTGAGGCA
This sequence comes from Saimiri boliviensis, assembly GCF_048565385.1. NCBI lineage: Eukaryota > Metazoa > Chordata > Mammalia > Primates > Cebidae > Saimiri > Saimiri boliviensis. Next base: position 245,325,051 of record NC_133449.1, read on the forward strand.
GGGTCTTACTCTTGACTCCCAGGCAGGAGTGCAGTGGCATGATCACAGCTCACTGAAGCTTTGACCTCCTGGGCTTAGGTGATCCTCCCACCTCAGCCTCCTGTGTAGCTACAAGCATGTGCCAACATGCCCAGCTAATTTTGTTTTTAGGAGAGATGGGAGTTTGCCATGTTGCCCAGGCTGGTCTCAAAATCTTTAGCTCAAGTGATCTACTTGCCTCAGCCTCCCAAAGAGCTGGGGTCACAGGTGTGAGCCACCGCATGTGGGTCCTCCTTTTTCAACTTAAATTTATCCACTGCACACTACTCTCCCTTCCACCCATCCCCTTATTCCATTCAGTCTTTACATGGTAAAAGTTTGTGCTTAGGCTTTTAAAAGTCCCATTCTCAGGCTAGCACTGGTTTTGCTAGAAGAGAGAAGAACAGTGGCCTGGAGTATTGTTGAGAAATCAGAAGGAATACAGAACCTATACACAGATTAAGATTCCAAGATATAATCCTGCCACACCACAGAGTTTTGTCAAATTTTCTTCTGTTAAGTTTAAGGTGTCCTTGAAGAAAGCCTCAAGTAATTCTTTGTTTAAAAATGCTTTCCATCAGCCGAGCATGGTGGCTCACGCCTGTAATCCAGGCACTTTGGAGGCTAAGGCGGGCGGATCACCTGAGGTCGGGAGTTCAACACCGGCCTGATCAACATGGTGAAACCCTGTCTTAAAAAATAAAATAAAATAAAATAAAAATACTTTTCATCATCTCTCTATGAAGCCACCCTTTTCTTTCTTTCTTTCTTTCTTTTTTTTTTTTTGAGACGGAGTTTCGCTCTTGTTACCCAGGCTGGAGTGCAATGGCACTATCTCAGCTCACCGCAACTTCCGCCTCCTGGGTTCAGGTAATTCTTCTGTCTCACCTCCTGAGTAGCTGGGATTACAGGCACGCACCACTATGCCCAGCTAACTTTTTGTATTTTTAGTAGAGACGGGATTTCACCTTGTTGACCAGGATGGTCTTGATCTCTTGACCTTGTGATCCACCCGCCTCGGCCTCCCAAAGTGCTGGGATTACAGGCTTGAGCCACCGCGCCTGGCCAAAGCCACCCTTTTCTTCATTGATAAGTTATTTGTCAGATCAATTGATGGTGGACAAGAGGGGAGGACCCAGTGGAAAGCAGTGGCCTAAAAATGTCTAGCAAAGCTTAGATCTAGCAGTGCTTAAGGCACTCTCAGTACTTTGGGACTTGGCTGAACAAAGTTTGGAAAGCACTGGAGAAGATCTTTAGGGCCCCTTGCGGCTCTAGAAAGATGGCTTTTGGGTCTTTCTTTGGGGTAGGAAGAACACTGTTCTTTCTTGCCCTTGGGTAGTTTTCTGGAAAGAATGGCTGTATAGCTATTCCATAAAACAATGTTCCAGTTTCACTGGACTTAGTCTGAAAATATAGGCCACCTCTCTTCTTGAAATCAGATGCCCTATATTGCAAAGGTCTTTTAACATTGCTAACAGGGAGGAAAATTTTTCAGAAAGAATGACAAGAGGAAGGCTATTGAGCATTAGTCAGCCAAAAGGTGCTGGCCCGAAAACTGCTTTCAAGCCTTCTAATGGGACATAGCTTAGCCCTGGGCTTTTGCACCTCGAATGCTAGGACTGTGGATTTCTGGATCTGGACAAGGGCAAGCTGGCACCAAGGTTTTTCTTTAATAAAAACAGTCCTTCACACCCTGTTGATTCAAATCAAAGGGATCCACATCAGTTTTCACATCTCACTGATTATTTTGTATATGACGCTGCATGTTCATTTAGGCTCAAAATTGCATCCATATATTTCCTGCTTTCCATGATCTCTTTTGCTTCATTTGCTTTTCTGAAATATTTCCAATTATTTGGGTGCCCAATTGTTCGTGAAGTGGTCGCTCAGTTTGTGCCGAAAAGGCATTTTTTGAAAAAAAGATTTATCATAAGCATGATGTTGAGTTGATTTCAAAAAGACCTGACCATTGAAGCCCATTGAGATAGTAAATGATTTCTCCCTTTACAAACTTTGAAATAATCCTTCTTAAAATCTTTTAGACATTTTTCTTCTGTGGCTGACTGGTCTTAGTCAATGAGTTGTAACAGGAGAGCTTTGTGTGAAATCAGCCTGTACCTGGGGAGCTTGAATGGAGCACTTACACCCAAGGATAACTAAACCTTACTTCGTAGAACAAGTGATTTGATTCAACTGGTATAGTAAGTACTCTTTGTTGATGGTATCAGTCAGAATTGAAGATGCCATTCTGGGTTTAGGGTCTGGAAACAAACTTTTTCAGACTCCTCTTGCAGTCTTCTGACATCTTGCATTTCCTTATATAGCAAGCGGAGTAGCCTGAAAATAACTTGCACTCCCTCATCATCTTAGGGAAAACTGGTAAGATACACCCTAGCTGGTATATAGGATTCCTGTTATTCAATTATTTGTCATATCAATTGATGGTGGACAAGAGGGGAGGACCCAGTGGAAAGCACTGGCCTAAAAATGTCTAGCAAAGCTTAGATCTGGCAGTGCTCAAGGCTACTGCTGGTATATAGGTGCTTTTATGCAAACTGCAAAATAAATGACTTCTCTTGGCAGATGAATTACAATAGACACCCCTTTTTTATTGCGTCTCCTCCCAGGGGCTGAGCTAGATTTTAGCCCTCTCAAATTTCTTCCACCAGGAATCTTTGCATATTACGCAGTGTTCTAATGCACCCCAGTGTTCTAATGCACCCTCAGTGGGGGCCCTGTTAATGCTCCTGGCAAGAGTGTTGCAAGAATCCCAAGATACCACAGACAGATAAGAGACCAGAAGCCAGATAGGTGCAAAGTGTCGGGGGAAGAGAGTAATGACAGACTCTTTCTGGTAATACTACTGGGTGTTGACAGGTGGGAGGAGGTTGAAATTGGGAAAGTGTTGTGAACCATGACAATAGGCAAAGGTTTCTTCTTCCTCCTAGATAACACTTGCTTGGAATGCCAGTTTTGGAGCCTGAAAGGAGACATCCATTCCTCTTTTCTTGTGTTGTTTATGTCTGTACCGTTGACTAACCCCAGGCCTAAAGGATCATGGCTACTGCACACAATTACATTGTTTTTATATTGGACACTATTTAGGCTTAAAATAATAGATTCATTCAAGTAGTGAGATTTGAGAAATGCTTTTTTTCTGTGTCCTTTATCCTGTATGTAGTACTCTATTTCTTTATTTTCTTTTTCTTTCTTTCTTTCTTTTTTTTTTTTTTTTTTTTTTTTTGAGGTGGGTTCTTGCTCTTGTTTCTCAGGCTGGAATGCAATGATGTGATCTCAGTTCACTGTAACCTTTGCCTCAGGGGTTCAAGTGATTCTCCTGCCTCAGCCTCCTGAGTAGCTGGGATTATAGGCATGCATCACCACATCTGGCCAATTTTTGTATTTTTAATAGAAACAGGGTTTCTCCATGTTGATCAGATTGGTCTCGAAACTCTCAGCCTCAGGTGATCTGCCCACCTTGGCCTCCTAAAGTGCTGAGATTACAGCATGAGCCACTGCACCTGGCTTTTATGTTCTTCTTTCTCAATTCTCCCTATCCTTCATACTCAACTCAGATATTACCACCTCCTAAATCTTCCTCTGATTACTCTAGTTCCATGTAGACTTCTTACTTCTCTGAACATCAGTTATACTTTGATTTGTACTATATATTTATTGTTCTTAATTTGTTTTATGTATTTAAATCTTTTCCTTCCACAGGTTGTCTGTTTTCTGAGGGCAAGGACTGTATATATTCATAGTTACATCTCCAATGTGTCTTACAAATACAAAGTGCTCACTAAAGCTTTAAGCTCCAGGTTTGACCAGTGTTGGAATTAAAAACCTGAATATAGAATTTCTAATTACCCATAATAATTGCAAATGTAATACATTTTGGAGAACAAAACCAACATATAACACTAAAAATCTTTTGGGCAATTATTTCCACTTGCAACCCTGTGAAGCCTTCAATTGGAGCTTTTGCTGTGCAGCAAACTAAACCTGTTTGTGTATCACAGCATCCTCCTTTGCCAGCAGTCTGAGTGGAATGATAATGAATGGGGAAAGAGTGAAAAGGAAAGCAGCAGGGAAGTAAAGGAGGAAATGTTAGCGTCCTGGATAATTCGCCCAGGAAGAAGCTGCCAAATGACAAGTGTAATGTGTCTATGTGCATTTCAGAATTTGTATGGTAAGACTGTGGTTGTGTAGAATTTTAAGGAATTCTTTATTCTGGACAGCTAAGCTTTCTATATGGCCAGGGAATTTGCTTTTAAAGTATAAAACTGTTTTTTTTAGTGATTTGGGGTAGAGATATTTGAAGACGTGTCACAGACTTTTAGTAGACATACTTTAGAGTGTCCACCCAGCTCACTAATAACTCACCTTTTGGGAAAATTACTTTGCATAACAAAATTACTTTAAATCTTAAAATAACAAACACTTATTATCTAAGTTTTTGAGTCAGGATCTAGGCATGGCTTAGCTGGTTATCTCTGGCTCAGAGACTCTCATAAAGTTGCAGTCAAGCTTTTGGCTGGGGCTGTGGACTCATCTAAAGGTTCAACTGGGGTGAGGTGGAGTGGAAATCCACTCCCAAGCTTGCTCACATGGTTGTTGGTAGCCCTTGATCCCTTGTCATGTGGACCTTTGCACAGGGCTATGTCATGATAAGGTGCCCCAAGAGCAAGTGATTCAAGAGAGTGCATGTGGCTCATAGGAAAGCCATAGACTTTTAATAATCTAATCTTGGAAGTAACATCTTATCACTTCTCTCTATTTTATTAATTATAAAGGAGTCAGTAAGTCCAGCCCACATTCGTGGTGGAGGGTATCACAAAAGGGTGTGAAAACCGGGAGGCAGGAGCCATCTTAGAGTCTGTCTACCACAGGCTCTTGGCAGCTGTATTTTTTGCTTGCTTGTTGGTTTATTGATTGGAACAGGGGTGGAGAAAATTATTGCTGCTGGGAATTGGAGGGAAACCTGGAGAGAGTTAGCCAGTCTCTGCATGTCATGTCCTGAAATATAAAAGTATTGGAGATGTGGGGCTTATATCTTGCACCTCCCTGTTGCCTGGGCTAAGAATCAGGTAGATGTGCATAGTGAGGCAGAGGCGTCACATGGCAGAGTGTCCTGTGGCTCCCCATCTGCTCTTCTGCCTTTGAGTTTCATAAGGCATCTCTGTAGCTGTACTATAAATACTCCCAACAGGGTATGGTGGCTCACACCTGTAATCCTAGCACTTTGAGAGGCCAAGGCGGGTAGATCACTTGAGGTCAGGAGTTTGAGACCAGCCTGGCTAACATGGTGCAATCCCGTCTCTACCAAAAATACAAAAATTAGCTGGGCATGGTGGTGGGCATAAAAGACATGATCTCATTCCTTTTTATGGCTTCCTAGTAGTCCATGGTGCATATGTACCATATCTTCTTTATCCAGTTTATCACTGATGGGTATTTGAGTTGATTTCATGTCTTTGCTATGGTGAATAGTGCTGCAATGAACATACATTTGCATGTATCTTTATAATAGAAAGATTTATATTCCTTTGGATATATACCCAGTAATGGGATTCTGGGTCAAATGGCATTTCTGGTTCTAGGTCTTTGAGGAATTGGAAGGTACAGTTTAAGGTGGGCAGGTGACCATTCTTGGGGTGGGGGCCAGGTGTCAGAATGCACACAACTGCCAGATGTGGGCAGCTGCTCTGCATCCTACATAGATAAGTTCAGCTAGAAGCATCTGGAAGTCAGGTCGAGGCCAGGTGGTAGGTGAGGAATGCAGCCTGTAAGGAAGCAGGGTTGAGAAATTCCTATGGAGAAACTAGAAACTGGAAGAGGCTGGCTGGGAGCTGTGGCTCCAGTGTCTTGCCCTACCAAAGGTGATCTGAGCTCTTGGCATTGTGTGGACATTCATACTAAATGAAGGTATAGTATCTGTATGTATTACCTATACCAGATGTACAAATTCTGCCATGGCAGGACATGATCTCAGAGTGGCCAGAAGTGGGATCCCTGCAGGGTCTCTGACCGGAGGTGGCTCTGTGGGTCTGAGGAAAACCTCTTTCATCTGGTCATTACCAGAACAACCTGCAGGAGCACCTCCTGCTCATGAGAGATCTGATCTGCTATCTGGATGACTCTGCTCTTTGTGGGAGTGGGGGTACAGAAGGCAGCCACAGTGGAGAGCACCTGCTTCATTTTCCTCCTTCAGCCCCCATGTCTTATATGGGAGAAGTGCACCCTGAGAAAGGAAGGGGGCAGGGCAGGGACACTCTGAGGGACTTCTTTGCTGAGCCTCAGTTTCTGGTCAAGCTCCTGGCTACAGATCTCTGTCACCAGGCAGCCACCGGAACAGGCAGGATAGGAACCCAGAACCTCCAAGACCTCATGGGACCCCAGTCCGTTCCTTTCTAAATATAAAATTGAAGTAATTACTGATCAAACATGCCACTGAGATGAATAATGAAAAGCTAATAATTGTTTTCCTTCCCTTTTAAAGAAACACACCACACTCAGACACCCATTTACAGATATTTTCAGTTAAAATGTCACATAATATTTGTTATATCAGCAGGAGAATGGAAATTGAGTTGGCAGTGAAGCATTGCAGTGACAACTGTTACCTTGGAAACTGTAGTAAGCAATCATAATTACAATTAGCAAGACTCCCACAAAGTATACATAAATGTTCTTGTGCCAGAGACAAGTGCCACATACACCAGACAGCAGAGTAAACTGTGGGACTCTCTTTTCTTTTTCTTTGATGTGTCCTTGTGGTTATTAAAGTTCTATTAAGAGATATTTCAGTTTCTTTGAATTTAGGTGAATATATTTTCTGATGTGTTGGCTTGGGGGCTTTTAACATAAAGACATTTGACACATAGTGAATTACATGGAAGTTTCAACTGACCCTTACTTACAGTATAACCAGCCTTGAATGGACTTTTAAACAAGGCCTGACCTCGGAAGAAAATAAGGCAATTGTAAATAATAAATGGTGCTGCAGCACAATTATAAGGGTGCTCTAGGGAAAAGTGTTGTGGGAAAGAAGGAATGGTTAAAACATGTGATTTAATCATTCACTGCTACTTGACTCTTGGTTTTTTCTTTATTGCCATGGGAGTGTTCTCTTTGATTCAGACTTCACTGTCAAATTGAAAGATGTCAGGGGAAGAGTGAGTGATAGATTTGTTCTCACTCGGTGCACCAGGAGTGTCCTGTCCTTTGAGAATTCTTTCATGAACAAGGGAGAAAAGGCAGTTAAGTCAGGAGTGTGTGCAAATCGGTATTTCTGTACACTTGTGGGGACAAAGCTTTCAAGGCAAATATATCTTCATAGCAGGACCATTGTTATTTTCAGCACCACAGGGCATGCCAAAAAATCCATTCTCCTGAACACAGTAGAGTATTCTGTTCAGCCTGTCTGAGCATGTTTGTTGCCTGGGCTTTTCAGATAAATGCATGTTGTGAGTGGTTGCCACGATGTGAGGAGTAACAAGGGGAAGCAATGTTGACGTATTTCCTTTGAGAGCAGAGATCTTGACCTAAGCTTGAAAGAAGTCTGCTAAAATGAGTAATAGAAAGTGACCTTGGCATAGAAGCTAAAATAATTGGAAGAAGTCGTATTTCAGGCAGCAGCATCTGTCTAGAGAGCATGGGGGAGGAATGGTGGAAGCATGGACAGTGGGCGATGGCAAACTGTCCTCGCCTCCCTAGGGAATGTTCAGTTGAGTCCTGGATGTGTACTTCCCACAGGAGCCCTGTTCTTTTAGCAACAGAGGCTATATTGTGTAGACAGCCTGCCTCTGACCTGTGAACTTGCATCTGCCATCTGGATGCATCTGCTCTTCAGGAGGGGTAGTATCTGCTGGAACAAGAGGCTGCCAGGACACTTTACCTGTTCTTCCTGAGACCTCCAACGCTCATCACTCTGGACTGCCTGCCTCTGAGAATAAAGGGTGACTGGCTTTATGTGGGGTCCCACCAGTCACTACCGCATTGTACATCAGACAAATGAAGTGTGCTACGTTCTTTGCATCACAGTTTGCTCCAAGGTAGGGAAGAGCTTGTTTCAGCTAAAATGAGAACTTCATGCCTTACTTTGTGCTACAACTGGAAGTGTGTAATTGCATATTTGGAGTCCAACATCATGCTCGGTTCTCCAGGAGAGACAAAAGACAGATGTCAGAGCATCTTCCTTTAAAAAAAGTTCATGATCTAGTTGAGGAGAAGGTGCTAGGGGACCCTCAGACATCTGGTAAAGCATATGGTACCGAGGTCAAGTGTGGAAATGTTGAGCCCTATAAAGTACAGCAAAGGGGAGATGGGTAAGGACTGGGATTGCTAAAAATGCTCCAAACAGATGGGATTTGGGAAGGCCTTGCACGTTGGTAGCGCTTGTAGAGACAGTTGGTGTTCGTGTGTGTGGAGGTGGAAGGAGGGCAGGGCTACAGAGCACCGGGAGGAAGTCTCTTCAGGGAAAGAGTCAAAGGGGACCAGAGAAGAGCGTGTGGCTGCCATCACCTTAAGGGTTTCCTGTCTATATGAATGAGGCCCCAAACCATTATCTTTGGGCTTTGACTGCTCTCCAAATCTCTACCACCTGTTGGGATCTCCACCTCGATCAGGCGTCCCCAAACTACGGCCCACGGGCCGCATGCGGCCCCCTGAGGCCATTTATCCGGCCCCCCGCCGCACTTCAGGAAGGGGCACCTCTTTCATTGGTGGTCAGTGAGAGGAGCACAGTATATGGCGGCCCTCCAACGGTCTGAGGGACAGTGAACTGGCCCCCTGTGTAAAAAGTCTGGGAACGCCTGACCTAGATGATTCACCAGCTCCACCCTAAATCTGACCTCAGCAACTTGATTCTCTCAACACCTTTCTATCTTGACTCTTCTGTTATTTTTTCCCCTTCCACCTCCTCTTTCTTTCCTATTCCTTCTTTATTAACAAAGCATACAGTGATTAATTCCAGAGTCTACACATATAATAGTCTGTTACTATGATCAGTCATTAAATAATGATCCCAAAGTTATATAAGATACAGAATCATCTGGAATATAACTCGACTGCCAATATTTGAAGATGTACTATATGCCTAGTACTTTATCATTTTTAAAACTTACATTTATTAGAGAAATATGTGCATTTGGTAAAAAAGAAAATCACAGAGAAAAGAAGAATTTATAATGAAAAGAAACAATCTTTCAATCCTTTTTTCTCCATTGCAATCCCATTCTCCAGAAGCAACCTCTTTTATGCTCAAACCTTCTAATGATTACATCCAAAAGTCTAAATAATGACTTCCATTTCTTTCTTTCTTTCTTTCTTTTTTTTTTTTTTTTGAGGATGGAGTCTCGCTCTTTTGCCCAGGCTAGAGTGCAGTGGTGCGATCTCGGCTCACTGCAACTTTGCCTCCCAGGTTCAAGTGATTCTCTTGCCTCAGCATCCTGAGTAGCGGGATTACAGGAGTGCAGCACTGTGTCTGGCTAATTTTTGTATTTTTAATAGAAATGGGGTTTCACCATGTTGGCCAGGCTGGTCTTGAACTCCTGACCTCAAGTGATCCACCCACCTGCCTTGGCTTCCTAAGGTGCTGGGATTACAGGTGCGAGCCATCGCGCAGGACCTGACTTCGACTTCTTGACTTAAAAAAAATTTTTGACAATGTATGTTGACTCTGGGTCATGAAAGATGAGGACCTAACTCTTTTAAATTATACCCCACCTTTCCACCTTTGCATTATTTGACCTTTACATTGTTATTTTTGAGTGATTTTATTAGATAACATTGTGATGTTAGGCACCATATTTGTATTTCTAATTTTATCCTCTTTACTGCATACTCTATCCCACTCCTTCCCTGCAAACTCTAATTCTCATCTCAGCCTTGTCTAACTTTTACATTGTCAAGATGGTTAACATTTACATTTGTCCTGAAACCGTAATTAACTCTCATGAGTTTTGCTACAGGTTGAAAACCAAAATCAGCATTTACATTATCATACCTATGCGAATATTGTTCACTGCAAAGCCAACTTATATGTTAGGACCGTATTTTCTTCTGTAATAGCCTAGTGAAATGTCCTCTGGGCTACTCAAGATAGAAGTATAGTAGCTTCATGGTCAAAAGGTTTCTCTTCCCTTACTTTGCCTAAAGTCATAGAATGCTTTACACTGAACCACAAATTTCTCAAACATCTTTTGATTGTTGTTTCTGTTGCCATTTTTCCCATGGTTTTAATGGACTCATATTGCTTATTTATGTTTAAAAGTAAAAGATTAAGTAGCTAATATGGATTTCCTCTGCCCTATGGAGAAAAGTCTTATTCCTGATGACCATGCTTAGGATACATCACTGTCAGCCTTGGCTCTGGAATGAACAGGCTGGGAGCCCCTCCTCAGGTCGGAATGAGAGAGACATTTCTTAGCAAAACATCCAACACAGAGCCATTGCTTCTTCCAGTCAATAGTTTGTTCAATTTCCTTTAACAGGAGCCTTGCTGAATTTTTTGTTGGGGATAAAAGCTGGGCTGCCTGTAGCAAGAGGGGAAAAGGAAGGGAGATGGCACTCCCGAATACAACTGTTTTGTGTACAGACATTCTAAGACGCCTTCTGACAGCCTGTCTTCCATCATTCCCCTCTTACATGCCTGCTCTGAGCTTGGAGCCCTGCAGAGGCTACTTGGGCAGATCAGATTCCACCTTCTCTGCAACCCCCTCAATCACATGTTTTGGGTTGTTGGTTTCATGTTTCTCTTTTATCTATCAGCAGGATCTTATACTTTCTAAATTCCAGAAATTTGTTGAAATCTCTCATCTGCCAATGCAATAGACTGAATGTATCTCCCACCAAATTTCATATGTTGAAATCCTAACCCTCAAAGTGATAATACTAGAAACTGAAGCCTTTGGGAGGGACATAGGTCATGAGGGTGAAGGCCTCATCTATGGGATTGGTGCTCTTACAAGAGACTTCAGAGAGCTTTCTTCTCTTCCTGCCATGTAAAGATACGAAGAGAAATAGGTCATCTGCAAATTAGAAGAGGCCTTTATCAGAACCCAATCATGATGGCACTCTGATCTCAGACTTCCAGCCTCCAGAACTGTGACAAATAAATTTCTGTTGTTTATAAGTCACTCAGTCTATGGTACTTTGTTGGATCATCCCTAAGTGACTAAGACAATTGCCCATTTTCCTGTTCTTTTCTGAGGCTTGGAAAATGAAAAAAAACAACACTTACCCTCTTGAATAAGAAAAGTGACACTTCTCTGTATTTTTGAACCCCACTTTTTCTTCTTTACCTCTAAAACATTTAAGTCTGTATTAAGTTTTCTGTTGCTGCTGCAACACATTACTGTACACTTAGTGACTTTCAACAACGTAAATTTATTCTCTGCTCTAGAGGCCAAAAGTCAGAAGCGAGTCTTATAGAGCTACAATTAAGGTGTAAAGTCAAGGGCTAGCTTCTTCTGAAGCCTCCAGGAGAGAATATGTGTCTGCCTTCTTCCAGTTTCTGGCAGATGCTGGTATTCTTTGGCTCATGGTTGCATCATTCCGACCTCTTGCCTCCATTGTCACATCTCTTACTTCCTCTTCTGTGGTCAGAATCTCCCTCTGCCTTCCTTTTATAAGGACACTACCTGACCTGGATAATCTGGGATAATTTCCCCATTGCAAGATCCTTAACTGTCATAGCTGTGAAGTTCCTTTTGCCATGGGATAACATTCACAGGCTTCAGGAAGAAGGACCTAGATATCTTTGGGGGCCATTTTCTAGCCTTCCACAGTCTTCCTTGGTTTCTTCCTTTTTGTGCCACACACATTGAATCAGTAACTAAGTCTCATGGACTGATTAGTCCAGTGACTCTCAACCTGATGCATATTACAATCGCCTGTAGAGCTTTAAAAATACCATAGATCTTGGCTCCATTTTGAAGCTAAGAGAATCAGAATTTCTGGGAAGTTAGATCTGGGCATTATTATTTAAAAAATTTTTTTGTTTTGTTAAAAATTCAAACTTACTGAAAAGTTGCAAGAAAGGTACAAATAACTCACGTAGACCCTTGATTCCCTTATTGTTTACTTTCTGCACCATTTACCGTATCATTTGCAATTATGCTCTATTTTTTGAACCCCCTTGAGAATCTATTACTCCTAAATATTCTTCAGAATGTACTTCCTAAGAATAATAACATCCTCTTTCATAACTACGATACCATGGCAAAAATCAGGAATTTAACATGGATACAATACAGTTTGTTTTGCCACCAGAGATATATGGGATGGTATCAGGATTGCAATCCATACTTTTTTATTGCTTCTATTTACCTGGAAAAAATCTTTGCCTATTCCTTTACTTTTAGTCTTTCTAAATTACTTTGTATTGTGTTCCTGGTATAAAGCAGATAGTTGAGTCATGTTTGTGAGTCAAACAGAAAATCTTTTAGCAAGTGAGTTAAGTTTATACATATTTATTGACAAAGCTGATGTGTCAGTTATAACTGTGCCACATTATTTTATGTTATTATTGATGGCAGTGGTGTATCATTTGGAGCAGCTGCTGCAAAGATGCCAGCTGCAGCAGGGGAGGCATGGCCAGGACTCTGTGTTCTGTGGAGCCAGAGGAGGCCAGGGCCAGGAACAGATGGGATCCCCACCCCCTACCAAGTTGGCAGGGTGGGAACCCTGTGATCCTGGGCACAGCTGCAGCTGCCCAGCTGTGGCTCTGGACTCAGGCGTCCCTGTGCTTTTGGGGGTCTGGGAATCCCCCCATCCCTGCAGGCTCAGAAGTGTCTGCTTCTGCTCGCTGGCCACTCCCCTTTCCCAGTGCTTGCTCTAATTTTGGAGCAAAGCTGTAGCTGAGCCTGCGTGCTGTTGCAATCCGGCCAGGTGTGTGCATGCTCAGGGCAGCACTGACACACAATCCAACCCACATTGCTTTGGCCCCCTCCAGACTTTGGGCACCAAAAAGTGTGGGGTTGTGGGGACTGAGGGCAGCTCAGTGAGGGCCTGCGGGTACCCCTTGGTGCAAACAGCCTTCGTGCTGTGGATGGCATGTTGATGGTGGGGGCAGACAGGTTCCTGGGTGGAAAGAGGTAGGTCCCTGGTGAAGTCTGTGTTTGGAATGAGAACTTACGGTGCTTTTTCTGGACCCACCCGTGCCACTGATGGACCAATAAGCATATACTTTCTCCCTTTTGAGCTCATAAAAACCCCAGATTCAGGCAGACTCACATAGACTTTGGACTACCAGCTGTGGGAAGGAGCTATCCACTTGTGATCCCCTCGACTCTTCTGGATGACCTGCCTGTGGAAAGGAGCTACCCACTGTGGGTTTCCTCTCTGCTGAGAGCTGGGCACTCATCAGGATGACCTGCCTGTGGAAAGGAGCTACCCTCTTTGGGTCTCCTGAGAGCTGTTCTGTCACTCAATGAAGCTTCTCTCTGCCTTGCTTACCCTCCAATGGCTTGTGTACCTCATTCTTACTGGATGTGGGACAAGAACTTGTGACCTGATGAATGGCAGGACTTAAAGAGCTGTAACACAAACTGGGCTGAAACATACCCCCCTACTCATCATGTTGTGGATGACAATGAGAGAAGAGCTGTGGCCCTTCAGGAAGCCCAGACCTAGGACATCCCTGAGCCAGAGCTATGACACCCTCTTTGGGGCTCTGTGGTTTCTGGCATCTCAGGCTTCCAGGTGTGACTGAGTTCCCCTCGTCCAGTTGTGGGTGCCTGCAGCAGAAACCATGTGTGGTACATCTGGTCCAGCTGCAGCCTTGCATGAAACTGGCACCTATAATGGTGCCTGAGGCTGTTCACCCTGTCACAGCACCCAGGGTGCCTGGCTGCGCACAGTGACCGGACCGCATGCTTGCTCACTTGCTCCCACACCCCTTGCTGCTTCTCACTTGGCTCCCCCTTGGCAGGTGTGGGATCTGGGTTGGTAGTGTGAGCCAAGCACAGCCTGCCAGGTTGAGTGGGCAGAATGAGCCCAGTGGGCACAAGCAAAACCCAGGTAGAGGCACCACCAGCCACAGAGGTTTCTGGCTGGCAAAGTGATACCCTAAAGATCCTGCAACATTATTATTATGTTTGTTATGTTACCTTAACTGTGTTTCCTACACTGTTTTCATTCATTTCAGGTTTTTAAATTACTTTAGTATTCAGGATGATTTATATTTCTGTTTTAGAGATTTTCTTTGTACTTAGATCTTTAAAAATGTCCTTAGTCACACTCATTAGAATGGCTAAGAGCAAAAAATAACAAGTGTTGGTGAGAATATGGAGAAGTTGCATATTCTCAGTTGGTGAGAATATGGAGAAGTTTAAAAAAGAGCAAAAAATAACAAGTGCTGGTAAGCCTATGGAGAAGTTGCAACCCTTTTGCATTGTTGATTGTATTGTAAAATGATGCAACTGCTGTGGAAAACAGTATGGTGGTTCCTTAAAAAATTGAAAATAGAACTACTAGCAATCCCAATTCTGGGTATGTACCTAAAAGGATTGAAAGCAAGTTCTTAACCACATATTTGTACATTAATGTTCATAGAAGCACTTTAAAAAACAGCCAAGAGGTGGAAACAACCCAAATATCCATCAATGTCTGAATCAATGAACAAAATGTGGTGTATATATATACACAATGGAATTCTCTGCAGCCTTTAAAAAAGCTATGACATGACGAACTTAAGGACATTATGTGAAGTGAAATAAACCAGTTATAAATAGACAAATACTGTGTGATTCCACTTATATGAGGTATCTTAAGTAGTAAAATTCATAGATATAAAAAGTAGAATGGGTTGGGCACAGTGGCTAACACCTGTAATCACAGCACTTTGGGTTGCCAAGGTGGGACCACTTGATCCCAAGGACTTTGAGACCAGTCCAAGCAGCATAGTAAGACCCCATCTTTACAAAAAATAAAAAGTTTGCCAGACTTGGTGGTGCATGCCTGTAATTCTAGCCACTTCAGTGGCTGAGGTGAGAAGATCACTTGAGCCCAGAAGATCAAGGCTGTAGTGAGCTATGATTGTGCCACTGCACTCCAGCCTGAGCAACAGAGTGAGACCTAGTTTCTTAAAACAATGTTAGTCCCCTGGTTTTTATTTGACTTTCTCTATCTAGTTTTTTTTTTTTTTTTAGTTAAGTTTACCTCCCACCTCTGGTGTATATTATAGTCAATGAACTTAAGCATTAGTAATTTTTAAAATATCTCCAGGTGATTCTGTTATATAGCCAGAATCACTGAGTAGCTCCCCCACCCATTCTTTCCCTTCCAGTCTTATATCATGATTTTATTCTAGCTTTCATCTCTTCTTACATACTGTAAACTTCCTTATCTGCTTTTTCCCAGACTGTTTATTCAATCCTGTCTAAATACTATGCCCATAGTAATCTTGCAAAAATTCCACTTCATATCACTTTCTCCCCTCTTAAAAAGTTGTCAGTGTTTTTTTCTGTAGCCTCAAAGTTTCAATAGGTGAATGGATTTGAGTCACAGCTGAGCCACTGGATTAGTCTGTTTTCATGTTGCTGATAAAGACATACCTGAGACTAGGTAATTTATGAAAGAAAGAGGTTTGTTTAATGGACTCACAGTTCCATGTGGCTGGGGAAGCCTCACAATCATGGCAGAAGGTGAAAGTCACATGGCAGCAGACAAGAGACGAGAACTTGTGTGGAGAAAATACCATCAGATCTTTATAAAACCATCAGATCTTGTGAGACTTATTCAATATCATGAGAATAGTATGGGAAAGACCCACCTCCATGATTCAATTGCCTCCCACTGGTTCCCTCCCACAACGTGGAAATTGTGGGAGCTACAATTCAAGATGAGATTTGGGTGGAGACACAGCCAAACCATATAATTCCACCCTTGGCCCTTCCCACATCTCATGTCCTCACATTTAGAAACCAATTATGCCTCCCTAACAGTCCCCCAAAGTCTTAACTAATTTCAGCATTAATTCAAAAGTCCGCAGTCCAAATACTCTTCTGAGACCAGGCGAGTCCCTTCCACCTATGAGACAGTAAAATCAAAAGCAAGTTAGTTATGTCCTAGATAAAATGAGGGTACAGGCATTGGATAAATATACCCATTCCAAATAGAAGAAACTGGCCAAAACAAAGGGGCTAAAGACCCCATGTAAGTCCAAAATCCAGTGGGTCAATCAAATCTTAAAGTTCCAAAATGATCTCCTTTGACTCCAAGTCTCACATTCAGGTCACACTGATGCAAGAAGTGGGTTCTCATGGTCTTGGGCAGCTCCTGATAACCCCTGTGGCTTTTCAGGGTATAGTTTCCCTCCTGGCTTCTTTCACAGGCTGGCGTTGAGTGTCTGCAGCTTTTCCAGGTGTACGGTGCAAACTGCAGGTAGATCTACCATTCTGGGATCTGGAGGATGGTGGCCCTCTTCTCACAGCTCCACTAGCTAGTACCCTAGTAGGGATTCTGTGTGGGGGCTCCCACCCCACATTTCCCTTCTGCACTGCCCTGGCAGAGGTTCTCCATGAGGACGCTGCCCCTACAGCAAACTTCTGCCTGGGTATCCAGGTGTATCCATACATCCTCTGAAATCTAGGCAGAGGTTCCCAAACCTCAGTTCTTGACTTCTGTGCACCCACAGGCTCAACACTAGGTGGAAGCTGCCAAGGCTTGCGACTTCCGCTCTCTGAAGCAATGACCCGAGCTGTACCTTGGTCCCTTTTAGCCATGGCAAGAGTGGGCGGAATGCAGGGCACCAAGTCTCTAGGCTGGACACAACAGGGGGACCCCTGGACCTGGCCCATGAAACTACTTTTTCCTTCTAGGCTTCTGGGCCTATGATGAGAGGGGCTGGCACAAAGGTTTTTTGACATGCCCTGGAGACGTTTTTCCCATTGTCTTGGTGATTAACACTTAGCTCCATGTTACTTATGCAAATTTCTGCAGCTGGCTTGAATTTCTCCTCAGAAAATGGGATTTTCTTTTCTATAGCATTGTCAGGCTGCAAATTTTCTGAACTTTTATCCTCTGTTTCTCTTTTAAAATGGAATGCCTTTAACAGCACCCAAGTCACATCTTGAATGCTTTGCTGCTTAGAAATTTCTTCTGCCAGATACCCTAAATCATCTCTCTCAAATTCAAAGTTCTACAAATCTCTAGGGCAGGAGCAAAATGCTGCCAGTCTCTTTGCTAAAACATAACAAGAGTCACCTTTGCTCCAGTTCCCAACAAATTTCTCATCTCCACCTGAGACCATCACAGCCTGGATTTCATTGTTTATATCATTATGAGCATTTTGGCCTAAGCCATTCAACAGTCTCTAGGGAATTCCAAACTTTCCCACATTTTCCTGTTTCCTTCTGATCCCTCCAAACTGTTTCAACCTCTGCCTGTTACTCAGTTCCAAAGTTGCTTCCACATTTTTGGATATCTTTTCAGCAGTGCCCCACTCTGCTGGTACCAATTTACTGTATTAGTCTGTTTTCATGTTGCTGATAATATTAGTCTGTTTTCATGTTGCTGATAAAGACATATCCATGCCTGGGCAATTTACAAAAGTAAAAGGTTTAATGGACTCACAGTTCTATGTGGCTGAGGAGGCCTCCCAATCATGGCAGAAAGTGAAAGGCATGTCTCACATGGTGGCAGACAAGAGAACTTGTGTGGGGTAAACTCCCTTTATAAAACCATCAGGTCTTGTAAGGCTCATTCACTATCATGAAAATAACATGGGAAAGACCTGTCCCCGTGATTCAATTACCTCCCACCAATTCCCTCCTACAACATGTGGGAATTGTGGGAGCTACAATTCAAGATGAGATTTGGGTGGGGACACAGCTAAACCATTATCAGCCACTTACCAGTTATGTGACCTTTGTTAGGTAATTTAAGGGGCCAACATGTTGCTGGCTCATAGCAGATGTTCAATAAACATCATTCCTTCTTCAAGCTCTGGTATCCTATCATTTTTGTCCACCCATCCACTCCCTACACTCACCTTCTCACAGCTGTCTTGGGGTTTTAAAATCGAACTTATCCTTTAAGATGAAATTCAAATATCATCTCTTGCCTAAACACTTCATCCAGCAATGACTGCTTTCCTCTGAGTGCCAACGATACTCTAGCAGGTGGAATCTTTTAGTGAGTATTGTGTTCTTTCTCTTTACAAAATCGTAAATAAAATTAATTAAATGGATATAGAAACCTAGGGACAGGTGAAGGCAGGAGCAGACTAAATTCACCCTATCAGAGAATTGAGGAGTCACATGATCTGCCTTGGAAACTTGTGGCCTTGTTTTATTATTTATAGTCCCATGTCACTCATCCCCCTTATATGGTGTGGTAAGTTACACATTTCACAACTCTATTGTACTGAAAGCTCTTTGAGAACAAGGATTGTGTCTTAAGCATTTCTGTACTTGATACACTGTTGGAAAGCAATGAATATTTCTTCTGTAATATGATCTACCTATCTAGTAACAGCTGACATTTATTGAATTCTTATTGTCTACTTGGCTCTGCTCTAAGTGCTTTATGTTAAATCTTCCCAGTAGCACATAAGGATGATCCTGTTATTAACTTCATTTTACTACTATTAGGATCTGAAACAGGTTCAGAGAAGTGAAGTAACTTGCCCAAGATTGCACAGCAAGTATGTGTCAGAGGCTGGCTGGGATATGAATGTGAAGTATGTCTTCAGAATTCATGCTACCCTGCCTACGACTGCCTCTCACCAATGAACTTAACTATATGCTTGCAAATTATAATTGTTCATGTTTTGTTCCCAGATGTAGACTATATTAATATTTTCTGTTTGACTGATTTTCTAAGCAAATGAATGTCAACGATCCTCTCTGTGTTGACCAGGTGAACTTGAGTGCCCTTTGGGGTCAGCACTTCTGCATTTTAAAGTCGACCCTGCCACCTACTTGATGTGTGGCCTTGAACAAGTCACTTAACCTTTCCTGTTTCTCATCTCCACCTTTTATCATTAGGCATTTTCATAGAATTTGTTGCCATAGAAATAGAAAATAATACTGACCTATCTCACAGGACTGAGTGTCATGGGGATTAACTAATTTACAGCTGTGAAGAGCTTTCAACATATGAACTGCTAAACAACTGTGAGATGGTAAAGAGAATTTAAAACACCATCAACTTGTGGAGCATGCCCATTTGACGCCCATCATTATATGTTTAACTATTAGCATTACTACTCATAATAAACTTTTATGAGGTACTTTAGGTGGTTGAAGTGTTTTTATGATAGTTAATTAGTTGTTCCAACCAGCTCTATGAGGTAGGTCAGTATTTTTATCATCCTTGTTTTGGAAATTACATTAAATTGGTACATGCATCATTAAAAAAATCTTAAACTTCTTGATATTTGGAAGCATTTTGTGATTGATGACAATTCTCACACAGTGATCACACCTATCACAAACCTCTAATGGTAGGGCAATGAGTGAATTGTACTTTTGGTTCTCAATACAACACTGGCAAGCCTTTTTATTTGGAATTGTTTTGATGTTTACACACTAACTCCATGACAGTTCTTGTGTTAGGTTCTTCTGTGTATTCATCATGGTGCATTTAAAAAAGCTGAGCTGACTCTAGATATTTCATAATGTACAAGTTTAATGCAAGAAATTGGTTACACATGTTTTGGATGGGCTATAAGAGCAAATAGAAGGATTAGGTACTGGGAGAGCAATTAAAAAGAAGAGGTCATACCCAGAAAATTAATTACTTCAGGAATCAAGCTCACTTCCAGGGATGGGGAAGAGAAGGGGAGGTGGTTAAGTTGCTAGAATCCAGGAGCATCACTTGCTGCTGGGCTGGATCCGTGGAGAGAAGCCCACAGAAGGAGTCAGAATCACAGAAGGGAGGCAGCCCTTCAGTGATTCTGCAGACCTCCAGACCTGCAGCCAGGGAAAGAAAGAAGAAAATCTCCTCCTCTGCTCCCTCCCTCTGATATTGCAGACTGATAGAAAGTCAGAGGCCAGGGAGCCTGGGAAATAAGGGTTGTAGGTTTCCAGCTCCAGACCCATACAGCAGCAGAATAGATAAGGGTGGATGCAGGGCTGAGAGACAGCAGGTACACAACTGGCCCCATTTGTAAGTTCACTAACTTTTCCTTGTAGGCTCTGAGAGAATCAGAAATTTGCTCCAAGACCTTTACACCAGCAAGTGGTGGGCCTGCTAGTTGCTCACCCAGGTTTGCCAACTCCAAGTAAAATGTGTGTTCCAAGTGCCATACTTATCTCTCTTAGCCTTAGTGTGCTGACTTTTCTAATAGGGCTCTAGTGAGAGGTAGTAAGAATGTTCATCTTTACCTATCTTCAAGGTAGGATTAGGATAAAGTTAAATCATGTACATAAAAGCAAATTTACAAGAAAACAAACAAATAACCCCATTAAAAAATGGGCAAAAGACATGAAGAGGCACTTTTCAAAAGAACACATACATGTGTCCAAGAAGCATGTGATAAAAAGCTCATTATCACTGATCGATAGAGAAATGCAAATCAAAACCACCGTGAGATACCGTCTCACACCAGTCAGAATGGCTATTAATAAAAAGTCAAAAAGTAACAGATGCTGATGAGATTGCAGAAAAAAAGAAATGCTTATACACTGTTGGTGGGAGTGTAAATTAGTTCAGCCATTGTGGAAACCAGTGTGGCAATTTCTCCAAGAATTAAAAGCATTCAACCCAGCAATTCCATTACTGGATATATACCCAAAAGAATATAAACTGTTCTGTCATAAAGACACATGCATGCGCATGTTCATTGCAGCACTACTCACAGTAGCCAAGGCATGGAATCAACCTAAATGCCCATCAGTGATAGACTGAATAGAGATAATATATGGTATAGTTTTGCTCTATATCCCCACCCAAATAACATCTTGTAGCTCCCGTAATTCCCACACCTTGTGGAAGGTACCCAGTGGGAGATGATTGAATTATGGGGGCAGGTCTTTCACATGCTGGTCTGATGATAGTGAATAAGTCTCATGAGATCTGAAAGTATTATAAGGGGAGTTTCCCAGCACATGCTCTCTTTGCTTGCTGCCATCCATGTAAGATGTAACTTGTTCCTCCTTGCGTTCCACCATGATTGTGAGACCTCACCAAGCACATGGAACTGTGAGTCCAATTAAACCTCTTTCTTTTGTGAATTTCCCAGTCTTGGGTATGTCTTTATCAGCAGTGTGGAAACAGACTAATACAATATGTACATATACACCATGGAATACTATACTGTCATCAAAAATGAGATCATGTTCTTTGCAGGAACGTGTATGGAGCTGGAGGCCATTATCCTTAGCAAATTAATGCAGGAATAAAAAAATATTGCATATTCTCACTTATAAGTGGGAGCTAAATGATGAGAACACATGGACACAAAGTGGGGAACAACAGATACTGAGACCTACCTCAGGGTGGAGAGTGGGAAGAAGGCGAGGATCAGAAGAAGTAACTATTGGGTACTAGGCTTAGTACTTGGGTGATAAAATTATCTGTACAATAAACTCCAATGATTTGAGTTTGCCTGTATAACAAACCTGCACATTTAATCCTGAACCTGAAATAAAAGTTTAAAAAAATAAAAGCACATGATTATTGCTAATACAATTCACAAATGCAAGTTAGCATTATCATTTGGAAATAATTTTTACCAAGTTTTAAAAAAAATATTTACAAAGATAAATCCAAGATTAAGATGAGATTTCTCTTCCCTTAAAGTTAGAGCTCTTTAAATTAAGACTGTGGCTGAAAATTGAGTCTGTGTATGTGTGTGTTGCGGGGGGTCAATTTTCAGTTGATGATTGCTGTTCTTGTTGCATTCATGTGAATCTTTACAAAACAGACTAAGGCAGTACCTACAGTTTCTAATTTATCCTGATAGGCTTTGTATAATGTTGCCAGGTTTCAGTCATGCAACCATTACTTTTAAATAAGAACTTGTTGCATTATTATTAATAATGCCATTATATAGAAAAGGAAACTAAGCTATAACACGTGGTCATTAAATAGTCAGTTAAAAATAAATACATGGACATTTGTCCTGCCTTCCACTCTATGAGTGGGCATGGTGTGTATTGGAAGTAACATTCCTGGCTGGGTACACTGGGGCAAGCCCTTTACTTTTCTATACCTCTTATTATCAGTAAAACAGAAGTACTTGCCCCTCCTATCTAGTGTGCAAATTTGAGGCACACTTGTGATAATGTGTGTTTAAATGTTTGGTAAGGTTTAAAATACTCTATCAATGTCAAGGACTACTGCTAAATTGCTTTGATGCCTCCTAAGCTGTATGAAAACACAGCTTCTACAAATATTGAGAAATCCTTATGAGGAGACAAGACTCTAACATCCTATCATCAGTCATTCCCCAGTGTCATGAACTGTGCTAATGTTTATGCCCACCTTTCCCCATCAGAGACAGTGAAATTACTCTAGTGGCCTGTTGTTTCCCCAAGTAACAGCCTTGTCATTTGTATTGCTTTGAGAAAGGCTATGTTGGAATCACTTGCCCCAAACTGCTTTTCATTAATCTCTTTGGGCTGCAGAACCCCAGAGGGAGACAATATCCAAATTGCTTTCAGTCCAGTAACTCAACCCAGTCAACAACAAAAACAATGAGAGCAAATCTAAAGCAAAGATACTGGATGTTAAGTGACTCAAGCATTTGTAGACGAGCAGCTGTTTGTAGGGATCCTTGTACCACTGGGATCTGTTTGTTTAAGGTGCCAGCTTATAGCTGTCATCTGTGGGAGATTTTTCTTTTCTTGGAAGTAATCCAACACTTCCCTGCTCTGCAGGCTAGAGATCCTCCCTTTTACTGAGCTGGGTTGCCAGGGACTCAGGCTCTGCTATCCCTCCCTTCCCATGTGGCTCTAGGGACTGAGGCTGCCCAGGGTCAGAGTCACATCTTTGATGAAGTCAGGCTGAATATCCCTCCTTTTGGATAGCACTCAGAGTCCAGAGTCCATTCTCCTGTCCAGCCCCATAGCTTGGCCAGCAGTTGATCTTGATACATTTCCTTTTGTCTAGTGGTCCTTATGTGAACTGGAAGGGGGACCCACAGAACCAACTGTTCCTGGTTTCCTGGGTATCCCCTTTTATGTCAATGAAAATTACATAAGAATGCTTTATTATACAACAGTAAATGAGTATACATGTATATCAACTAGAGAAAATGATGAATAATCATGACCCCATTGAATTTTGCCCTCAGTAATTCATGGCCTGGGAAGGAGCTATAGAAGGGACCAATTGACTTCAACCTCTCAATGCCACAGATAACTTCAAAAACAATTTGTGAGTAAATAATGCAAGTCTCCAAAATTAGTGTGCTTATCAAAAGACAACTATACCCAAAGGAAGCATTTTTGTTGGAATTTAATTGATTTAAGATTAGCGTTCCTTTCTTTTGATGGCTCCATTATTGTTTACTGGGAAAACATTTGCAGCAAAACACATACTGCGTGTGTACCTGGGCATTGATATTCTCACTGGCAAATACTCTCCACCACAGTGCCTAGATACATATTTGCCTCAGAGACCTGAACTACTCTGAAGGAACTGTTCGAGTCTCCCAAGGAAAGCCTATCTTTACTTGACAAGAACAATGCTGATTTTTAAAATCACCATTCAGAACAGTCCTAGGGATGTTCCTCAGTCTCCCAAGCTTGTGAATTTGTGAAAAACAGTACAAAATATTGTGAGGCAAGTGTTACTGTTAAGCTGTATTGTTGGTTCTTTTTTTCCTTTATTTTTGGTGAGGAGGTGTGGAGAGGCAGGGAAGGCAGAGTGGATTGGTTGTTAACAAAAGACTCTTTGTCTAGAAACAGATTTTTATTGTTGTAGCAATCTCTTTGTTCCTTTCTCATCTGAAAGAAGGAAAAGATTCTTCAGGGAATTCACATAATGTGGAGGATTCTAAGAAATGGCTGATGAATGCATCTGATCACTTTAGATTAAGGTTCTGATTTCCATTCCCCTTACAGCTTGGATTCCTGCAGTTTAAACATACACACACTCACATGCACGCACATACACACATGCACACACACACACACACGCACACACACTCACATGCACGCACATACACACATGCACACACACACTTTTTACAAATTTGATGCTTGTTGATTGTGAAAAATAAAAATAATCAGAAAAAGAAAATAAATATCAGCCTTTATCTTCCCACCTAGAGGTAATTTTTTAAAATGTTTCTTTTATTTATAACTTAATATTTTAGTAAAAACAAGGTCATATGGGCTTTTACATAATTTTTATTCGCTTACTATATTAAACATGTTTCCATGTTCTACATTCTACATTAATATCTTTATAGAATCTTATCATGTGATATACCAGTCCCCCATCATTAACCATTTAGAGTACTTCGAATTTTTTAGTATATATGCTGCCAAATTGAGCACTAGAGTACTTCGAATTTTAAAATTATTTATTATTCATTTATTTTTGAGACAGGGTCTTGCTCTGTCACTCAGGCTGGAGTTCAGTGGCAGCGATCACAGCTCACTGCAGTCTTGACCTCTGGCTCAAAGGATCCTCCACCTCAGCCTCTCTCAGTAGCTGGGACTACAAGTATGTGCCACCATGCCTGGCTAAATTTTGTATTTTTTGTAGAGACCATGTTGCTCAGGCTGGTCTTGAACTCCTGGGCTCAAGACATCAGCCTTGGCCACCCAAAATATTGGAATTACAGGTGTGAGTCACCATTCCTGGTGAGTACTTCCAATTTTTCCAAATTTTGACATTATGGCAAATATTCTGGAAATTACAATTTGATGTTTCTTAAGGATAAATGAGATGTTTGAGTTAAGGGATATGCAAAATTTTAAGGCTTTTGAGATGTATTATTAAATTTCCATTTATAAGGGTTGTGCCAATTTTGGTTTATTCTATCACCAGAAGTATAAGAAAAAGTGACCATTTTCCCATATATTTAACAACATTGGGCATTTTAAAAATATCTTTGCAACCCTAAGGGAAAAATAGGGTAAATGATAGACCACTTAAAACCTATGCAACACTAACAAGAACACTGACAAAAATATAATTGATAATGTTATGGAATGAATTGCCCCTCCTACCCCTGATCATACGTTAAAGTCCTCACCCTTAATGTGGCTGTATTTGGAGACAGGGCATTTAAGGAAGTAAGTAAAGTTAAATAAGGTCTTAGGGGTGGGGCCTTAGGTCTTGATATAATAGGACTCATGTTCTTATAAAAAAGAGGAACACTCAAGAGGTTGGCACAGAGAAATAGTCATGTGAGGACACAGAGAGAAGGCGGCCATTTGCAAGCCAGGAAGAGAGGCCTCATCAGACCACAAACCTGCTGGCACCTTGATCTTGCACATCCAGCTGCCAGAACTGTGAGAAAATTAATTTCAATTATTTAAGCCCCCAGCCTGTGGTATTTTGTTATGGTGGCCTAATAGAGTACCTTTGAAGATTCTTGGCAAAAGTCAGGAATTCAGCATGTTTAGAGGTTGCAGTGGGGGATATTTTATTTTATTTTATTTATTATCTTTTTGGAGACAGGGTCTCACTCTGTCATCCAGGCTGGAGTGCAGTGGTGCTGTCTCAGTTCACTGCAGCCTCTGCATCCTGGGCTCAAAGGATCCTCTCATCTCAGCCTCCCGAGTAGCCTGCCAACTATAGGCCTGCACCAATACCCCAGCAAATTTTTGTATTTTTAGTGGAGACAGAGTTTTGCCATGTTCCCAGCCTGGTCTTGAACTCCTGTGCCCAAGTGATCTGCCTGTCTCAGCCTGCCAAAGTGCTGGGATTATAGGCCTGAGCCATGGCGCTGGGCTTAAGGAATATTTTACAAAGCACAGAAACAATAGAGTGGAAATGATGACTGGGGGCACTGAGATGATACAGATGGAAGTGGAGCTCTGAGCTGGCGGGGCTGCTATTAAGGTGGGCATAGGAGGAAGTGCATCCTGCCACAATCTGATAACCATGCAGATACTTATTTTCAGGTATTCATTTTTAACAGCTAACAGGGCTTCTGCCTGTACAGCAGCTGAGCTGAGGGCTTTTTCTTTTATTTCATCCTGATATTCTGGCTCTCCTTGTCCAAGTAAAACCATGTATAAACTAATATGACTTGTATATTTTACTGACATAATTCTCCTAGATACCAGTCATGTATAAGCTCATTGGTGTTTTAGAAACTTATTTCATAGAAGTGATTGTAACCGCTCTGACCTCAGTTTCCTCAACGGTAATTTAAGGCAGTTGTAATAGATCAGTAAGTTTTAAATTTTGCACTAATACTTAAGGCTACATCTTCTCCTCTCCCAGTGGTGGAGGTGGGGCTATGAGGGATGTGGCCCATTGTGTTATAAATCGAACTGGGATATGGTACTCCGTCCTTGCTTGCTTTAACAGAATAGCTCTGGCGTTAATTTGTTATATATGGTTTTATTTGGAGAAAAGGTCTATTATGGATGAAATGTTTGTGTCCCTTCCAAATTTTTATGTTGAAATCCTAACCCCCTCATGTGATGATATTTAGAGTAGGGGTTTCGGAGGTATATAGGTCATGAGGATGGTATCATCACGAATAGGATTAGTGCCCTATAAAAGGAACCCCCAAGAACACTCTTACTCTCTTTCCGCTACTTAAAGATACAATGAGAAGACAGAAGTTTGCAAATTGTACAGGGGCCCTCACCAGAATCCAAGCATGCTGACACCTTAATCTCAGACTTCCAGGCTCCAGAACTGTGAGAAATAAATTTCTGTTGTTTATAAGCCACCCCATCTATGGTACTTTGTTGTAGCAGCTGAAATAAGACAAGATCTTCATCTCAAAACGGTTTAAAAACTTTAGGACGGGATAATATTAAGCTTCCTTCCTATAGTGATTCTGTAATCTTTAATATTGGCTTAGTACCTGTGTGGGACTTAGCATAATTTATACATGTACTCTTTAAAATCCATATTTTTATCTATTCTATACATTCCCCCCTTGAAGTAAGAATTATGGGATGTACCATCACTCACATTTCATATACTTTTAAGCATTATGTGACTTTCCTAAGTCATCCACAATTAGAGACAGCTAGAACTTAAACTCAGATCTTCTCACTCCAAGCACGATAATTTTCCCACTACTCCTTTGAGAGAGAGCTAAGAGTTTTATTCTTAGATACCATCAGGAAAATAAGGAAAAGAGTAGTGATCTTAATATTTAAAACCTAATTTAAAAATATAGTAAGTTACAGGAGTTTTTATTTTTCAAAGCAAATTCGATCAGATTGTTTTTCTCCTTACTTGTCATCCCTGTTTATCTTGAGTTATGTTTTTTGGATGTAAGGTCTAAAATGCCCATGACTATGAATCTAGTGATCTTGAATGGAAGGCCATAACTTTAGGAATTGCTGATAAATGCAAAACTCTATTGATAAGCATAGCCTAATTATAAGCAAGAAATCGAAGGGAAACAATTGCTTGAGCTTTGAACTTGCAAATTACGCTTAGCAACTTGAAACATTATCTCTTCTCAGAGTGCTGATCACTTTTTCTTTTTCTTTTTTTTTTTTTTTGAATGCACCAACACATTCGCATTTCTTTTCTTTTTTTTTTTAAGCAAATGAAAAAGACCTGGTTTACCAGCGTTACTTTTTTAAACCTAAGCTTAACATTACAAATTTAAACAATTGTCAAAACTTACTAAGTTGCCAGCATTCATGCACGACTAGGAAACATCCGTAATTTGTATTAAACCAGAAATGTATTACCATTAATGCATTAATATCTTTCACTACTAAATACTGAAAAAATGGAAATTATTTCTGTAGAAGATTCGTCCTGGCAATGTTAACTTCACAGCAGGCTGACACTACGTGGCTCACGTCTCAGACACAGTGAAAAGCAGGTCCATGCTGGTGTTAGTGTACAATCTTGTCCTACACTAAAGAGTCAAGACTCACTTTGGAGTACATTTAATAAAAAAGCAAAGTGCATACAGAGATTTACAACAATTTTAAAGACAAAAAAAAATGGTCCTATTATGTGGTCCCAACAATAAACTCAAAAGTCTATGACAAATAGAGGCTCCGATGAGCTGTTTATAAATACTTTAGGTACAATTATACTGAAAGTCGAGTTCATTCGAAATCTTCAAAAAAATGTTCCTGTTAATCCTCAAATGGTGCTTGTTATAGTTTAACATTTCTGTTAAGCACGTGCGTTGAATTACTTGTTATCCAAGTGCAGCAGGTGCTCCTTACCATTTATTGTTAAGGACTTTAACTGGCCATCGTCTTCAACTTCTACTCTTTCTTGACCATTCTCACTTCTACTCTTTCTTGACCATTCTCGACAATTCTCTTTGTAGTGATTTTTCTGCCATTAACTATTTTAGTTGAAGTTGATATCGATTTGAAGTTGCCCATCCCACTACCGCCAAATGACGCAGAAGAAAATGAAGTGAGGCCTCCGTGACCCAGTGACCCAAATGAAGTAAATCCTGTATCAAAAGAAGGAAATGCACTTCCAAAAGATGGAAATCCACTGAACGCAGAGAAGAATGGCCCTGTCCCTCGGCTTCTGCTTCCTCGAGGACCTCTTCGATTCCCAAAGAAGTCCTCAAAAGGGTCTTCGAAGAAGTCAAATGAAAATGGGTCCCTTCCACCAAAAAAATCCCTGAAGACATCCTGTGGGTTTCGGAATGTGAAGCCAAATTCAAATGGACTGTCAAAATGACTTCCACCTCCTCCACCACCATTTAATCCTTCTTTGTCGTATTTGTCATAGATGTCCCGTTTCTTAGCATCTGACAGCACCTCATATGCCTCTGCTACTTGTTTGAATTTTCTCTCTGCTTCTTTATTCTCAGGATTTTTATCTGGGTGCCACTTCAGTGCCAGTTTCCGATATGCCTTTTTAATATCCTCGGGTGAGGCATGTCTCTGTACGCCTGGAACTTAATAGTAATCCACCATGTTTC
Organism: Saimiri boliviensis; assembly: GCF_048565385.1. Lineage (NCBI taxonomy): Eukaryota > Metazoa > Chordata > Mammalia > Primates > Cebidae > Saimiri > Saimiri boliviensis. Next base: position 245,354,080 of record NC_133449.1, read on the forward strand.
AAGAGATTGTTGTAATAGGTCCGAGGACAGAGGCGGTCGGTGGCGGGACGCAGGGGAGGTGGGGGTGACGGCCCGAATCTCCTCACGGCTCCAGCACTGCTGCGCCGGTGGCGGCGGCCACTTTTTATTTTTCTAGTCTTTATATCCCCTTTATATGCAGTAACAAATTATGCTTTCCTCTATTCATTTTCATCATCTTTTATTTCATGAAAGATAAATTTTGTGGGTTGTTAAAGGATCTACCTTACTACATTAATTACAGCAGACTCCACCAATTTCAACCTTTACCCCAGGTGAATTGATTGGAAGAGCCTCCATGTCCTGTACAGCAGTCCTCCAATTAGAATTTCAGTCTATTTGCTACAAAAAGATTGCTATCTTTGACCTAGAACCTCGGGTAGTGCTGCTACCTAAAAGTGATTCTTAGGTGCTGCTTATCTATTTATTTTTAAATATAATTGTGCTTCAGCACCCCTAGTCATACTCAGCTGCAGGCATGACTGTTGTTCCTTTATTTACTCTCTGTTGAGTAGCTAAGATGGCCCATTGAAAACTGAGCAGCTCCTGTCTCTTTCTATATCTCTCTCTGTCCTTATCTTTATGTCTCTCTTTCTATTTCTCTCACCTCCTCAATGATTCCATTTCCCATCATGGCTGCAAGGAATCTCAAAGAAGAAACCCGAAGCCAGCTCTGATTTGACATTTCTCTGTAACAGTTGGTAGATAGCATGGTGTGTGTCCCAGAGATGGACATATGTTTTCCCTTTCAAGGATTTGGGATAAGAAATAATCAAGGAAGACATTCCTTCATTAAGCTGAGAAAGCAGTAGCCTGGAGCCAAATATATCTTCTGATTTTATAGATGCACAAACCCGCAAAAGCTTAATGAAAAGGAACTTAAAAGAAGATTATCAAATTGCTTTTAGGCTCCCTGCTTGATTACTTTTAGGTACTGAGTACATGTGCCAATTTGTGTGACTGATTTAATGGTTTCCTTTTGAGACATTTTTAATCACAATAATATAATAACTTATATTTGTATAGTTCGTTCAGTTTCTAAAGCATTTTTATATCCATTACCTTATTAGATCTTCACAACAAACTCGGGAAGACATGCTTGCCAGAAGAACGATCTTTTTGCTGGGAAGGTCATCTTCTTTGAGTGTGCAACTTCGAGAAGGGATACATGAGGAAGATTGAGGGAGGAAGGGGACACCAAGCTAGCAGGTCACCTGAATTCCCAGGGGCTGGGCAGATGCCACCCTGCCCCTCCACATCCATTGGTGGGTGGTGGGGCATACTCAGCCTTGACTTAATTTAGTAAAGCATCACTTAAACCCCACTGAATCACTCTGCTAAACAAAGGGTCATGCCCAACAAGCCAGTCCTGGATCTGCCACGTTTCTGCCTCAGTGGGCAACAGTGGGTGCTTCCTTATTTCACCCACCGAGATTATTCTCTGCATCATTTTTATTATTAATTGTAAGTGCTTTCTCAGCAAGTGTTCCAGCTCTGTCAGATTTTAGCTAAGAATTTACAGCTGAATTCCTCCAGAGTCCTGGGGGTAAGGCTGATGGTGATTGGTACAATTCCATTGTTTTTCTTTCTTGTATCCAGGAGTAATGTAACCCGGAATCTCTATGTGACTTGCAATTATTAGCCATGAAACACCAAAACTCTGCTTATTCCCCCTGCCTCTGTAGGTACTGCAGTACAGTACATCCCCTCTTACACAGCCCTATGACAGACACAGGGCAATAACTGTTATTTCTTATTTGTAAATGGGAAAATTATAAGAGGTTATATGACTTGCACATAGCCAATTTGGTGGAACCAGGAGCAGTCGTCACATCTTCTAGCTTCCAAATTAGTTATCTTTTCCAGTATATATAGAATATGATTTGGTACCATTTTCTCTCCCTCCACCTTTGAAACTCTTCAGAAACAGAAAATGTTCTAATAATTTTTTTCCAAAAAATTTCTCATTATTTTGCCATTTCATAAAACCATTTCAGCTGTGCTTCAAGATCGTTGAGAGTCAATGTGAGTGTGTTTATTATTAGGCCTTTTTCCCAGTCCATAACCTCTTCTCTGAGAACTATCTCCCCATGCATAGGGATGAATCCCCATAGCCGTGTCATAGCACACGAATTTACCTTGTCATGGTATTTGAGTCTGTTCTCATGCTGTTAATAAAGACATACCAGAGACTATGTAATTTATAAAGGAAAAAGGATTTACTCACAATTCCACATGAGGAGGCCTCACAATCATGGTGGAAGGCAAGGAGGAGCAAAGTCATGTCTTACATGGCAGCAGGGAAGAAAGTGTGTGCAGGGGAACTCCCCTTTATAAACCCATCAGAGCTTATGAGATGCATTCACTTTCATGAGAACAGCAAGGGAAAGACCCAGCCCCATGATTCAATTACTCCCCACCTGGTCCCTCCCATGACATGTGGAAATTATAGGAACTGCAATTCAAAATGAGATTTGGGTGGGGTCACAGCCAAAACATCACATGGTTGTTGAGAAAACAGAGGAACTTAAATAGTGTAGAGCAAATGGTTTCTTTTGGATATTTGGAATTGGAATGAATAGTTTATTCAGTTTTATGCCATATTTGAACTGAAGACAATTAAACTCTGGGGCTGTGGCCACCATGTTTGACCGTGTTAGCATTAAGCAGATGCTATAGTGAGGACACGAAAGTGGAACACTGCAAGGAGAGAGTTAAGAAACCATGCGGTACTGGAGGACAGGAGAGAGACAAGCAGCAAGGGCTGGTTTCTTAACTGCTTTTCAGTTCCTGACCCCAGATACACAAGCAGCCCAGCCCCTGTGTAATTCCTGCCCTTCCATTCCTGTTTTTTCTCAAGTTAGGTTAAAGAGAGTTTCTGATACTTGTCACTCAAACAGCTTCAACTTGGGTGTTCTGGAAATGACTTTCTTAAATCAGTCACTCCAAGCATTCCCACTGTGGGCTAGATAGAGGAAATATCCTGCGCCAGCCATTGCCACAGCTATGCATGCCCTCAGCTGAACACATCCCTGGGTGAATGTGTCCCAAGCCTCCCCAAGTGTACCCATCTCGAGGCTCCTCCCTAGTCAGCTGTGTGGCCGTTGACTGTATTCCTCAGTTGTTCCTGCCCTCCCCTTTTCCCTCATCCTGAAGCTCCTCATAAAGAGGGCAGCCTCCAGCCTGATACTTGGATACATTATCCTCCAGACACTCAGCGGTCATTACCTTGTGCTGCTGCATGCCTATTTCCTTTTTCTTTTGTAGTCGCTGGGTTGCTCATTGTTTGCTAATAACTAGTTGGCAGGCAGAGAGAAGTGGCAGCCAGCCTGGCCTTCAGACTGGAAAGAAGCATGTTTTCTAGAGAGTGAAAACATTATTTGATAAGAAGCACGTTCCAGCACTGAATATTTTTCTTTCAAAGTCCTGCTGGGCTCCTTCTGTCTCCAAATGCCTGTGCTTTCCTTTGTCACTTCCTCCCATCTCCTTCCCAGATGGACACTGGCAGGGCCACCTTATTTGGGCATAGGGCTCCTCAAAGGCAGATGTAGGTTCCAGGGTAGACTCTAATATGATCTCTGGAAGGTAAAATATTAGGGTGGTTACATTCATAAGAAAATAGTGGGCCTCCATTTGGAGACCTTTGATACCCTTTCTGATTTTTCTAGAGACAGCCAGTAATTAGCAATGAATATAGGCTCTCTCTGACATCTACACAAAAACAAATCTCCTAAGCCTTTAGAATGAACTTATCCTTGTCTTGGATTGAATGTTCCAGAGAGGGATGGGACTCTTGATACAATTTCTTGTCACCTTTCTGCTTACCTGGGGAATGGTCCACTCACCTAACTCCTCCAGAGCTCCTAATAGCTGGGCAGCTGGGACCAGCCCTCTGAGGCCAGACCTTGCCCTGTTGCTAGGGAGAATAATGCTGAAACTTTAATAATAATGCTGATTATTTGTTTATCACTCACTATATACCAAGCAGTCTTCAAAAACCGGGTCAAAAAGCCGCTGAGGTCTGCATAGTTATCTAAATGCTTCTCAGCCAGAAGAGGGCGTTGCATTCCTGATTTTTTTTTTCCCCCCTTTAAACTAAATAGAAAGCTCTAGGAGAACAAATGACTTTTAGATCCACACTGTTTTTTATGCGTAAATAACAACACGACGACAAAAAGTTCATCTGTTGAAGACAAGTATTCAAAAGAAATATTAGTAAATGCAAACCAGGCAGCTGGCATAGAACATTGCTCAGGGTACAAGGGTCCGATGGCTTTTGGTGATCATATTTCTTACGCTGCTTGCATTGGTTCGAAATGAAGTGACAAAAAAAATCCTGCAAGGGCCTCTTGCTAGTGAGGAGCAGTGGGTAATATATTTGTTTGTACTATGGGATTGCAGTTCTACTAGAAGGAACACTTGACATTTTGATGAGTGCCTCCAGGGAGAAAAGGTAGTAACTTCAGAACTTAGTTTTAATTATACTAAGGAGATTACATTATTCAAAAGCATCCCACCGGTAAGGTGCAACATTTCCTGAAACAGTTTAGTGGAAAATGCCACATTAATCAGTTCAATATTTCACTCAGAAGGCTTAATGATGGGAGAAGTTTAAAGTACCATGGCACGATAATGCAGAAGGAAAGAAAAAAAAAGGATGTTCACTTTGAGGAAAAGGCTGAAATAGTTGAGAGTCCCTCTTTTGTCTTTCCCCATTAAAAACTGGCTGGATGTGCTAGCAACCAAGCAGGGATCAACATGCGGGACCCCACCATTCTCAAAATACAAGGACCCCAGAAGGGCAACCAGCACAAGATGAGAGAGGAAGTACGTTACGTTTGGCCCAGCTGTTCTCATCTGCCCGGCAGTTTACTTCTGTGCTACTCTTAATCGATCCAGTTTGGTAATATTTAGCTGCTCTTTTCCTCCTCATCCAGACAGACAGAACACGTTTGTAAATGTGTGGTATTTGACACTAGAGGGAGATGGGCAAAATGCAAATCCCGAGCAGCCTGTCTTTTTCCCATTCTTCCCCCTAACTCATACTCGATAACCATTTTCAGACTGCAAAAAAATTGAACAAGAGGCTTGAGAGTCAGAAAGGTCTGTACTTACCAGAGAGACTCCCACCTGAAAGGTGGCCAGCACACATGGGCATATTGAGATGCTGAAAGACTGAGAATGGAGACGGGAAATTCAATCCAGATCTTAACGTGGGTAAATATACAAATCAGCCTTATGGCTAGCCAAAATACAGAAACAAACAACTGCAAACAACTAATCAAAACCCATTGTCTTCATGGGGCAGTAGTCCAGCAACTCTTTGCAAACACCTATAGAGGCATAGTGGCCCCATGGCTGAAGCCAGTATGGAGCTCTGGCAAGGGGACAGAAACCATCCCTGTGTGCATGTTTGTTAACATTTTTTATCCAAATGTCAGTTTAATTTCTCTTTAGGTCTCACCATGGTGAAGCTGAAGTGCCTTGAATTAACAATGAAAAATCAAGACTAAAATAGCATAGCTAAATTTTCTAGCATGTATGCCACGTGGTATTTCCCTGCCTTGTTTTCTTTTCTCTGTTTTCTTAGTAAATGTTCTAACAGATTTTTACTACATGTGTGCTGTGGGCTCCTGCCTGCTTTTATGTGTCAGAATCACCTTTGTGTTTATCTTTAAAGCTCTCTGCTTCTTCCATGTTACTTTTCTTCCTCCTGCAAGTCACCTTGTTTCTTTCCCTAAAGCAGGTCCCTGTGTGGCTTTACTCTCTGTGCATTTCTTTCTGCACACATCCTTCTAGGCAGCTTTCTCCATTGAAGTCTAACCTTTGTGCTCTCTGAAGTACGAGCTTACTGTTCCTGATTCAGGAATCCCCAGCCTTTTTGTGGCAGCATTATCATATTCTTGCCCTATTCTTATTTTGCTTCTGAGATGATAGCAAAGTGATTTAATATATATTTATTTAAAAAATAGTGAATCTGAATTTTGTTTTGCAGTGGACACAAAGCCCATGAGATTTTAACAACACCCCAGGGAAACCAGTAAGTGTGATTTCACCATTCAAATAACTATGTTGATGCTCTGATGTCAAGGCTAATACACAGCACATGTGCTTGAAGGAAATTTTAGCAGGAGTGTTCTTTCTCCTAGTCAAGGGCTTCTACAACTGTCTTGGTGGTCTTGGAAAGTCATAGATGGATGCTGAATGTTACTTTTTTTTTTTTTTTTTTTTGAGACAAGAGTCTTGTTCTGTTACCTAGGCTAGAGTACAGTGGTGTGATCTTGGCTCACTACAACCTCTGACTCCCGGGTTCAAGCGATTCTCCTCCCTCAGCCTCTTAAGGAGCTGAAACTACAGGTGCACACCACGCCTGGTTAATTTTTTTTTTTTTTTTTTTTTAAGTAGAGACTGGGCTTTGCCCTGTTAGCTAGGCTGGTCTCAAACTCGTCGCCTCAAAACATCTGCCCACTTTGGCCTCCCGAAGTGCCAGGATTACAGGCATGAGACACTGTGCCCTGCCAATATTACTATTTTATGTTATTTTATTTACTATCGCACAGAATCCTTTGTCAGGTTATGGGCTAATTCTTCAAATTCAATTGAATGGCTTTAATAAGCTCCTCATTGTCTCTTCTTGTAAGCACTGGGATCTGGACCTGATGCAGCAGCAAGGATTCTGAAACCCGGGGGTTATCATCTACTTTCTTGTCTTGAATGTTATTTTCTAGTTTTAGGATTCCAGGTGCTGTTCCACTCTTTTAATGTGATTGACTACATCTTTGGATTTTTAATGGAATGAGTTTTCTAAGCATCATACCCATACCCTAGTTTTAACAAAAGGGGTGGAAGTGTGGGACATAGTATTATAAGAAAATCAGAAAACAGAGTGCTAAACATTGAATCACCTAGGAATTGTGAGAGACAGTGGCAGGCTATCTTCAAACTGACTTGAAATATTGAGTGTTCATTAACTGTTACAAAAATAATTATACTGCACACATTGACATGAAGTCTTTGTGTAAAGCAGCTGACTTTTCATTTTACACGAAGATTCTAGTGGCAGAAAAAGGTAAAGGACACCTCATCCATCCATACCCTATGCAGGAGAGGGCCTGGGTTTTAATTCTGTAATTGTCTTTCCCAAGTCCCTATTCCACAATTACCTTTTATGACTTTATGAATCGTGACTGACTTTGACATGAACTGGTGCTGGCTGCTGGCCTGACCTCCTCCTGTGCTGATAATCTCTTCTCTTATTATTTTTTCATCACTTATGATGTGGTTTCACTATCACCATAATAATAATAATAATTTACTGAGGCTTGTTATCTGCTTCTTATTGGGCGGTGCCGATGTATTCCTAAAAACTGAAGCTAGGAAAGCTCTGGCTTTCTAGACTTTTTCCATGACTTTGGGCTTCAAAAACTTCTACTTTGTTTACACTACATGTATTAACCCTGCCTGGTTCCATCTGTTGTCCTTCTATAATTTCTTTCATATCCCAACTTATTCTATTATTTGGATTCCCATCTAGAGCCATACATCTCCCTGTTTCAAATACTCCTAGTCATGAACAACTGTTTCACATGATGATTAATTCAACAAAGTAAAAAATATTAAAAGTTGCATTTCTTTTTGTAAATTTAATCAATTTAAAATTCAGAAAATTCTACACTTATAACTTCTTTTTAGGTGTTCATTTATCATTGCAATGCTACTGAATGGCTGCATTACTCTTTTTGCTAAAATTTCAGAAATTACAAAATTAGTAAGCTCTGTAGCTGTTGTTCTCAACATCATTGGACTTCAGAATCACCTGGAAACATTCTAAAACTCAGTTGCCGAGGCCACAGTCTCAGAAAATCTGATTTAAATCAGTCAGGTGCTTAAATAGCCTTTTAGAGTAACTGAAAACCACTGCAGAGAAATATGAGGCTAACAATACTAACGTTTGAATGGACACCAAATATTAAGCAACAGACTTTGGAACTGGTTCCTATGTCTTTCTTTGACTGATCTTCTAAGCTTTCATTTACAAAATGTGGCTTGCCTCATGGTATATCTTAATAGTATATGCCTTATGAATTTAAAAAGAATTTTATTTAAAATAAGACAACCATCATTCTTTAAAACAAAGAGATTTTCACCAATGTTCTGGCTTTGAAATATAAAATTTTTGTCAGTCACCTTTTTAATGTTGACAGCAATCCTAACAAGGGTTTACATTTTATTTAGGAAATTGTTCTTCTCAATTTGGAGCAGCTATGAAAATATTTCTTAAAAGTGCATACATATATGACCTGGCAATTGTATTTCTAGGAATGATTCTTATAGAAATACTTGTACATATATCCGAGGATTTTTACAGAAGAATTGAGTGTGATGGATAATACAAAACCAAACTATGACAATAACGACAAAAACCAGAATGACTATCATGAGGGCAATGGTTAAGTAAAATTTGGAATTCAGTGCAGTGGAGGAATATCCAGTTTGTAAAAATGAGTTATGTGCTCTGTCTTGGAAAGGCTTCTGTGGTAGGTATTAAGTTAAACAAACAAAAAGAAACGAGGGGCAAAAACCTGTAAAACCATATGATCCCTCCCTTTACCTTTTTGTGTAAGAAGAGGACATTGTGTGTGTGTGTGTGTGTGTGTGTGTGTGTGTGTAAGTAAAGGTATACAAAAGCCTGAAATGATAAGGAATTCTCCATATTGCTAACTGGGGTTTTTTTTTTGGAAAGTGTGATAAAGGAGAGGGGTAAGGAAGGGCTTGCTTTCACTGTATTACTGTATCATTTTCACTGTATTACTGCATCTGTTTCTTCAACAAGAATACATTACCTATGTAATTAAAAAACAAAAAGAAATGATAAGCAGGCAACCAAAAGTAGAAACAGCAATCCTCAGGGCCTCAGAGTCAAGCTGGGTCTGTTGCCGGCTCCCCAGAGGGGCAGACACACCACAGGTGCAGTCTCTGGGCAGGACTAGTGCAACTCCTCCCAGATACCTGGGTCCCACTGACTGATTCCTGCCCATATTCCATTCCCTCCCACTTTTCCAGACCAAACCAACAGCCCCTTACAGTTGCCAGCCTGGCAGCCTAAGCAGCAGATCGGCCTCTGGCGGCCTACTGTGAGTGTGACCCTGTGTTGAGTCTATACAATGCACAGGGTGGAGTGCAGGGGTTGGGCTTGGCTGAGCTTGGGCCTCTGGGGTCAGGGGTGAGGATTTCAGAAATTAAACTGCAGGTAATATCTTAAAGCTGAACGGGGTCTGGTGCTACCCTCAAAAGATGTAGGTGCCACATACAAGTTCTCCCAGAGAACTAATAGCAAGGAGAGACTGGCTCTATGAGTTTCAGGTCTTCTATTTACTTCTCATTATACTATACTGCCAAATTTCCCAATGTAGTGGTTGGTTTTACAGAGTAATCATTCTATGCCAGGCTCTTTAAGTATTTTGCATACTATCTAAATTAATTCTCACAAAAACCTATGAGGTAGGTGCCATTATCACACCCATTTTACAGACCAGGAAACTGAGGCATAAAAAAATTAAGAATTTTGCTCAAAGCCATACAAAGAAGTGGCAAAGCCAGGATTTGAATCCAAGTTCTCATTACCCTCCTGTGTAGATCAAACTCTTCTTTTCTCTGAGATTTCCAATCCTTTGAAGCCAGAAAGCGTTTGTGAAGACAAAAATGAAGCACTACTTATGAATGCATGACTCCTTCCTCTAGTAGAAAAAAAATCTTAGAATTTAAGGTTAACAAGGTAATGCTTTCTGATACAAAATTTTGATGGAAGCAATCTATAAAAATATATGTAGACACATCCATTTACTTAAACGGTAGATTCTCAATGCCTTTTGCTTTGATAATATTTTCTCAGTATTTTACTAAAAACTGCCTCTCATAATATACAAGCATAATATACTATTTATAAGAAGGGCAGCATTGCAAAGTGGTAAAAACATGGACCCAAGTCAGATTTCCTGAATTTGAATCTTGGCTCCAGCATTCATTAGCTGTGTGAATTTAGGCAAATTACTTAACTTCTCTGTGCCTCAGTTACTTCATCTGTAAAAGACTAGTACCTATCTCTCTGGGTAGTTATGACAATTAAATGAGTGATATCGTTAAACACTTAGAACAGTGTCTGGCATGTGGTAAGTGGAATAAAAATATTTGTTAAATAATTGAAAGAATTAAGAATAAAGTACACTACTACTGTGTGGAATCTAAACTATTGATTTTCTTTTTTTTTGAGGTGGAGAAAAGAATAAAGAAACCCATATTTCTTGAACTTCTCCTCTGGCAACTAGCAGTAGTACCAAATACAATCTTTAGAATTTCCAGGTAAGTAAAAATCTCCTTCTAATTCAAGCAGTTGATCATGATTCTTAAGAAATGGATTCTGGCTCCGCAGAGAGAACCAGGCTTAATAACAAATGGGAAGCAGGCCCCAAAGACCCCAAGCTTTCAGCGAGGTGCTTAGGCTTCTGGGGCTTGGAGCTTGGGGCTTGGGGGCTTTGGAATTTGATGCTCGCTCAGTGTTGTTAATGTGGCTATTAGCCTTGAGACTTTTCTGCTTCCACAGCACACATGTCTGTGTTTTTCTATTTCAACCTTCTCTTCATCTCCCCCAAATTTCATACTTTAGACCTTACCCTGTGTTTCTGTTGTGTTTCAAATTCTTATGGTTTTAGTGTCTTTAGGGCATTAAAATCTATATTTCACTGTAACAAACAGGAGCAAATCTTAAGATTTCTAGCTGGAATTCTTTTCAGCCTTTCCCCTATTGATGTTTGCAGTTTCATTTTGCTCTAATTGTCCCCAGTGGTGCAAATAGGCAGGAACTCAGCCTTCACCAATGGATGCTGAGCCAATGACACCCTTTTTCTACCTAGAAAATAGAATGGATCCTGGGGCAAAGATTAGTTCCTTTCTAACACTGAGGAGAGTAGGGGGAAATTATAATGCCTACATTTTACCTTTTTTTCTGTTGATTATTGCTACCATCGCTGCTTCTGCTATGGTTAGTAAGAAGCTTCTTGAGAGGGAAGAGAGAGCAATGGTCTCATGAAGACAGTGAAACCACGCACATGTAGTTTGCAAAACCCTTTGGGATAGCTCAAGCTGAAAAGGAGCTATAAAATGTAAAACAGCATCATTAATAATAATACTTTTATGATTGTAAATAGAAGCAAGTAAAATCAAGTTGCTTGGCTCTCTGAGCTTTTCACTGGACCCTAAATGGCTAGGCTGTACCCTTCCTCTCTTTCTTCTTTATTGCTCATCTTGTATTCTGTAACACGTTCCTCTGCAATTGCCATAAGCAAATCATTTAACCCATAGGAATAATCCTGGGAAGGTGATGTCAGTGCAAACATATCTGTGGCTGTAAAGACCAGCCATGCACAAAGACCCAAAGGACAGGACTTACAGATATGAAGTGCTATATCAATAGCAAATACTGCCACTAATTGATAATAACAATATACATGCGGGGCCCAGAGCATGTCGGGAGCTACATTTCAGAGAGCTAGGCAAAATGAATCAGGCCAGGAAAAGCTGGAGAGCTAGAGTTCTGAGCTCTGTCAGCACAGCAGGACCACACACCAAAAGCACTGATTTCATCTCCCGTGTGATACTGTGACAAGTTCTAGTGAGGGTGTTGAGGTTTATGATCCTTGGCTTGGTTTGGTGCTTTATCCTCACTTGGTAAGATTATTTAGTATAGTAATTAAATTATAATGGAAGATACAGAGAAAGAATGTCCCCGAGATAGTTGTTAAAGACCATTAGCTATAGACGGATCTCCCTCACCTTCTTGTTCATTGAAGTCTTCCTTAGTGATATGCCCTCTAAAACTGGGGTCCCCAACCTCTGGTGCCAGTCCCTGGCCTGTTAGGAACTAGGCCACAGACCAGGAGATGAGCGGTAGGGGAGTGAGCATTACAGCCTGAGCTCCGCCTCCTGTCAGATGAGCAGAGCTTCTAATTCTCATGGGAGCCCGAACCCTATTGTAATTGTGCATGTGAGGGATCTAGGTTGCGTGCTCCTTATGAGACAAATGCCTGATGATGTGAGGTGGAACACTTTCATCCTTTCATCCCTAAACCATCCTCTTCTCTCCCATCTGTGGAAAAGTTGTCTTCCACAAAACTGGTCCCTGGTGCCAAAAAGGTCGGGGACCTCTGCTCTCAAATTCAATCGGGAAAAGCAGCAACCTTTGGGATGTCAAGAGAGAGGAAACATGGATTAGTATTTTAGGGCATGGTTGGGTCTGAATTCTGGCTTCACTGCTTAGTAATTGGTAACTTGAAGAAAGTTATGTTACTTTTTTTTGTGCCTCAGCTTTCTTTCTGTAAAATACGAATCTCATAATTATATGTGAGAATTAAATGAATAATATATGGAAAAACCTAAAACAGTGCCTGTTATATAGGAACATTCACCAAATATCAACTATGTCTTATGCCCATCTTAGATATTCTGAGAGATGTTTTGAAGTGCCCCAAATGTACACAATTTGCTTTATCAGCTTGATATGCAATAAAATCACATCTGTTTTTAGGATTCCTGTTAAACATCTTAAGCTGCCTTATCCATCAGAACGTCCCACTTCCCTGGCTCTACCCTTCTATGAATCTTTAGGAGCCTTGATTTTCTAAGGCTGGATCTTTGCAGCTGTAACTAGAGCTCAGATGTACCCCTAGGGGCGAGAGTGTGTTATAACGGCCACTGGAAATTTGCTTCTGCTTGGGTTAATGCATCACAAAAATGCAGACACAGAGAACCAGAGTAGTCAAGGGGCCCCTTGACTCATCATTCCTGAGATCTCGGTGTGGCAATGTCTAAGGAAAATGGCTGATGCCTGGAGCTCCCGTGAGTTTCTCTCCCAGCTTAGCTCTTCAAGGTCTGAGGAAAGATCATTCTCTACTTCTTATCCATGACTGGTCAGGTGAATTTCATGTCAAATTTGAGCAGGCAGTTCAACTTCACAGATTGGAAAAAAAAAAAAATTCACCCACACAGTCGCTTTCTCAGAGCACAATATAGGTGTCCAGAACCACTCTTCCTTTGACTGCCTGACTTCATAGAGGGGATGACCCCTGACTCAGTCCCTTTCTATTCCCATGTTGCTTTTAGTTGAGTAGTCTCATTGTCTTCATTACTGATTCTTAATCAGGTACATCCTGAAAGGTTTTAATAACTTTGAATCTCCTAGAGACAGGTTGGGGAGCTCATTTTGTTATGGTCTGGATGCTTATGTCTCCTGTTGACATTAATATGTTGACATTTTAACCTACAAAGTGGAGGTCTTAGGAGGTCGGGCCTTCTGGGAGGTGATGAGGTCATGAGGGTAAAACACTCTTGGATAGGATTAGTGCCCTTATAAAAGAGGCTCCAGAATGCTGCCTTGCCCCTTACACCAAGTGAGAAATAGGCTGTCAACAGATACCAAATCTGCTGGTGCCTTGATCTTGGACTTCCCAGCCTCTATAACTATGAGAAATAAATTTCTATTGTTTATAAGCCACCCAGCCTTTGGTGTTTTGTTTTAGCAGCCCCAAAGTACCAAGACACCTCCCTTTTCTTTAAGAAAGCCCACAGTATCATATACATTTGCCTACTTCTCCTTAGCTCTGAATGTCAACAATTTCTTTACCAGGAAAAAGCAAAGTTCTGCCTTACCAAATACTCTGTTATACTCTTATTTTCAAGTCTTTACTTTGCTTGAGAATTGCTTTTGTGGATTATCAGTAGTGAGAGAATGTTCTGAGAGCTGTCAACAAACTGTCAAGTAGAATGACTGAATAGCACATAATATTTTCTTGTGACCTTTATTTGATTGTGCATTTGAACAACTCTACTTTCTGAAGAGAAGGTAAAGAGGAAAAATATTTTTCAGGAAGAGGAAACATCTTTATCTACTACAAATATTTATTGAACACTACTGCAGTATTTTGAATCCATTTAAAGATAATTTGAATATTTTAAATGTTTCTCAGTATAGAAAAATTCACATCAGAAATTTTTCAATATTCCTGAAAGTTCGTTTTTTTTGCAAAAGTCTAAAACCATTTAAGTCATTTAAGTGTTTCAGTTAGTTATTGCTGCACAATGAACCACCCCAAATATAGTGCTTTTAAACAGTTATTTCATTAACTTTCATTGTCTGTTGGCTGACTAGGCTCAGCTGGGAGGTTCTTCTGTTCCACATGGTATCAGCTGGGGCTGCTGTCATCTGAAGGCTCACCTAGTTTACAATGTCTAAAATCCTTACTCATATGACTCTCAGCTGGTGCTGGCAGTAGGCTGGGAGCTCAACTGGGGCTGTCCATCAGAATGCCTTGGTTCTCCTCCCTTTGGCCTTCCCATGAGGCTTAGTCTTCTTGAAGAATGGCATCTGGGGCAGGGAGTGCTCCATAGGCACAAACCCTAGTGTGCAAGTACTTATTAAGCCTCTACTTTATCTTGCTTGCTGAAGTCCCATTAGCCAAAGCCATTCACATGGTAAAGCCCAGAATGTATGTGGGGACTGCACAAGGATGTGAATACTGGAGGCTTTATACATTGAGTTTTCCCAAAGTGACAGTTAAACACATCCAGAAACTTCTGAATTCCAAGACAGCAAAATGGCAGTCTTAGAACTTTGGAACTGGAAGGAACCTCAGAAACTTCATGGTTCAGCTTCTTTGTTTTACCAAGGAAGAGACATAGACCCAGAGAAAGTGATTTATTTGCCCAAAGTGGCAACATAAAGCTGGGCTGTTCATCGTAAAAACTATTTTGAGCCATGCTCTGTGCAGGCACCATCCCTATCCTGAGCAGGTGTAGCCTCTGCCCTCACAGAGCTCACAAGTCTAGAAGGCAGACCTACAGTTCTGATTTCCTGGTACCCAAGGCTGCATTTTAACCACGGTACTGCACTGCCTTCCCATTGTTAATTAAGTGTGTAATGTCTATATTAAAGTTACTTCCAGGTTCTAATTTATGACACAATAGTTATATTTTAATGTGCACTTTATGGTACATTGGAGTCCCTCAATAATCAACGCATGCCCCTCTAATCCTGCCTGGTTTATAATACTTAGAGAAAATTTTATTATTTTAAACAATTATAAGGATTTATAGTTACTGAATCTTTGCTTTTGTGAAATATTTTTGTTCATGTCTACTATTTACTTGAAGCCAAGTCCTTTGTCAGGAATACAACCTCTAATTATAACATTGTTCCTTTGGGAAAATGTAATTTGCTTCAATGATCCACTTTATGACATGGTCTCCAGGAATGTGCTGTGCTGCAATAAAAAACAAGTAGAGGCTGCATTCTCTGTAACTTCTTGCCAGTTGCCTGGCACAATAGGAACAGTGTTTATAAAGTAGTTCTTATCTTCTGGTTGACATAAAATCTGAGTTAGGCAATAATGACAGATTTCCCTGAAATAGTGTGGGGTATGGAATAGGAAACAAAAAAGGAAATGGAAAGGTTCCACAATTCTTTCCACAGTCATCTAATCTGTCATCAAGTTCTGTCTGTTGTTTAGTGTCTGTCACTGGTTCTTCCTTCCTAGGAATCAAATGTCATTCCAAAAATGAGTGGTCAGTGCAGTGAGTGGGTGTATAGGTGTGCTGCTCAATGACAAGGCAGGCTGTGGCTTTGTGTGGCACTGAAAGACTTCCCAGTGGAAGTGATGTTTTAGCTGGCATCTGAGGATAGAGGAGGAGAGTTAGCCAGATGAAGAGGTGCCTTGCCTAGGATCTTCCAGGAAGAAGAAACAGGATATGTAAAAAGCTGGAGAGAGAGAGAACATGAACTCTGAGGAACCAAGATGAGTTCAGTTTGATTGGAGTGCAATGTGTGTGTGTGTCTGTGTGGTGGAGAGGGATGTAGGGAGCAGGAGAAGGGGAATGGCAAGGCCTTAGAGTGGAGGCGTATGCAGGGATCAGGTCACAGAGGTTCACATAGTCCTTTTTAGGCATTTGGACTTCACCATCTAGGAAATGGGACAGTATTGAAGGGGACAGTGACCTGATGCACTTTCTACTTTGAGAATAATCCCTCTAACTATTGTTTGGAAGATGAATTGGAAAAGAGCAAATTTGGAGTTGGTAATCTTGCAGAGAGAAATGGTGACCTGGCCAGCAGAAGGCAGTGGGGGTGGAAAGAAGTGGAGGGGGTGTGAGAGTGATTTAGGCAGCAGAATCGATAGGAGTGCTGCAGTATTTATGGAACTTCCAAGTCAAGAGACTGAAAGAGCAATGGAGCTCTGGAGAGAGATTCAAAGCTGGAGAGTTGAGTCACCATCCTGCTGATGGAACTGGAGGCTATGAGAGGATGAGATTACCCAGGAGAGTGGAGGAATAGGGGGCTAAGAGAAAACCTTGGGAACAGCCTTTCTCAGGGCCCAGTCCTGCCTTCTCTGGGAGGGGTGTCCTCATTGCTCTTTTCAGGGATAATGTATACTGACTTCTATTTAACATGTGTTTGCAAAGGGCAGGTATTACCCAAATACAGTCTTTTTAATGAAAGCTCTCTAACCAAGGGTTACAGCATTGGGGCCAGACCCAGCCAGCTATTCTGTTCCTCATGGATATTCTCATATTCTTGACCTTAGTTTTTCTAGGTGACTGCCCTATTGCCCTCCTCATTCCCCTTTACCACTTGGCCCAAAATATAGTCTAGAACATATCTCCTGATTAAAAACAAATACTCCATTGAAAAGTAAAATATCTCAGAAGAGATTAAAATACAGACCTCTTCTTCCCTCTTAACTTTGGATACTAAATATGAATCTTTCTGTAGCCCAGAGGCCAAGGTCTGCTAGAGGATCCTGATTAAGTCTCTCTCTTTGCTCCTAGACTGCAGCCTTTTTGCAGGGGCCTGATTCCTCCTCTCCTGAAGATAGAAGTTTAGCATCTCTTCCCTATCCGGAGTTCAGGCAACAGCCCATGATCTCCCAAAAGATGTGGTCAAGGCAAGCTTCTTCTATTGCTCTCATGCCTGGTCTCCCTGGCCTCTCTCCCTCTATAAATGTAATATGCTGGGACAAATTCTATCCACAATAAAAACTATCTTTCATACAGTGGAGCCAGATCTTTCCTTGGGATTAGGTTCTAAGTGTAAGGCAAAAATCTGTGAAATAAATTAACCTTTGGAAACCACTTGGAAGAGAGCTGCATTGCAGATAGATGTAGCTTTCTCAGCAAGCCTACCCAAACCTGCTGACCCTTCAAGTCTGGAATAGATTCCCATTTCCTTAGCAGAGCATCAGATGAAGTAGCTACTCCTATGATGTAATTCTCAAGATACCTCCATGGATGGGGCAGATATTATGCTTATTTTACAGCTGGGAGAACTAAGACATACACAGAGAAATTTACATGCTACCATCACATACAATGGTGGGCTGGACCCAAGGCCCAAGGCTCTAGTTCCATTGATTTTCTACTTCAAGATTTTTCCCAAGTGTAGTTCAATCTAGTGCAGGCTATAGTTTGGCTCTGGGTTTGTGCATCAATGAAACCGGGATGTTTTATTGTGAATAGATAGAAGTGCTGGTATGGAAAGGACTAGGGTGGGACTGGGTGGGGGTGAGACACATGCTAGTTACGCACTGAACTCTCAGTCTGAGAAGAGGACAAGTGGCTCATGATAATCATGGAAACAGGTTTAAATTAATGACATGTTTATTCAATGGTATCTTCATCTATTGTGGAAAATCAAATGGTGGACAAAGTGTAAATGCCAGAAAATATAGGAAATAATTTAAGAGAGAGGAAAAAAATCATGGAGGAGTTGGTTATGGGGAAGTTTCTAGAATGTAAATCAGATAATTTTTTTATTTTGGAGGGAAAAGGTAAAAAGAGGAAATTTGTTCTAATCGAAGTGAAAATTCAAATCCAAGCCAGAATTTGAGGAGGCAGGGCTCATTTGGAAACTCCTTTTGTTTATAATGTAGGTTTTTCTCCCCTTTATGAAGCAGATGCTTATACAAGCATTACTAGTGTTGTCAATAACACTGTAACATTTGCCTTCAATCCCTTTGTTGCTCAGGGAACATGTTGGGTTTCGGCACATTTAGCTTTGCCATTTACTTCACAAATTGCAGCTGGGTAGTGCTACAACTAAGTTGATTTTACTGAGAATAAAAATTGAAGAACAAAAATTCTCCTAACGACCTTTCCAGTAATCATAAGACTGAAATGCTTTGGAGAGAGAGAGAGAGAGAGAGAGAGAGAGAGAGAGAGAGAGAGAGAGTGTGTGTGTGTGTTTTCCAAACAACTTGGTTTCAGTACAATGATGCTTCAGTAAGAATCTTCCTGCAAATCTAATTCAAAAGGGAAGGCTTTGTTGTTATTAAACACAAACACAGTTTGTACGTCTCCACATCATTATGTTGCTTCTCATTATGGAAATTCATTTGCTTCTGCTTTGTATGGATATCAAATAAAAATCACTCTCGCTCCTGGCAAGTGATTGCATTTTGGAGACACTCTGGGAACCCAGCTAAACGGTGCTTGGTGTCATAGCAAACACAATTAGCAAAATGGCATCCAGAGTGGCTGTATGGAGTTGGCCTGTGGTGAGTCTCTGCATTTTCTGTTTCGTGGGGCTGTAGGTTACTAGGCTTTGCCATGTGCTTTCTCTGTTCTCATCTCTGTACCATTTTCTATTCAACTGGAACAGCGTGAGGACTTTGTGTGGATTTTATTATTTTTTTTCTGATCGGCTCTTCCTCAGCACTCACTAGGCTCAGGGAGCCCTGGGTTATTTTGCCCTCCTAGGAGCTCACATTTCTCCAAAGAAGGGTCAAAGACAGCATCACCAAATGTTCACTCTGATATCATTGTGGGTTTTTTGGTCTTTTTTATTTCTCTCGATTTCCATTTTTAAACAATTAGGGTATTGAATTTGTATAAGGTTAAAAAAAAACCCTTATAGGTTATTATTAATACCTCTGTGTTAAAAAGCAAACAATTTAACACCACTCTCTGTAGAAGAATTTGAGGTGGAGCCATTTCTGAGAACCCCAGTAGGTGTAGGTACCTCAGTCAATGATGAATTAGCCTAGAAGGGATTGACAGCACCGGCTGCCTCTGTGAGATACGAGACATAGATATAGTTCTTCACTGAGCCATAAAGAAAAAGAGGGTCTGGATTTAGGTGGACTGGTTCTTTCACATGGAGACACAGGGTTGTGTCTGTGTATGTCACTGATACTTAGACATCCTATAGTGTTCATTTTCACTTTTCTGGAAAGCTTTTCCTGATGCCTCTAGGGAGAAATGATTACTCTGCCCTCTAGGCCACTTCTGGTGTATACCTTGTTGAGTGTCTTCCCAAAAGCCATTCTAATTTCTGCTTCTTGCTCCTCCTCCTCCTTTTTCTTTTCTACTTACTTCCTGATAAAATCTGTAGCCTTGTGCCCTGGGAATGATCCCATCTTAGTTCCAAGAGGTGATGATTCATCATTGGTTTAAGTTTATCAGGGAATCAAAATTCCTCCTCCAAGAAATTCACTGAGGCGTGGGCTTGAGATACAAATCTGGCCAATGAACCTTGAGGGGAAGTTTGCTGGGGGATTCTGGAAGAGTTTTTCTCTCTTGTTAAAAGAAAGGCATGGTGCAAGAAACTGTTCTTTCTCTGCTGCTGCATGAGGCTGTGATATCCGGAGCTGTGGCAGCAGTCTTGTGACAGTTAGAGTCAACGATGAAGATAATATTCAGTATGACAATGGTCTAGTGGAAAAATAGAAATAGTCTAAATTTTTGATGTGTTGTCGAGTCACTGAATTAGCCTACCTGGAAATCTTTCTACCTCTGGGCTGCTGCTTTTTTTTTTTTTTTTTTAGAGATAGGGTCTTGCTCTCTTGCCCAGGCTAGACTGCAGGTGTGATCATAGCTCACTGCAGCCTCCAACTCCTGGACTCAAGCAATCCTCTCACCTCAGCCTCTTGTAGCCAGGACTACAGGTGTACACCCAGCTAATTTTTAAATTTCTCATAGAGATGGGGTCTCACTATGTTGCCCTGGTTGGTCTTAAAATTCCTGGCATCAAGCCATCCTCTTGCCTCAACCTCACCAAACAATTGGATTACAGGCATAAACCACCTCATCTAGCCTACCTCTGGACTTCTTTTAGATAACATAATAAATTTCTTATCATTTAAGGCATTCTCAGTCAGGTTTTCTGTTTGTAGCCCAAAACACCATAACTCAGACTGTGCTGGTCTACTTTGTACCTTTAGAAATAATCTTACTGAGAGGTTCTATAATTATTATTATTTTTAAAAGACTGACTCTTTGATTAGATGGTAGTTTCTTGAGCGTAGGTCTTATTCATTTTGTAATCCCTGTCACCTTGCACAGATTCTGTTATATACAAGTGCAGTACAAATTGTCAGATAAATGCTATGAGGAATGCTCATCATCAGGTAATCCAGAGTCACACACTGAGCTCCTCCACATTTTGGTCCAGACTTTTCAAAAAAGAAAAAAAGTCAAGTGCAAATTCTCTGTCATCTAAACACAGAAGTCAGATGCAATCTTCCCTCTGTGCTATCTTGGAAGTGATCAATGTTTCTCCAGGTGAGCTACACCCAGGAACATTTGGCTTTTGTACCTTGTTCAGAAAGTACATTCTTGAAAAATTTATAAATATTATGTTTTGTAAATATATTTTAGCTATGTTTCAGTTCATGTTAAAGGAATCACATTTTCCCCTTGAAAAGCAAAAAAAAAAAAAAAAAAAAAAAAGAACCTGAATAGTCATTTTCTAACTTATCAGCATTCTTAAAATTTGCATATGTAGAGGAAACTCATCCTTACATGAAACTGGACTAGTTCAAGTTACTGCCCCCCCCCCTTTTTTTGGGGGGCTTGTTTTCACTTTTATGGAGGAGAGAAAAATGACAAGTTGATAAGTATTCATGAAATTGATTTTTAAAACTTCGCAGGTAATGCCATAGGCTGTGTGCACATTCAGTGCAATCCTCTAAGCTTTTATAACTACAGTAGGAAACAACTTTTAGGTTAGTGATTTTTTTCTTTTTTAACTAGAGTGTTTAGAATGGTGGTTGTTCCCAGGCTGATTCCTAAAAGTCCACCTAAGCCCAACATGTCTACAGTAAAGGGAGGAAAGTGTGACAGGGACCTGCAGACCCCAGCTCTGGGCATCCCTACTGCTCTGTGTCTCAGCTGGCTTGCGGGCCCTGGGAAGCTCTTTCTTTTTCTGCTCTCACCTCTTGGGATTTCTTTAAAAATGAAACAATACAGATTTTTGTTACTTAAACATTATCATTTTTGTCTTTATTCACTCCTTGGGATTTTACTTGCTTTTCTGCAGTAGCCTGGGCCCCTCCCTTGTTTCCCCTCACCCCTGTGCTGAGAGCAGGTTTTGGGAAGGGCACAGCAGAAATGAGAGCAGGTTCTGGGAATGGCACAGCAGAGCATAGTGAGGAGGAGAAGGTGAACCCTGATGTGTCCCTTGGTCCCCACAGGGGACTCCTTTCCACAGGCTTCTGTGCTCCCTGCTCCAGTCCTCCCTCATGAGCTCACTTCGTCCACATGTTCTCCTATCTCCTCGGGTCCACTCTTCATATTGTCTTCTCCAACACACACTTACTTCTCCAATGGTGTGCCTGGTACTCGTGCCCGTTTTTCTGAAAGGCAGGTGAGTCTCACTTTTACCCTTTGAGTACAATCCAGAACATCAGTCAGGGCTCTGAGCAATGTGATGGGGTCTGGTTCTTCTCTGCCTCTGCAGGCTCCCTTGTTATCTCCCCTCGTGTTTGAGTGTAGAATGGTGATGCTGTGGCAACCTGGATCTCTCCCAATGCTGTGCTGTCTGTGCTTTGCATGAAGGCCCTGGACAAAGGGAGTGAGTAAAAGCTGACATGTAACCTATAATGTGATCCCCAAGCTGTGTACCAGTAGAAGGAGGGTACCTTATTTACCCAATAAAGACACCTGTTTTTGTTGGCTCAGCTGTGCATAAAAAGCAAGGTGCTATTTTTAGTTTGTACCAAGGCTCTAGAAAGGCTAGTGGAAGACCTGCCACTGCTGCTGTGAACAGGAGATCTGGCCTAGGAATGCTGATGCCCTCCAGCCCTGCCTCCACCAGAGCCTCTGCCAGGACTTTCCAGACCAACACAATTCAAGCTGTGGTAGAGGCACAGAATGGCCCTTTCTTGAAGAGCAGTGCACATCTCCAAAGCCCAGTACAACCGTGGGAGGAAGAGAGGTGGTAACTTAATCCCTCTTTTGTACCATGCCATGGAAGGGCCCATAGATAGCCTCTGGATGCTGTTTCTCTCCCCTAAGTCATTTTTTCTTTCCGCAGAGCTTTCTCTTTGGAATTCCCAAGGCCAGTGCCCCCAACCCCAGCTGGGCGTTTTTATTCCACCCCACACAGCAGAAGAGCTTTCAGGTCTATCCCTTCAGTCACCTTTGTGTCTGGCACAATTGAGAGCCTTCAGGCTTTGGTTGGATGGAAATGGAATCTCTTCTTCATTTGTTCGAGGGTTGGGGTGTTGGTTCCTGTCCTCTGCATTGAGGGTACCCCAGTTCCCATTTAGCTTTCTCATGAGCAAGAGCTTCCTTACTAGTTTTCCTAAGAATGCAGCTCAACTTGCTAAGCCTAGCATTGATTTTTTTTTTTGATGTCCATACAGTTTAGTCTTATATGAAGAAATCATATTTTTCTTGTTGGCATGACTTTGACCTTTTCCATTTCAAAACCATAACCCCTGGCATTATTGTGCTAAGGAACATTTGATGTTTTCATGGGTCACTAGACTATCTCTAAATGGCTTTTTCTTTCCCACTCAATGGTACCAATTTTGATTATATTGTTTATTATTTCAAATCTCCCCTTACCTCCAACATAAGGTCAATGTAGGTTCTGGTTTGTCAAATCATACAGGCATTGACTTTGTTTTTGACCCTAGTATGTAAATGAATATGAAAAGTTGAACCAACACAGGAGGGAGCCTATTTATCCTTAACATTTCCCTGTCTTCACTGGTAGGAAACATCTTTGAAACATGTGCATTTTTAGGGGAGAGGAGGCTGGTCAGAAAGACACAGGGGATAACAGGATCTGATGTGCTGAGGGGCACAAAAGTTCTCATAGACCCTTATTCTACTTCTCTCTTCCATCCTAATCCTCTCCACTTTTTTCCCTTTTCTTTCTCTTTCCCCCTCTTGCTTTCCTTTCTACCCTGCCCCAGTCTTTTTCCTTTCCCTTCTCTCTTCCCTTGGTATCACCAGAACTTCCCAGGAACCAAGTGAAGAGCTGGATATAGAACTTAAGATAGTCCTTGAATTTCTCAATGGCAATTGGGAAGGGGAGGATGGAGGGTACCAAGACCTCTAGCAGTGCCTAGAAGGGAAATGGTCTCACGTTCTTTAGCACCCTATCCGGGGCTGGTCAGCCTTTACACATGAGGAGTGCAGAACAGCTGAGCACAGATGATTAGCAACTGCCTATACTGTAGGATGATAATTGATATTGATGACGGGGCACTACATTTTCTTCTTCCTTTCCCACACCTTTCCCCCTTCCAAGCCAAGCACTCACTAAATCCTGTGGATTGTACTTCCTAAAATCACCACTTCACCTCTTAGTGGCCTTAATTCTTAGAAACAACTGTGTTAATTTGGGTTCCCTGGAAAAACAGAACTGTAGTGAAGGACATGGGTGAAGGTTAAGTTGTCAGAAACAGCAGCAAGGGAGTAGGAGGAGTGATAGAGGGAAGGATGAAAAGCTACTATGAGTATATATTACCGAGATTTCCAACACAATCCCCCTGGGACCTCTGAGAAGCCTATGCCTCTGGAACTGTCCACTTGCAGGATGGGTGGCTGAGGAATGTATCCACCAGCTCCTGTCTCTTACAGATTATAGGTTGTCTCTAGAGATATTCACCCAAGGCTCAAATGGGTTGTGAGACTGAATGGTTCCCAAGGCATTGCAGAAAGCCCTAAATCAGAAAGACGAAAGGCACACACATGGTGTGTTGAGGTGGGATGCCACCAGGATGAGGTGAGTCTGATCTCTGGCGGAAACTATTCACCACGGTGAAAACCATCCACAACAGCAGGGACTGTCCACCACAGCAGGTACCGTCCACCACAGCAGGGACTTCCCACCGCAGTGAGAACTGACCATCATAGCAGCAACTGTCCACCACAGTGGGGACTGACTACCACAGTGGGGACTGACTACCATAGTGGGGACTGACCATCGCAGTGGAGACTGACCACCACAGTGGGAACTGACCACCACAGTGGGACTGACCATCATAGTGGGAACTGACCACCACAGTGGAGACTGATCATCATAGTGGAGACTCACCACCACAGTGGGAACTGACCACCACAGTGGAGACTGACCATCATAGTGGGAACTGACCACCACAGTGGAGACTGACCATCATAGTGGGAACTGACCACCACAGTGGAGACTGACCATCGTAGTGGGAACTGACAATCACAGTGGGGACTGACCACCACAGTGGGGACTGACCATCATAATGGGAACTGACCACCACAGTGGAGACTGACCATCGTAGTGGGAACTGACCACCACAGTGGAGACCGACCATCGTAGTGGGAACTGACCACCACAGTGGAGACCGACCATCGTAGTGGGAACTGACCACCACAGTGGAGACCGACCATCGTAGTGGGAACTGACCACCACAGTGGAGACCGACCATCGTAGTGGGAACTGACCACCACAGTGGAGACTGACCATTATAGTGGGAACTGACCACCACGGTGGAGACTGACCATCGTAGTGGGAACTGACCACCACAGTGGAGACTGATCATCGTAGTGGGAACTGACCATCACAGTTGGACTGATGACCACAGTGGGAACTGACCATCACAGTGGGGACTGACCATCATAGTGGGACTGACCATCATAGTGGGGACTGACCATCATAGTGGGACTGACCATCATAGTGGGGACTGACCACCACAGTAGAGACTGACCATCGTAGTGGGAACTGACCACTACAGTGGAGACTGATCATCATAGTGGGAACTGACCATCATAGTTGGACTGACGACCACAGTGGGAACTGACCATCATAGTGGGAACTGACCACCACAGTGGAGACTGACCACCACAGCTGTGGCCGAAATCAGAGATGGGCCACAGAAATGCAGCATGGACAACTAAGGAAGTAGAAACAATGAGCCTTAAGCTTGTCCTGATCTCTGGCCTAAAATACACCCTCTCTGACTATGAGGTTATGAAAAAAATATGTGGTTTCTTAGTGATTTGTTCTACTTTTTGTGCTTTTCTAAAAATTTCCTATTCAATTCCTTACTGTTAAACCATAGGTATTTTCTATCTTTAATGTCAAAATTAAAAAGGAATAATAATTAAGGAATAAAATATCACAAAGTAAACTTGAAAGGTATTACATTTTACTTTCTATGATCCTACTTTATGTACTACTTAGAAATGAGAAAGAAAACAAAGTAACATTTCAAAAACAAGTTTAATTCAAAAACATACTTAAATACAATTACTGCGTAATGAGAAAGATGGAGGTGTGTAGGTGTGGTGAGAGGCAGGAGATGGGATGATTCAGCTATCCTGAGACGGTGAGGACAAGGCAGGAGAACTATAGGTGAGAAGTGGATCCTGAACCTCCTCTGAATCTCAGGCTTTGAGGTCTGCATCTGACTCCTCCCATGAGGCCAAAGGAAACTTATTATATGGATGTTTTGGAGAAGGATAAGGGGTTGAGGTGGAGAGCTGTCACCACAGCTCTAGAAGAGATTACTAGAAGAGATAAAGGACTTTGGGTTTGATACAATAGAAGTAGGGAAAGGAAGAGTACTGAAGACAGTGTTTTTTCTTTTTCTGTTTTTTAAGATCATCACAATCCTTGATAGCATGGCATACTATTCTTCACATCTTCACACTGTTTTGAGTTTTTAGGTTTTCCCATGTCACTGAAGAAGGAAGTGTGTGGCAGGTAACACTGAACACTCAATGCCATCCTTGCTGGGGGTGCCAAAGTGCTGCATACCGGTTCAGAGTAAAGGCTGTTTCTTTTTTGGTAATTTTGAAACTTTTTTGTAAATTGTAAAAATGGGTACAAATTTCTATAAAGAAGTCCTCTAAAAAATACTTAACAGAAATTTACATGTTCCTGTGTGTGGGGATAGTACTCTTTGCACCCATCCGTTTCTGTTCACTCCCACTGTGACACTGATCTCCATTCATTTCACGACCACCACAGCACCGGCCATCACCAGCTCTGGCCTTGGTCATTACCTCTAGTCTTTCTCTTTTGCATGAATTTCTCATATGTCTTTTACAGAGATCTTTCTAAGAAGAATATTGGATCATGGTATGTTTGTGAGAGTTAATATTATTTGTCAACTTAACTGGATCATAAGATGTCCACATATCTAGTTAAACTTCATTTTGGTGTGTGTGTGTGTGTGTGTGTGTGTGTGTGTGTAGGGTGTTTCTGGAAGAGATTAGCATTTGAATAAGTAGATTTGGTAAAGCTGATTTCCCTCCCAAAAGTGGGTGGGCATCATCGAATCCCTTGAGGGCCTGAAGAGAATGAAAGGATGGAAGAAGGGAGAATTCACTTTCTTTCTCTCTCTCTCTCTCTCTCTCTCTCTCTCTCTCTCTCTCTCTCTCTCTCTCTTTCTGCTTGACTGAGTAGAACCCTGATCTCCCACACTTGGCCCTCCTGATTCTCAGGCCTGTAGACTCAGACTGAAATCTACACCACTGGCTTTCAGGTTCTCAGACCTTTGAACTACGCCATAGGCTTTCTCTGGAGAACCCCAACTAATAAAACATTCTTGCTTAAAATCCTTCAAGCTCTCATAGTTGTTCTTAAGATGAATTGCAAACTCCTTGGATCCAAAAACTTTCTTAAGATCGTGAGGGCAGAATGCATGTCTGTCTTTGCAACCCATGTCTTCAAACCCAGCACACTGACCACCATTAAATAGTAAGAGTCAGTGAATTTTTATTTTTAGCCCCTGTCACATCTCCAAGGTGACTTTAGTTCTCTAGGGTGGCTCCTTTGCAGAAAGTGACTTCAGCATCCAGACCATTTACATTTTGAAAACGTAATTTCTATGATCACTGTGGCAGAGGAAAAGAGCTGAAGGGTTGCACAAGATGGGATTACTATTTGAGCTAAGAAGACCATACTTTTTTTTTTTTTTTTTTTTTTTTGTACTTTAGGTTCCGGGGTACATGTGCAGGTCATGCAGGATTATTGCATAGGTACATACATATCAAGGTGGTTTGCTGCCTCCATCCCCCATCACCTATATCTGGCATTTCTCCCCATATTATCTCTCCCCAATCTCCCCACCCCCCACTGTCCCTCCCCTAGCTCCCTGAAACAGACCCCAGTGTGTGATGCTCCCTTCCCTGTGTCCATGTGTTTTCATTGTTTAACACCCAACTATGAGTGAGAACATGCTGTGTTTGATTTTCTGTTCTTGTGTCAGTTTGCTGAGAATGGTCTCCAGATTCATCCATGTCCCTACAAAGGACATGAACTCATCGTTTTTTGTGGCTGCATAGTATTCTATGGTGCATATGTGCCACATTTTCCCTGTCCAGTCTATCATCGATGGGAATTGGGGTTGGTTCCAGGTCTTTGCTATTGTAAACAGAGCTGCAGTGAACATACGTGTGCATGTGTCTTTATAACAGAGCAACTTATAATTTTTTGGATATATACCTAGTAATGGGATTGCAGGGTCAAATGGAATGTCTATTTCTAGATCCTTGGGGAATCGCCACACTGTCTTCCACCGTGGTTGAACTAATTTACACTCCCACCAACAGTGTAAAAGTGTTCCTATTTCTCCACATCCTCTCCAGCATCTGTTGTCTCCAGATTTTTTAATGATCACCATTCTAACTGGCATGAGATGGTTTCTCAATGTGGTTTTGATTTGCATTTCTCTAACGACCAGTGATGATGAGCATTTTTTCACATATTTCTTGGCCTCATATATATCTTCTTTTGAAAAGTGTCTGAAAAATATGGAATGCTTCATGAATTTGCCTGTCATCCTTGTGCAAGGACCATGCTAATCTTCTCTGTATTGTTCCAATTTTAGCATATGTGCTGCCAAAGTGAGCACAAGACCACACTTTTAAGCCATTGAACAGACTGAACAAATAGTGCTGACCTGACTGCAAAGGAGTCTGGGAAGTACTATCTTCTTGAGTGCCCAGGAATAGGAAATGGAACTTGGGGACTATCGATTATAGCATTTTGTCTGCCATAAGAGTTAATTAAGAATGAACAACTTAGACTTTGGGAAATGCAATGTTTGTATTGTAATCGCCCTGTTTATGCCATGGAAGTTGAATTTCAACTTGTGAGTGATGTGAATGATTCCTCTGAAGGTCCTGGCTGTTTCTACTCTCAGTCATCCTTGGGGCAAAAGGTGAGTTTTGAATTTGGAGAAAGAAACTGCCATTTTCACTATCTGGACCAGAGGATTTAGGATATCATTACTATGGGATAAAGTGGCCTAGTGAGTCTGATCAGTGGTAGTGGAAAGGAAAGTACAAGATTAATTGATCATGTTGTTACATGGAGTTATTTGAGAGCAAGGTAGGGACTCTAAAGTTGGCTCTAGGGTTTGTGAACACTAAGAGGGCCAACAGCAGAGAAAGAGTGACTTATTTTTAGCATTGAGTTCTCTAAATGGCAAACTTTCACTTTATCTTTGGCCAACACCACTTACTTATCTTAAATATGCTTTTACAAAAACCGGGGAGCA
The DNA here is from genome assembly GCF_048565385.1 of Saimiri boliviensis. Classification (NCBI taxonomy): domain Eukaryota; kingdom Metazoa; phylum Chordata; class Mammalia; order Primates; family Cebidae; genus Saimiri; species Saimiri boliviensis. The sequence continues at coordinate 245,382,912 of NC_133449.1, forward strand.
ATCAGAGTCCATGCTTGGATCAAATCTACACAGAGTAAGCAGCCCTCAGGAGTAAGTTCCAAGAGGGGACCATGAGGCATGGATGTCTGGAATGCCAGGATTAGGAAGCCAGAGTAGGTAAAAGGGCCACATAAGTACCAGGATTGATTTGCAGAACATGTTGTAGGCTGGTCCAGAGTCCCAGAAGCTAGTTGGGTTGGAGAAAACCTACAGAAAGTTTTGACTTCCTTCCCTTGTGGGGATTTGGGAGCCTAAAGGTTAGGATATGAAAAGAAATATGACCTTATTTTGCAACTTAGTTGGTTAAGTGGGACATTTATGTTACAAATATAATGAATGTTAGAAGAGTACTTCACAGCCTGTGGTGACATATATTAGCCCTGACTTTTCTCCTCTGATAATAGAAATTACACTTACCAAAAGAGATAGAAAAGCACTTTGCAAGAAAAGTTAAATAATGTTATTCATCATTGTTAATTATAAACAGTAACCGCAACAATAACAACGACAGCAAGCTTACCCTGACAATAACAAACACTGCAAACTTATTTGTTCTTGATATTTTGTGGACACCCACATCTCTTATTTTAATCTTTGTATTGCTTTTAAAATTATCCCACTCATTTTAGTGTCATCTTTAGTTGCTGCATTCATCAACTTGGAAAGCCCGTTGCCTTGGACAAAAGTGTCATTCGATATGTTTGATATATTCAGCCCTGCATCAGTAATCTATTTGCAAAATTGTCCAATTTGAAAGTGACACATTTGATTCAGTTGACTTTCCTTTTTCTAGCACAGTAAAATTTGAAGGAATTCAAGATGTTATGGGCACTAGTCACCAAGAAGAAAGGACAATAAAGGGATGTGTAAAGTACTCAAGAGAAAATTGTTGTTGTGTATCATTAGTAGTTGAATTGAATGAAGAGCCTGTGAAGTTGAACTTCCCCAAACAAAAGGCAATGACATCTGGAGGGCAATGGAATCTTTTTAAGTTTTTGAAATCTTTTTAGTTGACTTAGGTTTTTAAATATTTTAATGTAATTGACTCTGATTATAAGTAGTGCCTAGTTATTGTAGAAAATTTTGAAGTATAGCTTTATAAAAACATAGAAAAACAAACAAAAAAGTAAATAAACTACCTACAATTCCGCCACCAGAGAGAATGATTATTCATATTTTGGTGTAATTTCTTCCATTCATTTTGCAGTATACACGAATTATCATTTTTGTTATTTTAATAAAAAGGAATTAATTTGAACATAAAATATAAATCCTTATGTTAAGAAGCTAGGTTGAGATGTGGATCCAAGGTGGCCAAATAGGAACAGCTCTGGAGAGTAGTTCCCAGTGAGAACAATGCAGAGGGTGAGTGATCATCGCATTTCCAAATGAGTTATTATTACTGCCCACAGACCAGGAGATTCCCAGGCTGAAAATCGCCATGAGTTTCCAGCAGGGCTGTTTCAGCCAGCACAGTGAGTCTCCACACAAAAACTTGTATAAAAACTCACACAAATCTGAGTGGCTGTTTCAACTGGTGCCTGGAAGACCTGGGAGACAGAGCCACCCATTCAACTGAAAAAAAGGGAGCTGTGACAGGGAGCCAGGTGATCTGGCTCAGTGGGTCCCACCCCCACAAAGACCAGCAATTTGAAACACTCTGGATTGAGAGTTTCACAGCAAGAACAGCTGGACGCAGGACAGTCTAGCTCTGTAGGGGGATGGGCATCCACCATTACCGAGGCAGTCCACCACTACTGATGCAGTCTGCCATTATCGAAGCAGTCTGCCATTACAGAAACAGTCCACAATTACAAAGGTAGTCTGCCATTACTCAGACATCTAACTATACCTCTATAAACAAAACCACAAGGAAGTTCACACAGTGCCCACGGCAGCTCAGCAATGCCTCTGCTGACAGACTGTGATTAGGCTACCTCCTAGCTGGGCAGGGCATCTCTGAAAAAGGGCAGCAGCATGTCAGGAACTTATAAATAAAGCCCCACCTTCTGAGGACAGAGCACCTGGGAAAAAAGGTGGTTATGAGTTCCGCTGCAGCAGACTTAAAGTACCTGCCCAGCAGCTCTGAACAAAATGATGGAGCTCACAGCTCAGCACTTGGGCTACTATAAGGGTCAAACTGTATCCTCAAGGAGCTCGCTGAACCCTGTATATCCAAAGAGACACCTCATAAAGGAGAGCTGAGGCTGCCATCTGGCAGGTATCCTTCTGGGACGAAGATAATAGAAGAAGAAACTGGCAGAAACTCTTACTGTTCTGCAGCCACCGCAGGTGATCCCCAGGCAAGCAGGGTATGGAGTGGACCTCCAGCAGTCCTACAGCAGAGGGGCCTGACTATTAGAAGGAAAACTGAAAAACAGAAAGAAATAACTTCATTAACAAAAAGGATATCCACTCAGAGACCCCATCTGAAAGTCACAAGCTAAAAAGATGACGGGTAGATTATTCCACAAAGATGGGAAGAAACCAGTGCAAAAAGGATGAAAACACCAAAAACCAGAATGCCTCTCCTCCTCCAAGGGATCACAACTTCTCACTAGCAAGAGAACAAAGCTGGATGGAGAATGAGTCTGATGAATTGACAGAAATAGGCTTCAAAAGGTGGGTAATAACAAACTTCTGTGAGCTAAAAGAACATGTTCTAACCCAATGCAAAGAAACTAAGAACGTTGAAAAAAGGTTTGACAAAATGCTAATGGGAACAAACAGCTTAGAGAAGAATATAAATGACTTAATGGAGCAGAAAAAAACAACACAAGAACTTCACGAAGCATATACAAGTTTCAATAGCCGAACTGACCAACCAGAAGAAAGGATATCAGAGATTGAAGATCAACTCAATGAAATAAAATGAGAAGGCAAGATTAGAAAAATGAAAGTAAAAAGAAATGAACAAGGCCTCCAAGAAATTTGGGATTATGTGAAAAGACCTAATTATGTTTGGTAGGTATACCCGAGTGTGACGGAGAGAATGAATCCAAGCTGGAAAACACTCTTCAGGATATTATCCAGGAGAACTTCCCCAACCTACTAGCAAGGCAGGCCAATATTCAAGTCCAGGAAATACAGAGAACATCATAAAGATATTCCTCAAGAAGAATAACCCCAAGGCACATAATCATCAGATTCACCAGGGTTGAAATGAAAGAAAAAATGCTAAGGGCAGCCAGAGAGAAAGGTCAGGTTACCCACAAAGGGGAGCCCATCAGACTCAGAGTGGATCTTTCAGCAGAAACCCTACAAACCAGAAGAGAATGGGGGTCAATATTCAACATCCTTAAAGAAAACAACCAACTTTCAACCTAGAATTTTATATCCAGCCAAACTAATCTTCATAAGTGAAGGAGAAATAAAATCCTTTACAAACAAGCAATTGCTCAGAGATTTCATCACCACCAGGCCTGCCTTACAAGAGCTCCTGAAAGAAGCACTAAACATAGAAAGGAACAACCAGTACCAGCCACTCCAAAAATGTATCCAGTGGTAAAGAACAATGACACAATGGAGAAACTGTGTCAACTAATGGGCAAAACAACCAGCTAGCATCAAAATGGCAGGATCAAATTTATACATAACAGTATTAACCTTAAATATAAATATAAATGAGCTAAATGCCCCAATCAAAAGACACAGACTGGCACATTGGACAAAAAGTCAAAACCCATTGGTGTGCTGTATTCAGGAAACCCATCTCATGTGCAAGGATACACATAGGATCAAAATGAAGGGATGGAGGAAGATTTACCAAGCAAATGGAGAAAAAAAAAAAAAAGCAGGAGTCACAATCCTAGTCTGATAAAATAGACTTTAAACCAACAGAGATCAAAAGAGACAAAGAAGGGCATTATATAATGGTAAAAGGATCAATGCAACCAGAGAGCTAATGATCTGAAATATACATGCACCCAATACAGGAGCACCCAGATACATAAAGCAAGTTCTTAATGACTAACAATGACACTTAGATTCCCACACAATAATAGTGGGAAACTTTAACACTCTACTGTCAGTATTAGACAGATCAATGAGACAGAAAATTAACAAGGATATCCAAGACTTGAACTCAGATCTGGACCAAGCAATCCTAATAGACATCTACAGAACTTTCCACCCCAAATCCACAGAATATACATTTTTCTGTGGATTAGAGACACAAAATACCCTTCAAAAAATCAACGAATCCAGGAGCTGGTTTTTTGAAAAGATCAACAAAATACATAGACCATTAGCCAGATTAATAAAAAAGAAAAGAGTGAAGAATGAAATAGATGCAATAAAAAATGATAAAGGGGATATCACCGCCAATTCCACAGAAATACAAACTACCATCAGATGTTACTACAAACAACTCTATGCACATAAACCAGTAAACCTGGAAGAAATGGATAAATACCTGAACACTTGCACCCTCCCAAGCCTAAACCAGGAAGAAGTCGAAACTCTGAATAGAACAATAACAAAGGCTGAAGTTGAGGCAGAAATTAATAGCCTACCAATCAAAAAAAGGCCAGGTCCAGATGGGTTCACAGCCAAATTCTACCAGACATACAAAGAGGAGCTAGTACCATTCCTTTTGAAACTATTCCAAACAACCCAAATAGAGGGTATCCTTCCCAAATCATTTTATGAGACCAACATCATCCTGATACCAAAACCCAGCAGAGACTCAACAAAAAAGAAAACTTCAGGCCAATATTCATGATGAACATAGATGCAAAAATCTTCAATAAAATACTGGCAAACTAATTGCAACAGCACATCAAAAAGCTTATCCATCATGATCAAGCAGGCTTCATCCTGGGGATGCAAGTCTGGTTCAACATACGCAAGTCTATAGACGTAATCCACCGCATAAACAGAACCAAAGACAAAAACCACATGATTATCTCAATTGATGCAGAGAAGGCCTTTGACAAAATCAACAGCCCTTTATGCTAATAACTCTCAGTAAACTAGGTATCGATGGAACATATCTCAAAATAATAAAAGCTATTTATAACAAACCTACAGCCAATATCATACTAAATGAGCAAAAACTGGAAGCATTCCCTTTGAAATCTGGCAATAGACAAGGATGCCCTCTCTCACCACTTGTATTCAAAATACTGTTGGAAGTTCTAGCCAGAGCAATCAGGCAAGAAGAAAAAATAAAGAGTATTCAGTTAGGAAAAGAGGAAGTAAAATTGTCTCTATTTGCAGATGATATGATTGTATATTTAGAAGATCCCATTGTCTCTCAGCCCCAAATCTCTGAAACTGATAAGCAACTTCAGCAAAGTCTCAGGATACAAACTCAATGTGCAGAAATCACAAGTATTCCTATACACCAATAGCAGACTTAGAGCCAAATCAAGAATGAACTGCCATTCACAACTGCTACAAAGAAAATAAAATATCTAGGAATACAACTATCAAAGGATGTAAAGGACCTCTTCAAGGAGAACTACAAACCACTGCTCAAGGAAATAAGAGAGGACACAAACAGATGGAAAAATATTCCATGCTCATGGTTAGGAAGAATCAATATTGTGAAAATGGCCATACTGCCCAAAGTAATTTATATATTCAAGGCTATCCTCATCAAGCTACCTATGACCCTCTTCACAGAACTGGAAAAAACCACCTTAAACTCATATGGAACCAAAAGAGAGCCCACATAGCCTAGACAATCCCAAGCAAAAAGAACAAAGCTGGAGGCATCATGCTACCTGACTTCAAACTATACTACAATGCTACAATAATCAAAAGAGTATGGTACTGGTACCAAAACAGAGATATAGACCAGTAGAACAGAACAGAGGCCTTGGAGGCAATGCCACACATGTACAACCATCTGATCTTTTACAGACAGGATAAAGACAAGCAATGGGGAAAGGATTCCCTGTTTAATAAATGATGTTGGGAATACTGGCTAGCCATGTGCAGAAAGCAGAATCTGGACCCCTTCCTGACACCTTACACTAAAATTAACTCCAGATGGATTAAAGACTTAAACATAAGACCTAACACCATAAAAACCCCAGTAGAAAACCTAGGCAAAACCATTCAGGACATAGGTATAGGCAAGGACTACATATGTGACTAAAACACTGAAAGCATTGGCAACAAAACCAAAGTAAACAAATGGGATCTAATTAAACTCCAGAGCTTTTGTACAGCAAAAGAAACAATCATTAGAGTGAACTGGCAACCAACAGAATGGGAAAAAATATTTTCAATCTACCCATCTAACAAAGGACTTATATCCAGAATATACAAAGAACTAAAACAGATTTACAAGAACAAACAAACCCATTCAAAAGTGGGCAAAGGATATGAACAAACACTTCAAAAAAAAATATTTATGAGACCAAAAAACATATGAAAAAATGCTCATCATCACTGGTCATTAGAGAAATGCAAATCAAAACCACATTGAGATACCATCTCACACCAGTTAGAATGGCGATCATCAAAACATTTGGAGACAACAGATGCTGGAGAGGATGTGGAGAAATAGGAACACTTTTTCACTGTTGGTAGGAGTGTAAATTAGTTCAACCACTGTGGAAGACAGTGTGGCAATTCCTCAAGGATCTAGAAATAGAAATCACATTTGACCCAGCAATCCCATTACTGGGTATATATCCAAAGGATTATAAATCATTTTACTATAAAGACACATGCACATGTATGTTCATTGCAGCACTGTTTACAATAGCAAAGACTTGGAACCAACCCAAATGCCCATCGATGATAGACTGGACAAGGAAAATGTGGCACATATACACCATGGAATACTATACAGCCATAAAAAACGATGAGTTCATGTCCTTTGTAGGGACATGGATGAATCTGGAAACCATTATTCTCAGCAAACTGACACAAGAACAGAAAATCAAACATCTCATGTTCTCACTCATAGTCGGGTGTTGAACAATGAGACCACATGGACACGGGGTGGGGGAGCATCACACACTGGGATCCGTTGGGGGGGAATAGGGGAGGGACAGTGGGAGGTAGGGAGGTTGGGGAGGGATAACATGGGGAGAAATGCCAGATATAGGTGACAGGGGGATGGAGGCAGCAAACCACATTGTCATGTAGGTACCTATGCAATAATCCTGCATGTTCTCCAGGTGTACCCTAGAACTTAAAGTGCAATTAAAATAAATAAATAAATAAACAAAAAGCCCATTTTATAAAAAAACAAAGAAGCTAGGTTGAGGCTGAGCATGGTGGCTCACGCCTGTAATCCCAGCACTTTGGGAGGACAAGGCTGGCGGATCACAAGGTCAAGAGTTCCAGACCCTCCTGGTCAACATGGTGAACTCCCCCTGCCCCACCTCCAGCTCTACTGAAAATAGAAAAATTAGCTTGGTTTGGGGGTGCAACATGTAGTCCCACCTACTCAGGAGTTTCAGGCAGGCGAATCACTTGAACCTGGGAGGTGGAGGTTGCAGTGAGCCAAGATCATACTACTGCACTCCAGCCTGGCAAAACTCTGTCAAAAAAAAAAAAAAAAAAAAAGGAAGCTATGTTGAACCCCCACTGTAAACTTGTGAGTTCATTTTTGCTGGACACCCATTGAATCTCTTCAGTGTAATGAATTAGTAAACATAAAGAAGACCCATTCCTGGCCTTAAAGAGCTTATTATGATCCAAGGAAGGTGTCAAGGCAAATAAATATTCAATTTAAAGCAAAGAGTACTTATTGAGAAATTATATGACCAGTCCTATGTCAACAGAGCTGTGGATGCAAAGGAGTAAGTACCTGGATTCTGCCTTCAAGGCCCTTACAGTGCCACGGAAGATGAGACATGACTTACACACAATACAATAAGATCTAAACCACTGTCACAAATAATTAGTATTTTAGGAAGTCAGAAGAGGGAACAATCATCATGAGTTGAAGCTCTAAGGAGCATTTGACTGGAGAGGTAATTTTCAAGGTGGGTCCTCTAGGGTGGAAGGAATCTGGAAGGTAAACAGTGAATGAGATGACAAAGCACCTCAGCCAAAGGCCCCCAGACAGCATAAAAGTTGCCGAGGACCAGAACAATGGAAAGTGGAAAGGGGATAGCACAGATGTGGGGTAATTAGGGTAGAAAAGAATGTTCATCCAGAGGAGTGGAAAACCAGTGCTTTTTCTGTATTGTCTCTTCCTAAGTTACACAGGCATAAGTTTCTCTTTTGAATCTGGATGCCAGCAGTTTTAATGAATGAGCCTTTGTTTGTAACATGGTCTTAATTTCTAAAAGGAATAAGAGTTACTTTCACCCATGGACTTATTGAAATCCATAATCAATGACAAGGAGCACTGTAATCTAGTCCCACAATTTAATTTTGAACTGGCAGTGTTCTTTTTGCCTTCAAAGTGCTTTCTATTTCTCTCTCTATATTTTAAAATTTCTTATTTTTAAATGGACAAATAAAATTATATATATTTATGATGTATAGCATGATGATTTGAAATAGATGCACATTCTAGAATGCCTAAATTGAGCTAATTATTATCTTTTGTGATGAGAACACTTAATATCTACTCTCACTGATTTTCAAATATGCAGTGTATTATTATTAATTATAGTCACCATGTTGTACAATAGATTTCTTGAATTTTTTCTTGTCTAGTTGAAATTTTGTGTCTTCTTACCAACATCACACAACTCATCCCCCCACCAAACCCCTGGTTCAGGTAAACACCATTCTACTCAGCTTCTATGAGTTTGACTTTTCAAAATGTGTATATATAAGTAACATATCTGTTCTTATTTAAGTTATTTCAGTAAAGGAACACTTAGTAATAATGTTCAGAAGCTTTTTTCTCTTGGTGATCCGTGAGAGTCAATGTAAACATATAACCAGAACACATTACTAGATGTCTCACAGAACAGTAATTAAGAGAGCAGATGTCAGATTCTGCCTCTGTCCAGCTGTGTGACCTTGAGTAAGTTACTTGATATCTTTGAGCTTCAGTTTCCTCATCTGCACCACTGGCAAAATGATTCCCATGGCATAGATTTATTGTAAGGATTACATGAGGTAAGTATGTAATATAATTTCTGGCAGAAGAAATGTGCTTAGCCAATCAGAGCAACTACTCTTATAGGCAGAGAATAAGTGAAGTGGCTTCTGCACAGCTTGCTATTGGATTACTTAAGAGCTAGAACTGGCTGGAAAGTACAGCAATTTGAATTTGCTACAAACTCTACCAGAGCAGTGTTTAAAATAGTGGTTGGGCTGATGTCAATGGAAGAATGGTGCTAAGCTCTTAATGAGTAAGCATTAAATACCTGAACATAAACACCCTGAATCCATAACCTATTAGACAGCCAAGGAAGCTCAGCCTTCCTCAGAGTGTTTTAAAAGATCTTTTAGCATGAGAAAATTTTATTTCTCAACTTTAGTCTTAAGAAGACAATTTCACTTTGGGAGGCCAAGGCGGGTGGATCACGAGGTCAAGAGATCGAGACCATCCTGGTCAACATGGTGAAACCCCGTCTTTCTAAAAATACAAAAAATTAGCTGGGCATGGTGGCACGTGCCTGTAATCCCAGCTACTCAGGAGGCTGAGGCAGGAGAATTGCCTGAACCCAGGAGGCGGAGGTTGCGGTGAGCCGAGATCGCGCCATTGCACTCCAACCTGGGTAACAAGAGCGAAACTCCGTCTCAAAAAAAAAAAAAAAAAAAAGAAGACAATTTGAGGTTATACTCTAATGAGATTTTATAGCATTTGTTTATGTTGCAGATGAAGGTAAAACAGAAGATGTATCTACTGGGTACTAGATGAGCTACTTGGAAATTTAGAAGCAATGTTATTGCCCAGATGAAAGACTATGGCACCAATGCAGAGGTGGACTGCAGAATCTGGAATATTTTCTTGACTCTGTGCCTTTGTACAAGCTCTTCTCTGCTTGGATACAACCTGTATTACTACCACTTTCTGCTAAATATCTGGCTGACTTCTGTTTATCCTTCAAGTGCGTTTCTCTGGTTCCTTAAACCTTGGTTTAGGAGCCCCTCCTAAGTATCTTCACAACATTTTATTCTTTAGTTTGTGCTACCCTCTCCTAATTTATGGAGGCTAAACAGTAGGAATGTGGCTGAATGGTATAAGCTCTTTATGCATTTATATACCATAAACATTGGAATAAGAGTGCTCTTAGCTAAAAATGATTCTCCTCTCCCAAAGTCCCAGGTGCCTCTCAGTTTTCAGTAAAATGTAACTTGTGCAGCTCAAAAATAGATAAGATCAAAATGTTCCAGGCAGTTTCATCAAGCCTGATTCCCACTTCTTCAGAAGTTGGCCTTGGAGTCCAATGGCAGTGCAGGTTCCAGATGGTCTGTATGATCAGACTAAGTCAGGCATGTCATATAACAAAACCTAAAAAGTATATTTGAAAATGTGTTTATGGACCTTACCTAGAAACTCTTTGGTCAGACAAAGGCTAATGATTTGGATTTCTCTTACTCTACTGCTGATTAAATGCCACTCACTTACTGGCTCCTGCAATGAGAGTAGCAGGTAGTTCCATGGTGCTCTAGAGTGAAATTGCTTGTTTGTGTATCTGCCTTCCCTATGGGTATGCGAGCAAGGCCCACACCTTGCTCTCTCAGCCTCTGAACCCAGTACAGCACCCATCATATGGTAGATGCTCACAAATATTTGTTGAATGAAAGAATGAAGAATTCATGTTAGGACCTTTATGATCCTTTAAACCTGAGCCCAAGTTAGGAGACATAAAGAACTGGCTTCCTTATCTTTAAGGCTGGGCCAGCCTCAGCCTTCAAGATATTATCATTGCTCAATCCCCTTCAGGGAGCAGGGGGCATCCCCTTGTTCTGCCTAGAAGAGTGAGCCAAAAATCACCTTCTAATGTTGCAGAGAAACAGAAGAAAACTTTCTGTATCAGAACTACATTTTGGATTTGAGATATTCTGAAACTGTATGTAAAATGTCTTTTTAGCTGGGTGCGGTGGCTCAACACTTTGGGAGGCCGAGTTGGGTGGATCATGAGGTCAGGAGATCGAGACCATCTGGCTAACACAGTGAAACTCCATCTCTACTAAAAATACAAAAAAATTATCCAGGCATGGTGGTATGCATCTGTAGTTCCAGCTACTTGGGAGGCTGAGGCAGGAGAATCGCTTGAACCCAGAAGGCAGAGGTTGCATCACAACGTTGCACTCCAGCTTGGGTGACAGAGTAAGACTCTGTCTCAAAACAATAATAATTTTTTAAAAAAATGTCTTTTTTCCCACTCCCCTGAAGAAAGAGTGCTTAATTTTACTCAGATTCTCAAGGTTGTCTCTGATTCCTCAGGGAATAAGGATCATTGCTCCAGAGCCTTCCTCAATATGAGTCAGCCTTTCTTAGGATGAGAGACCCTTTTGACACTGTCACCAGGTAAAAAGCACTGAGGATGCCCCACTGTGGGGATATTTTCTTTCCCTTTAGGCATCAGTACCATTTCTGTGCCTGATGATGTTTTTGCCAGAGAGGACACTAGAGGGTATAAGTCAAATTTTTCTCCATTTACAATAAAAATCTATGGCTTGCTTACCTGTCCTGTCCTGCCTATGCCCTACTATCAATTTGCCTATCCAAAAGTAGAATGTAAAATCCTGCTTTTACACGTAGAAGCTTTGTACTTTCACAGCTTGCCTTAGCCTTTCTAAGGCTTGTTTTCTTTGCATCTAAATATAATGTCCCTCATCTATTGGTATAATGTTCTTAGCTTAGAATGTTGTTCACACATTCATTTATTCACTCAGCACGTATTTATGGAAGGCCTATTATACACTAGGTACTGGCCTAGGGGTGAGTAGGACAGATGAGTCTCTATTCTCACAGAACAAATATTCTAGGGGAAGGAGTCAGACAATGAGCAAATAGAAAAATAGAATACAGTTTCAGATGCTGATGAGTGGTACATAGAGCATTCAAATAGAAATGATGCCATAGAAAGTGGCTGGGGACTAGGTTAAATTTGGTCATCATGGAGTGCCCCTTTGTGGTAACATTTTGGATTTGAAGATCAGGGCAGAGGAGGTAGTTAGTGCCACAGCTGGGGTGGGGATGAATTTCATGTGTCTGAGAAATGCCAGTGTGGGTGGGCAGGTATGGCTTTGAAAGTCTTTGTAAGTAGGTTTGGAATGGGTTTTAAGTATTATGAGAGGCCTTTAAAAGCATGTTAAGCAGGAGAGGGATGTGCTCTAAAATACTTTATAAAAGATCATTGCAGCTGTTTTGTGGACATGAATTATAAAGAGTGAAGAATGAGGGCCAGGTGTGAGGCGGTTCATGCCTGTAATCCCAGCACTTTGGAAGGCCGAGGTGGGTGGATTGCTTGAGCCCAGGAGATTGAGATCAGCCTGGGCAACCTGGTGAGACCCCATTTCTAACAACAATACAAAAATTAGGCAGGTGTGTTGGCTTGTGCCTGTAATCCCAGCTACTCAGAAGGCTAAGGTGGGAGGATTACCTGAGCCTGGGGAGGTCAAGGCTGCAGTAAGCTGTGATTGAACCACTGCAGTTCAGCCTGGGCAATGGCGTGAGACTCTATTTCAAAAAAACCCACAAAACCCAAAAAGCAAACAAACAAACAGCAGGAAGTTTCTCCAGTAGTCTGAGCTATAAACAGTGGTGGCTTGGACTGAGGTGTAGGGATGGAGAGAAGTGGCTGATTGCAGATAGATGTGTAAAGTACTTGGTTCCAGGCCTGACACATGGTAAATACTCAATAAACTCTAGCTGCTATCATCATCATAATTATTACTATTGGCTGGTAAAATGAAACTGGACCAAGTAATGGACCAACAAAATCATAGTTTTAAGAATACTACTGACTTCAGAGCAGATTAGGTGGGATGAGCCAACTATTATCTGTACATGGACATTTAATTACTGTTACTTTTCAGCCACTGTTTAAATGTTGTGTTTTCAACACTTTTCTCTTTGCATCTTGAGAAGAAATCTATCATTTACTTGTTTCAAGATACACCGTTTAGTCATTTGGTGGTGAAAGATCCTGATTATCTTCAAATGACATATGTGAAACGGTGAATTCTGAGTTGTGTGGAAGATGTAATATATTGCACTGCTCTGGAATTTATTATGAGCAAGGAATAGGAAAAAATTAGGGAGTTAATATCTAGGAAGAAGGCACAACTGAAAAATGACACAGATAAATTAATATATTTATGGATACATGTCATGCAGTTTGATGCCAGAAAAGCCAAATGAAGAAGTAATGTTCTGAAAGCAACTCACAATTACTAAAACCACTAAGCTCTGAGTCAGAGAAATATGAAGACTAGTGACAGTCATAAATATATTGTCGCTATGGAGTTTTTTAAAGTTGAGAGAGAAAGAGGGACTGCACTGTACTTTTTATTTCCCCCCCTTTTCAGAAGTCTTTGGCTCTGTACTTTTAACAAATGCATATATCTTTTCAATCTACTTTTATCAAGCAAGCTTGTGATTACAAGCTAAAGTTAAATTATTCTGAGATGTAGAAGTCTTAGGTGAAAGACAGACATCCTTGCAATCTTTTTAGTCATGGTGATCTCTTCAACTGTTAGAATTCACTGGAGTAAGGTAGCTTTTCAGCTAAGTGGTCCTACCACTGTAGAGTAATTCCTGTAATGACTAAACATTTTCTAAGAAAACACTAGGTTCTAAATGATAATTTTCTACTAGTCCAGAGAGAGTTTGTTTTCAAAATGTGGACACTAATATTTCTCTAGCAATGTGGCTTCTAGATATACTGATGCAGTTATTCAAGTTTACTGAGTACTCACAGTGGGACAATAATTTTGGCAGCGAATTTTTGCTATTTTCAAAATTTTTCTCTTTGCTCTCTCCTTTTTCTTCTATTTTTGAAAATTCTGACTATAAAAACAAAAGGTTGTGCCTATAGATAGTTGGATCATTAAAGATATATATTTTAATTTAATAAAATTATCTAAAATTCCAGTAAAAAGTAGCATTTCCCAAAGTACATTCTGTGGATCACCAGTTCTTCAAGGCAGTACTTGAAAGAAATTTCCAGACTTCCTAACTGTTGTATTCCCCTTTCACATCTGCTTGAGCCCCACTTTAAGCCCATTAATTCTACCATCATGTCTTCAAAATCATGGCCGGCCACAATCTCATTAAAGCACTATCAGAAAATTAGCCAAACAAGCCACGATACTTACAGCTGCAAGCTGGCCCTTAGGCTGTAATTAATATCTACCATCTTGCTCCTCCATCCATTTTAGATTATCCCCTACCCTTGGCCATCACTTTTGCTGCTTAGATTGCTTGTGTGATGCAGTAATCAAGACACTTATCCCTGCAGATCTCACTCCCTGCTTACCATGCCCTTGTGAGGCCATGATTGCTGCAATTTCTGGTTCACCATTATCATTAGGAATGGAAACACCAAGAGATACCTCAGTGAATTTTCCGAGTTCCAGGCATGCTCCTCCCTGCCCCTATCAGGGAGCAGCAACCCTAGTTCCTCCTGATGATTAAGGAAGATTTACCCCACCAACATGATGAGTCCTTCCTTTGGCTGTGGTCCTCATGCATGAAGAGCCCAAAGTGATTAGGTGGTAGTTGTGGCTTTAGGTTCACTGGAATCCTTATCATGTTCCCCAGTGGGAGGGTAGCCCCACTGGCAACCAGGACCTCTAGTCCAGCAGAACCTAAGTTGTAGGACTGGGAAGCACAAATATTAAGTGAATTACTGGGAGCAATGGTCAGAAGGGCCAATTTTACTTCCATCTCTTCATTCCGGAGCCCATGTCAATTAGGCAGGTTTCTCTAGAGGGACAGAACTAATAGGAGATGTTAATAAACTCTCCTTTGTATATATTTTATAAATATATAAATTTTATAATGAACTCCCTTTTATATATTATGTATTTTATAAATAAGGAGTATTGACTCACATGATCACAAGGTAAAGTCCCACAATAGGTCATCTGCAAGTTGAGGAGCAAGGAAGCCAGTCTGAGTCCTAAAACCTCAAAAGTAAGGAAGTTGACAGTGAAGCCTTCAGTCTGTGGTGAAGGTTCGAGAGCCCCTGGAAAGCAACTGGTGTAAGTTTGAGAGTCCAAAAGCTGAAAAACTTGGTGTTTGAGGTTCAAGGGTAGGAAGCATCCAGCACAGGAGAAAGAGGGAGGCCAGAAGCCTTAGCCAGTATAGTCCTTCCATGTTTCTCTGCCTGCTTTTATCCTAGTCATGCTAACAGCTGATTAGATGGTACCCACCCAGATTGAAGGTAGGTCTGCCTCTCCCAGTCCACTGACTCAAATGTTAATCTTCTTTGGCAATCCTCTGAGACACACCCAGGAACGATGCTTTTCATCCTTCAATTCAGTCAAGTTGACACTCAATATTAACCATCAACCTGTGTATTTTAGCGATGCTGGATGCAGCACCGTGTATCAGTGGTTGGTTCAGTGCATCTGAGGGAGCTCCCCAACCTCGAGGGTTTTGTCTCTGGACTGACGTCTTATGGGAATCTTTTAATAGGCTGTTCCGACATGCTACCAGATCTGCTGCTTCTGGGTGAAGTGGTTTACAGTAGGACACATAGATCTTAGAGTCACATACCCTTCCCACTGACACACATTATTTGCTGGAAAATGTGTCCTTTCATCAAAGGCAATGGTGTGGAGGTAAAACAGGAATTCTAAAAGCCCTTGATAGTAGGTAGCAAAGGCAAATATAGAGCAGGTTTTATTTCTGCTAAGAGCAAATCTCTGCTCCTTCAAGAGTGGACTGTCTCAAGACATTGATAGTGGCACTAACTTCTGTAACTCACCCTAAGGTGTGGGATTTCTTCTAATTTACTATTTTTGTTTGGAGGGCAATTTCAGGGGCTTCCTTCTGGCCTTTCCTGCCATAATTACTCTTATTCCACAAGTCATGAAGCCAATATAAGGTTCTGCAGCTGATAATATATCTATACTAATTATGCATTCAGGATCTGGGGAAGAGCCATGGGCTGGGTCTTTGGACTCATGGGACACAGTGTAAAATTCACTTAGGTTAGGATTCCATTTGCTACCTGACCTCTGAGAGTCCACATGTCATTAATGTTCCCTGGTGTCAGTGCCAGCTCACACTATATTTATCAGCCCTTTATTCATCATTCCTCAAAGTGAAATGTTTAGGTATGCCACTGTATTAGTCAGGGTTCTCTAATATATATATATGTGTGTGTGTATGTGTGTGTATATATATATGTGTGTGTGTGTGTGTGTGTGTACATATATGTGTGTTTGTGTGTATATATGTATGTGTGTGTGTACATATGTGTGTGTGTATATATATCTACACACACATATACATATATAATACACATATATATGTATATCTATACATATATATACATATCTATACATACACACATATATATACAAACATATATATATATATATATATATGAGTTTATTAAGTATTAACTTAGATGATCACAAGGTCCCACAATAGGCTGCAAGCTTGAGGAGCAAGGAGAGCCATTCTGAGTCTCAAAACTGAAGAACTTGGAGTCTGATGTTTGAGGGCAGGAAGCATTTAGCACAGGAGAAAGATGTAGGCTGGGAGGGTAGACTAGTCTCGCTTCTTCAGGTTTTTCTGCCTCCTTTATATTCGCAGGCAGCTGATTAGAGGGGGCTCACCAGATTAAGGGTAGGTCTACCCTTCTCAGCCCACTGACTCAAATGTTAATATCCTTTGGCAACACCCTCACAGACACACCCAGGATCAATATTTTGCATCCTTCAATCCAGTCAAGTCGACAGTATTAATCATCACAAGTCTACCCCTTGTCAACTTGAACCTATACACATCTCCTGAGATCATAATCACCAAATAAAGAAAATAATAAGGTCGTAATTATGCCTAACATGATACAACTATCCTTCATACAACCAGAAACACACCAATCCCCAACCCAAGTACTATTAAATAAAGTTAATAATACTATCATGTAAAGTAAATAATACCTAAATGCTGATATGAATTCAATAAATTTATGTCACATCATAAAGAAAAAGGAAATGAAATGAAGGTATTTTCTTAGTGCAAGGGTATACATGCATAAACATGTTTTTAACAAAAGGAGGAGGAAATACTCATGACATTTACAGTCCTTGTTTCTGTAGCTGGTCATGTGGTCATAGCTGGTATTGACAACTACCTTCTACTGCGAATTCTATGTTCCCTTTGCCTTCAGCCAGAACTTCAGTGGGTTGTGGTTTTTCTCCTGGTGGAGTGTCCCAAAGCTTCATTCCTGAGGGGTCTGGACCATCTGTAGTCCTGCCTGGATTGAACTGTTGTAGTTTAATGGAATCATGTCTCTTGGTGGCAGTGTTCATTTGTCTGGAACTAAAACCTCTAGGCCAGCAGAATGCAATGTTGCAGGAACAGAAAGTAAAAATTTTGCTAGTGGGTCACTAGGGGTGATGGTGGGTGGTACCGCTTCCATTTCTACCCCTTGATTCCTGGACCCATGAATCCTGGCTATGGGAGAAACAGTACCATATATTGGATGCTGATTCAGAGCATACATGGCCTTCCGGAGAACTTTAGCCCAGCCCTGCAAAGTGTTGTCACTTACTTGGCATTGTAGTTGTGACTTCAAAAGGCCATTCCACTGTTCTATCAATCCAGCTGTTTCAGGATGATGAGGAACATGGTAACATCAATGAATTCCATGAGCATGAGCCCACTGCCAAACTTCTTTAACCATAAAGAAGTGAGCCATAAAATTAAAGTGAGTGCCTTGGTCAGAGGCAGTGCTGCGTGGAATACCATGATGGTGGATAAGGCATTCTGTGAGTCCACTGATAGTAGTTTTGGCAGAAGTGTTGTTTGCTGAATAGGCAAACCCATTTCCTGAGTAAGTGTCTATTCCAGTGAAAACAAACCTTTTCCCTTTCCATGATGAAAGAGGTCCAATATAATTAACCTGCCACCAAGTAGCTGATCACTACAAGGAATTGTGCCATATTGAGGGCTCAGTGTTGGTCTCTGCTACTGGCAAATTGGGCACTCAGCAGTGACCATAGCCACATCAGCCTTGGTGAGTGAAAGTCCATGTTGCTGAGCCCATGCATAACCTTCATCTCTGCCTCCATAGCCACTTTATTCATGGGCCCATTGGGCGACGACAGGGATAGCTGGGGAGAGGCTGAGTGTTGTCCACAGAACGGCTCATCCTATCCACTTGATTATTAAAATTCTCCTCTGCTGAGGTCACCCATTGATGAGCGCTCATATGGGATATAAGTATCTTCAGTTTTTGATCACTCAAAGAAGTCCATCTACATGCCTCTTCTCCAAATTTCTTTGTCACCAATTTTCCAATCATGCTTCTTCTAAGACCCTGACCATCCATCCAAACCATTAGCTACAGCCCATGAATCAGTTTATAATCACATATCTGGCCATTTCTCTTTCCATGCAAAGTGCACAGCTGTGTAGACTGTTTTAAGTTCTGCCCACTGGGAAGGTATACCTTTAGGGATGTCCTAGAGAGGGACTGTAGTGCTGCAGCTGTCCACTTTCAGGTGGTGCTTGCATATCATGCAGAATCACCTGTGAACCAGAACCAGGCCCTAGTCTTCTCTTCCTCTGTCAGTTGATCATAGGGAACTCCCCTTGAGGCCATTGGTGCAAGCTGGGGAAGAGAAGGTAGTCCTAGAGGCCTCTGATGTGATCTACCTATGGGGCCTGTGAAAGGCTCCAAACAGCATCCCTGTCTGCCACTGACACCTCAAGCACCGTTGGGTCATAAGGCCCAAGTGACAGAATAGCTTGCACAGCAGCATGGACCTGTTGCAGAGCTTTCTCATGCTCTGGACCCTACTCAAAACTGGTAGCCTTTCCAGTCAGTCAATAAATGAGCCAGAGTAACACTCCCAAATGAGAAATGTTGCCTCCAAAATCCAAATAGGCCCGCTAGGTATTGTGCCTCTTTCTTGTTTGTAGGAGGGGGCAAATACAGCAACATATCCTTCACCTTAGAAGGAATATCTTGAAAGGCCCCACACCACTGGACCCCTAGAAATTTTACTGAGTTAGAAATTCCCTGAATTTTAGTTAGATTTATTTCCCATCCTCTAGAACTCAAATGTGTTACCAATAAGTACAGTGTATTTGCTACTTCTTGCTCACTGTATCCAATCAGCATAATATCAAGGTAATAGATCAGTGTGATATTTTGCAGAAGCAAAAAGTGACCTAGGTCTCTCTGAATAAGATTCGACACAAAGCTGGAGAGTTGATATACCCCTGAGGTAGGACAATAAAGGTGTATTGCTGGCTTTGCCAGCTGAAGGCAAATTGCTGATGGGTCTTATGGACAGGAATGGAGAAAAAGACATTTGCTAAGTCAATGGCTGCATACCAGGTACCAGGAGATGTGTTAATTTGCTCAGGCAATGAAACTACATCTGGTACAGCAGCTGCAATTGGAGTCACCACTTGGTTAAGCTTATGATAATCCGCTGTCATTCTCCAGTATCGATTTGTCTTCTGCACTGGCCAAATGGGAGAGTTGAATGGGGAATGTGGTGGGAATCACCACCCCTGCGTCTTTTAAGCCCTTGATGATGGCACTAATTTCCACAATCCCTCCAGGGATGCAATATTATTTTTGATTTGCTATTTTTCTAGGTAGAGGCAGCCTTAATGGCTTTCATTTGACCTTTTCCACCATAGTACCCCTCATCTTACCTAGTCAGGGAGTCAGTGTGGGGGTTCTGGCAGCTGCTAAGTATGTCTGTGTCAATTATGTATTCTGGTACTGGGGAAATGACCACAGGAAGAGACGAGGAACCTACTGGACACACTGTAAGTCAGACCTCAGCTAAAACTCCATCAATTACCTGACCTCCATAAGCCCCTACTTTAATTGGAGGACTACAATGATGTTTTAGGTCTCTGGAATTAACATCAGCTGAGAGCCAGTGTCCAGTAGTCCCTGAAATGTCTGATCATTTCTCTTTCTCCAATGCACAGTTACCCTGATAAAAGGGCAGAGGTCTCCTGGGGGAAAGATGAGAGAAAGATTCACTGCATAAATTGTCAGTAATGCGGTGGGGTCCTTCTTTAAGGGGACCTGCCTCCCCTTTATTCAAGGGGTTCTGGGTCTGTAAACTGGCTCAAGTCTGGAAATTGATTGAGGGGCCATAATTCTCTTGTTCTATAATTCACATTAGTCTTTTGTCCATCTGACCTATATGTTTTCTGCTTGTATAAATTAAGTAGGAATGCAGTAGGCTTCCTATCAATTTCACTTCTAGGAATACTGTGAGTAATTAGCTATTGCTACCACTCTACATGAGTCAGACTATTCTGATTGCTGCTTTGTCTCTGCTGTCCATTACGGTAGCTATGCCCACCTTGCCTTTGACTGTTGAATGCTGCCACTTGGCCCCTGCCACCTCTAAATCCAATTATTCCCATTGTATTTAAGTTTTGTACTTGAGTGACTGTGGTTTCCACTGTTAGGTCTGACATACAGAGAAGAGCAAGTATAGGGCTCTTCAAAGATTCGGGTGCTGCCCTCACAAATCTGTTTCACAAGACAATGGTCAAGGGTATATCTTTTATAACCACCCCCCACCCAAGCTGGGATGAGTAGGTCTAAAGTGATTAATCCACTCCACCATCCCAATCTCCCTAAGCCTTTGAATACCTTCCTCTACATTAAATCAAGGAAGATCAGGCATTTCCAGTTCACAGTGGGGCATCTTTTAACCCATATTTCAGCTAACCAAGTAAATACACGATTAGAACCTTTTTTAACTCCTTGAGCTGCAACATTAAAAGCAGAGTCCCTGCTTAGTGGACCCAAATCAACAAATTTATCCTGGTCCATCTCTATATTCCTTCTACCATTATCCCATGCCCTTAATATCCATTCCCATGCATGTTCTCCAGATTGCTGTTTATATAAATTAGAGAACTCAAACAGTTCTTTTTGAGTGTAGCACATCTCCTCATAGGTCACACTCTCAACCTCACTTCTAGGGGCCCACTGGGACTTTAGTCTAGTTATAGGTCTAGAAGCAAATGGAGTGTTGGCAGTGGCTCCTGAGGAGAACCAACATTATTTTTCCTGGAAAGTACCTCAGGGGAGGCCATCACTGTTGCCTCAGACAGCACAGGGTTTATCTCCTCAAAATTGGAAAGGCTGATGGCAGCATGGGTTGGGGAGGGGATATTGCCACTACTGGGGATGGGGAAGCTGTCCCTTCTGGCAAAAAAAGGTTCATCGGAGTTGACATACTCAGTGTCCCCAGCTTCATCAGGGTCCTCACACATGTCCTCATTCCAGTTGCAGGGTCCAATTCTTTTCTAATCAATGCCCTTAACAGTAGACACCTGGTGAGGCTGTGCATGCATCTTTCATTGCAGGTCAGCCACTCACATAAGAGCTTGTGTCTGTTTTTCCACAACTGGCTTTTTCTCTATGGGAAATAAGACTCTCACTCAGGGCAATCTTAGTAAATTTGAGGCTCAGTATCTGCTTCTGAAGCCAGGAGACACAGTCCCTGAGTTTATCATTTTCTTTTGTCACTTTGTCCACTGAACTTAGGAGCAACCAACCACCTTCATTATGTTTCTTGGTTTTTCACATATGGTCAAAGGTATTATGTATAGGGTCACTAAACTCCTTGCCTCTCACAAGTGGTAAATCAGGAATGTTGAATGCATTTATTTTGCATAACTTTCTAAACAGTTTATGCCAACTATTAGAAGTAGAGTCCTTAGCATTTTGGGGTCCAATTGTATTAAGCAGTCAACTCCAGAAACTCCAAAAACCAATGAAAGAACTCTATCCTTAATATTCTCTTCTTCTAGAACCAATCCTGGTACCAAAACCTGTATTAGCGTTCTTTAGAGGGACAGAACTAATGCCTTCCTCAATAACCTGAAAGGCAGTTTTGGCATTTCAGTTTACTTACAGGCCATATCATCTCTAAGCTTTAAGGAGTCAACTCAGAGGTATATTAAGGTCAGAGGCATGGTTGGGCATGGTGGCTCTCACCTGTAACCCCAGCACTTTGGGAGGCTGAGGTGGGTGGATTGCTTGAGCTCAGAATTGGAGACCAGCCTGGGCAACATGGCAAAACCCCACTTCTACAGAAATCTAAAAATTAGCTGGGCATGGTAGTGCATGCCTATAGTCCCATCTACTTGGGAGGCTGAAGTGGGAGGATGGCAGGAGCCCAAGGAGGTTGAAGCCACAGTGAGCTGAGATCACACCACAGCACTCCAACCTGGGTGATAGAGCCAGCCTATTTAAGAAAAATGCACTGCTCCCGCCTCCAAAAAAAAAAAAAAAAAAAAATCAGGCACAGTAAGAAAGCTCCTGTATCCATAACTTCTCTCCCTCTCTCCTCCCAGTTTTATATTCAGAGCCCTCTCTTTCTCTTCCCTGCCCCTCCCCAACAATCTTAAGTTCCCTTCTGACACATGTTCCCCTGGCTCCAGGTAGTCATGCAATTCTCTTGATGAGCAAGCTGTTTCATTCCACAGCTGAGACTATATTTCTCTACTCGGGCTGTATGACCAGTTATTGGTCCAGAAGCAGTGAGGGGAGGCAGGGGCTCATCTGAAGGACAAACAATTTTGCAAAGCATTCATCCCAGGTGAGGCTTTACATACTTTTCCAGGCAAGGTGCAATTGCTTTCCTCTAGCAAGGGACAGAGACGTTTGGCTTCCGGAGAATCTGGTGGGGAGGGCCCATGTTTTTCAGGCGCTCCAATGTCCCCATCCAAGGTCTCAAGTTCCCACTTCTCTCTCAGGTTCCTGACATTAGCATGGAGACCTGTCAATGCTAAACTCATACGATTAAAACCTGAACCTGATTTTAGCTTAGTGAGCCCTCCAGTTGCAGCAGGTGAACCCTTAAAGTGCTGCCATGGAGGCCTCTGGCTTTCTCAGCAAGTCCTAAGTTAGTAATTGGCATCTCAAGTCTGTCATTATCTTTTTTTAAGGCTTCCAAGGCAGGTAACAAAACCCAACCAACTCCACAATCCTTGTTATTACCAGTGCCCCACACCATTCAAGTGTAGTGCTTCTGCATCACCAAATGCTTTCCCTTCCACCTGGTCTTTATTCCAACACACAACAGGTGAGACACTTCATAATTGGGATGTTACACTGTTACAGCTTATTTCTACCCCATTTACCCCCAGCATTGGGTCCTGTGGCTATACACCTGTGAATGATACAGTTCAAGAATTCCAATCCTCAAAGTCTGCTCTCTGGGGCCACTTTCAGTAGCAATTTATTTCCTGTTCCCTCAGAAATAGAGCCTGAGAAAAGAACTTCAAGTTCAGGTAGTTTATTTGAAAGGTAATCCCAGAAGCAAATGTGAGCAAATAGAGTGAGGTAGAAAAGAAGAAACCGCCAATATCAGGGTGCATTTATTGAGGTCAATGCCATAACTAATGGGATTAGATTCTACCAGGACCCCCAAAAAACACACAGCATTCCCCCTAGAGTTGCTAGGCCACTTGCTCCTATCTCTCAGATTGTTAGTTTCTCCTGGGGGCTTTCCCTTGGTGCACAAGTGCCTGCATGAAAACTAAGAAGTTCCTCTCAGGGTTGAAGAAAGGCCCGAGGCAGAAAGTAAAAAGCCAGGTGGCTTAGTTTTGAAACAAGATTCTGCTGTGAGCTCACATGAAACTGTCCACTACAACTGTGGCTGAAATTACAGATCTGGGACACTGAAGTCTTCTACTACAAGAAGGTTGGAGCAGAATGTTAGGTGGAATCAGGGTCATGGTTGCAGCATTGCACTCCTGTACAAGTCTTGCCCTGCCTGGGTTGACTACCCCAGGGCTTCTTGTTCATTGAGGCAATAGCTGGGTGTGATGACATGCATCTGTAATCCCAGTGCCTTGGGAGGCCAAGGTGGGAAGATGACTTGAGCCCAGGAGTTCAAGGCTGCAGTTAGCTATACTCACACCACTGCACCCCAGCTTGGGTGACAAAGTGACACTTTGTCTCTAAAAAAATGAAAAATAAAGTACATTTTAAAAATATTGATACAATAAATTTCTTATTTAAGCCACTGTAGTGGGGTTTTCTATCCCTAAAAGTTGAAATTCTTATATTTGGTATCATTATTTAAAATACTATAGAGTACTATTTGAGAAATCCTGCTTTAGAAGAAAAAGATGAAAAATTATAGGTTTTCCCTGTAATTTAATGACTTTCTATCATATTTTACCCTTCCATTAAGGTTTTTGATTCTGACTCTGCCATCACTTTTAAACATGATATCTTTATAATTTTCTCTTTGAGAGATTGTGTATTTAATATAAGGAATGAGTATCTTCAAATAGGAGATGAGTAAAGTGAGATTAGGGTTGGGCTACTCGAGGTCAATTAGAAATTTAGAGTAATCGAGAAACTTTATTATTTGCAAGCTGAGTGGTGAGCGGTAAAGGCAGAAGGGAAAGGACAAGGAGGGATCTATAAGGGGCTTCCAACTCAGAAATGCTGTATGGTGGTTTTCCTCATTAAGAAGGGTGGAGATTTAACTGGGTATGGTGGTGCGCACTTTGTAGTCCCAGTTACTTGGGAGGCTGAGGTGGGAGAATCACCTGAGCCTGGGAGGTTGAGATTGTAGTGAGCTGAGGTTGTGCCACTGCACTCCAACTTGGGTAACAGAGTGAGAACCTGTCTCAAAAAATAAAATTAAAAAAAGGATAGTCTTAATTTAACAAGACTACCATGTTATGGATAAAAAGGAAATTCAGGCATCAAAAGCTTGAAGATGAGACTAAACATTAGATTTACAGAGATTTATTCAGTCCTGGTCTGAGAAACTGATGAATTGTTTTCAATTTCCAATTTTTAGCTTTCTAAGATTATCTGGAATTGCAATCATGGACATTATTTCCATGTTAAGTTCAGGAGCACCATTTCTTTTTGTTGTTCCCTGAAAATATGCTTCTCTACATGCATGAGTCTACAATAGGGTAATTGTACAGGGGCAGGTGTGTTTGGTTACAGTGTGTGTGTGTGTGTGTGTGTGTGTGTGAGAGAGAGAGAGAGAGAGAGAGAGAGAGAGAGAGAAAGGGAGGGAGGGAGAGAGAGAGAGAGAGAGACACACACAGAGAGAGAGAGAATGAGAAGGTGGGGATGCTTATTTATTGCTACCAAAAGTGGGTGAAGTTAAGGTTGAGATAACTTCTAGTCAGTCAGCCTCTTTTTCCTAAAATAGCAAGTTTGAAGGTAAAGGAGGAAAAGGGGGTTGGGCCTTATGTTTGATATTCCTTCCTGTCTGATCTTTCTGGATATTGTTATTTGGTGGCTTTCTGCATAATTGATCAACTTATTTGTTGTTTAATTATGATTGAATGCACACGATGTGTTAAACTTTTACATTTTATGGAAAAACATTTACATTACACATGGGTTTCTGTTCCTAACATTCAGGCTCAGACAAGTGCTTTTATGTAATTTTGTATTTTTGAAGATGGTTTTTTTTACATAAAGTCATCCTAGGACATTGAAGATCTGATGAGTATACAATAAAGAATTTGTTGTGTTGCCTGGTGGAACTAATTAAATACATGGACAGACAAACAAGTCAAATCAGGATGCTCCTCTAATTCAGCCAAGAAATCTCAAGAGAATGATATCTGTCTCTCTTGCTATCTTAATTGCTATAAATCACTCTGTATCTTCAAGATCTAGATAAGTAATAATCTACAATACACGCTTTTAATTGTATTGTTCCTAGGTTAGTAACTTAGAATTTTTTTCTTTTTGGGGAAAGAATTCACACTCCCATGTCGAAAAACACTCAAAAACTTAGTATGAGGTGGATCCATTCTACAGGCATAAAAATAATAAATACTGAGATAGCATTTGAGGTTCAACCTGTATAAGTCAAGATGCCTGGTGTATTGCCTCACCAATACACCAGGTGTGTACATATTAATTTTCATATGGGAAGGGAAATGGGGCTGATGTAAAGATACAAAAGACCACCTAGGTAGTTTCTTCCTGCATTCATTTTTAGGGGGTTGTGTGGGTGAAAATTGTTCTCTAAGTCAGGAAGTTCTAGGTTTCAGTGTGTATTCATCCATTTTCATGCTGCTATGAAGAAATACCCAAGACTGGGACACTGATAAAGAAAAGAGGTTCTGCATGGCTGGGGAGGTCCCAGGAAACTTACAATCACGGTGGAAGCCACCTCTTCACAGGACAGCAGGAGAGAAAATGAATGCCAAGCAAAGGGGGAAGCCCCTTACAAAACCATCAGATCTCCTGAGAACGCTCTCCATCACGAGAACAGCATGGGCGAAACTGCCCCCATGATTCAATTATCTCCACCTGGTCCCTCACTTGACAAGTGGGATTATTAAAATCCAAGGTGAGAATTGGGTGAGGACAGAAAGTCAAACCATATCACAGTTTGATCAGACTGAGGTCTTCAGAGCAGGAGGCTATACTTACAGAGATGCTGTAGTGGAATTTCTGCTGGCTGAGCTGCTTCATACCAATGATTTAATCTCTCTGTGCCTCACTTTTCTCATCTGTAAAACAGGGACAATAATAGGAACCTTCCTCATGGGTGGTCATAAGAAATAAATGAATTAATACACGGAAAAAATTTAGACTACCACCTGGCTCATAATCAGCACTCGGTAAGCGTTAGCTGCCGTGATCATCACCATCCTCACCATCCCTATCATCATCATCACCGTTATCATCTTCATCTCATAGGTAGCCTCCTGGGTGTGAGACTAAATTAAGCTTTAATAAATGTGACTCTATTAACTTGTACCCAACAAACTGAAGGAATTCAGATGGCCTAAAATAATTAAGATACCTAATAATTGTCTTTTATAATTTTTCACTAAATTTTCTGTGTAACTCTCTTGATATTCTTTATGAGATATTATGGAAAGAATTGTGCCCCCCAAAAAGAGATACTGAAGTCCAATCACCTGTACCTCAGAATCTGATCTTATTTGGAAATACGGTTGTTTCAGATGTTAGTGAAGCCAAGATCATGTTGAATAGGGTGGGTTTTTAATCCCATGTGACTGGTGTCCTTATTAGTAGAGGGACATTTGGACACAAGATTACACAGAAGGAAGAAGTTGTGGAGAAACATGAGAGAAGTCAGCCATGTGATGATGGAGGCAGAGACTGGA
This sequence comes from Saimiri boliviensis, assembly GCF_048565385.1. Lineage (NCBI taxonomy): Eukaryota > Metazoa > Chordata > Mammalia > Primates > Cebidae > Saimiri > Saimiri boliviensis. The sequence goes on from NC_133449.1 coordinate 245,410,111, forward strand.
GTGATATGTCTCCAGGCCAAGCAATGCCAACGGCTGCTGGCACATACCATTACCTAAAGGAGCAAGGAAGAATTCTTTCCTGCAGGTTTCAGAGGCAGCACAGTCATGTGCATATCTGGATTTCAGACTTTTAACTTCCAGAACTATGAGCCAATAGATTTCTGTTGTTGTAAGTCACCCTGAATGTGTTACTTTGTTACTGTAATCCTAGGAAACTAATCTGAAAAGGGGTGGAAACATACCATTGAAGGGATGACAGAGCACTCAGGCTTAACTAGTCAGGATGCTGATTGATGATAGTGTGATGTTCAAATGCTAGAAGCTTTCACTTTACATTTTTTTGATGGTTTTTAAAAAATCCTACCAATCTGATTTTTTTTTCTCTCTCATTTTAATCTATCTCCATGATCTGTAGTTCTGGGAAGACTTTCCTAACCTTTCCTACCATACAGTCAAATTTAAAACTTCATAGATGCCTAACCTGTAATTGAAGAAAAATTTAAAGTTTGTGAAAGTATCTTTAACTTATTAACTAATTTTATGTAAGTCATGAGCTTATGGACATACATTCTTTCTTATCAGGCATTTGAACAAATCTCCTAAAATTCCCTCCCTCCCCACTTCCACCTCTCCCCACTCCTTCCTTCCCTCTCTCCCCTCTTCCTTCCTTCCTTCCTTCACTCCCTGCCTGTATCTCTTCTCTCCCTCCCTCCTTCATTATCCTCCTTGCTCCTTCCTTCCTTGTTTCCCTCTCTCCTTCTCTCCTCCCTTCCTCCCTTTCTCCTTTCTTCCTTTCTCCCTCCTTCCCTCCCTTTCTTCCTTCCAGCAGGGCAGAGGACCAAAGCAATAGGCAACCTTGCTTAGATTGCTCAAAGTCATGACTGCTCCTCTTCTGTGGCTCTTTTTATTTTATTTTATTTTGAAGCAGAGTCTCACTCTGTCACCCAGGCTGGTGTGCAGTGGCGCCATCTCGGCTCACTGCAACCTCCACCTTCCGGGTTCAAGCAAGTCTCCTGTCTCAGCCTCCTGAGTAGCTGGAATTACAGGTGCCCACCATCACGCCTTCCTAATTTTTGTATTTTTAGTAGAAAAAGGGTTTCAGCATGTTGGCCAGGCTGTTCTGGAACTCCTGGCCTCAAGTGATCCATCCATTTCTGCCTCCCAAAGTGGGATTACAGGTGTGAGCAACTGCACCTGGCCTTCTGTGGCTCTGTAGAAAGGAAGGGTCCTTTGTGCTGATTTCCCCACCAAGATTCTTCCCTCTTCTCCCTCACCCAACATCAATACCATTTGATTATTTTTAGAGCAAAAGCAACCTCTTGTGCTACAGGCATCCTTCCCCCATGTGCTCTGTATACTGATACCACTTAAATGTTCCTGTTTTCCGAAATCAGCTATTGGACACATGTCGTTTTTCAGGACCCGTCTAATCTTTCCACAGTGATACTCTCAGATTCAGGGTGGGCAGGCCCATATTTATTTGTTTTCAATACTTTTCCTTTTTCTGGTGACTTGGAAAATTCTTCCAGAATTACCAATAAGTCCTATTTTCATTTCACACAAATTACCATACAGTCAAATTTAAAACTTCATAGATGCCTAACCTATAATTGAAGAAAAATTTAAAGTTTATGAAAGTATCTTTAACTTATTAACTAATTTTCTTTTGACTCATGTTTATTGCCCCTCAGTTTCCATAGTACAATAAGCTTTCATTCAAATCAGCAGGCCAATTTTCTGGGAGGAGTTTTCGTGACTATTCCCAAAAACACATTCTTCAGAGAATCAGTAGTGAGCATTACATTCTTTTCATCAGTAAAAACATGTGGTCACTTGTCCTGATTTTGTTGTGCTGTTTTGTAATATCTGTGAAACACAAATGTAGCTTTGAAAATACACGGTATGTTTTCTCAGAGATCTCAAACAAGGGAATGAACAAGGGCACCTGTCTATGTATCAAGAAACATCCTGCTTTGTATATTTTAAAAAGAGTCATTAGAGTAGCTTTAGTACCTTCTACTCCTTGATTAAATCTTGATTAAAATCAGTGCTGCAGTTGTAGAATGGGAAGCAGTCTTTTCCTTCCTTTCCCTGCCGTAGGTAACATCACTTGATTGCTTGAGACAGTTAAAGGTGCTTTGGTAGTAAAAGGACAGCAAGATTAATGGGCAGTCATTTCCATAGTAACAGCAAAGCACTCTGGGAAACAGAGCCACTTGGGAGCTGGAGCTGCACATGCCAGGATTTCGGCTCCCATGGCAACAGGAGAGTGTGGGGTGGGGACGAACACGCTAGGAAACTTAGCAAAGGTCTGTTTAGTGAAGACAATGTATAATCAGAGTTGTCAATCTATTTTAAAATTCGAAGTTAAAATAAATCAAATTTGAGACCATGAGCTGATGCAAAACATTTAAAATACACTGTACATCCACTGAAAATTTCTGAAGCATAAGCACAAATAGTTTAAGAACTATCCAATTGTGACAACTTGTTAGTTTAAAAAAATCCAATTACCAAGATTTTTGTCCCAGAGTAGTTGCAGAAAATTACACAATTAGAGCAATTTTTCTCAGCTGCTCCACTACAGAAAACGAAAGTAATTATACAAAAATAGTGTAAAATACTTTTCACAACTGCAAGTTGGAGTTTTGCTTTCTTTAGAAGAAATTCTGTTTTTCTCTTAGATAACCATTTCAACAAAAAGTTGAAGAGAGCTAGCAGTAAAAAGAGAAAGTAGTAGCCAAAAGAAGAATTAAGAACAAAGCAAAAGGTGAGTGAAATGCTAAGAGAAGCCAAAAAGAATTCGGAAAGACCTAAGAACCCAGCATTCCAATTACAATGAGTAAAAGAAGTATGACACAAAGTTGTATTCCTTCTGTTTTTATTCATGTTGGAGTTAAAGTTTTTGAAGGTCTCCTTTGTCCTGCATGAAATTATAACATATTCAGGGAGCTCAGTGTCCCCTAAGGAATAGACATTCTTTTCTATCCAGGCCTTTTGAGTCAACTCTGCACAGCCAGTGAAACAGAAGTTTGGAAATTATCTGCTGATTTGGGTATTGGTTAGTTACTAATCAAGTCCATTAAGGTAAATTTCTATGTTTGTATGTAGTCTTTACTAAGTAGGGTACTTAGTATCACAAGTATAATATTTACTGAGTTTTCAATATTAATTTGGAAAACAGGTGTTAGTGATTTAACCTAGTTCCTTCCCCGGGGCATCTATTCTCTATGGATTGTGTGCAGTAGGATCTGGATGGCAACATATCATTTAGGCACATGAAGGATTTGGCCACAATATCTCAGAGAAGAGTGATAGTTACTCACTAAGCATCAGCTTAACATCTATATCCTACATCTTGAAAATAAGGTTTATTTTTAAGAAACATCTATGGGATTGTCTGCTGAGCACCAGCACCTGTAATTTGGGAGTTGTCCTCCTCCCCTACTATCTACACAGTCTACTATCTAGCATTATTGTGCTGTGACCCCAGTTCCCTGTCTATAGTTGACTGATCTAAAAGTGGGCACCTAAGTTGTGCTTTGCTGGTCAGAGTCATTTGTTGTAGAACTCTGGAGTTATTAGTGACCTTTTTTTTTTTTTTTTTTTTTTTGTTATTGTTGTTGTTGTTCAAGCTAGCTCAAGCTAGATTTCTGCCTCTTGCAACTGAGTCCTAACTAACGTAACATTTTGTCCCCAGATTCCCTAAAAAAACATGATAAAAGGAAGAAAATGGAATAACTACTTGGACAGAAACACATTGTGAGAATAAAAAGCAGGGCATGCAAAGTAATTGCCAAGTTTTGCTTTCCTTGAAATTCAATGATTTGTGAAGAAGGAAAGGGGGTTTAGAAGCTACTTCAACCAGGAAATGATCAAAAGAAACAAGACTAGTAAAAATGCAGTGAAAATCAGAAATTGGAATATTCCTAAATACCTGTAGAGGGTGGCAAAAATCTGAGCTGAAATCCTAATTTAGGCTATTTGCTCTATGTTGCCTATTGTAGGATGTGCTAGGTAGGCTCTTTCAGATTGCAAGGAACATACGACTGGGAAATTCAGTGCACTGAGGATAAGGAGAGAATCTTAAATGTCTGTGGGGAGGAGGAAAAGAAACAGTCATGTACAAAATATCAGGAATCAGAATTTCTTCTGATGTCTCAGGAACAACCCCGTTGGGATAATGCCTTCAAAATGATTTCCAATCTAGAATTCTATATCCAGCCTAACTACCAATCACATAAAAATATAGAATAAATAAATACATTTCATATATGTAAGATCTCAGAAAATGTAATTTACACATATTTTCTAAGAAAACTATTGAGGAAAGTAGGCCACTAAAAGAGCAGTGTAAACCAAGAAACAAGAATACATGGGGAAAAGGAATAAGAAGGTAAAGGGATCTAAGAACTATAGGGAACCCCAGGACAGCTGTGCCCTGGTTCAGAGGGATACAGATTTACGTGAAGCAGGTACACACATCCTTTCACTGAGCATTATATCTGTAAGAATCACCATGTTGTTGGGTACAGTATACTTTTATATTGCTGTATAGTAAGTATTCTAGTATATGAATATATCACATTTATCTACCCATTCTACTGTTGATGAATCCTCACTTTGCTTCTAGTTTTTGGTTCTAATGAATACTGATGTGCTAAACACTTCTGCAACTGTGTTGTTGTACAACTATATAATTAATCTCATAATATAAGGTATCTACATAGAATCTTTAGTAAACATAATATTTAATCGTGAAATATTGAAAGCTTTTCCTCTGAGATTAGGAATGAGATAATGATGTATAATATCATCACTTCTTTTCAACATTTCACTAGAGAGTCTAGTCAATACAAATGCCTAAAAGAAGATGTGAAATGTATAAGGATGAGAGAGGAAATAATGAAATTGTTATTTATAGACCACACAATTTGCATATAGGAAATAAAAGAGTACAGATAAACTATGGCCATTAATAAGTAAATTTACTAATGTCAATATATAGAGGTCAGTTGTATTTATGCTGACAACAAATAATTAACGATTTTAATTAAGAATTATTTAATTTATAATTATATCAAATGATTAGAAATTAGTCAAATACAAGATATATTAGACTGGTACAAAAAACTACAAAATATACTGAGATAAATACGCCTAAATAAATTCAGGGTTATACTATGTTTGTGGGTTTGACAATTCAATATTGTTAACATGTCAGTTTTTACTGTATTAATTTGTAGATCCAGTACAATCCCTATCAAAATCCCAGAAGATTTGGTTTGAGGAACTTGAAAAACTGATTTTAAAGTTTATAGGAAGGCCGGGCGCGGTGGCTCAAGCCTGTAATCCCAACACTTTGGGAGGCCGAGGCAGGTGGATCACGAGGTCGAGATATCGAGACCAACCTGGTCAACATGGTGAAACCCCGTCTCTACTAAAAATACAAAAAATTAGCTGGGCATGGTGGTGCGTGCCTATAATCCCAGCTACTCAGGAGGCTGAGGCAGGAGAATTGCCTGAACCCAGGAGGCGGAGGTTGCGGTGAGCCGAGATCGCTCCATTGCACTCCAGCCTGGGCAACAAGAGCGAAACTCCGTCTCAAAAAAAAAAAAAAAAAAAAAAAAAAAAAAAAAAAAAAAGTTTATAGGAAACTCAGAGTCAAAAATAGCAAAGACTTAAGAACAAAGAACTTAACAAAGAACAAAGTTGAAGGATATATACTACCAGAATTCAAGACATATTTATAAATGACAGTAATTAAGACAGTGTGGTATGACACAAGAATGGACAAATAGACCAGAACAAGAGGATACAGAGTACAGACTAGACCCACACCTATAGTCACTTGATTAGGACAAAGGTGCCACTGCAGTTCAGTGGGAGAAAAGAATGTCTTTTAATAAAGGATGCTGGGAAATTTAGATGTTTGTACAGGAAAAAAGAGAAAATTGACCCCTTACTGAACACAATACACAAAAAGTAATTTCAGGTTGATCTTAGATTTGAAAGTGAAAACCAAAAAGTAAGCTTTTAAAAGAAAACATAGGAGAAAATCTTCATGGTCTTAATGGGTAGGCAAAGATTTCTTAGTACAAAATGCAGTAACCATGAAAGAAAAAATTCAACAAATTGCTCTTCACTAAAATCAAGAACTTCAGTTCATCAAAAGGCATCACTAAGGACACAAAAATGCAAGCCACAGAATAGAAGATAAGTGCAATGCACATATACTACAAAGGACTCGTTTCTAGAATATAAAAAGAACTCCTAAAATAAAAGAGGAAAAGAGAAATGATCTAATAGGAAAATGGAAAAAGACCTGAACAGGCACTTCTTAAAGGAGATACCTTAATGCTGAACAAACATATGAAGGAGGTGTTTTACATCATTACACACTAAAAAAAGTGTAACATAATCACAAGTTGAAACTATGAGACCACAACATGCCAGAAGTACTAAAGAATTTTGAATTAAATTGAAGATTGTTTTTAATTCATTAAATGGATAATCCTTAGATCTAACCAATGATCTTTATTGGAGTGTTAACCATACTCTCTTAACCAAATATTCCTCTCCAGAATAGACTTGCTTTTCAGCTACAAAGTATAAATTTCACTTCAGTGTTATTTTTGGCTTCCAGTGCCAGAAGGATGGGAATATGTATCTGGGTTGTTTTGTGCCTAATGGTTATTTTACTATATATCTAATAGCTGGAACGTAACTCAGAATCAGCATTAAAAAAAAGTGTAAGGCATAGATTGATCAGAGGAAATGACCTTGGATAGGAGCCTGGGTTTCACTCTGACATCAGAGCTGAAATGCACCATCTGGTGCAATTATAGCTCACTGTAACCTCAAATTCCTGGGCTTAAGCAATCCTCCTGCCTCAGCCTCCCAAGTAGCTGGGACTAAAGGCATGTGCCACCACTCTGGGCTAATTTATTGTTGTTACTATTATTATTATTATTATTTGTAGAGATAGGATCTTGCTATGTTGCCCAAGCTGGTTTCAAACTCCTGGGCTCAAGTGAACCTCCTTTCTTGGTCTTCCAACGTGTTGGGATTACAGGTGTGAGCCACCACAGCCAACCAAAAATGTGCTTTTAAGAGGATTATGATGATGCTATTCAATAGCAGTGTAACTTCAGGTCAAATGATACAAGAAATCACCAAGAGTTTGAGGATTCTGGTCAAATTGCCAAATAAAGCTCTCTGTTTTGAATAATTTGACAATAAGGACAGCCAATTAAAAAATACATGGATGAAAGGTTTTAAAAGGGTATAGAAAGGTTCTATTATTGACTAATGAAGATTCCTTGGAGATTGAAAACGCTTTCCTGTCTTTTTGAAAAAGGGTTGACAGAAGCATTCTAGATGGGCTGAAGGAATGAATGTCATTTTACCTAGCAGGCTTACTCTTCTCTTAATTTCTCTTAATTTTTTTTTTCTTTTTTTTTTCGAGACAGAGTCTCATTCTGTCACTCAAGTTGGAATGCAGTGGCACGATCTGGGCTCACCACAACCTTCACCTCCTGCCTCAGCCTCCTCAGTAGCTGGGATTACAGGTGAGTGCCACCACACCTGGATAATTTTTTTTATTTTTAATAGAGATGTGGTTTTGCCATGTTGGCCAAGCTGGTCTCAAACTCTTGACTCAGGTGATCCACCCACCTCGGCCTCCCAAGATGCGGGGATTAGAGGCGTGAGCCACTGTGCCTGGCCTATTCTTAATGTATATTTTCATGGCTATTTTTTGCTTCTTTAAGGACGTATTCATGTTCTGAACTTTTATGTTTATCTTGCCTTTCTTATTCTAATAATATTCTACCTTAATTTGAGTATTTACCAAGGATGTGAAGGGGACAGAGTTTACCCATTGCATTTACTGCCTAGTTCCTTTCTCTTTCCAACCTTTACTTTGGATATTTTCTTCTTAAAGGAAAAGATTTGATAAATTTACTCATTGAAGGATGAAACTTGCTTCTGGTAATGCTTTATGTATGCATCCCATAAACTGCATTCAGTTACTACTAATAAAAGAGACATAACTAAGGGGACTTCACAGTTTTTAAGGGTTTATTTTTCTCATGTAATGAAAGGTTTGGGAAGCAATAGCTGATGGTTGTGGTACAGTGGCTCAAGGTCTCTGATTACCTTAACCTTTCCCTTGTGGCCATAAGATGACTATTCCTGCTCCTACCATTATATCTATATTACATGCATGAGAAAGCAGAAAGGTTGGAAAGGGAGGAGGTCAGCTCAGTCAACCCATCCTAAAGAGTTTTTCTAGAAGCCCTTCTTAAGAACTCTTGCTACATGGGTCAGAACTGTGCCATGTGACATCCACGGCTGTAAAGGAGGCTGGCTTCCTAGTTTTTTATGTGGGCATATTGCCATCCAGAATAAAATTGGGAGTTCGTTCTGCGAAGGAAGGAAAGAATGGATATTGGGTAGGCTACCAGTTGTCTCTGCCACATGTATTCTCTTGTTTGCATTCTACGACGGGATCAGGCTTAAGGTCAAATGAATGAATCTTTTGCTGTTGAATTTTAGGCATTTGTAAAGGAAAAGAAGACATTGTTGAGTGGTGCTTTTACTGGGATCTCTAAATTCTCATAATGTGGGCAAGAGCTTACTCTATTTCCTCTTAGGCAGTCCTCTATAAAGGTATGAAGGAGAATCAATGTGTGACCTGAAATCTTTTATCTTTTGAGTAGATACATATGCTGCTTCACATCTGAGGTGGAGCGATGCATGGAGGAGGTGGGGGAAAGAGTGCTGTGGGAGGGGAAGGGGTGACTTTGTGGTTCTGGGTTCTGTTTACAAACCATGTGAGTCAAACATAGGTAATGGCACAGGTGGGCCACTCTTAGCAAAGATGGAATAAAATGTATAAGGGAGAAAAATATCAGTATTGAAGGAATCATTAAACTGGATCTAAATAGATACCAATGAATTTCCTATAAACTGTTACTTTCCAGAAGGCTAAGGTTGTGCCACTGGGCTGGTTCTGAGGAATACAGCACTGGTATAGGAAGTGCTGTCCTCCCAGGTTATCCTGTGACTCCCCAGGGAGGCTTTCATATCTCCACGTATGAGCTCTGGCTGTTGCATGATGCAGTTTAGGTGGGCTGCAACTTCATAACTTCGGGAGTCACTCTTCCACAGAGTGCTTCTCTGGGCTAAATACATCTCTGCCCCATCACTTTGGATGGTACCAGTCTGCTATCTAGATATCAATTGAACTGGAAAGCTCATGTCTGTGAAAGTGGATCATACTTATGATGCCTCAAGGCTGGAAATTCTTATTATTGTATTTGCAAATTGAGAAGAAAAACGCTTTCTATGTGTTATGCTCAGCTGTAGGAAGTCTCACATCAAGGTTTCTTAAGCTCCTCCTTCCCAAACTACAGAAATTAATATATTCTTTAAAGTTACATATGTAGCCTCTTTCTTCCAATATGAATCTAAGCCTCCAGACAGGGGATTTCTAGAGGTGTTCCTATATCAGCCATTGCACTTTTTGGAAGAACAGTGCTTACCATCCGCAATCAGGATCAATTGCTGGCTCTAACTTCTCTTCTTCCATCGTGGTGTATTCTCTCAGGAAGTTCTTTTTACCTGATCTGCATTGGATCAACCCACACATGTCTATCTGTAAGTCTGATCTGTGATGGTTGTCTTGGGTGGAGTCTTTTTTTTTCGGTAGAGGCTCATTAGAGACCCTATAGATCAAATATAACGCTTATATTTAAAACTTAAAAAAATGCCCCAAAACTGAGAGTAGATAATTTTGCTTTTGAACTGTCTTAACTTCTTCAGGCTGCTAAAGCAAAACCCCATAGAATGGGTAATGGTTGAGCAACAGAAATTTATTTCTTATAGTTCTAGAGGAAGTTCAATATCAGGTTACCAGCAGATCGGGTGCCTGGTGAGGGCTCACTTTCTGCTAGATGGCGCCTTCTCGCTGTGTCCTCACATGGTAGAAGGATGAAATAAGCTCCCTTCAGTCTCTTTCATGAGGACATTAATTCTACTTGTGACAGCTCTGCCCTCATGACCTAATCACTTCCCCAAGACATGACCTTGGGGCGTAAGATTTCAACAATACACTTTAGGTAGGGGAACACATTCAGATTGTAACAAGAACATGCCATGTTTTCACTAAGATGTAACCTTTGATTAACTGAGCTCTGACCACAAAACATGCAGCATTAGAAGGTGTAGGCCCTAGAAAGAAATAATCCACCTTGGTTACTCCAACAGGATGTATGTGTTGGTAGTGGTGGAAAAATCCACTTAGTTTCTCCTGTTACCCACCAATGATTATGAATAATTTGAAGAAGAAAATAGAAGAGGAATAACAATCATTTGAGGAATAGGAGAGGCAGATCTGGAACCAAAATATTACCTCTATCAGATGGTAGGCTGTGGCCTTATGGGTATGAGACTACACTCATAGGTAGACTTACCCACCCAGTCACCATACTGCTGGGCTACGGCAGGCCAGGAGGAGGAATGGAGTTGCTGAGCTAAGCTTGCCAGTTTTTGTTCCAAATACATCAACCTGATAAATCACCCCAACTCACTAGGGGTGTGAATAAAGGGCCATGAACAGCCAGGCACATGTTCAGGGAAAACCCTTCCTTCTCTCACTCACCTGCTGGTTTAGAGCCTATGGGATGGCGATAATATCCTCCCACACACAGTTGTGTATTCACGTGTTTGCTTTTCCTACCTGGTTTGCAGTGTCCTGATTAGTTTCTCCCTTCAGAGCCTGAGCACTTCATTCTCATGCTCCCTTCATAATCACGAAGTGCTCAGTTGTTCTAAGCATGACTTTGATGCTGGTAGACACCATCTTTCTCTCAAAATATTTTCTCCCCCTTTAAGACTCTGAGGAGAAAACCTCCTATTCAAAACCATGCTCCGTAGTGGAGGACTTAGTAAAGTGGATTAGCAAAATCTGCAGGAGCCCTAAGTAACTGCACTCCACTTCAAAGACCTTTTGCCCACCGAGCCCTCCTTTCACTCATGGCCTTACATCTAAAGATTATGCTCCCCTGGAATATTCTGAAGTGGCTACTGAAGAATTTTGTGAAGTCAAGACACAAAGAGCCATTTTGTTCTCAGAAATGCCTCCATTTATACTACTGAGAGTCTCGCACTTGTATATTATATCTCCTGCTCTCTATCCTGCTGACTTCAATCTGGCGGGACTGCCACATGTCTTTGTACTCTGTAACGCACATGTGCATATGGTACATGCTAAATATAAATGCTGTTTGGCAGGATCCTTTTTTCTCTTCCTTTGTTTCTGAAAAATATAGTGAAGAAAATGTGTAATGTATGCCCGCTCCAAAATGAGAGAGACTTTCAGGAAGTGGAATGATCTTGACAGCAAGCCACACATTTTGCATATTATTTCGACTTGTGGCAGTAGTGGTAGCAGTGACTGTCCGCTGCTTTGTCTGGTCAGATTAGGGCTGCTGAGCTGGTTTGCATCCCCTCTTCAATGGAGGTCAGGCAAATACCTGCAATGCTGAACCATCTGCCTGAGTTGATGGGCGCTGGTTTTCAGATCCTTTTGGTCCCTCCTCCAATCAGGTAGTAGTCGGGTTAGGTCAGTTTATGTGGCAATAACTAACAGCTTAAAGCTCTTAGTGGCATAACACAATATATGTGTCTTTCCTGTTCATGAGATGTGTCCATTGTCAGTGGGCAGGGGCTCTGCTCTTCATAGTCGCTCAGGCTGATAAAGTCTTGTCTGGCTGTGAGACTTTCCCTTGGAAGTGACACACATCACTTCTGCTTTCTCTTTATTGAACCAAGTAGGTCCATGCTATGCCCCAAATCAGAGAAAACAGTTAAGTATGCCCCACCATATACCTGAAAGGCAGACAGCTAGAAGGCTTTTGCTATTGACACTAATAACTACTACATGTCCTGCCAGAAATCTGATGAGCGGGCAATTGCTCATGCTATTGTTAAGGCACCTGGGTACATTTTAGGTGCACCAATGGTGCTGTAGAGGGAAGACAGCAAGGCATGTAAGGTTAAAGCTCTTCTATAAAGGCATCTCCCCGAGTAGCACTGTCTTGAAACAGTGCTTAGATTTTTAAAGCTGTGTTACAGCTTACAGAAACTTGGATTAGGAATGGTAAGGTAGAAAACACAAAAACACATAGATGCGTACTCCAGTTTAAGTCTCTGGAGCTGGGCCACGGTCACACATAAGGTGCAATGTCTAGAATGGAACAAAGGTGAATGCCAGTAGAATTCTGCTCCAGTCTTTCAGGAGCTGCCCTGCTTCCTGCTTTTTCTGCCACGCTTCCCAGCAGCCCAGTGGGCTCTGCTTCTGCCAGGAGAGCCTGTTCTGACTTCTTTTGCTGGTGGTGGGACTTCAGCAAAGCTGTGATTGCAGAGTGTGGTTTGTTAGATCTTAAGGACTGGAAAAAGTCCCAGAGCCACTTAGCAGGTGAAAAATCATGACTGTGTCTCTGCCAACTTTGAAGGCCTAACATCTCTGGACTGATTGCTCTGAGCTCAGGAAAAACCCGAAGGAGGATTTCAGATTCAAAGGGCAGTTGAGAGGTCTTTGCCTGGTAACACTGATCACAGCTGGCAGGGGCCGCTTGAGGAGAGGCAGCTGGCATGATGCTTCTCATCACCTGCCCCAGACAGATGACCCCTGCATCGGTGAGGGAGAGCTAAAGACACGAGCACTGGGACTCTCTGGAGCAACTGAGGAGAGGCAAGAAGACTGATGTGACCATCCACGACTGCTCAGCGCAATGGGAAGCTCAGCAACTTTTAGCTGGCTTCTACTAATGAATGTGGAGCCAAGGGACTGGCAGCTCCATTTCCTCTGATATTAACATTTTTTACTTTATTTTAATGAGGAAAATGAGATTCTTCTTAGTTTCCTATCACTGAACCCGGTTTGGGAGGGGATGACATTTAACAACAGTGCTTTGAAAAATATTAAGCATTATACAAATACAAGGAATTGTTGCTGTTATTATCCTGATGAAGCACACATGCAGCTCCGGATCAGCCTTAATATTGAGGGGATATTTAAGGGATTAGGAGGAACTCTGTGACTATTGGGGAGTGACTCAGGATGGCCTTCGCAGAAAGGGCCCACTAATCTGGCCATATTAAATCCATTTTTAGAAGCGAAATACCCAAACTCTGAGTCAATAAACCACAAATGCAGTCATAGATCATAAAACTTGATTACTTCACATCGGATGTAACACTCTCATAAATTATAAAATATGTCAGGCGATTAACTCTAATTTGAGGCCGTAACTTGATTAGCTTCTGGGTAAAAGGAGGAAATGGCTTTGGATAGGAACAGTCGTAACAAATTTCTATTTTTTTTTTTTTTTTGGAGCATTGTGCTGGACTTCAGTTCGATGAGGATGATGGTATAGAGTTTTCACTCATTTTGTTCAGCTTTCCAAGGAATGTATGTATAGAAGTCATCATTGATTCAAATTTCTTAATATGTAAATGCAGCCTAAGTGAGGTGGGGGCAGGGAAGAGGACTATAGTTATATGGTAGACTTGGGGATGAATACAGATAATTCAGGAGAAAATAATGTGGATAGACTGAAATCAGATCCCAAAGGCTTTGAGAAACTACTCTTAAGCCTTACCAATTTGGATGAATTGAGGATTAAAGTCAATGTGCACTAGTGAAAATTTGAATTATAGACTGTTTTACAGATATGTACTTGTGTAGTTTTTCAAGTATACAGAAATGCAAAACAAATGGATGGTAAAGTGGGGCCAAATACAGGTCCATCCCAGCTTGCTTAATTATCTAATTATTGTTTGCATGCAAATGACTGGCATCATTTAGAGTAGTCTCTAAAGCAGTTCATTTTAAAAATAGGTCTACTATTTGCCTTTTATTTTAAAAAATTAACTCGTAGCAAGCCATTTTTTTATTGTTCAGAAGAAAATATTACCATATTGAGGAGGGGATACCCCAAATTTCTGATGTACCTGTACAGCTAGGAGACACTGGGAAGCCAAAATGTCCCCATGTTCCTCCTGGCTGCACTGCTCCATGTGCTGCAGGCAGAGGCTGCATAGCTTGTTGAGGAATTCAAAACCACCCACAATTCTGGATAATAAAGCCAGATATTAATTTACTTTAAAATATCTTATAATTAATCTGAATCTTTTCTGTACATTGTTTTCTCACCTCCTAAGTCAGCTGGGGCAGTTTCTGGCCACATGGTAGATAAGACAGGGCGATTGCTGGAATCCTTCAGCCCCTCTTTTCAGAAGTTTAGTTGCCTTGCTGGGCCTTTCATTTCCCTCCATTTTCTCTACTTTCTCTCAAGCAAGTACACAGTGAGACTTCCACCAACCAAGGGAAAGACTCATGAGCATTTTATTTATCTCTGTCTTGTCCTGCAGAGCATCTGGGACATAGTAATGCCTTGGTACATGACTGCTTCAAGAGTGAATCAAGGGCTAGGTGTGGTGGTTTATACCTGTAATCCCAGCACTTTGGGAGCCTGAGGTTGTTTGGCCACCTGAGGTCAGGCATTTGAGACCAGCCTGGCCAACATGGTGAAACCCTGTCTCTACTAAAAATACAATAATTAGCTGGGCATGGTGGTGGATGCCTGTAATCCTAGCTACCTGGGAAGTTGAAGCAGGAGAATATTTTGAACCTAGGAAGGGGAGGCTGCAGTGAACCAAGAGGGAGTCACTGCACTCCAGCTGGGGCAGCAAAGCAAGACTCCATCTCAAAAAAAAAAAAAGTGAATCAAGGTTAGCTCTTGGGGTGACAAATTCCTACCAAGCAGTAAACACTGAAAGATTAACATGTTGGACATTTTAATAGGGAATAATCCTTAAACCCATGGGAATGAATTCTGGTTTGGAATTTTCTGTGATCACCACAGTAACTGTTTGAAGTCATTATATCTTTCTTTTATAAATAGGGAAATTGATGCTGAGGAGAGTCAAGTACAATGAGTAAGTGGAGGTTTGAAAGAATCAAGTTCTGATTCCAAATCAGTGCTCTTTCCATGTCACAATTCTGTTGATACTTTCTATGCTGGGAACCTAATAAATATTGTTCTAATGAGCACACCTTTATCTGGTTCCATTTGTGATCCACAGGGAATCCCAACTATTTCAATTCTATAATAATCATTATCATCAACTTCCATCCCTTCAGCACTTATTACAAATAAGGCATGAAATTCTTCTAAAACAGGTGTTCATATAAACTTCATGACCCACTGAGGACCTGGAAATCTGGATTCCAGGTTAATTCCTTCCTTCTCTGTGAATGCTATGCATTAAGTGTATATTATTTTTCATATGGATAAATTTGAAAGCTAGAAACAAATATCTTTTCAGATGTTGTTCAGATGATGTAGTTGCTGTAGACATATACCATGGTATATACTATCAAAATGTCCATGTTAATGTGTAGACACAGCACGTATATCTATAAGTAAACAATGTCAAGGCATTTGTAACGTACTCAAATCAGGGGTGCAAACAATGAACACCACCAGAGTTCAGAAAAGGAAGAACTTAATGGATTAGAGCAGTTGGAGAGGATTTCACAGTGGAAGCGCCACCTGAGTTGGGTGTGTAAAATGGGCCTCTGTAAGGGCCAAGAGAAAGCTTCCCCTTTGCCCTCTGAAAGAAAAGACAGATTAATAGGAGAAAAGGAATACATATTTATCAACATGCATGAGGGGAAAATCAGTCATTACTTCGCCAGGCAATGGGGGTACAGATAGTTTTATACTCTTCTTCTTCTGGAAAGGGAAACAGGGAAGTGTGAATGATTTTAAGGAGATGGTAAATGATCTTTAGGAGAATTCAGTGGGCTTGAAGAACATACAGTGGCCTCGGACAGAGTCTCTTGGGCCTGCAGAGCAGACAATGGTTTGTGATAAAAATCTATCAAGGTGTGTTGACAGACTTTAGTCTTTTTTCTGCAACACAAATTCAGTCAATGAACTCTCAGGGAAAGAACCAGAGGCGATTATTTTCTTCTTTGGCTGATCTTCAGAGAATAACTTCATTCTGGGCTTTGGGAGAGACAGAGGATGAGATAGAGGAATTGAGAGAAGATCAGAGATACCTTGAAGTTTCTTCTTTAGTTTAGCATGTTAAAATGCCATATTTTGGGGCTACGGGTTTCTCAGCCCCGACATCTTGAATGAATGTGGAAGAAGTAGAGAGTTATGATAAGAATGCAGGTATGACAGAGGACAATGAGTAATCCTCTTCCCAATGTCCACATTCACTGAACTATTTCTTGTACTTCCTACTTAATTTTGGCTCCAGACCTGGCAACAAAAGGCTCTTGTATAATGGTCTTTTGTGCCTCAAGTTGCTTTTGATGTTAAGCACACAAACCTTTGTATGTTTGGCTTATAAAAAGGAGAATGGCATTTTATGAGCCGTGGAACTCACAGCTATAGGAGATTGGAAAATTAATGCTATGGCTAGCTTGATCAGAGGACTGGATAGAATTCTCATAAGAAGGTAGCAATAATAAGTTAATATAAAGAGAATTAAAGATTAATCCTTAAGTTGAAACTGTTATCAGAGTGTAGCAGTATACTTTATGATCAATTTTTTAGTTATATCTGGAATATTCACTAAAATGTTGGCATTTTCTTTTTAAAAGAATTGCCTCTATTCTCCACTTTGCTATGTCTGTAGGGACCTAGCTTGGAATGAATGTATCGTAGTGGGTCCAACAGGTTTCTTGTGTTTTAAATGAAGTACCTTCTATTTTATAGGCTAATGTAAGATATTGTATATTTTTCTAATGATAATAGGGAAGTTTTTCTGGAAGTTCAAGGACTTATTACTTGAGTCCAGCGTTTCTGACTTTTGTTGTGAAACATTAATCTCATAACATATTTCACTCTAAATGGATTTGTTGCTTAATTAAATTTGAGAAATGTTCCTCATTGAAGATTTACAATGCCCAATAGCATATGTACGGGCCCCGTTGAAACTTGTTGCAGAGAAACCTTTGTAAACTTTGCTTAACTCAGTGCTTCCTAAAGTTATTTGATCACAGGCAACCTTTATGGCCTCCTCATCTTTGTTCCCCCCAGAAGACACCTATTACATTCAAGCGTCAGTCAAAAAGATGGAAAACACATTATCTCTTTTAGCGAAGAAAATGTAATATAAGAAAGTGGTTAACAGTTGTTACAGTATTGAAAAAACATGAAAGAGGACACTGATGTATTCAGATAATGACTGTAAGAAGGGAGATGTTTGTATCAGAACCTAGAACTTTCAAGAGAGATCCTGCAGAGTTGGGACTTCACCTCTGAGGAGGGTCTGCTGCTTTAGTTCAGGGCCTCAGACGTGAAGCTGTCTGGCAGCTGTCTACATCTCAGGGGCTCAGAGAAGGGGGCAGTAGGTGGCTGGGGTTCAGATCTCTGAAGCAGTGGCTCTGCCCTGTTGCTGCTGGCACCACTGAGCGGGGTGTGATGAGGCTGGTTCCGGAAGTATAAGAAGAAGCAAAAAACAGAAACAACTGCATCTGGAACTAACTTCTGCTTCCTGGGTCAGCAGTGGTCTGGGACAGACAGGGTGACAGAGTGATACTTACAGGAACAGCCAGTGGGCAAGCAGGGATGAGCAAGTCCCTTCTATGTCCTTCTGCCTTCCGATTCCTCCCTTATGTTAGCAGCGGAACGTATCTGAGTCTTGTGGCACTAAAGTAAGTTAGGGCTTAGGGGAAATATCTGAGCAACGCGGCATCAAAGTATGTTACTGATGGTGAATCCATGTGGGTTTGCAGCAACCTCAGTTCTTGCCTCAGAAGAAAGAATTTGACCAAGGGGCATAAGGCAAAAGGAAAAATGGAGAAAAGTTTTAGAGCAGGAGTGAAAATTTATTAAAAAGCTTTAGAGCAGGAACTAAAGGAAATAAAGTACACTTGGAAGAGTGCCAAGTGGGCAACTTGAGAGATCAAGTGCACTGTTTGACTTTTGACTTGGGGTTTTATATGTTGGCATATTTCTGGGGTCTTGCATCCCTTCTGCCTTGCTTCCTACCATAGGGTTGGCTATCTGCATGTGCAGTGGCCTGCTAGCACCTGGGAGGGGAGCATTCATGGTGTGTTTATTGGAGTTGTATGGATGCTTACTTGAGGCATTCTTTCCTTACCAGCTGAATGTACCTAGGTGATGTACCAGTTAAACTCTGCCATTCTGCCTCTTAGTGCATATGCTTAAGCCCACTTGCTCAATTCCTGAGATCTTAACAAGAAGCTGCCCATCACCGATATCAGATTTTCTCTATACTGGGAGACTGCTTTTCCTTGGGAAAAAGTATAACAACCGCCTGACAATTAAGGAATGGTCACCTGACATCCCTGGTCAGGGTTGAGGGAGCCCTCTTCTGCCCCGCTCATGCCTGGCTAGACACCTACTGTAACATTAGTATATTAGTATATGCTGTTGGCAGGATCAAACGTGGAGCTCTGACGAAGGAGAAATGTAGCTTGCAGTCTCCACCTCAGTATAGAAATGTGGATGTGAAGCTTAAATAATAATAATAATAGTAATGACAGGGGAAGATCCAAGATGGCCGTTTAGGAACAGCTCAGGATTGCAGCTTCCAGTGAAAGCGCAGAGGGTGAGTGGATGCCTCATTTCCAGACGGATTTTTATTACCCACAGACCAGGAGATTCTCAGGCAGAGGAGCACCATGGGTCGCCAGCATAGCTGTTTTGGCCAGCGCAGCTGCTTTGCTGGTGCCCCAGCGTGGTGATTCTCTATACAAAATACACTGGTCTGGGTGCCCTTTTAGCTGGTGATTGGAGCCAACGAGAATGAAGACACAACATACCAGAATCTCTGGGACACATTTAAAGCAGTCTTGAGGAAAATATATAGCAATAAGTGCCCACACGAGAAGCAAGGAGAAAACTAAAATTGACACCCTATCATCAAAATTGAAAGAGCTAGAGGAGCAAGATCAAAAAACTCAAAAGCTAGCAGAAGACAAGAAATAACTAAGATCAGAGCAGAGCTGAAGGAGATAGAGACACAAAAAACTCTTCAAAAAATCAATAAATCCAGGAGCTGGTTTTTTGAAAAGATCAACAAAATAGACCACTAGCCAGATTAATAAAAAAGAAAAGAGAGAATAACCAAATAGATGCTATAAAAAACGATAAAGGGGATATCATCACAGATTCCACAGAAATTCAAACCATCATCAGAGATTATTGCAAACAACTCTATGCACATAAACTAGTAAACCTGGAAGAAATGGTTAAATTCCTGGACACTTGCCTCCTCCCAAGCCTAAACCAGGAAGAAGTTGAAATCCTGAATAGACCAATAACAAGGGGTGAAGTTGAGGCAGGAATTAAGAGCTTACCACCCAAAAAAAGACCAGGTCCAGACAGGTTCATAGCAGAATTCTACCAGACATACAAAGAGGAGCTGGTACCATTCCTTCTGAAACTATTTCAGATAATCCAAAAAGAGAAAATCCTTCCCAAATCATTTTATGAGACCAACATCATCCTTATATCAAAACCTGGCAGAGACCCAACAAGAAAAGAAAACTTCAGGCCAATATCCATGATGAACATAGATGCAAAAATCTTCAATAAAATACTGGTAAGCCAAATGCAACAGCACATCAAAAAGCTTGTCCACCATGATCAAGTAGGCTTCATCCCAGGGATGCAAGGCTGGTTCAACATATGCAAGTCTATAAACGTCTATAAATGTAATTCACCACATAAACAGAACCAAAGACAAAAACCACATGATTATCTCAAATGATGCAGAGAAGGCCTTTGACAAAATTCAACAGCCTTTTATGCTAAAAACCCTCAATGAACTAGGTATTGACAGAATGTATCTCAAAATAATAAAAGCTTTTTACAACAAATGAACAGCCAATATCATACTGAATGGGCAAAAACTGGAAGCATTCCCTTTGAAATATGGTACTAGACAAGGATGTCCTCTCTCACCACTCCTATTCAATATAGTACTGGAAGTTCTAGCCAGAGCAATCAGGCAAGAAAAAGAAATAAAGGGTATTCAAATAGGAAAGGAGGAAGTCAAATTGTCTCTATTTGCAGACATGATTGTATATCTAGAAGACTCCATTGTCTCAGCCCCAAATCTCCTGAAACTGATAAGCAACTTCAGCAAAGTTTCAAGATACAAAATCAATGTGCAAAAATCACAAGCATTCATATACACCAATAACAGACTTAAAGAGAGCCAAATCAAGGACAAACTGCCATTCACAATTGCTACAAAGAGAATAAATTACCTAGGAATGCAACTAACAAGGACTGTAAAGGACCTCTTCAAGGAGAACTATAAACCACTGCTTAATGAAATAAGAGAGGGAGAAACATTCTATGTTCATGGTTAGGAAGAATCAATATTGTGAAAATGGCGATACTGCCCAAAGTAATTTACAGATTCAATGCTATCCCCATCAAGCTACCAGTGACCTTCTTCACAGAACTGGAAATAAACACCTTAAACTTCATATGGAACCAAAAGAGAGCCAGCATAGCCAAGTCAATTCTTTTTTTTTTTTTTTTTTTTTTTTTTTTTTTTTTTTTTTGAGACGGAGTTTTGCTCTTGTTACCCAGGCTGGAGTGCAATGGCGCGATCTCGGCTCACGGCAACCTCCGCCTCCTGGGTTCAAGCAATTCTCCTGCCTCAGCCTCCTGAGTAGCTGGGATTACAGGCACGTGCCACCATGCCCAGCTAATTTTTTTATCTTTCGTAGAGACGGGGTTTCACCAGGTTGACCAGGATGGTCTCGATCTCTTGACCTCGTGATCCACCCGCCTCGGCCTCCCAAAGTGCTGGGATTACAGGCTTGAGCCACCGCGCCCGGCCTAGCCAAGTCAATTCTAAGCAAAAAGAACAAAGCAGGAGGCATCACACTACCAGACTTCAAACTATACTGCAAGGCTGCAATAATCAAAGCAGCATGGTACTGGTACCAAAATAGAGATATAGACCAATGGAACAGAACAGAGGCCTTGGAGGCAACACAGCATATCTACAACCATCTGATCTTTGATAATCCTGACAAAAACAAGCAATGGGGAAAGGATTCCCTGTTTAATAAATGGTGTTAGGAAAACTGGCTAGCCATGTGCAGAAAGAAGAAACTGGACCCCTTCCTGACACCTTACACTAAAATTAACTCCAGACAGATTAAAGACTTAAACATCATACCTAATACCATAAAAACCCTAGAAGAAAATGTAGGCAAAACCATTCAGGACATAGGCGTAGGCAAGAACTTCATGACCAAAACACCAAAAGCATTGGCAACAAAAGCCAAAATAGACAAATGGGACCTAATCAAACTCCACAGCTTCTGCACGGCAAAAGAAACAGTCATTAGAGTGAATCGGCAACCAACAGAATAGGAAAAAAATTTTGCAGTTTACCCATCTGACAAGGGGCTAATATCCAGAATTTACAAAGAGCTAAAACAGATATACAAGAAAAAAACAAGCAAGCCCAATTCAAAAGTGGGCAAAGGATATGAACAGACACTTTACAAAAGAAGACATACATGAGGCCAACAAACATATGAAAAAATGCTCATCATCACTGGTCATTAGAGAAATGCAAATCAAAACTACATTGAGATACCATCTCATGCCAGTTTGAATGGCGATCATTAAAAAATCTGGAGACAACAGATGCTGGAGAGGATGTGGAGAAAGAGGAACACTTTTACACTGTTGGTGGGAGTGTAAATTAGTTCAACCACTGTGGAAGACAGGGTGGCGATTCCTCAAGGACCTAGAAATAGAAATACCATTTGACCCAGCAATCCCATTACTGGGTATATATCCAAAGGATTATAAATCGTTCTACTATAAGGACACATGAACCAAAAGATTATTCATTGCAGCACAGTTTAAATAGCAAAGACCTGGAACCAACCCAAATGCCCATCAATGATAGACTGGACAGGGAAAATGTGGCACATATACACCATGGAATATTATGCAGCCATCAAAAACAATGAGTTTGTGTCCTTTGTAGGGACATGGATGAACCTGGAAACCATCATTCTCAACAAACTGACACAAGAGCAGAAAATCAAGCACCGTATGTTCTCACTCATAGGCAGGTGTTGAACAATGAGAACACATGGACACAGGGAGGGGAGCACTACATACTGGGGTCTGTTGGGGGGAAATAGGGGAGGGACAGCAGGGATTGGGGAGTTGGGGAGAGATAGCATGGGGAGAAATGCCAGATATAGGTGATGGGGAGGAAGGCAGCAAATAACACTGCCATGTGTGTACTTATGCAAAAATCTTGCATGTTCTTCACATATACTTCAAAACCTAAAATGCAATAAAAAAAGAAGAGATACAAATATATTATGGCATGTAAAAGAGTTGCAGGGGGTATTATAGAATGATCTCATTGTGATAAAAAATAAAAATGTATGTAGATACAAGTATTATGTATATTATGCAGGAGATTATACCAATAGGTTTACAATAGGTATCTCTGGTAAAATTACATGTGATTTTTTTTATTTTTATTTTTGGCTAGCCTGTGCTTTGTATTATTTTCTTCAAGAAATATATTTTATAATCAAAATATTTGACAGCCATTTTATTGTTGAGGAGTGTGACAGAAATCTGAACATTTGGAGAGAATAAAGGCATTAGCAGACAAAAAAAATAGTAATGACAATAACAGTAGTGGTAACAATAACAACAGTAATATATAGTATATGCAATAATATAGCTGAATTTTTGTCACAGCTATTCCTTTAGCTGCTCAGCATCCATATATACTCTTCTACACATATTTGACTTCATGTAGAGCAACAATAATAACTCTATGCTTTTTCCTAATAAGATGCAAAAATTCTTCCATTAATAAAGATGTTCCCATCTTATCTTTCAGAAGGGGTGCCACAAAGTCCTTTGAATCATCTCTGGGGAATGTTAATTATTCCTCAAATCCAGTCATGAACTCATCTAAATATTTTGTAACACAAGACTAAATTACAAAAGTATTCACCACCAAAAACATTTATTTGAAATAATAAAGGGAAAGAAGTAGAAAGGGAAAATAAATTTATTTAGAAACACTTGAGATTTTGTTAGGAAATGTAATGTTTATACTATAATTGTTTTAACTTTCCTCAAGGTTAACTTAGACATCGATGTAACCATCCAATGGGTTCACAGTGCCTACTGCCTAGACAGAGACAGGAATTTCAATAGAGAGAGAGAGTAATTCACACAAAGCCAGCTGTGCAGGAGACCAGAGTTTTGTCATTACTCAAATTGGGCTCCCCAAGAATTTGGAGATTTGAGTTTTTAAGGATAATTTGGTGGTGGGGTTGGGGGAGGTGGCAGTGAATCAGAAGTTCTGATTGGTCAGGTTGGAGATGAAATCAGGCAGTTGAAGCTGTCCTCTTGGGCTGAGTCAGTTCCTGGTTGAGAACCACAAGAACAGGTGAGCCAGTTTATTGATCTGGGTCATGTCAGCTGATTAATGGAGTGCAGAGTCTGAAAATATCTCAAACACTGATCCTAGGTTTTGCATAAGTGATGTTATCCCCAGGAGCAATTTGGGGAGGGTCGGAAGCTTGTAGCTTCCAGCTGTATGACTCCTAAACCATAACATCTAATCTCGTAGCTAATTTGTCAATTCAACAAAGGCAGTCTAGTCCCCAGGCAGGAAGGAGGTATGTTTTGGGAAAGGGTTGCTATCATCTTTGTTTCAAAGCTAAACTATAAACTAAGTTCCTCCCAAAGTTAGTTCAGCCCTACACCCAGGAAAGAACAAGGACAGCTTGGAGGTTAGAAGCAAGATGGAGTTGGTTAGGTCAGATCTCTTTCACTGTCCTAGTTATAATTTTGCAGTGGTGTTTTCATTAAGCTTCTAGATCTTATTTGAGCCCAATTATCCATAAGATGGAGTAAATGGACAGTTGCTAATTTACCAGTGAACTTAATTATTTGCTGTGCAAATAATTAGTATACAAACTTTATTTAGGCCACAAACTTTTGCACCATTATTAATGAAATACTTATTATTGAGCAAATTTAAATCTAAAATGGAAATTACCTATTATTAATCAATTAATAGGTATTTAATTGATTTATTTTATTTTATTGATTAAATGTGATTAAAATCTAGTATTTTCCTGAACACTTCATAGTTGCACACTTTCTTATTGGTAGTAGGTCTTGAGTTCTAAGACAAGAGATTTCTATTAGGAACTTCACTGATATGGAAATTTTTAGTAACAGACTTTACAAAATGGAGTCAATTGCCATTTGCTAAAGTTCTGAATAATGTGATGTATAAACCTGGGTTTCATAAGGTAAGGTTTTAGACATTGGCAGCAGCAGCAGCTTTTAAAAAGTCTGACCTTCTCAAGCACACTCTAGGTTCCCACAGCATTCTAACTTTCCATAGGGTAATAACAGATGCCCCACTGTGTTTAGCTAGAGGTCCTGCAACCAAGGCAGTAAGGAGAAAAGGTGTAATGAGATTATAAGAATTTGGTTTCAGCTATAGCTTCTAGCACTCCACCCCCTGTAGAGAATAATTTGCATCTTAATGCACCTCACCTGAGACTGTGACTCTGCCTTTTAAAATGGATCTCAGTGATAGTTATCATTATTGTGCTGCCTTCTTCTACACACACACACACACACACACACACACATACACACACAAATAGTACACTGCTTTCTTCATTGACAGTTTTCAGTGGCACATCCCATCCTTGGGATCAGGATAATGTATCTGGAGATAGATGTTGTAAAGTTTTAATGACAATTTATCCCATCTGGCTCTAGGCTCTGTAAACCAAAAATAAAATTGTAAGCTCTGTCTTCCCCTCCCCCAGCAACTGACTGAACCAGTCAGTCCTCTGGGCCAAGGAGACCCAAGATAAACCAGAAAAACTTAATTGTCCACCATGACAAGAAGGGAGGTCAGACACTCTTCCTTATATCCCCTCCCTTTTTGAGTTTAGGCACAACTGACCAACATTAACATTAAAACAGAGATCTTAAGACTGACAAAACAGACTTTGTGGCAATAAGATACAAAATTCCAACATGACTCTGTTATAGCATCATATGACAGAGCAGACCCTGAAGGAAATCAAAATATTTTACACCCAAATATATTTGGTTGACATATTCTGAAATTGAGGGACTATGTTAACTTCTTTTCCTGGGTCCACAAGGGGTGTGTTATCAAAGGCAAGAACTTCCTAGCACCATGCCTCCATCCACCTCCCCATCAGGGAACCTAGAGTTCTTTGTCTAACTTATATCCCCTAGATAAAATTTCAGGTGAGCTTCCTTTGTTCAGAAAGCCTGCCAAAAGCCCTGGAAGGAGGGGCTCTATTGCGGGCCAAGCAGCCAATCCAATATTGGAGTCAAAGATTAATTACTCCAAAGGAAGTTTGAAAGAACTCCTCTCACTGGATGAAAACATGAATGGGGTGAGAATAACTTCAAAGTTAAAACTCCACTGCACCTTACCTGCACGGATTTCCCTCCCTGGGTTCCTCTCCCACAACAACATGGGAGCTCTCTCTACTTTCTCTCTCTCTCTCTTTTTCTCTCTCTCTCTCTTTCTCTCTCTCTCTCTCTCTGCCTAGTAAATCACTCTCTGCAGAAGTCTTTGGGTCCATAATATTTATATGAATGGTGAGCCCACTGCACCTCCAGGGCCTCTTCCCCCATTCCTGGGGCAGGGGAGGCCAAGAACCTGGGATACCCAGTTACATCTGTGGTGAGCCAGCCAGGAATAACGTCGTGAGAGACTGTTACTTTAGAGTGGTGAGTGCCTCGGACCCCTTTGACTTGCCGGAGTCTGTCCTATTCACTTCTCCTGAATCTGCTGTGGGGAGAGCACCAGGTGAGAGATCTGCCATGCTTGCATGGGACCCCTTGCAGTCCCAGAGGTGGGACAGGGTAGATGCCATCTGCAGAAAGTGGGTGGGTGTGCCCACACTGGGCTTGCACACAGTTGCAGCTGGCCAGGCCTGCGTGCACCAGTCATGCATGGCCATGGCTGAGCTGGGCAGGCATGGTCACTGATTAGACTCTGCCCAGCCTCTAAATAGCACTGGCTTGCCAAATTTTAAAAGCACAGCTCCCGGCATTCTCCAAAGCAGCTTCCTCTTCTGGCTGTACTTTGTTTCTTTGGGCCAGTTGCCTATGGTGTGGGAGAGTGCAGATGAGGGAGAGGGGGCATGGCCAGGCCCGGCAAGGTCAGGCCCGGGGGCTCCTCATGTCGCAGCACTCCCACCGCTTGAGTGGAGTGGAGGGGGAGCGCACTCCCTCTACCCAGCCCACTAACCCAAGAATGCTGGGTCTGCTCGCTGGCTGGCTGCACAGTCCTGGCCATGAACTGAGCCTGCAGAGCAGGGTGCTGCACATGCTGTGAGGCCCACTTTTAAATAGCATGGCTATGCAAAAATCTTCAATAAAATACTGGCAAACCGATTGCAACAGCATATCAAAAAGCTCATCCACCATGATCAAGTAGGATTCATCCCGGGGATGCAAGGCTGGTTCAACATACGCAAGTCCATAAACGTAATCCACCACATAAACAGAACCAAAGACAAAAACCACATGATTATCTCAATTGATGCAGAGAAGGCTTTTGACAAAATTCAACAACCCTTCATGCTAAAGACCCTCAATAAACTAGGTATTGACGGAACGTATCTCAAAACAATAAAAGCTATTTACAACAAACCAACAGCCAATATCATACTGAATGGGCAAAAACTGGAAGCATTCCCTTTGAAATCTGGCACTAGACAAGGATGCCCCCTCTCACCACTCCTATTCAATATAGTACTGGAAGTTCTAGCCAGAGCAATCAGGCAAGAAAAAGAAATAAAGGGTATCCAAATTGGAAAGGAGGAAATCAAATTGTCTCTATTTGCAGATGACATGATTGTATATCTGGAAGACCCCATCATCTCAGCCCAAAATCTCCTGAAACTGATAAACAACTTCAGCAATGTCTCAGGATACAAAATCAACGTGCAAAAATCACAAGCATTCCTATACACCAGTAATAGACTTCAAGAGAGCCAAATCAAGAACGAACTGCCATTCACAATTGCTACAAAGAGAATAAAGTACCTAGGAATACAACTAACAAGGAATGTAAAGGACCTCTTCAAGGAGAACTACAAGCCATTGCTCAACGAAATAAGAGAGGATACAAACAGATGGAGAAACATTCCATGTTCATGGTTAGGAAGAATCAACATCGTGAAAATGGCCATACTGCCCAAAGTAATTTACAGATTCAACGCTATTCCCATCAAGCTACCAATGACCTTCTTCACAGAACTGGAAAAAAACACCTTAAACTTCATATGGAACCAAAAGAGAGCCCGCATAGCCAAGTCAATTCTAAGCAAAAAGAACAAAGCAGGAGGCATCACACTACCGGACTTCAAACTATACTACAAGGCTACAGTAATCAAAACAGCATGGTACTGGTACCAAAACAGAGATATAGACCAATGGAACAGAACAGAGGCCTCAGAGGAAATACAACATACCCACAACCATCTGATCTTCGACAAACCTGACAAAAACAAGCAATGGGGAAAGGATTCCCTGTTTAATAAATGGTGTTGGGAAAACTGGCTAGCCACGTGCAGAAAGCAGAAACAGTACCCCTTCCTGACACCTTACACCAAAATTAACTCCAGATGGATTAAAGACTTAAACATCAGACCTAATACCATAAAAACCTTAGAAGAAAATCTAGGCAAAACCATTCAGGACATAGGTGTAGGCAAGGACTTCATGACCAAAACGCCAAAAGCAATGGCAACAAAAGCCAAAATAGACAAATGGGACCTAATCAAACTCCACAGCTTCTGCACGGCAAAAGAAACAGTCAGTAGAGTGAATTGGCAACCAGCAGAATGGGAAAAAATTTTTGCAGTCTACCCATCTGACAAGGGGCTGATATCCAGAATTTACAAAGAACTAAAGCAGATCTACAAGAAAAAAAACAAACAAGCCCATTCAAAAATGGGCAAAGGATATGAACAGATACTTTACAAAAGAAGACATACAGGAGGCCAACAAACATATGAAAAAATGCTCATCATCACTGGTCATCAGAGAAATGCAGATCAAAACCACATTGAGATACCATCTCACACCAGTTAGAATGGCGATCATTAAAAAATCGGGAAACAACAGATGCTGGAGAGGATGTGGAGAAATAGGAACACTTTTACACTGTTGGTGGGAATGTAAATTAATTCAACCATTGTGGAAGACAGTGTGGCGATTCCTCAAGGACCTAAAAATAGAAATCCCATTTGACCCAGCAATCCCATTACTGGGTATATATCCAAAGGATTATAAATCATTCTACTACAAGGACACGTGCACATGAATGTTCATTGCAGCACTGTTTACAATAGCAAAGACCTGGAACCAACCCAAATGCCCAACGATGATAGACTGGATAGGGAAAATGTGGTACATATACACCATGGAATATTATGCAGCCATCAAAAACGATGAGTTCATGTCCTTTGTAGGGACATGGATGAACCTGGAAACCATTATTCTCAGCAAACTGACACAAGAGCAGAAAATCAAACACCGTATATTCTCGCTTATAGGCGGGTGTTGAACAATGAGAACACATGGACACAGGGAGGGGAGCACTACACACTGGGATCCGTTGGGGGGAAATGGGGGAGGGGTGGGGGGGTGGGGAGGTGGGAAGAGATAGCATGGGGAGAAATGACAGATACAGGTGAGGGGATGGAAGGAAGCAAAGCACACTGCCATGTGTGTACCTATGCAACAATCTTGCATGTTCATCACATGTACCCCAAAACCTAAAATGCAATAAAAAAAAAAGACTTAAAAAAAATAAAAAAAAAAGAAAAAGAAAAATCAACTCAACAACAACAAAAAAATAAAATAAAAATAAAAAATAAAATAAATAAATAAATAAATAGCATGGCTGCCAGAATTTAAAAGATACCAGCACTGCTGCCACTCCTGCAAGGAGCAGAGCAGGCAAGCTAACCTGAGCTGGCCTGTAGGGAGGGGCCTATAGGGAGTGGCCTGCAGGGAGGAAGCTGCAGGGAGGGGCCTGACACACACACTTGGCCATGGTGGACAGTGGCACCATGGGGGGTGCAGCTTTGGTGGCCCCGGCCCTGGCCCAGCAGTGATAGCCCAGGGACTCATGCCTGAGTGCCCTCAAGCTTATGCCTATAGAACCTCCTGCATTATAAATGCACAAAGCCAGTTCTTTTAGTCCATAGTGCTAGGTTAAGTCCTAACAGAGTTAGAGTCTTATCAGTGGGTATTAAGGGGCTATAGAACATTGTATTTTTGTCATCTGCAAATTTCCTAATCCAATTGAATGGTGCCAGGATCTAATAATATACAATTTGTCTTGCCTAGGATTGGCTCTCTGTATGGCGGAACTTCTCCACCTAGAATACCACAGTCAGACCTGGTCCAGGGCTCAAATAGTTAATTACACGCCCCACAACCCTAAGGCATATTCCTATAATGGAGAGTAGGGTGGGGGAGGAGGCCTGGGTCCTGAGGGCATTGTTTTGGCCTCAGCCATTTGGCCATCCAGCCTTCTTTAGGATTGTTGTGCTTAGAGGTCCCTCCCCAGAAGTTTATCCTCCTAGGGCAGTTTTATAATCAGACCTATGTTAATTGTTAATTGAACTCTTGCTCAGGAATATTGGTACCCATCGCTCAAGCCTCACTGGTCTAGTTCAGGGACATGCCGGTAAGAACCACTAATACTTGCAGTCCTCATGTCCTTATGGTGTTCAATAGGGGCATGTAGACAATGAGCATGTGCTCATCACTCTGGTAAGCATGATTAAACCCACCACAAGGTGCCGGGGGCCCAGAAGATGATCACCCATCTTGGGCCAAGGAAATCATAGAGTGCTATAACTGGGGATGCTCCAGGCCTCATGTTTGCAAGGAATAACCAGGGATGCAGGCATTCCTGTGTTCGATTTCAGATGGGTGCTACTCTTCCCAAGGCAAAATCTCCTTTAAAATGTATCCTGGACAACTGGGACCAATTTAACATATGACCTTTAAAGAAGCAGCAGCTCATTTTTCTCTGCAAAACAGCATGGCAGATATACCCTCTGCTGAGAGAAGAAACCTGGCCTCCTAAGGGAAGTACACATTATAACACCATTGTTCAATCAGACCTGTTCTGTTAAAGTGAAGGTAAATGGTTTGAGGTCCCCTATGTGCAAGTTTTCTTCTCTCTAAGGAATAATCCTCAGCTATGTAATGCCTGCACACCATACCCTACTGGTTCCTCCTCAGGACCACTACCACCACATTTAGGACTCCCAGTAGCTCCTCCCTCCACCAAAGCTAACCAGGTCTCCTCAGCTCCTGCTATCCAAGAGGAATCAGGGAAGGCCAAAGCAACCCAGGCACCTCAAGCTATTGGGGTGCCCCAACTCTGCTCCTATAAGCAGTAGGAGGAGAATTTGGCCTGACCAAGGTGAAGATTTCCTTTTCTTTTTCTGACTTAAAACAAATCAAGGCAGTCTTAGGAAAATTTTCAGATGACCCAGACAAGTACACAGATGTTCTGCAGGGCTGGGGTCAGTCCTTTGTATTAAATTGGAAAGATATGTTATTGCTTAGTCAAACCCTAACCAGCAATGAGAGAGAGGCTGCTCTAGCAGCCGTTCAAGAGTTTGGGGACACCTGATACCTTAGCTAAGTATGTGACCAAATAAGGTAAGAGGAGAAGGCCTGCAGGTGGGCAAGCAGTCACTAGCATGGACCCTCACTGGGATCCTGACCCAGAACAGGGGGACTGGAGTCATAGGTACTCATTAACCTGCATACTTGAGGGATTAAGGCAAACTACGAAGAAGCCCATGAACTATGCAATGTTATCCACCATAACTCAGAGAAAGGAAAAAAAAAAAAAAAAACCAATCAGCCTTCCCTAAGTGGTTACAGAAGGCCTTAAGAAAGTATACTCCCCAGTCACCAGACTACATTGAGGGTCAGTTAATATTAAAAGACAAATTTGCTACACAGTCAGTGGCAGACATTAGGAGAAAGCTCCAAAAGCTGGCCTGGGGCCAGAACAGAACCTAAAATCATTACTAAGTCTAGCAACCTTGGTGTTCTATAATAGAGACCAGGAGGAACAGGAGAGACCAGAATTAAGCCACAGCCCTAGTCATGGCCTTCAGGCAAGCAGAACCAAGGGCTCAGAGGGAAAAAAAGACTTGGGTTAGCTGCCAGTCTGGCAGAGTGCTATCACTGCAGTCTAACGGGGCGCTTTATAAGAAATTGTCCCCAGAGAAATAGACCTTCACCTCATTCTTGCCCACTGTGCCAAGGGGATCACTGGAAGGCACACTGTCCCAGAGGACAAAGGTTCCCAGGTCCTATGGTGGCTAACCAAATGACCCAACAGCAGGACTGAGGGTGCCTGGAGCAAGCACCAGCACAAGCCATCACCCTCACCCACCCCCGGGTAAAGCTAGCCATGGAGGGCTAGGTTAATCCCCTCCTGGACACTGACATGGCGTTCTCCATTTTAATTTCCTGTCCTGGACAGCTGTTCTCCAAGTCTGTAACTGTGAGGAGTCCTAGGACAAGCAGTCTCCTGATATTTCTCCCAGCCCCTAAATTGTAACTGGGGAGATATGCTCTTCTCTCATGTCTTCCTCATTGTGCCAGAAAGTCCCACTCCCTTACTAGGGCAGGACCTGATAGCTAGAGCAGGAGCCATTACTTATATGAACATCATCAGGGAGGAAATCCTTCTGTGCTGCCCATTATTTCAAGAAGGGATTAATCCCAAGGTTTGGGCAATGGATGGACAATTTGAATGGGCAAAGAATGCATGCCCAATTCAAATAAGGCTAAAGGATCCCATCTCTTTTCCTTACCAAGGACAGTACCCCCTAAGACCAGAAGCCAAAAAAGGGCTAAAGGATATTGTAAAGAACTTAAAAGCTCAGGGTCTATAGAAGTCCTGTAACAGCCTTGTATTACTTCAATTTTAGGAGTACAAAAACCTAATGAACAATGGAGGCTGGTGCAAGATCTCAGGCTTATCGGTGAAGCTGTGATCCCTTTATAGCCAGCTGTCCCCAACCCGTACACCTTACTCTCTCAAATACCAGGAGAGGCACAATGGTTTA
Source organism: Saimiri boliviensis (assembly GCF_048565385.1). NCBI lineage: Eukaryota > Metazoa > Chordata > Mammalia > Primates > Cebidae > Saimiri > Saimiri boliviensis. Next base: position 245,442,383 of record NC_133449.1, read on the forward strand.
TAGTCCTGGACCTTAAGGATGCCTTTTTCTGTGTTCCATTACATCCTGACTCCCAGTTTCTGTTTGCCTTCAGAAACCCTTTAGACCAGAATTCTCAACTCACTTGGACAGTGTTACCCCAGGGCTTTCAAAATAGCCCCCACCTTTTAGCCAGGCTCTAGCTCAGGACTTTCACAAGTTTTCACATCCAAGTAACCTGGTTCTTTAATATATGGATAACTTACTTTTAACTGCAAACTCAGAAACCCAATGTCAGCAGGCCATCCAGGACTTCCTAAACTTTCTTGCCATCTGTGGATATAAAGTTTCCAAACCAAAAGCCTAACTTTGTAGGCCACAGGTAAAATACCTAGGGCTTGTCTTGTCTAAGGGCACTTGGGCCCTTGATAAAAAACGTCTCCAAACCATATTGGCCTTCCCCCATCCAAAGACCTTAAAACAGTTGTGGGGATTCTTAAAAATAACTGGTTTCTGCCAATTGTGAATTCCCAGATGTGGTAAAATAGCACAGCAACCTTTCAGACCCTAAAGCAGGTACTACTGCAGGCTCCAGCTCTAAGCCTTCCTATGGGGAGTGACTTCTCCCTATATGTTATGGAAAAGTCAGGAGTGGCACTGGGGGTTCTCACCCAGACTTGGGGGGCTACACCACAGCTGATGGCATACCTAAATAAGGAAATCGATGCAGTAGAAAAAGGCTGGCCACACTGCTTGTGGGTCATAGCCGCAGTGGCTAGACTGGTCTCAGAAGCTGTTAAAATAGGTCAAGGGAAAGATCGAACTCTATGGACTTCACATGATGTAGCTGGAATTCTGCCCTCTAAAGGAGGCTTGTGGCTGCCTGACAACTGCTTACTCAAATATCAGGCCTTAATGCTTGAAGGCCCTGTACTTCAGCTGTGCACATGTGCAGCCCTCAATCCGGCTACTTCTCTCTCTGAGAAACAGAAAGACAAAGAACATGACTGTCAGCAGGGTATAGCCCAGAATTATGTGGGAGGATCTTTTAGATACTCCTCTAGCCAATCCTGACCTTACCTATATACTGACGGAAGTTCATTTATGGAGAATGGAGTTCAAAAGGCAGGATATGCAGTAGTCAGTGATCAAACAGTGCTTAAAAGTAATTCTTTTCCTCCTGAAACTAATGCCCAGCTGGCAGAACTAGTAGCCCTCACTCAAGCTCTAAAATTAGGAAACAGAATAGACATATATACAGATTCCAAATATGCTTACCTGGTTCTGCATGCCCATGCCACCATATGGAAGGAAAGAGAGTTCCTAACCTCGGCAGGAACTCCCATTAAATATCATAAGGAAATTTTAGAATTACTACGAGCTGTCCAAGAACCCAAAGAGGTAGCAATCTTATACTGCTGAGGCCACCAGAAACGAGATAAGAAGGAAGCAGAGGGCAGTTGTGGAGCTGACCTAGAGGCAAAAAGGGCAGCTAGACAAGAATTTATAGAAGGACCTTTAATATGGGAAAACCCTCTCCAGGGAACTAGACCTCAGTACTCATCAGAAGAGGTAGAGTGGGCAATCTCCCAGGGACATAATCTTCTTCCTTCAGGATGGCTAGCTACAGAAGAAGGAAAAGAACTTCTACCTGCTGCCAGTCAGTGGAAAGTACTTAAAACCCAACATCGAACCTTCCATATGTATATAGAGAATACACACCAGATGGCCAAATCTATATTTACGGAAAAGGGTCCCTTCAAGGCTGTTCAACAAATAGTCAAAGGATGTCAAATATGCCAGAAGAATAGTCCTTTGGCACATCACAAAGCTCCTCCTGGGGAAGAGCGAGCTGGTCATTACCCAGGTGAGGACTGGCAAATGGACTTCACCCATATGCCTAAGTCTCAGGAATATCAATGTCTGTGAGTATGTGTAGATACCTACACAAACTGGGTTAAGGCTTTTACCTGTCAAGCAAAAATCCCAAGAGGCAATACAAGTCCTGATTAATGAAATAATCCCTAGATTTAGACTCCCTCACTGTCTTCAAACAATAACAGCCCTGCCTTCAAAGCTGCAGTGACCCAAGGAATTTCCAGGGCATTAGGAATACAGTATCATCCCCACTGTGCTTGGAGGCCTCAGTCCTCAGGGAAAGTGAAAAAGATGAAGGAAATTCTTAAAAGACACCTAAAGAAACTGGCACAGGAACCCCATCTCCTGTGGCCTTCTCTATTACCAATAGCACTCTTAAGGGCTCAAAACTCTCCTGAGAAAATAGGACTCAGCCCCTATTAGATGCTTTATGGATGGCTCTTTCTTACTAATAGTCTTGTATTAGACAAGGAAACCGCAGATTGAATAAAAGATATAACCTCCTTGGCTAAGTACCAACAGGTTCTTAGGACCTTACCTAAAGGACACCCTAGGGCAAAGGGGAAAGAGATGTTCCGCCCTGGAGACGTAGTGCTTGTTAAGTCTCCCCTCAGATTCTCCCTCTCTAGGCCCATCTTGGAAAGAACATTTTTGGTTATTCTGTCTACCCCAACGGCAGTTAAGGTGGTGGAAATTAACTCATGGATTCATCACACTTGGCTGAAGTCTTGAACACCTCCTGAAGAAGGTCATAGGCCCTGCACTCCACAGCCTAAAGTTCCAGGAGACAACCCTTCATACACCTGCAAGCCGTTAGAGGATCTACGTTTGCTCTTCTGACAAGATCACCAGGAAATTAACTACTCATAAGTCTAATTTACATCCTGGCATTAACAGAACTATCATTCTTGACTTTGCTATCTGGAACCAGACTCTCAAACTCCAATTATCCCTTTCATAGTTGGTGGGGGGTGGGGGGTGGAACCAGAAAATAGGAAAACTTGGCACTGGCATTGAAAAAGTTGCTACCTCTACTCAGTTACTATAAGCTATCTCAAGAGTTAGATAATAGCACAGAGAAGGTTGCTAATTCTCTCTGCAAAGGCAGCTCACTCTGCAAAAACAGCTTAACTCTTTAGCTGCCATAGCTCTTTAAAGTAGAAAGGCCCTAAATCTGGTAACAGCAGAGAAAGAAGGAACCTGTCTCTTTCTAGCAAAAGAATGCTGCTACTTTATAAACCAATTGAGTGTTGTCTTAAACAAAGTTAAAGAACTCAGGGACCAAATCAAACACAGGGCAAAGACCTTCAAGAAACAGAATCATGGGGCTTGTTTAACAACTGGCTGTCCTGGCTCTACCCTCTTCTGGGCCTGTTTATAACCATTCTATTATTGCTGGCCTTTGGGCATCTCATCTTTAACCTGTTGTCAAGTTCATTTCCTCTAGAATTAAAGCCATAAGGCCACAAATAATCCTGCAAATGGAATCCCGGATGTCTTTGGCTCATGAGTTCTATTGTGTAAGTCTGGATCAACGTGCACCCCTGGAAGACTCCCCTCTGGAGGAAACCTCAACTGCAGGGCCCCTTCTATGCCCCAGTTCAGCAGGAAGTAGCTAAAGAGCAATCAACACCTGTGTCCCAACAGCAGTTGGACTTTCCTGTTCAGAGGGGGCACTGAAGGACTATGTTAACTTCTCTTCCTGAGTCCACAAGGGGCGTGGTTTCAAAGGCAAGAACTTCCCAATGCCGTGCCTCCATCCACATCCCCATCTGGGAACCTAGAGTTCTTTGTCTAACTTTCCCATCTGCAGGCTAGGTAAAATTCCAGGTGAGCTTCCTTTGTTCAGAAAGCCCGCCAAAAGCCCTGGAAGGAGGGGCTCTATTGTGGGCCAATCCAATATCGGAGTCAAAGATTAATCACTCCAAAGGAAGTTTAAAAAAACTTCTCTCACTGGATGAGAGCATGAATCAGGTGGGAATAACTTCAAAGTTAAAAGCCCACTGCATCTTACTTGTGTGGATTTCCCTCTCTGGGATCCCCTCCCACAACAGCATGGGAGCTCTCTTTACTTGTCTCTCTCTCTCTGCCTAATAAATCGCTCTCTGCAAAACTCTTTGGGTTCACAATATTTATATGAACGGTAAGCCCACCGCACCTCCACAGCCTCTTTCTCCATTCTTGGGGCAGGGGAGGCCAAGAACCTGGGACACCTGGTTATACTCTGGGCCAAGGAGACCCAAGAAACCAGAAAAACTGAATCATCCACCATGACAGGAAGGGAGGTCAGACATCCCTCCTTATACCGCCTCCCTTTTTGAGTTTAGGCACAACTGACCAACATTAACATTAAAATAGAGATCTTAAGACTGACAAAACAGACTTTGTGGCAATAAGATACAAAATTCCAACATGACTCTGGTATAGCATCATATGACAGAGAGCATACCCTGAAGGAAATAAAAATATTTTACACCCAAATATATTTCTTTGACATAGTCTAAAATGACCCCACAGTTGTCTTTTATGGGGGAAATTTACATCTGTAGAGAATTCCCATTGATACAGCCAGGCCTTCTGTGGATCTAGGAGAGATGAACTAAGAGTCTGACACATTTTAAGGTCAGAAAGAAACATTTACCATTTATTCTCTCTGAGGGATACTACCTGGAGGCTTCATCTACATAATAAGAACTTTGGCTTCCACAACACACCTTAACTCAAGCATTATTTTTTTCTATTGACTTCAAGTCTTTGGACAAAGCTTAACTCTCTCAACTAGCTGCCAATCAGAAAATCTTTCAATCCACCTATGACTTATAAGCGTACACTTTGAGATGTCCTGCCTTCCTGGGTCAAAGCAATGTATTCCTTACATGTATTGGTTTATATCTTTGCATGTAACTTCACTCTTTTTAAAATGTATAAAATCAAAATGTAACCCAACTATTTCAGGCACACTTCCTCAAGGCCTCCACAAACTGTTCCCTGGGCCATGGTTATATGGGCTCGGAATAAACCTTTTAAAATATTTTACGGAGTTTGATTTTTTTCATCAACAGTTCTAAAGCAACAATGGTTTCTAGGCCTTTGGCTAAAAGTTTATGTGTGCTGAATAAAACAAACAAAAATTAGGGTAGCAAAGCCTCCAAAGCAAGTACTTATCCAAAAGCTTGTCTGAGTATTGTGAACCTACGGAACATACAAAATGAGGTTTTAGGAAGGGAGAGATCATGGAGAGGTTGGATCTTCATGTAGTGCTTTGTCCTCCTGCATGCCTGTTGGTTAGGAATTTTTGGATCTGGATTTTTAATTGCCTTATCCTGGCTTGGGAAGTCCTAATCTGAGTTTAGAGGCCTCATGTCCTGAAGGAGCCCTCTCCCTCTGCTGTAACCTCAGATCAGCTATCTTCCCACTAAGACGCAACTGGAGTGACCACTTCTTGGGGTAGCCCATTTCCATCTAGGTTATGGTGTCTAGAACCTGAAGTAACTTGTCTCATAACTCCTTGCTCAAGTCTTCCAGAGTTGAGTAGACACTTAAAATAAAGGACCATTCTATTGTATACTGTAATCTCTAGTACCAGGATTCTGTTTCTATCACTTTAGACTCTAGTCTCAGGATTATATGTGTCAGTTCTAACAATCCATGTGCAAAATCTGGAATGAAATTGTAAAGGATAATAAAAAAAAATCCCAGGACCCCTAAAGTCTTTATGCAAAAGGGGAGGTTGAACCTGGAGGCTGAGATGTACAATATCCTCTTCCAAATGAATAGCTGTTACTAGAATTATTCATGAACCGGACCCCCATAGAAAAGTAAAAGGCCTCCGGCATCTACAAAGGACTGCCCCTGCAGATCATTCATAAGTAAATTTGTTGTTGGCCTCCCACCCCCTTCCACTACCCCCATAAACAAGGACAGGTCAAGTGTAACTTTAGGTCTAAATCTAAGTCTAGCTCCTAAAACTAAGTTCATTTGTCTCCATACTGATAATACCTATTACAAGCTTATCTCCCCAGGTGTAGAACAAAGACAAGATGAGAAATGTTGACTTTGTTCTACACAGAACCTACACAGAAATGTTGGCATAATTGATTCTTCCTTTACTCCCTTTTTGTCTCCAAACATTCATCTTATTTTATGTAAATTCTGAATTTACTGGGTACTAACTAAAGTCTCACATGAAAGTAACCATTTGCCTTACTGGCTACCTATCCCTCTTCCTACATGTCTTCCCTGCTTTAAGAAAGTGTGTAAATACTAAACCTTCTGAAAACCTCTTCAGAAAAACAGTAACAGATAGGTCTGTGGCCAGTGTCTTTTCTGGACTTGGCCTAAAGCTAGCTTAATAAACCTTAAGTGATTGAGACTTTGCTTCAATCACTCATTATGTTTATCAGAATTAAAACTGAGTTAGGACTGGAGTGTTAAGCAACATGTCGGCCACATAGCAGGTGTTGATTTGAGCACCTGGAGTTGGGCAGAAGTTCTATATTATGGGTTCTTTTCATCTTTTCCATCACAGATTTTCCATGAGTTCTTACTGACAATTGGTTGAGCCTCTTTATCAGGCACCGGAGCAAAGTGTTTTTGATCCTCTTTTAACTCTGTGTGCATGGAGATTTCACATTAGTTGAACAAATCTGAGAGAGAATGAGTAAGATGAAACTGTGCTTTCTCATCTTGAGAATTATTTTTAACTTCATTCTCTAATCATAAGTCCCGTTAGAGGTTTCCAACAGTTTGGCATGTTTTATGAAAAAAACTTATTGAAAGAAATGACGTACCTGACTCTACATCCACCCATCTGAGGGAATCTCTGTTTTTCTCTGCTTTTCTCTTTTTTTTATGGTTGTTGAATTAACAATGTATCAAGCACGCACTATGTACCTGGCCCTGTCCTGGGCTGAAATACAGTAATGAATGGGACAAATAAATGCAACACACAGTAAACTGCCATGCATGGTGGTAAGTTATAGAGCTGGACCCACAGGGTGAGGTGACAGGGTGATTGCTGGGGATGGGCACAACTTCCCATATGGTGATAGGAAAGACTCTTCCATGGGAGTGCAACCTCAGGTGAGTTCTGTAGCATGAGAAAGAGCCAGCCATGTGAAAACCAGGGAGTTGAATGCTTTCACCAGAGGGGAACAAATGCAGAGGTTTGAGGTAGAAAGTATGTTCCTCACAGCCAGGCTCCACACTCCTGTAAAAAGCTCTTCTACAAGCCCATGTGAGAGAATGGATGAGAGAAGGCTGGGAAATATCCTTTGGTCACCTGCAAATGCCTGCGGCTGTAATTGGCGGTTCCTACTGATAGATGTGCTTTAAGTGCTGTATTTACAGGCTGGGGACTGGGTGATTTTCTTCAAATTTTCCCCCATAGTCAAATTTTTCAAGAACTAAAAATAACAAACTGGCAATCTACCCACACGTGTTCCTTTGTAGCATCCAAGGACACTACCATATCATGACGGATAATATTATGAGCTGTCTCAGTTCTTTGATGGGTTGTGTTATAAAAGTGAAGCAAGTTTCATCTTGGTGAAATGCCTAGCGGAGGGAGCAGTATTTCCACGCTATTGAATTATATTTTCTCTGTTTTTCGGTTCTTTTTATTTCCTTCATGTCCAGTGAAGTGCAAACAACATACCCTCTTAGAAAGAAGGAAGACCTCTGTTGGTTTGTTGCTGCCATATAAGAGGGAGGGTTGAAGAGGAAGGAGTATTGACAGCCATTTTCTCAGTCTTGGCACACAGGCTAGTATGAGCAATAGATATTTATGGGATGCTTGTGGCTAATGGAAAGAGATGGAGAGTTTGTCCTGCAAAAGACAACTTCCCTTTGGCCCCCAACCCTACCCCATGAGCTTTCAAAGACAGACAAAAAGACCAGGCCAATGCATGATCTTTATTACCATAAGGTGTTCAACCAAAAACTGATATGGTCCCCTGGAGAGCCAGACTGGACCATATGGTAGCCTTTTGCTTGCTTCTCATTGCATTTTATTTCTATTCGGCCTGTAGTAAGACTGTGCTTTTTCTAGTCTATTTGCTAAGGGTGGAGGCAAGCTTTTGTGACTTGGAACACTAGAGTTTGGCTGAGTAGCCTTCTTGGTGTTTTCATCCCCAGGCCCAAACCCACCTCTGTAGTTTTTACTCTCTTGGTGAGAAATGTCCAAGCAATAGAGAAAGAGCATTTCTATTTAAAGGCCCAGTGCAGAGCTATTCACATTTGCTCAGCCCATGCTTCTTCCTTAGCTCCTAAGACAGTAGAGGACCATCTCACTATTTCAGCAGAAGCAGATTTATTGTGCTGCGCATGCAGTTTAAGTTTCGGTGCCCTTCAGTTGTTTGAGCCCCATCTAAATAAATATTCACTTTTTTTTTTTTTTTTTTTTTTTTTGAGATGGAGTCCCATTCCTGTTGCCCAGGCTGGAGTGCAATGGAGTGATTTTGGCTCACTGCAACTTCCACCTCCCAGGTTCAAGCAATTCTCTGGCCTCAGCCTCCCAAGTAGCTGAGAGAGGCATGCACCACCATGCCTGGCTAATTTTGCATTTCTTTTTGGTAGACACAGGGTTTCACCATGTTGGTCAGGCTGGTCTCAAACTCCTGACTTCGTGATCTGCCCGCCTCAGCTTCCCTACGTGCTGGAATTACAAGCATGAGCCACCACACTTGGCAATATTCACTTTCATAGTTAATTTCAAATTACAAATTTTGTATTCTTTTTCTTAAGGAATCCCCTAAACTGTGTAAGATTTAGGTCCCACAAAGCAGGGGCCTGGTCCTGCATACCAGTGCGGCTGCCACATGAAGTCACTGAAGCTCAGTCTCTTGATGACTTGTGGGCACCTGGGGCAAGAGTAAGCTATGGATATAACAACAGAATATCTGTAATGCCAGGATTGAAAGTCTGTCAATTTTTCTGTAGAATCCTTTAGAAAGTATAACATAGAGAAGGATGAATAGTTGCAAAAGTGGTATAGAGAACTTCTGTGTATCTTTCATCCAGATTCCCCAGTTGTTAATATTCTACACATTTGTCTTATCATTCATTCTCTTTCTTTCTTTACACACATGGACTTACTTTTTTTTCCCCTTAACCACTTGATATTGGGTAGCAGACAAATGATACATTACCCCTAAACACTTCAGTGTGTATTTATTAAACAAAAGACATCCTCTGATGAAGCCATAGTGCACCCATCAAAATCAGGAGATCAACACTGATTTTATGCTAACATATAATTCAGAGATCCCATTAAAATTCTACCCATTTTTACAGCAATGTTCTTTACAGGTTGAGAATCCAAACTAGAATCTTGTGTTGCATCTAGTCATCATTTCTTTTAATTTATTTCAACTTGAGACAGTTCTTCAGTCTTCCCTTGCCCTTCAAGGCCTTGATATTTTTGGATTATCCAAGCCCGTTACTTTGTAGAATGTCCCTAAATTTGGGTTTGTCTGATGTTTCTTCAGGATTAGATTAGCATAATGAATTTTTTCCAGAAATACCACAGAAGTGACAGGATACACATCATGATGATTTGTTCTATTGCTGGTGATGTTAACTTTTTTTCACTTGGTTAAAGATACGATCTGCTAGATCTTTCTGTTGTAAAATTAACAAGTGGGGTGCTCTGAGAATAAGTAAATATCCTGTTCCTCATCAAATTTTCACTCACTTCTTTAAGCATTCATTGATGAATTTTGCCTAAACCAATTATTACTACACTAGTTACCAAATAACAATTTTCTAATTCCATCATTTCTTCTACATTTACTAGTTGACAATCTATTAAAGGCAGACTTTTTTCTTTACCCCATTTGCTAAATACATATTTTTGTATATATTGCTGTATATTTTTTATATATTGTGTATATTTTGTATATATTGCTATATATACTATATTGTGTGTATATATATATATATATATATATATATATTTATATGGATCCATAGATTCTTATTTTATTCAATGAGGTATAGTTCAATACTATCATTATTTATTTTAATGCCCAATTTGTTACAGATTTGGCAAGTGGGAGCACCTTCAGTTTGATTACTATATCCTTTTAACATGTCCCTATCATTCTCTGAAAACTTCCTTATATTGTGGCACAAGGTGTCAGAGGCTTACCTTGTACTTTCCTTGTCCCAGTCCTGGAATCAGCCATTTTCTCCAAGACCCCTGGTTCCTTTTAATGGAAAACAGTATTTAAAAACCAAGACCAGGGAGCCAGTTGCACTCATTGTTATGAAGTGTTGCTTCTAGGCCTTCTCAGCAGACAGAGAGCTAGCAGTAAATGCCTGTATGTACACACACACACACACACACACACACACACACACACTCACACACACCTATGGTTATTTCTATAGTTTTCTATCTCTCTATATAGCTACTTCCAGTTTCAGTCCCTCATCATGTGGTTTGTTCTGGCTTTCCCGAGTTCCATATTTGAAGATAGTGAGAATCCTGTCTCTCATTATCCTCAGCATGTTCATTTGCTCAGTTCCTTGTATATGACAGATTACATGTGTCATCTCCTAACCCCTGTGCTGCCAACCCACACTTGTTTCCACCAGTTGAGAATTATTATCACCATATACATATCAAAAGTTCCCCTGCTGTGGCCCCAGGGGTACTTAGACCAAGAGTTACCCCTCTCCTGGGTCTGGGTTTTCAGAGATCTACAGTTCCCCACTGTCCCAGCATGTGACTCACACCAACCTCCCAGGTCGACAGTTCTCCCCTATTCCTGGTTGCACATAGTACTGAAGTTCCCTTCAGCTACAGTGGTGTATCCAACAAGAATTGGGATCTCTCCTGCCTAAATTCCCCATGGTCTCAGTGGCTCACAACTGGCCAAGAGTACCTCAGCCCCAGCAGTGTGCTAATTCATGCTGCCCATGCACTGGACAGAGGTTTAATAGCTGAAACGGATCCGTAAGTTAAGGGAATCTGCCCAAAACATTGTTAAGGAATCCTTTGTTTATCAGGGAAGGTATATTAAACAGATTATGGTTGAAGGTAATTATGACACAGAAATATAATCATTTATATTTAAATCTTGTGTTGATTACTTGCCTTCTTGCTCTCAGATCTATTGCCTGCTCGGTTGTAGGCAAGCACATATTCCAGGCTGCCTTGCCAGCTGGCTTCCAGCTAGGCTTGTCCAATGGGAGGCAGTCAGAAGAGACTGGTAGTTTCCCCTTTCTCTTCTGCCTGCAGCAGTGTCTCTATGAGTAGCTACTTCCCCTTTATGATTAGCTTTGTGTGACAGACTTGTCATGGTTCTAGATTCTTCTGGGTTCCAATCATAGCACCTTCTTCCTTTGTCTTTCCAGCTTCATAGTGGCTTCCTATCACTATGTCTGATTTCTCAATTCCTTCCTTTTTGATTCTCAGTTTCTCTATCACCTATATACCCAATTTCCTGGATTAAATTCTCTCTTCATTAAGCACCTAAAGTGTTTAATGTTTTCCTAACCTGACCCCGAAAGTGCCCCAACAAGTTGACTCCCCTTACTTGTTATGTGAGCGTGGAGCTGTAGTAGCCAACCCTTTCCCATTTGAGAAAACCTGTCTGAGAATGAAACCAACACAAAGGAAATGGAGCCAAAAGATAAAGAACTAGATCTTGGTAGCTTCGAATAAGCCCTTGATCAGCCATTCCCTAAGGCCAGGATGACCCTTGTACTTTTCAGTTACTTGAACCAATAAAACCACTTAAAAAAAAAAAAGTCCTAATTGTTGCATCTGTGTTTCAGTATCATGACTGTTGAATTACATACAAATTATAGATCATTAACTCCTTGATCCATGAAGGTGACTTAAGTTCTATTTGAAAGTCACATTTCCCAAGAGGCTTATCTCCTTGATGCGATTTACTTATTTGTATTCTTAAAAGAGGAGATTTTCTTACAGCTTCTCCCTTTTATTGGTCTTTCTGTCTTCTAATGTGTGACTCCCCTTTTCTTTTCTGATCTGCCACATTCTGACAGAGTCTCATATATCCACTATATCAGTGGAAGGACAAAATAAAAAATTCATGTCATCTACATGACAGACCTGAAAAACTAGCCTCTCATTTAAATATTGCAAAAAATTGAGTTATATGCTACATAAGTGACAGGAGAATGAGGCTCTTAATCTATGTGAAAGGAAATTGGATTCAAGTTGTTTTATCTCTTGCAGATGTTCAACATTATTTTTGTCAGCTAGTAGTTAAGTTGAAGAGAGACATCTTTCTCAGAATAGAAACATGAAATAATAATGTCCTCCAGCATCATCTCATCATGTTAAGCCATGAGATGGATGATATCCTGATGTGAAAAGATGCAAATGATACTGAGTTTTGAAGTATTTGTTGGGAGTGGAATAGAGGCTGAAGTTTTGTTCTGTAATATACTGCTTTTGTGTGAAAAAAAATGAAGAAGCCATAGATGATATGTTTAAAAAAAATAGGATTCTAAGCCACAGGTTCCTAAGAGATTTATTTTGGACAAGAATTCAGTAATGAATTGACATGTCCCTGTGGAAAGTTGGCACTAACAAGGGTTAGGACCCAATGCCCTTGGAGGCTCAGCTCAGGGTCCTTACTTAGGCTTACTCTATCTTATGCATGACCCTAGGGATACAGGCTTCCTAGGTTAGTTGATCATGGACATACTGAAGCCTCTTGCCTTCCTCATCCCCTTCAGCAGGTATGCTGGCTCCTTATATGAGTCTATTTATTGCCCTCTGTGACTCTCAGATGTCTTGCCTGAATCATTATATACCTTCTGTCTACAAACTAAGCCCTACTCCGAGTTAATCCAGACAAATAGGGAATGTATCTTATTAGCTTCAGACCACTGAGCTCTGTGGTTAGATGTGCTGCTTGAGACATGCTAGCTGGTGGCTGGAGGGACATTGCAGAGCACCTTGAGCTCAGGAATGGTAGCTTCCTGCTAAAGAGTGGTTGCTAACTCAGTTCCCCTATCTGCACTGTACTGTATAAACTGAGACTGGAATCCCATTCTACTTGGCCGGGGTTTTGATGTCCTAGGGGAGAGGAGAAGATTCTGCTCCCTCTACCAGCCTCCACAGATGTTTTCAGAGCACCAGGCATAGATCCGGGTCAATTTCCTTGAGCCCTAGGCTGCCTTTCCCAGCCTGCCCTTGCTGCCCTGCTTTTCCTGCCTTCCTGTGTGTGTGTGTCAGTGTGCTACACATCCACTCCATGACAGTTCTCATGAATGTCTCAGAACTTGCAGTCCTCCCTGGACCACATGCAAGCTTTAGTCCATAACCCAGGATTGAGTTCGTCCACTTCCATTCTAATTCCCATTCTTCATTAGCATATGTGAAAATGTTAGAGGAAATTTACATAAGTCAAATAGTAATAATAATAATAATAAAATGCCATTTATAATATACATTCCAAATAAAGCTATAGTAACATATAAAAATGTGTTAATGAAAAATAGGAGTTACTTTGTTTAAATCTTATTGTACAGAGGCATTTATAAATCTTCCCCAAAAATACAACAGAAGTATCTCATGTATTATCTCCTATGTTTATACATATGCTTACTATTCTGAGCACTTATATGCTGAGCACTTTATATAAATTGCATTCTGTCTTAAATCAGGTTTCTGAGAAAACTAAGCAGAACCTGAGGTAAGAAATAAAGCCCTGATGATTTATTTGAAAAGTATAAAACTAAAGTACCAAAAGTAAAAACAAACTGAAAATAGAAAACAAAGTGAGGGGGAGAAGATGAGAAGCAATGCGCAGCTCTGCACTGACTAGTGCCTTGTAATCGCCATACAGAACTGCGGCGGGCCACACCACAGGGGTGTTGCAAGATTGTGTGGGCTTTTCCAGAAAGAGTCGATAGAGTAGCTAATTAGAGCATGGAAGGTCAGAACATTCCTGTATCCTTCCTATCTTCTTTTTTGTCTCAGTCAGACAAAAGGGTCAAAGTTTGTCTGACTGAGGGTTGATTTCCTTGCACTTCTGCAGGTGCTGGAATGTGGGATCCCAGACCCTGTAGTGGTGGGTTTCATTTAAATCTGAAAATGGCAGGACAGTTGAGCAATTCCTGGCCTGTGGCTGCTCGGCCCAGTTGTGCAGCTGTAGCCCAGGGGAGGCTTTCCAAGGGTAAGTAACTGGTGGGTCTCCAGTGAAGCAGTATGGCTGGGGAGGCTATCAGGCAGAGGTTATCCATGGAGGTGCACAACCTCTGTGATTGATGCATCTACCCGGGATGCACGACAACCCTGACAGGTGAGTCTTATGTTTCCCATTTTACAGTTGAGGAAACAGGCTAATTTTCCTAAGATCTCATAGCAGTGAGCAGCTAAGCCAGAGTGTGAACTGAAATCAGTTTGCTTTCAAACTAATATGAGTTTTCTGTCCAGCATACCACATAGGTTCTCCTGTAGGCTTTAATTCCAAGAAACAAACAAACAAACAATCAAAGTCAGTGAAAGTAATGCATAGCTCTTGCAGAAAATATTAAAAACAAAATAACCATCCCCAATCTCTAGAACCAGAAATAATCATTACAGTTTTTCTAGCATATAATCTTTCAGTTTTTCTGTAATATTTTTACATAGTCAAGATAATGCAAATGCTAGAGCTTATTATGCCCTTGTCATTGATTACTATTTCAAAAGTATTATCTCATGTCAATATAAAGTTCTATGCCTCTATAAAGTACCCAGATATAGTATTGTATACTTTGGAAGCAGCAGGTCTGTGATCCATTTGTTCCTTTTGCTGGGGTGGCAGTGTGTTTCAAGGTAAGAAAGATAGCAAGTAAACCGGTCTAACCTTGTAAAGACACTAATGACAGACCTCCTGAGCAACTACATCTTTTTTGCTAGCAGGAAAGTCCTTATCCGTGGAGTGCTTTTAGCAGACTGTACTTTAGTATATAGGATTTCTTAGGCAAACAAGCCTAGAATCTATACATTTATGGGGCATGGCTCTCTGGAAAATGTCATGTAAATTATGTAAATATCTGAATATAAACTAGAGATGTTTCAGATGTTTCCTGAACTAAGCAACCCCTTCTGGGTAAGGTGACTGATGCCCTTCTTAGAGGCCTCATCAATTGTCTTAGGCCAGAGTACCTCAGATGCAGGAAGAAGAGACCCAGGGAGTGCCACCAGGGGTTCTAGAGCTCTCCCTGATGTAGCCTATGTCTCTTTATTATATGCATCCTTGAAATTATTAGTAAAGCTTGATACTAAGATATCTGATGTGTGTGAGTCATTTGACAATCTGATCTTTATTGTGTTGTGTGCTACCTCAATTCATTGTCATTTCCTCATTATGTTTTAATTATATAAAAATATTTCATAACTTTAAATATAACTGTGGTACACAACTCTGACCAAATCATTGTCTATGCCAGGTGTCCCCAAACCTTTTACATAGGGAGCCAGTTCACTGTCCCTCAGACCGTTGGAGGGCCGCCACATACTGTGCTCCTCTCATTGATTACCAATGAAAGAGGTGCCCCTTCCTGAAGTGCAGCGGGGGGCCGGATAAATGGCCTCAGGGGGCCGCATGCAGCCCGCGAGGCTGTAGTTTTGGGATGCCTGGTCTATGCTTTATGTCACTTCTTTCGAATTATTCCAATAGAAGGATTTGCTACTCTATACTTTTTCAGAGCTGCAAGAGGGAAACCTCTGTAAGAATCTTTTGTCCTACCTCCTGTTCTTACTACTGCAGGGAGAAACAGAGGGATCAAAAGAGAAAAAGGAGGGAGAAGTGGGAGCAAAAGGAAAAATCCCTTTACCATCACTATCACTAGACTTTTCTGCCAGCCTAGGTTCTTTCTCTCCCAGTTCATTTTTCCCTTTTGCACTAGCTTTTGCCCTAGAAACCTTGTTCTTACTTCAATCTCCAGCCTCGTGGAAGCCCAACTAAGCTTTCCCTGCTTCTTCCTGCAATGAGAAACTTCTGCCCAGCTGCTGGGACATCTCCAGCAGCTTAATGTTTCAGCAGGAAGATACATTCCTGGCATCCGGAATTGGAACTGGTGGTTCTGTAGCACATCCAGGGTCTTAACCCAAGTTTCATAGAGAGAATTCAGGGAGGTGTGTCAATGAACTTGGAGAGGAAAAAATGACATGTCTGTATTCACTAGTCTCTAACCAAAATTTATCAGATCATTCCATATAAATGTAAGCAAAACAAAAAGAAATCACAATAGTATTATAAGTACCTATAATTTTGTCACTAATATAAATCAATTCTTTTCATATACATTATTATTGTTGCAAACATCCTGAAAAATCATTTACATTCCATGCTACATAGAAATTATGTTATTAAACTTGTTGCTGGATTTATGTAAAATGTTAATATGTAAACATGTCATTTAACATATTGCTAAAGAAAGAATATCTATTACTATATCACAAATAAAAAATATTTTGATAACTGTATTTTTAAAATTTGGTTTACTTTGTTGTCCTATGCTTTTATCTTATTGATTTAAACACATCATTATGAGAAGGGGTTCATAGCTTCCCCAGATTGCCAAATGTGTCCATGGCAAAGAAAGGGTCGAAGTCTTAGAAATGGAACACAGTCTAGCACTTAACTAGTGTGCATTACATGATACATTAAATAGCCATTGGAGAGCTGGTCTGACTCTTGCCTTTCAATAATTAACATAATTGTGTCCCTAGATGCATAAATAGTGCTCAGGCAAGCACAGACATAGGTTGCTGTATAGGTGTAAACAACAGGCTACTTGGTATCAGGGACAGAGGATTAATCACAGCTTGGTGCATCTGAGAAGATTCCTAGAAGGAGTAACATTTGAAGTGAGCCCAGCCCAGCTTAAGGCAGCTGAAGAGGTGAACCGTGCTGCCCACACCTCTACATGAGAAGCTCACAGTCACTCTGCCAAGCTCTGCTCCTCTGAAAAATATCTGACCGAAGCAAGTTGCAGTAGCCATAACTTTGCTTTCCTGAAAACTATGCTAATGTGTTTTTCCTATCTTTTAATAAGGATAGTAGCTTGTTCTTTCATCTATTCACATTTTCCTATAGGCAAGGAGCAGCATCTGATGTAGTAGAACATGAGCCTAGGGATCCTAGTTGGTCTGGGTTCTTATCGTTTCTTGGGTTATTGGTAAACTGAATTATTGGACATGATGATTTTCATCATCTTATCATTGTAGGAATTTTTGAATGTTGTATAAGAAATGCTATTCAATAAGTGAAATGTTTCATTTCCAGTCAGGAAGTTATAACGTCCCTCCATCCCCCTAATTTCAACCTATTGATGAAATGGAAAACTGACTGTGAGAAGCATGGCATGTAATCCTCCCTTCTGTGCCTGATCCCAACCTTTCTAAGTGTACTTCTAGGAAGTATAAACTGGCACAGAAAAATTCCACCCATTTAGTTTCCTACAAATTGAGGAAAAGTCAGAGAGGTACACAGTGGAGAGGGAGATCTGGGGAATGCTTTGAACTGCGTTAGCGAATATTAAGCAACAGTTGCCTCTGATGTCATCTGCAGAGGGGCCTAGTTTGGTTGGTTTTCTTCTAAGCCTGCTACAGGCATACTGCTTCTACTTCTTCAAGTCTGTGATACGGTGACTGAGCTGTACTGTGGGCAGAGAGCAATGTCTATATATACAAATTCCTCAGTGAAGTGTTTTCATTTCACTCTTTCTATTCCTAAAAAAGGCTAAAACTTAGCATGAGAATGCAGTTTTATGTGTTGCTTAGATATGTTAGGGATGGGGACGGCAAATTAAAACTCATAGTCACTAAAGTAATTATTTTTCCTGCCTTCATTTCTCTCCTACATTCTGTATCTTGCCTCTTAGGTCACTGACTTCTGGATACAGTTGTCAGTATTTTTCTCTTTAAAAAGTTTCAGTGGATGCTCTAAACTCCAGGTTGAGGGAAAATCTCAGAGGTGAAGAAAAGAGAGTAATGTCCAATAGAAGCTTTTGTAGATGTAAAGCTTAGGGGAGCGGTTCCGAAGGCACAAGATAGGAAGATTTAGCATATGACCCACACCACACTTTCTTCAGCAAAATCACACATGAACCAGCAAGCTATTCAAAGAGTGGAGCCCTATGGAGAGACTCTGCCAAATGATAATAATCATTGCTATGATAATTATAATTATACCAAGGAGAAGAAGAAAAAGAGTGGAATGGGAAGGAGAGAAACAAATATTAAAGGGCTGGTTGTAAAGCATGCCACAAGAGTAATTGCCTATGGAACTAAAGAAAAGGTACAGATAAGGTTTTCTATAGTCCCAAAGAAATTGCCATAACAAAAATTATAGCCAGAGAAAATATTTCAAAGAAGAAATTGAAAGATTCAGAGAAAAATGAAAAGGCAAGAGAGTAAAATAGGCAATGAACTAAGACAAATAGAAGGAAAAACAATATAGAAAGAATAAATGTGATTGATAACACAGTTATGTATATAGCAGTAGGCTTGACAACATCACCCAAAAAGAAATGGAAAAAAACCCAAAGACATAAAAAAGATTATAGACAAAGTACTGGATATGGAAGAAAAACAAAGGACATTCAATATGAACGAACAGACATTTCTGAGAAAGAGAATGAAACAGATGGAACAGAAATGATTTTAATCATATAAAAGACAACAGTTTCTTACATAAAAACTTGAATCAGCACAATGAAGGGTAACAGCATGAGCCAGTAAAGATCGATAGAGCACGATGAACACCAATTCATATCCTGAAAAGTTCCTGAATACAAGATGAAGATTTATATGGGCATGAAGAAAATAAATTATACCACAAACAAGGGGAAAGTCTGGGGGTGACTGCTAAGGAGAAAGAGCACAATACAATCCCTCTAGCTGATCCCACAATTTTCCTTGAGTTCTTTGTCTTTGGAATATGCAGGCTGGCACAAGAGATTGGGGCAGGGCTGGATTTGCCATCTTTCTTGTCAGTGCTAGAGGGACTATTTGGGTTCCTTGGTACAGTAATTCTCTTTAGAATGTGGGAGTATTTCATATTGTTTTATAATTTGGAGGCTTAACTAACTCTGAGATAGCAGGAGACATCCCATTGGACATTGGCTTCATGAACACAAGAATAAATAGAGAAGTCACGGTAAAGGATATGTAGTGATATAGTTTGGATCTGTGACCCCACTTAAATCTCATATTGAAATGTAATTCCCAATGTTGATGGTGGGGACTAGTGGGAAGTGAGTGGATCATGGGGTTGGATTTCTCATGAATGGCTTAGCATCATCCCTCATAGTACTGTTTTTGGGATAGTGAGTGAGTTCTCATGAGATCTGGACATTTAAAAATGGGTAGCACCTCCCCCTTTGCTCTCTTGTGTCTGCTTTCATCATGGGATGTCACTGATCCCCCTTTGCCTTCTGCCACAATTGGAAGCTTCCTGAGGCTTCCCAGAAGCCAACTTTGCTATGCTTCCTGCACAGCTGGCAAAACCAAAAACCAATTAAACCTTTTTTTAAAAAATAAATTTTCCCATTTCAGGTATTTTTTTTTTTTTCAGACGGAGTTTCGCTCTTGTTACCCAGGCTGGAGTGCAATGGCGTGATCTCGGCTCACCGCAACCTCCGCCTCCTGGGTTCAGGTAATTCTCCTGCCTCAGCCTCCTGAGTAGCTGGGATTACAGGCATGCGCCACCACGCCCAGCTGATTTTTTGTATTTTTAGTAGAGACGGGGTATCACCATGTTGACCAGGATGATCTCGATCTCTTGACCTCGTGATCCACCCACCTCGGCCTCCCAAAGTGCTGGGATTACAGGCTGAGCCACCGCGCCCGGCCCATTTCAGGTATTTCTTTAAAGCAATGCAAGAGCATACTAATACATGGAGTGAACCCGAATTTGTTTTAATAGGTTACTAATTGTTGGAATTAGAGTTACAGAATAAAATGTAAGTGTTTAAAATATTGAAAATAGAAAAATAACGAGTAACCAGTGTTGGGAGTTGGAGTTAAGAAATGTGGAAGGGATTAAAAATGTCAGTTTTTTTATTGCATGGAGTCAAGAGATAATTGTTCAGAATTAAATTGTATGCTTGAGAATTATGATTTCAATCTTTCCGTGTATTTTCTCCTTAATTCTACTTTTTTAAACCTCAGAGTAGTGGTTCTTAACCAGAGACAGTTTTGCTCCACCTTTCCCATGGGACGTTTGACCTTGCCTGGAGATATTTTGGTTGTTACATTGACAGAAGAGGGTGTTTCTACTAGTGCCTAGTGGGTAGAGGCCAGAGATGCAGCTAAAAATCCTATGAAGGGATTAGCAGCCCCACCAAAGTGGCATGAAAATTATGTTACATGAACACATTTGAATATTCAGCAGCTACAGAAACATTACCTAAATGTAAGCAGAAGCAGAGAATCCTGAAAATATAATTGCCATTGACCCCTCTCTGAGTAAGGTGCCTGTTTGTGAGAGAACTTATCCTTAGCACTGAAAGTGAAAACTCAGCTGTGATTAGCATCAGGAAGCCCAATAGAGTTTAAAATAATGAGTTATAAAATGTTATTTGCAAACCTCCTGGTGGCCTCAAATCTAAAAACCTACAACAGAATTAAAAATAAAAATAAAAAAATGAGAAATTAAAACATACCATCGGAGAAAACCACCTTGACATAAAAGGAAGACAGAAAGAAAAGAAGAAAGGAGGATACCGAAAAACAATTAGAAAATAAATAACAAAATGGCAGCAGTAAGTCCTTACTTATAAACAATAACATTGAATATAAATAGACCAAACTCCCCAATCAAAAGACAGAGTGCCTGAATGGATTAAAAAAATAAGACCAATTGCTCTTTCATCTACAAGAAACATACTTCACCTATAAAGACACACATGGACTAAAAGAAAAAGATACTTCTTGCAAATGAAAACAGAAAAAAGCAGGAGTAGCTATACTTCTATCATACAAAATAGATTTTAAAACAAAAAGTATAAAAAGAGACAAGGAAGGTCACTATATAATTATAAGAGTGCCAAATATTTAAAGAAGAACTAATACTAATTCTACTCAAATTATCCCAAAAAATAGAGGGGGAGGGAACACTTTCAAATTCATTCTATGAGGCCTGTACTACTTTGATACCAAAACCAGACAAAGAAACATTTTAAAAAAGCTATAGACCAATTTCCCTAATGAATATCAATGTAAAAATCCTCAATGAAATACTAGCAAACTGAATCTGACAACACATTAAAAAGATCATTCGTCATGACTAAGTGGGATTTATTCAAGAGATGCAAGGATGGTTCAATATATGCAAATCAATCAATGTGATACATCATATCAATAGAATGAAAGAAAAAATGATGTGATCATTTCAATTGATGCTGAAAACACATTTGGTAAAATTCAACATCACTTCATGATAAAAACACTAAAAAGCTGGATATAGAAGGAACATACCTTAACACAAGAAAAGTCATATACAACAGACCCCTAGCTAGTATCATACTGAATGGGGAAAAACTGAAAGCCTTTCCTCTAACATCTGGAACAAAACAAGGATACTTACTGTCACTACTGTTATTTAACGTAGTACCGGAAGTCCCAGCTAGAACAATCAGACAAGTAAAAGAAATAAAGGGCCTATAAGGACACATGCACACGAATGTTCATTGCAGCACTGTTTACAATAGCAAAGACCTGGAACCAACCCAAATGCCCATCGATGATAGACTGGATAGGGAAAATGTGGTACATATACACCATGGAATATTACACAGCCATCAAAAATGATGAGTTCTTGTCCTTTTTAGGGACATGGATGAACCTGGAAACCATCATTCTAAGCAAACTGACACAAGAGCGGAAAATCAAACACCACATGTTCTCACTCATAGGCAGGTGTTGAACAATGAGAACACATGGACACAGGGAGGGGAGCACTACACACAGGTCCGTTGGGGGGAAATGGGGGAGGGATGGGGGGTGGGGAGGTGGGAAGAGATAGCATGGGGAGAAATGACAGATACAGGTGAGGGGAAGGAAGGCAGCAAACCACACTGCCATGTGTGTACCTGTGCAACAATCTTGCATGTTCTTCACATGTACCCCAAAACCTAAAATGCAATAAAAATAATAATAAATAAATAAGAAATAAAGGGCATCTGAATTGGAAAGGAAGAAGTCAAATTATCCCTGTTTGCAGATGATATGATATTATTCCAGGGAAAGTCTAAAGACTTGGTGAAAAAACTTATTAGAACTGCTAAATAAATTCAGAAAAGTTGCAGGATGCAAAATCAATATTCAAAGAGCAGCGGCATTTCTGTATGCCAACAGTGAACAATCTGGAAAAAAATTTAAGAAACTAATCCCATTTACAGTAGCTACAAATAAAATCTGATAACTAGGAATAAACTTAACCAAAGAAGTTAAAGATCTCTACAATGAAAATATTAATAAAAGAAATTGAAGAGGACACAAAAAATGCAATGATCGTCTATGTCATGGATTGGAAAAATCAATATTATTAAAATGTCTACACTACTCAAAGCAATCTACAGATTTAAGGCAATCCCTATTAAAATAACAATGACAAATGACATTCTTAACAGAAATAGAAAAAAAAATCCTAAAATTTACATGAAACCGCAAAAGACCCAGAGTAGTGAAAGCTATCCTGGGCTAAAGCATAATGCTGGAGGAATCACATTATTTGACTTCCAATTGTACTATAGAGCTATAGTAACCAAAACAGCATGGTACTGGCATAAAAACAGATACATAAGCCAATAGAACAGAATAGAGAACTCAGAAATAAATCCATATATCTACAGTGAACTCATTTTCGACAAAGGTGACAAGAACATACATTGAAAAAAGATCAGTCTCTTAAATAAGTGGTGCTAGGAAAACTGGATATCCATATGCAGAAGAATGAAATTATACGGCCCTGTCTCTCATCATATAAAATATCAAATCAAAATGGATTAAAGACTTAAATCTAAGACTTGAAGACTATTAAACAACTTAAAGAAAACATTGGGGAAACTCTCAAGCACATTGGTTTGGACAAAGATTTCTTGAATAATGCCCTAAGAGCACAGGCAACCAAAGCAAAAATGGACAAATAGGATTACATAAAATTTAAAAGCTTCTGCACAGCAAAAGAAACAATCAACAAAGTGAACTGACAACCATATAATAGGAAAAAAATATTTGCAAACTATCCATCTGACAAAGAATTAATAATCAGAATATATAAGGAGCTCAAACAACTCATTATGAAAAGATCTAATAATCCTATTAACAAATTTGCAAAAGATCTGAATCGACACTTCTTAGAAGAAGACATACAAATGGCAAACAGGCGTATAAAAATTATGCAACATCAGTGATCCTCAGAGAAATGCAAACTAAAACAACAATGAGATATCACCTTACCCCACTAAAAAATAACTAAAAAAGTTATTTCCTATCTTTTTCTCCCCACAAAAGATAGGAAATAACAAATGCTGGCAAGGATGTGGAGAAAAGGGAACCCTTGTTCACTGTTGATGGGAATGTAAATTAGTACAGCTTCTATGGAGAACAGTATGGAAGTTCCTTAAGAAACTAAATACAGAATGGTCATATGATCCAGCAACTCCACTACTGGGTATTTATCCAAAGGAAAGGAAATCAGTATATTGAAGAAGTATCTGCACTCCCATGTTTATTGCCACACTGTTTACATAGCTAAGATTTGGAAGCACCCTAAATGTCCATCAACAGATGAATGGATAAAGAAAATGTGCAATATGCAATAGGGTACTATTCAGCCATACAAAGGAATGAAATCCTGTTATTTGCAAAACATGGATGGAACTGTTAAGTGAAATAATGTTAAGTGAAATAAGCCAGGCACAGAAACACAAACTTTGCTTGTTCTCATTCATTTATGAGATGTAAAATTTAAACAATTTAACTCATGGAGATAGAGAGTAGAAAGATGGCTACCAGAGGCTGATAAAGGTAGTAGAGGCTGATAAAGGGAGCAGAGGTGATTAATGGGTATAAAATGCAGTTAGATAGAATGAATAAGATCTAGTATGTGATATCACAACAGGGTGACTACAGTCAACAATAATTATTGTACATTTTAAAATAACTAAAAAGGTAATTGGAATGTGTTTGTAACAGAAAGAAATGATAAATGCTTGAGGTGATGGATACCCCATTTACCCTGATGTGATTATTATGTATTGTCTGCCTGTATCAAAATATTATATGTAACCCAGAAATATGTACACATACTACATACCCATAAGAATTAAAAATTAAAAAAAAATTAAAAAGCCCAATAGAAGCTTTCATACTTCCCTGTGGAAGCTTCTCTCCCTTTTTGTTAAGTTAGTATATAAGCTTTTACTTCTGGCTATGCAGTGAATTACTGTTTACTGAGTGCTCCTGGGTGCATATGTTTAAAAAACCTAGTTTTCTCTTGTGAGTCTATCTATTGTCAACGAATTTGCAGACTCCTGAATAGTTGAACCTAAGTAGGTAGGGGAAAAGTTTTCCTCCCAATGCCTACAGTGCACAGGAAAGCCCCTTCCACAATAAGTAGGCAAGACTTAAATATTAAAATAAGTGTGGATCTGTCAAGGCAAGATGGCCGAATAGATATAGCTAGGAAGAGCATCTGCTACTGAGGGACTGGGATGCTGGGAAGACTAGTACACTCTGAGCAGATCTCAGAAGGAAGGCATTGATAAGAGGGCAAAGGAAAGATGCAGATGCTGGGCTGAAGAAGGGGAAGGTGGGAACCCTGCACACCAGGACTCATTCCTGGTCCCCAATGACTCCTGGAGAAGGGGTGAGTTGAGCAGGCATGGAGCAGCCCACTCTCAACCTGTACCTCTGGAATTCTGGCAGCAAGAAATCCCATAACCCCCATAGACCCCTGAGCTGGCAGAGAGCTGCTTAGAGAGGTAGTAGGGGCAGGACTCCAGCCTGTGTGGGGCCCAGAAGGTTTGGTGTAAGAATGTCTGCAGAGGTGCATGGCCAGTGATGCCTATTCCCCAGGGCTCACCTTGCTCCCCTAGAAGACTCAAGTCTTAAGGGAACTGTCAGACTTGAACAGAGCAGGTTGATCTTGCCTATGAGAAGGGACCAGTCTGACTTGAGTGCTCTTCTGTCTGCTGGCCTCTCCTAGGGCCCCAGCTTGGCTATGCCTGCTTGCAGTGCAGTCTCAGATACCCAACTGGGGTGCCTCCCAGGGACCCCTCATAGTTCCTGCACTGGCAGACAATGCCTGACCATCAGAGAGTTCCAGCAGTGTGGTCCCCACTGACACAAACCAGCCCACCCACACCTGCCCCTCATTGCAGCCTCCCTTGGGCCAATTTGCTGGCACTCACTGCCTATGGCCACATCCCATTGCTTTGCCAGTGTGCACATGCACA
The DNA here is from genome assembly GCF_048565385.1 of Saimiri boliviensis. Lineage (NCBI taxonomy): Eukaryota > Metazoa > Chordata > Mammalia > Primates > Cebidae > Saimiri > Saimiri boliviensis. Next base: position 245,467,661 of record NC_133449.1, read on the forward strand.
GGTGGACCTCATGCCCCCTCCCCACTGGTGCATGGGTAAAGGTGCATTTTATCATGCTATTACTGCCAGTGTGAGTACACCCACCTCCCCCTGACTCATTGCTCTACTGCTGTGCCCTCATTGCCAGTATGAACACACACATGGGCACCAGTGGCCCCACAGCCCCCTCCCCCTGTGCTGCCACTGCCACTGGTATAAACATGTGCAGGGACACCAGTAGGTCCACTCCCTGCCTTGTTCTCCCACCACTGGAGTGAACACATGCATGGAGGTTGCCAGCCTGGGGCCGCCCCAGTGCCCTGTGTCAGCTGCGAAGCATGTACATCACTGTGCTGTTGCTGCTGCTGGCATGAGCAAATGAGCATGGATCCCACTGCTACTGTCCGAAGAAGCACTTTGGCTGGTACTGCCCTTTGGGGTGTTGTAGCCAGTGGTTCAGGAACATTTCAGCCCTCCAGTGCAGCAGGTTCCCAACCTCAAGGAGCCAGAGAACAAAGCCAGGGCCTGAAACCAGCACTTGAGAGTTAGAACATGCAGCTCAGGTGTGCTGAGCTGAGCTTTTACCCTCTAAAAACCTATCAGAAATAAAGCAGTGGACAGAAGCCACCTTATATCACAATCAAGCCCCCAAGGACATTGAAGAAGATAAAAGATTTTTTAAAAATCGAAAGAATAGCAACTTCAATGACTGAAGGAATATCAGTCCACACAGATGAGAAAGAATCAGTACCAGAACTCTGACAACTCCAAAAGTTCTCTTCCTACCTCCAAATGACCACACTAGTTCTTAAGCAATAGCTGTTAACTGGGCTGAAATGGTTAAAATGACATAAATAGAATTCACACTATTAATAGGAAAGAAGATCATCAACATTCAGAAGAAAGTTGAAATCCAATCCAAGAATTCTTAGGAACACAATAAAATGATATAGTAGATGAAAGAGGAAATGGCTATTTTAGGAAAGAACTAAACTGAGCTGATAGAGCCTTAAAACCCACTTCAAGAATTTCAGGATACAATTAATTGCAAGTATTAACAGCAGAATCAACAGAACTGAGAAAAGAATCTGAAAGCATAAAGACCAGCTGTCTGAAATAATTCAGTTAGACAAAACTAAAGAGAAAACAACAAAGAAGAATGAACAAAACAGAGAAATATGGGGTTATGAAAAGAGATCAAATCTATGACTCATTGGCATCCCTGAAAAAACAGAGAAAGAAAGCATGAACCTTAGAAAACATATTTGAGGATATTGTCCATGAAAATTTCTTAGCCTTTGCTAGAGAGGGTAACATTCAAATTCAGGAAATATAGAGAACCTCTATGAGACACCATACAAGATGACCATCCCCAATACACATAGTCACAAGACTCTACAAGGTCAAAATGAAAGAAAAAGTGTTACAGGCAACAAGAGAGAAGGGCAGGTCACCTACAAAGGGAACCTCATTAGGCTCACAGCAGAAACACTACAAGCCAGAAGAGATTGAAGGACTATATTCAGCATTTGTAAGGAAAATAATTTCTAACCAACAATTTCATATCCAGCCAGACTAACCGTCATAAGCAAAGGAGAAATAAGATCCTTTTCAGACAAGCAAATGCTAAGGGATTTTGTTACCAGCAAATCTGCCTTACAAGAAGTCTTGAAGAGAGTGCTAAACATGGAAAGAAAAGACCATTAGTAGCTACTACAGAAACACACTTAAGTACTAATCAGTGACATTATAAAACAACCAGCTAACCAAGTCTGCCTAATAACCAGCTAATGACAGGATGACAGGAACTAATTCACACAATATCAATACTAACTTTGAATATAAGTGGAGAAATGCCCCAATTAAAAGGCACATAGCAACAAGCTGGAGAAAGAAGAAAGACCCAATGGTATGCTGTCTTTGAAAGGCCCATCTCACATGTAATGACACCATAGGTTCAAAATAAAGAAATGGAGAAAAATCTATCAAGCAAATGGAAAACAGGTAAAGTCAGGGTGGCTATTCTAATTTAAGACAAAAGAGGCTTTTAACCAACAAAGACTAAAAAAGGCAATGAAGGGCATAACATAATGGTAAAGCATTTGATTCAACAGGAAGACTTAACTATCCTAAATATATACTCACCCATAATGCAAATTCTTTAGATACCTACAAAGAGACAGATAACCACACAATAACAGCGGGAAATTTCAACATCCCACTGACAGCATTAGACAGACCAGTGAGGTAGCAAATGAATTAAGATGTTCAGGACCTTAACTTGACATTTGACCAAATAGACCTAATAGACATCTGCAGAGCACTCCAACCCAAACCTATAGAATATACACTGCTCTGGTTTTTTGTTGTTGTTGTTGTTGTTTTTGTTTTGTTTTGTTTTTTGGTTTTTTTTTTTTGACAGAGTCTCACTCTGTTGCCCAGGTTGGGGTGCAGTGGCATGATCTTGGTCACTGCAACCTCTACCTTCCAGGTTCGAGTGATTCTCATGCTTCAGCCACCCAAGTACCTAGGATTACAGACATGTCATCACACCCAACTAATTCTTGTATTTTTAGTAGAGACAGGGTTTTGCCATTTTGACCAGGCTGGTCTTGAACTCCCTACCTTAAGGGATCTGCCTGCCTCAGCCTCCCAAAGTGCCTGGAATTACAGGTGTGAGCCACTGCACTCCATCAAGAATATATATTCTTCTTATTTGCACATGGCATATACTCTGTAACTGACCACACAATTGAACCTAAAACAATATTCAGCAAATTCAAAAAAATAAAATAATGCCAACCATGCTCTTGTACCTCAGCACAAGAAAAATAGAAATAAATACTAAGAAAATTGCTGAAAACCATATAATTACATGGAAATTAAACAACCTGCTTCTGAGTGACTTTTAGATAAATAATGAAATTCAGAGAAAATTCAAGAATTTTTAAAAAATTAGTGAGAACAAAGATACAACATACCATCATCTCTGAAACATGACTAAGGCAGTGTTAAGAGGGAAGCTGATAGCACTAAATGCACACATCCAAAAGTTAAAAAGGTTTCAAATTAGCAACTTAACATCACAGCCAGAGGAACTGGAAAACCAATAGCAATCCAACTCTGAAGCTAGTAGAAGACAAGAAATAACCAAAATCAAAGCTGAAATGAAGGAAATTGAGATCCAAAAGCCATACAAAAAAATCAACAAATCCAGGAGCTGTTTTTTGAAAAAATTAATGAGCTAGATACATTGTAAATTTGACTAATAAAAAAGAGAATATTCAAATGAACACAATAAAAAATGACAAAGAGGTTGGTACCACTCACCCCACAGAAATATAAACACCTCAGAGACTATTTTGAACACCTCTAAGCACACAAGCTACATAACCTAGGAGAAATGGATGACTCTCTAGACACATACAACCTCTGAAGACTGAACCGGGAAGAAATTTTGGAATGCGTTAACAGACCAAAAACCAGTTTCAATATTGAATCAGTAATAAAAAGCATGCCAACCAAAAGGAGTCTGGGACCAGATGGAGTCACAGCTGAATTCTACCAGATGTGTAAAGAAGAGCTGGTACCATTCCTATTGAAACTCTTTTAAAAAATTGAGGCGAGGGATCCCTTTATGACTCATTCTATAAGGCCAACATCACCCTGATACCAAAACGTGGGAGAGATGTGACAAAAAAAAGGAAAACTTCAGGCTGGTATCCTTGATGAACATCAATGCAAACATCCTCAGGAAAATACTAGCAAACTGAATCTAGTAGCACATCAAAAAGCTAATCTACCATGATCAAGTAGGTTTTATTTCTGGAATGTGAGGTTGGTCCAAATTATACCAATTAATAAATCTGATTCATCACATAAACAGAACTGAAAACAAAAACCACATGATTGTTTCAGTAGATGTAGAAAAGTCTTTTGATAACATTTAACCTCCCTTCATGTTAAAAACCCATAACAAACTAGGCATTGAAGAAACGTACTTCAAAATAATAAGAATCTATGACAAACCCACAGCCAACATCATACTGAATGGAGAAAAGCTAAAAGCATTCCCCTGAAAGCTGGAACAAGACAAGATACCCCCTCTCACCATCAACATAGTACTGGAAGTCCTTGCCAGAGCATCAGGCAAGTGAAAGAAATAGAGGGCATCCAAATGGGAAGAGAGGAAGTCAAACTATCCCTACTTGCAGATGATATAATTCTATATCCAGAAAACTCCATAGTTTCTGCCTAAAAGCTTTTTTTATCTGATAAACAACTTCAGCAAAATTTCAGGATACAAAATCCATGTTCAATCATGAGTAGCATTCTTATACACCAACAATATCCAAGCTGAGAGCAAGATCAAGAATGCAGTTCCATTTGCAATTGCCACAGATAGACGAAAATACCTGGGAATGCAACTAAATAGGGAGGTGACAAATTTCTACAACAAGAATCACAAAACACTGCTCAGAGAAATCAGAGATGACACAAACAAATGAAAAACAGTCCGTGCTCATTAATAGTAAGGGTCAGTACTGTTAAAATGGCCATACTTCCCAAAACGTTTTATACATTTAATGCTATTCTAATTAAATTACCACTTAGATTCTTCACAGAACTTAAAAAAGGTATTTTAAAATTTATATGAAACCAAAAAGAGACTGAACAGTCAAGGCAATCCTAAGCAAAAAGAATAAAGCTGGAGGCATTATATTACCCATTCAAACTATACTCCAAGGTTACAATAATCAGAACAGCACAGTACTTGTATAAAAACAGACACATAGACCAATGGAACAGAAAAGAGAGCCCAGAAATAATGTCACACACCTACAACAATCTGATGTTCAACAAAATGAACAAAAACAAGCAATGGGGAAAGGACTTCCTATTCAATAATTGGTGCTGGGATAACTGCTTAGCCATATGCAGAAGATTGAAATTGGACCTCTTCCTTAGATGATATTAAAAAAATCAACTCAAGATGGATTAAAGACTTAAATGTAAAACCAAAATGACAAAAAAACAAAAAAACAAACAAAAAAAAACCCCAAAAACAACAACAAAAAACAAACCCTGGAATATAACCTTGGCAATACCAGTCTGGACATAGGACCACACAAAGATTTCATGACAAAGACACCAAAAGTAATTGCAACAAAACCAAAAATTGACAAATGGAATCTAATTAAACTGTAGAGCTTCTGCACAGCAAAATAAACTATCAATAGAGTGAACAGACAAAATACAGAATGAGGGAATATATTTGCAAACTATGTATCCAACAAAGGTCTGATATCCACAATTTATAAGAAACATAAACAAATTTATAAGAAGAAAAAACACCAAAAAGTTAGCAAAGGGCATAAACAGACATGTTTTAGAAGAACTATGGCCAACATGCATATGAAAAAAGTGCTCAATATTACTAATTATTATAGCAATGGAAATCAAAACCACAGTTAGACACCATTTCACACTAGTCAGAATGACAATTATTAGAAAGTCAAAAAATAACAGATGCTGGCAAGGTTGTGGAGAAAAGGTAACACACACTGCTAGTGAGAATAAAAATTAGTTCAGCTTTTCTGGAAAGCAGTTTTGTGATTTCCGAAAGAACTTGAAACAAAATTGCCATTCTACTCTGCAATCCCACTATTGTATATATACCCAAAGGAATATAAGTCATTGTAACATAAACATGCAGGCACATGTATGTTCATTGCAGCACTATTAACAATAGCAAAGACGTAAAATCAACTTAGATGCCAATTAATAGTAGACTGGATAAAGAAAATGTGGTAGATATATACCGTGGAATACTACCATGAAAAAGAATGAGATGATGTCCTTTGCATGAACATGGATGAAGCTGGAGGCCATTATCCTAAACAAACCAATGCAGAAACTGAAAAGCATATACTGCATGTTTTCACTTAAAAGTGGGAGCTGATCATTGAATACATATAGACACAAAGAAGGAAACAACAGATACTGGGCCTACTTGAGAGTGGAGGGTGGTAGAAGAGTGAGGATTAAAACTATGTATTGGATACTATGCCTATTATCTGGATGATGAAATATTCTGTATACCAAACCTCTGCAACATGTACTTTACCTGTATAACAAACCTGCACATGAACCCCTGAACCTAAAAGTTAAAAAAATTTTCATCTGTCATTGCTTTGCATGTGTTCAGAAAGAAAGGTGAACTCATTGCCTTTTAATAATTATAAAAGTATGAATTACTTGAAAATGGTAAATAAATGATGTTCCTTTTAAAATGATTTGCTGGGGAGAAAAATTATTCTGAAGTTCAGCAATGTATCAGTATTACAGGGTTGAAACCACCTTTGCAAAAATTATAAAAATGCGAGAAATCTAACCTAACTCAATCCATCTTGCTTCTTACCTCCAAGCTGCCCTTATTCATCCCTGGGTGTAGGCCAAGCTAACTATAGGATGAATTTATTTTATAGTTTAAACTTTAAAACAAAGATGGAAACAACTGCTTCCTGAAACTAACCCCCTCCTTGCTCAGGGACAAAAACTGCCTTTGTAAAACTAACAAATTAATCACAAGGTTAGAATTATGGTTCAGAAGTCATGTAGCTAGAGGTCACAAAATTTATAACCTCTCCAATTGCTCCTATAGATAACATCACTATTGTAAAACCTGACATTGGTGTTTGAGGTATTTTCCAGACCCTACATTTTGTTGGACCAGCTGGTGCCACTTGGACTGGTAACCCATACCAAGAAACTGGCTGATCAGCTATTGTGACTCCCACCCAGAAGACAAGAAGACAGCTTCAACCCCCTATGATTTCACCTCAACCAAAGCAATCAACATTTCCCACTCCTGAGCCCCTGCCCAGCAAACTGTCCTTAAGAAACCCTAGCCTCTGAGCCTTTGCAGAGATCTGATTTGAGTAATAACTCCTGTCCTTACAGTTGGCTGGCCCTGTGATTATCAAATTCTTTCTCTACTACACTACCACTATCTCAGTTAATTGGCTTTATCTGTGCAGTTGGCAAGAATAACCTGTTGAATGATTACAGAGTTTCCTTTATGTTAAAATGAAGTAAAGTAAAACTGAACACTTAAAAAGTATGTAGCTTTTATACAATGATCCTGGTTTTGAAGAAATATCCCTGTTTCTTCTATTTATATATGTACATATAGAGATGTATATATATAACAGTGGTCACAGAAGGACAAATGATGGATCATTTTGGGGAGTAGAATTTAGAATATTTTTTATTTTCTTCTTTGTTTTTTCCCCTTGTTTGCTTAAAGTTTTTTTTTTTAATGATGATGAATATAACATTTACAAAAACAATTATATGCTCTTCTTTTCTACATGAAAAGCAACAGCAACCGTGAAATATTTTGTCTCACTCTCTGTCGCCCAGGCTGGAGTGCAGCGGCACAATCTTGGTTCACTGCAATCTCTGCCTCTTGCGTTCTAGAGATTCTCCTGCATCAGCCTCCCTAGTAGCTATGATTACAGGAGCCCACCACACCTGGCTAATTTTTGTATTCTTAGCAGAGATGAGGCTTCACTATGTTGGCCAGGCTGGTCTTGAACTCCTGACCTCAAGTGATCTGTCCATCTCAGTCTCCCAAAGTGTTGGGACTACAGGCATGAGCCACTGTGCCCAGTCAACAATGAAATCTTTGCAATGGTTCTTTATGCAGCTCAGGAGAAAATTCAAACATATCTCCTCTGTCCCCCTGTCCATACAATAATAGAAACAATACAAATATCAGTAACCGAGGCCAAAAATACATGTGTCTGTGTGATTGAAGAATGTCTTGGGGAGTGCTAGCAATTACCTTTCTGTGCTGAAAGGGGCAGGTCAGTCCTATTTTAATCTATTTATTTTTATTCTCCTTCATTTTCAAGAGAGAAAACACATACCAGAAGATAATGCCTCTGAATTTTTTTTAAAAGAACTTCTCTTCCTCAGTTACATACTATTCAGGTGACGGTCTGCTGGTGTCCAGGGAATGGTCTCGTTTTCTGCTTCATTTTGCTGGTACGGATCTGTCCTTCACACACATGATGGAGACACACAGTGGACTGGAGGGAGGGAAGAAGCCTTTCTTGCACAGTTACTGCTCTGTTTTACAGAGGAACAAAGCTTTCATCTCTCCTTCTCCGATTTGCACAAAAGTTGCAAAAATTATATATGTCTAAAAAATTTCCTTGAATAATTTCCACCTTGTGCATGAAACAATGGCCCCTTTTTACTTTTAAAAGCACTAGAAAAATAAATAAATCCCCTTTCTTCATGGGCACCAAAGCAAAGCATATGTGCTCTATTTGGAGAATGCAAATGCCTCAAGCTGCAGCATTTCTTTCACCAGCTCTCAGCAAGTGGCCATTTAGGCTTAATTGCTCCTCACAGCATAGTCCAATTAAGAACGGGCATCAGCAGGGTAAGGGCTATTTGTTAATCCCTAAAAGGTATGAGAGACAGTACTTGTTTTGCCTGCGGTTTTTATTCACATGTTTGGGTAAAAATCTAAACAGCTGGAACTCTCAGCAAGTGATATGTGTGTGTATTTAATCTATGGGTTATGGGCAAGACAAGTGTATGAATGTATTTCACAAAAAAAAACAAACTTTTTCTTCCAATACAAAGGAGAACTTGGCCAAGATATTGCTGAAACTTACCAAGGCATAATGTTTGAAATTGTAGTTGGGGGCAGAGGAGAAAACCTCTGAACCCAGGGTGTTTTTCTACAACACATAGATGGTTTAGTCCCTGGGAGAGCACTTTCCCTAATAAAGTGTGCAATTCCATCAGAACCTATCATTGTTTTTTTTATTATTATTCTTTTTAAAATAGAGTTTTGATTATTTTGTGAATTTGCTTTCTATTTTTTATTGTGATGAGGTACATGAAAAATGTCATTCTATGCTGTGGCCAGAATAAACTGACAAGAAGTGGGGAGTGTGGGTGTGTAGCTGTGGCTCCTGTGATCCAATGAAAATAGGCAAACATAGGAAGAAAAAAATATATGTAGCTGTTCAGTATTTTCAGCTAGCCGAAAGGTTTCCACACTTTCTTCTGCATAAAAAAGAATCTGGAGTGCTAGCTATGCCAAGGGGGTGCACTTAAAAGTTTGTGGTTTTTTTTTTTTTTTTTTTTTTTTTTTTTTTTTTTTTTTTGCGGGGGGGGAGGTAAGAAACCTCTTGCAAGTACAAATAAGCGATTTCTTATAAGTCTAGAAGCTTCGCTTTTCAGAGAAGGTAAAAAAGACCACAAGTAACCTACCTGTTCAGGCAATCCATGAAATCTCTGCACAATACATTGTCTAAAAAAGTTAGACCCAAGTAACGATGGGAATTTGGGACGATAGGAAAAAAGAACAGTTGGCTGTCTTGGCAACCAAGAATTTTACTCATGGCTGTGGATACCTTTCCCTTCCCAGAGCAGAGTGAGATTGGATGCAAAATGTGTTCCCTGATTTACATGTTTGTTGGGCTTTGAAGAGAGGCAGAACCACCAATCCATTTCCTTGTCCCTGCTTGCCCAATTTCTCCCTTTTCTAACCCCCAAATACCTGGGGGATTGTGTTCCATTTATAACAAGTCTGGCTTCCTTGACCTTCTGTATAAGCACAGAGAAGGGCAGAAAAGCCTGGGTAATTATTCATTCATTTGGGCTGTTCAGTAGTTAATCAACCTGACTTAGCTAGGACTAGAAATTTTCTTGTTCCTTAGCTAAATAAAAACCTTCTGCACCCCCAACTTGGGTTTTGTTTTTACCCTGTTGTCAATTGTTAAGCAACACAACTCTGATGAGTGAAACCTTTGCTAATTTCAGGACTGTACCTTTGCTAATTTCAGGACTGTACCTTTGCTAATTTCAGGACTGTACCTACCATCAAATTCATGATCCTCTTCTGGAAAATGTACTCACCCAGCTACCTGTTGGTCTGCATCCTTGCAGCTGCTGGCTTCAGAAGGTAATGATATTTACCTAGCTCATTGAAATGTCACACTTAGGACTGAGGCCTGTAAATTATTATTGTACTCGTGTTATATTGTAAAGATAAAGGTCAGATCAGAACTCAGATTTATTCACACACAAGATGCATTTCTGAGTTAGAAGAAAAATAAACGATTGGGTTTTTCAGTTAAAAGTACACACAAGTGATATTACACTTTTCTTTTTTTAAACAAAGGAAAAGAAATAACCATAGAACCAGTAGTGCTTGGAGTAAATAAAAATAAAGATTGGCTCATCTGAGGTCTAGAAGTACGACCTCCAATTTTCTGCCTATTTTCTAACAGCCCTTTAAACATGACTGGACAAGGTAAAGGTCAGGGCCAAGTTCAGGAAGATTAGGGAACAACTGAGAATTGATCATTGTACAGTGATTTAGCGGGTAACCTTCTCCTTCACAGGACCAAGACGACCCCTGCGTTCCCTGCAGAAGGCTGTTTGGTGGCTGGAAAGCCTGTGTCATTTTAGATGAGCACCTTTGTGCACAGGTAGTTGTAAAGCACATGGCTTTTTACCTTGAACTACAGATTTTCAAAAGCAGGATAGCTAACTAATCCTAGCCACTGCTAGCCCTACATCCAAGGAGACAGCTCAATGAGGAGGAAATGATAAATGATGATATTAAGTGCAGGAAGTAGTCCTTCAGTGTGGACTGAGAGTCCGTGCTGTGCAGCCTGGAGTCCATGTTGCTGGCTTCTCTGCTGCACCAGCTCTTTGAATAAATCATGGACTGAGTGTTGTTAGCTGACAGGGCAACAGCTCTTGCCAGCACTTAATAAAAAGTCCCAGACCGTCTACATCAAATGATTTTTCTTCCATAAAATTTGGCTTTTGAGCTTTGAAAGAATTTTCTAGGCTCACCCCATTTTTCTTGCTCACTTATCATCCTTTCAAGGATTATCTCCACATAGAGAGTAATGTTTGAAGGGTTTCGTCTTCCCAACTATTTGAACATGAACTGCTGGATAATCTTTTGCATCTCATTTCTGCAATTTACTCTACTTCTTCCCCTTCTTCTTGTTTTCCTTTGCATTTCCTAATTGAATCTCTGTGCCTTTATTTAACATTCTCCTTTTTTATGTTCTCCGACAGTTTTTTAATTCTTTAATAATTCATTCATAGTAATTGCCGCTACAAACTTTAAGTGCTTACTTGTAGTTGGCAGTGTATTGGACATGGCAAGGAAGGGGTAGTTTGTATTTGATATTATTTGAGGCATTTGCTGATCTTTGTCATTTTAATAGCAAGAAGAAAAAACACATAATCATGTTTTAATTTCTATTATTATTCTTTGAAACAGGGTCTCACTCTGTCACCCAGGCTGGAGTGCAGTGGCATGATCACGGCTCACTGCGTCACTGATCTCCTTGGGGTCAAGTGATCCTCCTACTTCAGCCTCCCGAGTAGCTAGGCTACAGGCATGTGCCACTGTGCCTGGATAATTTTTGTATTTTCTGTAGAGATGGGGTCTTGCCATGTTGCCCTGGCTGGTCTGGAACTCCTGGGCTCAAGTGATCCACCTGCCTTTGCCTCACAAATTGTTGGGATTACAGGTATGAGCCACTGCACCTGGCCTGATTGTGTTTCTAAAACCCTATAAATAATACGCAAGTTGGGGAATAATAAATGCCTATTCAGATCTACCTCATATTACTATACTCATAAGAGAATGTTGCCTTATTCACTTTCATATTTATTTTAATATTACTTGCTTATTCTTCTCAACATTTACAGAAAAATATTGGAGAAAAATGTCTACCTGCCTTTAAGCCCCCACTATCACTTTTTCTTTGATTTTATTATTTTTCAAAAAATTATTTTTTAGAATAGTGATTGTTTCTACTAACAGGCTTCTCAAAAGGGGACATTCTTTATCTTAAGGGAAAACAACCAAGTAATAAGAACAGACAGCTCACCCCTGGCAGCAATAAGGAGTAGGGGAGCTAGATTTGACTCTTCTCTCTCTCTGCTTGGCTACTTCCTTCCTTCCTTTTTCTATGTACCTTCCATTTTCCTGTGGGTTGAGTGATTTTTACCCATCAAAGAGTTTACAATTTTATTTCAAGAAATGCAAGCAGCATGTTAGAATGGTAACAGTGTTATCTTTTCTTTACCCTGGACCATGGTGCTTGGTTTCAAACCAGAAGCTAGAAGATAAGAAATGCTAAATGTAAGTCATTTGCAAATCATCTTTCATTCATTCTGTCACCAAGCATTTATTAGGGGCCTATATTTCCAGGTACTGTTCTAGACACTCAGGATATATGTGTGGACAAAGAAAACTAAGATCCCACCTCTTGTAGGTCTTGGATTCTAGTGGGAGAGATAAACAGTAAATAATAAATTAAATAAATGAGTTAATTATCCAGCTTGAAAGAAGGTAAGTGCTATGGAAAGCGAGAGAAACAACAGCAAAACACAGGCAATTAGATGTATTGGGGGAGTGCTGGATTTTTAAAATAAGTGTTGTGAAGTTGGTGTCATTGAGAAGATAATACTGGACAAAGATTCCATCCTAATCTAGATCCCACAGATGTTCATGAAAACATTAGGAGGTCTGGGCTACAGTCAGCTTTGCCATAGGTTGTCTTCACATAATGGGGGAGGAGCCCCTGTTTTATAAATGAACTGCTTAGGGATAAGACTACAGTTTTTCTCTATTTTCACCTGGAATAGAGAAAATTTTAGTGCAGGGAAGAGTTATTCAGGTGAAGACAGATTTGATAATACTGTGAATGGTGTATTCTCGATTTTTTAGTACCACTAAACTGTACAACTTATTCTCTGTTTCTTAGTATCGCTCTTTTGGTTGATGCCTTATTTCTGGGCCACTAGGTGGTAGCCATATAAAACCATAGTTTCAATTCGGAGATGTCTTTGCAAAAGTATGAAGAGTTTGTATAAGGAGTTTTTGTTCAATCCACTTGAGATTTGTGAGTGTTTTGGTCTGTGTGTGTGCACCTTTCTGTGAAAGTGGATAGAAATGGTCTTTTTATAATTAGTAAAAAATGCTGTCTATGTGCAAAGAATGGCACAACTTTTGTTTTATACAGATAATAATTGATTTCTAATCATTGTCTTATTTATGTATTCAGTTATGTTAATAATTAAGTTTGTAATTTTCTAACCTGTGAAGCAATGATTCTATAGCATGTATGTTTTGTGATATCTAGCGGAGGTTCTTAAAATTATTTGGTCGTTCATAGCATTTCTAATAGAGACTGACTATTTAATTCCCTTCTTTGAGGGAACTTGGAGTCTGATAAGTAATATGTCAGAAATGATTATGGAAAAGCAAACCATGAATGTGTCCCAAAAGAATAAGTGTATCTTTGGGAAATGAAAAGAATCTCCTGAATTTTCATCTTGTCACATGTTAAATTGAGAGCTATTTAGATGAATCACACCATCATACCCTAAGCAGTGCCCAGGTTTGATGTTTTAAAACAGACTGTTCCCCTCTTTCTCCTGAATGTGGAGGCAAGAACAGCTACTATTTTTCAATAATCTTTTTGTGTCGTTTGGTTTGGGAGACTGGGGGTCAAATTTCAATTGAATTTGGAATGGGATTATGTAATGTTTTTAGAATAACAATATATCTTCAGACTGTATCAGACTGGATCAGACTGTGGGACAAAAACATCTATTGGATGACAATGTAGAGCCACAATTTCACTGACAGGGAGCTAATCTGGGAGTAATGGATGTGGAAAGATGACCTGGTGTTAAAATATTTGAGCTCATTGTAAGTTATCCAACGATTAGAATGAAGGAGAAATGACCAGAAGCTACAGAGAGGAGAAGCAGAAATTGTGTAGGTCCAATTATTTCCCCAAGAGACAACTTTTGCTATCCAGAATGAACACTGGCTTTACTGAGTTTTTATCTGTGCTGTCTGGGTTAGCCAGCCAGCCTATCTCTGCCCATGCCTTGGATTCTGAACTCCGTTGGAATTCCTGCTTTCTCTCTCCCTTACTCATTGTATGGCTCTGCTCCAGGCACTTAACTGGCTAGTTTTCTCCTCATCTGAAAAGTAAAGATAATACTGTATACCTCCAACAAGAGAGAGTATGTGAACACTTTGTGACCTTTAGGGGAGAAGGATTAACTAACACCCTAATTCTAGTCTTGTTATAACACATGTAAAGAAAAATTAAGAATTTAGAAGATTATGCCATTTACACAGAAAAGTTTAAAAATTATATGGGTTGAAGTATAATTACGATACATTTTAAATTTTTGCTGCTCTTATCTGAGGCATGGCTTTTGTTATCTAAAGAAAACATTTAATTAAAATTATTAAAGAGCCAGAAACAACCTCAAAAACTTATTTTTCTGATGGGTATGTTACCTTGAATGATACAAACTTAGAGGAAGTCCTGAATTACAATGTATTATTTTTGGCTGGAATGAAGATTGATGAGAAGTTTCAATTTTGACTTTCTAAATTTAATGGTCTGTGCCACTAGTAGCTAGGCATGTATGTGATAAAGGACTTGATGATGATGAAAATTGCAATTTTTCAATTTATGTATTTTCTTTCTCACAGTATTGTTTCTTTGGGCAGGGCTAAGATGGTCTGGTTGGCTCTCAGTCATTTCTTTGAAGGAATAATATGTATTGCAGTCAATGTAGATTATTTAAGGGTTGATGATCAAGACAATAGATTATTCAGCCCCTATTATCTACTTTCCTTGATGTATTAATTTTAGAGGGATTTTGCTGCTTATTAGCACCTTTTACCAGAGATAGGATAGAGGTAATGGAAAGAAGGAAAGCAAAGACTTCCCCACCTTATTGTCTGTTAGTCAATTAGGGGTAACGCTCTTCCATGAGGGAAGAGCTGAAATTGTATTGAATAATGGGTGGCCTATGGAGTTTCTCTAAAATAGGCTTCCTCACAGGTGATTGAGACTTGCTCACATCTGGGATCTCTGTACCACTAGTGTCTTATGATGAGTAGGTGAGTACTGAGTAAATCAAATTTGTATGGTAGGCCAACTTCCAAGATGGGGGCCAATGACTCCCACCTCCTGGTATTTATGTTTTGTGTAATCCTTTCCCACTGAGTGATTAGATTTTAACCAATGACATACTGCAAAGGTGATGGATGTTACTTTCATGATTAAGTTGTTAAAATGGTGACTTGCACAGAGGCAGAACCTCTTTCTTGCCTTCATCTTGCATGATTTAGTGAAGCAAGCTTCCATGTTGGAGAGGAACTGAATGTGGTCTCTGGCCAACAGCCAGAGAGGAACTGAGGCCATCAGCCCAATAATCTGTGAGAAACTGAATCCAGTCAACAACTATGTGAACTTGGAAGTGGATCCTTCCCTAATTGAACCTGATAACGATATCTTAGCCAAGACCTTGATTGTAGCATACAAGAAAACCTAAAGCAGAATTAAGCCACACACAGTTCCTAACCCACAGAAACCAAGATAAGTATATGCTATTTTGGTTGCTAAGATTTGGGGTAATTCATCATGCAGCAATAGACAGTTAATAGGTAGCAAATACTGTCTGTTACTGTACTTTGAAACCATTCTGATCACTTGGCCAAAGGAAAAAAAAAAAGAATCGATAAACTCATTCATACTAATGGGTTTGGGAACCCAGTATGTAACTCCTGTTAAAGTATGGTGCTTTCAGAGAGAAGGCAGTGCTAACACAGTAGAGTGCATGAATAATGGCAGACTTTTAGGATTTAGGACAGCAGCGAAGAAAAGTTCCTTTTGAGAATTGAGAAGCTGTTTTCCTTCAAAATGATAACATGTGCAGCAGTTCCCCTTTACCTGAGAGGGATACATTTCAAGACCCTCACTGTGCTTGAAACCTCAGATAGTACCAAACCCAGTATTTACTATGTTTTTCTTTTCCTATAAATATATACCTATCATAAAGCTTAATTTATAAATTAGGTACAGTAAGAGATTAACAACAACAGCTAATAATGAAATAGAACAAGTGTAACAATATACTGTAATGAAAGTTACGTGAATGTGGTCTCTCTCTCTTGCTGTATCTCAGAGTATCACTGTACTGTATTCTCCCTTCTTGTGATAATGTGAGATGTAAAAAGCCTATGTGGTGTGATGAAGTGAGGTGAATGATGTAGCCATTGTGACATAGCATTAGGCTACTACTGACCTTCTGATCATATGTCAGAAGGAGGATCACATGCCTTGGGTGATCCTGTATCATCAACCATGACTATGTCAATGGTTGGATATCAGGAGCAGACAATGAAGATGACTAACGGGATCTGATGGACAAAGGGATGACTCACATGGACAAAGGGATGACTCACATACCAGGCACAATGAAGCAGGATGTCACGAGAGTTCATTATGCTACTTTGAGCAGCATGCTGTTTAAAACTTATGAATTGTGTACTTCTGGAATTTTCAATTTAATATTTTCAGACTCCTGTTGACCCTAGGGTAACAGAAATTGTGGAATGTGAACCACTAATAAGTGGGGGACTACTGTAAGCACCTTTGCTATCTCAGTCTATCTTAAAACCTAGTTGTATTTTGATTATGTTTTAAAAGTTGAACTGGGAAAAAAGAGACATAATCCCAAGGCATTTCTCTGGAAAGAGGAAGGGAGACCACAATGAGTTTAAAAGCAATTATTCTTGGGGATGGGAAGGAGCTTGTCATGGGAGAATCCACTGGTACCTGAGAAATTACTAATCACTGTAGTCTTTCTATTGCTCTGACAGATGTAGGAAACTTGGGTTCTTGGAGACAGAGCAGAGGCAACTTAAGCCCTTTTCTAGGATTAGCAAGAGTAGACAGATAGGAGACATTGGGGGCTGTGAAGGAAGCTGCAGAGTTAAACTTTTTTTTTTTTTTCAGCTTTTAAAATTTCTTTTTTTTTTTTTCTTTTTTTTTTATTGCATTTTAGGTTTTGGGGTACATGTGATGAACATGCAAGATTGTTGCATAGGTACACACATGGCAGTGTGCTTTGCTGCCTTCCGTCCCCTCACCTGTATCTGTCATTTCTCCCCATGCTATCTCTTCCCACCACCCACCCCCCGCCCCACCCCCATTTCCCCCCAACGGACCCCAGTGTGTAGTGCTCCCCTCCCTGTGTCCATGTGTTCTCATTGTTCAACATCCGCCTGTGAGCGAGAATATACGGTGTTTGATTTTCTGCTCTTGTGTCAGTTTGCTGAGAATGATGGTTTCCAGGTTCATCCAAGTCCCTATAAAGGACGTGAACTCATTGTTTTTGATGGCTGCATAATATTCCATGGTGTATATGTACCACATTTTCCCTATCCAGTCTATCATCGTTGGGCATTTGGGTTGGTTCCAGGTCTTTGCTATTGTAAACAGTGCTGCAATGAACATTCGTGTGCATGTGTCCTTGTAGTAGAATGATTTATAATCCTTTGGATATATACCCAGTAATGAGATTGCTGGGTCAAATGGGATTTCTATTTTTAGGTCCTTGAGGAATCGCCACACTGTCTTCCACAATGGTTGAATTAATTTACATTCCCACCAACAGTGTAAAAGTGTTCCTATTTCTCCACATCCTCTCCAGCATCTGTTGTTTCCCGATTTTTTAATGATCGCCATTCTAACTGGTGTGAGATGGTATCTCAATGTGGTTTTGATTTGCATTTCTCTGATGACCAGTGATGATGAGCATTTTTTCATATGTTTGTTGGCCTCCCGTATGTCTTCTTTTGTAAAGTATCTGTTCATATCCTTCGCCCATTTTTGAATGGGCTTGTCTGTTTTTTTCTTGTAGATCTGCTTTAGTTCTTTGTAAATTCTGGATATCAGCCCCTTGTCAGATGGGTAGACTGCAAAAATTTTTTCCCATTCTGTTGGTTGCCGATTCACTCTACTGACTGTTTCTTTTGCCGTGCAGAAGCTGTGGAGTTTGATTAGGTCCCATTTGTCTATTTTGGCTTTTGTTGCCATTGCTTTTGGCGTTTTGGTCATGAAGTCCTTGCCTACACCTATGTCCTGAATGGTTTTGCCTAGATTTTCTTCTAAGGTTTTTATGGTATTAGGTCTGATGTTTAAGTCTTTAATCCATCTGGAGTTAATTTTGGTGTAAGGTGTCAGGAAGGGGTCCTGTTTCTGCTTTCTGCACATGGCTAGCCAGTTTTCCCAACACCATTTATTAAACAGGGAGTCCTTTCCCCATTGCTTGTTTTTGTCAGGTTTGTCGAAGATCAGATGGTTGTGGGTATGTTGTATTTCCTCTGAGGCCTCTGTTCTGTTCCATTGGTCTATATCTCTGTTTTGGTACCAGTACCATGCTGTTTTGATTACTGTAGCCTTGTAGTATAGTTTGAAGTCCGGTAGTGTGATGCCTCCTGCTTTGTTCTTTTTGCTTAGAATTGACTTGGCTATGCGGGCTCTCTTTTGGTTCCATATGAAGTTTAAGGTGTTTTTTTCCAGTTCTGTGAAGAAGGTCATTGGTAGCTTGATGGGAATAGCGTTGAATCTGTAAATTACTTTGGGCAGTATGGCCATTTTCACGATGTTGATTCTTCCTAACCACGAACATGGAATGTTTCTCCATCTGTTTGTATCCTCTCTTATTTCGTTGAGCAATGGCTTGTAGTTCTCCTTGAAGAGGTCCTTTACGTTCCTTGTTAGTTGTATTCCTAGGTACTTTATTCTCTTTGTAGCAATTGTGAATGGCAGTTCGTTCTTGATTTGGCTCTCTTGAAGTCTATTACTGGTGTATAGGAATGCTTGTGATTTTTGCACGTTGATTTTGTATCCTGAGACTTTGCTGAAGTTGTTTATCAGTTTCAGGAGATTTTGGGCTGAGATGATGGGGTCTTCCAGATATACAATCATGTCATCTGCAAATAGAGACAATTTGATTTCCTCCTTTCCAATTTGGATACCCTTTATTTCTTTTTCTTGCCTGATTGCTCTGGCTAGAACTTCCAGTACTATATTGAATAGGAGTGGTGAGAGAGGGCATCCTTGTCTAGTGCCAGATTTCAAAGGGAATGCTTCCAGTTTTTGCCCATTCAGTATGATATTGGCTGTTGGTTTGTCGTAAATAGCTTTTATTGTTTTGAGATACGTTCCGTCAATACCTAGTTCATTGAGGGTCTTTAGCATAAAGGGTTGTTGAATTTTGTCAAAAGCCTTCTCTGCATCAATCGAGATAATCATGTGGTTTTTGTCTTTGGTTCTGTTTATGTGGTGAATTACGTTTATGGACTTGCGTATGTTGAACCAGTCTTGCATCCCCGGGATGAATCCTACTTGATCATGGTGGATGAGCTTTTTGATATGCTGTTGCAATCGGTTTGCCAGTATTTTATTGAAGATTTTTGCATCTATGTTCATCATGGATATTGGCCTGAAATTTTCTTTTCTTGTTGAGTCTCTACCGGGTTTTGGTATCAGGATGTTTGTCTCGTAAAATGATTTGGGAAGGATTCCCTCTTTTTGGATTGTCTGGAATAGTTTCAGAAGGAATGGTATCAGCTCCTCCTTGTATGTCTGGTAGAATTCAGCTGTGAACCCATCTGGACCTGGGCTTTTTTTGGGTGGTAGGCTCTTTATTGCTGCCTCGACTTCAGACCATGTTATTGGTCTATTCAGGGTTTCGGCTTCTTCCAGGTTTAGGCTTGGGAGGTTGCAGGTGTCCAGGAATTTATCCATTTCTTCCAGGTTTATAGTTTATGTGCATAGAGTTGTTTGTAATAATCTCTGATGATGGTTTGGATTTCTGTGGAATCTGTGGTGATATCACCTTTATCGTTTTTTATTGCATCAATTTGGTTATTCTCTCTATTCTTTTTTATTAATCTGGCTAGTGGTCTGTCTATTTTGTTGATCTTTTCAAAAAACCAGCTCCTGGATTTATTGATTTTTTGAAGAGTTTTTTGTGTCTCTATTTCCTTCAGTTCTGCTCTGATCTTAGTTATTTCCTGTCTTCTGCTAGGTTTTGAGTTTTTTTGCTCCTCTAGCTCTTTCAATTTTGATGATAGGGTGTCAATTTTAGATCTCTCCTTTCTTCTCATGTGGGCACTCATTGCTATATATTTTCCTCTAGAGACTGCTTTAAATGTGTCCCAGAGATTCTGGTATGTTGTGTCTTCGTTCTCATTGGTTTCGAAGAACATCTTTATTTCTGCCTTCATTTCATTGTTTATCCAGTCAACATTCAAGAGCAAGTTGTTCAGTTTCCATGAAGCTGTGCGGTTCTGAGTTAGTTTCTGCATTCTGAGTTCTAACTCGATTGCACTGCGGTCTCAGAGACTGTTTGTTATGATTTCTGTTCTTTTGCATTTGCTGAGGAGTGATTTATTGCCAATTATGTGGTCAATTTTAGAGTAGGTGTGATGTGGTGCTGAGAAGAATGTATATTCTGTGGATTTGGGGTGGAGAGTTCTGTAAATGTCTATTAGGTTTGCTTGTTCCAGGTCTGTATTCAGGTCCTGGATATCCTTGTTGATTTTCTGTCTGGTTGATCTGTCTAATATTGACAATGGGGTGTTAAAGTCTCCCACTATTATTGTGTGGGAGTCTAAGTCTCTTTGTAAGTCATTAAGAACTTACCTTATGTATCTGGGTGCTCCTGTATTGGGTGCATATATATTTAGGATCGTTAGCTCTTCTTGTTGCAGTGATCCTTTTACCATTATGTAATGTCCTTCTTTGTCTCTTTTGATCTTTGCTGCTTTAAAGTCTATTTTATCAGAGATGAGAATTGCAACTCCTGCCTTTTTTTGCTCTCCATTTGCTTGGTAGATCTTCCTCCATCCCTTTATTTTGAGCCTTTGTGTATCCTTGCATGTAAGATGGGTTTCCTGGATACAGCACACTGATGGGTTTTGGCTTTTTATCCAATTTGCCAGTCTGTGTCTTTTGATTGGGGCATTTAGTCCATTGACATTTAGGGATAGTATTGTTATGTGTGAATTTGATGCTGTCATTTTGATGCTACCTGGCTGTTTTGTTGGTTAGTTGATGCAGATTCTTGATTGTGTTGATGCTCTTTTACCATTTGGTGTGTTTTTGGAGTGGCTGGTACTGGTTGTTCCTTTATATGTGTAGAGCCTCTTTCAGGAGTTCTTGTAGAGCAGGTTTGGTGGTGATGAAATCTCTGAGTGCTTGCTTGTTCACAAAGGATTTTATTTTTCCTTCACTTATGAAGCTTAGTTTGGCTGGATAGGAGATTCTGGGTTGAAAGTTCTTTTCTTTAAGGATGTTGAATATTGGCCCCCAGTCTCTTCTGGCTTGTAGGGTTTCTGCTGAGAGATCTGCTGTGAGTCTAATGGGCTTCCCTTTGTGGGTAACCCGACCTTTCTCTCTGGCTGCCCTTAGCATTTTCTCTTTCATTTCAACCCTGGTGAATCTGACGATTATGTGCCTTGGGGTTGCTCTTCTTGAGGAATATCTTTGTGGTGTTCTCTGTATTTCCTGGATTTGAATATTGGTCTGCCTTGCTAGGTTAGGGAAGTTTTCCTGGATGATATCCTGAAGAGTATTTTCCAGCTTGGATTCATTCTCTTCATCACATTCAGGTACACCTATCAGACGTAGATTAGGTCTTTTCACATAGTCCCACATTTCTTGAAGATTTTGTTCATTCCTTTTTGCGCTTTTTTCTCTGTTCTTGCCTTCTCTTTTTATTTCATTGAGTTGATCTTCGACCTCTGATATCCTTTCTTCTGCTTGGTCAATTCGGCTGTTGAAGCTTGTGCATGCTTCACGAAGTTCTCGTGTTGCGTTTTTCAGGTCCATCAATTCACTTATACTCCTCTCTATGCTGTCCATTCTTGTCAGCAGTTCGTCCAATCTTTTTTCAAGGTTCCTATTTTCTTTGCGATGGGTTAGAACATGTTCTTTTAGCTCAGTGTAGTTTCTTACTACCCACCTTCTGAAGTCTGATTCTGTCATTTCATCACCCTCCTTCTCCATCCGGTCTGGTTCCCTTGCTGGTGAGGAGTTGTGATCACTTTTAGGAGGAGAGGTGTTCTGGTTTCGGGAGTTTTCATCCTTTTTACGCTGGTTTCTACCCATTTTTGTGGGTTTATCCACCTGTTGTCTGTCTCTGTCCCAGGGAGTTGGAGCTTTATGAGTTTCCCTTGCACTACTGCCTTTTTTGATTTTTCTTTCAGGTCGGACCCGCCCAGCTAGCAGCATGCCTAGCCTCTGCCTGCCCGCAGGGGCTTTGCTGAGCTACTGTGGGCTCCGCCCAGCTGCCCTGAGCTCTTCCCTGCAGTCCTTTTTATATGGGCGTAGTTAGAACTGTCTGGGCAATGGTGGCCCCGCCTCTCTTATGGCGGACTCTCTCTGTTGTGGCAGGTTGCCTCGGCAACGGCGGGTTGCCTCGGCAACGGCAGCCTGCCTCCGTAGCGGTGGAGAGTCTCAGTAATGGCGAAAGCCCCTCCCCCACGGAGCCGGACTGTCCCGGTTCAGCTGTGCTTGGTTTGAAGGGCTCAACCCAGAGGGTTTCCAATTACTGTTTTTGTTTTGGTTGTTGTTGGGGGTGGAGGGGTGGGACCAACCGAGCCTGATCACCTGGCTCCCTGACTCAGAGTCTTTTCTTTTAAGTTGAATGACCCCGCGTTCCAGTCGCTTGTTGAAAAGGCGCCGGGATCTCCCGTTCTGCGACTCACGGAGTCGGCTCGAACCGCGGCGCCGGCTCCTGGCGGATTTTTTGCCTAGGAATCTCCTGGCCTGGCTCGCTATTTCAGATGAATGGGCTATTCTGCTGTCTCAGGGCTCTGCTCGCCAGCTAAGGGGGCTCCCAGACCAGTGGCTTTTGTACGGAGAATCGCAGCAACAGGGAGTGGTCACAGCAGCCACGCGGGCGGAATCAGCCCCGCGGGGGCCAAAACAGCCGCACTGGCTGGGACTGCGACGCTGGCGACCCCTCTGCCTGGGTATCTCCTGGTCTGTGGGCAATAAGAGTTCATCTGGAAATGCGGCGTCCACTCACCCTCTGCACTTTCACTGGGAGCTGAAGTCCTGAGCTGTTCTTAGGTGGCCATCTTGCCATCATTCCCCGAGTTAAACATTTTAAGACAAAATGATTTGAGCTATTAATAAACTTGAAGATTTTAATACCAACAAAGAAAGGAAGAGCAAGGAAACTAGAAGGGATGGGAAGCAAATGGAAGAAACCCACATAGAGCTCTCTTCCACTGTATGGCAAAGGATCTGCTCCATGGGCTGATTTTAAAAAGTCAGAAAGGGTTGAAAATGAAACACCAGAGTGTGCTTTCTCAAGCCCAAAGTTAGAACCCGGTAAGATGAAACCATGACTGAAAACTGGAACATTCAGGAGAAAGAGTCCCAATTCAATTCAATTTATACAAGTTTCTAAACTGAATTTGAAGTGAAGGATCTCATTTAACTATACTTTTCTTTTTAAAAATTAATGTCTAAAACATAGTTTTTAGAAAATAAAATATTTTCAAAATTCAAAAGGTATAAATTCTCCCTTTCACTCTTATCCTTAGCCACCCAGAGATAACTCCCCAAACAACTAAATTTAACAGTTTCTTGTGCATCATTCTAGAGCTATAATAAATATATTCAAATAAATACAACTTTTGCAATGCCTTTTAAACATTCAGATAATATCTTCCCATTACACCATTAAGTATCTTTTAAAAAACAATAGATCTTAGCAATACATCTTTGTGGAATTACATATTTTACTTAATGGTTTATCTACTGATAGGTAATTACCAATATTTCTGCTTTTACAAACAATTCTACAATGAATTCTCTTGTATATACATCATTTTTCATGTGTCACATATCTATGCAATAAACTATTGGAGGTAGTATTCTAAACCAAGGGTATGTGAATGTATTCTTTTGACATATTCTGCCAATGTACACTCTGTAGAGATTGTACCAATTTACACTCCAATCAATAATATATGGGAATCCCTATTTTTTACACTCTCACCAATATTGTATACAATTAAGCAATTTGTTCTTTACCTGACTAATAAATAAAAAGTGATCTTGAGAGCACCTGGGGAAAGGGGTAACTGTGGTCTTAGCTTCAGTAGACTTAAACATTCCTGCCTGCTGGCTCTGAAGAGAGCAGTGGATCTCCCAGCACAGCACTTGAGCACTTTTAAGGGACAGACTGCCTCCTCAAGTGGGTCCCTGACTCCCATGCCTCCTGACTGGGAGACCCTCCCAGCAGGGGTCAACAGGCACCTCATACAGGAGAGCTCCAGGTGGCATCTGGAAGGTTCCCCACTGGGATGAAGCTTCCAGAGGAAGGAACAGGTAGCAAGCAATCTTTGCTGTTCTGCAGCCTCCACTGGTGATACCCAGGCAAACAGAGTCTGGAGTGAACTTCCAGCAAACTCCAGCAGACCTGTAGCAGAGGGGCTTGACTGTTAGAAGGAAAACTAACAAACAGAAAGGAATAACATCAACATCAACAAAAAGGATGTCCATACAAAACACCATCTGAAGATCACCAACATCAAAGACAAAAGGTAGATAAATCCACAAAGATGAGGAAAAACCAGCACAAAAAGCCTGATAATTCAAAAAACCAGAACACCTCTTCTCCTCTAAAGTATTACAACTCCTTGACAGCAAGGGAACAAAACTGGATGAAGAATGGGTTTGATGAGTTGACAGAAGTAGGCTTCAGAAGGTGGGTAATAACAAACTCTTCTGAGTTAAAGGAGTGTGTTCTAACCCAATGCAAGGAAGCTAAGAACCTTAAAAAAGGTTAGAGGAATTGCTAACTAGAATAACCAGTTTAGAGAAGAACATAAGTGATCTGATGGAGCTGAAAAACACAACACGAGAACTTCGTGAATCATATACAAGTATCAATAGCCAAATAAATCAAGTGGAAGAAAGGATATCAGAGACTGAAGATCAACTTAATAAAATAAAGTGTGAAGACAGGCTTAGAGAAAAAAGAATGAAAAGGAATTAACAAAGCCTTCAAGAAATGTGGGACTATGTAAAAATACCAAACCTGCATTTAATTGGCGTACCTGGAAGTAACAATGGGAAAGAAATCAAGTTGGAAAACACTCTTCAGGATATTATCCAGGAGAACTTCCCTGACCTAGCAAGACAGGCCAACATTCAAATTTAGGAGATACAGAGAACACCACAAAGATAATCCTCCAGAAGAACAACCCCAAGACATATGATCATCAGATTCAAGGTTAAAATGAAGGAAAAACTGTTAAGCGCAGCCAGAGAGAAAGGTTATGTTACCCATAAAGGGAAGCCTATCAGACTAACAGCAGATCTCTTTAGAAACCCTATAAGCCAGAAGAGAGTGGGGAGACAATATTCAACAGTCTTAAAGAAAAGAATTTTCAAACCAGAATTTCATATCCAGCCAAACTAAGTTTCATAAGTGAAGGAGAAATAAAATCCTTTACAGACAAGCAATTGCTGAGAGAGTCACCACCAGGCCTGCCTTACAAGAGCTCCTGAAATAAGCACTAAAGATGGAAAGGAAAAACCAGTACCAGCCACTGAAAAATTGCCATCAACACTGTGAAGAAACTGCATCAACTAACCAGAAAAATGACCAGCTAGCATCATAATGACAGGATCAAATTCACACATAACAATATTAACCTTAAATGTAAATGGGCTAATTGCGCCAATTAAAAGACACAGACTGGCAAATTTGGATTTATTCCAGGCTCAATAATTGAATTATATACATTGTATTCATTTTCTATGGCTGCTGTCACAAACATGGTGGCTTAAAACAATATACACTTTTTCTTTTATAGTTTGGGAGGCCTAAAGTCTGGAATAAGTTTCACTGGGTCAAAACCAATGTGTTAGCAGCACTGCACTCCCTTAGGAGGCTCTTGCTTTTTCAGCCTCTACAACTGCATTCCTTGGTTCACAGCCCCTACCTTCATCTTCAAAGCCAGGATTGCAGTATCCCGCCTAAGTGGTCATATTGCCTTCTTCTCCTCTTCCTCCTTCTCTACACTATGGGATAAGCCACTGTGGCATAGTGGCTCCTCTTCCTTCTTCTAATTCCTTCTTCTCCTCCTTCTCCTTCTTATTTTCTTCTTCTTCTTCTTCATCTTTTTCTGCCTCTCTTTTTTAAAGACACTTACAATTACATCTAGGGCCCATCTGGAGCCTGGTAAATTATCCAAGATAATCCACCCGTTTTTAGATTCTTAATCACATTTGCAAAGTCCCATATGAAGAAACATTCACAGGTTCCATGAATTAGAATGTTTAGAAGACATTATTCAGCTTGCCACAAATATTAACATTATTAATATAATTGGCCACATTAATAAATCAAAGGTGAACAAAATAATTGCTTTATCTGCATAGATGTTTGAAAAAGCATGGAATGAATTTCACATCCATTATTGATTTTTAAGAGTGATTAACACAATGGGTTAGACATATGTTATCCTTATTACATTTTATCACTGTTAGCCCAAAAGCCAGTGTCATCCTTAAAAGGAAAGTCAAGGACATTTCCATTCTCAAATGTCAGGAATAACATGTTTCTCCACCATTATACCTATTACTTAATATTGGTTGGGAGGGACTGGTGAATACAGACAAAAGAAAAGACTTAAATAGTAAAAATTGGAAAAGAAGGGGAAAAAGTATCATTATTATAAGTATATGATTATCCACCAGGAAAACTCAAGAGAAACAACTGGAAAATTATTTGAGAGAATGAAAAATATTGAGCGGTACAAAAGCAATGTAGAGAAATAAGTAGACTTTATATGTACAAATAATAGCAATTAGAAGAAATAAAGGAAAAAATACCTTATTACAGTAGCATGAGAAGAGTATGATCTGTATAAAACACTTCATGTGCTCCTGAGGGGCCCAAAAGAAAAACTGAAAAATAGAAAGACAAACCATGTTCTTGGAAAGGAAGATTTCACATCATAATGATGTCAGATTTCCCCAAGGTATCCAATAAATATAATACAGTCGCTGTAGAATTACTAACAGGGTGGTTTTTGCAAGCTAGACAAGGTGGTGTTAAAGTTCAAATGGAAAAGTAAATAAGAATTGTCAAAGACATGTTTTAAATTATTGATTTCATTAAACAGATTATAAAAAGCTACAATAATAAGAGGACTGGTATAGTTTGGATCTGTGTTCCCACCCAAATTCATGTTGAATTGTAATCCCCAGTATTGGAGGAAGGCTTTAGTAGGAGGTGACTGGATCATAGGGGTGGATTTCTCATTGACTGTTTAGCACCAACCCCTTGATGCTGTCCTCATAGTAGTGAGTGAGTTTGCACGAGACCTTGTTGTTTAAAATTGTGTGGCACCTCCCTTCTTCTTATCCTTTTTTTTTCTTTTGTTTGATACAGAGTCTCATTCTGTCACCCAGGCTGAAGTACAGTGGTGTGATCTTGGCTCACTTCAAACTCTGCCTCCCAGCTTCAAGCAATTCTCCTGCCTCGGCCTCCCCAATAGCTGGAATTACAAGCACATGCCACCACACCCAACTATTTCTTGTATTTTCAGTAGAGATGGGGTTTCACATGCTGGCCAGGCTGGTCTCCAAGTCCTGACCTCAAGTGATCTGCCTGCCTCAACTCACAGAATTGTGACATTGTGTCATTGTTCTCATTGGTTTCAAAGAACTTATTTATTTTTGCCTCAATTTTGTTATTTACCCAGTAGTCATTCAGTAGCAGGCTGTTTAGTTTCTATGTAGCTGTGTGGTTTTGAGTGAGTCTTTTAATCCTAAGTTCTAATTCTATTGTACTGTGGTCTGAGAGACTGTTTGTTAGGATTTCCATTCTTTTGCATTTGCTGAGAAGTGTTTTACTTCCAATTATGTGGTCAATTTCAGAAGAAGTGCATTGTGGTGCTGAGAAGAATGTATATTCTGTGGATTTGGGGTGGAGAGTTCTGTAGATGTCTATTAGGTCCACTTGGTTCAGAGCTGAGTTTAAGTCCTCAATATACTTGTTAATCTAATATTGACAGTGGGGTGTTAAAAGTCTCCCACTATTATTGCGTGGGAGTCTAAGTCTCTTTGTAGGTCTCTAAGAATTTGCTTTAGGAATCTGGGTGCTCCTGTATTGAGTGCACATATATTTAGGATAGTTAGCTCCCAATGTGCTGGGATTACAAGCATGAGCCACCACTCCCAGCCATTCTCTTTCGCTCCTGCTCTGGCCACTTGATGCTCCTACTCCCACTTAACCTTAAGAATAGAAAGTCCATAAATATACTTATATACAAATTTAGAATTTGATAAAGGTAGCATATCAATCCTATGGGGAAAAGATTGGTTGTTCCATAGACAATATTGGGAAAACTGAGAAGACATTTGGATAAATGAAATAAACAGCACCATTTCTAACACTTTCTATTGGTCACAGCAAGTCACAAGACCAGTTCAGATTCAAGGACAGGGGAAGAGACTCCATCTCTTGACAGGAAGTACTCACAGGGATGGGAATAATTATTTTTTTCTTTCTTTCTTTAACTTTAGGTGCATACTATATCTGGCATTTCTCCCCATGTTATCCCTCCCCACCCTCCCTTCCCTCCCCACCCCCCACTGTCTCTCCCCTACCCCACCCCCCCAACTGCCCCAGTATGTGATGCTCCTCTCCCTGAGTCAACACGTTCTCATTGTTCAACACCCACCTATGAGTGAGAACATGTGGTGTTTGGCTTTCTGTTCTTGTGTCAGTTTGCTGAGAATGATGGTTTCCAGATTCATTCAAGTCCCTACGAAGGACACGAACTCATCGTTTTTTATGGCTGCAGAGTATTCCATGGTGTATATGTACCACATTTTCTTAGTCCAGTCTATCATTGATGGGCATTTGGGTTGATTCCAGGTCTTTGCTATTGTACACAGGGCTGCAATGAATATACGTGTGCATGTGTCTTTATAGTAGAATGATTTATAGTTCTTTGTGTATTTGCCCAGTAATGACATTGCTGGGTCAAATGGAATTTCTATTTTTAGATCCTTGAGAAATTGCCACACTGTCTGCCACAGTAGTTGAATTAATTTACACTCCCACCAACGGTGAAAAAGTGTTCCTATTTCTCGACATCCTCTCCAGCATCTGTTGTCTCCAGGTTTTTCAATGATCACCATTCTAACTGGTGTGAGATGATATCTCAGTGTGGTTTTGATTTGCATTTCTCTAATGACCAGTGATGATGAGCATTTTTTCATATGTTTGTTGGCCTCAGATATGTCTTCTTTTGAAAAGCATCTGTTCATATCCTTCGCCCACTTTTGAATGGGGTTGTTTGCTTTTTTCTTGAGTATCTATCTGTTTTAGTTCTTTATATATTCTGGTTATTAGCTGTTTGTCAGATGGGTATATAGCAAAAATTTTTTCCCATTCTGTTAGTTGCCAATTTGCTCTAATGGTGGTTTCTTTTGCTGTACAGAAGCTCTGAATTTTACTTAGATCCCATTTGTCTATCTTGACTTTTATTGCCATTGCTTTTGGTGTTTTAGTCATGAGGACTTCATGCCTATGCCTATGTCCTCGATGGTTTTGCCTACGTTTTCTTCCGGTGTTTTTATGGTGTTAGCTTTATGTTTAAATTTTTAATCCATCTGGAGTTAATTTTAGTGTAAGGTGACAGGAAGGGATCCAGTTTCTGCTTTCTGCACATGGCTAGCCAGTTTTCCCAACACCATTTATTAAACATGGAGTCCTTTCCCCATTGCTTGTTCTTGCCAGGTTTGTCAAAGATCAGACAGTTGTAGATGTCTGGTGGTTCTTCTGGGTCCTCTGTTCTGTTCTATTGGTCTAAGTCTCTGTTCTGGTACCAGTACCATGCTGTTTTGATTACTGCAGACTTGTAGATAGTTTGAAGTCTGGCAGTGTGATGCCTCCGGCGTTGTTCTTTTTTCTTAGGATTGTCTTGGCTATGTGGGCTCTCTTGTGATTCCATATGAGGTTTAAGGTGGTTTTTTCCAGTTCTGTGAAGAAAGTCATTGTTAGCTTGATGGGGATAGCATTCAATCTATAGATTACTTTGCGCCGTATGGCCATTTTCACAATATTAATTCTTCCTAACCATGAGCATGGAATGTTTTTTCATCTGTTTGTGTCCTCTCTTATTTTGTTGAGCAGTGGTTTGTAGTTCCCCTTGAAGAGGTCCTTTACATGCTTTGTTATTTGTATTCCTAGGTATTTTATTCTCTTTGTAGCAATTGTGAATGGTAGTTCACTCTTGATTTGGCTCTCTTTAAGTCTGTTATTGGTGTATAGGAAGGCTTGTGATTTCTGCACATTGATTTTGTATCCTTCAGACTTTGTTGAAGTTGCTTATAAGTTTGAGAAGATTTTGGGCTGAGACGATGGTGTCTTCTAGTTATACAATCATGTCATCTGCAAATAGAGACAGTTTGACTTCCTCCTTTCCTAACTGAATATCATTTATTTCTTTTTCTTGCCTGATTGCTCTGGCTAGAACTTCCAATACTATATTGAATAGGAGTGGTGAGAGAGGGCATCCTTGTCTAGTGCCTGATTTCAAAGGAAATTCTTCCAGCTTTTGCCCATTAGGTATGATATTGGTTGTACATTTGTCATATATAGCTGTTATCATTTTATGATATGTTCCGTCAATACCTAGTTTATTGAGAGTTTTTAGCATGAAGGGCTGTTGAATTTTGTTGAAGGCCTTCTCTGCATCTATTGAGATAATCATGTGGTTTTTGTCTTTGGTTCCATTTATGTGATGGATTACATTTATGAATTTGCATATGTTGAACCAGCCTTGCATCCCCGGGATGAAGCCTACTTGACATGATGGATAAGCTTCTCAATGTGCTGTTGCAATCTGTTTGCCAGTATTTAATTGAAGATTTTTGCATCGATGTTTGTCATGGATATTGGCTTGAAGTTTTCTTTTTTAGTTGAGTCTCTGCCTGGTTTTGGTATCAGGATGAAGTTGGTCTCATAAAACGAGTTAGGGAGGATTCCCTCCTTTTGTATCGTTTGATACAGTTTCAGAAGGAATGGAACCAACTCATCTTTGTATGTCTGGTAGAATTCAGCTGTGAACCCGTCTGGACCTGGACTTTTTTTGGTTGGTAGGCTATTGATTGCTGCCTGTACTTCAGCCCTTGTTATTGGTCTATTCAGGGCTTCAACTTCCTCCTGGTTTAGTCTTGGTAGAGTACAAGTGTCTAGGAATTTATCCATTTCTTCCTGGTTTACTGGTTTATGTGCATAGAGCTGTTTGTAGTAATCTCTGATGGTAGTTTGTATTTTAATGGTGATATCCCCTTTATCGTTT
Organism: Saimiri boliviensis; assembly: GCF_048565385.1. Lineage (NCBI taxonomy): Eukaryota > Metazoa > Chordata > Mammalia > Primates > Cebidae > Saimiri > Saimiri boliviensis. Next base: position 245,498,937 of record NC_133449.1, read on the forward strand.
TTTATTGCATCTATTTGATTCTTCTCCCATTTCTTTTTATTAATCTGGTTAGCAGTCTGTCTGTTTCATTGATCTTTTCAAAAAACCAGGTCCTGGATTTATTGATTATTTGAAGGGTTTTTTTGTGTCTCTATCTCCTTCAGTTCTGCTCTGATTTTAGTTATTTCTTGTCTTCTGCTAGCTTTTGACTGTTTTTGATCTTCCTCCTCTAGCTCTTTCAATTTTGATGATAGGGTGTCAATTTTAGATCTTTTCTTCTTTCTCATGTGGTCATTTATTGCTATAAATTTCCCTCTTGATACTGCTTTAAAGTTGTCCCAGAGATTCAGATGAGTTGTGTCTTCATTCTGATTGGTTTTGAAGAACACCTTTATTTCTGCCTTTCATTTCATTGTTTATCCAGTCGACACTCAGAAGCAAGTTCTTCAGTTTCCAAGTGGTTTTTCCGGTTTGAGTGTGTTTCTTAATCCTGAGTTCTAGTCTGATTGAGCTGGGTCTGATAGACTGTTTGTTATGATTTCCATACTTTTGCATTTGCTGAGGAGTGATTTGCTTCCAATGATGTGGTGAATTTTAGAGTAAGTGCAATGTGGTGCTGAGACATATGTATATTCTGTGGATTTGGGGTGGAGCATTCTGTATATGTCTATTAGATCCACTTGGTCTAGCTCTGCGTTCAAGTCCTGGATATGCTTGTTAATTTTCTGTCTCATTAATATGTCTAATATTGACAGTGGAGTGTTGAAGTCTCCCACTATTATTGTGTGGGAGTCTAAATCTCATTTTAGGTCATTAAGAACTTGCTTTATGTATCTGAGTGCTCCTGTGTTGGGGGTGTATATATTTAGAATAGTTAGCTTTTCTTGTTGGATTGATCCTTTTATCATTATGTAGTGTCCTTTTTTGTCTCTTTTGATCTTTGTTGGTTTGAAGTCCATTTTATCAGAGACTAGGATTGCAACCCCTGCTTTTTTTTGTTCTCCATTTGCCTGGTAAATCTTCTTCCATCTCTTTATTTTGAGTCTATGTGTGTGTTTGTATATGAGGTGGGTTTCCTGAATACAACACACCAATGGGTTTTGACTTTTTATCTAGTTTGCCAGTCAGTTTCTTTTGATTGGGGCATTTAGGCCGTTTACATTCAATGTTACTATTGTTAGGTGTGAAATTGATCCTACCATTTTGTTACTGGCTGGTTTTCTTTCCCATTAGTTGACTTATTTTCTTCATTGCATTTTTGGTCTTTGCCCACTGGTTTGCTTTTGCAGTGACTGATACTTGTTCCTTTCTGTGCTTAGTGTTTCTTTCAGGAGCTCTTGTAGGGCAGGTCTGGTGGTGACAAAAATCTCTCAGTAATTGCTTGTCCATAAAGGATTTTATTTCTCCTTCACTTACGTAGGTTAGTTTGGCTGGTTATGAGATTCTGGGTTGAAAGTTCTTTTCTTTAAGGATGTTGAATATTGGCTCCCACTCTCTTCTGGCTTGTAGGGTTCCTGCCAAGAGATCTGCTGTGAGTGTGATTGTATTCCCTCTGTGGGTGACCTGACCTTTCTCTCTGGCTGCCCTTAGCATTTTTTTCCTTCATTTCAAAACTGGTGAATCTGATGCTTATGTGCCTTGGGGTTGCTCTTCTTGAGGAATATCTTTGTGGATTGAGTTCTCTGTATTTCTTGAATTTGAAATTTGGACTCCCTTTCTAGGCTTAGGAATTTCTCCTGGATAATATCCTGGAGCTTGTTTTCGAGCTTGGCTTCATTCTCCCCATCTTATTCAGCAACACTGATCAAGTGTAGGTTAGGTCTTTTCACATAATCCCATATTTCTTGGAGGCTTTGTTCATTTCTTTTCACTCTTTTTTCTCTTGTCTTGCCTTCTCTTTTTATTTCATTGAGTTGATCTTCAATCTCTGATATCTTTTCTTCTGCTTGATTGATTTGGCCATTAAAACTTGTGTTTGCTTCACGTAGTTCTCTTGCTGTGTTTTTCAACTCCATCAAATCGTTTATGTTCTTCTCTATGCTGGTTATTCTAGTTAGCATTTCGTCTAACCTTTTTTTCAAGGTTTTTGGTTTCTTTGCATTGAGTTAGAATCCGTTCCTTTAGGTCAGAAAAGTTTGTTATTATCCACCTTCTGAAGCCTGTTGCTGTCAATTTGTCACACTCCTTCTCAGTCATGATGTGATCCTGTGTTGTTGAGGAGTTGTGATCCCTTGAAGGAGAAGAGGTGTTCTGGTGTTTGATGGTTTCATCTTTTTTGTGCTGTTTTCCCCCATCTTTGTGAGTTTACCTGGCTGTGTTGTCAGGGAGCTGCTTGATGAGGTCACTTATCTTCCTGTGGAGGCACTACTGGGTTTCTAGGGACTCCTTCATGTTACTAGGGAAGCTTCCTGTGTCTTTTTTGTTTATACTGGGAGATTAGGCCCACCTCTTCCACTGACCTGTAGGCACTAATAGGTTGTCAAGTACGCTGTCCTGTTGCTACGTAGACTTCCTGTGTTTTTTGTTACAACAGGTAGCCCAGTCCCACTCCTCTAGTGGTGGGTTATGCCCTTCCTTCACTGGGCTGGATCATTCAGGGTACAGCTCAGAATGTGGCACTGGCTGTGCAACCCACTAGAGTCAGAGCTTCAGCTCTCTAGGGCTTGTAAAGGAGGGTAGGACCCACCCAGCAGCACCCGGCTGTCTCCCCCTTTCAGCTCCCTCTCTCTCTAGTCATGGGTTAGAGCCTGCCCAGCTGCTCCAGCTTACAGCTCCCTCTCTCTTTGGGCATGGGGGAGGGGGCAATAGCTCAATCTGCATGCTCTCCTGGCCACCTTTTGGGCTTATGTGTCTGTTAGGTCTGTACACCAATCTGGGACACCCTCCTGGATTATTATCCAGCTCTGCACTTGTAATTCCCAGTGCTTGACTGGCAAAGATCCCCTGTTCTGTGCATTGCTGAGGCTTTGGGGGAAGTGCTGTATCTAGACGGAAGTGCCAGAGGGGGAGTCTCCTACTCGCTGGTCAGATGCACTTTCTGGGTGAAGCAGCACCTCTCCATGCCTCGATCTTCCCAGAGTGGGCTTTGCTCACCATCAGACGAGAACAATTGAAATGCACCTGGTACCTCGTTTGGAGCTAGGAGATCTCTGGATTTCTCCATCTCTCTCGCTGGGTGTTGTCTGCTGGAATTATATCTATTCAGCCACCTTGGATTCCATTGGGAGTAATTATTGATGGCAGTATTGGAAACCACAGTGGCTCAGTCTGTAGTGTCCTGCTTACAGGGTTCTTTTGAGGGATAGCAATTGTCTTAGTTCATTACTGCTGCTATAACAAAATACCTTAGACCAGGCAATTTATAAACACCAGAAATTTATTTCTCACAGTTCTGGAGGCTGGAAGTTCAAGATCAAGGTGCCAGCAGATTTGGTGTCTGGTGAGGGTCTATTTTACACAGATAATACTTTCTATGTGCCCTCACATTGTGGAAGAGTAAAAAAGGACAAACAACCTCCCTGAAGCCCTTTCATAAGGACACTGTGTTAGGCTGTTCTTGCATTGCTATAAAGAAGTATGTGAGTCTGTGTAATTTATAAAGAAAAGAGATTTAATTGGCTTATGATGCTCCTGGCTGTACAGGAAGCTAGTCACTAGCATCTGCTTCTGGTTCTCAGGAAACTTAAAATCTGCTTCTCAGCTTCTCGGGAAACTTACAATCATGGTGAAAGGCAAAGGAGAGCCAGTGTATCCCATGAGGAGAGCAGGAGAAAGTGGGGGGCAGGGTGAGAGGGGAGGTGCCACACACCTTTAAACAACCAGACCTCATGTGAACTCACTCATCACTAAGAAGATGGTGTTAATCCATTCATGAAAGATCTGCCCCTGTGACCCAAATACCTCAGATCCAGCCCTACCTCCAAAGCTGAGAATTACATTTCAGCATGAGATTTGGAGGGAACAAATATTCAAACCATATCATGCACAAATCCCATTCATGAGAGAAGAGCCCTTAAGACCTATCACTTGCTAAAGGCCTAACTTTTACTACCATTGCATTGGGGATTAAGTTGCCACATAGGAATTTTGGGGACATACACATTCAGGCCACAGCACCAATAAAATGGCCCATGCCCAGGCATCTTCCTCAGTGTCTACACTGCAGGAGAAACTCATGTATTCTTTCCATGTGGTCATGGGAGTGTTGCCATTTTTCCTCTGGTCTTTTTATTTTCTACTTCAGCAGCTGAGTGTTCTGCAGCCCCACAGGTTCCAGGTGGAGATGAACAGTCCTAACATAGAGGGGGTCAAGCCCAGACTCTCAGATGGTCTGAGTAATTTTCTTTGGATTTTTCTTCTTCCCTTGGCTTTGAGGAGGGGCATCACCCACTTCTTGCGCCTCCTCACCAGGGGTTATGACTCCAGGCACTGACCAACCAAAACAGACTAAAGATTGGGGAAATATATTACCCACTAGGTAGCTTTCCATTTATTTCCTGTCCTCCTTCTATCCACCCTGAGTTCCTTAACATACTCAAGCAGAATGATAAAATGTGAGAGCTGGATTCACATAGAGATAGTTTAGTTTGGTGGTTTCTGACTATCCTTGCAGACCGTGAGAGATTGTACTGCCATATGGCAATGCAGGGAATCATGCTGACCAGGCCTCTGAATGGTTTGTGGGCGTGAAAGAATGTGAAGATGAGTTGTGGGGTGTCATAGCCTGGAGAGGCATGTGTGAAGTCAAGCAGAGGTTAAAAAAAAAAAAACACCTTCTAGCAGGGTAGAACCAGGAATCTTGATTTGTACAATCTTGATTTGATCACTAGAGTATGTGCATTTTTCTTCTTCCTTTTCCTTTTCCCACACCTAATGCTCAGCCTTTTGGACAAGAATTTAAGGGGTCTAAGTTTGAAAAGGTGTCACCTTTTTTTGTCTGTCCACAGCACTTACACGAATCTGTCTGGCTTGGTACCCTCGAGAACTTGGCCAGCCAGTGGCCAAGCCAGAGTGAGGGGTCAAGTCTCTAGACCCCTATTCCCACATCCTTTTCTCACTATAAAATGCCTTCTTTGTAAAGAAACCAGCAAGATGATGTTTATTGATATACAAAAGACATATACCAGGAACTTGTCTTCATACCATCTCGTTTTCTTTATTCAAATAAATCAAGAATAAATCAAGTCTCAGCTGTTATGAGACTTGCTGATCTAGTGTGTATGACCCTTTGGATAAAGCCATAATGTAAAAGAAAATTGTATTAATAAGATATTACTAATATTAATCAATATGAAATGCAATAGTGTGCTGGGGTGAGAAAGTCAGGAAAGAACACTGTAAACTCCTCTGGGATCTGCAAGACTAGACACTTTCCATTGCTTCTTACTAAATACTCAGCCTAGAAACGGTCCCCCAAAGTGCAGTAAAACATGCAACTCTAATGTTTGTGTTAGGTTGAAATTATGACTTGGAAAATCCTAGCACCCTCTTCAATCATGAAAACAGTGAGAGATGTTAAATTTCATGTAATTATACAGCCAAAATATAAGCTATGTCACATTCTGTGCTCTATGTGTAACTGCTTAAAAAGGTCAGAGTTCTTATATTCCTAGTGAATAGACAATATTCTAATTGAACTTCCTAATGTGTCTGACAGATGGGAAATAGCTCACTCTGACCCTGAATGTCCAGTCTTTGGCTCACATAGCTTAACAACATGGGATTATTACTTTTGTATTTTATACAGATCTGTAATAAAGACCCCAGTTCCAAGGATAGAAATCATAAAACTTCGTTGTTCTATTTTTCCATTTGGGTATAAGGAGCTCATATTTGTGGACATTCTTTCATTAAACCAAGAGAACATGGTTCTATTATTTTCATTTTGCAAAGTGAGGCACTGAGGTACACAAAGTTGAGCAACTCCTCTGAGTTCACATAAGCCATGGATAAAACTGGGAATCAAGCCAATTCTGCTGATTCGTTGGGCTTTCCAATCTTTCAAAAAGTATAAAACCCTTTCAAAGTTTAATTCTGCCCCTACAGAGCCCCAGGGACACATACTTTCTCTAAGTATCATTTTTCTTGTCTATTAGTTGGTATTCATCAGAAACAGCCAGTACCAACTTGTGGCCATGGGGATAACATTTATTTTCTGGGGGGAAAACCGATAAACTAACTGAGCTGAAATAAAAGCTGAAACCAAAAGCAAAGCCAAACCAAGCTAAACAAACCACCACATGGTCATTTAGCCATGTGTCAACATTAGGCTTAAAAATATAGCTCTAAAGACCTAAAGCACAGCCTCATGAGACTATCCAGTCCCATACACCATAACCACTTACAGTAAGACACACATCATATCCCATTCTGAAGACTTGTTAAAAATCTCAAGAAAAGAAAATGTAACCATGGTCTTTGTTGCTCTGTCGTCTGATGGTTTAATATGTGTCTACTCTTTGGTTCCTATTCCTTTTCCTCTTCCTGTGATCGCTCCCGTTTGTCTTCTTCATGTTCATCTTTTTTTTCCTTCACCAATCCTTTATATTCTGCAAATCCTTGGGGTTATGTCCTCGTTCTTCTCATTTCCAGTGACACTGTCTCCCTGGGTGACTTTATCCACTTCTCTGCTTTAAGGTTACCTTAAAAGTGTCAACAAAGCCAAAGCCAGTATCATCAGCCCAAGCCTCTTGCCGTCACATCTCCATGTGGCTGCAACTTTGGTCCCTCAAATTTGATATGTCTCAAACTGAACACATCATTTTCTTCATCCTCACCTGCTCTGCTCACCCTCCACTCCTACTACGGACTTCTATTACCTATCAAATTAAAGGGCATCACCACCCACTTGGCCCAATACTGGGGTCAACCTTTGCTCTTTCCTATCCATTACTTGTCACATTGCAAAGTCCTGCCAATTTAATTTCCTATATCTCTCTCACATCTGTGCACCTTGATTCATCTCCACTGAAACCACTCGAGTCTAAGCTACAGGTCTTGCACATTGCCTGCCTCAGCCATCCTTATAACCCTATGCATATCCACTGCCTGTCACCCAAGGGTGCCAAACCACCAGATAGAAGAGAGGGAATATCCAGGAGATGAGTTCTGGTCTTGGATCTGCCGCTTACTGGCATGTCAGCTTAGACAGGACACATGACCTCCCACAGATTCACTTGCCTCCTTTGTTGTTGCAGGAATAAATAGCAATTTGCCTTCTAGAAGTTGGGTGCTCAGACAGCTGGAAGGTCATTCCAGTTTTAAGATCTGTGATTCTATGTAAGACCTCAAATATGCTGACACAATGAATATACTAGCCACACATAAATCAAATCTGAGCAGTATATAAAACCAAGGATTATAGCATTTCGAGATTGACATTTTTCATGCTGTTGGGACACTACACACCTTTCAACATTCTATGTTTTGGAGTTTTCCATCTTATGATTTGTGTAATTCAAAACAGATGGAGTACAAACTTGATTTCTTGGCCTCCAGTGAAACTAGGACACACTCATGGTAAGTCAAATGTGACAAGAAAAGCACCTTGTCTGCCATTTAAATTTGGAAGAAGATAACATGAAGAGAAAAAGGCTATTCTGGCAAGGGGACAGACAGACGTTCATCTTTTAGAAGCAGCATTGGCAACAGCCTAGCGTGAGCAGTGTCACCGCCCTGCTCAGTGTTTGTGCAGAGGGCCTGGGCCAGCAGCAGCCACTGCAACAGAAGGTCCTTACTGGAGTGGTCTGATGGTTTAACTTGGGCATGATTTATGGTTTATAGGCTTTAGCCTGGTTCTCTGATCTTCCTGGATATTGTGTAGGAGACTTAATATTCTTTAATAAATTACATCCTTGTTTAAACAAACTGTAGTGCCTGTTGTTTGCAGCCACAAATGATGTCTAGTTCCTTATCCCTCGAATCTCAGTAGGAACAGCATCTTCTTTGAGTAGCCTTCTTTGACCTAGAGATGACGTTATATCTTACTGCTGTATGCTCTTAGGATAGACAGCACTTCTCCTCTTCTAGCATGTGTCACATGTGCTTAAGTGTTTTAGATGACTTGATTACCTCCCTTGCAGCACTGTAAGTTCTCTGAGGGCTGGGGTGTCTGTCTCTGTCTTGTTCCTTCCTTTCCCTCTTGCATCTGGCATATTGTATAGCACATGATCATCACCCAATAAATGTTGCCTTGAATCAAATTATTGACAACCAAATGGCTCATTCCATAGGGAAACACCAGTTTTCTTCTTAAATTTTTTCTCATTAGGGACAAAAAATAGCAATAGTTCTCAATTTTTTGGTTAAAAATAAGATTAAAAGGTAATTTGGACCAATGTGGAGATTATTATAATTTTTGTTAGGTCCGATTCTATTATTAAGCCTTCTTGGGTTCTTAAAGTTGCTTGATTTCTTTGAAATGCCCACTTATAAAGACAGAGATAGGGCTTTTGGTTAAAGATGATAGATTAGCTACATGTATTCCTCTCACCCCTCTCAAGGCAATAAAAAGTATATAAACCCGTCAGGTTTTTGCCTCATCAGGACAAAGAGAAAGGGAGCATGAGCCCCCAGCACACAGAGGAGGGGGCCAGATATGGTAGGGCAAGGGAAGTCAGAACCTGAAGCGTGTTTTGGATCACAAGGGAGTCATGGGGCAGAGATAGTCATTCTCTCTCCTCACAGTATGGTCATATTAGGCAGAGTAGAGAGGGGAGTGTGAGGTGGCTGGAGTGCAGAGGCAAGATTTTGGTTCATAAAACTTTTGCCTTTGCCTCCCAGGTTCAAGTGATTCTCTTGTCTCAGCCTCCTGAGTAGCTGGGATTACAGGCATGCATCACCACACCTGGCTAATTTTTGTATTTTTAGTAGAGACAGAGTTTTGCCATGTTGGCCAGGCTGGTCTTGAACTCCTGACTCAGGTGATCCACCTGCCTTGGCCTCCCAAAGTGTGTTGGGATTATAGCTGTGAGCCATTGCACCCGACCACTGGTAAATGTTGTATAACCAGTTCGGAAGAGGAAAGGAAGGAAAGAAGAAAGTAGGGGAGGGGAAGGGAGAGTAGGGGAGGGGAGGGGAGGGGAGAGGAAGGAAAGAAGAAAGGAAGGAGGGAGGGAGGAAAGGAAGAAGGGAGGGAAGAAAGGAAGGAAGGAAGGAGGGGAGGGGAGAGGAAGGAAGAAAGGGAGGGAGGGGGGAGGGGAGGGAAGAGGAGAGGAGGGAAGGGAGACGGGCTTGATGTATGGTATTTGCTGATGTCCGTGGTGGAAGTACAACCACCATGTCCTGTTTTGAGCTACCAACTTGATATCACTGACTGAGGGACTGGGAAGAAATGTAACAGATTGGCTCACATGGGCTAGCAAGTGCTGGCTTCAGCACATCATCAGGTATAGGGCCAAAAATAGGGAGCTAGGTTCAAATTTAGTGTATAGAGAGTCAGTCCTCACAATCTCTTCCCCATTTCATGCAAGGAATACCACAGTGAGGTGTTCATCATTTCTCCCCACTGCACACATACAAGAATGGGAAAATAACATGGTCTCAGAGATGGAACCCTAAACCTCTAGGAATGAATGAAGGTCATTGAAAGGAACTATTTAGGATATTCATTAAGGCTTTTTTTTTTTTCTTTTTAAAGAACTTTGTTGCCGGGCGCGGTGGCTCAAGCCTGTAATCCCAGCACTTTGGGAGGCCGAGGCGGGTGGATCACGAGGTCAAGAGATCGAGACCATCCTGGTCAACATGGTGAAACCCCGTCTCTACTAAAAATACAAAAAATTAGCTGGGCATGATGGCACGTGCCTGTAATCCCAGCTACTCAGGAGGCTGAGGCAGGAGAATTGCCTGAACCCAGGAGGCGGAGGTTGCGGTAAGCCGAGATCGTGCCATTGCACTCCAGCCTGGGTAACAAGAGCGAAACTCCGTCTCAAAAAGAAAAAGAAAAAAAAAAAAAAAAAAAGAACCCTGTGTGTGTGTGTGTGTGTGTGTGTGTGTGTGTGTGTGTGTGTTGCATAAAATTGTAAGTTGCTTTAAAAGACTATTGGATACTTAGCAATAGTCTTTTAAAGCAAAAGTAACTAAGACGCTTTGTGAAGGCCCACACTTTTGTTAAGGTTCTACGCTGTTTATGAAGCAGAACAATATTGTTTGAAGGTAGACTTTGATGACTTCAAGATACATATTGTAATTTCTGGATCATCCACTAAAAAAAAAATTATAAAAAGCTCTGTAAAAGAAGTCAATAGAAGGAATGTAATGGATACTAAAACATAATCAATTCACCTAAAAGAAGCCAGGAAAGAAAAAAATAGAGAAGCAAAGAACAAATGGGATAAATAGAAAACAAATACCAAGAGGAAATACTTTAACCCAACCATTAAAAAAATTAAATCAACTGTAAATGAATTAATTTAAGTTTTAAAAAATAAAAATCTAACAGTTACTTGTAGTAGCTACATTTCAAGTTCTTAATAGCTCACATGGCTAGTGGCTACCACACCAGACAGTACAGATACAGAAAGTTCCATCATCTTAGAAAATTCTATTCTGGAAAGCACCTGACTGAACCTTTGTTCTGGTTGCTCTGGAAAGCAACTAACTGAAAATGAACAGGGAGGATGGAGCACTTGAGGATTAGGGTTCCGTAATGAGAATGCAGATGCCAGATAGTGCAGTGAACAAATAGGGCAATTAGAATTTTCAGGAAAAACAAAAATATAATCAGGAAAGTAAGTGCTGTCATAGCATACTTGACTCTGTAGTGAATAATATATACATGGGCTGAATTCTGTCAACACTGATGCTTGATTTATTCTAAATTGGTGGATAATTATTTTGGGAAAATGGGAGAGAGGCAAGGTGGTGACCTGAGAGAGAGAGCACGTGCTAAACTTCCTCTGTTGTAACAGGAGATGAAAAGATAACAGCTAACCTTGATAAAAGTGGTGAATACATATTTTGGAAATGCAGAGGTGCCTAGCATAGGAAGAAATTGAAGAAATTTTCCTCTGGGAAGTGGATAGAAAGTAAGGTGGCGTAAGGCAGAAAACCTATATTTAAAAACAATGTTTATGAAAAACATTGTTTTTCATAAACCTTTTGGAGGTATTTGATTTTTAAAAACACATACACACACACATGTATTATCTGGGTAAAAGAAAATAATTGCAAACCAATCCAGACAGAAGCCAACTGTTATCTATTCCTTTAATATTTGGTCATGACATTCAAATAACTAATGGGACCATTGATAATTGGTAGAGCTTCTGTATTATAATGAAATCTGTCTAATGTAGTATAAATCATTATAAATAAATACAGTAAAAATATAAATATATGAAATATATTGTAAAGAATGAAGAGACACCTTCTGAAGTTACAGGGAAGGATTTACCTGTAGACAATGCACACAGAGTCTTATGTGTATTGGGAGAAAAGAAAGTGGAAAAAGGTAGTATGTGGCCCAGGAACCCAAGGCAAGAAACTGAGCAAATGGCAGAACACGTGTTTTGTTCAGATTCCACATCTTCCAACCATATCATGGCTAGTTCCTAAAGGTACAGCCCAGAAAGAACAGATTTTCCCCTAAAGAGAATGTACCAAGAGTCCGGGGGATCTGAACTCCAGGCACTGTGCAGCAAGAGAAATGGTCTATTCTTTTTTACATGTGGGATTGCTGAGAAAAAGAAAACACAAACAAATACAATAACTCTGGTTAAGAGTCAGACAGACATAGCTGGAATGGCATTTCTGCTAAGTAAGGGCTATGTGACTGGGACAAGGACTTCCTATGATGATGCCCCATCTCTTTGTTGAAGGCACACTTACTTATATTGGAATCTGGAGCAATGAACTGAAGAGATGAAAGACTCAGAATGAAACTGAAAAAGTTGGTAATAATTAAAATGCAGTAATTACTAACGTGTAACAGTGTTTCCTGAAGTCTGTAAGACACACAGAGGTGGGGTGTTTTTTTTTTTTTTGGAACTCAAAATTTTGTGCTCTTAATTTGAAAGTTTTCTCCTGAGCAGAATGTCACCCTTAGAGTAGAAGCGCCCTGATGATTTTATATATCTCTCCATCCTCGGAGCCACACTTTTACATCTTCCGGGACATCATCTTCCCTTTAGTGCTGATTTGCCTTTTTTCCTTCCCTCGTACCTAGTCTAATGTGGGGCAAAATTGTTCCCAGTTCAATGTCTTGCATCACAACCCATTCAGCAAAATGCCCCATCAGGCAGTTAACTGTCTGAATGTCTGCTCAGATGGTGAGTTGCAGCAAAAGGCAATTTTATACCTAGATTAAGAGTTGGCAGAGCACCAGGAAAGATTTAATTCTTACCGACATGACACAGCACACTGGTTGGGAACCACTGGCTTACCTTCTCTGGCAAATGTCATCCCTGACCCCAGAACAGAGCACATACCGTATGGTTCTCCACTGTGCTATTCTCTCACAACTCCCTGTGGGGAAAGGATTAAGATCCCTGTTTTACTGAAGAGGAAACTCCTGTTTACAAAGGTTAAGCCAATTGTTCCAGTTGATGGGAACAGGACAAAGAAGATTATTTCCATTCCCACATCTCTGCTCCTGCCTGCTTCCACGTGTAGACTCCTGTTATTCACCTCCATTGGTCATCTAGGATGTTGGAGGCAGTCTGGCTTCACAGGAGGGAGGGAGAGCTGCCTCACCTATACAGTGATCTGAAGCTTACTTCCCCAGTAGCTGGGTTTTGGGAAACATTCATTACAGAGCAAAAATATGACAAAAATACATTAGAGATTGCAGAAAGCGAAACCACTGTCAATAGTCGTCAGTGACTAAGCAATACAGGTGCAGACTTCAAGTGGTCAGTCAGTCACTGGCATCTTAAAAGTTATCTTTAAAAAAATATAGTTGTGTTTATTAAGATACTTGAAAGCCTTTGGAAATTAGAACTTATATTTCTTTGCTTGCCTAATGACACCACCATCCACTCTGATCTAAATCATGAGTCTGGGAATGACTGCAGCCTCTCCTCTCTTCTTTCATTACTGCCTTTCTTCATCACTCTCATTTAATCTTTCACCCAGTCCTGTTAACCCGAATTCCCAAGTGTCTTGCAGATCTTTTCATCCTACCGTAGTTGTGAGTGTGGGCTTTTAGGTCAGACTGCCTGGGTTGAAAGCTGGCTCTGCCTCTTGGTGTGTAAGTCTTTCTCCAGCGGTGTACTGGAGTGCTCCTGTTACCCAGTCTGTGTCAGCAGTGACTATCATCGTCTTTAAACTGTGCTCAAATAACTATATTCTACCAATACACAACAAAGTGTATTGCTAGCCTCTTGCCTTAGTTTTCGGGTTTTCTTTTCTAGTACGATTAAACATTTTCCTTCTTGTTTAGGCATCCTATTTATTTCTCTATCTCTGTTAATGTCTCTTTCAAAACTGGGAGGATTAGTGCTTTTTATTTTTTATTTAATAATATCTTATTCATATTTCAAGCTCTTTTTAGAAGCAATTTATTTAGTACTTCTTTTTATATGTCAAGTTATTTTAAGAAGCAATAAAATGTGAGTGAAAATTGTGAAATAACACTGCCAAACCATTAAATGTCACCCCTGGGTGGAGTTTCTCTAGAAATTATCTGCATAAGGTGAGGAAACCTTGTCTTTAGCCTGTTAATGTTTAATTATATTAGCAAGAATGTGAATTATTATTGTTTTAAAATAACACTGAAAATAACCAAAAGGCAAATACTTACAAAGGAAAGTAGAAAAAAAATTTTTAGCTTGCCTTATTCCTCCTGTCTTTTTTGCTCCATTCAGATCCTGTTATCTCCCAGAGATTGCCACAGTCTGTGCACTATTTCTTTTATACTTCTTCAATTGTCAGCAGTAGAATAAAACTGATACTTCATTCTTATTATCACTCAAAATATATCCACTACTATATGAAAGCACTGTGCATCTACTTTTATGTTGGTGGGGAAGGGAAATTTCTTGGGACTTTATTATATTTTAAAATTACATTAGAATATCACTAAGGGACTGAGAATGTCTTTTGGTTTATTGTGAAATTGTTTTTTAACCATTTGTAGTCTCTCCTATCTGTTTTAAATATAAAGTTACAAATGTTGCACTCCCTTCCCTTTTCAAGCCTATTTCTTTAGGGTAAATAAAAATTAGAATAAACTGAACATCAGCCACCTGGAAATACTACTGATTTTTAGCTCTGGCTTTCTCCATGTTGTTTATCAATTGCTTGTGAGGATGGAAGACCTTTGCTCTTTGAATGTGGGTCTGTGTGTTTTACTCGAGAGCCTGTCTGTCCTCTTAGGTTAAAGCTGATCTGCATCGCTTTCCATTTTGAGCCACCAACTATATCTGTAGCTGCAGTGACATTTTTACACAAGGAAAGATGTATGCTGGCCATCTGTCATGTAAGGACATAATGTAGCTAAACCATCTACCCTGTCTCTTACTACATGGTGAGTGATGAGAACACAAAGCGCTGGGTTCAGTTTCTCCTTGGAGAGTGAGTTACAAGAGATACTAATTTGTATGTTTTGCTGCCAAGAAAATGAGCATCAGGTGAGCCATGATCAATGGATTGCAGAAGCATGTCTGTAAGGGGATGTGGTTGTGGGCTTTCAATCCTCTTTTTTGAAAGTCTAAACACACAGATGTGTCACTATTTTATGCCTGACTCAGTGGATCAAAGAGCCTTTCCTAGGACACTGGACAGTGTGGTGGAAGTGCAGCCATGTTGTCTAGACAAGGACACTAGTCCCCACGGCCTAGGGAACCAAAGGCAAATCTCTTCATTTTATCAACCTTGGTTTAGTTATCTCCAAAAAGACAGAGCTGGGATTAATTGCCATTTCTAACATTCAATTACTATGTTGTTTACTTAGGTTTCCTGAATACCAAAATGACAGAGACCATAGACTTGTTAGGGGCTAGAATATGGCTGTTGGGCGGGCTTTCAGCTGCACAGAAAGCTGTAGGTATGACTGTGCTAGGCACAGGGAAAGAAGACTGTCAAAATGTGTTAATGGGGATGGAGTGGGTTGGGAAGAGGAGCCTTTAGAGGCCAGAGGCAAGATTGACCAACTTCCTAGCTTGGTCCAAGGCTCCTTTGGGCCCGAGAAGCTGTGTGTGAGGACTGAGTGTCCTTCCTATGTGACACTTCTCAGGGTTGTGTCCTGACCCTCTTCTTCTCTTACCCCGCAACCACCCTCCCTGGGCTGTTTTATCCATTGGTGTGATCTTGGCTCACTGCAACCTCTGCTTCCCAAGTTCAAGCGATTCTTCTGCCTCATCCTCCTGAGTAGCTGGGATCACAGGCTTGTGCCACCATACCTGGCTAATTTTTTTTTTTTTGTATTTTCAGTAGTGTCAGGGTTTCACCATGTTAGGCAGGCTGGTCTCAAACTCCTGACCTCAAGTGATCCACCTGCCTTGGCCTCCCAAAGTGTTGGGATCACAGGCATGAGCCACTGTGCCCATCCCATTTGCTTTTTATATGCTGTGTCTCTGGGCATACTTTGCTCTGAAGCAAACAACTGTGTATTGGGGATCTCCACTTGGGTGGCCTGAGTCCCTCTCATGAACTTGACCTTGTCTCCTCTGCCCATCCTCTGCTATTGCTGCTTCTACAGTCATCATCTCAACAGATAACCCCTTGTCCATGGTATTGCTCAAGTAAAAACTAAGGTGTACTGCTTGACTTCTCCCTCTCCCTTAATCAAACCTTCCTTAATCCTCTTCATTTGCAGCTCTTCATTGGCGCCCATTGTTGTCAAGTCAAACTCCATAGCAAGACAGGGCTCCCCAACCCTTCCAGCTCCATTTTTGCTGCTCCTCACTAGTGAGCATCTTCCAGTTCTATAGTGTCACCACGTTGTCTTTGCTTCTGGGTTTTGTGTATGCTTTTGTCTCTGTTTGACATGCCTCCCTAACCATCATCCTCTCCATAACCTGATTTTCATAGAAAACTCTAGTTTCCTCTTTAGTCTTGGTCTAGATCAGTGTTTCTCAACTGGGGCTAATGTCACCCCACAGAAGACATTTGGCTGTGTCCAGAGACATTTTGGATGGTCACAACTGAGTGGAGCTGGGGGTTGCTACTGGCATCTAGTAGGTAGAGGCCAAGGATGCTGCCAAACATCTTACAATGCCCCTCACATTAAAGACTCCTACAACAAAGAATTATCTTTCCCCAAGTACCAATGTATTGAGATTGAGAACCCTTGGTCTAGATTTCACTTTCTCTGGGAAGCCTGTCCTGACCTCCCCATACTCCTCCTCCATGGTCTCATGCTCCTCTCCTTAGACTTTTCATCTCCCTTCTCCTGTTGCATTATTTTTTGTTCTCTTGTCTGTCTCCTATTCTAGAACATGGACTTCTGAATGTCATGCACTGTTTCTTGTTTCCCCTTTAATTCCAAGGTCCCAGCGCAGTTCCTGGTAATAGTTGGCATGCAATACATATTTGTAAATGAGTAAAAAAATGAATACACAAAAGTCATTCTATAAGAAGTGTCTCCCATACCACATTTTTTTCCCCAGAAAGCATATCATTTGCAAGAATACCCCACTCTAATCTCTGTCCCTGCAGCACTGCTAGGGAAAGCATTCTTTTAGAGTTCTCTTGTGTATGTGGGGCACAGCAAACTGCCAGCCTGCCTGGGGAAATAAATATTTGAATACTTATTTTGTTTTCTAGTGGCTTCTCTTGCCAATGATACTCCAGTCATGGAAATATCCTTACCCACAATGTGATGTGTGCTGTGGGATGATTATTATTATTTATATTTCCATGCCCTGGTATTTTTTACATTAAGTAATAGTTGAAACAGTTTGTGTCTTGACTTTCTTTTATGGTTAAAAATGCCACAGAATGCAAGTTAAGGCAATGTGAGCCAATATATTTCATTGCCCAGCACCATAATCTATTAAGCCTGAGATATTTTCAGGGAATTGCCTTAAATCCTTTGGTGGTTTAAAGTAGCTTCAGAGGGATTAGTGGCTTAGAGGTAATTGTTATTGCTAATATTTTATTTGAAATGTCCTGTTCAGCAAAGGTAATGTGACATTTTGCTCACTGGAAATGCTGTCTTTCTAGGAAAAGGGATGAGCCCAAAGGTCAGTGCCCAGGAGAGGAAGGGGAGGGGATGTGTGAGACAAAGAACAAAAGTCTGAGCTGAGGTGACCAGCACAGGTTACTCAAGACAGAGCTGACTTTTGTGTGGGCTTCAGGGGGATGGAGTCTTAATTTTCTGCGAATTGTGAGATTAATCTGGACAGTTAATCAGCTCTAAAGAGAAACTCATGTTTTACTTTTAAAAAGAAAAATAAGTAAGGAGGATAAAACCCAGTGAATACTTCTTCACAGGGGCATCCTTTTTTACTGAGCCGGTAAATGTTGGAGGTCCTTGGGGTCTATTTCTGTTTCTGGCCAGTGGGTCTCGAATACAGAGTATTTGAGAAATCACTTTGGGTGACTTGTTAAAAAATAAAGATTTCTTGTGCCCTACTTCCACTAACTCCAATTCCATAATTCTGAGCTATTCTTCAAAAACTGCATTTAAACCAGAGAGCTCCAGGAGATTCTGGTGCAGGTATTTCTTATGCCTGGAGAAACACTGAATTAACCAATCTCTTTCTTGCCCATGATGGCATGTCTCTCAAATTTCTATCTGTATCCCCAGTGTATCTGAGTTCTGGACTCATCTGTCAAAATGACAATTAAAACCAATGAATGTCTTAAAGACACTTCAAATTCAGCCTGTCCAAAAGCATATATTGTCTTTTTGTGTTTCCTACCTCAGGAATGGGAATGGCACACATTTCGTTCTCCAACACAAAAGCGCAGATTTCGCCTCCCTTTTGCCCTCTTCATTGGCTCTATCCTTGCCTTCGGGCTGCCCTAGCTCCCATCATCACTTAGCATTTATTCCTTGGAGTACAGCAGTAGCTCACTAACCAACCTCTTTGCATTCACTCTTCAATCTTGTCTCAATGAGCCAGAGGAACCTCTGCAAAATATATGCTTTAATGTTGTACCATTATCTGCAAAAACTCTTCAATAATTTCCTGTTGCCTTTAGGATGGGACCCAAATCCTTACTTTGGTTCAAAGTCCTGCTTCGTGGCCGGGCGCGGTGGCTCAAGCCTGTAATCCCAGCACTTTGGGAGGCTGAGGCGGGTAGATCACAAGGTCAAGAGATCGAGACCATCCCAGTTAACATGGTGAAACCCCGTCTCTGCTAAAAATACAAAACGTTAGCTGGGCATGGTGGTGCATGCCTGTAATCCCAGCTACTCCGGAGGCTGAGGCAGGAGAATTGCCTGAACCCAGGAGGCGGAGGTTGCGGTGAGCCGAGATTGCGCCATTGCACTCCAGCCTGGGTAACAAGAGTGAAACTCCGTCTCGAAAAAAAATAAAGATTTTTAAAACAGCAGCAACCATAAAAGTAAAAAACCAGTAAACTAAACTTCATCAAAGTCCTGCTTCGTGACCACCCAACCACCACTAGAGTCCTGTCTCATAGGGCTTTCTTTCTGACTCTGTGTTATAGCCACACTGTTCTTTCTTTGGTTCTTTGAAATTGCCAACCTCACCTCCAGCACAGTCTGATCTCTGGTTCTGAACCAGTTTTTCCTTCAGTCCCTTCCTCTTCCCTTAGCTGAGTGAACACGTATATCTCCTTAGATGATATCTCCACTTCTGCCTTTATGATCTTCTCCTAACCTAGGTTAGGTTCCTTTATGATACGCCCTCGAACACCTACATACTTTTTGTAATGATATATTTTGTTTTGTGAGTGTTTGACTAAAGCTTGTCTTTCCCTGGACCTGATGGCTCATAAAGACAGCAGTTTTGGTCCTTCCTTTTTTGCTCACTGTTGGAGCTATCATGTTTTTCACACTGCTTGGCCTGTGGAGGCACACAGGAAGTGTTTGTTGAATGCATGTTTATTGGATGACAATGTACATTGTGTGAAACATACTGTTGAAAGGACAATTTCATTTGAACTTCTGCAGACAGATAAATCAGAGTAGGTTTAGCAGAGAGAGAGAGACACTGGGGATGTCAGGCAAAGTAAATTGGGTTGTAAGGTCACTAGCTAGACATATAAGGCTGGTAGAACAGCATAATTACAACTTTTCAGCACAGCCATTAAGTGTACACAAACTTTGTACCCAGGTATATAATTTTAAGCTTGAGTTGACTTCTCAGTGACAGGTGGATGGGACACTTCAAAAAGAATGGTAATCTTGATTAAGAAATCCTTAGATTTCACTCTGCATTAGAATATTTAGGACAATGATGCCATTTGGCTTATAGAGTTTGATGTTGAATTTCATTTTTTTGGGCCATTTGTCTCAAAATAGTATCAATTCAGTTTATTAATAAGGCTTTATGGGGCTTGCCAGATTCCCCAGATAATCCTTTTTTTTTTGAGATGGAGTCTTGCTCTGTTGCCCAGGCTGGAGTGCAGTGGTGTGATCTCAACTCACTGCAACTTCTGCCTCCCAGGTTCAAGCAATTCTTTTGCCTCAGCCTCCTGAGTACTGGTGCCACAGGTGTGCACCATCACACCCGGCTAACTTGTATATTTTTAGTAGAAACAGGGTTTCACCATGTTGGCCAAGCTGGCACTGAATTCCTGACCTCATGATCCACCTGCCTTGCTGGGATTTTAGGCATAAGCCACCACACCCAGCCCCCAGATAATCCTTTACTCCAACTTTCACACTTGCTCTGAAAAGTAAGATTAGCCTCAGAAACCTTGACATTGTTGAAATCTTCTGGATGTATAATAGCTGAATGCATCTGTTAAATGGATTGACACTTTAGATCAGACAGACGTTGTCAGTGGGACCTATCATTTACTACTTACAGCTCTATTTTTATGGTATTCTCCCCAAAGAAGGCTGTAGAGTTTTTTAAATGGAAATCACAAACTCAAGAGATGGAAGAAGGCAAATACCAAATGACCATGACAGTAAAGGCCAAAAGGGGAACAGGTTGTTAAAAAACAGTATGTGGAGATATGGATCATGTTTGTAAAAAAAAAAAAAAAAAAAAAACACACATATGATGCTTTTCCTAGTATTCAGTATGCTCAAAACTTGGAATCCCTTTGAATCCTTATTTCTCATATTACAGAGTTCAACTCAAAAGGGGAGAAGAATTCCTTTAACATTCCTGCTCTGTAGAGAATAAATCTCACTCTGCAAGGGTCTGGAAGAGTCACAGTTTCTGGTTGTTGCCTCTCTACCTGGTGGAACTGTCCCATCTTCAAAATGGTGCTAGGGTAGTGAGGGAAAAGACTGGTCTAACGTGTTTGGTTATGTGTTTACTTTGTGCCTGACACTGTGCTACAGACTTTTATACAGACTTGAGATTGTAAACTGGCAGCACTGAGTTTATATGCTGGAACATTGTTCTCTGGGGAATCCAGCCAGTCCACGGAAAAGAGACTGACACGAGGGCTTACCAAAAAATGCAGAGCCAGAACAGCCTACACGTAAGAAGCCCTGCCACTGACAGTCCCCACTGCATTAGCTGTGCCTTCAAATTGCTCTTTTGTGCTCAATCCTTAAATGTAGGGACACACAAGGAGCACAAGGGGGATTGTCTGTAATGTGAATGACAGAGGTCAAAAATTACTAAAGAAAAGAAACTTGTAGGACACAGAGACCACGCATAGTTTTGAAAACCTGAAACAATATCTAATCTCTTCAGAAAGTTAAAAGAAGATATTGTATCTATGAAACTAGAATAACATGGTATAAACAATAAGAAATTAAGGAGCAAAAAAGAATTATTGAAAATAAAACATTACAGTAGGAATAAAAACTCAATAGAAGGGTCACAGATAAAATTAGGTCTCCCAGAAAGCTTTCAAAAATAGAAAAAAGATTGAAGAGAAATTATAAGATAATCAGAATATTATTTCAGGATCTCCAAATCCCAATAACAAGAATTCTAGAAAGAAAGAAGTAAAATAGGCCAGGCGTAGTGGCTCATGACTGTAATCCCAGCACTTTGGAAGGCTGAGGTGGGTGGATCATGAGATCAGGAGATCAAGACCATTTTGGCCAACTGGTGAAGCCCCATCTCTACTAAAATACAAAAAATTAGCTGGGTGCAGTGGTGGGTGCCTGTAGTCCCAGCTACTTGGAAGGCTGAGGCAGGAGAATCACTTGAACCCAGGAGACAGAGATTACAGTGAGCTGAGATCGCTGTAATTGCACTCCAACCTGGGTGACAGAGTGAGACTCTGTCTCAAAAACAAAAAAGAAAGAAAGGAAACGAAAGAGAGAGAGAGAGAGAGAGAAAGAAAATAAAGGGAAGTTATTTTTATGTTAGAATATTTCCAAGAATTGAAGGAAATAATTTTCCAGACCAAAAGAACACATCTAGGGCCCAACATGAGACCCCTAGTAAAGCATGTTCTTGCAAAATTTTAGAACACTGAGGATGAAAACAGATGAAAGCTTTTAGAAAAGGAAAATAATTTATTTACAAAAAGTTAAGAATTAGATTGGCATCAGACTTCTCAATAATAGGCCTCTGTATCATATTGAAGTTACCTTTGGCTAAAATTGTCTTCAATAGTCACACTGGAAACTAGCAGTAAATGGAGAAATACCTTTTAAAGTTCTGAGGGGAAAGAATTCCAGATAGAAAGTTACATATCCAGACGAACCATTGATCAAGGGTAAAGGCAGGATAAAGATAGTTCTGCATATGCAAGGCCTTGATTTTCCTCAAGTGCATCAATTTTCTAAGAGGGTACTAGAAAGGCATAACACTAAAATGAGGAAGTTAAGTTAAGATAGAAGAGATAGGGTCCAAGAAACAGAAGACCAACATAAAAGAGAGACAAAGGGAATCTTCACAATTGCCATGAGAGAAATTGCAGGGAAAACTGCACCAGGAATAAGAAGACAAGAAGTCAGGGTAGCAGCAGGTCCAAAGATGCTGGGAGAGACCTTTCCAAGATGAAATTGGTAGACTGTCTGCAGAGTTTGAACATTCTGGGAGAGGTTTAGACTCCTGGGGAGAGTTTGGGGTTGATTTAGTGGTAAATACATTAAAAACTGAACAGGAACACATATACACATACAAAGATAGTTACTAATTTCCTGCAGGTTAGAACGTTATGCAGAATAAAGAAATAAAGGCTCAGAAGTTTTATAGTTATAATAATGTGAATGTTAAAACTATTTTAACCAAAATTATAGTACAGCTTTGTAGCACTGATGGGAGGGAGGAGGCATGAAAAAGGCATGTGGGTGAGAGGGGAGGAGGAAGGAGGTGATGAGAAACAGGGGAAGTGAACAGATAATGTCTAAAATGGAAAAATGAAGAAAAATACTATGATATAAGCATGTTCTTTGGTAATGAAGGTGAAAAATCCTGGAAGAGTGATCATAATGATTGTCTTGTAGAAACGTGTGTCTTTAAACTCTATGTGTATCTGCTTCATGAAAAATGAGAACTAAGTTAAAAATACAAGGAAAGTATTTTGGAAAGCAAATCAATAAGAAAGTGAAAGCATTTGTTTAATGGGGAAGTGATGCTGATTCCAGAGAGGTCAAGGCTGGGTAAGTGTGTACCTGGCTGGATCTCACCGCCTCTGTGAAACATCCGGTTAGACAACTCTTCCTAGACTCATTTCTAAATCATCTTTGTGACTCAGGGTGTTTTAATAATTCTACAGCCTTAATCATGGCAGAAGCATTTCATCACCAGGGAATAGACGCCTAGAGCTTTCATGTTAAGAAAGTAATGGATATGCTCATGGCTCAGGACCTCCTTCCTCCATCCACCAAGAAATAATACTCAAAGCCAGATATGTGTTAAATTCTTTTTAGATTTTTAAAAATCAGTAATAGGCCTCTGTATCATGTTGAAGTTACCTTTGGCTAAAATTGTCCTCTCAGCCATTTATCACTATGTACCCCAAGCCCTGGACTCAGGTAGGAAGAAGATTGAGCCATTTGTAAACTTCATTAATTACAGATACACAAGACATACCTTCTCTTACCTTCCTTTTTCCAAAAGGCAAACTGTGATTTGTTCTCTTTTCTACTACCTACACAAAGTAATCTTTCCAAGTAACATTAACATTTAGAATATACAGTCCCTCAAATGATCACTGACTCATTGCTTACCCATCTCATGTGCCAGATATTAATAACTTTTTAAAAACTTGAATGCCTGGCTTCCTGAGGGATTCCAGAAGAATACATTGAAAGTATAGAAAACTTACTTTGTTGTTGAGGAGACTTTGTAAGAGCAAATTTTTAAAAGACTGAATAATTCTTGAGTATTTCCACCATATCCATTTGTGGGCATACTCAGCTGTGTAGTCATTTTCATTAGCTGCCTGGTTCTACATGTTTTATTTGACTACATTTCTTTGAAGAGCATTCCCCCAAATACCCAAGTACATGGTTGAAAAATAAACTGCAATGACAAAGATGTCCCCACAAACCGACTGATAGAAGGGGATATTCTGTTTTTTATTCTACCATTATCTTTAGTCTGGGTTCCAATTTTACTCACATCCCATTTATCCAGGCAATTGTGTGCCAACGTAAAGAAACAAGCAGTGAGCAGAGTTGACCATAGGTAGAATGGTCAAGTGTGGCCCTTGGACTTCTAACTTTCATGATCTGATTCTTTTAGATTATTTAATGGTCATTATGGCTGCACAATGGCTGGTGCCATTACAATCTGGTTTATGGGAACTGGCAGAACTTAGAGGGTTGTTATCAAGAGGCAGGCTTCCCAGACTTGAAATATGACCTCTGTGTATATAGATTCAAGGAATTTACTGGGAGTGAAGAGACAGAAGCCTACTAAATTTTTAAGAAAGCCATATTGCCAAAGAAATCTCAAACTTAGCTAACAACAGCTAGTGACTATTTTCACATTTTCCTTGGGCCCCAGAAATGTAACCAATAAGAAATAAGCTGCTAAAACAGTATAACTTCCAAAATAGGTATTCTCTTTGATGTGGCCATGAAAGATGAACATCAAAGGAGCTTGTCTTAGCAGATCTGAGTGTCAAAATTAGGTGACCTTGTAAACTCCATTAATTACAGATATACAAGACATATATTATGTTCTCACTTTACTGCCAAGCAAGGAGTCCTAGCAGGATTTGATATGTGCTATGAATTAATGGCCACTTGAATTGCTTTCCAATATCTCCCCACCCCCAAATGTGAGTTTTTATTGCTGTTATTCTTTTCTACCTCTTTATAATGCATGTGTTGAGGATGGACAACTTCTTCAATCCACATTAAAGTCACATCTGGATTGACAGAATAAATGGTACATCATCCTGAGGTGTGGGACATGGGAATTGAATGTAATAGCTGGATTAGATTTTTGGATTGACTTCCTTTATACAAGGAGTGACAGTATTTCAACTAGGCACAAGTACTTTAGAATGTATTTGCTTGAGAAGGGCTGTCTTTATGCATGTTGGATAGCAAAGGTGTATATGGTAGATACCGTGAAAGTTCCTCAACAATTATTTTATCCCTTCACCATGATGAATATTCTTGTATTAGGAGACATGGACCCCTCCCCCAGCATCAGAAAAGGGCCCTGATTAATCTAAACCAATAAAGACCATCCTGTCTTTCTTGCCACAAGGATTGTTTCAGAGCTAGCTTCAGGCTATCCTAAACCATTTTTTTTTTGTTGTTGATTATAGGTTCAACATTCTTTCCTGCCATATAAATGGAGAAGCCTATAATTTTAGTTGCAGCAGGCAGGAATTTTGTTACCATGAGGAATATGTACATTCAGCTATCTTTTCCATTATGCTCAGAAATTAAATAATGTAGTAGAATACCTGCTTGGTCGTGTTGATTTTCTAATTTCTGGGTGCCTGGCAGGAGCTGGCCTCTATAGATTCTGAGTTGGGGATCGCATCATCATTTGCCAACCCACCAACATTTTGCACAGTACCAGAGAAGCACTTCTACAAATGGGGATCTGGATAGGGTTAGCAGGGGGAAATATGTTTTTAAAGACCAATAAATGACACACTCATAACTACACCCCTTTCCTCTCAACTTCAGACATCTATATAATTAAAAATGAACAAACTCATAAAAAGTGTTAGTTGACAAAGACTTTAAAAGTTAACCTTAAAAGTACATAACAAATATATATGAAGCATGAATAACTCAATTTTTCCAATAACCTAATAAAGTGGAAATTACAATCCCTTTTTAAGGTGATAAGTCTGAGGCTTACACAAGCTCGTTTTCCTAAGGTCACTCAACTAATGAATGGAGAAACTGGAATTCAAGCTTGATTCTGTTGGACTCCAAACTGATGTCCATGCTACGATGCCAGGGAAGTCCAAGACGCAAGGGGGCACATGTCACTCACCTGATGTTTTTAGGAAAAAAGTTACCACATTAATTAGCCTATAGTAATTGTTTGGGCCTACCTAAGAAATTTAGATGATATTGGAAGCACTGGGTCTACTTGCCACAGACCATGGGACACATGTAATAGATGGGAAAAACACCTAATCAGTTTTTATTCAAGACTGAAGAGAAGGAAAGTTTCCTTAGGACCTTCCATGAAGAGAATAAGGAGAATGTGGGCAGGGAACTCTTAAGTTTGCTACATGGCATGAACCAAGAAGTGATAAACCTTTTAATATTCTTCAGGGTCAAGTGTTTAATCACTGATGGTTTATGGGATGTGCAGAAATAGACAGCAAGTATAAAGGCTTATATTGCTTAGTATAGACACAGGACCTACAAAATGAGTTTATACATAATCAAATTATTGATAAAAATCACATCACTAGACATATATACATATACCTTTCTGATGTATGGATCACGACTTTGAAAGTGCCTTTTTTTGCCACATCATTCTTATTTAGCTGCCCTTAAGATTAGATCTGCTAACAACACATAGCTATACAAGTTTTCTCAATGTTAATAGATATTCTTGAAACCAGAATTACTTTTAAGATTCTAAACCATTATTTTTTACAGTGAGTTTTCAGGCTTTGGGGTTTCTGAACATGTTTTGGGGGAGCAATATCACCATATAGCAGTGTCCCATGACCACAGGTAGGTTTGTCTGCGAAGTTCCTTTATTTGACATTTCATATATATATATATATATATATATATATATATATATACACACATTTTATCGCACTTTATGTTCTGGGGTACATGTGCAGATCATGCAGGATTGTTGCATAGGTACATACATGGCAACATAGTTTGCTGCCTCCATCCCCCCATCACCTATATCTGGCATTTCTCCCCATGTTATTCCTCCCCAACCCCTCCAACCTCACGGTCCCTCCCCTAGTCCCCCCCAACAGACCCCAGTGTGTACTGCCCCCCTCCCTGTGTCCATGTATTCTCATTGTTTAACACCCGCCTATAAGTGAGAACATGCAGTGTTTGATTTTCCCTTGTTGTGTCAGTTTGCTGAGAATGATGGCTTCCAGATTCAACCATGTCCCTACAAAGGACACGAACTCATAATTTTTATTGCTGCATAGTATTCCATGGTGTATATGTGCCACATTTTCCTTGTCCAGTCTATCATCGATGGGCTTTTAGGTTGGTTCTAGGTCTTTGCTATGTAACCAGTGCCATAATGAACATACGTGTGCATGTGTCTTTATAGTAGAACGATTTATAATCCTTTGGATATATAACCAGTAATGGGATTGCTGTGCAAATGGAATTTCTATTTCTAAGTCCTTGAGGAACTGCCACACTGTCTTCACAATAGTTGACCTAATTTGCACTCCCACCAACAGTGTAAGAGTGTTCACGTTTCTCCACATCCTCTCCAGTATCTGTTGTCTCCAGATTTTTTAATGATCGCCATTCTAACTGGTGTGAGATGGTATCTCAATGTGGTTTTGATTTGCATTTCTCTAATGACCAGTGATGATGAGCATTTTTTCATATGATTTTTGGCTTCATAAATGTCTTCTTTTGAAAAGTGTCCGTTTATGTCCTTTGCCCACTTTTGAATGGGTTTGTGTGTGTTTTTTTTTTTTCTTGTAAATCTGTTTTGGTTCTTTGTAGATTCTGGATATCAGCCCTTTGTTAGACGAGTAGATTGCAAAAATTTTTTTCCCATTCTGTTGGTTGCCAGTTCACTCTAATGATTGTTTCTTTGCTGTACAGAGCTCTGGAGTTTAACTAGATTCCATTTGTCTATTTTGGATTTTGTTGCCAATGCTTTTGGTGTTTTAGTCATGAAGTCCATGAAGTCCTTGCCTAAGCCTATGTCTTGAATGGTTTTGCCTCGGTTTCCTTCTGGGGTTTTTATGGTGTTAGGTCTTATGTTTAAGTCTTTAATTCATCTGGAGTTAATTTTAGTGTAAGGTATCAGAAAGGGGTCCAGTTTCTGTTTTCTGCACATGGCCAGTCAGTTATCCCAACACTGTTTATTGAACAGGGAATCCTTTCCCCATTGCTTGTTTTGGTCCTGTTTGTCAGAGAGCAGATGGTTGTAGATGTGTGGCATTGCCTCTGAGGCCTCTGTTCTGTTCCGTTGGTCTATATCTCTGTTTTGGTACCAGTACCATGCTATTTTGATTACTGTAGCCTTGTAGTATAGTTTGAAGTCCTATAGTGTGATGCTTCCAGCTTTGTTCTTTTTTCTTAGGATTGTCTTGGCTATGCAGGCTCTCTTTTGGTTTCATATGAAGTTTAAGGTGTTTTTTTTCAGTTTTGTGAAGAGGGTCATAGGTAGCTTGATGGGGATAGCATTGAATCTATAAATTACTTTGGGCGGTATGGCCATTTTCACAATTCTTCCTAACTATGAGCATGAAATGTTTTTCCATCTGTTTGTGTCCTCTCTTATTTCCTTAAGCAGTGGTTCATAGTTCTCCTTTAAGAGGTCCTTTACATCCTTTGTTAGTTGTATTTCTAGTTATTTTATTCTCTTTGTAGCAATTGTGAGGGGAGTTTGCTCTTGATTTGGATCTCTTTTAGTCTGTTATTAGTGTATAGAAATGCTTGTGATTTCTGCACATTGGTTTTGTGTTCTGAGACTTTCCGAAGTCACTTATCAGTTTAAGGAGATTTGGGGCTGAGACGATGGGGTCTTCTGAATATACAATCATATCATCTGCAAATAGAGACAATTTGACTTCCTCCTTTCCTATTTGAATACCCTTTATTTCTTTTTCTTGCCTTATTGCTCTGGCTAGAACTTCCAGTACTACATTGAATAGGAGTGGTGAGAGAGGGCATCCTTGTTTAGTGCCAGATTTCAAAGGGAATGCTTCCAGTTTTTGCCCATTCAGTATGATATTGGCTGTGGGTTTGTCATAAATAGCTTTTATTATTTTGGGATACATTCCACTGATACCTAGTTTATTGAGGGTTTTTAGCAAAAAGCGTTGTTGAATTTTGTCAAAGGCCTTCCCTGCATCTATTGAGATAATCACGTGGTTTTTGTCTTTGTTTCTGTTTATGTGGTGGATTATGTTTATAGACATGCATATGTTGAACCAGCTTTGCATCCCCAGGATGAAGCCTACTTGATCATGATGGATACGCTTTTTGATGTGCTGTTGTAATCGGTTTGCCAGTATTTTATTGAAGATTTTTGCATCTATGTTCATCATGGATATCAGCCTGAAGTTTTGTTTTTTTGTTGAGTTTCTGTTGGATTTTGGTATCAGGATGATGTTGGTCTCATGAAATGATTTGGGAAGGATTCCCTCTTTTTGGATTGTTTGGAATAGTTTCAGAAGGAGTGGCATCAGCTCCTTGTTGCATGTCTGTTAGAATTTGGCTGTGAACCCATCTGGACCTGGGCTTTTTTTGGTTAGTAGGGTATTAATTGCTGTCTCAACTTCAGCCCTTGTTACTGGTCTATTCAGGTTTTCAACTTCCTCCTGGTTTAGTCTTGGGAGGGTGCAAGTGTCCAGAGGGTTTCAACTCCCTCCTGGTTTAGGTTTGGGAGGGTGCAAGTGTCCAGGAATTTATCCATTTCTTCCAGGTTTACTGGTTTATATGCATGGAGTTGTTTGTGGTAATCTCTGATGATAGTTTGCATTTCTGTGGAATCGGTGGTGATATCCACTTTATCATTTTTTATTGCCTTTATTTGATTCTTCTCTTTTCTTTTTTATTAATCTGGCTAGTGGTCTATTTTGTTGATCTTTTCAAAAAACCAGGTCCTGGATTTATTGATTTTTTTGAAGGGTTTTTTGTGTCTCTGTCTCCAGCTCTGCTCTGATCTTAGTTATTCCTTGTCTTCTGCTAGGTTTTGAGTTTTTTTTATCTTGCTCCTCTAGCTCTTTCAATTTTGACAATAGGGTGTCGATTTTAGATCTTTCCTTGCTTCTCATGTGGGCATTTATTGCTATAAATTTCCCTCTAGATACTGCTTTAAATGTGTCCCAGAGATTCTGGTACATTGTGTCTTCATTCTCATTGGTTTCAGAGAACATCTTTATTTCTGCCTTCATTTCATTGTTTATCCAGTCAACATTCAAGGGCCAGTGGTATAGTTTCCATGAAGTTGTGTGGTTCTGAGTTAGTTTCTTAATCTTGAGTTCTAATTTGATTGCACTATGGTCTGGGAGACTGTTAAGATTTCTGTTGTTTTACATTTGCTGAGGGGTGAATTACTTCCAATTATGTGGTCCGTTTTAGAGTAGGTGTGACATGGTGTTGAGAAGAATGAATATTCCATGGATTTGGGGTGGAGAGTTCTGTAAATGTCTATTAGGTTTGCTTGGTCCAGATATGAGTTCAAGCCCTGGATATCCTTGTTAATTTTCTGTGTCATTGATCTGTCTAATATTGACAGTGGAGTGTTAAAGTCTCCTACTATTATTGTGTGGGAATGAAGTCTCTTTGTAGGTGGTTAAGAACTTGCTTTATGAATCTGGGTATTGCTGTATTTGTTGCATATATATTTAGAATTGTTAGCTCTTCTTGTTGCATTGATCCTTTTATCATTACGTAATAACCTTCTTTGTCTCTTTTGATCTTTGTTGGTTTAAAGTCATTTTATCAGAGACTCCTGCTTTTTATTGCTTGCCATTTGCTCAGTGAATCTTCCTCCAACCCTTTATTTTGAGCCTATGTGTGTCCTTGCATGTGAGATGGGTTTCCTGAATACAGCAAACTGATGGGTTTTGAATTTTTATCCAATTAGCCAGTCTGTGTCTTTTGATTGAGGCATTTAGCCCATTTACATTTAAGGTTAATATTGTTATATGTGAATTTGATCCTGTCATTTTGATGCTAGCTGGTTGTTATGCCTGTTAGTTGATGCAGTTTCTTCATTGTGTTGATGGTCTTTACCATTTGGTCCAATTTTGGAGTGACTGGTACTGGTTATTCCTATGTTTAGTGCTTCTTTCAGGAGCTCTTGTAAGGCAGATCTGGTGGGGACGATATCTCTGAGCAATTGCTTGTTTGTAAAGGATTTTATTTCTCCTTTGCTTATGAAGCTTAGCTTGGCTGGATATGAAATTCTAGATTGAAAGTTCTTTTCTTTAAGGATGTTGAATATTGGCCCCCACTCTCTTATGGCTTGTAGAGTTTCTCTGAGAGATCCTATGTGAGTCTGATGGGCTTCCCTTTATGGGTAACTCGACCTTTCTCTCTGGCTGCCCTTAGCATTTTCTCTTTCATTTCAACCCTGGTGAATCTGATGATTATGTGCCGTGGGGTTGCTCTTCTTGAGGAATATCTTTGTGGTGTTCTCTGTATTTCCTGGACTTGAATATTGGCCTGCTTTGCTAGGTTGGGGAAATTCTCCTGGATAATATCCTGAAGAGTGTTTTTGAGCTTGGATTCATTCTCTCTGTCACATTCAGATACTCCTATCAAATGTAGATTAGGTCTTTTCACATCCATATTTCTTGGAGGTTTTGTTCATTTCTTTTCACTCTTTTTTCTCTAATCTTGCCTTCTCATTTTATTTCATTGCATTGATCGTCAATCTCTGATATCCTTTCTTCTGCCTGATCTATTCGGCTATTGAAACTTGTGTATGCTTCGTGAAGTTCTTGTGTTGTGTTTTTCAGCTCCATCAAGTCATTTATATTCTTCTGTAAGCTGTTTATTCTCGTTAGCATTTTGTCTAACCTTTTTCAACATTCTTTCTTTCTTTGCATTGGGTTAGAACATGTTCTTTTAGCTTAGAGCAGTTTGTCATTACCTACCTCCTAAAGCCTGTTTCTGTCAATTCATCAGACTCATTCTTCATCCAGCTTTGTTCCCTTGCCAGTAAGGAGTTGTGATCCCTTGGAGGAAGAGAAGCTTTCTGGTTTTTGGTGTTTTCATCCTTTTTGCGCAAGTTTCTTCCCATCTTCATGGATTTATCTACCTGTGGTCTTTGTAGTTGGTGACTTTCAGATGGGGTCTCTGAGTGGACGTCCTTTTTGTTGATGTTGAAGTTATTTCTTTCTGTTTTTTAGTTTTCTGTCTAACAGTCAGGTCTCTCTGCTGTAGGACTGCTGGAGGTCTACTCCAGACCCTGCTTGCCTGGAGATCACCTGCGGCAGCTATGGCACAGTAAGGGTTGCTGCTGGTTTTTTCTTCTGTTATCTTCATACCTCTGTGTTGTTCTCACTGTGAACTGCACTCAAGAGCTGTTTCTATTCAGCCATCTTGGATAAGTTTCTTTATAACACTGATTTGAGGAAACTGAGGTGATATCTCTTATATACATTCTTAGTACCCTCAATTTTTCTTCCTAACACTTATTGTAATTATAACTAGGTAACTAGCTGCATAATTAAGTGTTCAGTGTCTATCTCCTATTAGATTGTACCTTCTACAAGTGCACAGTCTGTCTGTGTAGTACATGTTATAGGCCCATCATTGAGCCTCGGTCTTTAATCTTGAAACGTGGCCAAAGGTTATTGGTTGCATCAATGAATGAACAAAGGGAAGGAAGTAATCTGCTCAAGGATACACAGAATCAATAGCTGAAGGGAAGTAGAGGGGTGGTTGTGAAAGGGACTAAGAATAAAAGTCATAAGTTAAATGCAACCTTTCTCTCTAAATGAAAATGAGATAATTAAAAATAAACTGTTTTGGCTCAAACATTTTATTTTGTAAAACAAACTATGGTTTACCTAGGAATGTTACAGTTTTGTTTACAAATAGAACCCAATGACTTGATAAAATAGTCCTGTACTAAATGCTGGGCCTTGTTGGAATGGATATTAATTAAAGCATGGACCAGAAAAGTTATTGTTGAAAACATAATTTTGTTCCAATAAAAACTTTTATACCAGTGTTCATATTGGCATTATTCATTACAGCCAAAAAGTGAAAACACTTCCAACGCCCACCAGCTGATGAATGAATAGACAAAATGTGGTGTATTAATTCGTTGTGTATATAATACTCTTCAGCTATACAATGATGTACTGATATATGCTAACATGGATGAACCTTGAAGACATTATGCTAAGGGAATGAAGCCAGATGTAAAAGTACATACATTATATGATTCCATTCATATGAAATGTTCAGAATAGGCAAACCTATAGAGACAAAAGAATATTAGTTACCAGGGATTTGGGGAATAGGAACAATGGAGAGTGATGGCCTAATGGACATGGGGTTTCTTTTTGGGTTGATGAAAACATTTTGGAATTAGCGGTGAAATGTTTGGAATTAGTGGCCACACAACTTTATGAATGAACTAAAAGCCACTGAGTATACTTTAAAATGGTCAATTTTATGTTACATAATTTTTACTTCAATTAAAAAAATTAAATGGCAAAAAGACATTTGATATTTTATATATGTGTGTGTGTGTGGTGTGTGTGTGTGTGTGTGTGTGTGTGTGTATACATATACATATATACATATATGCTGTGCAAAGCTATCTGGAAGATGAAGAAATGGAAATTGTTTTTAAAACACAGGTTGAAAGACCTTTTTTGGAGGGGCTGGGAAATAATTTTTATATATTAAAAACAGACTTAATTTGACAAGTGGCTATTCAATCTAGACTCTGCTTCATTCATTAATCATAATGATGGCAAATAGCAGTATCTGTTAAACAAATAGTGGTATCTGCTCAGCTGCTCTGGGTTAAGACTGCTCCTTGGGCATCTAATGTGTTACCTTTGACAAGGTAGCTAGACTCTGTATCTCAGTTTCCTTATCTAAAAAACGAGCAAAATAATAGTGCATACCTCTTCTGAGATAGTGTATATCAGCATTTCTCAATCATTGGCTACACATTAGGGTGCCTTTTTGTTGCTGTTAAGCTAAGTTCCTGGGTGATTCTAATGTACAGACAGGATAGGGAAGCACTGGTATATAATGAACATGTTAGCAGGGTCCCTGCTGCATGGTAAACAGTAAATAAGTGGTCATTTTATAATGCTGTTAAGGACTTCATCACTTATATCCTTTTACAAGATTAAAGTACATCTGTTATAGCACAAAAAGGAAGGCTGGGAGAAAGAATGTAGGGGGAGAAAATATTTTTCCAAGAAATGTATATTTTGTTCAACAAAGAGCATTACATCTTCTATGAGCAATAGGTAGATTGTTCTATTTTAGTAGAAGCTCTCCTTTTTGCTTAATGAAATTTCCCTCTGTGGCTAAGTCACCTAACATTCTTGAAATACTCTTATTTATTAGCAGTTTGTATGTTCTCAAGAACCGTTCTGCTTGGTGTGTTTCATTGTTTTAGATAATGAGGATACCACTGCTTAAAAACACAAACACACAAAATTTTATTTCAATAATTATTTGCAGGTAAAATGCAATATCCGTGGTTCGATGGATTCATCATTAATTGTATTGCTAAGATGAGATGTGGTGAACTGGAAGACTTATGCTTCTTATCTACCCTCACTGGGGCTCCATGTCTTCATGGATAAAACAAAGGGGTTAAACCAAATGATCTGCAAATTTCCTTTTATATCTAACACTTTGTGAGTGTGAGTACACACTGGTTTTTGGGTGTTAGGTTTGATGACAGGTTATGCTGTAGACATCCCAGGCAGCAAGAAAACTCAGGAGCTCACATCCTGGTCACAGGGCTGCGATAACTTTCCCTGCCTCAAGGTTCCCTGCTGCAATCTTTCCATGGGATCTTATTTTTTTCTGATGTTATTTTCTGGTTCTGATGTCCTTCCCTTCATCTTGTTTAGCTCTTATTTTTATGACTCTGCCATCTAAGGGTAAACCAGTATAGTGGAATAGTACAGGGGACATTATATAAAATATCTTTCATAAGAAGGGTCTGGTATGGGTAAGGATCACTATTATAAACATAGCCGAGGTTAGCTTGCACTGCAGTGGGGGAGAAAGCAAGCTGGGGAAGAGAATGCTTTGCCTTTGCCAAAAGCACAGTCAACCAGGCACTGTGCTTTTTTCTGTACAGCTATCTCACTTAGTTCTTGCCTCTTCCATCTAAGGTAGCTGGTATTATTTTTCTCCCCTTCAAAGATGAAGATACTGAGGCCTAGGGAGGTTTATTAATGTCATTCATCCAACAAAGATTTTAGTGCCCATCCATATGATAGCTGTTTGGAATAAAGCTGGGAATAAAAATGACACAAATTTTAGAAAAAGAGAGAGGTAGAAAAGCAAATTAACCAATAAATAAGACAACGTTAGGTTGCAGAAAATTTCATGAAGATACCTGAAGCAAGTGACTCACTCAGACTTGCCCAAAGTCCCCTTGCTAGTGAATGGTGGAAGTTCCATTTGGACATAGACATTATTTTTTGGCTGCATTACTGAAGTATTAGAATTGCAAGCTGGTTGCCTCTTCTAAGGCTGTCTAGAAAGATGCCAGAATGTGTGAATGAAAAGCTCAGGAGAAAGAGCTGTTCAAAGCAACTATTACTGGATTCCTTTTTTACTTTGCATTACTGTCAGATGAAGCTTTTTTTTCTTTGCCCACATGACACTGGTAATTACAACGGCTCCTGGTTCTATACTGTGCAGTATTTTGGTATGTAATATTACTAACATTTATTAGAATGTGTTTCTAAGTAAAAAATGTTAAATGCTTTTCCAATTTCTTAAGTGTGGTTTTCAGAAACGTCCTCAAATTTTTTCTCCGATGGCAATGTATCTGTCATACCCAACTTCTGATAAATGTATCCACTCTATACAATTAGAAAAATATGTGCTGAAAACAGATGTAGATATTGTTAAAAATGAAATAGCTGGGACTTTAGGCCAGACATTTGGAAGTGTGATTATAGCCATTCTGTGGATAAATGGTAGAGAAGTAGGTAAAGGCTTCTATTAAATATGAAAAAAAATCAGTAAAAAAAAAAGTAGCCTATAAGCCTAGTCTAGCCTGTAGACATGCTCAGTAATAGCCTTTCAATACTAAAAAAACTTGGAAAGTCATTTTTGCCCTCAAGAAAAAAAATCCGGGTTAGAAAATCTAGTGATTGCTACCATTAGATAAAGATTACAAAGACCCAAATACTTTTTATGTCTTAAAACCTTGTTCAAGTTATATAGTCCTTTAGTAAACATAGTGATTAGTAAATATTATGCTTGATTGTTTTAATTATTATTTTAACTCTCTAGAAATAAAATAGAATGAAATAGAAGGGAGAGTGCTTCTCTATAGGTCTTGGTTGTTGGGCCAAGGAAAGCGTCCCCAGATCACACAACCACAAAGTCAGTGGTACAGATGCTCTGACTATTTTCCTAGGAGAAAACAACCTCCAAGAAGAAATAAAAAGCTTCAGGAGGACAAACCTTGCAAACTTCAACTTATAAAATAATGATAATGATCATATCTCCACGTACGCATCATGCAGAACTCATGTAAACACTTAGTTTTTAATTGAAAACATGTTAAGGACCTGGTAATCTTATTTATTCATTCTTGAGCTTTTTTGAGATGATCTTCATGATCCCCTGAAGATAGACAACCCGTATTTCCTATTTAAAATGGCTACAGCAAATAAAAGGGGACTTTACATATATGTATTTCATACAATGCTCACTACTCTTATTCTTGACTATGTTTTTTGAACAGATGCTCAATATTTTGAAAAAAGCCAATCTAACATTCCTATGTTGTATGTATTTCTTTGAAAGCACACTTTTTCCCTAATAGCAATTAGTAGTCTTACGATGAACAGCACAGCTAATTTCTCAAGCAGCATAACTTGCATTGATTTCATAAATTTGAGGGTTAACTTTAAATTGTTTCTATAATAATCTTTTAGTATTCACCACCAAGTCTGCAGTGGTCAGCTCAGGCTCCAGGGAATTCAGTATACATCCTGTACACTCCGTTCATTTTTTGCAACAATATTGGCCAACTTGCAAATTTATCTGTAGTATGACTGGATGGTTATGTAGAGAAAGCAGCTACTCTCTGGGGGCTAATGTCTCTTCTCCACCAATCAGAATGCAGTTCATGATTCATTAGGTTTGTTGGCTAGATTATTTAACTTAATTCAATATAAATTATTTAATTCCTAAAGACTTCTTCATATTCAATATGAATGAAACAATTATTCCTGGACACAATCATCCAAATAACACCACACAGTTTTACCAAGCCCCAAGATAGTCATTAAATCCCAGCTTTCCACTGCTTTACATAAACTACTTATGCTGACTTTTTGAGGGTATAATGTTACTGAAATTGTTTGAATTCAATAAGGGACTATATGTTATTCTATATTTAATGAGAGAACATCCCAATTACATAGCAATGTGGGAAATCATAAAATATTTCTAGGTAGCAACTTTGCCCTTGTTTTGATAGCTTATTTTCTTTTGTTATCTATTCTTGCCCATGGGGAAAGGAATGAGTCTATTTTTTTCCAAATGTAAGACTGCTGCTGAGAAGCATTCCAAGAGATGGCTAACCATCTCTTGACATCATTTCTAGCCAGTCAGTGGCTGGTGGAAGAAACACATGGCCAGTATATTTTCCCTCTTGAATGTAATTTATATGACATGTGTCCCCAAATAGGGTGTTCTTTGTCTTAGACTGGCTTTCCCGGGTACAGACTCAGAGGCAGAGAAATGTACACTTCCTGTAGGGATTTGAGGAAGTCAGGATTGGCAGAGGTATAAGCTTAAGTGCAATTGCAATGCCGTTGCCACTGAGGCTCAGCCAGTCCTCTGGTGCATGCTGGAGATGGGACAGCATCCACAGATGTCTTGAATTGAAACAAGAGGGTTGGGCCTTTGTATTCTCACATCATGTAGTCATTGGCTGTGGGCGGCTCCCTAGGAGGGAGCATGGCCCTGTGGCAAAGGCAGTTTCCAACAAGCTGTCAGCAGTCAATATTCCCAGCAGCTGGAGAAGTGAGTAGCTCAGTGCTAAGGGGAGATCTTGGAGCACTGCATACCCACTACTCCATTCTAAAAAAAATCCCGGTGAGGGATACTGACAGACTAGATGGGAGGAACAAAAATGTTTCTTACATACACAGGGTATTGGTTCTTCTCCCTCAACAAAGCTTAACTTAATCTTTAAAAACAGAGTATTATCCCTTTTTCCCCTTTCCCTTCTCTCCTTCCTTTCCCTTTACAAGGCCAGGAATGCAATCAGGTAAACTCCAGAAGAATTTCGGCCCTGGAGAATATCAAACTGTGGTGTGTGATTCCTGTGAGACCATGTTGGAAATATAAGAGGTGGAGTTACCAAGGTCTGCATAGAGTCCCATGAACAAAAGGCCACTTGAAAAACAGAAGAAGGAAAGGAGCCAGAAAGGAGCTGTTTGGTTTAAGAGGGGTTGTAAGTCACAAGCTGCAGTCTGTTTCTTCTGCTCATTACTCCTTACTGAAGTAAGCAAGGTGCACCTGTGTGCTCACACTGGCATTCCTCTAGCTAGCCACCCTGGATTACCCCCTCTCTAGTCTCAAAGAAGGCTCCTTGCAGCTCTCAGAGGAAAAAGTTTTTGCTCTCCAGATCTTCCCTTCTCACCATACCCCTCTACCATTATACCTGTCCTGCTGCTTGCTTTTCCATGAGTCTTTTTCTCATTTATTCATGATCATTAATTTATTCATTTATTGAACTCCTACTATGTGCCAGCCCTATTCTGAATATCCTGATTCGTGACTGACTGCCTGGAACTTTTTAAAAAAGGATTATTCCGTTTAATTAATTAATAATAATAATAATTATTTTATTTTATTTTATTTATTTATTTTTTATTGCATTTTAGGTTTTGGGGTACATGTGAAGAACATGCAAGATTGTTGCATAGGTACACACATAGCAGTGTGGTTTGCTGCCTTCCGTCCCCTCACCTGTATCTGTCATTTCTCCCCATGCTATCTCTTCCCACCTTCCCACCCCCCCGCCCCTCCCCCATTTTCCCCCAACGGACCCCAGTGTGTAATGCTCCCCTCCCTGTGTCCATGTGTTCTCATTGTTCAACACCCGCCTATGAGTGAGAATATACGGTGTTTGATTTTCTGCTCTTGTGTCAGTTTGCTGAGAATGATGGTTTCCAGGTTCATCCATGTCCCTACAAAGGACGTGAACTCCTCGTTTTTGATGGCTGCGTAATATTCCATGGTGTATATGTACCACATTTTCCCTATCCAGTCTATCATCGTTGGGCATTTGGGTTGGTTCCAGGTCTTTGCTATTGTAAACAGTGCTGCAATGAACATTCATGTGCACGTGTCCTTGTAGTAGAATGATTTATAATCCTTTGGATATATACCCAGTAATGGGATTGCTGGGTCAAATGGGATTTCTATTTTTAGGTCCTTGAGGAATTGCCACACTGTCTTCCACAATGGTTGAATTAATTTACATTCCCACCAACAGTGTAAGAGTGTTCCTATTTCTCCACATCCTCTCCAGCATCTGTTGTTTCCCGATTTTTTAATGATCGCCATTCTAACTGGTGTGAGATGGTATCTCAATGTGGTTTTGATTTGCATTTCTCTGATGACCAGTGATGATGAGCATTGTTTCATATGTTTGTTGGCCTCCTGTATGTCTTCTTTTGTAAAGTATCTGTTCATATCCTTTGCCCATTTTTGAATGGGCTTGTTTGTTTTTTTCTTGTAGATCTGCTTTAGTTCTTTGTAAATTCTAGATATCAGCCCCTTGTCAGATGGGTAGGCTGCAAAAATTTTTTCCCATTCTGTTGGTTGCCGATTCACTCTACTGACTGTTTCTTTTGCCGTGCAGAAGCTGTGGAGTTTGATTAGGTCCCATTTGTCTATTTCGGCTTCTGTTGCCATTGCTTTTGGCGTTTTGGCCATGAAGTCCTTGCCTACACCTATGTCCTGAATGGTTTTGCCTAGATTTTCTTCTAAGGTTTTTATGGTATTAGGTCTGATGTTTAAGTCTTTAATCCATCTGGAGTTAATTTTGGTGTAAGGTGTCAGGAAGAGGTCCTGTTTCTGCTTTCTCCACATGGCTAGCCAGTTTTCCCAACACCATTTATTAAACAGGGAGTCCTTTCCCCATTGCTTTTTTTTGTCAGGTTTGTCGAAGATCATATGGTTGTAGGTATGTTGTATTTCCTCTGAGGCCTCTGTTCTGTTCCATTGGTCTATATCTCTGTTTTGGTACCAGTACCATGCTGTTTTGATTACTGTAGCCTTGTAGTATAGTTTGAAGTCCGGTAGTGTGATGCCTCCTGCTTTGTTCTTTTTGCTTAGAATTGACTTGGCTATGCGGGCTCTCTTTTGGTTCCATATGAAGTTTAAGGTGTTTTTTTCCAGTTCTGTGAAGAAGGTCATTGGTAGCTTGATGGGAATAACGTTGAATCTGTAAATTACTTTGGGCAGTATGGCCATTTTCACGATGTTGATTCTTCCTAACCATAAACATGGAATGTTTCTCCATCTGTTTGTATCCTCTTTTATTTCGTTGAGCAATGGCTTGTAGTTCTCCTTGAAGAGGTCCTTTACGTTCCTTGTTAGTTGTATTCCTAGGTACTTTATTCTCTTTGTAGCAATTGTGAATGGCAGTTCGTTCTTGATTTGGCTCTCTTGAAGTCTATTACTGGTGTATAGGAATGCTTGTGATTTTTGCACGTTGATTTTGTATCCTGAGACTTTGCTGAAGTTGTTTATCAGTTTCAGGAGATTTTGGGCTGAGATGATGGGGTCTTCCAGATATACAATCATGTCATCTGCAAATAGAGACAATTTGATTTCCTCCTTTCC
Source organism: Saimiri boliviensis (assembly GCF_048565385.1). NCBI lineage: Eukaryota > Metazoa > Chordata > Mammalia > Primates > Cebidae > Saimiri > Saimiri boliviensis. The sequence continues at coordinate 245,539,072 of NC_133449.1, forward strand.
AATTTGGATACCCTTTATTTCTTTTTCTTGCCTGATTGCTCTGGCTAGAACTTCCAGTACTATATTGAATAGGAGTGGTGAGAGAGGGCATCCTTGTCTAGTGCCAGATTTCAAAGGGAATGCTTCCAGTTTTTGCCCATTCAGTATGATATTGGCTGTTGGTTTGTCGTAAATAGCTTTTATTGTTTTGAGATACGTTCCGTCAATACCTAGTTTATTGAGGGTTTTTAACATAAAGGTTGTTGGATTTTGTCAAAAGCCTTCTCTGCATCAATTGAGATAATCATGTGGTTTTTGTCTTTGGTTCTGTTTATGTGGTGAATTACGTTTATGGACTTGCGTATGTTGAACCAGCCTTGCATCCCCGGGATGAATCCTACTTGATCATGGTGGATGAGCTTTTTGATATGCTGTTGCAGTCGGTTTGCCAGTATTTTATTGAAGATTTTTGCATCTGTGTTCATCATGGATATTGGCCTGAAATTTTCTTTTCTTGTTGAGTCTCTGCCGGGTTTTGGTATCAGGATGACGTTTGTCTCGTAAAATGATTTGGGAAGGATTCCCTCTTTTTGGATTGTCTGGAATAGTTTTAGAAGGAATGGTATCAGCTCCTCTTTGTATGTCTGGTAGAATTCAGCTATGAACCCATCTGGACCTGGGCTTTTTTTGGGTGGTAGGCTCTTTATTGCTGCCTCGACTTCAGACCATGTTATTGGTCTATTCAGGGTTTCGGCTTCTTCCAGGTTTAGGCTTGGGAGGATGCAGGTGTCCAGGAATTTATCCATTTCTTCCAGGTTTACTAGTTTATGTGCATAGAGTTGTTTGTAATAATCTCTGATGATGGTTTGGATTTCTGTGGAATCTGTGGTGATATCCCCTTTATCATTTTTTATTACATCAATTTGGTTATTCTCTCTTTTCTTTTTTATTAATCTGGCTAGTGGTCTGTCTATTTTGTTGATCTTTTAAGAAAACCAGCTCCTGGATTTATTGATTTTTTGAAGAGTTTTTTGTGTCTCTATTTCCTTCAGTTCTGCTCTGATCTTAGTTATTTCCTGTCTTCTGCTAGGTTTTGAGTTTTTTTGATCTTGCTCCTCTAGCTCTTTCAATTTTGATGATAGGGTGTCAATTTTAGATCTCTCCTTTCTTCTCATGTGGGCACTCATTGCTATATATTTTCCTCTAGAGACTGCTTTAAATGTGTCCCAGAGATTCTGGTATGTTGTGTCTTCGTTCTCATTGGTTTCGAAGAACATCTTTATTTCTGCCTTCATTTCATTGTTTATCCAGTCAACATTCAAGAGCAAGTTGTTCAGTTTCCATGAACCTGTGCGGTTCTGAGTTAGTTTCTGCATTCTGAGTTCTAACTCGATTGCACTGTGGTCTCAGAGACTGTTTGTTATGATTTCTGTTCTTTTGCATTTGCTGAGGAGTGATTTATTGCCAATTATGTGGTCAATTTTAGAGTAGGTGTGATGTGGTGCTGAGAAGAATGTATATTCTGTGGATTTGGGGTGGAGAGTTCTGTGAATGTCTATTAGGTTTGCTTGTTCCAGGTCTGTATTCAGGTCCTGGATATCCTTGTTGATTTTCTGTCTGGTTGATCTGTCTAATATTGACAATGGGGTGTTAAAGTCTCCCACTATTATTGTGTGGGAGTCTAAGTCTCTTTGTAAGTCATTAAGAACTTGCCTTATGTATCTGGGTGCTCCTGTATTGGGTGCATATATATTTAGGATCGTTAGCTCTTCTTGTTGCAGTGATCCTTTTACCATTATGTAATGTCCTTCTTTGTCTCTTTTGATCTTTGCTGCTTTAAAGTCTATTTTATCAGAGATGAGAATTGCAACTCCTGCCTTTTTTTGCTCTCCATTTGCTTGGTAGATCTTCCTCCATCCCTTTATTTTGAGCCTTTGTGTATCCTTGCATGTAAGATGGGTTTCCTGGATACAGCACACTGATGGGTTTTGGCTTTTTATCCAATTTGCCAGTCTGTGTCTTTTGATTGGGGCATTTAGTCCATTGACATTTAGGGATAGTATTGTTATGTGTGAATTTGATACTGTCATTTTGATGCTACCTGGCTGTTTTGTTGGTTAGTTGATGCAGATTCTTGATTGTGTTGATGCTCTTTTACCATTTGGTGTGTTTTTGGAGTGGCTGGTACTGGTTGTTCCTTTATATGTGTAGAGCCTCTTTCAGGAGTTCTTGTAGGGCAGGTTTGGTGGTGATGAAATCTCTGAGTGCTTGCTTGTTCACAAAGGATTTTATTTTTCCTTCACTTATGAAGCTTAGTTTGGCTGGATAGGAGATTCTGGGTTGAAAGTTCTTTTCTTTAAGGATGTTGAATATTGGCCCCCAGTCTCTTCTGGCTTGTAGGGTTTCTGCTGAGAGATCTGCTGTGAGTCTAATGGGCTTCCCTTTGTGGGTAACCCGACCTTTCTCTCTGGCTGCCCTTAGCATTTTCTCTTTCATTTCAACCCTGGTGAATCTGACGATTATGTGCCTTGGGGTTGCTCTTCTTGAGGAATATCTTTGTGGTGTTCTCTGTATTTCCTGGATTTGAATATTGGTCTGCCTTGCTAGGTTAGGGAAGTTTTCCTGGATAATATCCTGAAGAGTATTTTCCAGCTTGGATTCATTCTCTTCATCACATTCAGGTACACCTATCAGACGTAGATTAGGTCTTTTCACATAGTCCCACATTTCTTGAAGATTTTGTTCATTCCTTTTTGTGCTTTTTTCTCTGTTCTTGCCTTCTCTTTTTATTTCATTGAGTTGATCTTCGACCTCTGATATCCTTTCTTCTGCTTGGTCAATTCGGCTGTTGAAGCTTGTGCATGCTTCATGAAGTTCTTGTGTTGCGTTTTTCAGCTCCATTAATTCACTTATACTCCTCTCTATGCTGTCCATTCTCGTCAGCAGTTTGTCCAATCTTTTTTCAACGTTCCTCTTTTCTTTGCGTTCGGTTAGAACATGTTCTTTTAGCTCACTGTAGTTTCTTACTACCCACCTTCTGAAGTCTGATTCTGTCATTTCATCACCCTGCTTCTCCATCCAGTCCGGTTCCCTTGCTGGTGAGGAGTTGTGATCCCTTTTAGGAGGAGAGGTGTTCTGGTTTCGGGAGTTTTCATCCTTTTTGCACTGGTTTCTTCCCATTTTTGTGGGTTTATCCACCTGTTTTCTGTCTCTGTCCCAGGTAGTTGGAGCTTTATGAGTTTCCGTTGCACTACTGCCTTTTTTGATTTTTCTTTCTGGTCTGACCCGCCCAGCTAGCAGCATGCCTAGCCACTGCCTGCCCGCAGGGGCTTTGCTGAGCTGCTGTGGGCTCCGCCCAGCTGCCCTGAGCTCTTCTCTGTAGTCCTTTTTATATGGGCGTAGTTAGAACTGTCTAGGCAATGGTGGCCCCGCCTCTCTTATGGCGGACTCTCTCTGTTGTGGCAGGTTGCCTCGGCAACGGCAGCCTGCCTCCTTAGTGGTGGAGAGTCTCAGTAATGGCGGAAGCCCCTCCCCCACCGAGGCGGACGGTCCGGGTTCAGCTGTGCTTTGTTTGAAGGGCTCAACCCAGAGGGTTTCCAATTACTGTTTTTGTTTTCGTTGTTGTTGGAGGTGGAGGGGTGGGACCAACCGAGCCTGATCACCTGGCTCCCTGACTCAGAGTCTTTTCTTTTAAGTTGAACGACCCTGCGTTCCGGTCGCTTGTTGAAAAGGCGCCGGGATCTCCCGTTCTGCGACTCACGGAGTCCGCTCGAACTGCGGCGCCGGCTCCTGGCGGATTTTTTGCCTAGGAATCTCCTGGCCTGACTCGCTATTTCAGATGAGTGGGCAACTCTGCTGTCTCAGGGCTCTGCTCGCCAGAGAAGAGGGCTCCCAGACCAGTGGCTTTTGTACAGAGAACCGCAGCAACAGGGAGTGGTCACAGCAGCCGCGTGGGCGGAATCAGCCCCGCGGGGGCCAAAACAGCCACAGCGGCTGGAACTGCGACACTGGCGACCCCTCTGCCTGGGTATCTCCTGGTCTGTGGGCAACAAGAGTTCGTCTGGAAATGCGGCGTCCACTCACCCTCTGCACTTTCACTGGTAGCTGAAGTCCTGAGCTGTTCTTAGGCGGCCATCTTCCCAGCATTCCAATTAATTAATTATTTTAAGATGGAAGTTTCACCATGTTGCCCAGGCTGGCCTCGAACTCCCTGGCTCAAGCAATCCTACTGCCTCAGGCTCTGGAGTAGCCAGGACCACAGGCATGCACCATCATGCCAGGATTGCCTGGAATATTTGGCACCTGTTTTGCTTCCCTTCTGGTTCTTTTCTGTTTGTCTCACATCTGACTCAGCTGTCCCTGATCTTTGTTGCCTGTGTCGGCGTTAGATTTGGTTGATCCTCTTGCTTCTGATCAGAAACTTTCTGGTCTTTGCTTGACAAGCCTGGCCTGACATCTTCATCCTCAATAAGCGGTTTATGAAAACTGCTTTGGCCTTCAAGTCCCATCTTCTCTGATCACAGATATTCTGCTGTCACCTATGAGCCATTGCCATCTAAGGTGAGCAAAAGGTAATAAATAGCTCCAGTGAGAATAGCTGTGGCAAATGCCGAATGGAAAAGCCAGAATGTGGAGGCTAGGAACAACCCTTGGGAATGTGAAAAGTGGAGATACCCAAATGGGTCTAGCAGTTTGTCATTCATAACAGATAAATCATTTGACTTTGCTTCTTTCTCCATCTCATTTCTCTCCCAGGGACTGATCCTAATGAAATAATTGTGCTGTGTTGGTCTGGAAAACATTTTGAGGTTTCTGGTTTTATTCTGATCTAATAGTTTTAGGCCAATTTTTTTGGCTTAAAGTGGTTGGTTTGGTTGGTGTTTTTGTTTTTGCCTTTTTGGAAGATCTTTTTACATCCTTGTTCAACAATGTTGAATGTTTGTTCTGTGACTGGCTCAATCCAAAGACTGTAGTGTAACCACATCTCCCTAAGTGTGTTGGGTGCATTAGCTCCTTTAACTCCACAACAGCCCTGTGGTGTAGGTCCTGTTAGGTTGTTTACAGATAAGGATATAGAGGGACAAAGGGTAACTTGCCTTCTGACACCAGGAAACCCCACTCCAAAGGCTATGCTATTATCCGTTAAGTCATACCACCTGGATATAAATAGGCACTCAAAGATAATTGCAAAATTCAGTGGTACGTGCCTGTTTTGTTTTGAATGCCTTCCTGCTACTCCCTCATGTTTATGTTTTTTCATAATCTCTGTTCTGTTTCTTCAAGCTGGTAGGCCATGTTGGTGAAAATTCACTTGCTATGCTGCTTAAACTCAGAAACCTGTTTTGCTGTCTCACTTCTTTATTGACTTTTCATCTATTTTCTATTTTCGCTTGAAGAGGTATCTGGAGTCCCTTGACTATCCCTATTAATTTTTTTCCCTTGCCATGGTTTGCTTTTCATTTAACTTTCGTAATAGTGTTATTTGAGTTAGTAAAGATAGAACTTTTATGAAAGTCTCAATATCAAAATTAAGTTGCACTGCAAGGTACTATGGGTAAAACTGGAAGGACGGGCATTTAAAATCTCTATTGAGGTTCTCTAACTGAGTCTATTTGAGGCTAATGCAATAGTGTGTGCCTGATTTATGATGATGTATTCTGACGTATAAAATGCTGTTTGTAAATAGTTTAATAAAAGGCTACTGCTCCAAATTCCAAATTAGCAGTGAAGGTGATTTCTATTAGAGAAGACATTTGTGGAGGGTTTTGTTCTTGATGCTTAATAAAGTGAGTTCTTTTTCTCAATACAATACACACTGTTGAATTGCAGCACAGCTCTGGGGACCTGCTGTTGTATGCAAGAATAAAATATATCTCTTCTCGTTGTTTATTTACTACATTTTTGGGTACATATGGCAAAATAATTTTCCTTTCAGTTCCTAGTTCAGTTTTTTTCTCCTGATTATATGTTAAAAATTTGGGCATAAGTTTCCTTAGTATCTCAGTTTAACCACGTGAATCTCCAAGCCTCCTTTATTACATGATATTTCTAGTACTTTAATGAGGGTTTGACATTTTCATGTTAACAATTTTGTTTTATTTTTATATTCCTTGAAGTGACTTTCATGCTGCCATAGTGTGCTGCATATTTACAATTTCTAAAGGTGCTTGGATACACACCTTTTTAGAAAGAAGTACATCAGGAAATCATTCAGGATTCTCAGCGTTAGTGTTCAGAGGAGTGTATTTTTTTAATGACTTTACATGTAGGATTTTTGTTCTGAGCAACATCAAGTGCTAGATTCTTTTGAAATGGTAAAGACCAAATGTGATTTAGACCAGGGCTTGCAAAATTCAACACCTGGAGGGCTCAGTAGGAGACATGAGTCACAGAGGCAGGCCCAGAGGAGTGTGCAGGCTGTGGAAGGCATGTCCATCCACAGATGATAGCTGTACAGTTTGCCCATTCTGACAGTCGCTATGAGGGAAAGTCCAGCGACATTCCATTTTTTTAGTATTTCAGGGGAATATGGGAATTGGGATGTCTGAATGAAATATTCTGACTTTCAACTCTATTTCTGGCCCAGCATACAATTGGACACATGTACTGTGTTCACAGTGAATGGGTAATGCTTCCAAATAGTCAAGAAAGAAGAAAGGTATTTTTGGAGGTTGTCTTTCAAAAGACCTAGACAAACAGAACCTCAGTCTAGGAATCTTCAATTGCCACCCAGGGTAGAGCATTGTGTGGCATCATTCTGAAGTGGTAAAAGTGATTAAGCTGCACCCCCATTTTTCAAATAACCCACAGTCTAGAGGGAAGTCTATGACATGACAAACATAACTAAAATGTAGGGTGAAGTCATATAACTTCCAAAAGAGATATTCAAGTGAAATTCAAAGGAGAGAGCAGTCATGTCTGATTGGTGAGACCAGGGAAGGATTAATGCATTGAGATGAGCCTTCACGATGAATATAGCATTGTGGTAGATTTGGGTAGGAGGACTTTCCAGAAAGAAAATTTCCAGGAGAGTGGAGGTATGGAGATAGAAAAACACAGGTATGCAGGGAAGCTCTGAATGCAGGAACTAGACAAGGATAAGGCAGGAGAGCTGTTGTCAAGAAGGCAGGAAAGGGACATTGAGCGCACTTTATGAGGATATTGAGGGCTAGACAGAGACAAGTTTATACAATTATTTTGGTAGACAGAGACAGGCCATCAATGGTTTCTGACTTGGAGAATAGGATGCCAAATATTTTTTTTTAGGTGAAAAGTTAAAAAACAAGATGGCAAAATAAGAGAGGGGGAGGCTGTTTGTCACTTACCCAGAGTTTAAGTTCACCTTTAGTCGTTTGTTTTATCCTCTTGATTGCAGCTTACATTTTCATTCCCAGATAAAATATCCAACATCCTCTGAGAGTTGGAGTTTATGCCCAGGTGACTTTGCTTATGGTCCTCCACCTGAGGTGCCAGCCTGGGATGTTCATCCCTGATGGTCTCCTTGCAGCAGAATTGCGGATTCCCAAGGACCTCTCCTCTTTCTTCCTAGCTATTAGAAGAATATTCCAGCCAGAGGAAACAGTCAGTTGCAGTGCCTTGAGGTGGGAGCACACCTAACAGGAACTTTTGAGTGAGGCTGTAATGGAGTGAGTGGGGACAGAGTCACCAGATAACAGAAAGTAATGGGTACCAAATCATGTGCGACATTGTGAGTGCAAGAGTTTGGCTTTTACATTAGTAAGATGGGAAGCCATTGCAGCAAGAGAGTAATGTGGAGAATTTTGGACTTGAATTGATTTAATTTTCTTGTCTTGTCACTTATTTCCCAAATCTTGCTTTTTTGTGCTATGTTTTGGAGATTGTCTCAACTTTGTTTTTCTGTCCATCTACAAATTTTTATTCTTCTGCAACATTTTTAACTCCCAAGAACTCTTTCTTATTCTCAGAGTTTTGAGTATCCCATTTCATGAATGTGTTATCTTCTCATTGTCTCAAGTGTATTGATTGCAGCTTCTGTGAGATTTTCTTTTCTGCTCACCTTGACTTTTTTGTGAAAGTCACAAGACTATTCTGGTTGCTTTAGGTTCTATCTTTCACATTAGAAGCATTCCTTAAATATTGAAGGTCCTTGGATATCTATAGGCATATAACAAGGAACTTAAAAGGTGATTAGAAGTTTTGGTTGTGAATATGGAGCTTATAAAGTGATGGCTTCTCCAGGATGATAGGGAAAGAGACCCAGCCATTTTATTGGAGGTACCAAATGCCAGTAAACATACATCTTTCTTTTAGGGCTCATCAGTTTCCCCAGAGAGGAGAAATTATCTTATTTCATGCATGGGTAGAAGAAGAGGAAGTGGAGAAGCTGTGTGTTACCCTGGAATTCAGATTTCTGACATTTTAGTAGGGAGAGAGGGGATGAGGGGACCTCAGTGGCAGTATGAGGATTTTACTTATTCTGATTTCAACAAGATGCTGCATTTTGTTACACCTCCTTATTTTCCCAAGGCCTGTCAGAGAACTCCTCGGAAGATTTGTGCCCATTTTCTGGTTAACTGTTAAGTTCTTCATGTCCCTGAAGCAGATTCAGATGCACCTTATGGAGGTCAGAAGAGGCCATAACTGTGATTGTCTGTTTCATAACCTTTGCAGTGCTCTCTGGTCTGCTGCTGTGCAGGATCACGGTATCCTTTGTACATCCTCAGCCCCTGGATCCTTCATACTGTCTCCATGGCCTTAGTGGCAAGTCTCTGCTGACTTGCCCAGGCCTTGGAGGCTCCTTCCTCCTGATGAGGTAGAAGGTCCCTACCCAAACTGTCTTGGCCTCAAATACTTAAGCTGAAATAACAAGTTGAGTAAGAACCCAATCTGTAGTCTAGTAAAGTATATTACACTGATAGTGTTAATGTTCTGGTTTTGTTCATAACACCACAGTTGTGTAATATTCTACTATTGGGGGAAGCTGGGTGATGGGGCCTCTCTGTACTGTAATAAGTATGACATAAAAATTTATCTCAATCTTCCAAAGTAAGGTGATGACCCACTCAAGGGGGACTTTCAGAGAAGGTGGACAAGAACCCCATTGTGACTTAGTTGACTACTCACGTTCAGCCTATAAGAGAAGTTGGAGAGGGCAGGAAAGAAGTTCAGAGCTAGATATCAGGAAGAGTATTTCAGTGGAGAGACTGGTAATGTGAGTCTACGTGTCACCTCTCTTCTCTAGAGAAACTGACTAGCCAACAGACCATCCAGTTGGTTCTTTTCAAACAAAGCATCATTTGTCCAAAGACAAATTTCAATTTCACCTTCAAATCCTGCTTATAATCCTCAAATGCCTGTGTCCAGCATAAAAATTTAAAATCCAATCTCCCTCAGTACCCTCAGTACCTAAGATTTTGGAATACTGTCAATTTAGTGATATCTTAGTCAACTCAGGTTGCTATTACAAAATACCATAGACTGGGTAGCTTAAGCAACAGACATTTGTTTCTCACAGTTCTGGAGGCTGGGAAGTTTAAGATAAAAGTGCTGGCAGATTCATTTCCTGGTGAGGACCCTCTTCCTGGCTTGCAGACAACCATCTTCTCACTGTATCTTCAGAGAGGGAGAGAGAGAGACAAAGACAGAGACAGACAGACAGAGAGAACATGAGCATACTTAGGTCTCTTCCTCTTCTCATAAGGGCACTAATCTCATCATGGGGGCCCACCCTCATGCCCCTGTTTAAAGCTAATTGCCTTCCAAAGGCCCATCCCCTCACATGGAGGTTAGGGCTTCAACATATGCGTTTTAGAAGAACACATTCAGTTCATACAAATGAGCACATGAAGAATGCAAGAGTTTTTTCTTTTTTCTAAAGCTCTCTCAACACTACGGTTACTTAAGATGGCACTTACAATACCATAGAGCAAAGTTCATGTTTTTTAGTAATATTTTCAATGGTTTTAATATACTTAATATTAAAATGAATGTAATTGCATAATGAAGGGTATTGTGAGAAAAAATGCTAATATAACCTGTGGCACCCCATTATTTGAGGTAGAGAAACAAGTACTTTGTGCTTCTTTCTATGATAAAACTTAACTAAATCTTTCAGTAGGTCACAGGTTTCCACCTAGTTTCTAGCAGAGAATCTGGCTCTTAGATTGCTCAAAAAATGCTGTTAGAATAAATGAAGAATGGTACTAGAATGGTATTCCTTCCACCTTTCCATTAAAAAACGCATATATCCTGAACCCTGGCCAGCCCTTTACCAACCCTCACTTTCCTACCACCATGTACACCTTGTAGCTTCAGACTTTGAGAACAAAAAGCGAGAATTTATATGGAGGGATGAGAGAAGCAGGATGAAGTTCTCCATGATCATTTAAACACAGAGTGAACTTAGGTTTAAAGGCAGAATGCAAAACAAGTGTCATATGGCACAAATTACCCTTGAAGATTTTTTCAGAAGGTGCCATGTTGTAGATACGTAAAACATAGCTGGTGATTTTTCCAGCATTGGAACAGCCCACTGCTTGCTTCCATTCGACATTAGTTGAAGTTGGCTTGAATTGATGGACTATATTTTATGAAAAAGATCTTTTTAAATGCTCAGTTTAACTCCTTATGATGACCTGCTGTCACCATGAAAAGCACCCCAGGACCAAAACTGCCTGAAGGATTGCAATTTTCTACCTTCCCTCTCAGTCCTACCAGTGAGTAAAATGGTAGAAAGAAATCACATTCTCTCTCTGTGTCTCCTTCTTTTCCTTCCTCATTTAAATTTTTTGTTTGGCCCAGCAAGCATGGTTGATTTCCCTCAAGTTAAAATGCACCTATGAAGAAGTCTCTTTATACCCAGAAGTGTGGGAGGTAAATGGTATCTGGCAAAAGCCTTGCTGCTTGAATGAATCAGAGTAAGTCTCAGATCACCAGGGTGTGCTCACCAGGATGCTGTAGGGGAGGATGAGCCACAGATCACCACTCTGCCACAGCCACACTGGTCAGAGATGAGGACAACTGGTGTAGTGGGAAACATAAAATTATGTCTATGGATTTTGATTTCAAGGGTTTTCAAGGAACCCTGGGCATTACCACATGCCAAGATGGGACATACATTTAGCATAATGGAAGGGGCTTCATATGGGGAGAAAGAAGAACTAGCATGAAATTCTGGCCTTGCATCTTTCTGGTTATAAGATATTTGGCAAACTATATGACCAATGATTATGTAGATAATAATACATTACAGGGATGCCATGAGGATTAACATATATGCAAGGCATTTAGCTCAAGGCCTGGGACATGCTAAGCACTCAAGATACGGTAGTTTTCTTGCTGCCTCCAAACATGTGACAAGCCCTTTTCACAAAGTACAATGATGGATGGAGGCGGGAGTACAATAAAAACAAAACAAAACAGGCTAGGCAGGGTGGCTCACACCTATAATCCTAGCACTCTGGGAGGCCAAGGTTGGGGGATCACTTGAATTCAAGAGTTTGAGACCAGCCTGGGCAACATAGCATAAACCATGACTCTACCAAAAAAAAACAAAAACAAAAACAAAAAACAAAAATTAGCTGGGCATGGTGGCATGCCTGTGGTCCCAGCTACTTGGGAGGCTGAGGTGGGAGGATAACTTGAGCCTGAGATGTCAAGACTGTAGTGAGCTGAGATTGCATTACTGCACTTTAGCCTCGGCGAGACAAGGAGACCCTGTCTCAAAAACAAACAAACAAACAAAATAAACCAACAAATATAAAGTCATCCTGGCTAACACCACTTAGGTGCCATCCAAACAGATGTGATTAAAGGATTGCAAAGAGGAGATAGTTGGTATAGAGACCACTAGACTGTGATCAACAGACCTGGCTTCTAGTTCTGGGTGTGCCTTAGCTGAGGCTGTTCTCTTCTGTGTTTCCTTGATAGTCAAATGAGGGAGTTGGACCATCTCTAAGATGCCTTCTAGTTTTGAGATAATAACACTCTGTCTAGTCTCTCCTCTAAAACTTTCAGTGGTTCTCTATTGCCTTCCAAATTAAATCCACTTCTTTGGCTGGTCTTAAAGTTTACTGAAAAATAGCTACAGGTTACCTTTGCAGTTCTTTTCCTCCTACTCTCAACTTGGAAAACCCAACACGACAGCAAATTGTCTCTTCCTTGTCCATCCCCTGCATTTTTACCTCTTTTCCTTTGCTCTTGCTGTTTCCTCTTTTCGCAGCCTCTGACCCTCTTCATCTGTAAAATTCTTCCCACCCTTCTCTGCATGCCATGAGCTGCCCTTTCCATGAAGTTGTTCAAGACATTTGTGCTGCATAGTTCTGTTGGGCCCCATCATTGTTCTTTATGTATCATCTGGCTGTGGGGAGACTATGGGGTGATAGGAACAGGAAACTTCCTGTCACTTTGAAAACACTCATCTGACCATTCCTGGCTGTTCTACCTTTACAGTGGCCTATCTAATATCATGTCTGCTGGGAAATGTGTGGACTTGGCTGGTAATTGACGGAAAGACCCTTTAACTGATGCTTTTGCAGAGCTCTGAAATAAAAGTGCTGCTATTCACAGTCAGGTTCTGGAAACGGTGAGGTGTAGATGACATTTCTTTTAAGCAACATGCAAAGTTTCCCCAGAGGAAAAGAGATTAGAAGACAACATTAATTATTCTCAAGACCATGAGTCCTGATTTTCACTAATTGCTTTAATTTGCCACCTGCCTATTCTGACAGGTGACATTCCACTGGTAGGAATCCAGACCTGCAAAGAGAAAAATCTTTCCTTCTGAAAGGGCCTGCTGGACTTTTCCAGAATGTCCAGTGTGCAAGAAGGCAGGCAAGAGCTCAGCAGCTCCAGTGGGGAAGTCTGGGTCTAGGACCCTCAACTGTCATTTTTTACTGGCAGCAATAATTCAGGAAATCTATCCTACCATGTACCACAGAGTTAGTAGCATGGACCCTGGAGCCATACTTTCTGGTTTCAAATCCTAGTTCCCACTCTCTTACCTTGCTAGCTTCATGACCTTCAGCAAGTCACCTAACTTCTCTGTGCCTCAGTGCTTGGCTAGATTTGAAGTCTGTTTGTGAATGGCCACCTGTGCTGCTGCTCCCTGTCCCTGAGCCTCCAGAGGATGTTGTCCCTACAGCTTGGCATGACCAGGGACTAGAAATGTCCTTAAATATCCCTTCCAGAGGCTAAGTTTGTCTCCCACCCTTTTCTAGGAGTTTTCAACCCTCTTCTCAGCAGGCCCACGTCTTGGATGATCTTCAAGGATCCTCATCATCCTGTACTCTGTGGTCTCGCAGTTTTTTGGATGAGGATGGGTGAAATGCGTCAGGTTAGCAAATTATTGGTGAAATGTGAGGCAGCTAGAATATGCTGCAGTATCCTACCACCCACACCCCACCTCCAATAAGACATTTTACATTAACTTGTTTTTCATTCATTCAAATGGTATTTAGTAAGCATCTACAAGGATACAAGGGCTAGCCAGATTAACAAGAGCCTGCTGAAACTTGAGGCAGGGAAATCTGACCTCTCCAAAACACATATAACACATAATTCCCTCAACTTATATTTGTTAAGCATGAAACAAGCCTGGATTTGCCCTTGCCCAGCCTATTGTCTACTGGAGTCTCAACTGGAGTACGGGATAAGCACTACCTGGGGGAAATTCAGGTAGAATTTTAAAAGGGCAGTGAATCCAGTCTTAGGGCCCTTAGAAGGAGTGATCTCTACAGAAGAGGTGAAGGCTGAAAAACGAATAGGAGCTTATCATCCCAAGAGTGATGGGTTGAAAGGTAAGGGAGATTGAGGAGTGTTCCAGACCCAAGAATGGCATTAAGAGGTCTAGATGGAAGAGCCAGCACTGCCCTGCTTGGGGACCCAAAATAACGACTTCTATGGAGGAATTTGAACTTGAATTTCAGGGCAAAGTGGGGCTGCTGCGAGTAAGAATACTTCAAGATGATACTTGGGTTTTAGAAAAATTGCCCTGGTCATAGAAGAGTGGGTGGAGGAGGCCCAGAGTGCAGGCAGCGTCAGGCCTGGCCCCATCAAGTCCATGACAGGGCCAAGGCCCTGAGGGTGAGTGACAAGAGCTCAGGATCACTGTCGGGGGACCTGAGTTCTAATGCTGGCATTACAACAACTGATGCTGACTTTGCATAGTAATTTGGTCTTCAGCTTTCCCTCTTGTAAAATGGATTCTAAGGTCATAGAACTCTGTTTCTCAGTCATCTTTACTACTACAATTAATAGGGATTTCTTTTTACAAATTTCTCTCTCTCTCTCTTAGTTTGCTAGGACTGCCCTAGCAAAGTACCACAGACTGGGTGGCCTAAACAACAGGGATTTATTTTCTCAAAGTTCTTAAAGCTAGAAGTCTGAGGTTAAGGTGTCCACAGGGCTGGTTTCTCCTTAGGCCCCTCTCCCAGGCTGGGAGACGCTGCCTTCTCACTGTGTCCTCATGTAGACTTCCCCGTTCCTGGGGTCTCTTCACATGACCTGGTCTCCTATACTTACAAGGACACCGGTAGTTGGTTATGAGCCTACCCTAACTTCCTCATTCTAACTCAGTTACCTCTGAATACAGTCACATTCTGAGGTCTCGGGGTTAATGCTTCAACATTGTTAATTTGGGGGGATATCATCAGTTCATAACTTTATTCTTCTTTTTAACATCTGCTTTGATATTAAACATGCTGAAACTAGAAGTATCTGGGCTTGTTTGGAGTACAAAAACTTCCCTAAAAAAAGATAATCAAAGTTTTGATTATCTTTTCTGTCCCCTTTTCCCCTGAGTTTCGTTGTCATTTTACTTATTGATGGTGATTCAATGGGCCATCCATCTGCGGGAAAAGCCAGAGCTAGCTTTTCTTCTACGCTAGCCAATACTTTTTTCCTGTAGTAAAAGGGCTTTTGAATTCTGTGCTCTGTGTGCAATATGAAGCTTTTCCCCTTCTTTTGTTTGATTCTAGTCTTTATGCCCCAGTGAGATTCTTACTTCCTGGCCAGGCTTGTTTTCTTTCACATTCCAAATGAATCTATATCCTCTCCTTTCTGTCCTCTTTCGAACTCATTGCTAAACTCTGCTAAGATGCAGAATCTCATTGCATTAATGTTCTCCCAATGTTTCTTGTCATCCACCAAACTGGACTTGTTCACATATTTCAATTGCAGTCTCTTTAAGACCAGGATTTCATTTCATTTTCTTGCTTTTGTCCACTGTGTTTTGGTCGCTCAGAAGGGCCATGCATCCCTGGCACCCCATGAATAAATGAAATCACATGCTGTAATAATGACAATAGGGCATGCACTCCTCTACCTGCCTACAGAGTGAACTGCTCTTTTGACTATTTTGCAAAATCATAACGACTCACTGGAGGTTTCTTCCCACTTACCTGATTCTGAGCCTAGTGAATTATAAACATATTTTATTTAACAAATTCATTTTTATTACCACAGTCAGCTCCTATCACAATAGTTAAGGTTCTGTTTGCACGTTCATAACTTGGCTGTAAAATTTTGCTTCAGGCAAATACTTTAGTCTAACGACTCTTGGCACAAAATGTCATTATTAGAATCTTTTTCTTACAGCACCAAAGAAAGTAAAAAGAAATGCTTTTACTTAATAAAAAACCCCAACTTTTCAAACTCTATTATTTTGTGTTAAAGAAATGCTTCTCCCTTACCCCAACAAAAAAGAAATGCCAAACCTCAGCCATCAAGGTGTGTAAAAGCAAAATAGCAAACTTCCTTCTCTGTGCTTCTCAGTGGGAGGGATATTGGCCCTTTGGTGGGACAGTTTTCTCCGTGCAGAGTGCCCTGTGCCAAGCAGGGCATACATTTAGCATTCCTGGTGCCTGTGTACCTGCTACCTGCCCTCTTCCCTCCCCTGACAAACTAGGGTGAGATCAGGCTCCCCACTGTGTCTTTTTCCAAAAGCACATTTCCCAAAAAGACTATGGCCTCCAGATTTGTTGCAACTTTAATCTGAAGTTGCAACTTATAGGGAAGCTGTAAGTTGACCCAGTTACCTGGTTAGCCATTGGTAAAATGATGAAATTGGAGGAGTCTATCCTCAGGAGTTTTTAGCATTCCTTTTAAATAATTTTTTCCTTTTCTTCAGGCTTTCCTACACATCCAGAACTACCTGGTTACTTTTTGAATGCCCCTGTCACTTCTAGAAGTCTCTGGCTGAGACCTGCTTTTTCTCCAGGCACTCATCAAAATGTATCTGCTTCTTACCTCTGCTCTAGGACCCTTCTTGCCAACACGGCAGTTACTACATCAACCAAACCTTGATAATGGCTCCACTTTTCATACTTCTTAGCAGACGTGATGGTTCAAAGGTCTAGCAGTTGACTTGGGACAGGCACTGATGAATCGTAATGGATGCTGGTGGAGGCTCTATGTCCAGACGGTCCTTTTGTACCAGGTGTTATTCCTTTAGTTGCTGGCTCTTGAAGTAGTCAGGGGGAGTTGGGGGAAGGACTGGTGTGGGTTAGATGGCATAGAAAATATGCTGGAGGGGTCTTGCAGTAGGTTGCTCTTTGTGAGTTAGAAGTGCTTCGATACGTTAACAACTGATAGGGCCTCATGATGCTGCTTCTCTTAACTCTTGAAGGTTTTATGTTTTAACAGAACACTCCTGCATTCTTGATTTTGATGCCTTATTCCAAAATAAAGAATCGAACTTTAGATATAGTGGCATGGTAATGAGGAGAGACATTGACCTGTAAAATCTGAAAATTTCTCTATGATCAAAATAATATGCTTGTTTATACTTTTATTTTTTTACATCATAAGTCTGCAATTTATCAGTCAAATGCTCATGTATATTTTCTTTTTAATGTTTTTGTAGATGAAATTTATTCTTGTGTATGGTATGATATGAGGATAGAATTTGAATTTTAAAAAAAAGCCAATTCTCACAATACCATTATTGAAAACTTGTCTTACATTGACTTCAGTTTTAGGGCTGTCTATACAAGTCTGCTCTCTCTGTTGCATCTTGTGTTGGCTCTACACAGTTTTGATTGTTGTGACTTCATCAGTCGATTTGATACTGGATGAGGAGGAATAGTTCACTTTCACATTTTCTCAGCTATTTCTCTGAATAAACTTTGGTGTCGTTTTATCAAATTCCCTCTCTCCTGTAAACCCCTACCCCATCAATTTTATTGCTATTTTTATTTTTTTTTACCTCTTAATACTATCACATTATTGCTATTTAATTAAAATTACAAATATATAAATGTGAAAGAGGAAAGAATTGACATTTTTGCTCTATTCAGTCCTACTACTTAGAAGTACTATGTGCAGTATTTATCCCTATATTTAAGACTTTGTTTATATTTCTCAGTAAACTTTGATAGTTTTCTTGATATATTTCTTTTTGAGTTATTCAATAGTACCTGTACTTTCCTTTTTCTGGTTTTGCTACTGATACAGTTTTCCTTTTGGTGCCAACTAACTGATTATGGTGAAGGTGGGTGCTGGGATCTTTTGAATTTCATCGCCTGCTCTCTGCATTGGCAGGTGCTGACAGATGGTCTCTGTGATGCTCTCTGGTCCACTTTCCCATAAATGGATTCTGACAGGAGTGCTCAAAGCCTGAAACTGACTATGGTGCTTACCGATGCATTTTGGCATAATGTCAAATTTGCTTCTGGTGAGCAAAGCTTAAGAGGAGATAAAAATAATTGCTTGTTTTGACTAAAAATTACTACTGCTTAAATATTCACAATGGGACTTACTTTCTGAGGAGAAGTTCTTGTTAACAGTTACAAAAGGGTTCCAAAGGCATGTTCAATAATGGTTTCTTTTAAATGCCAGTTATTTACTAAAAGAGAAACTACCTGTAGAGTGATTAAAAGACATGTTTTCAGCCAGGTGCAGTGGCTGATTCCTGTAATCTCAGCACTTTGGGAGGCCAAGGTGGGCAGATCACCTGAAGTCAGGAGTTCAAGACCAGGCTGGCCAACATGGTGAAACCCCGTCTCTACAAAAATACAAAAAAATGAGTTAGGCATGGTGTTGCAAACCTGTAATCTCAGCTACTTGGGAGGCTGAGGCAGGAGAATCACTTGAACCCGGGAGGCGGAGGTTACAGTGAGCTGAGATCATGCCCATTGCACTCCAGCCTGGGTGACAGAGTGAGACTCTATCTCAAAAAAAAAAAAAAAAAAAAAAAAAGCACATTTTCTTTTGAAATCTATGGCTTTTTTAAAGTTCAGGGAGAAACGTGCAGTTGTTTGTGACTTACCCATATCACTCTACACAACCACCAAACCTGCTCCAGAAGAAGCTCAATTTCCCCCTGAAGAAGTGTAAGCGAAGAGAGGCTCACTCCGAGTCAAATATGAATGGCCTTGACAAGCTCTCCAACAGGGAATGAAGCCAGGCAGGGATTGAAATCGCCCTAGGGAGCACCAGTCGGTGCCCAGTTAATTGTGTTAGCTGTACCCGAGCCACAAGGAGGAAAGAAATTATGGCTACAGGAGAGGTGCCCTTAAAAGACTCAGGATCATACATAATGGTAATTATGCCATGCATAAATAATCCCAGAAGTCAAATAAAAAGATCTAATATCTGTTATTCTCTTTTCAGCTGACTAGGGGAGAATGTAGGTGAGGTTCATTACTTTTTTTTGCCAATTAAAGCTGTATGTCTATTCTTTGGGTTAAAAAATTATAAAACCAGAAGAGTACCAGATTATTTGCAAACATATCCAAGGTTAATCACACCAGTGGCTGCAAGTTTTTACTGATACACTTTTTTTTCTTAGTCATTTGAGCTAGGAGTTTATCAAGGTGTCTGGGATGCTAGGATATTAGGAGGCTGGTTGGCAGTAGATGGCACTTTTTTTTGATATGGGCATTAAAGTCTCTCTAATGACCCCTGGGCAATGCTGAGTAACCCGGGACAAAGAATTGTAACATTGGATATCTGTTATTTGTTTTCTTTCTGCCCCTGACAAGACCGTGGCCCTCTGTAAACAGCAATGATATTTACTTTTTGGCTAAGGTCTCCATGACGCCTGACCCAGGAACTAGCTGGGCTCTCAAAAACCATGTTCTTTACCATTGTACCAAGACCACCATCCATATCTCCAAGACTGCCTGGGTCAGCGTTGGCAGCTATAAAAGCAGGTTAATTCGTGATAGAGGCAATGCAGCCTAGAATCAAGAAGATCAGATTCATACCTTGGCTTTACCATTTACTAAATGTGTGAACTTGAGAAACAACTTATAGATCATAACATTTGTCTCCATGTATTATTGTGGGGAGTAAATAAAGTACTCCATCAGAAACACGACACATTTTTTTTTCCCACAACACACTGGTATAAATGGGTGAAGAAGGTGGCCTGACCTACCCAAGTTTTTCTAGTATCAGTTGATACTGAACCTCTTGTGGTCTAGACCAGTTCTGTCCAGTAGGAATATATACCTATAATCTATGTAAGTAATATAACCTTTTATTCTTAAGCTGTCAATTGACTGAGATTTCTGGGATAAGTAAAAACAAGGCACATAATCAGTAGGAAGACCAGCATTTGCTCTGGAAACTGATTCTCTTTAGCATGAAGTGTACAAATTCCTTTCAAGTGGTGACTGGCAGAGCACCTATTTTATGGTGTTAATTTTTTGTTTACATTTGCAACTAAAATAAGATCTTCGATTTAATGCCAAAGAGGGAAAACATTAGAATTCCTTTGGAATGTGTGTGGAAATTAGGAGATAGGAAATAATAAATAAAGAAATGGGTCATTTGGTCTCATTTTATAGATGAAAAAACTGAGGATTCGTGTTGTCAGTAACTGATTTAAGGTCACACAGCTAACAGAGAGCAAAACTGTGTTTTGAAGCTGGTTCTGCTTAACCAAAGTTTTCTCTCAGTCTAATGCACATCTTCAACCTCTCTTCTTTGTTGCCTACCTAAAGGTTCGGTAGAAATGTTGTAAATGAGAAGGCCACATTGAGAAGTCAATCTGGGAGTAGGTATTCAAGTCAGAGGAAATTACTTGAAGACTTTGGTAACATGCAGGCAAAGCATGTGGGGAACTGAACACAGTAGTATCACTGGGGTGGCATTTCTGGGCCAGGACATACAGGAAACAGAAGGAATTCGGGAGAAGTGCATGTCTCAGTTAAGTTATTGAAGCCCATAATTTATTAAATTATAAAGAAAATTTTAAATAGTATTGTTGTCTCTTAGAAACATTTGTGTTTCAGACTTTCAAAATTCTTGTAGGTAGAATATTGAATGGAAGATATAAATATTGGCTTTATTTCATTTTTCTACTTTCATGTATTTAATGGTATAAATTAGATATCAAAGATCACTTGCCTAGCCAAGAGAGGGAGATAGGTGAGGACGGAAATAACTTTAGGGATGCTCTACCAACCTCTCCCAATTTGTCTGAGTTAAATAAGTGGAGAGTAAAAATAAACACAGTAATGTGATTGACCAGTACTAATTAATGTATATGGAACAGCCAGATAATCATCTGTAGTCCTCATCGCGATCTGCACTTGAAACCAAAGTCTAAGTAACAGTCATAGGAGAAACAAGGCAGGGCCTGGCTGGTAGAGTGGAATAGATGCACCAAAGGGCTGCTTGAAACAGATAATCAACAGATTAACCACGAGCGCATCAATCTGTCGTGATGCAAATATGACACTCTGCAGTTTACCCTCACCACACTTACCCTTGGTTTGAGTCTCTGAGCAGAGGCAAGATGCTAACTAAGACCTTCCAAAGGCAAAGAAAGTGAAACCGTGAAACCTTTGCCACCACTGGATCACCAAAATGAGCATTAGTTCTTCTGAAAGCTGAGATTTCTACTGAACAAGAGACACAGCCTCAGATGGAATTTTCCTGCTTCTAATTTAAGTTGCAACAATTTTCCACCCCATATACCCTGCATATTCCAGCAGAGGAGAGTACCATGGTTATCTTGGGACACTGGTGTTAAAATGCCGTTTAAAAATGAAGCACAGCTTTAGGAGTGGCAACAAACAGCGTGCCACAGAAAGCAAGCAACACAAAGACCTGAAGGCTGAGCAGGAACATGGAGAGGAGAAAAGTCCAGACTTAGGTTCCTTCTGAGCTTGGCAGTACTGCCTGTGAACTTCGCACTGCTATTCCTCTGATTGGGCTCCTCTTATGGGACATTACTATGGCTCCAAGGTGGCAATGTTGGGAAAAGTCAGACTACTAGAGACACCAGGAATAGTAGGTGCTTCTGATGTCCTGTTCATATTTCTTGGCCTTCACTGCTCCCTTACACAGCAGCAGCTTTCTCCTATAGGTGCCAGCAACTGTCATCAAGCATTTGCAGGTTGGGAACTTTCCCATCCCATCTGGAAAAGGCTAGAAGTGAATGCCCCTAGAAGCAGCCCTCACAAATGACAGAGGAAAGCAGATGGATAAATATTCCAATTTCCTCACCCTTTGGTGGGACAACTCTGAGGTGGGTTCTGTGCAGCCTCCCAGATGCTGCTGGTTCCAAGTATAGTAGCTTGGTACAAAAACACTGGGCATCTCATGTTTACTCAAATCCAAAATGGACAACTCAGTATTTCTGGTGAGTAAAAATGGGGAAATAAATGAATCTTACCAAATCAGTACATATTGTTTCCAATATAGGCTCCATGGTGGCTGGGGGTAGGAGAGGGAAAGAGAAAGTGGATGTGGGAAGGATATGGCAAAAATGGGAGAGTTCAGTGCTTAGAAGGCCAAAAATTCCTTGATATGATGGCAAATGGCAAGTTGGGTCTCTTCTAGCTATCTGACTTGCATTATTCAAATGGATTTTGACCTCATATCACCTATCAGTGTGTCACAAACTCCTATTTCTGACCTTCTGTGTCCCCCCCGAGTTCTTTGGGTTCAACCTTGAGCTCCCGGCATCCTTGACCCACACACTGCCTGTCCTGAGTTCTTTATGCTCACTTCTGCCTTAGTTGGAATGTCCTCCTCACTGTTGTTTGCCATGAACTCTGGCCCATCCTTTAGGACCCAGAGCAAATCTTCCCTCTTGTTTGACATCTTTTGTGGGTGCTCCAGCTCTCTCAAGCTTCTTCTCTGCTGAGTTACTGGGCAGCTCATGAGGATCCACACCATAGAGTTTAACCCTGGATGTTGCCCCATTTTGCATGACTTCTTATCACAAGTGTATTGATAGTCTTTAAAATTTTTTAAATTTTATTTTTAATTGAAATATAATAATTGTACTATTATTCATGGGGTACATAGCCTAGTGATGTTTCAATCATAATAATGTATAGTGACTAAATCAGGATAATTAGCATATCCATCATCTCAAACATTTATCATTTTTTTGTGTTGGGAACATTCAATATCCTCCCTATAGCTCTTAGAAACCATCAATATATTATTGTTAATTATAGTCATCCTACAGTGCTATAACTTACTCTTTACCCTAAAACTTATTCTTTCTATCTGTAATTTTGTGTCCTTTAATAAATCTCTCCCTATCTCTTCCTTACCCCACTCTTCCCAGCTCCTAGCATTGTCTGTTCTACTTTTCACCTGCATGAGATCAACTTTTTTTCAACTTCCACATATGAGTGAGAACATGTAGTGTTTAACTTTTTGTTCCTGGCTTATTTCACTTTAACATCATGTCCTCCAGTTCCATCCATGTTGCTGTGAATGACAGGATTTCATTCTTCTTTTTTTTTTTTTTGTAATGGCTGGAGAGTATTCCATTGCGTATTTATCCCACAGTTTTTAATCCATTCATCTGTCATTAGACACCTAGGTTGATTTTAGAGGTAAAAGAATGCCCAGTGCTCCTTGTCTAGAGTTTAGAATTTGAGAAGAGATTTGAACTCTCTCCTCTGTCCCATGATGATCTTCAAGAGACAGCAGAGCTTCAGGGCCAGGGCCACCTTTTCAAAAGAACTTTAGACAATAACAAAAATAGCTGCCATTGAGTGGATGCCTGCTATGTGCCCACTTGCTAAACACACTTTACTATTGTATCTCATTTAATCTTTACAAAATACTACAAAGTGGGTATTAGTGCCCCCATTTTAAAGATACAGAAACTGAAGGTCAGGAACTTGCTCAAGTCTACATATTACTAAGGAGCTGGGAGTGAAACACAGGTTGCAAAAGTCAATGATTCTTCTAATCTAAACTTTCCTATAAAGAATCTCCTGGAACAATTGCAAGGTAATTTCAATATATTGAGTTAAACAGGCAAGTAAAAGTATGAGGTAAAAATAATGTAAAATTAGTGAAAGTTAAAAACAAAAAGCCAATGGTAACCCACTAAATATAAGCTCTTCTCAGTGCCCATATAGCAAATTTCTGAGACAAGCCTGGGGCAGGCCATGCTGGACAGCAGTAAATGCTGTGGAGAAAAATGAAGCCGAGCAGGGGAATGGGGGTGTTGGGGTAGGATGGGATGGTGGCAATTTTGCATAGGTGGTCCAGGAAAGCCTCAGTAAGAGGGTCACATTGGAACAAAGCCTTGTGGAAGGAGGTGAGGGTGGTAGCCATGCTGATATCTATGGAAGAGTGTTCTAGGCAGGGCAGCAGCAAGAGCAAAAGCCCTGGGGCAGGACTGTGCCATGCATATTTTGGGAACAGCCAAGAAGACAGAATGGCTGGAATGGAGCCATCTAAGTAAAGAGCCAGAGGTGGTGAGGTTAGAGAGGACATGGAGGCTCAGGCTGTGTCGGGCCTTGTGAGTTTTGTGCAGAACATATGTCCTTCTCTGGAAGGTTTTCCGGACATTTGGGATTTGTTGGTTCCTCCTTCTCCTCATATGTTGGAATATTGTGAAGTGGACTGAGGAAACCACTGTCTTTGGCTACATTTCACAAGCAACAAGTAGGCTGCTTGTAGTGTTAGAGTCTATCTCAGATTGGGTCTCCAGGGATTTGAATACAAGTAATTCACTGGGGAGATGAAGAAGGCAACACAGGGGACCAGGGAAGAGAAGAGGAGAGGGAGGACAGCCAATAAAAGGTGCACTATCAATCCAGTTATCATCTGGGCAGTGGAAACTTTACCCTGGGCGCCACTGTAGGACATTGGCCTCAGCATTATCCCATCGGAGGAGTGAGGAAGTTGGGATATTTATACACCAGTCCCTGTCCCTGCTAGTTGGTCTGGCCTCAGCATTACCCCATCCGAGGAGAGAGAAAGTTGGGATATTTATACACCAATCCCTGCTAGTTGAGCGAGGCTGCTTCTGGGAGGGCATTGATTCTCTAGCATTTCCAGTCTGCTGCAGTGGTGGACAAAAAGGCTTCAGTGCCAGAGTGCCCAGGGTGCCAGGGAGAGCCCTCAGACAAAGAGAGGTCAGTCCTGGCAGTTGAAAATCAGTGTTTTCATGCCCTAAGTTGGTAAGGATGGACCTGTAGGCAGGTGCCAACAGAGTTGATAGCCTCTCTCTAATGCTTTTGAATCTTATGTTTTTGGCTCTTACTAAGAAAGAGAAACAAGATTTCCCCTTCTCCACAACCACCTGAAAACATAGACTGGAGTTCTCAGAGACTGTAAGAGAACACTTGAGATTAACATATATGTCACCTGCATTCACCTTTGTTTTCAGAAAAAGATAACTAACCTATAAAATGCAGTTTCAAGCCCCAATTTCTTAAAAGGAAGGAGAAATTATTGCTAATTACTATTGTCAAGATGAGGATTATTTCTTGACAAATAGTATAGGCGGCTTTTGCAAGGATGCTCATTAATATCATCTGTGATTCCTGGAAACCTAGTCTGACAGACGAGCAACCTTGTGATTCATACTGTCAGGGATACTGACTACAGTGATTGGTTGGGGGAGCATTTCTTCCTACCACAAACTCCACTCTGCTCACCTCAGTCCAGGATGTCCCCTCTAATAAAGAGATGGTCACTGTAGAACAAAAAGAAGATTGATGGTAAATTCCTCCTCCTCCAGCATTCTCAATGTGCCAAACATTGTGCCCCAAGATGGGTTATATGGCCTTTGAGAGAGCTGAGTAGACTTTGCAAAGTTGGGGGCTCCCATGTGCACAAATAAGTTGCTGGTATTCTGATACCTTGGGATGGTTGATATGACCAACATGCTAAGAATGGCTTTTACAGTTTTGAATAGCTGGAGAAAAATCCAAAAAAGGGTAGTAATTCAGGACACCTGAAAATTATATTATATTCAAAATGCAGTTTTCATACATGAAGTTTTGTTGGAACCCAGCCCTCATGCTCATTTGCTCTACAGCTGCAGAGGTGAGTAGTTATGGCGGAGACCTCATGGACTACAATGCCTAGAGTATTTACTGTATAGTTCTTTATAGGAAAGTTTGCTGACCCGTGCAATAAAGAGTTGTTTTGTTGAGGATATCTTCCCCCTGGATAAGTATCTAGCACAGAAATTGAGGTACCAAACAACCACAGTTAGGGTAAATCCACTTTAGAGGATTACCGGAATGTACCTGAATACAGACCAGATCTTGATCCTGAAACAGACCCACACTTGTGGCTAATTTGGAATTTTTCTCTTTTTACTGATCTCTGTAGTTCTTAAGCTAAAGGTTTCTCTGGACGTAGGCAGAAGCAGAGGGAGGAGGAGGCCTATCCAGGCTTTCAGCTGAAAGCACTTTGTAGTACTTACCATCATCCTATCTTCCCATATTCCTACTACGTCTAAAGCTAAGACACTGAATATGTGAGATTGTTGGAATTCAGCTCTTTACCAGTCCCGTAATTCATCATTCAACAATCTAAATCTTGTAAACAAAGTAAAAAACCTGATGAAGACAAGCTGTTCGAGGATATTGCAGAGCCGTGTAGGAGGCCCACTTAGTAGCTATGAGCACATCGGTATGGGAGTTAGGTCCCCAAATTTGTATTCTAGCTCAGCCACTTGCTAGCTATGTAAACTGGGCATACTCATTAATCCTTCTATTACCTTCCTTCTCCATCTGTAACATGAAAATGGTGATAATCTCTCGCTTATATGGATTCTCTGGGGTTTAGTTACATGTGCCCCGAAAGCAGCCTAGCATGATGCCTGGCTTGTAGAATGGGCTCAAAGAATATTAGCTATTGTTAGTGCTTCAAATTTGGAATTGGGGAATTTTAGGTGAGATATTGCAAGATCTTCATGCTAATGATATTTGTAATGAAGCGCACTTCACCAGCACCTCTGACTCACCCAAATGGCATTTATTCAATAGCTAAGTGTCCCTCCCTCATGTTGCTTACACTTGTGGTACTCATACTTGCTACTTACTACAATGTCCATGAATTTGACTTGGTAAGATGACATATTCCTCAAATGAATTACAGTGTTTGGGACCAGAGCTAATTTTAATCATACTGTATACCCAGGTTCCAGCACACAAATTTGAATGTAACTAACATTGGCTGAATTAAAATTGATATCATATATTGTTACAAGTCATTTCTAACTTAATTGCTCAACCATAATTCCCAGGTATAAAGTTCTTGCCAAGAGCATCAACATTTAACTTGTACAAATGCTAATTGAGAATCTACTATATACCATTTACATATACTATATTTTTGTAGTATACACATATACTATATTTGTGTCTGAATACAAAGATGAATAAACCACAGTCCTTGAATGAAGGAACTCACAATCTAGTGCGCAGTCAGTAGAACACATGTATTATCTGTAGATCTGTTCAGACCCCAGGCTCCAGCCTGCCCAGGTTGTAGAAGACCTATAGATACAAAGATATTAGGTGTTGGTTAAGTTAGAAGGGCTGTCTTTGAAAAAGTAGGCTTTTCCCAACCCACTAGAATGAAGTCTAGAAACTGTTAAAACAATAGATCTCCTGATATCAAGGAACTTGATTGATCATTCAGAAATCAATAAGTCCTGTGTTCCTAGAGCTGTGGTTTTTTCTGCAAATCAGAGGAAGGTGTCTTGGGGCTGGGTAGCATTTGCAGGGATTCTCAGCCTAAGCTATGGGTGCTTGGTGGGAGCTGGCTATGGGTGTCCTTTCTCAATAATCAGTAAGTTTAGTATTTGCAGCACTTTCCCCAAGGCCGAGCTCTGCTGTCTTCACCATAGTGTCTCCATGATGTTGCTGGGCTGTGTGGTGCAAGTACAGGGTGGCTCTATCATGGAGCTTTCCATAAGAAAGCACAAGTGTCCAATAGTCCATACGGACAGGAGTCTGCCTCAAGGCAGCATAACGTCTGAATAACCCGTCTGCAGGAAGTTGTTAATTGCATAAATCTTAACAAGCTGTAGCAGTTGTACCAAGTTGCTTGACAACAAGAAATCTAAATTTTAAGACAAAGGATGTGCATTTGCTTAAATATAACATATCTTCAAATCACTTGTAAATCTGCTTTCATAAGCTACATGTAGATGTCTCAATGACAAAGACAATAGTAAAAGTAGAGAAGGTCAGGAAGGTCAGGCCAAAGCATCTTGCGTAAGGAATTACTATTTGTGTGTGTGTGTGTGTGTGTGTGTGTGTGTGTGTGTGTGTGAAGGGTATAAATATGTGTGATCAACAATGATATCGATCAGAACACTGAGGAAAAACCATCCTATCCTGAAGCATTGTTCTTCATTTATAGCAGAGTAAGCATATATTTCTCAAAGACAGAAAATACAGGCATGTACAGGTCCTGTGGAATTTCTAAGGACTTAGCTTCTGTTTTGAGTTGTGCAGAACACTAGTCTGAAGCTCTAGGTGCCCAGCTCTCATTACAGGCACTGTAATGAGATGTACTCATGGTCTATCAATTGTCAGGTGTTTGTGATAATATGCATGAAAGAATAAGAACAAGAGAAGTGGGAGGAGTTATGGAGAAGCCCAAGAAGCAGCTAAAGCAAATTCAGGCAAAACAGTATCAACAATGGATTTAATGAACGACAATTTGCTTAACATGACATCTAATATTTAGGGACACATTTTCTGTTCTACAGATGTTAGCAAAGTATGAACATAATGTAAGAATAATACTTAAGGGACTCAAAACATCAAAAAACTTGCTTAATGAAAAGTGGCAAAATAGTCTGTTGTTACTGTCTGCTGCTTGGCGGATTTCTTCTTTTGTTGAATATTAGAATAAAGTGACATCAGTTTGTCACTTAGCAAATGGTCCTCTGCTTTCTAAACCATCCAGCAGATGGTCTAGGTGATAAAGTGCAGGCCTAGCGTGTTCGTGTTTTGCTAGCAGCCTCTACCCTGCACTGCTGCAATCACTCACCTCCTCTCCGCCAGGCGACCTCACCATCTTGTCATTCCTCAGTGTCTCACACCCCAGGTCACATGAATCACCATCAAGCCACACAGCTCTGAAGTTAAATTGCCTACCTTCTTAATTTCAGCTCCTTCAGTGGTTTTTCCTTTCCATTCTTCATGTGCTCCCTTGCTCTGCAAAGTTGGTCCCTCAATGCACCTGCAATAAATTAAAAGCTTCAGGTCCTGGATTTGTTTTGCAAAAAAATTTGAGTTTTGTTCTGCAGAGCATACCTCCTCTCTTTCTCTCTAATCCTAGACTAAAATCATATAAAATTTGAGGAACAGGCTGAGTTAAGAACCTTCTGGCTGCCCCAAAAAGTCAGAACGAAGGGACTGTGCACTAATGTGTTTAAAATTGACCAGAACTCTTAAGATTGCTGGTAGCACTTTGTACTTCTTCCTCCCACGTGCAGGTGTAAACATGAGGTTTCAGGCAGATGAGAGTGTATACAGTTGGCTGGGATAGGAGTGGTCCTGCATTGTTAGGATGTGGTTTCAAACAGTTGATCTTTTCTAAAATGTAGATATTTTTGTTGCCATATATTGCTGCATTAAAAAATTAATCTACAAGTTGTAATTTTTCCCCCTGGTTAATACACAAACTATTTACTTCTGAATACAAACCAAGAGTTGACTACACTACAGAGACCAGAAAAGGTATTACTCACCTGAGGAAGGGAAGGGAATGGCGACCCCTAAAAGATGAAGCTGCCAAGATCTGTTGAATTTCTATTCATTTTTCAGAGAGAGAGAAATGGTGCCTGTATGCATTTAGGTACACAATCATGAAATACAAATGTATGCCTCTCAATTTTGAAAGATATTCAAATGACCCCTGAATAACAAGTGTAGTTTGTTGGCATAAATACATATTTAAATTATGCTTATATGTAAAAGTAAGATGCAACTGTGTTATGGTTTGTTTCAGAATTATTACAGGTGAAGAGTGTGTACCCCTGGTACATGCTGAGATTTAACCCCAGTTGTGGGTCTAATGACAATTTAGGGTGTCTGTAGTAGGTCTTGAAGAGAACGAGGATCCCTTTCCTAGACATCTGTCTCAAGTGAAGTTAGCACATGATTTTAAGCAAAGAAAGGCCAGTTTTCTCAAACACCAGAAGGTAAACTACTTCCACTGATAAGGGTGGCTGAAGGGACTTGGGAATTGAGGATTGTCAGTTTCCTCTGGATACAACCAGATATCCCTATTCCAAGTTCCATGTCCCATCTTTCTCATTAGATGCCCTGATTGTCACATGAGATTCTTGGTGATACTATGAATTATTGTTGTAAGTAAGTAACATGAACAACTAAATTTTGTTTACCTTTCAGCACCGTTGGTCTCATGGCTACAAGGATTATATCATGAAGGGTTTCTAGTTCTCAGATTATAACCTGAACTGGGGCTTAAAGAATTTGAGCTTGTTGTTTTCTTTCTGTAAGTGCTCAAGCACACTTAAAAATATCCATCCCATGCCACAGTTCTTGTAGTCATCGTTGCTGCCATTATAGTCAAATGCAGCAGCCAGCTGAGCTCCCAAGGCACTTGTTTTAGTTGGCACTCCATTCCAATCAACCACAGGTGTTAATTTGACTAATTATGATTTTACTGCAGGCTGCATTTTACTTAACATTCCATTTCACTTGGCAAGGAGCTCACTACTGCACCCAAGTCTGAGGACATAACCAAATGAATACCCAAATCCCATCTTTTCTGGCCTATCTGTTGGAACAATTCTAGAACAAATTTTATATCCATCAGAGACTAATCATGAGATAGAAAACATACAGTAATTTGAATAATGAAAATTCAATATAAAGAATTATCAAGAGGGGATTGGGTGAGGTTCTGGTTAATAAGAAGTAAAAAGAATGCTAAGGAATACAAGAGTAGCATATATGGAGTAGCCACTGTTCCTAGAACTGGGATACAGTGCCCCAGAGAGAGACACCCATTCCCCATAAAGCTGATATCCAGATTTCATTGGTGAGGGCAGAGCTCAGGTTAATTGACTGGTATAGTTTATTCACTGAGGTACTGTGCTTAGAACTCATGGCAAAGCTACTCTGTGGGTTCTGGGATAAATGCTCTAAGGGGAGATGTCTAGGCCACATCATTCATTGGGAAATAATCTCTGAAATGCCAGGGGAAGCATTTAATAGAAAGGTAGTAGTACTCCACTGCTAGCACTCCATTCTGAAGCCACCCAAGGGAGGTTGTAGAAGAAAGCTACCCATAGGAAGGTGGTTTGTTCTACTGGCCACCACATGCTGCTGACCATGGCATGTTGTAGAGTGTTGCTGAAGCTATGTGCTGCAAGAGCTGGGCATTACAGAAACTGCATACTAAGGGGGATGTTTAAAAAAAGTGCATGCTGCATGAGTCCAAAGGAAGGACGCCAGGAGAAGGAAGAGAAACATTTTCTGATCCATTGTCTCTCCAGGGCCCTCTTCTAAGAAAGGTAAGTTGTGTTGTCTAGCGAGGGAGAAATATTCACAGAGTCCAGCTCCATTATTGTAAGGTGGTTAATGAGGGTAACTTTGGATCTGAGCAGAAATAAGCTGATACACGGGTCCAGCAGGCAATACTATTAACCAGTGACACCAATAAAGATTTTATTCTGAGGATGGAGGCAGCCTAGACAGGAAACCAGCTCAAGAGAAGAACCTCTCTTCCCCACCCTCCTCTTATTTTGGTGAGGGTGAGTTGGCTCTGGCATAGTATAAAACCAAGGCCCGACTTCTCTCTTGACCCAAATACTTTTAGTTGAGTATTCTTCCATCAGAGTGTGGTGCTGATCTGTTTGTGCAGGTGTCTAGTCCAGCAATTGTATCCCTGCTCAAGGAATGAGTGTTTGGTGGCACAGTGCAAGCCCCATCATTAACAGCAACACACCATGTGGTAGTGAGAAGCAATGGCATCAGAAGCTTGGTCAGGTTTTCAAATTCTCTCTTTTTCTTATTTGTAAACTGACTCTCCTTTGGACTAGTAATTCCCTTGGGCAATTCACCATGCAAGAGACTGCAAGACAGGTATACAAACTTCTTTCACAAAGAGGAGTGGGATCTTCAGTAACTGATGGGGATCCCCTAGTTGAAGTTAGTCAAGCAGCTGCACAAGGGAAGATTTCAGTTGTGGCAGTGTTGTTCACATGGTATGCTGTACCATCAGAGATATTTTCTGCTCACAACTCAGTGCCACTTACCTAGGGAAGATCCATTGCTCAAATATGTCATTTCAGGCAACAGCCCTGATGTCAGCCAAACTGATATTAATATATTTGTTGAATCATATCTGTATTGTCAAAAATCATGGTTCATTACCCTGAAGCAAATGGTCAGGCCGTGAGAGAGAGAAAGACAACTGAGGCCTGGATGGTGTTTGGAGAATATTATCTTAAATCTATTAATACATTAATTTCCATCTTTCCTGAAACTGATGGGGCAAGTTTTATCAGAAAGAGGGAGACAATTATCCCAATAGCAACAGGTTGTTATCTAAGAAGACAGTGGGTGTTTGGGGGTTTGGCCTCATTTAATGGGGGTGACCAATGAGAGGGAAAGGAGAGAACTCTATTTGTTATGTGTCTATGATGTAGGCATTTTGATAGGCTCTTTATATACTTATATTATAATTTGTTCATCATTTAGATTTATGCCATATGCTCATATTAGAGATTAAAAAGCTATGTTTTTAGAGGTTAAGTGATTTACTCAAGGTCATATTCTTTGGACCAGATAGCAAAATCTCTGGACCAGATTTGCCTGATTCCAAAGATGGTACTGGTTATACAACACTCTGAGAAATAATTACTGTGGAGTAAAGCAAACATAAGTCTAAAACCAGGTGATAGGTATAGGTTTACACAGTGTAAGGGAAGTCTAAAGTGTTGTAACAAATGCACCCCTCAAATAGGTAGTAGCTCAAACACAATAGATGTTCACATCTCACATCTCAGAGCAAATTGGGTTCTTCTCATCAGCTAAAGCTTTTCCAAATGAGGTGATTTGGGGACCAAGATACTCCATCTATGGCTCCCCTACTCTCCGAGGCCTTCTTCTTGTCTTTATTTAGCCCCTGGAAGGAGAAAGAGAGAACAGAGAAAGTGCACCTATTTTTATATATTTGGTCTGGAAGAGATATATGGCATTCACATATTCTGGTGGGGAGAACTAGTTACATGGCCACAGCTGGATGCAAGCATCTTGGGACAGGCAGCCACTTTCCACTTACAACTGAGTATGACAGAAGGGAAGCATATGTTTTGAACATCCCAGTCTCTGTCACAGGAGACAGGCCAGAAGGCATGCATGCTTGTCACTGTCATAATGCTTTACCTCGTTTCTGGGGTTTAGAATCAAAACTATGGGTTAGGGGTGAGGACTGGTGAGTCTAGGCTCCAGTCTTGGCCCCAACAGAGAATAGGTGCTTACACACAGAAAAACAGAAACTCTAGGAAGAAGCTATTTTAACATCAGTATATATGTAAGTTTTCTGTTATTTCTAAAACTTTATGCTATAGCATTTTTTATTTTGAATTTTAAATTAGGTTGGGAAGCGAAGGAATTACATACTATTTAGAGTACTCAAGGCCTGTAAAAATTCCTAGATCTGTTCCTGATAATGTTTATCAAGAGAGATCCAGCCATGAAGACCAAGACAGGAGTTTGGTTCCTGAGCAGAAGTAGAAGGCGGGACCTCAGGAAGAGGGCAGAGGCAAAGCCACCAGCATGGCCTGGGGTTAGAACTTGGGGATTAGTAGCAAGATGGGTTTATGTCATTGGGTTCTGTGTGTCCTAGCTGGACTTCCCATGTCTGATGGGAAGGCACTGGCTTGTTTCACAGTCTGAGATGAGCTGGTGTTTTTTAGGGGAGTGGTTGAAAGACTCAACTGAGAGTAGAAGGAGATGGGAAACCAGCAGCTGGGCAGGGTGCAGGTCCAGGAATACCCTTTCAGTGATTAAAGATGAAATAATGTGAGAACCAAGGAAGGAAGTGTGATATGATCTTGGGGAGGAGAGAGACTGGTTGTCAGTTATTAAAAGTTTCTACTGTTACTTTTGACATACATTTTACCTTTCTAGGGTGGACTCAGCTGCAAATTGTTAATAGCAATAAAACACTGTGTTCTTTGTTGAAGGCCATTTCTTTGCACTTGTTGGCCACTTCTCTCCAACATTATAACAATGGACAAATGGCCAGTGCAGTAGGACTAAGGGAGAAAGATCTGGGTAAAGGAAAAGGAATTTCTTCCAGAGTAAGAATACCCCCATCAGGAGAGAGGCAGAGCAAGATGTCAGAATAGAAAGCTCCATCGATCACCCCTACAGCAAGTTTACCAAGTTAACAACTATCCACACAAAAAATCACCTTCATAAGAACCAAAAATCAGGTGAGCCTTCATAGTACCTGGTTTTAAGTTCATATCATTGAAAGAAGCACTGATACGGTAGAGAAAAAAAAAAAAAAAAACAGTTCTGAATCACTGATACCACTCCTTCCTTACTCCCCCTCAGCGTGGTACAGAGAACATTTCTGGACATTAGTGGAGTGGGAGCAAAGCAATCATGAGGCACTGAACTTAGTGCTGCCCTGTTAGAGCAGAAAGGAAAACTGGACCAAACTCAGCTGATGCCCACCCACGGAGGGAGCATTTAAATCAGTCCTCGCCATAGGGGAATTGTGGATCTCAGTAGTAAGAATATGAGTTCCCACAAAACTTGCCACCGAGGGCTAAAGTACTCTAGATCTTTATGTAAACTTGAAAGGCAGTCTAGCCTCAAAATTTTTTTTTTCAACTTTTAGGAATTTTTTCTTATTTAAAAAATAATACTGATTTTCTGGGGGAAAAAAAAGTCAGAGAAGACTGTCCTTCAAACCAAAATGGTGAGAAAGGCAGGTATGAGCATGAGAAAGACAAGTGTGAACATGAGGAAGACAGGGGTGAAGGTGTGAAAACAGACGTGAGGATAAGACAGGTGTAAAGGTGAGAAAGAGGCCGGGCACTGTGGCTCACGCCTGTAATCCCAGCACTGTGGGAGGCCAAGGCAGGTGGATCACCTGGGTCAAGAGTTCAAGACCAGCCTGGCCAACATGGCAAAACCCCGTCTCCACCAAAAATACAAAATTAGCCAGGCATGATGGTGGGCGCCTATAATCCCAGATACCTGGGAGGCCAGGCAGAAGAAGCGCTTGAACCCAGGAGGTGGAGGTTGCAGTGAGATGAGATCACACCATTGCACTCCAGCCCAGGCAACACAGCAAGACTCCATCTCAAAAAAAAAAAAAAAAAAAAAAAAAAAAAAGGTGAGAAAGATAGGTGTGAACACTAGGTGGCAGGTGTGAAGACGGGAAAGGCAGGCTCACCCCAGTGACATGTAGTCAGAGAGATGGGGGCTTACACAAGGACTGTAACTCTTAGTTGAGTCCTAGTGCTGAACTAGGTCCAGAGACAGTGGCCTGGGGAGGCAAACAACCTAATGCGACACCAGCTGGAGTGGCTAAGGGAATGCTAGCATTACCCCTCTCCTCACCCCAGGCTGCACAGCTTGTAGCTCCAAAAGAGGCCCCTTCTGGTTGAGGAGACAAGAGGGAAGAGTGGGGAAGACTGTCTTGTATTTTGGATACCAGCTCAGCCATAGCAGGATAGGGCACTGATCAGAGTCATGAGGCCCCCATTTCAGGACCTAGCTCATGTATGACATTTCTAGACATACCCTGGGCCAGAAAGAAACCTGCTGCCTTGGAGGAAAGAACCCAGTCCTGGCAACATTCATCACCTGCTAACTGAAGAACCCTGGGCTCCTGAATAACCAGCAGCGATACCCAGGTACTACATTGAAGGCCTTGGGGTGAGCCACTGCAACTTGCTGGCTTCAGATAAGACTCAGCACATTACCAGCTTTGGTGACTATGGAGTGAAACTCCTTATGCTTGAGAAAAGCACAAGGAAAAGTAAATACAACTTTGTCTTACACCTTAGGTACCAACACAAACCCAGGGGAGTAGAGTACCAAGTAGATTCTTAGAGTCCCTGACTGCAGGATTGGCTCTTAGATGGCATTTCTGGACCTGCCCTGGACCAAAGGGGAGCCACTGCCCTGAAGGGTGAGTCCCAGGCCAGGTAGTATCTACTAGAAGCTGACTGAAGAGCCCGTGGGTCTTAAGTGAATATCAGCAGTAGTCTGGCAGTACTCCCTGTGGCCTGTGGTGGTGGTGGCTATGGGGCAAGGTTCCTCTGCCTTTGGAAAGGGGAAGGAGGAGTGGGAAGGACTGCGTCTTGTGGTTTGAGTGCCAGCTCAGTTGCAATACGATAGAACACCAGGTACACTTCTAAGATTTTTGACTCTAGACCCTGACTTCTGGATAGCACTTCTGGACCCACCCAAGGCTTGTAGGACCTTGCTGCCATGAAGGGAAGAACTCAAGCCTGGCTGTTTTTGGCACTTGCCTATTGGAGAGCCCCAGGGCCTAGAACAAACATAGGCAGTAGCCAAGCAGTGATTACAGTGAGCCTTGGGTGAGACTCAGTGCTGTGCTGGCTTCATGTCTGACCTAGCACAGTCAAAGTGGTGGTGGCCACAAGGGTGCTTGTGTTACTCCACCCTCAGCTTCAGGTGGCTCAGAATAAAGAAAGACTTCATTTGTTTGAGAGAAAGTAAGGGAAGAGAACAAGAGTCTGGTAATCCAGAGAATTTTCCAAATCTTGTCTAAGACTACCAAGGAGGTACCTCCATGAGTCCACAAGAACCACAGCATTACTGGACTTGGGATTCCACCTAAGGCAAATACAGCTTAGATTACAACACCCAAGTGTTTTCAAATACCTGGTAGGCCTTTTTAAGAAGTCTGGGTACAAACAATTCCAGGTAGTGAGGACTACAATAAATACCTAACTCTTCAATGTCTAGACACCAAAGAATATCTACTAGCATCAAGACCATCCAGGGAAAACATGGTATCCCCAAATGAATAAAATAAGGCACCAGTGACCAATCCTAGAGAAACAGAGATATATGAGCTTTCAGACGGAATTCAAAATAGCTGTGTTGAGGAAACTCAAAGAAATTAAAGATAACATAGAGGAGAATTTTCTATGTTAACACAGAATTGAGAATTACATCAGATAAATTTAACAAAGAGATGAAATAATTTAAAGGAATGAAGTAGAATTCTGGAGCTGAAAAATACAATTGGAGGACAAAAGAATGCATCAAGGATACTGAAGTATTTTAGTAGTAGAATTAATCAAACAGAAGAAAGAATTAGTGAGCTTGAAGACGGGCTATTTGAAAATGCACAGTCGGAGGAGACCAAAGAAAAAAGAATTAAAAAAATTAAGCATACCAACAGGATCTAGAAAACGGCTTCAAAAGGGCAAATCTCTAAGAGTCATTGACCTTAAAGAGTAAGTAGAGAAAGAGGGGTAGAAAGTTTATTAGAAGGGATAACAGTGAACTTACCAATCCTAGAGAAAGTTATCAATGTTTAAGTACAAGAACGTTATAGAACACCAAGCAGATTTAACACAAAGAAGGCATTTAATGATCAAAATTCCAAAGATTAAGGATAAAGACAGGATCCTAAAAGCAGCAGAGAAAGGAAACAAATAACATACATTGGAGCTCCAGTATATCTGGCAGCAGACATTTCAGTGGAAACTTTAAAGACGAGAAGACAGTAGCATGATATATTTAAAGTGATGAAAGAAAAAATATTTTACCCTATAATAGTAAAAATATTCTTCAAACCTGAAGGGAGAAATAAAGACTTTCCCAGACAAACAAAAGCTGAGGGATTTCATTGACACTAGAACTGTCCTAAAGGAAATGCTAAGGGGAGTACTTCAGTCACACAGACAAGGACGCTAATGAGCAGTAGCCAATCACCTGAAGGTACAAAACTCACTGATAATAATAAGTACACAGAAAAACACAGAATATTGTATCACAAAAATAAATACACAGAAAAACACAGAATATTGTATCACTGTAACTGTAGTGTGCAAACTACTCTTATAGTAGTAGAAAGACTAAATGATGAAGCTATCAATAATAACTACAACAGCTTTTCAGGACATAGTGCAATAAGGTATAAATAGAAACAACAAAAAGTTAAAAAGCAAGGGGACAAAGTTGAGGTATAGAGTTTTCATTAGTTTTCTTTCTGCTTGTTTGATAATGAAAACAGTGTTAAGTTGTTATCAGGTTAAAATAGTGGGTTATAAGATAGTATTCGCAAGCCTGATGGTAACCTTAAACCAAAAACATGCAAGGGATACACAAAGAGTAAAAAAGCAAGAAACTAAATCATATCACCAAGATCACCTTCACTAAAGGAAGTCAGGAAGGAAAGAAGAAAAGAACATCAGAAAACAAATAACAAAGTGGCAGGAGTAAGGCCTTATTATCAATAATAATATTGAATGTAAATAGACTAAACTTGCCTCACAAAAGACATAGAGTGGATTAATAGATTAAAAATAAAGGACTCAATGATCTGTTGCCCACAACAAACACACTTCACCTATAAGGATGCCCATGAAATGAAAATAAAGGGATGGAAAAAGATACTTCCTTCCAGTGAAAACCAAAAAAGGCAGGAGTCACTATACTTATATTGGACAAAATAGACTTCAAGACAAAAACTGTGAGAAGAGATGAAGTTTGCTGTATAATGATAAAGTTCAGTTGGGCAAGAGGATATAATAATTGTAAACATAAATGCTTACAACACTGAAGCACCCAGATATTTAAAGCAAATATTATTAGAGCTAATAATATTATTAGAGAGAGAGATAGGCTCCAAAAAATCAGCAAAGAAACATTAAACTTAACTTGCACTCTAGACCAAATGAATCTAATAGATATTTACAGAACATTTCATCCAATGACTGCAGAACACATATTCTTTTCCTCAACACATGGATCATCCTCAAGGATAGAATATATATTGGGTCACAAAAACAAGTCTTAAAACCTTAAAAAATTGAAATAATGTCGAGCATCTTCTCTGACCATAATGGAATAAAACTAGAAATAGTAACAAAAGGAATTTTGCAACTACTCTTGGAACACATGGAACGATAAATTTGGAACTATAAAAACACATGGAAATTAAACAATATGCTCCAAATGACCAGCAGGTCAATGAAGAAACCGAGAAGAAAACTGGAAAATGTCTTGAAACATATGATAATGAAAACACAACATACCAAAACCTAAAGGATACAGCAAAAATAGTACTAAGAGGTAAGTCTATAGCTATAAATGCCTACATCAAAAAAAGAGGAGAAACTTTAGATTAAAAAAATCTAATGAAGTATCTTAAAGAACTAGCAAAGCAAGAGCAAATCAAATATTGGAGTAGAAACAAATGAAGTTAAAATGAAGAAAACAATACAAAAGGTAAATAAACAAAAAGTTGTTTTTTTTTGAAAAGTTAAACAAAATCAACAAACCTTTAACCAGATTAAGAAAAAAAGAGAAGATATGAATAAATCAAAAATGAAAAAGGAGACATTACTACATACTGCAAAAATTCAAAAGATCATTTGTGGCTACTATGAGCCACTAGATGCCAATCTAGAAGAAACAGATGAATTCTTAGACACATACAACCTACAAAGATTGAGCCAGTAAAAAATTCAAAACTTGAACAGACCAATAACAAGTAATGAAATCAAAGTCATAATAAGAAGTCTCCAGGTAAAGGAAAGCTCAGGGCCCAATGGGTTCACTGCGAAATTCTACCAAACATTTAAAGAACGAATGCCAATCCTACTCAAACTATTCCAAAAAATAGAGGAGGAAGGAATACTTCCAAATTTATTATACAAGGCCAGTATTACCCTGATACCAAAACCAGACAAAGACACATCAAAAAGAAGAAGAAGAAGAGGAAGAAGAAGAAGAAGAAAAAGAAGAAGAAGAAGAAGAAAAAGAAGAAGAAGAAGAAGAAGAAGAAGAAGAAGAAGAAGAAGAAGAAGAAGAAGAAGAAGAAGAAGAAGAAGAAGAAGAAGAAGAAGAAAGAGAAGAAAATTATAGGCCAATGTCTCTTGTATATATTGATGCAAAAATCCTCAAGAAAATATTAGCAAACCAAATTCAACAATACATTAGAAAGATTATTCATCATGACCAAGTGGGCTTTATCCCTGGGATGCAAGAATGGTTCAACATATGCAAATCAATCAATGTTATATATCATATCAACAGAATGAAGGATAAAAACCATGTGACCATTTCAATTAATACAGAAAAAGTAATAAAATTCAACATCCTCTCATGATTAAAAACCCTCAAAAAACTCAAGGCAGAAGGAACATATCTCAACATAATAAAAGCCATATATGACAGACCCACAGCTAGTATACCAAATGGGGAAAAACTGAAAGACTTTCTACCAAGATCTGGAACACGACAAGGATACCCACTGTCACCACTGCTATTCAACCTAGTACTGGAAGTCCTGATATAATCTTATATTTGGAAAAACCTAAACACTCCGTTAAAAAACCAGTAGAACTGATTAACAAATTCAGTAAAGTCGCAGGATACAAAATCAATATACAAAATTTGGTAGCATTTCTATACACTGACAGTGAACAATGTGAAAAAGAAATGAAAAACTAATCCCTTTTACAGTAGCCACCAATAAAATCAAATACCTAGGAATAAACTTAACCAAGGAAGTGAAAGATCTCTATAATGAAAACTACAAAACACTGATGAAAGAAATGGAAGAGGACACCAAAAAATCAAGAACTATTCCATGTTCATGGATTGGAAGAATCAGTATTATTAAAAATGTCCATTCTACCGAAAGCATAGCACTTCCAGTACTATGTTGAATAGCAGTGGTAACAGTGAGCATCCTTGTCATGTTCCAGATCTTAGAGGAAAGGCTTTAAATTTTTCCCCATTTGGTATGATACTAGCTGTAGGTCTGTCATATATAGGTTTTATTATAGATTCAATGCAATCCCTATCAAAATACCAATGACATTCTTGACAGAAATAGAAAAGAAATCCTAAAATTCATATGGAACCACAAAAGACCCAGAGTAGCTGAAGCTATCCTGAACAAAAAGAATAGAACTGGAGGAATCACATTACCTGACTTGAAATTATACTACAGAGCTATAGTAACCAAAACAGAATGGCATTAGGCACATAGACCAATGGAACAGACACATAGACCAATGGAACAGAAAAGAGAACCCTGAAACAAATCCACCCACCTACAGTGAACCCATTTTAGATAAAAATTTCAAGAACATTCACTGGGGAAAAGACAGTCTCTTCAATAAATGGTACTTGGAAAACTGGATATCCACATGCAGAAGAATGAAACAAGACTTCTATCTCTTGCCGTGTAGAAAACTCAAATCAAAATGGATTAAAGATTAAATCTAAGACTTTAAACTTTGAAACTTCTAAAATAAAACATTGTGGAAAATCTCCAGGACGTTGGTCTGGACAAAAATTTATTGAGCAATAACACACAAGCACAGGCAACCAAAGCAAACATGGACAAATGGAATCCCATAAGTTAAAAATCTTCTCCACAGGATAGAATCAACAAAGTAAAGAGACACACACAGAATGAGAGAAAATATTTGCAAACTACCCATCTGCCAAGGGATTAATAACCAGAATGTATGAGGAGCTCAAACACCTCTATAGGGGAAAAATAATCTAATAATCCAATCAAAATACTGGCAAAAGATTTGAATAACATTTTTAAAAAGAAGACATACAAATAGCAAACAGGCATATGAAAAGGTGCTCAACATCACTGATCATCAGAGAAATGCAAAGCAAAACTACAAAGAAATATTATCTCACTCTGGTTAAAATGGCTTATATCTGAAAGACAGGCAGTAACAAATGCTGACAACAATGTGGAGAAAAGGGAGCCCTGTACACTGTTGGTGAGAATGTAAGTTAGTACAATCATTATGGAGAACAGTTTAGAGGTTCCTCTAAAAACTGAAAATAAAGCTACCGTATGATCCAGTCATCCCACCACTGGACATATACCCCAAAGAAAGGAAAACAGTATATTGAAGAGATAGCTGCACTCCCATGTTTGTTGCAGCACTGTTTACAATAGCTAAGATTTAGAAGCAACTTAAGTGTCCATCAACAGATGAATGAAGAAAGAAAATGTGCTATATATTTGTACCACATGTACATACTGGAGTACTATTGAATCATGAAAATAATGAGGTCCTATGATTTGCAATAATATAGATGGAACTGGAAGTCATTAAATGAAGTGAAATAAGCCAGACACAGAAAGACATCACATGTTCTTGCTTACTTGTGGGACCTAAAAATCAAAACAGTTGAACTCATGGACATAGGGAGCAGGTGGATGGTTATCAGAGGCTGGCAAGGGTAGTAGACTGGTGGGGAGGTGGGGATGGTTAATAGGTACAAAAAGATAGAAAGAATGAATAAGACCTAATATTTAAAAGCACAAGAGGGCAACCACAGTCAATAATAACTTAAGTGTACATTTAAAAATAACTAAAACAATGTAAATGGATTGTTTGAACACAAAGGATAAATGCTTGAGGGGATGGATAACTCAGTCTCCATGATGTGATTATTTCACACTGTGTACCTGTATCAAAACATCTCATGTACTCTGTAAATATGTCCAACTACTATGTACGGACAAAAATTTTAAGAAAATATTTTAAAACAAGAAGAATACTACCAAGCAGTTCTGAGCCATTGGGTCTTTCTCAAATGCTGCAGCATGGCTACCTTTACCTTCACACTGGGTTAAAGGAGCAGCTTCTGGGTGGCCACTGGTGAGACTACAGCATCCCAGGGTGGCCTGGGTTATCTGGCCACAGCTTGCTTTCTCAGTCTGGGTCCTTTAGTGTGATGAGCTTGACCCTCTGAGTAGCCCCAAACTCCTAGGGATGTGCAATCTCTTTGCTTAGCCCTTTTTCCACAGGCTGCACTTTCCTGGCAGTTGTGCAAATTCAGAGCTGGCTATGCAGTCTAGATTCTGCCACTCTTGGAAAATGCAGACACAGTTTGGGGATAGCTGCTCAGGCCCCAGTGTATTGTTTTGTACCATACATGTGCTGCATTGCTTTGGGACCACAGATTTAATCCCAAACTTGACAATTATGTCACAGCCTATAAAATATTTACACTGTTTTTTCTAAACATATATATTAGGTACTGTACAGCCTATAAAATATTAACATGAGTTCATTGTCCTAAAGATACTGTATTCTGAATTTTATTTCTACATCATTGCATACTGAACTGGGCATCAGGAGAACTGCATTGTGGTTCTGGCTTTTGACTACAAGGCTATGTGAGCTTGGGCAAGTCTATTCATTTCTCTCATTTTCTCATGTGTAAAATCAGGAGGTAGAACCAGGGAATATCCAAGGTCCCTTTCAGCTGTAACACTGCATGGTTCATTTCCTCTAGGCAAGTACAAGACAGGCAGGCCTCAACCTGTAGCAATCCCTGAGCACTCTGCCAAAGACACCCATGTTGGCGTTTCATCATAGCATGCCAAGGAGCACCTGCCAAGTGGAAGAAGAGTACCCCAGTGTGAACAGGAGCCAGACCTCTGAAGTGCAACAGAAAAGGAAGTCAGGAATATAAACAGACTTAGAGGCAAACAACAAAGAATCTGGGCTTTGGAGAAGGGCATGTCTGGGGGTGATCCTGGCTTTGCTGCTTTTTTGTGATCTTGGGCAATTAGTTAAAACCTCTGAACGTTGAGGCCCTTAAATGCAAAATGAGATTAATGTTAGTTACCCCTGAATGTTGTTCTGAGGACTCATTTTCCTAGAAATGTGAGGCGCATTTTATACTAGATATGGCATATGATAAGGGCTCAGTAAATATTAACTACTGTATTTATTGCTGATTTATCAAAAAGTCATTTATCAAGAGACTGCAAATCTCTTTCAAATATCCCCTCAAAGATGCCTATCAAATTCTCCCCAAAGAAACTCTTTTGGATCCCAACATATTTTAAAATGTGTTCCCTTACCTGGTTATTGTCATACAAAATAGATCATCATTATAGAGAGAAACACAGAAACTTTGTGGAGTAGGTTATTAGACTGTATTATCTGAATACAATTTTATCATCAGCCAGTACATTAACTTGTTTAAGTGCAAGCTCCAGGAAGATTTGAACTGCACAGTCAATGAGGATATTTTTAAAAGTTAAGGCATCTTGTCCTGATTTGCCTGGAATAACCTTAATTTATGCTTATGGTTCCTGAATTATTTAAAGTGAAAAGTAGATATTTTTACTCTCAGAAGTATCCTGGTTTAGACAATAGTTATTCTGTTTAAGTTAACTAAATGTTGGGCTGATCGTTATCTCTTCGAAAAGCTATTTGAGAACACTGTTTTCCCAAAAAAGTCAAATTAGACCTCATGTTTCATTTCAACTTCAGTCATTTTCCAGGGTATCTAATTTTTGTCCATAAGAGTGTGGTTTGTAAGAGACGTGCATTTACCAAGGATGGCTATTCAGAGGTTTCCACAGGAATAGATGGCTAAAGTATGTCCCAAACTAGTATTGTAATTTGAGGAACAGGATTATGAAAGCTTTTGTTAATATTATCTAATCTTCATTACTTCATTCATTCCCTCTGTGCTGAGCAGTGGGGATACAGTAATGGGGAACAAGTTAGACATAATCCATTTTGCCTTCATGGGGCTCACATTTTACTGAAAGACACAGAAGAAATGAGTTTTATTAGAAACTTGTTCAATAAAAACAATT
This sequence comes from Saimiri boliviensis, assembly GCF_048565385.1. Classification (NCBI taxonomy): domain Eukaryota; kingdom Metazoa; phylum Chordata; class Mammalia; order Primates; family Cebidae; genus Saimiri; species Saimiri boliviensis. The sequence continues at coordinate 245,583,085 of NC_133449.1, forward strand.
TAATTTATGATAAGACTAATAAAGGAACAATGTGCTAATGCAGAAAGTAATGCAAGTGTGAGGAATATTGTCTTCAGATAGGGTTCTATGAGAAGGCCTCTTGAGGATATGGCATTCTAATTTAAGGAGGAAGTGCTACAGTAAGAAAAACTACTGCATACAAAGACTCCAATTCAGGAAAGAGCTGGGTGTGTTTAGAGAACTAAGAGAAGATCAGTGTGACTAGAAATCACTGATTAAGGGGAAAGCTTGGCATGAGATGAGGTGTGGGAGTAGATGGAGACTAGATCATGCTGGGCTTGTGGTAAAGACACTATGTTTTATCCACACAAACTAGAAAGCCATTAAAAGTTTTAAGCAGGGGAGTGACATGATCCAATTTATGTTCGATGTTGCTCTGATTTGTGTTATAACGCACAGTCCTGCTGTGTGCAGAGTGGACTGACTTGTGTGGGGAGCACAGTGGAAATGGAGACATAAGTTGGGAAGTGTGAAGTGGAGCAGGTGAGAAATGATGGTGGTTTGGACTGGCATGGCAGTGGTGAGAGAAGCAGACTCATGGCACATGTTTCAAGTTGATTTGAAAGGACTTGCTGATAGATCGATGCTGGGTGTGCAGGAAAGTGGAGAACAAAGCGTGATCCCATGGTTTGGCTCCAGGAGCTGGGTGAGCGTATATGGAAGATGTATGGAAGAGGAAAGGCAGGTTTGGGAACCAGAAATCAAGGTTTCTATTTTGAAAATGTCAAAAATGTTAAATCTGAGAAATTTCTGAGATAGGTGAAGAACATCAACTAGGTGGTTGGATATATAAATACAGATATCTGAGAAGTATGAGCTGAAGTTATAAACTGGGCACTCATTAGTATATTCATGGAGTTAAACATTGGAAATGATGAGATTACACACGGGAAGAGTATAGACAGAAAAAGAAGGGAAGGAGAAAGGGTGGAAAAGAGGGAAGGAAGGATGGAGGGAGGAAGGAGGGTAGGACTAAGCCCCAAAGAGTATCAGCTCTTCAGGGGATAAACTCAAGTTCAAGCTCCTTTTACAGTTGCTCTGTGATAAGCAATGTAAAACTGAGGGTGGGGGTGTTGGTAAAGACAAGAGAGGAGAGAGAAAAAGGAAAAATGCATTGAGGTGAAGAAAGGGAGAGAGCAGTGTGAGGAAAGCCAAGAGAGTGTTCCAGGAAAAAGGAAATGGACAAATTGGCTGAGCAGCCAAATAAGATGAGAGCAGAGAAGTGTTCATTGGATCTGGTCACTTGGATGATAATGGTTCGACACAGGCAAGCTCACTAGAATCATTGTCTAGGTATTGAAAATGGTATGTTGGAATTTGCATGGATTTGCTTGCATTTACAAAGATTAGAAGTTCACATCAATGACTTGAGGCTGGGTGTGGTGACTCACGCCTGTAATTCCAACACTTTGGGAGATGGAGATAGGTGGATCACTTGAGATCAGTTCAAGACCAGCCTGGTCATCATAGTGAAACCCCATCTCTACTAAAAATACAAAAATTAACTGGATATGGTGGCATATGCCAGTAATCCCAGCTACTCAGGAGGCTGAGGCATGAGAATGGCTTGAACCCGGGAGGTGGAGGTTGCAGTGAGCTAAGATTGTGTCACTGCACTCCAGCCTGGGTGACAGAGTGAGACTCAGTCTCAAAAAAAAAAAAAAAAATTCACATGAATGACTTGAACATGAATGATCCATTCTTACGTTTCCTCACAATGATCTCAACCTTGAGGCCTGCTGGGACCTTAGCAGGAGGCCGTAGAGGAGGGTGGTTGGGCCTGGGGGTTCTGGAATGGAAGACAGTTGGTACCTTTGTATATCACAGTTTACATGGTGCAGGTTGAACACATAGTAGAATGTCCAGTGTTTGTGGATTGACTTTTTAAAAAAAGAGACAAAAAATATACTGGAGTTCAAGCTCCTGTTATAGTTACTTTGTGAGAAGCAGTGTAAAGTATGAAGGATGCAGTCTCATGAAAGCCCAACATAGGTTTCTGTCAAAAATAACACATTAAAAAAATTAATCCTCTCTATTACTCTGTGGAGTAAGCAGAGATGTTACAGTATTATTATCCCAGCTTTAGAGATCCAGAAATTCAGATAGAAAGACTAAACAAGTTGGCCAAAATCACACAGCCTTTCTATGGCAGCGCCAAGACTTCCCCAGGGCAGCATGAAGGCCCATGGTCTGCCCACTCCTCCATGGGAAATAGACCATGATTCATGACCTCAAGCCATATCAGCTCCTAGAGCCATGGCCTGGGGGAAGGTCAGTCTCTTTATGTTTTTTTACTCCTTTCAGTTCTTTCCCCCTTTCTGTGGGTAAACCTTTTATTTCTTCAATTATTATTATTATTATTTTTAAGACAGACTCTCACTCTGTCACCCAGGATGGCATAGAGTGGCAATCACAGCTTGCTGCAGCCTCTACCTCCCAGGCTCAAGTGATCCTCCCATCTAAGCATCTGGAGAAGCTGGGACTACAGGCATGTGCCACTGTGCCCAGCCATTTTTAAAAAGTTGTTATTTGTAGAGATAGCACCTCCTTATGTTGCCTCCCTGGTATTGAGCTCCCAGGCTCAAATGATCCTCCTGCCTCAGCCTCCTGAAGTGCTAGGTGTGAGTCACCACGCTAGGCCTCTTCCATTTCTCTTTTTGGCCATTCCTTGTGCAAGAGCTGGAGAATTATGAGGAATTGGGTTGTAATCTCTACCCCTTTCTCTTGACTTTCTATTCAATGAATGGTCCATTGTTAAAAGGTAAGAGGAACACGGCAAAGGTGAATGGCTGACTTATGAGGGTGGAGTAGGGAGGGAGGGACTGCACACAGGCAAGGCTGTTATGGGAGAGACTGTGAGGGCTGTACACATATGACTTATTTTCAACAAGAGTTATAATATCACATTCATGTATGAGGCTGAAATAAAACCTTTTTCCTATTTCTTTTGAATGATTGGAATCAGGTGGTCCTGCACAGTGTGGTTATTATTCCAAAAATGAAACCTAAAAGGCGCATCAACAGTTCACACAGTTTTCCGAGCCTCGCTTGTGAACCAGGAAGCCGTGAGCCAAGCCAGATGGGCAGAGGTGCCCAGCATTGCTGGCAACATTACCGTGGGAGTTCTGGGGTACAAACCACAGGGCAAGCAGGATTTCAGAGGCTCAGAGGACAGAGCGGGCTGAGAGGATTTCTAGAGACTGCTCCAGATGGATCATTTAAATGCATCCCTCCCAGAGCAGGACATTCTACACCTCCCTTGGCCACCCACTCACATGCTGCCAAGCTGCCCAATGACCACAGTAAGAAAGAGATGGTTTTATAAAAATTCCTCACACTGGTACTTTAATTAAAAGAAAATCCTTCTATGTTCTGTAGCATTTAAAAGCTTCATTGTAATAAATGTTTGCAGAAATAAAGCTTTTCTTTGTATGCCTTTGCAACACAGGGAAAACTGGTCACATTTCCACAGCAGAGTGGGATGTGGAAGAGAGAGGGCCTCTTGAATGTGCTATGCAAATTTATGAAAACAACATGCAAATCAGTATAGTTTTGGGGAATCAAAACAAACAAATGACAGGAAAGAGTGATTCCTGTGCCTCTTGGAGGATTCTTGACCCTATCCATAGGGTCGTCCAGGTGTGTGTGTGTGTGTGTGTGTGCGCGCACGCACATGTGCATGTGTTTACACAGTGACAGGAGAAGATGTAGGGAAGCACTGAGACCTGAATGCACCAAGGATATCAGAACTTACTCTTTTTTTTTTCTTTTTGGCTATTTTCTGAGATCCAAGAACTCATTCTCTTGTCAGGAATAATAATTAGTACCACAGTAAAATAGAGTCATCTGTGCACTGAATTGTATGAAAGGGTGTGTTGCAATACAGCAAAGATGTGCAGAACTGGGAGTCAGGACCAAAGAAGAAAGCCCCATCAGTGCTGGATGCTGGGGCCCTGCTCAGGCTGCACTGTGGAGGACCTCGTGCTGGCACTCTTTTGGCTGTGTCTCTCACAAGGGGAGGGAATCTATAGGGCCACCTGCAATGGGTCACATTCTGAGTACCCTGCAAAATGCAAGATTTCTAGCATTGAACCCGGCCTGCTGGGATGTAAGGGAGGTATATTGTTGAGGGAGGAGAATGGAAGTTGTGGCATTCAGATGGCCAGCTCTGGGGTGTGTGAACCTCCTCTTGTGCTCCATTCCAGCCCCTGCATCACCATTATTAGAAGCAGGCCTGGCCAGGGGACAATTTCTGGTCCTGGCCAGCCTCTGGTGGTTACGTCATCTCGGACAAATTCATTTTCTCTCTGGGACTTAGATTCCCTCCTTGGTCACTTAGGATCAGGGAGAGATTGGACTAGATGAGCATTAACTGCCTTGGAAGATAAACATCTCTGAGAAAGGTAGAACATTTACAGATATTCTCCTGGCTAGGCACGGTGGCTCATGCCTGTAATCTCAGCACTTTGGGAGGCCAAGGTGGGTGGATCATTTGAGGTCAGGAGTTCGAGACCAGCCTGACCAACATGGTGAAACCCCATCTCTACTAAAAATACAAACATTGGCCAATACAAACATTGATGGCAGATGCCTGTAATCCCAGCTACTGGGGAGGCTGAGGCAGGAGAATTGCTTGAGCCTGGGAGGCGGAGGTTGCAGTAAGCTGAGATTGTGCCATTGCACTCCATCAAGCCTGGGCAGCAGAGTAAGACTCCATCTCCAAAAAAAAAAAATTCTCCTCTGCCTGATGGCCCATAGGAGATGTGATGTCAAAAGGAGGGCACATGTTGCCAGCTCTGCACAGGTTTTGTTTCATGGTGTTTGAGTTGGAATGCTATCCAGTGGTTTAAAAATCTGTTATGTTCTTCAAATGCATTGATCTTCAAATGTGAGACTTGCACACAATTGTAGGGTATTGTTCTAATTAAGTTAATCTACTTGAATTGTGCTTTCTTGGAGTTACAGCCTTTTGAACTTAGTACATGAGTTTATGCAAATGATATGCAAATAAGAATTCAAGTGCTTTCAATAACCTACTCAAAAAGGACTAGAGCACCATAACCTGAGTTATAGTTAGCACCATTACTGGAGTTTGCTTCACAATTCCAACATTTATCTAACAATTAAACACTGTCAGGTGACACATAAGTGTATTCTTATAAATCTTCTTCATTTGGGACAAATAAATGTCCTGCAAAGCCAGTGTGCAGTGACTTCTGAGGCAAACCTTCTCCAGCAGCTGCACTGAACCAGCATTTCCATCTCCCACTCCAGAGTCAGTCTCCCTAGCATCTGCCCCAACCCTGTTCTCTGCTCGTGAATAACTAATAGCTGGGATGCCTGTCAGTCAGACAGGAGTCTGCCAAAATGCAGGCATGATAAACCTGAGGTTTTCTTTCTTCCTGCTTCCCAGTTAAGAAGCCCAAATGACCAGTCATGCCCCTGGCTGCTTTATTTTAGCATGTGTCTGGTGCCAGAAGTTGCACATCCCAGGCTGATGAGGATTGCCTGACCATTTTGTTTACTACCAGCCTTATCAGCATGGAGAAACAACCTTGGTTTATACTCCTTTATATTTCACAGGTGGGAGGTTACAAGACAGAACATAGCCTAGGGAGCTGACTGGCGCTCCTTACCTTTGAGTTCTTCTCTAGCTCCCACAAACTTAAGTTCATGAATCCAGAGCATGTTGGCCAATAAAAATGTACTTTAAGCCACAAATACAATTCTAAATTTTCTGGTAGCCATGTTAAAAAAAAGTAAAAAGAAACCGGTAAAATCTATTTTAACAATATACTTTGTTTAGCCCAAGATACTAAAATAGTATCATTTTCATTTGTATCAATATAAAAATTATTAATGAGGTAACCTACATTATTTTCCCTGCCCCACACCAAATAGCGCCCCCAAAATCTGGTATCTGTTTTAAATCTTGTACATTTCATTTGGGACTAGCAAAATTTGAAGGGCTCTTCAGGTACACCAGTGGCTATCAGACTGGACCAAAGAGGGCCAGAACCTCCATTTTCCCTGACGGTTTACTTACTACTGAGGGAGGCTGGGGAGATGGGAGGTGTGGAGAAGCTTCATTCTCAAAAGCATGCATTGCCTGTTTGTGCATAGTTTATCTTTGCAGTAATATGAATAACCATCCCATCCTGTATGTCTACTTAGGTAATTAATTCACATTTATATAGCAGTTTATGTTTGCAGAGTGCTTTATCGATACAGTTGCCAGTATATTTATCTACTTGCATGTTACACTTTCATGTGTGCCTACCTGTGCTAATTAGTGCTATGCTTATTGAGGTTATTTAAGAACAGAGCTCATAGTTACCTTCAAGAACGCCAACAACCATTTTAATAGCAACTATAAATTCCATCTTCCCTCTCCAAGTTCTGTCTACCACACAAAAGGATTTTTATATGTCCACCCAATTTTCTCCAAGTTCTTGGTCTGCCTTGGAGTGAAAAAATGCATTTAAAAGCAATCTAGTAATTGTCTTTTTCCCTTTGTCAGCTTAAATTTCATATGAATGAAACAGAAGTTTAATGGCATATCTTCCAGTAACAACAGGCTCAAAATACACGGCATATCAGCATGAAAAGGATAATTATATATAATGACCACCACCATCAAATAATGCTTTTTCTAATATCAAATGTCATTTCCTACCCTAAATCTAAACTTCTTTCTGACAAACAGCCAAATTTATGAGCAGGAGGGGGACAAGGATGCAGGCAGGCAGGCAGCAGTGGGGGCCCTGGGTGGCATGGTACCCTTTGGGCCAGTGCCCCCAGTGGTCTGAGGACTGAAGCAGTTTTGGCCTGTTGGCAGCCTGGCAGAGGCTGCTGGAATGGGAAAATGGGGGAGCCTGAATGAACAGTTCTGAAGTGCAAGAAACATAGAATCGTGATATGGATGGGAGGTTTGAAAGAACATTTCACCTTGCCCATTCCCCTCCCCACTCCCTCTCTTCCTCCAAATCAATGAAGGGGAAAAATTACAGTGCTCCAATTCATTCCTTGGTTTTGCTGCTCTCAGTGATTGGAAATGCCAGCGAGGGGAATGATATACATCATGTGATGAAAGGAGAGTACAAAAATATTCACCAACAGCTATGAAATGCAGCTGCCTCCACAGCAAAACCAGGCAGCTCTTGAATAGAACACAACACCACCCTAGAGACTCAAGACCAACTCCCGCTCTGAAGCAATTTTGTGAGCCCAATATTGGGGATTAGAGACGAACATGAGAGATCTTATGCCACAAATCACTGCATACCCAATGCTTCTGCTACCTACTCTGGTCTCCCCTGGGGAAAATCATTAAGCCTCTTTCTGTCTCTCTTTAAAATGGGAGCTAAATTAGTAACTTACCACAAAGGAGTGTTTTCTTAATTACTTGCGTACAAATTGCTTGACATTATTGAATGAAAGGTATCGAGGAGAATGCAAGCTATTACCATGATTATTTTTGTTCTAATATAAAGTAGCAGGCCATAACCTTTTCTATCTCTGGATTACGTTTCAGTTGAGTGATACTTCAGGGAATGGTTTCCTAAGGCTCTAACCGCCATTAGTAGCAGCAGCATTTCAAAGGCAAATCAGGAGAGGCCAGCCTCCTGAGGCTGGGGCTTGATTGATGTGGAGTGGAAGTGCAACTGGAAGGAAAGAGCAGATTGGGAGAGAGAGTGAGGGCTTGGGTGGTGGCCTCTTCCTGGCCAGCCACAGCGTGAAAATATCCACAGTGGGTTTTTCTCTTGTAACCCACTGTTGCTTGTTTTCCTGCGAGTTGGGCTCCCAGGCTTGGTTGTGAGGCTGGTCTCGTGGGGATGGGGACTCTATCACGCATTTGTTCTGAGGCATCAGACATGATCACAGCCATCATGAATGAACATGGACCAACACACTATTGCATTGCTAGAGGAGATGAGAGACCAGCTTTCCTCTGGGTTATCTGTGCTATATGGAAGGGCACGTGGAAGGAATGTTGGAGAGAACTTTGTGGACAAACACTAAAACTACTGTTATTCTTTTTTAAAAATCCTACCACAGGCAGGCACTTGTCCCTCTGCAGCCAGTTTTACACCAGGGCCAATACCACAGTGAACACCCCTCATTCAAAAGGGTGATGGTCCTGCCCACGAGGCATTTGCAAGTCAAACCAGAATACCTAGGGAACTAATAGTGATTGACCCTGATTTGCCATTACAGCTTTGAATCATACTGTGATTGTGTCTTCATTAGGAATGACACAATATGGTAATTATCCTAGAAAATTGGGTGGCGTTAGAATAAGGCCTTGGAATGCTTTCCATGGAATTCTTTTGATCAAAACATTTGCTCTGCTGGAGATAATACTATAGAAGGATTTTGAATAATTAGCCAAGTTCCAGAGTCCAGTGGGATGGGAAGGAAGCGGAAGCCTATTATTCTCTGGATCTCTCTGTTATACATAGAGTTGTTTATTCACTTAGCTAAAAAAATCTTCCTTATGAATTCTAGTACATTATTTTTGATATTTATGTCTTAATGATGGTGTCAAGAGAATGTTTAAACCCCATTTAGCTTTTGACTCTCTATGTAGAAAAACCGTTTCTCCTCCCATATGCAGTTATTTGTCCACTCATTAATTGTACTGCTGCTTTCCTTATTTACTGCCTTCTAAATATGTATCTTAATTTGCACTTTGAGTCCCACAGGGAGTCTATAAAATGTAAAATCTCATATAATAGCAGAAGCAGCCACAAATATTTTAATATCCAGGGCTACTTCTGAATCCTAATTTTGCAGATAGCGTGAAGTCCATTTTATAGCAGCTATTGAAAACTAATAAATGCCATCCACATCACTCAGCATTGTCAATAATCCACCAGATTGTGTGCCCAGGGATGCTGTGGAAGCAGAGGTGGCTCCCGGCCCTTCCCTAGCTAGCCTCCAACTGCAGACCCCAGAGCTGCCTGGCCTTATCAGCTGCCACAATTCTGTGCAGGTCAGCAATGAGGTGAGGCTCTTTGAACTTATAATCTGCTAGTGCAGAGAGATTCGCAAGAGGGTAATTGCCACAAAGAGCATGCAAGGGAGTGAGGTAAGCTTGTCCCTCTCCTGCTTGTTGTATTTGCATTCTCAAATGCACGAGATGAGCAGAGGAGGAGAAGCAAGGGATGGACAGTGAGACCACTCCCAGGCTTAGTCAGAAACCAGCTGAGAAGTTGGAGATCCCTTATTTTTGGCTTTTTTTTTCCTCTTTGCTGAATTATCTCTTTAAGAAATACAAAAGCTCATATGATGAGAGAACAGCAAGGGATCAAAAACAGGTGCAATTAATTTATTATTCTTTCATTTTTGTTTTGCCGCATAGTTATCCAGTCCCTACTATGTTAAGGCATGGTGGAAAATATTTCTGTATCTATAGCTACTATCTAACTACATAAAATGATATTTAGTTATAAGTTATATTCAGATTCTCAAGTAATCCCTGCCCTTAAAGGAACTCACCATCTAGAAGGGGATATTATAATGCTAGCAAGTCTACACAGTAGGGAATACTAAGTGTTCTAAGAGAGTGAAGGAGTGGAGAGAGAAAGAATATTTCCAGTCTCCAAGAGGATGGGGAAGAAAGTAGGCATCTAAAGAGACCTTATGGGGGAAATGACACTGGGACTGGATGTTATGGGCAGAAGATGGTCAGCTGGCCTTATAGACTCCTGGGAAGTCAATTAATGCAAGCAAAGCAGAAGCCAATTCTCCCTTCTTTTTCTCTGCCCTTCAGGGAGCTGTTTGCTGTCTTGCAAAATCTCCTTTGCTTTCCCGCTTTAAGGCTGACTTTGCTGTTGCCTTGTACAGGATTTCATCTGGATGCAAATTCAAAAGGAGCACAAGGGTAATCTGCTTTTAGGTAGTCCCAGGAGATGGCCTGCTGAAGGCTGGGCAGAGCAGCACATCAAGTTGGCTTGATGAGATGTGTTAGTTCAGAGAAGTTGGACAAGTCCCAGAGTGGCTTGGACGCAGAAGAGCAAGTAAATGATCCAATCAGATTTTGCCTTCAGATTAATTCAAATCACCTGGATAGGAGTTACTGGGACAGAAAGCCTGGATGCAGGAGCTCTTTGCTGTGCAGTCTCTGGCCTTAAGTTGTCTGAATATCTTAAAGTTGAAAAGTTGTACTCATAGATTATAATTTTTCCATTTATGAAGCTGTCTTGTACCCAGAAACAAATTCAAATTGACTTTCAATAAGATTTACTCTTCTTTTGGGCCTGCTTGCCCATTGCCTGCCCACCCGCCCACCTGCCTTCCTTCCCTTTCTTTCTTCCTTCCTTCCTTCCTTTCCTCCCTCCCTCCCTCCCTTCTTCCCTCCCTCCCTCCCATCTTTTCTTCCTTCTTTATTTTGACTTTGTGCAAAAAGATGAGAAATAAATGAATGAAAAATATTAATAATAACCATGCCATTGCCCTTGACGCGAAAGAGGTCATCTTCCCCAATGTGACTACCCTAGCTTTCCTCCTGGACAGGATCTCCCCGCAGTGAGGAAGCCCCCTGACTTCACAGGTACATATCACATAACTGTAAGTGTGTCATATGGATGAACCACCAAGCCTGGGCTGGAAGACTTTCCATCAAGCCCTGCTTCAGGGCTCTTTAGCAAGTTTCAAGCTCTGCTTTACAGCAACCACAGGAACCAGGTGTCTGATGAGAAAAATCATTTTTGTTTGGTTTGTGCAAGAAATGACAAAATGTCAGAGTTGGAAGGAACAAGAAAGAACAAGTGGCTCAACCATCTTATTATGCAGATAAGGAAACCAAGGCTTGGAAGGACTAGATGATTTGTTCCAGCTCCTGGTACAGCTGGGATGAGAATCCAGAAAGGGGTGGGAAATGACAGTCATGAATATTTTTCCTCTCCCAAGTAGGGCATTCAAATAGTGCCTATTTGTGGCTAGCTGCAAAAAGCTAAATCTTTCCCTCTTTTTAGGGCCAGTAGAAACGACCGGTGTCCAAACCAACTGCTCTAAGTGTGCGTCACTGTACTCAGTGTAATGAATAAGATGACGCCCCTGCTGGTATACTGTCAGCTGACAAAGCCTGGGGCAACTCAGGCATCATGCATCCTTAGTGTTATGGATTTGGTAGGAAGGGGACTGAGCAAGGCTTGGGGACCCATTTGCCTGGTGGTTCAGGCTAGCGAAGTAGAATGAGCTTCCGACATGGCTGGTTTGACGGTCCTAAAAGATTGCCTGCTATTTATCAGTGATTGGCCCTATGCCTGGGATTTGCATTGTATCATAATATATATTTATAAATTTATAATATAAAGAGTAAACAAAATATATAGATTAAAGTATATGAAATTATATGTGAGAAATATCATTTTATATATTTTAATTTTTGAGGGAGCATGGGTACTTGAATTATTGAAATTAAATAAATATATGATATCACTTGACTGCAATTCATGTTTTTAAGAAGGCTGAAGATTAAAGCGAATATGTATGAGACTTTCTACCATAACAGAACAAATCCCAGCCTCGCACAGGGCCTGGCATGTGCATTCAAGAATAGTAGCTATTTTTCCTCTTATGGCAATTGGGATTCAGTAGCCAAAAGGGTGGGCTATTGTTCTCTAGACAATCTGTATTTAAATGGCAAAACCCAGCCCTGAAGACTGGCAGGAAGAAGACATAGCATCCCAGTTTCCTGCCAATGGAGGGTTCAATGATGGTCCCATCTTACAGGGGCACCAGTGATGGGGAATTGCCAAAACTAAGGAGAAGGCCTCAACCTGAAGCCGGTTGCTGGTGCTGTACCATTGTGGTAGGTACGGGTAGAAGGTGAGCAACAGGAGTCCAGAACACGCCAGATACCCAGAGCTCCTTGGAAACACTGCATTATTTTGGGCTGTTCTGCAAAAGAAGGCCTCATATTAGAAGGACGCCAATATTAGAAGCCAGCAGCCATGGCTGAGCCTAGGTCACAGGTCTGAGAGGAGGGGCCTTAATTTGCAGTCCATCTGGAAGAGGCAGGGGCACATAGGAGAGCTATGGAGGAACTGAGGCATCAGGAGATCTGGAAGCCCATAGTCTCTACAGGTCCATACAAATACATTGATTTGACAACATTATTCCTGTAAGGAGATGAGCAGTCGGCTTTCCAGTGCATTTGAAACTCAGGAGACTGAACATTCCAAAGGATTCCAGTCCTGAAACAATAAGCAGGGGTGGCTCATCTACAAGAACATATTAGAAACAAATGATAGCTATGATCCAGGATGACAAAGACAGGGCTGGTGAAAAGCACTTGTTTCTTCTTAGAGGTTGAGTTGTATACTCTAATATAAGTTTATTCAGAAGAAACTATCATTGGAGAAACTATCACCCATGTTTTTAAAAGGTAGCAAATCTTACTGTCTTTAAAATAATCATCCTTGTTAAGTGAAGAGTTGATAAATGAGCTCAATCTGCATATCACCTTGTAAGAGCAAAGCTGTGTGTAATTACAAGATTGCTCTGGGGGCTGTTGCTTTACTCTGGTGAGTGGAAAAGGCAATGTTTTGTGAAATGGTAAGCTAGGGCTCTTGTGGTTTAGCAAAAGGAGGAATTTCATCTTACCCATTGCTCCTTTTGCTTTGTCACTGGGGCTGCCAGAGAAACTCCCAGAAGAGAAACACAGTATTCTTGACTCAATTGAATGAATCCAGTCATTACCTTTCGAAATGCCATAGGACTTTCTTTTTACATGTGCACGCACACAAAAGTTGCTACAAAGGAACTATTGGTATAGTCATATTTAAGAGATGCAAGGTCAGATTATTCAAAATCCACTGAAAAGGCAGAAATCGCAATGAGAGAAAGGGTGAATGTAAGTGTAATGAGAGAAACAAAAATCCCAAATAAAGGTGAAAGTAGCCAGGGAAATAATTGTGTCTGTCATCCACCATCATTTGCTGTGCATTTCCCCTTCTTATACTGAGTTCCTCCATGAAATCATTTTCTCAGCTCCTTTTTTTGTCCTTCATTACTCATCAGACTTTCTCTTTTGGCCTATTGGATTCTCTTTTGAAACTGATAATCCCAGTGGAAGAATGTTGAAGGCTCTGGGATCCATCTTTATTTCCCAATGAGAACCAAGACCTAGGGCATCAAGTACAAACCTTTTTGGGAACCATGAGATTAGATGTATGAGTAAACATTATAGAACTAAGGCTCTTTAATTATTTTATTTTGGGATGGGCTTCAGCACAACATCTACTCCTTCTCATGGCCCATCCTTTCTATTTTAACATGAGCCTGTTCCTTCTGTATTGAAATCGGATTATGTACTTTGCTCAAATGTTGATCAAATGATTGTGATATAATTTTATAAATTCCAAAGTGCTGTTTACACCTGTGGCTGAGTAGAGGCGTATACTGAAATTCTTTGGTAACTGAATGGTCCAGGAAAGCAATTGCTTGGTGACATTCTGAGAGCTGTTTAGAAGACCCCATTTCAACCCAGAAAACATTGCTCTTAAAATCATATCATGCCAAACAAGATGCAAGTGGAGCCATTTCTACTTGGTGTTCTCTCTGGCTACTTGTATCAGACACTTGTCTCCTCAAATTTATTCTTTCTTTCTTTTTTCAGTAATAGACTCCTTCTGCAGGGCACATGGTTGTTCATAAAAATAGACTGAATTTTACAGGTGACCTATGGCTGCATGTGGCCATGTGGCCAGATTTCACCCAATGGAAGGTAAGCAGATTTTCATATCTTACTTCTATGGCTGAGAGGCAAATGTGAAGGCAGGAGCTGAGGCAGCCATTTTGGACCAAAAGAATAACTGAGATTTGCTCAATGTGAAAGAACAGACAATGAAGTGTGGTGGGCCAGGAGTCAGAATACCTAGACAATGAAGTGTGGTGAAGAGTGTTGGGCCAGGAGTCAGAATACCTAGAATGTTCTAGTCACTTTGCTCACTAACAGGGTATATATGACATTGAGAAAGTCATGCAATTTCTTGAGCCTTTGAGCAAGCTGTATAATTTCTCACACCTTTTTGTCCTCATATACTAAATGAGGGCATTTTAAAGTACTCTAACTATTTTACAGGTTTATTGTGGGGACTCAGTGATCTCTTCACATAGGAGCTATTTAAAAAGCAGAAGTCAATTTAAAACTGGAGTAGGTTATGGCTGATACAATTATAGGCAAAATAAACTTTATCTTATTGTGCAAAAGCAAGTATTTTGATGAAGATATCTCATAGAAAAAGCTTCTCAGCTCAGTCCTTTATAGTCTTGCCCATTCGAGAGTGACAGTATCAGCAGAAATCATTTATTTCCAAGGCCTAAACTTTCCCAAATTATTGGTGACCTGATGATCCTATACTTCACCTTGCAAAGAAAGTTTCTATTGTCATCAGCCAAGAGATGGATTTCCAATTTTGCAAAATTTGATGAAGAAAATTATTCTGCTAGGAACCAGACAGATGTATAACAGCTATACCAGTATGTGACAAGCTGATTTTCATGGTGGATGTTTGTGTACCTCTATTTGTGAAGTTGAAGTGGAAGACTCTTAATATTGTAAAGCTTGTCAGTTGTCTGTGATTCTGCTCATCGAATTAGCTCTAGTTTCATTTCAAAATAACCCCATTCATCCTTCACATACTCATACTACTGAAGCTCACAGAGACTCATTCTGAGCATAGCAACCCAAAGCTGAACACATTACCTGACTTTCTGCATATATCCGAATGCACAATTGAGCTTCACCCAATTTTGGCCTTTTAAAATTTTTTTTTATTTTTATTGTACTTTGGGCTCTGGAGTACATGGGCACATCCTGCATCCTGCAGGATTGTTGCATAGGTACATACGTGCCATGGTGGTTTGCTGTCTCTATTCCGCCCCCACCCGGCCCTGTTGCCTACTTCAGGCATTTCTCCCAGTGTTATCCCTTCCCATCCTCCCCGCCCCACCCTGTTGTCCCTCCCCATCCCTTCCCCTACACTCCCCCCCACCACCTAGCCTAGTGAGTGTTGTTCTCTTTCCTGTGCCCAAGTGTTCTCATTGTTCATCACCCGCCAGTGAGTGAAAACATGTGGTGTTTGGTTTTCTGTTCTTCTGTCAGTTTGCTGAGAATGATGGTTTCTTGATTCATCCATGTCTCTATAAATAAAGACATGAACTTGTCATTTTTTATGGCTGCGTAGTATCCCATAGTGTATATGTGCCACATTTTCTTTGTCCACTCTCTCATTGATGGGCATTTGGGTTGGTTCCAGGTCTTTGCTGTCGTAAACAGTGCCACAATGAACTTATAAGTGCGTGTGTCTTTATAATAGAATGATTTATAATCCTTTGGATATATACCCAGTAATGGGATGGCTGGGTCAAATGGAATTTCTATTTCTAGATCCTTGAGGAATCACCACACTGTCTTCCATAATGGTTGAACTAATTTACTCCCACCAGCAGTGTATAAGTGTTCCTATTTCTCTACATCCTCTCCAGCATCTGTTGTCTCCAGATTTTTTAATGATCACCATTCTAACTGGCATGAAATTGTATCTCAATGTGGTTTTGATTTGCATTTCTCTAATGACCAGTGATGATGAGCATTTTTGCATGTTTGTAGGCTGCATATATGTCTTCTTTTGAAAAGTGTCTATTCATATCCTTTGCCCACTTTTGAATGAGTTTGTTTGCTTGTTTGTTTCTTATAAATCTGTTTTAGTTCTTTGTAAATTCTGGATATTAGCCCTTTGTCAGATGGGTAGATTGCAAAAAATTTTTCCCATTCTCTTGGTTGCCAGTTCACTCTAATGATTGTTTCTTTCACTGTGCAGAACCTCTGGAGTTTAATTATATCCCATTTGTCTATTTTGGCTTTTGTTGCCATTGCTTTTGGTGTTTTAGTCATGAAGTCCTTGCCTATGCCTATGTCCTGGATGGTATTTTCCAGGTTTTCTTCTAGGGTTTTTATGGTATTAGTTCTTATGTTTAAATCTTTAATCCATCTGGAGTTAATTTTAGTGTAAGGTATAAGGAAGGGGTCCAGTTTCAGCTCCCTGTATATAGCTAGCCAGTTTTCCCAACACCATTATTAAACAGGGAATCCTTTCCCCATTGCTTGTTTTTGTCAAGTTTGTCAAAGATCAGATGGTTACAGATGTGTGGTATTGTTTCCAAGGCCTCTGTTCTGTTCCATTTGTCTATATCTCTGTTTTGGTACCCATATCATGCTGTTTTGATTACTGTAGCCTTGTAGTATAGTTTGAAGTCAGGTAGTGTGATGCCTACAGCTTTGTTCTTTTTCCCTAGGATTGTCTTTGCTATGCAGACTCTCGTTTGGTTCCATATGAAGTTTAAAGCGGTTTTTTCCAGTTCTGTGAAGAAGGTCAATGGTAGCTTGATGGGGATAGCATTGAATCTATAAATTACATTGGGCAGTATGGCCATTTTCACAATATTGATTCATCCAAAGCATAAGCACGGAATGTTTTTCCATCTGTTTGTGTCCTCTCTTATTTCCTTGAGCAGTGGTTTGTAGTTCTCCTTGAAGAGATCTTTTACATCCTTTGTTAGTTGTATTCCTAGGTGTTTTAGTCTCTTTGTAGCAATTGTAAATGGCAGTTCGTTCATGATTTGGCTGTCTGTTTGTCTGTTGTTGGTGTATAGGAATGCTTGTGATTTCTGCACACCGATTTTGTATCCTGAGACTTTGCCGAAGTTGCTTATCAGCTTAAGGAGGTTTGGGGCTGAGATGATGGGGTCTTCTAAATATACAATCCTGTCATCTGCAAATAGGGACAATTTGACTTCTTCTTTTCCTAATTGAATGTACTTTTTTTTTTCTTTTTCTTGCCTGGTTTCTCTCACTAGAACTTCCAATACTATACTGAATAGAAGTGGTGAGAGAGAGCATCCTTGTCTAGTGCCAGATTTCAAAGGAAATGCTTCCAGTTTTTGCGCATTCAGTATATATAGGCTATGGGTTTGTTGTAAACAGCTTTTATTATTTTCAGATATGTTCCACTGATACCTAGTTTATTGAGAGTTTTTAGCATAAAGGGCTGTTGAGTTTCTGTTTATGTGGTGGATTACATTTATACATTTGCATATGTTGAACCAGACTTGCATCCCTGGGATGAAGCCTGCTTGATTGTGGTGGATAAGCTTTTTGATGTGCTGTTGGATTCACTTTGCCAGTATTTTATTGAAGAATTTTGCATAAATTTTCAACATGGATATTGGTCTATAGTTTTCTTTTTCAGTTGTGTCTCTGCTAGGTTTTGGTATCAAGATGATGTTGTTCTCACAGAAAGAGTTAGGGAGGATTCCCTCTTTTTGTATTGTTTGGAATAGTTTCAGTAGGAATGGTACCAGCTCCTCTTTGTACATCTGGTAGAATTCAGCTGTGAACCTGTCTGGACCTGGACATTTTTTGATGGTAGGCTATTAATTGCTGCCTTGACTTCAGATCTTGTTATTGGTCTATTCAGGGTTTCAACTTCTTCCTGGCTCAGCTTTGGGAGTGTGCAAGTGTCCAGGAATTTATCCATTTCTTCCAGATTTATTAGTTTATGTGCATAGAGTTGTTTGTTGTAATCTGATGGTAGTTTGTATTTCCAAGGAATCAGTGGTGGTCTCCTCTTCATCATTTTTTTATTGCATCTATTCAATTCTTCTCTCTTTTCTTTTTTGTTAGTCTAGCTAGCGGTCTATTTTATTGATCTTTTCAAAAAACCAGCTCCTGGATTTATTGATTTTTTTAAATCTTAGTTATTTCTTGTCTTCTGCTTGCTTTTGAGTTTTTTGGATCTTTCTCCTTTGGCTTTTTCAATTTTGACGATAGAGTATTGATTTTAGATCTCTCCTTCTCATGTGGGCATTTATTGCTATAAATTTCCCTCTAGACACTGCTTTAAATGTGTCCCATAGATTCTGGTATGTTGGGTCTTCGTTCTCATTGGTTTTGAAGAATATTTTTATTTCTGCCTTAATTTCATTGTTTATCCATTCATCACTCAGGAGCAAGTTGTTCAGTTTCCATGTGATTGTGCAGTTATGAGTGCTTTTCTTAATCCTGCATTCTAATTTGATTGCACTGTGGTCTGAGAGACTGTTTCTTATGATTTCTGTTGTTTTGCATTTGCTGAGGCGTGATTTACTTCCAGTTATGTGGTCAGTTTTAGAATAAATGTGATGTGGTGCTGAGAAGAATATGTGTTCTGTGGATTTGGAGTGGAGAGTTCTGTAAATGTCTATTAGGTCTGCTTGGTCCAGATCTGCATTCAAGTCCTGGATATCCTTGTTGACTTTCTGTCTCACTGATCTGTCTAATATTGTCAGTGTAGGGTTGAAGTCCCCTGCTATTATTGTGTGGGAGTCTAAGTCTCTTTGTAGGTCATTAAGAACTTGTTTTGTGTATCTGGGTGCTCCTGCATTGGGTGCATATATATTTTAAGATAGTTAGCTCTTCTTGTTACATTGATCCTTTTACCATTATGTAATGCCCTTCTTTGTCTCTTCTGATCTTTGTTGACTTAAAGTCCATTTTATCAGAGACTAGGATTGCTACCCCAGATTTTTTGCTCTCCATTTGCTTGGTAAATCTTCTTTCATACCTTTATTTTAATCTATGTGAGTCTTTGCATGTGAGATGGGTTTCCTGAATACAGCACACTGATGGGTCTTGACTTTTTATCCAGTTTGCCAGTCAGTGTCTTTTGATTGGGGAATTTAGTCCATTTACATTCAACTTTTATGTTGTTATGTTTGAACTTGATCCTGCCATTTTGTTACTGGCTAGTTGTTTTGCCTGTTAGTTGACATGATTTCTTAATTACATAATTATTCTTTACTTTTTGGTACATTTTTGCAGTGGCTGGTACTGGTTGTTCCTTTCCATGTTTAGTACTTCCTTCAGGAGCTCTTGTAAGGCAGGTCTTGTAGTGATTAAATCTCTTTGCAGTTGCTTGCCCACAAAGGATTTTATTTCTCCTTCACTTATGAAGATTAGTTTGGCCAGATATGAAATTCTGGGTTGAAAGTTCTTTTCTTTAAAGATGTTGAATATTGACCCCCACTCCCTTCTAGTTTGTAGGGTTTCTGCCAAGAGATGTGCTGTGAGTCTGATGGTCTTTCCTTTGTGAGTGACTCGACCTTTCTCTCTGGATGCTCTTAGGATTTTTTTCCTTCATTTCAACCCTGGTGAATCTGATGACTATGTGCCTTGGGGTTACTCTTCTTGAGGAATATCTTTGTGGTGTTCTCTGAATTTCCTGGATTTGCATGTTGGCCTGCCTTATTAGGTTGGGGAAGTTCTCTTGGATAATATCCTGAAGAGTGTTTTCCAGCTTGGATTCATTATCTCCATCACATTCACGTATACCAATCAAGTGTAGATTAGGTCTTTTCACATAATCCCATAGTTTTCGGAGGCTTTGTTCATTTGTTTTCACTCTTTTTTCTCTAATCTTGCCTTCTTATTTTATTTCATTGATTTGACATTCTATCTCTGATATCCTTTCTTTTGCTTGATTGATTCAGCTATTGAAACTTGTGTATGGCTCGCAAAGTTATCCTGCTGTGTTTTTCAGCTCCATTGAGTAATTTATGTTCTTCTCTAAGCTGGTTATTCTAGTTAGCATTTTGTCTAACTTTTTTTCAAGGTTTTTAGTTTCTTTGCATTAGGTTAGGACATGGTCTTTTAACTCAGAGAAGTTTGTTATTATCCACCTTCTGAAGCCTTCTGTCAGTTCATCAAACTCATTTTTTGTCTTGTTTTGTTCCCTTGATGGTGAGGAGCTGTGATCCCTGGGAGGAGAAGAGGTGTTCTGGTCTTTGATGGTTTCATCCTTTTTGCACTGGTTTCTTCCCATGTTCTGGATTTATCTCCCTTTGATCTTTGAAGTTGGTGATTTTGGGAAGAATCTCTCAGTGGACATCCTTTCTGTTGCAGTTGGAGTGATACCTTTTTTGGCCTGTAGAGGCACTGCTGGGCTGCCTCGCATTCAGTCAGGTTGCTGGGTGGGTGGCTGTCCCCTGGAGTTTGTTTGCACATGAGATTAGTCTTGCCTTCCCAATGGTGACTCTTCTTCCCTGAGCTTGATCTTGGGGTCAAACTGGTGTATTCACTGCCAACCTCTCTACACACGGGCTTTAGTTTGAGTTTTGTGGGGGGTGGGGCCTGCCAGGCCTTATGGCCTGTTTCCCTGCTTTCAACTCTGCCTCAAGTGATGAGGTAAGCACAGGATCTGAATTGGATGACCGGAGGGGTGAAGTCCCTGACCCTCTGAGCTGGCTGCACTTTCCAGGTGGGGATGTGCCCCACCCTGTCTCGGTTCGCCCTCCCTGGGCAGCTCTTGCCCTGCTTCAGCTCCTTCCCTAGGCTATTTTCAGAGTCCTACCAGTTCCACTGAAATGAACCCAGCACCTTGCTTGGAATTGTGAAGTCCTCTAGCCCTCTGCATCTCATTTGCTGGGAGTTGCATTCCAGTGTTGCCTCCTCTCGGCCATCTTGGCATA
Source organism: Saimiri boliviensis (assembly GCF_048565385.1). Taxonomy (NCBI): domain Eukaryota; kingdom Metazoa; phylum Chordata; class Mammalia; order Primates; family Cebidae; genus Saimiri; species Saimiri boliviensis. The sequence continues at coordinate 245,603,623 of NC_133449.1, forward strand.
CCTCCAATTTTGGCCTTTTTTATCACTGTCATTGAAGTGTTACAAGATAGCTTTCATGAGCAGAAATGCAGTGGAAAGGATTTTATATGGCTTATAACAAGCTCAGGCAAAACTTCTTGAAATGGGCAGTTCCAAGAGCCAACAGAAAATCACTGCTGAGGTCTTATAATATCATATCTGTTACTTGTTCATAAATGATTAAATGTAACTATTGACATTTATATGGGTTTTTCCACAAAGTGACCCTGTTGAGAGTTAGAGTAAGGACAAGACTGCAAAGAACTTGCTAGTGGACAAAAGAAAAGAGACACCAAAGTAATATGATGATTATCATAACCACTGCCCTAGCCTCAAAACTAGACATAGACTTCTAGAATCTTAGACAATAAAATAGATGATTTTTTTTTTAAATTTGGCACAGAAACAAGATTGCTGAAATACCTCATTACTTTAGTTGGACATATGCTGCAAGTGTCATTCTGCTAAAAAGGAGAGCCTCTGGTAAATTGTTGAATTGTCTTGTTGATAATTTCATAGTTTAGAAGTTAGAGAAAGCAACTGGGCAAATTTCTACTTGATTCCAAATCCTGACCAATAAAGAAAAACTGGCAGTGATTGGAAAGTGAGAGACACATTGGCATAAATTGACCATATCATCTTAAAATTGGTGCTTTGAAAGTAGTCTAGCATAGTCAGGTACATATTCTAAAATTTATCAAAGAAGAGTTGTATAAACTTAGACAAATACAATATATAATTAAGTAGTAGATGTATTTTGGGATGTCTACCTCAACAGTGCCCCCCCTTTTTTTTTCTGTGAACTTCATCTATCAAGGATCCTACCTATCAATGACTGCACCCATTAGTGACTTGAGACTGAAAGATTAGCCTAGGCCACCATGTTTATACCTTGTAGCTTTCATCAGGGATGATTTCTTACTCAAAGTCAGCCAATGGCTGAGGTGGCTAACTGTAAGCATTCAGCTGGTAAACTCTACAGATGGAAGTTCTTAGAGATTCAGAGATAGATTCTGTAACTTAGTGAGTAAAAGTCAATCCCTGCTGAAGTTATAGGGGAGCTGAGACTAAGAAAGAGTCAGAAAGCTCATTTGTAAAGAAAAGACTGGAACAAATGGCAGATGGCAGGGAGGTGTAGAAATGGGGATGGAGCTGGAAAGTTAGAATGCAAAGCTACACAAGGATGAAATCTTTGTGTGTTTTGCTTATGAATAGAGGTGTCCATAAATAGGTATTGATAGGGAAGGAAGGGGAGAGAGATATCTCTATCAGTACTTAGTTACTAGCTTTTGAGTTCCAAGTTCGAGGCCCTATGAGACACCCAGCAGGACTTTGCTTTATGCCCATGAGTGTCTGTGATTGTCAGATTAGTTCTATCAATACCTGACTCATCTTTTTGGGATTGTTTTTATTTTTTAACTTGAACTGATTAGCATAGGTATTTCTCTATTGTAACCAGATCATCTTGAATTTTGATGTGACAGAGACGCTAAAAGAGAATACACAGTACTGATTTTCACTTTAAGGCCTCTCTCCTGAATCTCAGCTAAGCAACTACTTCTGGTCTGCAGTTCTCCATCATTCTGTCCTATGGCCAGTGCTTTAGGGAGCCTTCTTCTAATAGGGAATCATTTATAATCTGTTAAGCAAGACATTCTTGGCAGCCAGTAGCCCAATCATGATTCCTTTAAATAGTTTTACCCATGTTCTTTCCTAATTGAGCTTCTACTGTTCAGACAGGCATTTATATAATATCATTCTCCCAAGTCTTTGATCAGACAATGTGTTTACAGAACTTGCTTTTTAAGCTTTTTTCATCTCAGATGGAATAATCCAGAAAACCACAATTTCTCCATTACAAGGCTTCAAAGTCCAAATGAGTCAGCCTGACTGTTAGTGACACCAGAACTGGGCAACCCAGAATCTCTGGTTCCAGAGCACAAATGGGTATGTCATTCCACGTATCACTGAAGATTTCACATTCTCTCCTGGAATGCAACAAGAGAGGAAGCAAATGTAATTACACTATTCTCTTACTCTTTTCACCAAAGTTTTAGATTATATTTGTTGGTGATAACAAATTTGGAGATATTTCCTAATGTAAAAAAAATGTGTGAAAGTAACTGACTCTTTTTCCATTATGCCTCCTTATTGTAGGCCAAAGATTTGTATTCATTTTGAAAAGGCAGACTGGAAAATGGGCCTATCGGCCTAGTTGATAGTCTTTATATTTCCTTCATCTCTTATTATTTCAAACAATGTATTAAAATAAAATAAAATAGCAAATGGACAATGGTGACTGTAGCCCCAGTGGGTATGATCGACTCAGATCTGAAAAGATTAGAACCAGATGGATTTAATTTCTTTGGGAAGAAAACAGGCTGTTGATCAGAGCAGTGGATTTGCTTCATAGGACCTTTAAAAAAAGATGAAAAAAATGACAAACTGAAATGTCTAAATCTGGTCTGACAGGTTCAGAGAATTTGAAGCTAAACCATGTTTAGCTGGACAGATCACTGTCCAGCTATACTGGGAAAGGCAATAGGAAAAGAATCAACCTATTTGCAGTGATCTGTAATTACTGTTCAGATTCTTGTTTTCTTTTCAGAATATTCCCCCAGTGAGAACTCTGACCCCTTCAGAACCAACCTGGTGAGTGTGTAAAGCAGTTCTCATTTCCTTTGATTGGTCCAGCTCTGTGTTTTGTTACAAGCATTGCACAGCTACTATCTGAAAAGGAATCTATCTCTTTATGGGAATATACAGCTGCTGCTGTTACCATATGATCCATTTTTCTTTAAAAAGTCCTGTTTGTTCTACAGTTTATAGAAACTGACATTTGAAGAGATAATGTCAGCTTGATCCTTCAGTTGTCTGAAGAGAATCAAGTCTGTCTTCTCTGTTTTTTCTTCCTCCCTCTTTTATATCCTAACTTCCTTCCTCTTTACTTACTTTTCATCAACTTATATGGCCCAGCACTCCTAGAATTCTTTGTAAAGAGAAATTCAATCCCTTAAAAAAAGTGTTGTGAGGGAGAAACTGGAAAAGTAGAGAATTTAAAAATTAAGACTATTTACCAAGTGGAAGTAAAATGAAGTTGATTGCTATACTTTGGCTGGCCCAGTCCCCATAATGTGACAATGCCTAGAGGCTAAACGCAATGATCTAGTATGTTTAGATATGTTTAGTAAGTTGTTCTTGGCATTGATTCAATGCAAGAAGGTACATGGATATTTGCTAGTTGGAAAATCTCTAAAACTTGCACTCTCACCAAGACACCATAGGCATGACCAAGTCTTGACACCAACTCTCCTCCAACCCAGCTCATTTCAAATGCATGCTTTGCACCTTACCAAGTCCCAAAGGCTCTGGGTACCAAAGAAACCAATGCCATGGCAAGGATGGTCAGCTTGGAACCAATCCCTGGGAGGCAAGTGCACACTTGTGACCGATGTAATGAGCCACTGGATGGCACTGTGGGTCCATGCAAATGTGTATGGAAGAACATTTATCTTTCTTCTAAAAGGCCGTTTAGTCTTGACAGGTAATTTGGCACAATTTGTGTTGAAATGTGCCAAATGATTTGGCAAATATTTCACTTACCTCTGAAAATAGGCACACCTGCTGTTCTGGCCTTCAGGGAGATGGAGGAGGGTGGCTTTTCGCCCAAGTCCCTTGTTGCAGCTAATTTCAGAAGTGAAAACAAGATTGGTCAAAGATACATAGGCCAACTCCATTTAAAATGTGGTATTGTGAAACAGAAAAAGTTGTCAAGGTTGATTTCTTATGAAACCAATCTCTTCAGTCCAAAGGGAACATCTTTTCATCTCATCAGTGCTATCTGCCTAGCCGGTGGCTGACTCCTCTGGCTCATGACCAGATGGAATGGGATTTGGTTGAAGAGCTATGTCCTCTACTGGTCCTCCAACCATGAACATCTAGGAAAATTTATTTCCAAACGTTTTTGTTCTAAAGAATTATCTTCCCAGTATGTAGTGTGTTTAGTAACAGAAAAGCAAAGCAATGTGGGAATGTCTCATAATAAGCCTCTGAGCTGCCTCTTGGACATCTTGAAACCACTGCTTTGCTATATATGATGGTGACAGTTGTACAGGCATTCTCATTCCTGTGGTAGAACCCAGATGACAGGCCAAGGCATCCCTAAGACAGCCTGTATGTCAGGCCGAGTTCCTGGTACACTAGCTTTAACTATGACTTCCATATTACTTTCTACTCCAAAAAGCACACTGGAGTGAAAATGAATAAAAATCGTGTTATAATTGACACCATTTTTGAATCTGAACTAATTTTTTAAATGATGAAACGTTTGCAAATCTAATTACTGTAGCTAACATGTCTAAACAATGACTTGGGACCACTGCCCAACTGGCCAAAGCTCATATTGCCAACAGGTTGGGAATAGGCAGGTTAGAAGAGGAGAGATTCAGAATTCTTCTTTTTAAGTACTATCTTGTCACTTATTGACTAGTAAAAAGCATATCTCACTGTGTCAAATCCACTCCTCTTTTGAAGTATATCAGGGAAGAATGGTATTATGGCACAATTCTGTTTTGAGTTCTGGGATTTGGCTTCTAGCTCCAGATCTACCAATATGAGTAGTGTGACATTAGGTGAGTCATTAATCTTCCAGCCTGTTTTCCTACCTAAGCCAAAGGAAGACAATTCAGATAAGCCCCTATGACTACAAAATACTGAAATTATCTTTAGTTTAGGCAGCCTCAATAAAAGTAATATAGTCTTAGTATATACTAAGATGATATATAACAATAGCAAAATAGGTGGGTGTATTTGTTCAAATAAAATCTAAACTATTTAACAGTTTTCCTGAACACAATAACTACCACTGTAAGGAAAAGAAACTCTTGTGGTCCTAAGATATTTTAGAAAAATAATGTATATATGTCTAATGATGTACATTTGCATTTTGTACTTTACTTAGCTTAAGAATTTCAGGGAAGATCTTTGACAAATTGTTGTTTTGTTTTGTAGGTGCCGGTTTTTTTGTTGCTGGTTTTTTTTGTTGTTGTTGTTTTTTGTTTGTTTTGCCTCTTCTTCTATATCATGGTACTACAGTTGCTTTCCAGGTGTGGCCAGATGAAGATCATCATGGAGGCTGAAGGATACTTTGATAAGAGGGGTTTCTGTGGATTGATGGGCAAAAGCCCAGTTAGAGCAGGATGGCAAGAATGGATAATGAGGAATGATTGGCAGCAAGTATTGACCACTGTTATGAGGCATTAGTTATAAGAGGGGCAAAGAAAAAAGTTATAGATGGTACGTGGAAGCCAGGGGAGGATTCTTTTTTTTTTTTTTAAACAATAAACAATGGAAGGACATTCTCAGACTCAACACATACAGGAGGAAAACATGGAAACACTTATTCAGAAACATACCTAAAGTTATGACCAAAAGAAAGATCTAATTGTAAATCTTGACTCAATGGCTTTTTTTTTTTTCCTGCAAAACTAGCAAGGATTTAACAGAGTATTTCAGAACTGGGAGATAGTGCCATTCAATCCTCTCACTAAACTGAGGAATCTGAGGCTCAGATAAATGAGACCTGAGATTTATTCTCAGAGCAGCATTGGTAAGGATTAAGAAAATGACTTTGAGGCCAGAAATACCTTGGTTAGAGTCCCAACTCTTCTACCACTTCTTGGCTATGTGACCTCAGTCTTCTCATCAGTTAAATATGGGGATTGTACAGTATTTCATAGATAAACATCCTGAAGGGAACTTTACTTATAGAGTTTGTTGTGAAAATAAACTGAGATAAAACAAGTGAAATGCTTAGTACTATACCGAGTATGTGACCACAGCAAGCATGAATATATGTTAGCTAACATTATTATTGCCATATATATGAGCATTTACATGCATGTAAATAATACAATATAAAATTGCATCCATAGAAGATTTTCTCTTAATGTCATGGGGATTTCTGCAAGTGGAATGTCATAAACACTAAAAAAGGCACACAAGCCACATTGTTTAGTCTAAACCTTGCTTAAGTATATGACCAGCTGCAGTCATCCCATTCAAATATTGTTACCCATGACTGACTTAAGTCTAGGCACTCTTCAAAGTGTCTGTTTGGCTTGCTGATGTGGAATCAGTATCTTCCATGCAAAAACCTCAGAGCTGTCTCTCTACTGTCTGGATGTGTCTACCTCTTTTTTCTCTCTCTTCCTCTTTCTCTTTTCTCTTTGCTTTCTGTTTTGAAGCCAGCCATGAGTTTAAGAAAAACTGGTTGTGTGAGGGCTGCCAGGTGGCTAATTCTCTATTAACAGCTTCAGAATTGGTTCATAGGAATGAAAAGAGAGAGACATGTATGCAAGGCAGGAAGAAGGACGGGGGTGCAGTAGGAAGCCAGCCCCTCCCAACCCCTCCCAGTCCCTGATGTGTGCTGTAAAGATCTGTTTGCCTCAAGACTTTCTGACCAAGAATCCAAAAGCATATGCAACAAAAGCAAAGATAAATAAATGGGACTTAATTAAATAAAGAGCTTCTTTAGAGCAAAATAATAATAATAATAATAATAATAATAATAATAATAATCAGTAGAGTTAACAGACAACCCACAAAGCTGGAGAAAAACTTCACAATCTGTATAGCAGACAATGGATTCTAGATATGTAATATCTAGAATCTACAGGGTACTCAAATAAATGAGCAAGAAAAAAAACAATCACATCAAAAAGTGGGCTAAGGACATGAGTAGACAATTCACCAAAGAAGATACACAAATAGTGAACAAGCATATGGAAGAATGCTCAGCATCACTAATGATCAGGGAAATGCAACTCAAAATCACAATGCGATACCATCTCACTCCTGCAAGAATGACCATAATCAAAAAATCAATAAATAATAGATGTTGGTGTGGATGTGCTATAAAGGGAACACTTTTACACTGTTCGTGGGAATGTAAACTAACGCAACCATTATGGAAAACAGTGAGGAGATTCGTCAAAGAACTAAAAGTAGATCTACCATTTGATTCAGCAATTCTACTAGGTATCTACACAGAGGAAAAGAAGTCATTATACAAAAAAGATACTTGCACACTCATGTTTATAGAAGCACAATTTGCAATTGTGAAAATGTCAAACCAGCTCAAATGCTCATCAATCAATGAGGCCATAAAGAAAATATGATGCAATATGTATGTGTGTGTCTGTGTGTGTGTGTGTGTGCGTGAGTGTGTGTGTGTGTGTATACTATGGAATACTACTCAACCATATACCTGGTATCTACCCAGAGGAAAAGAAGTCATTATACACACTCATATTTATAGAAGCACAATTTGCAATTGTAAAAATATGAAACTAGCCTAAATGCTCATCAATCAATGAGTGGATAAAGAAAATGTGATGTGATTTGTTGTGTGTGTGTGTGTGTATGTGTGTGTGTGTGTGTGTGTGTGTGCGTGTGTGCGTATCATGGAATACTACTTAGCCATAAAAAGAAAAAAAATAATGGCATTCACAGCAACCTGGATGGAATTGGAGACTATTATTCTTTTATTATTATTATTTTTTCTTGAGACAGAATCTCACTCTGTCACTCAGGCTAGAGTGCAATGGCAGGGTCTCGGCTCACTGCAATGTCCGCCTCTCAGGTTCAAGTGATTCTCCTGGGTCAACCTCCTGAGTAACTGGGACTACAGGCACATGCCAGCATGCCCAGATAATTTTTGTATTTTTAGTAGAGACAGTTTTCACCACATTGACCAGGCTGGTCCTGAACTTTTGACCCCAAGTGATTCACCCACCTCAGCCTCCCAAAATGCTGGGATTACAGGTATAAGCCACCATACCCAATTTTGAGGGTAGTATTGTAAGTGAAGTAACTCAGGAATGAACAACTAAACATTGTATGTTCTCAGTTATATGTAGGAGCTAAGTTATGAAGACACAAAGGCATAAGAATGACATATTGGACTTTGGGGACTCAGGAGAATGGTGGGAGGTGGTGAGGGATAAACGATTACAGATGGGGTACAGTGTATACTGCTTGAGTGATGGGTGCACTAAAATTTCAGAAATCACTGCTAAAGAATTTGAACTTATTCATGTAACCATATACCACCTATTCCTCCAAAACTTACTGAAATAAAAATAAAAATAAAAGGTATTTGCCTCTAGCAGGACTGCTAAGCACAATTTCCGATTTGGTCAGAGTTATTGGGTGGGCGTCCACCTTTGTTGTCCACTCAGGCACTATGAGGTTATCAGAGACTCTTATAATAGTTAAGGTGCTTGCTTAATGTGTGTTCTCTCTGGGGACTTCTTTTTTCCTTGCAAATTCCCAACCACCACTTTGCTTAATCTCATTTCCTATGTTGGTTTTTCTTTGCTGGAGATGAGCAACACAGGCCTGAATTAAAACCAGCATAACAGCACAAGTTAATTGGAGTCTAAAAGGATCAGGACACTTTAAACTGAGTTTGATAAACCCCCAAAGGGTTTGGAAATGAATCTTATGGGAACAGAAAAAAATCTGGTTTCCATTGCCTCAGGGATCCACTTACCAACTTTCTATAGTGATCTCTGAAATATAACTGAATGCTTACTTTAAATAAACAATATGTTTATGCCTCTGCCTTATAAACATACTGTTGAAAGACTGGTTGAAATGCAAAAAAAAAAATTTATAATCTTTCTGGCTACTGACATAAGCTGTAATATAGTAGAAAAAAGGCAAAAATGTTGACTTTTTTTTTTTACCTTGCTGGAGCTGACATATATTTATGTTTTTCTTTTTTTAATTTAAATATATCAAAGAAGTGTCTTACCATCTCTTAGTCTTGCTCTGATGTACATTTGCATTCTTTTTTCTTTTTTTACCTTTTCTAAAATATACTTTCCTGATAAAATGTGCTATACTATTAAAGAGAAAGTCTTCTAAGCTTCAAGCAGTAAAAAATTTGATAAGAAACTTATTGGAGACAATCACAACATGAAAAGGAACCGCCAGCCTGGGCTTCTGGGTAATGGGAAATAGAACTGTTAACTTTTAGTCTATCAGCTGAATTTTGGCTCAGAATATAATGACACAAAGTCATTACCCCCTGAAGGTCCATGGTCTTTGGGGAAATGAGTGTATAGTGGTTTCAGCTCTGTCCCTAACAGTCCACCGTCTTCATCAGACTGGATACCATTACAATTAAAGTTAATCGTCACTATTGCAGCCAAGAGCAGGAATTGAATGAGATGGGAGAGTGAACTACTTTGCCCATACTGCTAAAGGTAGTCCCTCAGCCGCTAAGAACTGTTGTTCTCCCGGGGTAATAAAAAAATCTGTTTTGGAAATTTAGAGAAAAATGAATGGAAGGCATGAAAGTGTCTGTTCATATGTTCAGTCACAAAGTCTTGCTTTTCACACAGAATAAGGTTTTAATAGCAGGTGTAATTTCTTTTTTTAAATTGCATTTTAGGTTTTGGGGTACATGTGAAGAACATGCAAGATTCTTGCATAGGTATACATGTGGCAGTGTGATTTGCTGCCTTCCTCCCCCTCACCTATATCTGGCATTTCTCCCCATGCCATCCCCCCACCAACTGCCCACCCCCTGCTGTCCCTCCCCTATTTCCCCCCAACAGACCCCAGTGTGCAGTGCTCCCCTCCCCAAGTTCATGTGTTCTCATTGTTCCACACCCGCTGATGAGTGAGGACATGCGGTGTTTGATTTTCTGCTCCTGTGTCAGTTTGTTGAGAATGATGGCTTCTAGGTTCATCCATGTCCCTACAAAGGACACGAACTCATTGTTTTTGATTGCTGCATAATATTCCATGGTGTATATGTGCCACATTTTCCCTGTTCAGTCTATTATCGATGGGCATTTGGGTTGGTTCCAGGTCTTTGCTATAGTAAAGTGTGCTGCAATGAACATTCGTGTGCATGTGTCCTTATAGTAGAACGATTTATAATCCTTTGGATATATACCCAGTAATGGGATTGCTGGGTCAAATGGAATTTCTATTTCTAGGTCCTTGAGGAATCGCCACACTGTCTTCCACAATGGTTGAACTAATTTACACTCCCACCAACAGTGTAAAAGTGTTCCTATTTCTCCACACCCTCTCCAGCATCTGTTGTCTCCAGATTTTGTAATGATCCCCATTTGAACTGGCATGAGATAGTATCTCAATGTAGTTTTGATTTGCATTTCTCTAATGACCAGTGATGATGAGCATTTTTTCATCTGTTTGTTGGCCTCATGTATGTCTTCTTTTGTAAAGTGTCTATTCATACTCTTTGCCCACTTTTGAATGGGCTTGTTTGGTTTTTTTTTCTTGTAAATCTGTTTTAGTTCTTTGTACATTCTGGGTATCAGCCCTTTGTCAGATGGGTAAACTGAAAAAAATTTTTTCTATTCTGTTGGTTGCCAATTCACTCTAATGATTGTTTCTTTTGCTGTGCAGAAGCTGTGGAGTTTGATTAGGTCCCATTTGTCTATTTTGGTTTTTGTTGCTGATGCTTTTGGTGTTTTGGTCATAAAGTTGTTGCCTATGCCTATGTCCTGAATGGTTTTGCCTAGATTTTCTTCTAGGGTTTTTATGGTGTTACGTCTTATGTCTAAGTCTTTAATCCATCTGGAGCTAGTTTTAGTGTAAGGTGTCAGGAAGGGGTGCAGTTTCTGCTTTCTGCACATGCTAGCCAGTTTTCCCAACACCATTTATTAAACAGGGAATCCTTTCCCCATTGCTTGTTTTTGTCAGGTTTGTCAAAGATCAGATGGGTGTAGATATGTTGTGTTGCCTTCACCACCTCTGTATTGTTCCATTGGTCTATATATCTGTTTTGGTACCAGTACCATGCTGTTTTGATTACTGTAGCCTCATAGTATAGTTTGAAGTCTGGTAGTGTGATGCCTCCTGCTTTGTTCTTTTTGCTTAGAATTGTCTTGGCTATGTGGGCTCTCTTTTGGTTCCATATGAAGTTTAAGGTGTTTTTTCCAGTTCTGTGAAGAAGGTCATTGGTAGCTTGATGGGCATAATGTTGAATCTGTATATTACTTTGGGCAGTTTGGCCATTTTTACGATATTGAGTCTTCCTAACCATGAACATGGAATGTTTCTCCATCTGTTTGTGTCCTCTCTTATTTCATTGAGCAGTGGTTTGTAGTTCTTGAAGAGGTCCTTAACATTCCTTGTTAGTTGTATTCCTAGGTATTTTATTCTCTTTGTAGCAATTGTGAATAGCAGTTCATTCTTTTTTTTTTTTTTTTTGAAGTCCTTGCCTGTGCCTATGTCCTGAATGGTTTTGCGTAGGTTTTCTTCTGGGGTTTAATGGTGTTAGTTCTTATATTTAAATCTTTAATCCATCTAGAGTTAATTTTTGTATAAGGTGTAAGGAAGGGATCCAGCTTCAGCTTCCTGCCCATGGCTAGCCAGTTTTCCCAACACCATTTACTAAACAGGGAATTCTTTCCCCATTGCTTATTTTTGTCCAGTTTGTCAAAGATCAGAAGGTTGTAGATGTGTGACATTGCTTCTGAGGCCTCTGTTCTGTTCCATTGGTCTATATCTCTGTTTTGGTACCAGTACCATGCTGTTTTGATTACTGTAGCCTTGTAGTATAGTTTGAAGTCAGGTAGCGTGATGCCTCCAGTTTTGCTCTTTTTGCTTAGGATTGTCTTGGCTATGCCAGCTCTCTATTGGTTCCATATGAAGTTTAAAGTGGTTTTTTCCAGTTCTGTGAAGAAGGTCAATGGTAGCTTGATGGGGATAGCCTTGAATTTATAAATCACTTTGGGCAGTATGGCCATTTGCACAATATTGATTCTTCCTAACCATGAGCATGGAATGTTTTTCCATCTGTTTGTGTCCTCTCTCATTTCCTTGAGCAGTGGTTTGTAGTTCTCCTTGAAGAAATCTTTTACCTCCTTTGTTTTTTTTTTTTTAAGCACTTAATTCTCAAGCAAAGAAACGCTGAAGTTAAAAGAATAAACTCACACTAAAGTGATCAGATTTCTCCATCTTTCTTAGCTAACTTCCGGGTAAGTAAGTGACTCTACTTGTTTTTCTAGCCAGTGTGACTTTTGCTTCAATGAAACAGAGCCCATGTACATTTGTGCATGTCTCAGTGTGCAGGCCATAGGGTTTATGTCATTTCCCAGCTTAAAGAGGAAACACTTCTTAGAATGTGCAAGTAGATTCTTAAAAGCCTCATTCTTTATTTAGTTCCCAGTTCTGTCATTCCTTATTACACAAATATATCTATTCTCTTATTTAATATAAACTCATGTGCTAATTAGTCTTCTGAAATATATTAGCATTTCTCAGTCTCAATTCCAGCTTTTCAGCTATCCACACAATCCTTCCAGTGAGATAACCTAGATAGCTAGTTGTCTTTATGTGGCTTATATATTGCTGTCATAAAGAACTATGGTTTACAACATTCTTTATTTTTTTTTATTTTTTTATTTTTAGAGAGAGAAACCACAACCATGTTTCCTAGTCCTTGGCAGAGTACCTTGTAGATAGCAAGTATCTCGAATGAAGTAATTCCTCTAGCCTAAGCAATTGTTTTCTATGTAGTCTTTTTTTTTAAAAAAGAATAATAAGAAAAAGAATAAAGAAGAGGAAGAAAGAGAAAGAGAAAGAGGGAGAGAGAATGGGGGTATTGCTTTGTTGCCCGGGCTAGAATGCAGTCTAAATATGGGTATGCCTATAATTGTCCTTAATAATGGAGACATGAAAGAAAATGAGGGAAGAGAATAACAAACAAGGAGCCAACCAACATTTCGTTTAAACTTCTTTTTTTTTTTTTTTTTTTTTTTTTTTGAGACAGACTTTCGCTCTTGTTACCCAGGCTGGAGTGCAATGGCGCGATCTCGGCTCACCGCAACCTCCGCCTCCTGGGTTCAGGCAATTCTCCTGCCTCAGCCTCCTGAGTAGCTGGGATTACAGGCACGAGCCACCGTGCCCAGCTAATCTTTTTGTATTTTTAGTAGAGACGGGGTTCCACCATGTTGACCAGGATGGTCTCGATCTAATGACCTTGTGATCCACCCACCTCGGCCTCCCAAAGCGCTGGGACCACAGGCTTGAGCCACCACACCCGGCCTCGTTTAAACTTCTAAGTTGATATTATGTGGTACTGATGAGAGTGTATATTTTGTGTAAAGTGGAGAGTTCTATAAATGTTAATTACATTTACTTGTTCCAGATCTGAGTTCAAGTCCTGGATATCATTGTTAATTTTCTGTCACATTGATCTGTCTAATATTAATGTTGAAGTCTCCCACTATTATTATGTGGGAGTCCAAGTCTCTTTATAAGTCTTGTATGTCTGGGTATTCCTGTATTGAGTGCGTATATATTTAGGATCTTTAGTTCTTCTTGTTGTTGCGTTGATTCTTTTATCATTATATAATGTCCTTCTTTGCTTCTTTTGATCTTTGTTGCTTTAAATACTATTTTATCAGAGGCAAAAATTGTAACTTCTGCTTTTTATTTATTTATTTTTGCTCTCTGTTTGGTTGGTAAATCTTTCTCCATCCCTTGTTTTGAGTCTTTGTGAATCCTTGAATGTGAGATGGGTCTGGATGCAGCGTACCGATGGGTTTTAGTTTTTTGTCCAAATTGCATGTCTGTCTTTGAATTGGGGAATTTAGTCAATTTAAATTTAGAATTAATAATGATATATGTGAGTTTAATACTGTCATTTAATATTAGCTGGCTATTTTGCCCATTAGTTGATGTAAATTCTTCATTATATTGATGTTCTTTACTTTTTGGTATTTTTTAGAAAGGCTGATACTGTTTGTATTTTTCTATGTGTAGTGGTTCTTTCAGAAGCTCTTGTAAAGCAGGCCTGGTGGTGATGAATTCTCTGAGTGCTTGCTTGTTCACAAAAAACTTTATTTTTCCTTCACTTATGAAGCTTAGTTTGGCTGGATGTGAAATTCTTGGTTGAAAGTTCTTCTCTTTAAGGATGTTGAATATTGGTCCCCGCTCTCTTCTGGCTTGTAAGGTTTCTGCTGAGAGATCTGCTGTAAGTCTGATAGGCTTCCCTTTGTGGGTAACCTGACCTTTCTCTCTGGCTGCCCTTAGTATTTTCTCCTTCATTTCAACCCTGGTGAATCTGACAATTATGTGTCTTGGAGTTGCTCTTCTTGAGGAATATCTTTGTGGTGTTCTCTGTATTGCCTGGAGTTGAATATTATCCTGCCTTACTAAGTTGGGAAAATTTTCCTGAATAATATCCTGAAGCGTATTTTCCAGCGTGGATTCATTCTCTTTGTCACATTCAGGTACACCTATCAAGTGTAGATTAGGTCTTTTCACATAGTCCCATATTTCTTGGAGACTTTGCTTATTCCTTTTTATCCCTTTTTCTCTAATCTTGTCTTCTAGTTTTATTTCATTGAGTTGGTCTTCGACCTCTGATATCCTTTCTTCTGCTTGATCAATTCGGCTCTTAAAACTTGTGCATACTTCATGTAGTTCTCGTATTGTGTTTTTCAGCTCCATCAATTCGCTTATTTTCCTCTCTAAATTTTGTATTCTTGTTGACATTTCGTCAAACCTTTTTTCAAAGTTCTTAGTTTCTTTAGACTGTATTAGAACAAGTTCTTTTAATTCACAGAAGTTTCTTATTATCCACATTTTGAAGCCTGCTTCTGTAATTGGAACACACTCGTTCTCCATCAAGCCTTGTTCCGTTGCTGATGAGGAACTGTGATCCCCTGCTGAGGGAGAGTCATTCTGATCTTGGGTATTCTCAGCCTTTTTTGACTGTTTTCTTCCCTTCGTTGTAGATTTATCCATCTGTGGTCTTTGTATTTACCGTCTTTGTAATTGGGTTTCTGAGTGGACGTCCAACTTATTGATTCTCAGCGCCAAAATCTGAGCAACCCACTGAGCCGACTCAATCAGCGGCGTTAAGATTGATGGTGCTTTTCTGACTCTGCACCAAGAACTGACGCTCCGAGGCGCCAGCAAAACCGCCTCGCCGGTCACAAGAGTCGCGCTGGCGACCCGTGGGGCTCCTCCGCTGGGAATCTCCTGGTGAGTGAGCAACAAGAATTCATGTGAAGGTGTGGCGTCCTCTCGTTCTTTGCGCTTTTACTGGGAGCTACAATCCCGAGCTGCTAGTGATCAGCCATCTTGGATCTCTCTCTGCCTCGCAGTTCATTCTTGATGTGGCTCTTTTTAAGTCTGTTATTGGTGTATAGGAATGCTTGTGATTTTTGCACATTGAGTTTGTATTCTGAGACTATGCTGAAGTTGCTTATGAGTTTCAGGAGACTTTGGGCTGAGATGATGGAGTCTATTAGATATACAATCATGTTGTCTGCAAATACAGGCAATTTGACTTCCTCCTTTTCTATTTGAATACCCTTTATTTCTTTTTCTTGCCTGATTGCTCTGGCTAGAACTTCCAGTACTATATTGAATAGGAGTGGTGAGAGAGGGCATCCTTGTCTAGTGCCAGATTTCAAAGGGAATGCTTCCAGTTTTTGCCCATTCAGTATGTTATTGGCTGTTGGTTTGTCGTAAATAGCTTTTATTATTTTGAGATACATTCTGTCAATACCTAGTTTATTGAGGGTTTTTAGCATAAAGGGCTGTTGAATTTTGTCAAAGGCCTTCTCTGCATCAATTGAGATAATCATGTGGGTTTTGTCTTTGGTTCTGTTTATGTGGTGAATTACATTTACGGACTTGCGTATGTTGAATCAGCCTTGCATCCCTGGGATGAATTCTACTTGGTCATGGTGGATAAGCTTTTTGATGTGCTGTTGCAATCAGCTTGCCAGTATTTTATTGAAGATTTTTGCATCTATGTTCATCATGGATATGGCCTGATGTTTTCTTTTCTTGTTGAGTCTGTGCTGGGTTTTGGTATCAGGATGATGTTGGTCTCATAAAATGATTTGGGAAGGATTCCCTCTTTTTGGATTGTTTGGAATAGTTTCAGAAGGAATGGTACCAGCTCCTCTTTGTATGTCTGGTAGAATTACAGAGTCTTACAATTGAAATAAATGGAAATCCCTCCATCAAAATTACATTTTAAAAACTCTAACAATCAAAAAGATACAGAAATTCTAACAAAGATTAAAATTTAGCATAAAATGTGAAAATATCTTCTCAATACTATGCTTACCAAAGTGGCTAAGTCATTTTAAAGATTCATGGAATAACCAAGTTCCTTCGGTCACAAAAATCAAACTGGTAAAAGTGATTTTTTTACATGGGATTAGGGATGGTGGCACACAAAATCATGGAAAAACTACACAATTGGGGTAATGTGACAATTTTGTTAAGTTATAGGACCAGTTCTTATTTTGACAGAAAGGCAAAGTTTAATGATGCTGTCAGGTCTTACAAAAGAAACAGAATCAATAGGATAATTATCTGTCTGTCTGTCTATCTATCAGTATATTTATTATGGCAATTGGCTCATTGCTTATGAAGACTGAGAAGTTCCATCATCTGCCATCTGCAAGCTGGAGAATCAGGAAAGCCGATAGTGTAGTTCAGTCTGAGTCTGAAGACCTGAGAACCAAGAGGGAGAGAGAACACAGTTTTAATCTTAGAGTTCTAAGGCCTGAGAACCAGCTCTGATGTTCAAGGGTAGGAAATGATGGATGTTCCTCAGTGGATTGGATGATGCTTACCCATACTGGTAAGGAGAAATCTTCTTTATTCAGTTTACTGATCCAAATGCTAGTCTCCTTCAGAAACACCTTTACAGACACACCCAGAAACAATGATCTACCAGCTGTCTGAGCATCCCTTAGCCCATTCCAAGTTGACACACAAAATTAATCATCACACCAAGATACTCAAACAGATACATAGAAGGGAATAATTCAGGAACTCAGCAAGCCAGGTTGGAGGGAAACCTTGGATTTGGAAGTTGTAAAGATATGAGAGGTAAAGAAGCCATACACTTGGTCAAATTTATCCATGAGGAACATAGAAAAGACAATCAGATGGCTGATAGTGGAGCCTTGGGGCACAGCAGCATTTCAAGGGAGAGCGAAAGGATGAATGAAGAGAAAGAACAGCCTCCAGGAGGGCAAAGTATTAAAAGAGTATAGTGTCCCTAAATCAAAAGAAACAGTTTCAGGCTAGGTGTGGTAGCTCTTGGCTGTTATTTCAACACTTTGGGAGGCCAAGCTGGGTGGATCACTTGAGGTCAGGAGTTCCAGACCAGCCTGGCCAACATGGTGAAACCTCATCTCTACTAAAAATACAAAAGTTAGCTGGATGTGGTGGTTTGTGCCTATAATTCCAGCTACTTTGGAGGCTGAGGCCGAGAGTTGCTTGTACCCAGGAGGCAGAGGTTGTAGTGAACCAAGATAGCACCACTGCATTCCAGCCTAGGCAACAGAGCGAGACATCTTAAAAAAAAAAAAAAAAAAAGAAAAAAAGAAAAAAAGAAAAGAAAAGAAAAAAGAAAAAGAAAAACAGTTTTAAGCAGGAAGAAGTGGCCTACAGTGTCAGTACTGCTGAGAGGTAAGATAAGCATGTGAATGTGTTCAGTAGGTATGCCAACACTGAGGTCACTTGTGACTCTAGGGTCAGAAAACCAGTGTCATGACATCCTGGAGCAGAAGCCACACTGCAAAGTGTTAGAAATTAGTGGGAGGAAAGAAAATTTGGCTGTGAAGTGAATTAAGAAATAGGGAGGTAACTGGGGTGGTATTTGAGGTTAAAAAATCCCATTTCTTATATTTTAAAGAATTGAGAGGCCTAAGATTATGTTTATTATGTTTATTGTAAGGGGTCCAGGCTGTGTATCAGGAGGTGATTGAATGTATAGGAAAGAGAGGCAGGGAGCAAATGAGCAAGGTCTTGGAGGTGCTGAATCTGTGACCAGATGGGTGAAGGACCTCCAGAGGCAAGGAGGAGTGCTTACCCCAGTGCCTGGGTTGGTGTGAGGGAAACAAATGTAGGAACCGATTTAGATGCATTTGTGGGAGACGGTAGAATATGGGGAGTCCTACAACGTTTTTTTTTCCTGCAAAGAGAAATTACAGTTTTCTGCAGAGAATAAGAGAGAAACTGGAAATGAAGAATGTTCTTAAAAGGTCAAAATCTGCAACAACCACCAAGGGCAGCAGGAGAGGAAACTAACTAGATAGGTGGAGGTAAGGGCTTTACCCGAGTCATGTCTGTGGCTGAATAAAGTAATTGTACTGGAGATACTGAAGCCAATTAGCTTTACTTTGTTTCCCAGGTGTGGTGTGTAGTCCCAACTAATGTCACAAAGGTGTGCTGTTGAACGAAAGAAGGAAGCAGATGAGAAGCTATGGAAGGCTCTAGAGCATTTGGGAGGGAGAGGCAGCAGGTAAAGAATGGAAAATGACTCAATATGATTTCAATATACAAACCTCCTCCTGGAAAATCATTAGTTTCATTTTATATTTGAAACACATCATCATTAAACTTTGCCTTTCTGTCAAAATAAGAACTGTTCCCATCCTAACTTAACAAAATTGTCACATTACCCCAATTGTGTAGTTTTTCCATGATTTTGTGTGCCACCATCTCTAATCCCATGTAAAAAATCACTTTTACCAGTTTGATTTTTGTGACCAAAGGAACTTGGTTATTCCACGAGTCTTTAAAATGACTTAGCCACTTTGGTAAGCATAGTATTGAGAAGATATTTTCACATTTTATGCTAAATTTTAATCTTTGTTAGAATTTCTGTATCTTTTTGATTGTTAGAGTTTTTAAAATGTAATTTTGATGGAGGGATTTCCATTTGCTTCAATAGGAAGAATGACTCATGAGGCAAACCTTTCTTTTTAAAGACCTTTGTTACATGGCTAACACTATTCACATATGCCCTTTGTACAGTCTCTTTAAAATTTATGGGAGGTCAAAGAATCTTTTAAAACAAAGGCAAATAAAACTATTTGTCTATTTTCTCTTCTTTACACAATCTTTGTACTAGATGAAGTTTTCTAACTGTTTAAGTTCTCATTCTCAAGATAAAGTAGGGAAAGTGGCATTGAACTAATCCATTCTTGAAAACATCTTAACATTATAAGCAGAACAAAGTGGTACAAAATGTATTCAGCCTCACGGATTTCTCTAGATTGTAACCAGAATAGAAAATGGCAGAATGTATTAATTCCTAAGATAAAATTATAATGAGAACAGAAAATGGTGTGAGATGAATTAATACAGTGGCAGGCTTCAGTCTGCAGAGCAGGGTGCTCTCTAAATATCACATTGCAGAACTTTGTAGTCAGCTTTTCTCTTGTAATCTATATTTTAAAGATGCTCTAAAGATAAAGCTAGACCATATTCTCTTCTCTAGCAGCACTGCCATCTCTGGACATAGAATAGCCCCAGGGAAGTGATGCATGAACTTACCTTTCAGGAACAAAGGAGATTTAAGTTGGATACCAGGAAGATTTTTATTACTGGGAACATATTCTGACTGACATGCTTCCATCACTAGCAGATCACCTTTAAGTCTGGTGCCCAAGGAAAACTTAGTTGAAGCAGTTATGGTTAGAAAAGAAAAATTTGCTTTTGCAAAAAAAAAAAACAACATATTTTGCAATGCATAAGAATTATTTGGTGTTTCATGTCATTGCTGCTAAGGGGTCAAGGTTTTAAACAGGGTTATCTATGTATTTTTTGGGGGATGATTTTCAAATGGTTGCTCCAAATCTGTGTCTGGAAGTAATGATCTTTTACAGTATCTTTTATTCCTACTATAAAAATACTTGTTCATAGACCCAGTCTGAATTTGGGAAGAGAGTTAGTACATGCATTCATGTACCTGCAGTGTCATTCAGATGCATACTTTTAGAAGCTTTGTACTGTATTGTTCAGTGAAAGCAAATGTGTCCCAATAATAAGCAACTGAGACTTACAGCCTCAAACACTTCAATCTGACTGAATCCAGAAGCCACAGTGGAAAACCCTGAGTGGCTCTACTGGAACTTTGAAATGTTTAATAATGCTTGCCCCACGTAGCTTTACATCCTCCAAGACCTGATCTGATTGCAAATTTTTAATCTGGAAATCTGGTCTTTGAATCAGAATGGCTTTGCTGATTTGATTGACAGCAATGTTGTTCTTGTTTTGAATTTTCATGATACAGGAAATTTAGGTCTAAATTTTTCCCATTCTGCATTAATACTGTTGCACATGACATGGCTAGGTAATCCAAACTATGAATTAGAGGTTTTAATAACATCAGAGTAAGGCATTAACTATACTGTTTTATCATGACTGGTTGTGATTTCAGAAGAAACCTACTAACTCTGTGATTACATGCAAGAGTTAATTGTGAATTACCAGAATGTGTTAACCTCAAATAATATTGTGACCTAGGCTTAAGCACTTTTAATTTTCTCTTTTCACATGTTATCTGCCAGCACAGTTCTGACATAATCTCTTTAAGCAAACTTGGTAGCTTGTGACTGTACTTTTCCTAAGACAAATTCCTGCCCCCCAACCCGTCTCCCTCTCCTCGAAGCAGGCGTTTTCATCTTAGAAATACCTTGGAAATGAAGCAGTTTAATTCTTCACAGTCCTCTGACCTACCTCTAAATATTCCACCAATGTTATTGTAGCCTGTTTAATGTTTGATTAAAAGGGAGAGAGACTCGAAGAATTAAAACCCAAAATTGTTTTATTGCTTTACAATTTGAGAAATCAAAACCTTTAAACAAATAATGCTTTTGAACTTTTACTTGGGAAACCTAAGTGAATCAAGCAGCCTCTCTTTCTAGAGAAATGTGACCTAAAACGTATTCTCCCAACTATTTGCATGGCCAGTACATGTTACATTTGCATTTTCTTTTTAAACCATAATAAGGGAATTAAAACCCTATGATTAAGCATTTAACATAAAATTTAAGAGCCATGATTATTCATTAGGAAAGTACCATGTACTTAAAATTCAATCAGATTTCGAATAGACTTCTTTTTTTTTTTTTTTCACAATTGCATGTCATAGATTTGACATTTATGTCTGTCTTCTTTGTCTTTCCAACATGGTTTATAAGATTTTATTCATACCTGTAACATTTTATGGATGGAAGAATAAATTTTTCCAAGTTTAGTATGGGCTGCTTTTCATTTCCCTATAGAAATTTCAATTCTCCTTTTCTCCCTTCAGTTGCTTTAGGAATAGTATATGATAGGCATGAGGTGATTACAATAAATTTGCCTACCTGCATGGAGCTTACAGTCTAGAAGGAAAGGCACAATTCAGAAATATACCTTTCTACATATAAGACCTTTATATTTGATAAAAGGATATAATTATTTAGCAGGAAATATTGAACATTTGAAAACAGAGTTCAATATAGATTCTAATCTTCTGCTATGTTCTGCTATCTATTCCAGGTAAATTAAAATAAAAATCATTAAAATAAAAACCATAAAAGGAAAACAAAAGGCAAATATTTAGCTATACTCTGTATGGAGGAAGGATTGTCTACATTTGGAAACGAGTAAAATGATATAGGAAAAGAAACTAAATTTGAATAACATTTTAAATTGGATTTACAAATAAAAGAGATAAGAAACAAAAACATTTGTCACAATAATGAAAAAGGTATAAACTATTTACTATATAAAAAGCTCATTCAAATCAATATGCAAACAAGACAGCAATAAATAGGCAAAGGAAACAGACAAATGAGAAAAGAGGGAACTCAAGTGTCCGAAGTGAAAAAAGCATTTAACTTCACAAATGCGCAAATAAATACAAAGTAAAGCTATAAGAAGTTATCCCTAAATAGCGAAGACTATAATGGAGGCAGTATTTGGTGATGACAATAGTAGAGTGATCCCAACCTCAAAAAATGTACAAATTACTAGAAAAAAAATGCCAAAATGTGAATGGTGGTTGCCCGGTGTTAGTGCACACTTCACATCCTACTGATGAGAGTCGGCATTGGTGTGGCCTCTCTGTGTGTCAATTTGACCTGTATCAAGAGTCCTAAAAATGTTGCGTCCATTGTATCCTCAGTATGTTGCTAGGTGGAAAAAGCAAATTATGAAATAATTTTTTGTAGTATGATCCCTTTTTTAAGAAAGAAGGAAAGGAAGGAATGATGGAAGGAAGAAAAGAAAGAAGGAATTGTGTATATACAGAGACAAATAGTGGTGATTTTGTTTTCTTTTTAAATATCAGAGGATTTGTTTTGTTTTTGCAGGGTTTGTATTGCCATAAAAAACCAAAATTGTCTTTCAAAAGAGGAAGAAATTCGCAAAAAATGCTCATATCCTTTGACCCCTAATTCCCTATTTAGAAAATCATCCAAAGGAAAAGGCAAAAATGTAGACAAAGATTTGTGTACAAATATGTGGTTAGAAATGAAAACAACACCAGGAGACTGTTTAAAGAAATTCTGGAGCATCTAAAAGATAGACCATTATGCAGCTGTTATAAATTATACGTCAGAAGAATTTTCAATGAAATGGTAAAATACAACTGACAAGTTTTAAGCAAACAGAATAAAACAAAACAAGATACAAAATTGTTTAAGAAGAAGGATCCTAACCTCAAAAAATGTGAAAAAGACTGGGGAAAAAATACACCAAAATGTTAATGGTGGTAGATTAATTATGAAGGATTTTTGTTTTCTTCTTTATCTTTTGTTATGCTTTAAAAACCCCAATTACTTAGTACCATTTTTATAAATCAGGGGGAACATGGTAGTTTTTCTAACCCCCAAATTAAGTTCTTTCCACAATACCAGAATACAACAGTTCTCTTCAGTAAGCTTTGCTACCTTCCCTTAAGCTGGAAATGATGAAGTATCAGAAAGGGGCCATGAAACCTGCATGCTATTAAGGAAATTAAATTTCTACCAATAATCATCAGGCTTCAGTATCTTCTACCTCCTTTGTCCAATGACACACCTACCAGCTAATGTCCGTTATTTAGAATGACATACTGTACAACTAAACACAAGCAGCCAGCAGTCCGCACTCAGGGGACATTATTTCTAGAAATACAGCCTCCAGAAGGCTTTTATGTTTTCCAGCAAGGATCAGTGGCATTGCCACGTGCAGTACCTTGGACGGCTGCATCACTGGGTGCCTTGAGTAATCGCTAGGTAAACATCCGAGCGCCAATTGCAAAAAGATACTCCAGTGGGTAGTAAAAAATGTTCTCTATTTGCGAGTTGAGGCTTATGCCTGTGTTTTGGAGATACCTGAATTGGTTTGGCTCTTTTCCAATTACAATCTGTTTGTAATCACCCAGGGTCTGTAACATCAAGCAGTGTTATGAGGGAATTAATTCTTTCTATGTGACAGTTGTTAGTGTAATTCATGTCCTTGTTTTTAATTGCTGGATCAAATTACTTTGTAGATTATTGCATATTTCATCCCAAGAGAAAAGAATAGAAAAAAATGCACAGTGCCTGTGGTGACTTATTTGTTTAGTCTACCCAGAAAAAAAAAAAAAAAAGCAGAATTAAAAAGATTGACTTTCTAAACAAAATGGCTCTTTTCTATCCTCAGAGTATATTTTGGATGATTTTAGATGGAAAGTTAGCCCAAGTACATTCTTCTTGTTTAAACACTCTCAGAACTAAGTTTGTTTTCATAACAGTTCTGCCAAAATAATGGCCATAAAGGTCACAAAGCAGTATCTCCTAATAAATACTTTGAAAGGGATTTACAATTCAATGCTCTTTCGTTAAAAGAAGCACCTTGAAGATAAGAAATTAATGAGATTTAGAATAATTTATTAAGGAACACCTAATAGACTCTCATGAGATTCAAATGTCAAGATGTTTAAAAAAACACAAAAGAAACTTGGCAAATGCAAATTATATTTGGGGGGAAAAAAGACAAAGAGTATTTGAAAAATCTTATAAATGTTTATTTTTACAGCACTGAAATTTAATACTTGTATTTGAATACATACCCGCTAGACATTTCATCCATTTTCCAGTCATACACACTGAAAGCTTTTCATCCTAATGTTTGGAATCTCAGAAAGAACCAGTAACGATTTCTTAGGTGTCTTATAAGGTAAGAGTTTACTTGCAGGCTGACAGGGAAGTAAAAGCCCAGGTAAGACAAGTTCACAGAACTGAAAAGCTGTAGAGAAAATCTATTGTTCTATTTATTTCCACTTTGGGAAGAGTTGAGTTGAGAGCAAAATGTATTTATAACAATGGGACACTTGAAATGAACTGTTGCTGTAACTGTCCAAGGCCAGCCAGCATTCATATTGCCTCATAAATAGTCATCTTATAAAGTAGACCTGAGTGATAAACTAGAGAGGAATTATAGATCAGTGATCACTTAAAAGCAAGCAGCAGGGAAATTGATAAATACTGCCTGCTGCCTGGCAAATAAAAAACACAGTCATCATTAGAGAAGGAGTTGGAACTTGCTGATTGCTGGGAAATTACAGCAATAGATAAATGAACAAACCTACTTACTTGGGGCAAAAGTGCCTTGTAGTTCAGGTAACAAAGAACTGTCAACACAGAAAGGTCGTTGAAATAGGAGCTGAATCTGCTACCCCGAAAACAGAAGCCATATATACACACACAGTGTTGAAAAGCTGGCAGTCCTGAGTCCGTTTGCTCAGCCAGAGTGCCAAATATATTACCACTGTCATCTTTGAAAAGGGAAAAGAGATGTCCATAAAAATGAATGTTTTTTCCACCATTGGAACTATCACCTGATAGCAAAGAATTCCTGTGATTGCTTATATCTTATTTTAAATCCGGTCCATTCTAGTCTATCATGGGAAACCAAGGTGCTTATACTGGTTTAAAAATTGCTTCAGTGTTTCCCTATTTTAAAATATGTTGTTGGAGTCTGAGTGCAGAGGCTCACACCTGTAATCTCAGCACTTTGGGAGGCAAAGGTGGGCAGATCACCTGAGGCCAGGAGTTCTAGACCAGCCTGACCAACATGGAGAAACCCCATCTCTACTAAACATACAAAATTAGCTGGGCGTGGTGGTGCATGCCTGTAACCCCAGCTACTCAGGAGGATGAAGCAGGAGAATCACTTGAACCTGAGAGGCAGAGGTTGCGATGAGCTGAGATCACACCATTGCACGCTAGCCTGGGCAACAAGAGTGAAACTCTGTCTCTCAATATATATATATATGTTGTTTGTTTGACCATATGTTGATCAAAAGAAGCAAGCTACCTGTTATTGGCTAAGTTGATTGATCTCTGAGGATCTTCTAGCTACACTTGGGCCTCTATGAAGGAAATTTCCATTATTAAACTGGTGTGCGTCTAAGTAAATCCTTAGAAAGACAAGGGAAAAACATGGAGTGGCAAGGGCTGAATGCAGTGGAGGCAGCCTCTTCGCCTTTATGTTTCACGCTAATTTCATTCTAATTGGGACAGAAAACCAGCTGAGGACTTAAAGGGCTGCTCATTTGTAATCATAACTTGTATTCAATGCATTTACAAGGCTAACTGACATACTCAGAACAGCACTGTGAAGTATATGTTACTTTCCCCTTTAAAAAAGGCAGTAGAGGTTCAGAGAGATTGGGGTCTTGCCCATGGTACCCGAAATGACACCATTATTTTACCAGTTACCAACTCAGGTTTTCAGATTCTAGCTTCCAGTGTTCTCTCCCTATGTTTAGCTCTAGCTAAAAACATTATTTCTCCCTAGTTTGATTCAAATAAAACCATGTAAAAGTGAGTCAAGAACAGTCATGTTATTCTTTCTATGACTGTCTTTATCACAGATGTTCATAGTTCAAATAAGAGGAGTGGCTCCAAAATTGTGCCTGGGTTCTTCACTTCCTCCCAGTGCCTGTGAGGTACTATTAGTCACATGGCCCCAGCCTGCACAGGTGTTAGGAAATGTTGAGGAGTGCATGAAATACTTGCTAAATGTTCCAGTCTTCGTTACTCATGGATGCAGCTAGTAAAGTCTGAGCCCTCACTCCACAGGCCATTGGAATTTGATTCATCTACTGGGTTCTCCTTGCCAAGTAATTTCTGGGAATTTTTCAGTCATGTTCACATGTCATACCACTCTCTCCTGGATGTCACTTGTCATCCCTACCAGTCCTCCTTTCTCCAGATGGTTTCTTCATAACCACCAGGTAAGCCAGCTCTTGCCAGTTCACACTTGACTTCTCTGAACTACATCAACTCTCTGCATTCCATTCTGCTTTACTCTAGTATGGACACATAGGTTTCCTTTAACCTTACAGAGCATGAGTAAGTCTAGATAGCAGTGTCTGAAAAATTTCTTCAGACAGCTTGGGGATACTGCAGGAGAACTACAACACAGAAGAGGAGAACTGAGAGGTTAGCTCCTCTCATGCTTCCAGATCTTGTCCTCTTAGAGCTGGTTTCCTTCTGTTTCTGATCCTTGTCCTGGATGCCTCAGCCTCTCCATGTCCCTCCTTCTCAAGAGGACAAATGGACTCCTGGTACTCGAGAGACGAGAACTTCCCTCCCTCAGCTTTACAGCCATTTTCTTCAGGAGGAAACTACTCTCACTCACAGTGTGTGGTCTGAATCTGTGAGCTCAGACAGGGCGATCAAAATTTGACAGTAGATATCCCAAGGTCTAGAGTATACCACCTGAAATAACACCACATATGGGTTTTCAGTCCAGGGCAGATTTTGGCATGTCCCATCTGGTTTCTTTTAGACCCCTACCCCCAGCTTATGGTAAAGATATACCTTCCTGTCCATTCTCTCATCTGATTTTTGCTCCTGGTCTTTGATGGGTAATTTTAAGATGGAACTTGTGCATTTGTTTGTGTGCATGCCCATGCATACATACACACGTGCATCCCCAAAACAAAGTGTGATGTGCAGAGACAATGCATTAAAAAAATCAAATTTAAGAAACAAATATTTTTAAGGGCACAATTTTGCTAAATATGCACCAATTTGCAATTATAAACAAAATGTGTAATATGTCAGTTTGAGGCATTTACATCTAGGTTAATGGGTGACAATTTTCTTCAAAAATGGTGTGTATATTTGCTTTACTTTTGGGTCAAAAAAGGATCTTTTCCAATTATTTTCCTAAAACAAAGGAAGTATTTTCTAAAAGTAATTTGATGTCTTTACTGATAGAGATAGAAAATTGCTTGCAATTGTTAAAGAGCACCCCACTAGTGTTGCAGGACTTTTCCTTAGTTCAGCTAAAGATGGAGTTCTTGTCCGTCCCATGATCATGAAAATTTAGGCTTGCAGATTATTCAAAGTGTGAGTCAAGGCAGGGTTTTACTGGGGGAAAGGGAAAAAAAAGGGGGAAAGGAGGATCCTCTGCAAGGCCAGAGTTCCCTGCTAGAGCACTTCCCGCCTGCTGTTCAAATCCCAGGTTCCACACAGGAAGAGGAAGGGCCAGGCTCCTTCCTGCTGCAAAGGGTGTGAACTTCCCAAGCCTCCACCCCAGTGGGCAAGCTGGTTGGAGTTTCACCAGGGACCCCCTCCTATCTGGCTTTCTCATTCCCCACTCTAAAGAAATATATCTAACTGCCTTTAGATTAATCATAAGGACAAAGACCAATCTTAACTGCTTCCTGCAGACAGGGAGTGCTGTTTTGGGGAACTGGCAGTAGGAGCTCACTCAGAGGCCAATCTAAGGGTTCCCAGCAGAAGGGGTAATCATCAGAGGCTCTGGTTGCATGACCATTTGGAGTTTGATGGCCTGAAGTCAAGAACAGACAGACAAACAAGGTTATTAGAAAACACGTATCAAAATGAAAAAAAGGCAGAAGAACAACTAAAAAATTCTAATGTCTTTTACCAGTTTGCATGGGGAGAGGGAGGGCCAAAGCCCAACTAATAAAATCTTCACCCTTTGGCTGGCATGTTGGGCTTCTGAGTTCCCTTCCCCTGAGCCCAATCCTAAGCCAACCAGTTGAAAGTTTGGGAAATTAACTCTTCCCAGTTTGGAGGATGCATCTGAGGGAAGTGTCTCTCCCATAGTACAGAGACACAGTTACCTATCAGTGAAGAGAAGACAGAGAAGGAGAGAGGAAAAAAGAAGGCATTTTTTTCAAGGGAGTCCGAGGGGTTCAGGATACATTTGAAAGGGGTACAGACTGAAGATGAATGACTACCCCTCTAGAAAGAGGGGAGCAGGCATTCATGGTTCCCTTCTCTTCCTAGCAGATACCTGGGGTATGTGAGGGAGAGTGGGAAGAGCAGCTTCTTTCCGTCTTCCATCCTAGCATTCCTAAGTTCTGGCAACCTTGTCAGAACTGGCCATGGATGTTAAAGCAACTTGTACCCATGAAACAGGGAGCCCTAGGGGGTGGGAATCATCCACTCTTAACCACATATGCCCTATCTCCCCTGCTGTCAGTAGCCTTGAAGTTCCCTGAATCTCATTTATGCCATGAATATTTATGTGGCCTTTCTCCACGAAACAGGAAGCTTGGGGTTGGCTTAATCGACAGGAATCAGTCACGTTCATATGCACTGTGCTTTTTAACTTCCATTATCGTCTGCTTCTGGATCCCTCAGATCCAGCTTTATTTCCAAGGGCTTTGACCTGAAGCTTGGAATTGAGTTTAGGACAAAAATGTATCTTGTGGGCGAGGGGAGTTGCATGGACTCCTTATTGTAAGCCAAATTGCTAAGGTGAAACTGTGGAACTGAGTCCTCCTCCAACACAGGAGAGGAAAGGACATCTTATGATGCATCTAGATAACTGTTAGCTATTGTTATGTTTGCTAGGATTTGGGTGCACGGTGCTTAGCTTTGGTTAGTTCTCTTGTTTTTTTCTTTCCCAAAAAGGAAACCTCCAGGTGATGGGCATCGTATTTATACCCTATTCTATCACCTGGCAGGATTTGCAGGATAATTGCTCAAAACTAGAATATTGATCTGGATTTCTACATTACCCATCCCTTTTGTTCTTTCTGAGCTGCAGCCAGGGATTGCTGGTTGGTTCACAGGAACAAGCAGGGTTAGTCTAAAATGTAGGTGAAAACTTAAAAACAACTAGTGAGTTTAAAATTTAATGACAAATATATGATAAGTTTTAGAACATCATTTCTCTCTCTCCAGTCCTCATGTTTGTTGAAAAAATAAATCGTCATTTGCAGACTGTGCAAACGACACAGTCGTTTGCAAAATAGACTTTAGCATTATACTTGGCCTATTTGCATAAAATGCAGCAAGAATAATTTTTTCTACATAGGCCTTTTGGATTGGCTGTGATGGAATTCTGTTCCACAAGGAACCTCAATTAAGACCTTTTAAAGCCAAGCCTAACCATGGGTTTGTATCCTCAAACACCTGTGAGTTGGATGATGTTTTCCTTTCAAAGTCCCATAATAAACTTGGATATTTCCTGGACCTGTTAGAAAGTGACCTTCTTTACTGACCACAGGCCAGGAAACCTGTGCGAGGTCTGCGTAGACAAGGGTGTGAGACCAGTTTTGCCATTTGGCTTCTATTGACTCTAAGTTGAGCTTGACTCTTTAAAGGGAAGCATACCATCTAGTCAAAGCCTTAGTAAATAACCACATTCCCCAATGGTATTGTTATGAAAGAAAAATAGATTCTTATTGTACTGATGCAAATAACTATATTGCCATAAAGTTAAGAATTCTTTTTTTGTTTTTTTTTTCTAATTTCTTTTTATTTTGATTTTTTAAAATTGCATTTTAGGTTTTGGGGTACATGTGAAGAACATGCACGATTGTTGCATAGGTACACACATGGCAGTGTGATTTGCTGACTTCCTTCCCCTCACCTATATCTGTCATTTCTCCCCATGCTATCTCTCCCCATCTTCCCACCCCCCCGTCCCTCTGCCATTTTCCCCCAATGGACCCCAGTGTGTAGTGCTCCCCTCCCCGTGTCCATGTGTTCTCATTGTTCAACACCCACCTATGAGTGAGAACATGCGGTGTTTGATTTTCTGCTCTTGTGTCAGTTTGCTGAGAATGATGGTTTCCAGGTTCATCCATGTCCCTACAAAGGACATGAACTCATCGTTTTTGATGGCTGCGTAATATTCCATGGTGTATATGTACCACATTTTCCCTATCCAGTCTATCATGGATGGGCATTTGGGTTGGTTCCAGGTCTTTGCTATTGTAAACAGTGCTGCAGTGAACATTTGTGTACATGTGTCCTTATAGTAGAATGGTTTATAATCCTTTGGATATATACTCAGTAACGGGATTGCTGGGTCAAATGTGGTTTCTATTTTTAGGTCATTGAGGAATCACCACACTGTCTTCCACAATGGTTGAACTAATTAACACTCCCACCAACAGTGTAAAAGTGTTCCTATTTCTCCACACCCTCTCCAGCGTCTGTTGTCTCCAGATTTTTTAATGATTGCCATTCTAACTGGTGTGAGACGGCATCTGAATTTAGTTTTGATTTGCATTTCTCTAATGACCAGTGATGATGAGCATTTTTTCATCTGTTTGTTGGCCTCATGTATGTCTTTTTTTGTAAAGTGTCTATTCATATCCTTTGCCCACTTTTGAATGGGCTTGTTTGTCTTTTTCTTGTAGATCTGTTTTAGTTCTTTGTAAATTCTGGATATCAGCCCCTTGTCAGATGGGTAGACTACAAAATTTTTTCCCCATTCTGTTGGTTGCCAATTCACTCTAATGACTGTTTCTTTTGCTATGCAGAAGCTGTGGAGTTTGCTTAGGTCCCATTTGTCTATTTTGGTTTTTGTTGCCAATGCTTTTGGTGTTTTGGTCATGAAGTCCTTGCCTACGCCTATGTCCTGAATGGTTTTGCCTAGATTTTCTTCTAGGGTTTTTATGGTATTAAGTCTTATGTTTAAGTCTTTAATTCATCTGGAGTTAATTTTAGTATAAGGTGTCAGGAAGGGGTGCAGTTTCTGCTTTCTGCACATCGCTAGCCAGTTTTCCCAACACCATTTATTAAACAGGGACTCCTTTCCCCATTGCTTGTTTTTGTCAGGTTTGTCAAAGATCGGATGGTTGTAGATGTGTGATATTGCCTCCAAGGCCTTTGTTCTGTTCCATTGGTCTATATCTCTGTTTTGGTACCAGTACCATGCTGTTTTGATTACTGTAGCCTTGTAGTATAGTTTGAAGTCCGGTAGTGTGATGCCTCTCGCTTTGTTCTTTTTGCTTAGAATTGACTTGACTATGTGGCTCTCTTTTGGTTCCATATGAAGTTTAAGGTGTTTTTTCTAGTTCTGTGAAGAAGGTCATTGGTAGCTTGATGGGGATAGCATCGAATCTGTAGATTACTTTGGGCAGTGTAGCCATTTTCATTTTCACGATATTGATTCTTCCTAACCATGAACATGGAATGTTTCTCCATCTGTTTGTGTCCTCTCTGATTTCGTTAAGCAGTGGTTTGTAGTTCTCCTTGAAGAGGTCTTTTACATTCCTTCTTAGTTGTGTTCCTAGGTATTTTATTCTCTTTGTAGCAATTGTGAATGGCAGTTTGTTCTTGATTTGGCTCTCTTTTTTTTTTTTTTTTTTTTGAGATGGAGTTTTGCTCTTGTCACCCAGGCTGGAGTGCAATGGCGTGATCTCAGCTCACCGCAACCTCCGCCTCCTGGGTTCAGGCAATTCTCCTGCCTCAGCCTCCTGAGTAGCTGGGATTACAGGCATGTGCCACCATGCCCAGCTAATTTTTTGTATTTTTAGTAGAGACGGGGTTTCACCATGTTGACCAGGATGGTCTTGATCTCTTGACCTCGTGATTCACCCGCCTCGGCCTCCCAAAGTGCTGGGATTACAGGCTTGAGCCACCGCGCCCGGCTTGATTTGGCTCTCTTTAACTCTGTTACTGGTGTATAGGAATGCTTGTGATTTTTGTACATTGATTTTGTATCCTGAGACTTTGCTGAAGTTGCTTATCAGTTTAAGGAGATTTTGGGCTGAGATGATGGGGTCTACTAGATATACAATCATGTCATCTGCAAATAGAGACAATTTGACTTCCTCCTTTCCTATTTGAATACCCTTTATTTCTTTTTCTTGCCTTATTGCTGTGGCTAGAACTTCCAACACTACATTGAATAGGAGTGGTGAGAGAGGGCATCCTTGTCTAGTGCCAGATTTCAAAAGGAATGCTTCCAATTTTTGCCCTAGTATGATATTGGCTGTGGATTTGTCAAAAATAGGTTTTATTATTTTGAGATATGTTCCATTAATACCTAGTTTATTGAGGATATTTAGCATAAAGCGTGGTTGAATTTTGTCGAAGGCCTTCTCTGCATCAATTGATATAATCATGTGGTTTTTGTCTTTGGTTCTGTTTATGTGGTGAATTACGTTTATGGACTTGCATATGTTGAACCAGCCTTGCATCCCCGGGATGAAGCCTACTTGATCATGGTGGATAAGCTTTTTGATGTGCTGTTGCAATTGGTTTGCCAGTATTTTATTGAAGATTTTTGCATCTATGTTCATCATCGATATTGGCCTGATGTTTTCCTTTCCTGCTGAGTCTCTGCCAGGTTTTGGTATCAGGATGATGTGGGTCTCATAAAATGATTTGGGAAGGATTCCCTCTTTTTGGATTGTTTGGAATAGTTTCAGAAGGAATGGTACCAGCTCCTCTTTGTGTGTCTGGTAGAATTTGGCTGTGAACCCATCTGGACCTGGGCTTTTTTTGAGTGGTAGGCTCTTAATTGTTGCCTCAACTTCAGACCTTGTTATTGGTCTTTTCAAGGTTTTGGCTTCTTCCTGGTTTCGTCTTGGGAGGATGCAAGTGTCCAGGGATTTATCCATTTCTTCCAGGTTTACTAGTTTATTTGCATAGTGTTGTTTGTAATAATCTCTGATAATGGTTTGTGTTTCTGTGGAATCTGTGGCCATATCCCCTTTATTGTTTTTTATTGCATCTATTTGATTATTCTCTCTTTTCTTTTTTATTAATCTGGCTAGTGTTATATTTTGTTGATCTTTGTGAAAAACCAGCTCCTGGATTTATTGATTTTTTGAAGGATTTTTTGTGTGTTTATCTCCTTCAGTTCTTCTCTAATTTTAGTTATTTCTTGTCTTCTGCTAAGTTTTGAGTTTTTTTGATCTTGCTCCTCTAGCTCTTCCAATTTTGATGATAGTGTGTTGATTTTAGATCTTTCCTTGATTCTCATTTGGGCATTTATTGCTGTATATTTTTCTCTAGACACTGCTTTAAATGTGTCCCAGAGATTCTGTTACGTTGCATTTTTGTTCTTGTTGGTTTTGAAGAACATCTTTATTTCTGCCTTCATTTCATTGTTTATCCAGTCAACATTCAAGAGCCAGTTGTTCAGTTTCCATGAAGCTGTGCAGTTCTGAGTTAGTTTCTGAATTCTGAGTTCTAACTCGATTGTACTATGGACTGAGAGACTGTTTGTTATGATTTCCATTCTTTTGCATTTGCTGAGGAGTGATTTACTTCCAATTATGTGGTCAGTTTTAGAGTAGGTGTGGTGTGGTGCTGAGAAGAATGTATATTCTGTGGATTTGGAGTGGAGTATTCTGTAAATGTCTATTAGGTTTTCTTGGTCCAGATCGGAGTTCAAGTCCTGGATATCCTGGTTAATTTTCTGTCTCATTGATCTGTCTAATATTGACAATGGGGTGCTAACGTCTCCCACTATTATTGTGTGAGAGTCTGTCTCTTTGTAAGTCATTGAAAACTTGCTTTATGTATCTGGGTGCTCCTGTATTGGGTGCATATATATTTAGGATTGTTAGCTCTTCTTGTTGTATTGATTCTTTTACCATTATGTAATGTTCTTCTTTGTCTCTTTTGATCTTTGTTGGTTTAAAGTCTATTTTATCAGAGACAAGAATTGCAACTCCTCCTTTTTTTTTTCTCTCTCTCCATTTGCTTGGTAAATCTTCCTCCATCCCTTTGTTTTGAGCCATTGTGTATCCTTGCATGTGAGATTGGTTTCCTGGATACAGCACACCGATGGGTTTTGGTTTTATATCCAATTTGCAAGTCTGTGTCTTTTGATTGGGGCATTTAGTCCAGTTACACTTAGGGTTGATATTGTTATGTGTGAATCTGGTCCTGCCATTTTGATTGTAGCTGGCTGTTTTGCCCATTTGTTGATGCAGTTTCTTCATTGTGTCAATGCTTTTTACCATTTGGTATGTTTTTGGAGTGGCTGGTACTGGTTGTTCCTTTCTATGTTTAATGCATCTTTCTGGAGCTCTTGTAAAGCAAATCTGATGGTGATGAAATCTCTGAGTACTTGCTTGTTCATAAAGGATTTTATTTTTTCTTCACTTATGAAGCTTAGTTTGGCTGGATATGAAATTCTGGGTTGAAAGTTCTTTTCTTTAATGATGTTGAATATTGGCCCCACTCTCTTCTGGCTTGTAGGGTTTCTGCTGAGAGATCTGCTGTGAGTCCGAAGGGCTTCCCTTTGTGAGTAACCCAACCTTTCTCTCTGGCTGCCCTTAGCATTTTCTCTTTCATTTCACCCTTGGTGAATCTGCTGATTACGTGCCTTGGTGTAGCTCTTCTTGAGGAATATCTTTGTGGTGTTCTCGATATTTCCTGGATTTGAATATTGGCCTGCCTTGCTAGGTTGGGAAAATTTTTCTGGATAATATCCTGAAGAGTATTTTCCAGCTTGGATTCATTCTCTCTGTCACATTCAGGTACACATATCAATCGTAGATTAGGTAGTTTCACATAGTCCCATATTTCTTGGAGACTTTGTTCATTCCTTTTTACCCTTTTTTCTCTAATCTTGTCTTCTCATTTTATTTCATTGAGCTGATCTTCAACCTCTGATATTCTTTCTTCTGCTTGGTCTATGCGGTTGTTGAAACTTGTGTATGCTTCACGAAGTTCTCGTGTTGTGTTTTTCAGCACCATCAATTCACTTATATTCCTCTCTAAGCTGTTTATTCTCATTAGCATTTCATCAAATATTTTTTCAATGTTCTTAGTTTCTTTGCATTGGGTTAGAACATGTTCTTTTAGCTCACAGAAGTTTCTTATTACCCACCTTCTGAAGTCTGATTCTGTCAATTCATCACACTCATTCTCTCTCCAGCCTTGTTCCCTTCCTGGTGAGGAGTTGTGATCCCTTGTAGGAGGAGGGGCATTCTGGTTTCAGGTGTTTTCATCCTTTTTGTGCTGGTTTCTTCCCATCTTTGTGGATTTATCCACCTGTTGTCTTTGTACTTGTTGACTTTCAGATTGAGTCTCTGAGTAGACATCCAGTGTGTTGTTGATGAAGTTATTTCTTTCTGTTTCTTAGTTTTCCTTCTAACAGTCAGGCCCCTCTTCTGTAGGACTGCTGAGGTCCACCCCAGGCCCTGCTTGCCTGGGGATCACCTGCAGCAGCTGTAGAACAGTAGGAGTTGCTGTCAGTTTCTTCTTCTGCTATCTTTGTCCCAGAAAAATACCTGCTAGATGTCGGTCTGGGCTCCCCTTTATGAGGTGACTCTTTGGATATAGGGGGGTCAGGGAGCTGCTTGAGGAGACAGTCTGTCCTTTATAGGAGCTCAAGTGCTGAGCTGTGAACTCTGTTGTTCATTCAGAGCTGCTGGGCAGGTACATTTAAGTTTGCTGCAGCAGAACTCATAAACCACCCCCTTTTTTCCCCAGGTGCTCTGTCCCAGGCAGTTAGGGCCTTAATTATGAGTTTCTGTTGTGCTGCCACCTTTTTTCAGGGCTGTCCTGCCCAACGAGGAGGGAGCATAGTCACTGTCTGCCTGCAGAGGCTTGCTGAGCTGCTTTGGGCTCCACCCAGCTGCCCTGTGAACTTCCCTGCAGTCCTGTTTATACAGATATAGTTAGAACTGCCTCAGCAATGGTGGCTTACCTCTATGATGGTGGACTCGCTCTGTAATGGCGGGCTGCCTCAACAATTGCGGACTGCCTCTGTAGTGGTGGACTGCCTCGGTAATGGCAGACGCCCCTTCCCCACAGAGCTGGACCATCCTGGGTTCAGCTGTGCTTTCTGTGAACCTCTCAATCCAGAGTGTTTCAGATTGTTGTTTTTTTGTGGGGTGGCACCAGCTGAGCCTGATCACCTGGCTCCCTGCCTCAGAGCACTTTTTTTTTTTTTAGTTGAACAGTCAACTCTGTCTCCCAGGTGTTCCAGTCGTCTGTTGAAAAGGCTCTGGGATCTATATGATTTCCTGTGCAGCAACCCACTGCGCCTGTGCCTGCAGAAACAGCCGGGCTGAGATTTATGGCACTTTTTTGCCCAAAAATCTCCTGGCCTGGTTCCCTGTTTCAGTCCCCTTTTTTGTCAGTTGAATGGGTGACTCTGTCTGCCAGGAGCTCCAATCACCAGCTAAAACAGTGCCTGGACCTGTGTATTTTGTACAGAGAACCTCCACACCAGGGTGCCTGCTAAAACAACTGCACCAGCCAAAACAGCAGTGCTGGTGACCTGTGTGGCTCCTCCACCTGGGAATCTCCCAGACTCTGGGCAATAAAAATCCATCTGGAAATGCGGCGCCCACTCACCCTCCACACTTTCACTGGG
Organism: Saimiri boliviensis; assembly: GCF_048565385.1. Taxonomy (NCBI): domain Eukaryota; kingdom Metazoa; phylum Chordata; class Mammalia; order Primates; family Cebidae; genus Saimiri; species Saimiri boliviensis. Next base: position 245,640,043 of record NC_133449.1, read on the forward strand.
AGCTGCAATCCTTAGCTGCTCCTAATTGGCCATCTTGGATCCATCCCCAAGTTTTTTTTTTTTTTTTTTTTTTACAATAATTTAACATATAAACCTTGATTATGATTGAGAGCATATACCCAGACATTAGAATTTTAGAATATCCCATGCAATTTGGGAACGTATGTTAGTATTATTCACAAAAATATAACCCAAAGAAGACTGAGCATCATTTTGGCAATCTCATGTACCTAAACATGTGAACTAATCCTGTTTATATATGTTTTCTGAGCACTTCAAGGGCCCTCTGATGTATTCAAAAAGCCAGGTGCCAAGGAGATGGCCCACTGTGAGTGAGCTGGAAATGCCTGATCTCCCTTGGTTTAATATAAAGGAAGGGAGCCAAAGGCTTAGGGAGATTGGGATGATGGAGTGGATTAGTCACTTTAGACCTACTCATCCCAGCTGGGAGGGTTTAGAAGATATACCTTTGACTTATACCTTGTGAAATAGATTTGTGAGGGCAGCACTTACACCTTTAAAGAGCCCTGTTAGATCTTTTCTGTATGCCAGATCTAACATTAGGAACCACAGTACCTCAACTGCAAAATTTAAGTCACTCAACTACAAAATTTAAAGACAATGGGGAATAATTGGATCTCAAGGTGGCAGGGTCCAAGTGGCAGCACTCAACAATCAAAGGCAAAGTGGGCATAGTTACAGTAATGGACAGCAGAGGCAAAGCAGCAATCAGAATAGTTTGCCTCATGTAGAGCTGTGGCATTGACTAATTAATCATGGTGCTCCTAGAAGTAAAACTGATGGGAAGCCTACTGCATTTCTATTTAATTTTTATAAGGAGAAAACTTCTAGGTCAAATGGACAAAAGACTAATTTGAATTATAAAAACCCAGAGAATCATGGCCTGTCAATCAATTTCCAGACCTGGGCCAATTTACAGACCCAGGTCCCCTTGAATCAAAGGGAGGCCCAATTCCCTTGAGGAAGGACCTGATTACATTACCGACAATTTACATGGTGAATCTTTCTCTCGTCCTTTCCCAAGGAGACCTCTGACCTTTTACCAGGGTAACTGTGCACTGGGGAAAGGGAAATGATTAGACATTTTGGGGACTACTGGACACTGGCTCTGAGCTGATGTTGATTCCAAGAGACATGAAATGTCATTGTGGTCCTCCAGTTACTTCTAGTTCTAGATCCTTGAGGAATTGCCACACTGTTTGACCCAGCAATCCCATTACTAGGTATATACCCAAAGGATTATAAATATATAATCCTTTTATTATAAATGATTATAATCCTTTTATATAAGGGATTATATATTTATAATCTATATATAGATTATACTCTACTATAAAGTCATATGTGCATGTAGGTTTATTGTGGCACTGTTCACAATAGCAAAGACTTGGAGCCAACCCAAATGCCCATCAGTGATAGACTAGATAAAGAAAATGTGGCATATATACACCATGGAATACTATGCAGCCATAAAAATGGATGAGTTAATGTCCTTTGTGGGGACATGGATGAAACTGGAAACCATCATTCTCAGCAAACTAATACAAGAACAGAAAACCAAACAATGAATGTTCTCACTCACAAGTGGAAGTTGAACAATGAGAACTCATGGACATAGGGAGAGGAACATCACACACTGGGGCCTGTCAGGGAGTTGGGGGGAGGGATAGCATTAGGAGAAATATGTAATGTAAATGATAGGTTGATGGGTTCAGCAAACCACCATGGCACATGTATACCTGTGTAATAAACCTGCATGTCCTGCACATGTACCCCAGAACTTAAAGTATAATAATAATAATAAAAGTAATGGCTTATGGAAGTCAGGTAATTTATGGAGTTTTTGCTCAGGTCTGACTTACAGTGGATCCAGTGGGTACCCAGATTCATCCAATGGTCATTTTCCCAGTACCAGAATGCATAATTGACATAAATATACTTAGCAGCTGGCAGAATCCCTACATTGGCTCCCTGACTGGGAGGGTGGAGGGCCTACTATTGTGGTAAAGGCCAAAGGGAAGCCGTTAGAGCTGCCTCTACCTATAAAAATAGTAAATCAATAATAATATTGCATTTCTGGAAGAATTGTGGAGGTTAGTGCCACCATCAAGGGCTTGAAAGACTCAAGGATGGTGATTGCCACCACATCCCTGTTCAATTCTTCCATTTGGCCTGTGCATAAGACAGATGGATCCCATAGAATACCAGTGGATTGTCGTAAGCTTAACCAAGTGCTGACTCCAATTGCAGCTGCTTTACCAAATGTGGTTTCTTTTTTTGAGCAAATTAACACATCTGCTGGTACCTGGTATGCAGCCATTGACTTAGCAAACGCCTTTTTCTCCATTGTTGTCCGTAAAGCCCACCAGAAGCAATTTGCCTTCAGCTGTCAAGGCCAGCAATATACCTTTACAGTCCTATCTCAGGGGTATATCAACTCTCTGGCTTTGTGTCATAATCTTATTCGGAGAGAACTTAGTTGCTTTTTGCTTCCACAAGATACCACACTGGTCCATTACATTGATGACATTATACTGATTGGATCCAGTGAGCAAGAAGTAGCAAACGCACTGGACTTATTGGTGAGACACTTGTGTGCCAGAGGATGGAAAATAAGTCCAACTAAAATTCAGGGACCTTCTACCTCAGTAAAATTTCTAGGGGTCCAGTGGTGAGGGGCCTGTTGAGATAGTACTTCTAAGGAGAAGGAGCAGTTGCTTCATTCGGCCTCTCCTACAACCACGGAAGAGGCACAACACCTAGTGGACCTATTTAGATTTTGGAGGCAACACATTTCTCATTTGGGTGTGTTACTCCGGTCTGTTTATCTAGTGACCCAAAAGGCTGCCAGTTTTGAGTGGGGTCCAGAACAAAAGAAGGCTCTGCAACAAATCCAGGCTGCCATGTAGGCTGCTTTGCCACTTGGGCCATATGACCCAGTAGATCCAATGGTGCTTGAGGTGTCAGTGGCAGATAGGGATGCTGTTTGGGACCTTTCACAGGCCCTCATAGGTGAATCACAGCAGAGGCCTCTAGGATTTTGGAGCAAGGCCCTGCTGTCTTCCGCAGATAACTACTCTCCTTTAGAGACAGCTCTTGGACTGTTACAGGGCTTTGGTGTAAACCAAACATTTGACTATGGGTCATCAAGTCACTATATGACCTGAATTACCTATTATGAACTGGGTACTTTCTGACCCATCTAGCCATAAAGTGGGTCATGCACAGTAACATTCCACCATCAAATGGAAGTTGTATATACATGATTGGGCTTCAGCAGGTCCTGAAGGCACAAGTAAGTTACATGAGGAAGTAGCTCGAATGCCCATGGTCGCCACTAGTGCCACCCTGCCTTCTCTTCCTTAGCCTACAATGATGACCTCATGGAGCATTCCCTATGATTATCTGACAGAGGAAGAGATTATGAGAGCCTAGTTCACAGATGGTTCTGCACAATATGTAGGTACCACCTGAAAGTGGACAGCTGCAGCACTACAGCATCTTTCTAGGACATCCCTGAAGGACAGTGGTTATGGGAAATTTTCCCAGTGGGTAGAACTTTGAGCAGTGCACCTGGTTGTGCACTTTTCATGGAAGGAGAAATGTCCAGATATAAAATTATATACTGATTCATGGGCTGTAGCCAATGGCTGGACGGTCAGGGACTTGGAAGAAGCCTGTTTTTTAAATCAATTTGACCTATAAGAATAAAAGCCTGCTGTGTTTATACCATCTGACTTTCTCCATCCATCCTTCCCACTTGGGACAAAACTCAATGTGAATATTTTTTTCCAACTTCCTCGCCCCAGAAGCTGGAGTGCAGATGTACAGGGGGTGGGTTGGGAGGGGCAGAGGGTTAAATTGTGTGGATTAACAGTTCTTACCTTTGAAATGACCGCAGCTCTTGAGTGACTTTCTTGGGAGCTATAGGTTACAGAAAAAAGTTCTACAGAGAATGGGTTTTAGATGTTACCATTTTGTTAATTATTTCAAAATACTGCCATTGAGAGATCATTGAATAGAAATTGTTGAGAGAAATGAATAGATGGTTCAATGGATAGCTGGATAGACAGCAAGGTAGATTGATAGAAAGGAGAAATTTTGGAAACATAAAATAGGATGTATTTCTGAGACAAAACTTCTTGCTATTTTGATGTGCTGATTTCATAATGAGGTCATTTTTATATTCCGGAAACCCAGAAGATTCAGAAAGACTCCTTGCTGCTGATGAGGCAGAGTCCAGAATGCACAGCAGTTTCTGGAACATAGCAGACGCACAATAAACATTTATCAAGGGAACTGATGCTCCATTTGGCCTGCTGAAGTTAGAGCCAGCTCCTCTATGCTCTGTCCTTGTCAACAGACTTTCCCAGCCATTGAGGCAAACCAGAGCAGACTGATGGATTTCACCCAAAGTTGTTAATCCGTTAACAATTGGCTGTAAAAGTATGCGTATGGAAACAAATGGGGAAACTAAAAACCAATGGGGAAACTAAAAACCATATTTGCAGTTGCAGTGTAAAAATATAATTGCCATGAGTTAGCAAAAAGAAAGGCCCCTCACAGATTGCAAATGTTATTTTAATACATAAGGAAATTGTACTGGATTTAATGAATTTGTTTTGACCATTAGCAAAATGGCATTTCAGATTTCAAGCACAAAACTTTGTTGTTGTTGCTTTTTTTTTTTTTTTCCATTTAATCATTTGGAAAAAAATGGGCTCCTGACAAATTGATCAGGCAGTTGTGCCACAAGGTATGTGACCTTGGGTAATTCACTTAACTCTCTGAGTCTTAATTTCTTCATTGGTAAAATGTGTGTAAAAATCTGTATTTGTCAGATGATTGGATGAGATGATGCATACAAAATACCTAGCAGAGTGCCTGGAACTTAACAAATAGGAGAATCTGCTGGCACAGGTGCTGCTACTGCTGGATATTGTGTGGGCTTAAGCCAGCTGCATTAGTCAGGGTTCTCCAGAGAAATGGAACCAACAGAGTTTATGTGTATGTGTGTGTGCATGCGTGTGTGCATGCGTGTGTGTGTGGTGTGTGTGTGTGTGTGTGCATAGAGAGAGAGAGAGGGAGAGAGTCAGGGAGATTTATTTTAAAGAATTGGCTCATACAATTATGGAGGCTGGCAAGTGCAAAATCTGCAGGGCAGGTCAGCAGATTGGAGAATCAGGGACAGGCCATTGTTGCAGTTCAGGTCTGAAGGCCATCTGCATAATTCACTTTTGTTTGGGGAAAATCAGTCTTTTTGTTCTATTCAGGCCTTCAACTGATTGGATGAGGCCCACCCACACATTGAAGGCAGTTTGCTCTACTCAAAATCTACTGATTTAAATACTGATCTCATCCAAAAAAACTCTCACAGAAACATCTACAGTAATGTTTTACAACACATCTAGGCACCATGGCCCAGCCAAGTTGACACGTAAAATTAACCACCCAATTCATTTTCTTAATTACGCAACCCTAAATCAGATGACAATTGCCTCCTGACAAGTCACTCTGCTTCCTCCCTTCTTGTTTCCTCTCAGTGTATTTATAAGTGGTAGCAAGACCCCAGTTTTTTTCTCTCATTCTTAAATCTTTTGATGACTTCTCATTGCACTTGGAATAAATGCCAGTTTTCCTGCTTCTTTGTTTTGTTTTTTATCAGAGCGTATAAGGCATTGTAGGAACTGGCCTGCCCTGACTCCACTTTGCCAGAACCATCTGCTGCTCTTCTCCCTTATGTTACTCAAGGTATTAGCTGCTGTGGCAAATCAACTCTGAAATCTCCATGGCTTAATACAAGAGGTTTATTTCTTACTCACACTGGTAGGCAGGTTCTGACATGGCTCCCAAAGATCCTTGTCTTTTGGTATTCGTGTCCTTGTGTAACCCCTTTACCTTGAATGTGAACTGGATCAAATGACTTGGTTCTAACAAATAGAATATGTGAAAGTGATGGTATGTCACTGTGACTCCCATCTTGCTAGCCTCTCTCTGGTTCTTCATGTGTGCTGTTTCTGGTGAAGCAAGCTGGAAAGGCCAATATGGCAAGAAACCAAGGGCAGCCCCTGGCCAACCAACAGCAAGGAATTGAAGCCATAAGTCCAATAGCCTTGAGGAACTGAATCCTGCCAACAACCATATGAGTGGGCTTCGAAGCAGATTCTTCCCGAGTCAAGAATTTAGATGAAATGAATCCAGGGGTTCAAGACCAAACTGGGCAACATAGTGAGACCCCATTTGTATAAAAAATAAAAATTTTCTGGTAATGGTGGCACATACCTATATTCCTAGATACTTCAGCGGATGAAGTGGGAGGATTGCTTGAGCCCAGAAAGTCGAGGCTGCAGTGAGCCATGATTGTGCCACTGCTGTCCAGGCTGGGACACAGAGTGAGATCTTGTCTCAAAAAAGAAAAGAAAAGAAAGAAGAAAAGGAAAACAAAATCTTCAAGTTTCTGGAGAAGTTATCCCATGTAATTTTTCTTCTTGAAGGATACACCTTATGGAGAGATCTGTGCCATATCCTCCTGTTAAATAAGACACCTTGGAGGATGCTTGGCAGAATCCTGGTTTGAGAACATCTTTTTGGAAGCCAGAATTGTGATTTAAAGTTAAAGGAAAGAAACAGTGCTTCTCCAGCTTCAGTTCCAGGAAAGCATTTGTCTTCATCACCCTCATCCAGTCTAACAGTTTGTGCTTAGGAAAGACAGATGTGTCCTGGAGGTCTTTCTACCCTCACATGACGAAGCCAGCAGTGCATCATACCTGGCTTGTGAACAAACAGAAAATAGCAGCTTCCATTTCACAAATACATCCATTCACTCTGAGGATTTTTTTCCTCTGGCTGAGGGAGCAAAATGCACATTACAGTGTATTCTCCCTGTCCCCAGGCTTTAATATATCTTGGAGCAGCTCTCCTCAGCATTCCACATTATAAAATCAATCTCTATTTAAGTAAGAGGGGGATATTTATTTCTTAATTTTTTAATAATGCATTTTGTGATTTGTTATAGCTTCAGTGTTGTATTATTTATTTATTGTGCCTATAGGGTGCACTGCCACTTGGTAACAGAGGAGCTATGGAAACTTGAGACCTAAGCAGAAATGAGCTCAATAATATTGCTACACTCTAGGACTTTCTCCAAAATTAACAACAGAACAAAAGTGCAAGGCAATGATAACCCATCTGACAGCATTTGGAGAGTGTTTGTGAAAGCAATGGTAATGGAGGTTTTAGAAGAATGTCAGGTAAGGGGAAGTGACAAATAGATGGGCTATTTTAAAATTCAGAACTATTTCATAAGCCTCATAAAACTGGATTTACTATATTCTTGGGGGGAGGAGTATTTATTTCATGTTTTACTAAGGAAAAAGCTGTTCAAGGACCTGATAGAACTTAAATATGTTTTCCCTCTCTTCTTATAGATCATTTTAGCTAGAATCTTGATGAATATAGCTTGGGACCAAGATGCTTGCATTTTGATCCTAAAGCCTGCTGACAATGTGGTATAAGGAAAGAGGATTTCTCTCTCTCTCTTTTTTAAAAAGGAATGGTTTGGTGTGTTCTTTCTTACCAATTCTTAAACCATAAAATATGGTTCTTATACTTAATTTTTGCCTCCCAAAGTTAAAGTAATAGGAAGTAACCACATAGTTGAAAATTTGCTGATATATATGCAAATGATGTCATAAAAACTGGGGATGTTTAGATAAAAATCAGAGTTAGATTGACATGTTTAACTCCAAAGCTTTCTACACCTGGAAGACATTACTCAAGCCCTGTTACCAGTGCTAAGATACTAATTAGTGCCAATACCCTCCAATAATTTTGAATTCTTTAACTCATTAATCCTAATGTGCATTTCAGGAAAATGAATTCATGCTGATGACACCATTTGACATCAAGCAATAAATAAAAGCAGTGAAGGACACTTGCCCTTGGTGGAAAGATGCCATCTAAGTCAGCCAGGCAGCCAGCCAGTCTGTCAACAGCATTTATTGAGGGTCTAATGAGAGACAGTGCATGAGACAAAGAGGAGACACGGGCTCTGGCCGTGGGGAGCAACCAGGGCAATGACAGAGGCAGAGAAGAGAATAGAGATGTGTCTGCCAAATACTGAAGGAGCAGCACATCAGTCAGGGCAACCTAGAGAAGAGGGCACCTCCTGTTTGCTGAGCGTCTTGCTCATGGCAGCCTGTGCTGAGGGCCTTTTTATCGGTGAGCTCATTGGATACTCAAGCAACCCTGTGAGAGAAGTGGTGTCAACTTCTCCATGCCGTGGTTTCTCAGCTGTAAAATGAACTCCACTGAGTGAGTGGGGAATGGCAAAGCCAGTGTCTGTGGGGCTCCTTCCACCCGGCTGGAGCTCAGAGGGCACTGAACACTGGCAGGGAAGAGAAAGTGAGAAGAGGGATGCTTCAGCTACACCTATTCAAGACTCCCCCCACCTTCCAGACCCATTAAGAAAATGTAAGGTTTCAAGTGCGGGGAAAAACTATGAAATTCTCATTTTAGGATTTGGCTAAGGAAATTATAAAAGAAGCACAATACATACATTTGGCTTTAGTACATGTTTAGTTCTGTCGTGTGTGTGTGTGTGTGTGTGTGTGTGTGTGTGTGTGTGTGTGTGTTATGCCGGTGGAAGCAAATGTATAGCTGGATGCCTGTGTGAATAGTAACTTTTCAATAGCAAGGCAAGGTGGAGCCTGCTGGTTCTCCATCCTGTTTCCCTCTAGGTACACAGCAGAGCAACATAGGAGTGCTTCCCTGAGGGGCTGCAAATCTTCATTTATTTCGATGTGTTCTCAGGATGAAACCAATGAAGAGAAGGTGGAGCAAACCCACTCCCCATTTCCCTGATGAAAAGAAGGTTCTTCCTTTATTCTCTCAACCCCATTCTTGTGCCTTGTATTAGTTTATTCTTGCACTGCTGTAAAGAAATACCTGAAACGTGGTAATTTATAAAGAATAGAGGTTTAACTGGCTCATGGTTCTGCATGCTATACAGGAAGATAGTGGCTTCTGCTTCTGCAGAAGCCTTAGGAAACTTACAGTCATGGTAGACGTGAAGGAGAAATAGGCATGTCTTACATGGCCAGAGCAGGAGAAAGAGCAGGGGGAGGTGCTAAACACTTTGAAAGGACCAGATCTTGTGATAACTCCCTCTTGCCACAACAATATCAAGGGGGATGGGTTAAACCATGAGAAACTTCCCCTGTGATCCAATCACTTCCCACCAGGCCCCACCTCCAACATTGGGAATTACAATTTGACATGAGATTTGGGCAGGGACACAGATGTAAACTGTATCATATCCCTTGGCAATAACAGCACAGAGGGATATTAATTGGCCTTTGTGAATACACAAGAGCCATAAAAACTTCAGTTGTAGCCATATGAAACTATATATAGACACTGGTTGTAATAATAGAAATGCTTCATCAATAAGCTGGTTGTTTAATTTTGACAAAAGCACAAAATGTTTGATTTTCTTCTTTTTTTTTTTTTGGTTAAAGTGACTGATTTGGAGGAGGTAGAAGTTGGGACAGAATGACTGTGTTCTGTCAGACACAATCTGCCTTGGGAAGTCAAGTCATAGCTCACATTTATGGGAAGCAAAGGCCTTCAGAAGATGCGTATATCATAGCCATGTTTGCCTGCAGAAGAACTTAAATATGAGATGTACTTACTCTTTATTTCCAAACACAGTATTTTTAAATTATTTTCTTCCAAATTAGAATAGGCTTCAATTGCAGCATAATTAGGCCATTCATTCACTTAGCAAACACATACGGATCACATCTGGTCAAATAGAACACCAGGTACTGGGATTTAGAAACCCTGTCTGGCTCTGTCCTCAAGGAGCTCCGTCTATGGGGAAGAACATATACAAAGCATGTAGAACACACTGTGAAACCTGTGGATAGTAGATGTGGTATACAAGGTAACTTGGTTGTCCTGAAGAGGTTATGGTTCTTGGCAAATATGTTTACGGTACTCTAGGACATGGCTTTAGACAGATATTATAAAACAAAGTGTTTCTTGGCTTGGAGGGCTGAATAAAGTTCCATTCTAGTTTACAAGTGTAAGTTCTTATTCCCTGGTAAGTAGAGACTTAGGTATTCTATAGTTGCTGCAGGTTAATGTGTGGAAATGGGATCTGAGAGGCTTGGAGGTGCAGGGCTAGGAATTGCTTAAAAGCTGAATGTGTCCATTTTCTCCATTCCCACTGCAAGTTATCCACCTGTAAGTTTAGAAACATTTCTGATCTCACAAGGGACACATAAACGGAGGACTGTCCTGACTGAATCTCTGAATGCTGGAAGTTGCCATGACACCAGCAGGAAGGGAAGGGAAGATATCTATCAGAATTGTGAGGGGCCAAACAGGAGGGGGATGGATGAGCATATTGTACAACACTCTCCTAAACTTTAGGTAGTGAAGTGAATGTCAATCAGCCAAATCATAGTTTTAATAGATTGGAAAATTTAGCTCATTAAAATAGTTCTATTAATAAAACCATACAATTTTAAAGTAAAAAAAAAATGGAACCTGAGTCAAATCAAACCAGATTAAAAACAACAACAAAAACAGAGTGTTACTAGAAGCAATGATAAGCAAGATGAAAGAAGAAAAGAAGTAGCAGAGCATTCTGTTTTTGTTTTTCTCCTTTTCATAATGCAAAATCTGAATAATAATAAAAAACAGAGGGACTGATGTAATAAATCCTTAAGTGTACCCTTCACCCAGCTTCAATAATTTTCTTAGCTCATGACCAAGCTTGTTTAATTTATACCACCCCATTTCTCCACCCTGCTGTACCCTCTCTGGCCCAGGGATTGAGATGGTAATTTCAAATGTGAAATCAGGCATATCCAGGAAGGAGAGTAGTAGCAAGGAGGAATCTGTGCCAATTGTGAGGACATGCCATGTGGCACCAAGTGAAGAGGTAGCATCTGTGTCCCTATGCTTGTTTGTCCCTTTTCCTGCTTCCATACTTTTTGTTTCTTTCCAGTGCTTGGAGTTACAGATTCTAGGAAGTTGAGTACAAGTGTTTTAGGTGTTTTCTGCTTTAATAAATAACCATATCTGAAAAGAAGGAGGGAGACAGGGAGAAAACAGTAAGGTGGAACGAGGGCGGTAGGACTGAGGAGCAAAGCACAGAGATTAAGCTTGCAAGTGACCAACCAATCCAGCCCTTGGAAGATGGGCAGAAACTAACCTAGTCCCAGCCTGCTTCCCTCTATTTTCATTCTCTCCATGCTCCAGGCAGACAAGCTGAACCACTGTAAGTTCCCCAGTAACCCACATTCTCTTGACTCCAAGTTTCTTCGAAGGCTGTCATTCAGCTTCAAATGCCACCCCTTCCTTTTATCTTGCCAGTGACTCCTCCAGTCTCAGCTCTTACACCACTTCCACCATGAGGTCCCTTAGTCCCAAGGTGGCTGGGTGGAGCACCCTTTCTAGTTCCTCTCTGGCTTCCTGTAGTCATCCGCATTGTAGCGCTTCCTACATGTTGTGTAACTCCCTGTGTAATCCCTTATCCTGCCTAACAATGAGGAACCCTGTGTTTGGGGGATTCAATAAGACTAGAGCTGTGATCATTTTGTAGTTGTACCTCCAGTGTATGCTCAGTGCCCAGCATATAATAGATGCTAACTATAATTTTAATGAGTGCATAATTTAAAAAAGCTGAAAATAGAATTTGTAGCATATGCAGCAATGTACACCTAAGAATAGGGAGTGATCCAGGGCCTTCTTCGTGGGAATCAGATAAAAGGGGACGTTTTTTGAGAACAAATGCCACCCTCAAATTAGGGCACACAGTGTCTGGGCTGAATTCCAGTCCTCACTGGATTCTTTTTTTTTTTTTTTTTCCTTTTTTAAATCTATTTATTCTTTAAGTTCTGGGGTACATGTGCAGATCGTGCAGGTTTGTTATAGGTATACATGTGACATGCTGGTGGTTTGAAGCATCTTTCAAACTGTCATCTACATTAGGTATTTCTCCTAATGTTATCCCTCCCAAATTCCCCAACCCCCTACTATTCCTCCCATAGTCCTCACCCACCAGGCCCCAGTGTGTGATGTTCCCCTCGCTGTGTCTGTGTGTTCTCATTGTTCCACACCCACTTTTGAGTGAGAACATGTGGTGTTTGATTTTGTGTTCTTATGTCAGTTTGCTGAGAATGATGGTTTCCAGTTTCATCCATGTCCCTGCAAAGGACATCAACTCATCCTTTATTACAGCTCACTAGATTCTTTAGTTAGGTGTCCTTGTGCAATGAACAACCTGCCCAACCATGTCCAGCAAACATGGAAGGATCTTTGCACCAGTGGTTTTCAGCCCTGGCCATGTGTTAGAAAAACCTGGGTAACTTTTTGAAAATGTCCCTGTCCAAGCCACAATCTCAGAGATTTGGATTTCATTGATCCTGGAACACTGGTTTGAAAGCCCCTCCTGGTATTGCAGCCTGAATTGAGAACTACAGCTTTAAATTTACGGTCATGATCATCGTCACTCTAGGCTGTATGATAGATGTGTGTTTGCATCTCATAGGCATGCTGATGGGGTTCACGGTTCATTTGAAATGCTAACACCAACACCAATCATTGGCATTTCTGGACTTACTGCCAGGAGCCTTTGCCTTTATCACTCAACCCCAGGTGTGTAGGCATGCCCCGCTGACCTGTCCCTCATGAAGAGAGAGCTACAAGGCAGCTGCACCACTACCCTGACCCGCAACTTAGGATTATGAAGGCAAGAGTTCTGAAGTTAAGTTCTTGCCCAGCCCATACCTGATGTGTGACCTTGAAAAAGTTACTTAACAATTCCCTGCTTCAGTTTTCTTGGATATAAAATTAACTAATGGTATGGGTCTACTTGCCAGAAATGGCATAAGATTTAATGAGCAAATAATTGTAAGCTGCTCCATAAATATAAATTGTTGTGAAACTGCTAAATAACATCATTGTTTAAAATTCTATTGAATGCTATGCTATTCCTCTGAATTTTTAAAATCATTATTTGATTTATGCATACAAGACATCATTTGCCTAAAAATCCTTTCTTATATGGGCATTCTCTTTGATTTATTCTCTTTCATTCTGCCAGCACACAACCTGACATATGTATAAAGGATTTGCAAGAAAAATCACTTAATGCATAGCATTTCCTTTGTTGTGACTGTCTTTTCATGAACTGTTATAGTTGTCACTTATTCTCAGAATTGTTTGTCTAGTTTTTGTTCAGGCGTATAAATACTCACTTTGGACATGGTTTATAGACAGTGTAGGGAAAACAAATACATATGCTGGAATAGTCAACTTAGATTTATTCTTACTTAAGGAAAAAAACGCTTAAAGGTTTAATGTGTGGTTGATAAGCTATAAGTCAGCCAGAAAGATGCAGGCAGTTTACACTTACTCTCCTGGGTAGACTTGACATTTATAGTTTCAACCTTTCTCAGTACTTCTTCAGCAAGTTATATCTTTCCCAGAACTGATCTCAAAGTACAATTTCTAAGAATGCTATTACCAGAGGAGTAGGGACTTTTCCCCAACTGTGTATTGTGGAGGAGTAGAACATTAACATGAGGGACTCAAGAATTTGAGTGTTTGTTAAAGTACCTGGAGTGAGCTTGGCTGAGGCTGCTCATAGTGCCAGCCCTTTACAAATTTGTGAAGAAAGTTTGTATTTGGTACTGCCTCCAATCTCTTGGCAACAACTTCCACTCCTAGAACATTACCTTTCCTATTCCAGAAGAAAACAATTAATATTGCTGGGCAGAGGAGAACACTCTCAAGGAGCCTGGACCTTGGGTCTGCTCTTTGGAGAATGCCTTGAAAACCTGGTGTTAAAACAAGGGGTGACATTTCATCACCTTTCACCAGAGATATAGCATGGTGTGTATGGAGACACAGGGCTCAACTTTTGGTTCATACTCTGAGGCTTTGGACAAGTCACTTCATTTTTCTGATCCTCTGTTTCCAAATCTATAACATAAAGATATAAACACCCAATAGGGTTATTGTGGGGGACAAATGACATCACCTACATGAGATGATCTAATATTATGTCAAGCACACAGAAGAGATTCTTCAAAAGTTTGCTAAATCTGAATTATAAAATATCCAGGATCTTAATCCACAGAGAAGAGATACATAAAAAGGATAGACAGGCTAATACATTGTAGTGGAAAACAATAGTATTTAGTTTCAAAAGAGCTGAGTACCTGTCTCTGCTATCAATTAGCTGTGTAACCTTGGGTAAGTTACTTAACCTTCCTCACTCATCATTTCCTGAGCTGGAAGATGAGAAAAATGTTGTCCATCACATAGGTTTACTAGACAGATTAAATAAGATAACACAAGTTAATTCCTGAAAAAAATGGAAGGATTTTTGAGTCAGTGATAATGGTTTGTGTTGCATCATTTTTAGGAAACAACTCTTCTATACACTTTCAGTCATTGATGGATTAGAGACTGTTTTCTAATAAAAAGCAATATTATCTTTACAGACCAAAAAGAAGTCTATTAACTATAACTGAAGTATGTGACTAGCTACTATTCTTCACTAGTAAAATATATAGATCAAATCCTTTATACAAGGCTGGTGTTTCTTTTAGCCACAAGATTACATAGCAGCACTGATGAAGGCCCCTTTCCTCTCATAGCATGTTACTAGACTGTTTCCTTCATGATTACTAATTTCATGTGACTTCACGGGCTGATTACATATTTATGTATTATTTATTATGCAAATCTAGCATTATACATTATTTAAAACCATATTAATAGTATGTATTATTTATGATAGAATTGTATTAGTATATATTATTTCAAGTATCTTTGGCTAGAGCTTTTTTTTTTCCTGTGGGTTTTAGTCATTAAAAGTTAGTATTCCACTCAAGAACCAATATAGCTCTTTTTCAGGGGATATTACCATTAAGTTCCCTATCATTGCAACTTCTGCATAGCTATTGTCTGTTAAATGACTCTAACATTAAAAGGAAAAGCCTACAGGGCTCTGACTTCCTAGGATTATGGCTATGCAATGCCATGCCTTTAAAAAATTGTGAAGCAGTTTGTACGCCATTGAGATTATATCTCCTCTGATGTCAGCCTTCACTCTTAGAACATCATCTTTCTGATTGTGAAAGAAAGCAGTTGGATAAATCTGAGAAACTGAGCCATGGTAAAATACATCAAGTAGGATGCATTTGACTGCAAGCCATAGAAAACCTGAAAAATAGTCGCTTACATATTAAGAATGTGTGTTATCTCACCTAATAGGAAGTTTAAAGGTAGGTGAGCCCAGGAATAGTTCTGTGGTTTAATGCGGGGGGCGAGGGAGGGGAGTTAAACCTCTCTATGATTTTCGTTTCCTTACTTTCTGTGTTTGACAATATTACTCTAGTTGTTGCCACATGGATGTAAGTTATTGACACATCCAAGCCTCAAATCCTCTCACAAAAATCTTCAAATGAAAGGGGGGCAACATAAAGCTTTGTTTTATCTTCAGCTCTAAGTTTTATCTGGGAGAAAATCTCTTCCAGAAATTCCCTAGCAGAGTGGGACAAATGCCTACACCTTGACCAATCACCAGCAAGGAGTAATAAAACTGCCTCCTTTTTTTTTTTTCTCATGGCATGGAACAAACTATTGGATTCCCTGAGGATCAGAACCCTCAAATTAAAACAAAATTGGCTCTGTTAGAAAGAAAAGAGGGATAATAGTTGTTAGAAGGGTAACCACAAATATCTGTCATGAGGTGCTATGAATTTAGTTGGTCATTCCTTACAATAAAATTTACATTTAAAAGATTGAGATTGTGAAAGAACCTAGACGATTTTAAATTTGTTGCAAAGATGGAATAACAGGGACATGATTTGCTTTCTTATCTGAAAAAGGCTGAGAACCCAGAGTTATATGACCCAATGATTTTCATGACATTTGACACTAGAGAATGAAGGATGGTGATTAGCAAGAGATAACAAACAAATAAGGTGAGACCTAGAAGAATGGTAGAGAAGATATTGACCATGTTGAATAGATGCATGGAAGATATTAAGAAGACAGAAATAGAAATTCTAAAATGTCTGAGATAAAAAATATGCTGAATGAGATTAATGGCACATTGGAGCCTCTGGATGAGTGAGGGAGATATGGAAAAAGTATTTGAGTTTTTAAATAATGACCAAAATTTTTCCAAATTTAATGAACACTATAAATTCACAGACACAAGAAGCTCAACTAACTCCAAGAATAAAAAGAAAGAAAACAAGGCACATCATAATAACATTTCTTAAAGCTGGTGACAAAGATAAAAATTTTAAAGCAGATAGAGAAAAAAGATAAGTACAGAGGAACAAATATAGGCATGACAGCAGATTTCTCCCTAGAAACAATGTGAACAAGAAGACAGTGGAGCAATATTTAAAATGCATTGAAAGGAAAAATTAAAACAAAAACAAAAACCTAACTTTAAACCTGAAATTCATAACTCAGAAAAAATAGATTTCAAAAATTAAGACAAAGGATTTTTCAGATATACAAAAGTTGCAATAATCAATCGCCAGCAGACATGCATTATAAGAAATGTAAAGAAAGTTCTTAAGGCAGAAATAAAATTATATTAGAAGGCAATTTGGAACTGAAAGACTTGAGAATGGTTATTACTTGGGTAAATGTAGACATTTTCTTATCTAAATTTCTTAGAATCATAATTGATTGCTTACACAAAAATAACAGTGTAGTATGCACTTTATGGCATATGTAGAAGTTAAACATATAGCAACAATAGTACAGTAGCCAGAAAGGCAGAAAGGAAGCATACTGCTGAAAGACTTTTATACTATACATGGAGCGATATGCTATCACTTGAAGGTAGAATGTGATCATTTCAAGATATATAATATAATTCTCTGTTACCACGCTATGAAGAAACCAACTAGCTACTTGGTCACAGTTGATTAAATTGAACTTCCTTCCAACTTGGAAGGGGCAACTGTTTATCTTGACTGAAACTGAAGCATATTATGAGTATGAGTTTGCTTTATAGAGTGATTCACCAACACAGGATTGTACATTACATCACATTTGGCCATGGGACCCACTTTCCTACAAAGGAGATGCAGTGGTATCCACATGACCATAGGATACACTTTTAAAAAATGATACATGATTATTGTACATATTTTGGGAATACACATAATAATTTAATACATTCATTAATTTTTAAAGATAAAATCAGTGAAATTGGGATATCCATTACCTTAAATATTTGTCGTTTCTTTATGCGAGAAATATTCAAGTTATTCTCTTTTAGCTATTTTGAAATATACAATAGATTATTGTGAACTATAGTCAACCTACAAATGTATCAAACACTAGGTTTTATTTCTTCTATCAAACTTCTATACTTATTAATAAGCCTGTCTTTATCCCCCTCTTCCCACTACCTTTTACAGCCCCTGGTAACCACTAACCTACTCTTTATTATGAGATTCACTTTTTCAGTTTCAACTTATAAGTGAGAATACTTAATATTTGTCTTTCTGTGCTTGGTTTATTTCGCTTAACATAAAGACCTCTAGTTTCATCCATGTTGCTGCAAATGACAGAGTTTTATCCTTTTTTGTACAAATGTATAATATTCCATTATGCATATAATCACATTTTCTTTATTCATTCATCCATTAATGGACACTTAAGTTGATTACATATTTTAGCTACTGTGAATAGTGCTGCAATAAACATGGGAGTACAGACATCTATTTGATATGCTGATTTCTTTTCCTTTGATTATATACCCAACAATGGAACTTCTGGATTATATGGTAGTTTGTTTTTAGTATTTTGGGGAATCTCCATTCTGTTTTCCATAGTGGCTATGCCAATTTACATTTCCACCAACAGCGCAGGAGGGTTCCCCTTTCTCTGTTTTCTGTCTCTTTAAAATAAAAGCCATTTTAACTGAGGTGAGATGCTATCTTAATGTGGTTTTGATTTGCATTTCTCCGATAATTAGCAATGCTGGGCATTTTCTCATGTACCTCTTGGCCATTTGTATGTCTTCTTTTGACAAATGTCTGTACAGGCATTTTGTCAATTTTTAATTGATTTCTTTTTTTTTAATTGAGTTGCTTGAGATCCTTATATAGTCTAGCTATTAGTCCCTTGTCAGATGGATCATTTGCAAATATTTTCTCACACTCTGTGAGCAGTATTTTCATTCTGATTATTTCCTTTGCTGTGCAGAAGCTTTTTAGCTTGATGTTATCCAATTTTTCTATTTTTGCCTTCGTTGCCTGTGCTTTCAAGGTCTTACACAAAAATTATTTGTCCAGACCAATGTCTTAGAGCATCTCCCCAGTATTTTCTTCTAGCAGTTTCATAGTTTCAGGTCTTACATTTAAGTTTTTAATCCAATTTGATTTGATTTTTGTATGTGGTGAGAGAGAGGGACCTAGTTTTATTTTTCCTGGTCATTCAACTTTCCCAGCACCATGTATTGAGGAGACTGTCCTATCCTCATTGTATGTTCTTGGTGCTTTGTCAAAAATGAGTTGGCTGTAAATGCATGAATTTATATTTGGTTTCTCAATTATTTTCCATTAGTCTATATGTCTGTTTCTATGCCAGTACCATGCTGATTTGGTTACCATATTTTTGTATTATATATTTTTCAAATGCAAATTTACCACTTTAATAAGAATAGTGACACCAGAATCAGGAGATAACTCTTCTCTTTTAAACAAAAAGCAAAACTCTTATCTAAATAATCAAGAAATAGTAATCTGATACATAACGTATACATTCTTATATAAATGTTTATACAAGTAACTATAAAGCAATTTGGACTTTCAGGTTGAGAACTGTCCCATAGTATCCCCTTTACTCCTATCACTAGTATTTTCTTTATTCAAACCATTAAATGTTTGCTTTCTATTATAACAATACAAACAAACTTTTTTTTTTTTTTTTTTTTTTTTTTTTGAGACAGAGTCTCGCTCTGTCGCTATGCTAGAGTGCAGTGGAACAATCTCGGCTCACTGAAACCTCCGCCTTCTGAGCTCAAGCAATTCTGTCTAAGCCTCCTGAGTAGCTGGGACTACAGGCACGTGCCACCATCCCCAGCTAATTTTTGTACTGTTAGTAGAGACAGGTTCACTATGTTGGCCAGG
The DNA here is from genome assembly GCF_048565385.1 of Saimiri boliviensis. Lineage (NCBI taxonomy): Eukaryota > Metazoa > Chordata > Mammalia > Primates > Cebidae > Saimiri > Saimiri boliviensis. The sequence goes on from NC_133449.1 coordinate 245,659,254, forward strand.
ATAGTCTTGACCTCTTGACTTTGTGAGCCACCCACTTTGGCCTCCCAAAGTGCTGGGTGAGCAAACTTTTTTTTTTTTTGTATTTTTCTTTTTACCTTTTTTTTAAATTGCATTTTAGGTTTTGGGGTACATGTGAAGAACATGCACAATTGTTGCATAGGTGCACACATGGCAGTGTGATTTCCTGCCTTCCTTCCCCTCACCTATATCTGTCATTTCTCCCCATGCTATCTCTCCTCACCTTCCCACACCCCCATCCCTCCTCCATTTCCCCCCAATGGACCCCAGTGTGTAGTGCTCCCCTCCCCGTGTCCATGTGTTCTCATTGTTCAACACCCACCTATGAGTGAGAACATGCGGTGTTTGATTTTCTGCTCTTGTGTCAGTTTGCTGAGAATGATGGTTTCCAGGTTCATCCATGTTCCAACAAAGGACATGAACTCATCGTTTTTGATGGCTGCGTAATATTCCATGGTGTATATGTACCACATTTTCCCTGTCCAGTCTATCATCGATGGGCATGTGAGTTGGTTCCAGGTCTTTGCTATTGTAAACAGTGCTGCAATGAACATTCTTGTTCATGTGTCCTTATAGTAGAATGATTTATAATCCTTTGGATATATACCCAGTAATGGGATTGCTGGGTCAAATGTGATTTCTATTTTTAGGTCATTGAGGAATCACCACGCTGTCTTCCACAATGGTTGAACTAATTAACACTCCCACCAACAGTGTAAAAGTGTTCCTATTTCTCCACACCCTCTCCAGCGTCTGTTGTCTCCAGATTTTTTAATGATCGCCATTCTAACTGGTGTGAGACGGCATCTGAATTTAGTTTTGATTTGCATTTCTCTAATGACCAGTGATGATGAGCATTTTTTCATCTGTTTGTTGGCCTCATGTATGTCTTCTTTTGTAAAGTGTCTGTTCATATCCTTTGTCCACTTCTGAATGGGCTTGTTTGTTTTTTTCTTGTAGATCTGTTTTAGTTCCTTGTAAATTCTGGATATCAGCCCCTTGTCAGATGGGTAGACTGCAAAAATTTTTTCCCATTCTGTTGGTTGCTGATTCACTCTACTGACTGTTTCTTTTGCCGTGCAGAAGCTGTGGAGTTTGATTAGGTCCCATTTGTCTATTTTGGCTTTTGTTGCCAATGCTTTTGGTGTTTTGGTCATGAAGTCCTTGCCTACGCCTATGTCCCGAATGGTTTTGCCTAGATTTTCTTCTAGGGTTTTTATGGTGTTAGGTCTTATGTTTAAGTCTTTGATCCATCTGGAGTTAATTTTAGTGAAAGGTGTCAGGAAGGGGTGCAGTTTCTGCTTTCTGTACATGGCTAGCCAGTTTTCCCAACACCATTTACTAAACAGGGAACCATTTCCCCATTGCTTGTTTTTGTCAGGTTTGTCAAAGATTGGATGGTTGTAGATATGTTGTGTTTCCTCTGAGGCCTCTGTTCTGTTCCATTGGTCTATATCTCTGTTTTGGTACCAGTATCATGCTGTTTTGATTACTGTAGCCTTGTAGTATAGTTTGAAGTCCATTAGTGTGATGCCTCCTGCTTTGTTCTTTTTGCTTAGAATTGACTTGGCTATGCGGGCTCTCTTTTGGTTCCATATGAAGTTTAAGGTTTTTTTTTTTTTTTTTTTTTTCAGTTCTTTGAAGAAGGTCATTGGTAGCTTGATGGGAATAGTGTTGAAATTACTTTGGGCAGTATGGCCATTTTCATGATGTTGATTCTTCCTAACCATGAACATGGAATGTTTCTCCATCTGTTTGTGTCCTCTCTTATTTCGTTGAGCAGTGGCTTGTAGTTCTCCTTGAAGAGGTCCTTTACATTCCCTGTTAGTTGTTTTCCTAGGTATTTTATTCTATTTTTAGCAATTGTGAATGGCAGTTTGTTCTTGATTTGGCTCTCTTTAAGTCTGTTATTGGTGTATAGGAATGCTTGTGATTTTTGCATGTTGATTTTGTATCCTGAGACTTTGCTGAAGTTGTTTATCAGTTTCAGGAGATTTTGGGCTGAGATGATGGAGTCTTCTAGATATATAATCATGTCATCTGCCAATAGAGACAGTTTGATTTCCTCCTTTCCTATTTGAATACTCTTTATTTCTTTTTCTTGCCTGATTGCTCTGGCTAGAACTTCCAGTACTATATTGAATAGGAGTGGTGAGAGAGGGCATGCTTGTCTAGTGCCAGATTTCAAAGGGAATGCTTCCAGTTTTTGCCCATTCAGTATGATATTGGCTGTTGGTTTGTTGTAAATAGCTTTTATTATTTTAAGATACGTTCCGTCAATACCTATTTTATTGAGGGTTTTTAGCATAAAGGGCGGTTGAATTTGGTCAAAGGCCTTCTCTGCATCAATTGAGATAATCGTGGTTTTTGTCTTTGGTTCTGTTTATGTGGTGAATTACATTTATGGACTTGTGTATGTTTATCCAGCCTTGCATCCCTGGAATGAATCCTATTTGATCATGGTGGATAAGCTTTTTGATGTGCTGTTGCAATCAGCTTGCCAGTATTTTATTGAACATTTTTGCATCTCTGTTCATCATGGATATTGGCCTGACGTTTTCTTTTCTTGTTGAGTTTCTGCTGGGTTTTGGTATCAGGATGATGTTTGTCTCATAAAATGATTTGGGAAGTATTCCCTACTTTTGGATTATCTGAAATAGTTTCAGAAGGAATGGTACTAGCTCCTCTTCATATGTCTGGTAGAATTTGGCTGTGAACCCATCTGGACCTGGGTGTTTTTTGGGTGGTAGGCTCTTAATTACTGCCTCAACTTCAGACCTTGTTATTGGTCTATTCAGGGTTTCGACTTCTTCCTGATTTCGGCTTGGGAGGATGCAGGTGTCCAGGAATTTATCCATTTCTTCCAGGTTTATTAGTTTGTGTGCATAGAGTTTTTTGTAATAATCTTTGATGATGGTTTGTATTTCTGTGGAATCTGTGGTGATATCCCCTTTATCATTTTTTATTGCATCAATTTGGTTATTCTCTCTTTTCTTTTTTATTAATCTGGCTAGTGTTCTATTTTGTTGATCTTTTTGAAAAACGAGCTCCTGGATTTATTGATTTTTTGAAGAGGTTTTTGTGTCTCAATTTCCTTCAGTTCTGCCCTGATCTTAGTTATTTCTTGTCTTCTGCTAGGTTTTGAGTTTTTTTGATCTTGCTCCACTAGCTCTTTCAATTTTGATGATAGGGTGTCAATTTTAGATCTCTCCTTTCTTCTCATGTGGGCACTAATTGCTATATATTTTCCTCTAGAGACTGCTTTAAATGTGTCCCAGAGATTCTGGTATGTTGTGTCTTCATTCTCGTTGGTTTCAAAGAACATCTTTATTTCTGCCTTCATTTCATTGTTTATCCAGTCAACATTCAAGAGCAAGTTGTTCAGTTTCCATGAAGCTGTGCGGTTCTGAGTTAGTTTCTGCATTCTGAGTTCTAACTCGATTGCACGGTGGTCTGACTGTTTGTTATGATTTCTGTTCTTTTGCATTTGCTGAGGAGTGATTTATTGCCAATTATGTGGTCAATTTTAGAGTAGGTGTGATGTGGTGCCGAGAAGAATGTATATTCTGTGGATTTGGGGTGGAGAGTTCTGTAAATGTCTATTAGGTTTGCTTGTTCCAGGTCTGAGTTCAGGTCCTGGATATCCTTGTTAATTTTCTGTCTCGATGATCTGCCTAATATTGACAATGGGGTGTTAAAGTCTCCCACTATTATTGTGTGGGAGTCTAAGTCTCTTTGTAAGTCATTAAGAACTTGCCTTATGTATCTGGGTGCTCCTGTATTGGGTGCGTATATATTTAGGATCGTTAGCTCTTCTTGTTACAGTGATCCTTTTACCATTATGTAATGTCCTTCTTTGTGTCTTTTGATCTTTGTTGGTTTAAAGTCTATTTTATCAGAGATAGGAATTGCAACTCCTGCTTTTTTTTTGCTCTCCATTTGCTTGCTAGATCTTCCTCAATCCCTTTATTTTGAGCCTTTGTATATCCTTTCATGTAAGATGGGTTTCCTGGATACAGCACACTGATGGATTTTGGCTTTTTATCCAATTTGCCAGTCTGTGTCTTTTGATTGGGCATTAGTCCATTTACATTTAGGGATATTATTGTTATGTGTGAATTCGATACTGTCATTTTGATGCTAGATGGCTGTTTTGTTGGTTGGTTGATGCAGATTCTTGATTGTGTTGATGCTCTTTACCATTTGGTATGTTTTTGGAGTGGCTGGTACTCGTTGTTCCTTTGTATGTGTAGAGCCTCTTTCAGAAGTTCTTGTAGAGCAGGTTTGGTGGTAATGAAATCTCTGAGTACTTGCTTGTTTCCAAAGGATTTTATTTTTCCTTCACTTATGAAGTTTAGTTTGGCTGGATAGGAGATTCTGGGTTGAAAGTTCTTTTCTTTAAGGATGTTGAATATTGGCCTCCAATCTCTTCTGGCTTGTAGGGTTTCTGCTGAGAGATCTTGTATTATATTTTGAAGTCAAGTTATGTGATGCCTCCAGTTTTGTTCTTTTAGCTCAATATTTCTTTGGCTATTTGGAGCCTTCTGTGGTTTCATGTAAGTTATAGGATTATTTTTCTATTTCTTTGAAGAATGTCATTGGTATTTTGATAGGGATTGCATTAAATATATAAACTACTTTGAGTTCTTTAATTGCATTAAATATATAAATTACTGTGGTGGTTTGCTGAGAATGATGGTATCCAGCTTAAGCCATGTCCCAGCAAAGGACATTAACTCATTTATCTATTTCTTCTAAATTTTCCCACTTGTTGGCATATAGTTGTTCATAATAATCTATTTCTTAAATTTCTGATTATAGTTATTTGGGTCTTCTCTCTTTTGTCTTAATCTAGCTAAAGATTTCTTGATTTTGTTTATCTTTTCATAAAACCAATATTTGCTTCATTGTTTTTTAATATCAATTTCATTTATTTCTGCTCTAATCTTTATTATTTCTTTCCTTCTACTAGTTTTTGGTTTGATGTGTTATTGCTTTTCATGTTCCTTGAGGTGCATCATCAGGTTGTTTATTTGAGGTTTTCCTCTGTGTGTGTGTGTGTGTGTGTGTGTGTGTGTGTGTGTGTGTATAAACTTCCCTCTTAGTACTGCTTTTGCTGTATCCCATAGATTTTGGTGTGTTGTATTACCATTTTCATTTGTTTATAAAAATTTTTTAAAACTTTCTTTCTTAAATTCTTCATTGACCCATTGGATGTTCAGAAGCATGTTGTCTAATTTCCATGTGTTGTATATTTTCCAAGGTTCCCTTTGCCATTGATTTCTACTTTTATTACATTAAAAACAGAAAAGATACTTTGTATTATTTTTACTCTTTTAATTTATTGAGACTTGTTTTGTGACGTAAGATATCATCTGTTCTAGAATGATCCATGTGCTAATAAGAATGTGCATCCTGCAGCCATTGGATGAAATGTGTAATATCAGTCAGGCATGTTTGATCTAATGTATAGTTTAATTCTGATGTTTCTTTGTTAAATTTCTGTCTGTTCTGTCCTTACTGAAAGTGGGGTATCAAAGCCCCCTATTATTATTGTATTGCAGTCTATCTTTCCCTGTAGATCTATTAATGTTTGCTTTCTATCATTGGGAGCTCTGGTGTTGGGTGCATAATGTTTATCATTGTTATGTCCTTTTGCTGCACTGACCCCTTTATTATTATATAGTGATCTACATTATATTTTTTTACAGTCTTTTATTTGTAGACTTATTTTATCTCATACAGTAAGTATAGTTACTCCTGCTAATTTTTGGTTTCAGTTGCATCTTTTTCTACCCCTTTACTTTCAGTCTATGTGTGTCTTTATAGGTAGAGTGGATTTCTTGCAGTCAGCGTATAGTTGGGTTTCGGTTTTTCTTTCTTTCTTTCTTTCTTTCTTTCTTTCTTTCTTTCTTTCTTTCTTTCTTTCTTTTTTCTTCTTTTTTTTTTGTCTGCTCAGTTACTGTATGCCTTTTAATTGGATAATTGAGTCCATTTACATTCAGTGTTATTGATAAGTAAGGACTTGCTACTGCCATTTTGTTGCTTGTTTTCCGATTGTTTTGTAACTTCTCTCTTTTTTCCTTTCTTACTGTCTTCCTTTGTGATTTATTGATTTTCTTTGGTAGTATATTTTAATTAATTTCTTTTTGTTTTTAGTGAATCGATTATGGGTTTTTGCATTGTAGTTAGCATGAAGCTTGCAAAAACATTTTATAGATATACCAGGGCATTTTCACGTGCAGAAGCCTTAGTCTAATTAGATCCCATTTGTCTATTTTGGTTTTTATTGCCATTGCTTTTGGTATTTTAGTCATAAAGTCTTTGCCCATGCCTATTACCTAAATGGTATTGCCTAGGTTTTCTTCTAAGGTTTTTATGGTTTTAGGTCTTATGTTTAAGTCTTTAATCCATCTTGAATTAATTTTTGTATAAGGTGCAAGGAAAGGATCCAGTTTCAGCTTTCTGCATATGTCGAGCCAGTTTTCCCAACACCATTTATTAAACTGGGAGTCCTTTCCCCATTGCTTTTGTCAGGTTCGTCAAAGATCAGATGGTTGCAGATGTGTGACGTTATTTCTGAGGCCTCTGTTCTGTTCCATTGGTCCATATATCTGTTTTGAGACCAGTACCATGCTGTTTTTTGTTACTGCAGCCTGTAGTAGAATTTGAAGTCAGGTTGCATGATGCCTCTAGCTTTTCCTTTTTTCTTAGGATTGTCTTGGCTATGTGGGCTCTTTTTTGGCTCCAGATGAAATTTAAAGTATTTTCTCCCAATTTTGTTAAGAAAGTTGATGGTAGCTTGATTCGGGATAGCATTGAATCTATAAATTACTTTGAGCAGTATGGCCATTTTCACAATATTTATTCTTCCTTTCCATGAGCATGGAATGTTTTTTCCATTTGTTTGTGTCCTCTTTTATTTCCTTGAGAGTGGTTTGTAGTTTTCCTCCAAAAGGGTCTTTTACATCCCCCCTTGTAAGTTGTATTCCTAGGTATTTTATTTGCTTTGTAGCAATTGTGAATGGTAGTTCACTCATAATTTGGCTCTTTGTCTTTTATTGGTGTCTAGGAATGCTTGTGATTCTTGCACTTTGATTTTGTATTATAAAACTTTGCTGAAGTTGCATATCACCTTAAGGAGATTTTGGGCTGAGATGACAGGGTTTTCTAAATATACAATTATGTCATCTGCAAACAGACAATTTCACTTCCTCTCTTCCTATTAGAATATGCTTTATTTTTTTCTCTTGCCTGATTGCCCTGGACAGAACTTCCAATACTGTGTTGAATAGGAGTGGTGAGAGAGGGCATCCTTGTCTCTTGCTGGTCTTCAAAGGGAATGCTTCCAGTTTTTGCCCATTCAGTATGATATTGGCTATGGGTTGTCATAAGTAGCTCTTATTATTTTGAGTTTTGTTCCATCAATACCTAGTTTATTGAGAGTTTTTAGCATGAAGAGGTGTTGAATTTTATCATAGGCCTTTTCTGTATCTATTGAGATAATCATGTGGTTTTATCATTGATTCTGTTTACATGATAAATTATTATGTTTATTGATTTGTGTATGTTGAACCAGCCTTGCACCCAGGGATGAAGCAGACTTTATTGTGGTGGTTAAGCTTTTTGATATGCTGCTGGATTTGGTTTGCCAGTATTTTCTTGAGGATTTTTGCATCGATGTTCATCAGGGATATTGGCCTGAAATTTTCTTTTTTTGTTGTGTCTCTGCCAGGTTTTAGTATCAGGATGATGCTGGCCTCATAAAATGAGTTAGGGAGAATTCCCTGTGTTTCTATTGTTTGGAATAGTTTTAGGAGGGCTGGAACCAGCTCCTCTTTGTACGTCTGGTGGAGTTCAGCTATGAATCCGTCTGGTCCTGGACTTTTTTTGCTTGGTAGACTATTAATTGCTGACTCAATTTCAGAACTTGTTATTGGTCTATTCAGGGATTTGACTTCTTCCTGGTTTAGTCTCAGGAGGTTGTTTGTGTCTAGGAATAATTTATCGATTTCTTCTGGATTTTCTAGTTTATTTGCATAGAGGTGTTTATAGTATTATCTGATGGTAGTTTGTATTTCTATGGGATTGATGGTGATATTCCCTTAATTATTTTTTTATTGAATCTATTTAAGTCTTCTCTCTTTTCTTCTTTATTAGTCTGGCTAGAGATCTGTCTATTTCGTTGATCTTTTCAAAAAAAACAGCTCCTGGATTCATTGACATTTTAATGGGTTTGTGTGTGAGTGTGTGTGTGTGGCTATCTTTTTCAATTCTGCTCTGATCTTAGTTATTTCTTGTCTTCTGTTAGCTTTTGAATTTGTTTTTTCTTGGTCCTCTAGTTCTTTTAACTGTAACATTAGGGTGATGATTTTAGACCTTTCCTGTTTACTCTTGTGAGCATTTAATGATATGGATTTCCCTCTAGACACTGCTTTAAATGTGTCCCAGAGATTCTAGGACATTGCGTCTGTTTTCTCATTTGTTTCAAAGAACATCGTTATTTCTGCCTTCATGTCATTATTTATCCAGTAGTCATTCAGGAGCAGGTGGTTTAGTTTCCATGTAGTTGTATGTCTTTGAGTGAGTTTTTCTTAATCCTGCATTCTAATTTGATTGCACTGTGGTCTGAGAGACTGTTATGATTTTTGGTTTTTTTTGCATTTGCTGAGTCATGTTTTACTTCCAATTATGTGGTCAATTTTAGGATAAGAGTGATGTAGTGCTGAGAAGAATGTATATTCTGTTGACTTGGGGTGGAAAGTTTTGTAGATGTCTATTAGGTCCACTTGGTCCAGAGCTGAATTCAAGTCCTGATATCCTTTTTAATTTTCTGTCTTATTGATCTAATATTGATAGTGGGGTGTTAAAGTCTCCCACTATTATTGTGTGGGAGTTTAAGTCTCTTTGTAGGTCTAAGAAAAGAACTTGCTTTATGAATCTGGGGTGCTCTTGTATTAGTTGCATATGTATTTAGGATAGTTTGCTCTTCTTGTTACATCAATACCTTTACCGTTATGTAATGTCCTTCTTTGTCTTTTTTGATCTTTGTTGGGTTAAAGTCTGTTTTATCAGAGACTAGGATTCAACCTCTGGTTTTTTTTTTTCTTTCCATTTGCTTTGTAAGTCTCCGTCCTTTTATTTTGAGCCTATGTGTGTCTTTGCATGTGAGATGGGTTTCCTAAATACAGCACACTGATGGGTCTTGATTCTATCCAAATTGCCAGTCTGTGTATTTTAGTTGGAGCATTTAGCCAGTTTACATTTAAGGTTAATATTGTTATGTGTGAATTTGATCTTGCCATTATGATGCTAGCTGGTTATTTTGCGTGTTAGTTGATGCAGTTCCTTTATAGCGATGATGGTCTTTATAATTTAGTATGTTTTTGCAGTGGCTGGCACTGGTTGTTTTCCATGTTTAGTTGCTTTTTATTCTTTTCAGCACTTTGAAAATGTCATCCCATTCCCACTTGACCCGTATTGTTTCCCTTGAGGTCTGTTGCCAGATGAATTGGAGCATCTTTATATATTATATGCTTTTTTTTCTAGCTACTGTTAGAATCCCCTCTTAGTCCTTGATCTTTGTGGGTTGGGTTATTATATGCTTTTGGTAGTCTTATTTCAGTCAAATCTGTTTGGTGTTCTCTGTCCTTCCTCTTGTTGAATATTTTACCTCTTTCTCAAGTTTTGGGAAGTTTTCTTTTATTATTTCTTTGAATAAGCCTTCTATCCCTTGCTCTTGTGCAATTCCCCTTTGACTGCCAATAATCCTTAGATTTGGTCTTTTCAGATAATTTTCTATATTATGTAGGCAATCTTCATTCCTTTTCATTTTTTTTCTTTTGACTGTGTATTGTCAAATATCCTGTTTTTGAGCTCATTAATTTTTTCTTCTGCTTGATCTATTTTGCTCATCAGAGCCTCTAATAAATTTTTCTGTCTAGCAGATGTATTTCTCATTCTAAGATTTCTGTTTGTTTTTTTAGAAATGTGTTAATCCCTTTATTAAATTTCTCTGATAAATTTCTGAATTGCTTTTCTGTGTTATCTTGGAGATCACTGAGTTTCCTTAAAATTGCTGCTTTTAATTCTTTGTTAGAGAGTTGATATATTGCAGTCTTGTCAGGGTCAGTTACTGGCTCCTTGCTTTGTCCATTTGGGGAAGTTATGGCTCCCTGTTTGCTGTCATTACTTGTGGATGTACATCTATGTCTTTGCATTAAAGAATTAATTATTTATTACATTCTTTCTATGGCTTGTTTTGGTTTATAACGGACATATTTGCTTAGAGAAATTTTGTAATTTACCTGTTGATTTTCTTCCTTTTATTCCCCCTGCTAGGTCACTGTGTCCTTTTTGGCACTAAATGATGTCTTAAGCCCAGTTTTGTCTTGATTGTAGTAAACAATCAGAGTGCTACGCATCTTGAATGGGGGAAGTCCCAAAAAGGATAACCCAGTAATGTGTGCAGGCTGGCTAGAGGTTTATGCCCAGGGGACCTATGGAATGAATCCCCTAAAGTATGGTGCTGCTAAACAGCCACTCTGCTTTGCTGTTTCCTTTGGCTGAGTTCCAGAGCTGGGGATGGTGGTCCCATCTCCCTCCCTTAGTCTCTGACTGTCCTCAGGAATATTTCTCTCTGCAGGTGCTCTCAATGCTTCCCATGGGTTGAGGAAGGAAAATCTCCTGACAGGCAACCCACGATGGTGGGAAAACTTGCTGTCCACTTCAATTTTACTTTTTCCAGTGTAGAAAACTATGAACTGGGAGCAAATTTTTTGCATGCTTTGTGCTGGGCAGATTGTGTAGGGGGCATTGTGGACATCCAATTCCTTTCCTATCTTCTTGGACTTTTTTCACTTCTCTGTGGTCCCAAGAACTGTCTTCTTCTCATATTTGAGTTCTGGGATATTGCTGGTGATAATCTCAGTGTTGTATATTTGTTTTTGGTTTTCTATTGTGAGGAGTAGAGCCAGCTTGCTTCCATGCCACCAATTTAGAACCATAGGATTCACTAGTTTTTATAATATTCCTCACATTCCAGATCTGATGGACTTCTGTAATAAGCTTTTGGCAGGAAAGAACCTTTTGATTTTGACATCTTGAAGAAGATACCCTAACAGAATCAGATTTCATCCTCCAGGATGTAACTTGTACCCCAGTCAATAACATATTCCCGAGGAACATGTCTAAGAACCCAGGGTTGGGGGTAACATTACTTGCAGTGATCTGAGGAATTTCTGCATTCTGTTTCTACAACTCTAGGCTCTGTAGGTCTAAAGGTTCTGGATCCAAAGATTATGATTATTTTCACCAGGAGATACAGTAAGAATCCTATTAAATTGCAAGCTATCATTGCAGCCCAGTCACTTTGTTCTTTTTACACCAAGAAACTAGCAAGCAAGGAAAGGTGTTACAATCTTGGCAGTGGTAACTGATCCAGATCTTGGGGAAGTTACACAACGAGGACAGGGAATACTTTGACAGACAGGTGATTCACTGGAGTATCTTTTGGTATTCCTCTGACCAATCTTCAGTAAATGTACTCAAGTAGCAGCTATTGCCTGAGATGGGCATGGTGACCAGTACCTCAAAGCACTCAGGAATAAAGACTGATTGGCTTCTCAGCTTAGCCACCAAGACTATCAGAGATATAACAGAGAGTGGAAAGAATCTAGAATGGGTAGCATGGGTAGCAACAGAAGAAAATTGAGGATATCAGCTTTTGCTTTGAGACCAGCTACAGTGATGAGGCTACAGTTCACTTTATCACCTTAATATTGTAAGTTTTCACATAAAGATAAATCAAGCAAAATCCTGAGAGGCTGTTTCCACATGCGTTTAACTCCCTCTGGAAGAATACTGAAGTGTAGCAATGGGAGGGCTGTATGGGATGCTTTGATACACCTCTGAGATCCCCTTTCAGGATCAAGGTACTTATTTTTCTAGCTGCAGAATATTGGTTGTTGACAGCTCATACCCAAATCCCTCTCCAGCAGTTTCCCTCTGCCAAAGGGAGATGCCTTACCCAAGTTTACATCACTGCCTGGCATATATCTAATAATGAGTTGTGGTTGGAGCCCCACTCTCTTTCCTCAACGTGTTCAATTATAAAGGGCTATCTCAGCTCCAATGTCACCAGTAGATTTGTCTGAGACCTCTACTGCAAATGCATTACAGTTCAACTTTTCTCTCTGCTAAATTCTGTTTCCTTCACCCCTCAAAGGTGTTAATCCCAAAAGCACACCCAAATAAACCCTTTGCATGTAAATTTAAGAGATTTTAAGTATGTTTTCTAGGGCATTCAATATGTGACCCACTATACTCATACCATCAAATACAGAGGAAAAGATACAGAGGCTGGCAAGAAGTATACTTAACATAAAAAAGAAACTGTTAATAGAGGATTTTAGAGTAATACATCAGCTTGAGATGGAGATAACCTTTAAGCCATCACCTCCGTGTACTTGAAAGGCTAGCTTTAGTCCCAACAGAAAAGTACATGTGGGTATCATATTTTGAAAATATATGGGAAGGTTCTTAGATTTTCCTCTACTGTTGGCACAATGCCAGAGCAAAATGCCTTCAACAAATGAGAATCCAAACCTCCCTAATAACAAAGCCTCAAGACCTTGGAGAAAAATGGTAGATAAAAACATCATTAACTCAGTTTTAAAAAATTGATCTAGATTGGTCTTCTGAGACATTCCCAAAAAACGAGTTTTAAACTTAGTTCCTGAATGCATGGATAAACATATCTCCCCAACACCAAACTTTTAGATGGAATTTCTGATCTACCTGTTACCCACCCCCTCCAGCCCCATCACACACACACAGATCACTGTTACTCTTTGCTTGCCTTTCCTATGACAAAATGGCCAAAATCCAGATGACCCAAGATGATCTGAACAACCGTCTGGAGAAATAAAACCTTTGTGGAATGTCAAGTCTCTCATCCAACTTTCCATTATTCTCAGCTTATTTATTCTACATGTGTATTATCCAGTTGTCTTTGTACTCTGGCTTCTTAGTAATTTAAAACATTAAAAAAAACTTTTAATTTAGATTTTCAGAAAAGTTATAAAAATAGAACAGAGTGTTCCTGTATATTTTTCACCCAGCTTTCCCTAATGTTAACATCTTACGTAACCATAGTACTCTTGTCAAAACTAAGAAATTAACGTTGGTAAAATACTCTTTAACTGCAGTACAGACTTTATTTGGATTTCACCAGTTTTTCCACCAATGTCATTTTCCTGTTCCAGGATCCAGTCCAGGATAATACGTTACCTTTAGTCGTCATGTTTCCTTAGTCTTCTCCAATCTCTGACAGTTTCTCATTGTGTTCTTGTTTCTGTTTATTTTTATTTTATGTGTGTGTGTGTGTGACCTTTCAGTTTAAAGACTACTCTTCAGTGATTTTGTAGAATGTTCTTCAATTTGTGTTTGTCAGTTGTTTTCTCATGATTTAAGATAAGATTTTCAGATGTTGGGAAGAAAACCATAGAGGTGATGTGGCCTGCTCATAACATCATATCAGAGGGTTCCTGACATCAACATAACGTATCACTACTGGTGCTAACTGGATTTCTCCACTCCCCACTCCTTTCCATACTTCATGTTTTGGAAACAAGTTAGTAAGTCCAGCCCACATTCAGTGGGAGGGGAGTTAAGCTCCACCCCCTGCAGGAGGGTATCTACATGTTTTATTTGGAGTTCTGTGCTATTTGGAAAGTCATCTGGATCCCAAAGAGCGTTGTGTGGACCACCAGTTTCAGCTATGTTCTAGAGAAAAATAGCAACTTCCCATCTCCTCCATCAGTGGCCTAAAAGCTGGTTTGTGGGGCTGGGTGGGGACAAGTCACAGCTTATCTAACACCTTGACCTCTCCTATGTCACTTGTCCTGCCTCCCAGAGACCTTGATGGCAAATACTTTCCCGTGACAGGCTCCTTTTTACCATGCAACCCAGTCAGAGAAATAGTTGCAAGAGTAGGAAAAGGTGGGCGAGGTTTTCCTAGAAGCACCCACACAATTTTATCTGAAGCTTGACTAAGTGGGGACAATCCCACAAAAATACAATGATGTAAAAAGTATTTTATAAACCTTAAAGTGCCGTAACATTATTATTATCATTATTCCTTCCTCCATGCTACTGTGTGAGCTGCATTCAGGAAGCTAGAATGTATCACCGTGGAATTAAGGTGATGAGAATTTCCGGTCCTGTTTAGGGTTCTTGAATCACACCCAACAGATACCCCCTCCTCAGCATTCTTTCATGCTAAGTCTGGCCCTGCCACTTCCTCGGTCTCATTAAGCAACAACTTTATGTTTCTGAACACATGCCGCGATTCCTGCTAGAAGCAACATTTATCTAGTGGATCAGATGAAACCAGCCAGACACAGAGCCCAGCAGCAGCCAGCAGTCTTTTCAAACTGTTTGAAAATACACTTTAAAAAATGAAGGCAAGCAAGACAGAAGAACTGGCCTCCCTTCACTTCCCCAGCCCCGGGAGAGTCCTCTGATGGCTTACTCTCGGGAAGTACAGAGCGCAGCTGACAGCCCTGCCTGCCATTTACAAGGTGTCGAGGAAGAACTGGCTAATGTTGATTTCTGAAACAGATACAAGAACTAATGGTGGAACTTGCTTGACTCTGGGTCTCCTGTGGCTACTGGCAGAAAGGGAGGATAGAGGCAAAGCATTTGCCAAAATATTCTGTCATCCTCCCCAGCCTTACTCTCTGACTGCAGGTTTCTTGGTGAACACTTTGGCCTAACATAGAGACTTCCTGATTGGAGAGTGGGAGACTCAACAGAGGGCCTGAGGTACAAAGGGGCTTCTGTGTCGGCTCTGCTTTAGCTGTTTCAAACCCTTCTTTGATGCTTATTGTCTGTACGGAAAGGACCTGCCTGGAAGCGTCCATCTGGGCTTGTTTGATAGTGGAAGCAGGGGAAAAACAGGGTGTGATTCCTCTTCAAAAAGCAAAGAAAAGAAAACAAGCAACAAACTCAACACTCTTGGCTACTCTTCTCTCCACTGCTAAAAACAGATACCTTTGAAAGACTATCTCCAAACAAAGACCTTTAAAAGACTATCTCCAGTCCCTGCAGGCAGCTGCAGACTTGATCTACTTCCTCCAATTAGAAAACTGAACTCTTCTTTCCTCTCCTGCTTCTTGACTCATTCAAAGCAGCTAAATGTTTCACTCGCTACACCCCATATGCACCCATTCCCAGGCATGGGATGCCCATCAGAGAGGCTGTGTCCCCAGAATGTGTCCAAACAGTGGTTGTCCACTCATTGCCCATTGCACAGCTGATCTTCACGGTGACCTGCTCATTCTCACCTTACTATGGCTTTGAGAGTTTTCTGCTGGGGGCTTAAGTAGCCAGAAATGACCAGAAGCTACTAACAGAGTTTCTATACTGCAGACAGGACAAGTGGATGACGGTCTCTGCTTGGGGTCAGGACTTAACTTACCTCACAGTTGTCAGCAGAACCCACTGAAAATATCAGAAAGCTCTTGCCCCGGAAGAGTGAATATATGCCCTTTGTGAAAAAGATACCCCGGTCTGTGGTTCTCAATCATGTCTCCATGAAACATGCACAAGATGCACACTGCAGTGGCTTAGGTGCAACTGCTGACAGAGGGCAACTCCTCCACCTTTGCTCCCACTCGAGAAAGCAGATCACCATTTGAGAATGTGAGCCACATTATCTTAGGTTTAACTTTGAATTCACAATTATGTATTAAAATTGTTATTTTCTCACTCTGGTATTTATTTGCTGTAAATAATTCACAAAGCAACTTCTGACAGTGGATTATGGGAGCCTGATGAGGAAACTGTCCCAGAGAGTCAGTGACATATTGGGGGTGAGAGTCACGTGTGTAACAAGAGTATAAGACAGAATTTTTCTATTTTCCTGCCTTTCCACCTCGCCCGTACTCTTTGATCTAGATTGCCCTTCCATATTTGTAGGAAGGCTAGAGAAAGGACCAAGAAGGCTCTTTGTTTCTAACTGGGAAAATAAAAATAAAAGATGTCTAGAAATAAGCTGATAAAGAAAATATTAGTCTTAAGTGTGAACATTATGTCACATAACCTAACTGCATAATATTTTTGGAATCTTTGGAGGGACTGGAGAGAGAACTGTTAGCATCTTTACAAAAGTTTCACCTATCTCCCTCCATATCCCTGCACCATCATGGCAATGCTTTCACTAGGTCAGACTTAGTGAATTATGTTTCCCCAAACCAGGCAGTATCCTTTGGGAGACATTCATGACGTGGATTTTGAAACTTTGAGCATCAGACAAACAATGCAGAATATTTAAATGGTCTCACTATTTCGTGAGAGAATGACTCAGCGCATTAGAAAACAGTCAAATAGAAAAGTCCAGATGGGCCCGAAGAGAGTGGTGGAAGAAATTTGACTGCTGATCGTCTCTAATTCACCTCCTACTTCTTCTGGAGTGAAAGAAGAGACTGACGCTCTCATAGCGCTGTCAATGAAAACAAATTCTGGAAACAAAATTAGCATGAGTCAGAGCAGAGCAGTCTGGAAGACTGGGTTGGCCAGGCACATTCTCCAGCTGACTCCATTCGCAGCAGGGGAGAGAGGAAGCTGGCTGTGTGGCTCCTGGTGGTGGAGGTATGGGTGAGCAGGAACATGGACTGGAAGCCCCACAGACAAACAGAAAGCAGAGTTGTGACAGACCCAGGAGGGACAGGACCTGGGCATAAACCTGGATGCTGTGAGTTTGAAGACAGTCTGAGGTCAAGTGGGCAGCCCAGCACAGCGGCACAGACACCACAGTTAGGAGTTACAGAGTAAGCAGAGCTGGATATGACACTATTCTCACACACACATGTGCACACTGTGAGCCTCTTAAGGAAAGGAATGTAACTTACACTCCCTGTATTCCCAGCACCTAGGACTATGCTAGACAGTAGAAGTTGCTTTTAACATTGAAAATGAGCAAGGGAGTCACATCAAATCAGCAGCAGGGCCTGGGAAGATTCAGATGCAGATGTCGAGTCAGGCACGATGGTTGGCCAGTCTGAACTGGCTTTGGGAAATAAGCTAGGAATCAGAGGGAACAGAAGTGTTGCAGGCAGCTGAAGACTAGAAATCCCTTCAGCTGGTCCAGGCAGCCCCGCTGAGGCTCTAGCAGTGAGGGCTCTCAACATTGAAGCCATCTTTCAGCATGAGGCGCTCTAGCCTGTGTTAAAGAGTGTGGGGCTGGGCCCAGTGCCCCTGGGCTGGTGTCTCTGCCTGCGGCATACTTACTGTGAAACTCTGGGCCACTTATTCTCTCAATGCTCAATTACTGCAACTGTAAAATTTGAATAATAATAGTGCGAGCATAAAGGATTGTTGTGAAGACTAAATGAGTTGTTAATACATTAAGTGTTTAGGGCAGTGCCTGGAATATAGTAAGTGCTCAACAAATATTAGCTATTACTCTAATTATCCTTCTCCATTCAGAAAGTTTTTGCACACTTTGTGCCAGGGAGACTGAATCCCAGGACCAGATTACTGTGGCTGTGTTAGGAATGCAAGCTAAGCTGCCTCCCAAAAATCTGTCCTTCTCTGTTGCTTTTTTTCTTTCTTTTTACACAGACTGCTACAGTAGCCTCCTCTCTGGTCTGACTTCCTGCCATAGTTCCAGCTTTGTCCAGCCAGAAGTGATTCTTCTAAAATGGAAATCTGATCAGACAATTTTACTTGCCTACCTAATATTATTTATTCATAATAGCCCTTTGACCTCAAGATCTTTTAGATTTCCTTACCTAAAAAAGATAGGAGAACTCCTTGAATAAATAGCTGATTCTAGGACTGCTGACATACACAGAGTGAACCTGGTGCATCTTGTAATGCCAGAAAGTAACAAAATGCCAAAAAAAAAAAAAAAAAAGAAAAAAAGAAAAAGAGGCTATAATGATGGGGGTATGTCAGAGGGACACAGGAACCAACTTGAAAAAGTTTCCAATGACCAAAGCTGGAACAATCTGAACAAAATAAATAAAGTAGTATTGGATTATAACTCAAAGTACAAGATAAATATCCATGAGTTTATACTAATATAAGTAAATGATTGAATAAATAAATGAATAGAGGAGAAGAGACAAATCTCTTCAGCAGAAGAATCCCAAATAAATTTTGTAGATGTTTTACCCTTAAGGAGAGGGGAGCATGGGCTGTGCAGAGTGAGTTCCTAAGTGAGCAGTAATGCTAAGAGGGGAAAATGGTAGCTTTACAGTAAAGAAAAATGAAAAACACTACCTTAACCAGATAATCAAGATCAACATTAGCAATGTAATTGATAAGTAATACATTTCCTGTTAACGGTATGTACCCTTGATACAATGTGATAAAAACGGCACTCTACCTCTGTGATCTTCCTCCCCCAAATTCATAATGCCCATCTGATCTTGAGAAAAACATCAGACAAATGGAGGAAACATTAAGGTTCACCTTGTGTCTTTCTCTAGTCCTGATGGATACTCCTCAACACTGTCATCAGAAACCAGGAGTCAGAGAAACTGTCACAGCCAAGAGGAGCCTAAGGAGAAAGGACAACTAAATATAATGTGACAGCCTGGGACAAAAAAGAAAATTAGGTACAAACTAAGGAAATCTGAATAAAGTATTAACATTAGCTAATAGTAATATGTCAACCTTGAGGGCCGAGTGCTGTGGCTCATGCCTGTAATTCCAGCACTTTGGGAGGCCAAGGCGGGCATATCACTTGAGGTAGTTTTGAGACCAGCCTGGTGAACATGGTGAAACTCTGCTTCTACTAAAAATACAAAAATTAGCTGGGCGTCATGGCGTGTGTCTGTAGTCCCCAGCTACTTGGAAGGCTGAGACATGAGAATTGCTTGAACCCCAGGAGGCAGAGGTTGCTATAAGCCAAGATCATGCCACTGCACTCCAACTTGGGTGACAAAGCAAGACCCTGTCTCATAGTAATAATAAGTCAACATTGGTTCATAAATTGTGACAAATGTACCACACTAATATCGATGCCAATAATACAGGAAACTGTATGTGCATTTGTATATAGGAACTCTGTACAGTTTTCCCAATTTTTCTGTAAATCTAAAATTGTTTCCAAAATGAAGGTTTATTAAAATGGAAAAAAAGATAGGAAGGGATAAAAAGATAAACTTTATACTTGTTTCAGAATTCTGGAAGGCCCAGATACCGTCAGACCAAACCCATTCTCAAATTAGCAGCAATAGCTCCTCTAGGTGTACTCCAACTCTGAGTTCTTAAGAGAGGTGACAAGAGATTACCTCTTTTTCCATTTAGAACACAGAGAGCACCCATCTTTGTTGTTCTGTTTTACATAGGTGGCAGGACATGGGATTGATGGACATTTTGGGTTCTGGAATGAGGCAGATTCATTTGCCGTGAACTCAGACAAATTCTAAGCCTCTCTGGACCTGTTTCCTTATTCATAAAATGATAAAGAATAATGCTTACCACATAGAGTTGTGAGATAATATGATGAGATACCATATAAACAGTGTTTAATGGAGCGCCTGGTCGATAATAATTAAACAGCAGCATCACCTGTCTCATTCCTCTTAGACCTTGCCAGTAGAACCCAGGGTCCAGATGCTACATGCAGGAAAAACAGAAATGATGTCTGCTTTCTAAAACTTTTTTGTCAAAACCAAGGTGGACAGATACAGGGTTAGCAAAGTAATTGTCTCAGTAACTTGGCCAGAGTTACATGATGAGGAAACTGTCCCAGAGAGTCAGTGACATATTAGGGGTGAGAGTCACGTGTGTAACAAGAGTATAAGACAGAATTTTTCGATTTTCCTGCCTTTCCAACTCGCCTGTACTCTTTGATCTAGATTGCCCTTCCATATTCGTAGGAAGGCTAGAGAAAGGACCAAGAAGGCTCTTTGTTTCTAACTGAGAAAATAAAAATAAGAGATGTCTTTAAGATGTCTAGAAATAAGCTGATGAAGAAAATATGAGTGTGAACATTATGTCACATAACCTAACTGCATAATATTTTTGGAATCTTTGGAGGGACTGGAGAGAGAACTGTTAGCATGCTTTTACAAAAGTTTCACAAGGGATTACCTATCTCCCAGCTCCTAACCATAGTTGGTTGAGGAACCCAAGTTGTAGTTGGTTATGGAACTGCTTTTAGAGGCTACGGATTTGGAAAGGAAGTCACACTGAGACCTGCTATTTACCCTGAGGGCACCTGCTTGATTTCTTTGGGATAAAGACGCTCTGTTTTTAATATGTTCCAGCCAGTTTTCAGCCTACACAATGATTACAATCAGAGCCAAACAAGTTTCAGCAGAATTTGCCAATAAAATGTCATGAGACTACAGAGCAGATTCCTTATTACTTCAATAAATCTAGACACACATCTACGGTTTTACCAACAACGGATCGTGTTTTTGTAATTTTAACACAAACAGCAATCAGGTGTGTCCAGTGTGATGTGTTCTCACCATTCTGAAGACCAACTAGCTGTTTGAGCATAATTTTCTTCTCCCCATGAGTGCTTACCAAGGTTCTCCTTTGGGACAGTTTGGCTATTTGACCAGGTAGAGATGTCAGTGGCTGTCATTGCTGACATCATTGTCCTTCCTTTTCTCTGAGGACCAGCAAAGCAACTCCCTGTCTGTCTCTATCCAGCTCGGCAGTTTCCTGGCAGAACGGAGCAGCTCAGGCATGCCAGGTCTCAGGGTGGAATTTCCAGCCATTCAGGCTCTTGCTTGTGGCCTGTTCTTCTGCTCCCACAAACTGGCCTCTCCAAAAGGCACAGAATGGAAGATTCCCCATGGTCATCAGGCAAAGCTCAAGCCATCTTGCAGGATGCTGTGCAGTCCTGCTTTTTTCTAGAATGTTAGCACATTCTAATATTTTTATGATTAAATATTATTGGCATGTTCAATAGGCAAACTAGTTACACTACAATATTGAGCAGCCTCTCTGTATTTACAGTGAATCTGCTGTGTCTAGCATCGAGGTGGAAGCTTTAGGTTGTCTTCAGAAGAAGTTCATTTATAATGTTTTTTTCTTTCTTTTATCATTTTATTTTCTGTTTTAGGTGCCTCAACAATTTTCACAATAGTTTCAACACCTTATATTTTGAAGTTTTCTTTCTTTCTCTTTTGTTGTATTTCTTTCACATTATATAGTTAGTTCTGTGTTCATGCAGAGGAAGTAATGAATTAAACGGTTTGCTGATAAATTCTATTAAAGCACAATAAAAATTTGGGTCCTTCCAGATAAATGACAGTTTCCATGCACTCCATTGCGTTATAAATAAATAATTGGTTAATTTTATTCTCACCCCATAGGGGAAAGGTAATGAATATTTATTGAGTATCTACTATGTGCTAGTCACCATGTTAGGTGCTTTACAGGAATAATTTCATTTAGAGTAGGGATTAGCAAGTTATCACAAATTTGTAATTTCTTTGATTTTCAGTTTAATTTACATTTCCATGAATATACTCTCAATAATGCACAAGAACAAAACACCTGATTGGTGCATTAATATATGACCTCAATGCGGGTAGTATTCTCCTACTGAATTTAGCTTTTTAATACATTGGCTACTTGGTAAGTGTTGTTGGCTTGAATATATAATCTCAATTTTAAATCTTTGAATCAATTCATCTTTATTCATACACAATCATATAAAGGAATCTTATAAAAACTAAGTTAATATTGAACATTATTCAAATGTATACAGGCATTTTGAAATAATTTCTTCCATTTAGGTCTGTGTTCGTCCAATATTTGGATGTCGTGTCAACAAAACAAGAACTAAACCAATATATGAGCTATTTAAAGGATCAGGTGACAAGCTAACTCCCTCTCAATACTCTTTTGGTTTCAGCGAACTTAAACAGCAAGTGACAATAAAATACCAGCTAAGGCTCTGCCTGCATTAAAGAGCGTAATCAACTCAGGTTCCACCAGTCCCACAGTTAGTCACACTTGCTGATCATGCATGATGGGCTCTGGTCACACTCCATCACATATGTGGAAAAAACAAAGCATTCATCATTCAATCAAAATGGATTTATTAAAAATCCATTGTAGGCCTGTAGAGTATAATCTAGGGATCACAAAGAATGAATAAGACAGCACTTCCCCCTTCCTGAAGATATCAGACTAGCATTGTTAATGTACATTTAAAAGAATACAAAGTAGAATTCAATTCAACAAAAAATTTGCTTTATATATGTATACAAACAAAAACCATCAGAAAATTCAGCAAATGGTTTTTGAGCACTAACTACCTGTAGGGCTTAGGGAGACCCGTCTTGCTCATTGAAACCCTGGACCTACAGAATACCCATAAAGTTAGCAGGTAAATAATAAATTATAGATGAATGAAAGAATTTTACTATATGGCAAAAGCTTACAAGGGAGTAAATTGGTAGGACAAATATATATATATATATATATATATATATATATATATATATATAATGTTAGGTAGAAAATGATCACAATGCACAGTGCTATAAAAGTATGGAAGTAGAGAAGATACTAAAAATTGAACACTAGGATTACAGGTTCAGGAGAAGATGAAATAATTTTTGTGAATTTTAAGGGACTGGTAGTAGGCAAGTCTGTAAATGTTCTTGTGCAATGGGTGCCACAATGGAT
This sequence comes from Saimiri boliviensis, assembly GCF_048565385.1. NCBI lineage: Eukaryota > Metazoa > Chordata > Mammalia > Primates > Cebidae > Saimiri > Saimiri boliviensis. The sequence continues at coordinate 245,681,943 of NC_133449.1, forward strand.
TTTTAAAAACAGAACAACCTATCTGTGTTATCTGAGAATAAACTAGAAAGTTGTATCAAGCAAATTAGAATGAGAACAGAACAGGCAGGAGGATTAGTTAAGGAAGGTCTATTACAATTGTTTTAGACAATAGAAAATAAGAGCTTGAACTAGGATAGAGAGTAGGATGAGGAAAAGAAGTCATTTTTCAAATACGTAACAAAAGTTAACTCTCTAGGTCTTGCCTGCTTAATGTATATGGAGTATTGGTATAAGAGAGATGGAAGATAAATCTCAATTTCAGGCTGAGACGAAGGTGGTTTCTTTAAAAGTAATAAATGGAATTTGGGACTTGGGGAGGTGGGATGAAGTCTTACATTTTCCATTAAAGAATAGATGTTTATATTAGTGAAGGAAGAGTTCCCTCTGAGCTGGTGAAACCAGGGATTGTGAGAATTTGGGACATGAGCTGAGCTGGATAAGAAGACGAGAACATTATTTTCAGAACAATGAACAACAGGCAAGTTTATCAAGCTCTGTTTACGTATTGATTATTGACAGAGGTTGTTTAATCTGAGACTCTTGCATTCATTAAAGCAATTATTTAGGTGTCAGGTCTACACAATAACACTGGAACATTTTGTAATAAGCTAGTAAATTGTGAGTTTTTTTTTTTAATCTAGGAATTTTATATCCCATAGTAACAGCTTCAGCATTTGGCTTGTTTGTCATACTAGGGTTTTCAATCTCTATCCAAGCAAAAGAGAATATTAAGTGCCATCAGTTTAGCTAGGATCCCATATGGAGATGATAGATCACGCAAGGATATGTATTTTGGAAAATGTCATTTTCCAAATAAATTTTTGTTTAACACTGGGTATCAGAAAATTTAAGATCTGAAAATCAAAAGGAGACAAAAAATTATTTTGTTCATTTTGGAAGTGACTTATAAATGTTCTAAATTATGTCTAGTGAGGAGAGGAATATTTATAAAGCAACAGAAATGAATGAAAGAATAATAAGAGAGCAGTGAATCATCTTTGTTTTATTCTGACATTGAAAAATGGTTAATTCTGGAAAAAAATGCTTAAAACTGCTTTCTACCAATAAGATCTACTTTGGCAAATGTCATTTTTGGGGTTAATAGTAACATGTCATAGCTAATTTTAAAATTGTTTAATGTTATAGATCAAATTTTACTGTTTTGGTCATAGACTAGTTGGCGATTTCATAAAAGCTGTATACTCTGTCCTCAGGAGAATATGCAAACTTCAAATCAATAAAGATGTTGCATAAATGGTCTCCAAGTTAACATCCCTGGCTGTAAGAGTCCATTCTATAGTTTAAAGTAGGAACTTAGATGAAGCTTTCCTTTGTAGTAGCCAGATTAATGCAAATATGGCACTTAAGAATATGTCAGTGTAGGCTGGGCACGGAGGCTCACACCTGTAATCCTAGCATTTTGGGAAGCTGAGGCAGGTGAATCATGAGGTCAGGAATTCTAGATCAGCCTGGCCAATATGGTGAAACCCTGCCTCTACTAAAAATACAAAAATTAGCCAGGTGTGGTGGCATGTGCCTTTAGTCCCAGCTACTTGGAGGCTGAGGCAGAAGAATTGCTTGAACCTGGGAGGCAGAGGTTGCAGTGAGTGAAGATTGTGCCAATACACTTCAGCCAAGCAAGACTCCATCTCAAAAAATATATGTGAGTGTGTGTGTGTGTGTGTGTGTATATATGTGTATATATATATGTATATATATATATATATATATATATATATATATACACACACATATATGTGTAATGTTATTTGGTCCTTGGTTAAGTTGATATTATGATAATAATAATTTTCCTAGTCCTACATTGTATTTAAATAAATTTGTTTTCTTTATAAAGGTTATCTGTGGGCTTGATATGGAAGATGAATCTCTATCTAATAATCCATAAATATTCAGGACCTAATTCAATCCACCTAGGTTTCAATGTGTAGTTGGCATAGTGCCTGGCTCTGGTGTTGCAGCTCCCAAACTGTGCAGAGAGCTCAAGATGATGATGCAAACTCATGGGGCAGCAACATGTGTCAGACACCGTGAGAACTACTAGTTCAAGGTAGTTCACAAGTTCATGGTAGATCACACTACATCCTTTCGAGAGATATCATGTCTTTGTAAATCTGGGTTCTGGCCTTCGCTGTGATAAAAAGTAAGTACTGCATGAAAATCAACATGGAGCAGGAAATGACAGTTGAGGCTTTCCATCTTATTCCAAGGTTTAAGAAGTCGTACAATGCCCAACAAGCATACATATCCCACTAGTAATTAATTGTGGTTATTTAGAAATGAAATAAATATATTATTTTTACCTTCAATCTGAATTTTTTTCTAAAAGACTATTGAATTGTTAGGACATAAATTTGTGGGGTGGGGGGCATGTACTCTTTAATAAATAGAATTATCAAGCATTTGTTTTGGCTTAAAGGCACAATGAAAAAAATTGCTATACATAGGTATAAGTCTGCATGTACATATCATATAGTTTCACACACGTGTTTCATAGCTCTGTCTACTGAGGGGCATGAAAAATCCTGGCAACAGCAACAGTTCAATAGCAATGAATGTTGAACAGCAACAGTTCAACAGCAACAGTTCAATAGCAATGAATGTTGAACAGCAACAGTTCAACAGCAACAGTTCAATAGCAATGAAGCAACAGTTCAATGCATCTAGCACAAAGTTGACTTTTAAGTAGCATTCTTTCCCAAAAGAAACCTATAAAAATGGCAGATTCCAGGGCCGTGGGCTGGGATGTATAAGATGAAACTGGCATCTGCTGTGCGAGAAAGCAAAAAATGTGCTTATGGGTAACATGTCACAGTGACAAGAAGTAATCCTAAAGTGGCTTCCATTGGCAAAAATGGCAACAAGTTAAGATCAACATAATGATAATAAAAGATTTAAAACACTGAGTAATTTAAACATAGGCAATTATGAGTTCATACAAATACATAGATAAATTAATTGATAGAAAGTTTGATGAGGAAAAGGATATTTATGTAATACCTCCCCACAAAAATGCTTATTAACTGCAAAGGAACAAAGAATAACTTTACAAAGAAAACCTGGGCCAATGCCACGTTATCAAGCAATCCAAATGAACATCATCAGTAACAGGTCAAATTGAGACCTTGTGCCACCTGATTGACTGCAAGGAGAACACAGCCTCACTTCTGTGAGATTCTGGTTAAAGATGCTTAACTAGAAGCTAATCATCAGGAAACATTAGACAAATGTGAATTAAGGAACATTCTGCAAAATAACCTGCTGGTAATCTTAAAACACGTCAAAACCTTCAAACAAGTCATGAGAGTTAAGGAAAGACTAGGAACTGTTCCAGACAGAAGGAGACTAAAGAGGCACAGCAACTACTGTGCATTCAAACTGCGTCTATTTGCTGTAAAGGACATTGTTGGGACAACAGGCTAAATGTGAATGAAGTCTGAGGATTAGAGTTCTCAGACTCTAATGAATCCATGCAGACTTCCTGATTTTGATGGTTGAATCCTGTTTATCTGGAGAATGTCCTTGTTTGTAGAAATACACATTAAAGTTGAGGGATGATATGATGAGATGTGTTTGACAATTTACTTTCAAGTGGTTCAGAGAAAAAAGTTAATTGTGAACTTGCAACCGTTCTATATATTTGTTTCAAATTTTTAAAAAGTGTTTTCCCCCATGTTCTCACTCATAAGTGGGAACTGAACAATGAGACTACAGGGACGCAGGGAGGGGAACAACAGACACTGGGACCTGTGGGGGTCAGGGGAAAGAGAGCGTCAGGATAGATAGCTAATGCATGTGGGGCTTTATACCTAGCTGATGGGTGATAGGCACAGCAAATCACCATGACACAGGTTTAACTATGAAACAAACCTGTATGTCCTGCACATATATCCTGGAACTTAAAATTTAATTTAATTTAATATAAAAAAGATTAAAAACAATTTAATAAAAAGTGTTTTTAACTTAAAACACATCTTGGTGCTTTTGCTCTTCTGCCATTGCCATGATGAACTTCTCCCTAGGCAGCTGCTACCTTCTCAGCCTGGGCACTTGAATGAAAACGCGGAGGAGACGTGAAGTGAGCCAGACCCTAAGATTTAAACCTGCAGCTGGAAGCAGAGCTGTGCAGCCAAGCCCAGCTGAAAGCATACAAGCCCTAGGTCTGCAACTTGAATCTTGAGTGAAGTGCCACAACACTGAAAACAGTTGGAGTAGCTTTAGTCAAGATAGATCATCACACTGCAAAACTCGGCCACTGAGAGAACTGCAGCCTCTTCTGTGATCAGCACACCGCTGACTCCAGTTCCATCATCAGGAAGCCAGCAGGCTCAGTAAACTGCTAGACCCAAGATACTGCAGTCACTGCTGCTGCTATCCCCAGAACCCTGCAGTACCTACAATGACAGTCCCAGCAGAAAGGAGGCCACATACCCTGCTTCTCAATACCTACCAACCAGTGTTTGGATGCTGGGCTGGTAACACTACTGCAGAAAATCAGACCCCTCCATGTCTCTGCTTGACAACAGGAACAATGGAAGCAGCAAGACAATAGCCACGACTGAGATCACTTCTTCTAAATCTCATGTAAGTGCACCTGATTAGCCATAACTAAATTTCTTCCTCATCATTATCTACTGAGGAATCTTGGAAATGTAGTTTTTAGCTTTCAAATCTCAGTATTACAGGAAGGCATGCTACAAGGAGGATGAAACTGATGTTGTGTGTCAAACCATCATATCCATCAGAGAGAGGGAGGAAGGAAGGAAGATAAAAAAGAAAACAGAAAGAAGGAAGGAAGGAAGGGAGAAGGAGAAGGGGGAAGGGAATGGGAGGGAAGAAATCGTATATTGTATTTTGTTTAGACAATGAAATACTACACAGCAATGAAATTGAATAAGTTAAAGCTAAGAAAATCAACCTGTGTAAATCTCAATATAATAATGTACAAAAAGGGAATTCATAAAATAATTGTATTTAATACCATTCATACAAGGTTAAAAACACTACAAAACAATTCAATATAGTCTTGAAAGGATACACAAATTTGTAGTGAAATTCTATAAGCACGCATTGGAATGATGGATTATATTTATCTTTACAGAAGGAAAAACATGGAAGAATGGGTTTGAGGAGATTACAAAGGATGTCTCCATTATCTATTGCTATGTAACAGACCATTCCAAAATTAATGGCTTTAAAGCCACAACTACGTGTTTGCTCATGATTCTGTGGGTTGGCAACTGGGCAGGGCCTGGTTAGGATGACTCATCTCTGTTCCATGAGATGTTAGCTGTGCTCACTCATACATCTTAGGCCAGTTGGTTTGTTGTCTGGAGCTTGCTGTTCCCAGATGTCCTCACTCACAGTTCTGGGTCCTCAGCTTTGATGCTTAGATCTCTCCCTTTCTATGAGATCTATCCCCATGAACCCTCATCCTCAAGGAGGCCAGATTGGGCTTGTTCACAAAATTACAACTTTCCAAGAGGGCGAGAGAGGAAGTTGTGAGGTTTCTCCGCGAAGGCCAAGGCCTAGAAGTCATATAATGTTGTTCTACCACATCCTGTTGTTCAAAGCAGTGATGAAGTCAGTCCAGAATCAAGTGATGGAGAAATAGATTCTTGATGGAAGAGCTGCAAATAATTTGCATTCATACTTACTGTATCTAATATGCAATAGATACTGGAGATACCAATAGATAATGAGAGTCTTTATTGAGTATATAATATACTATTTAAGTAAATATAGTGACAGCTTTATGTGTGATTTGGTAATGCTGGGTAATAGATTCATTTGTTCACTACAAGTTTCCTATACTTATTCTTTAGGTTTGAAATATGACTATACATTTATTTATGTTCCTTAGAGCCCCAGAGCTGTTCAAGCTCTCATTTTTCCAAAAGTTTGTGATAAAGAACAAACTGCCTTTGGAGAAGAGTTTTATTTGAATAACAGGAGTTCATGACTGAGCAGGAGTTGGAACTCAGTGCTTCTGGCATGTGCATTTTAGGCATCTATGTATTGCCACTGATTTTCAGAGAGGCCAGAGACTCTTAGGCTAAACTCTATTCATAATTAAGATTCAGAGATATACAGATAGAGGGTGAACTGGGATGGCTCTGGTGAGAGCCGGATTACAGAGTGGAGGGTGATGTTCCTATTTGTTCATGAACAAGGACTGCAAGGAATAAAAAGAGGACTGGCCCAGCACACCACACTCAACAGCAGGGCCTCACTGTGAAAGAAAGTTTTAGTTCATGGCACTGTGTGGCAGCTAGTACTGAAAATGATCCCAGGCCAGCCTGTGCACCAGGAAGAGAAGAACCATTGGGAATTTAAAAGGCTGCCTTGCTAAGGACACTAATGCTTTGGGGCTCAAGCAATTCTGGCTGGGAATCCCCAAAGTGATGGAAATGCAAGAGTGTTTTTCTTCTCAATTTGTCTGAGACATGATAAAACTCTGAGCCCGAAGCATATTGATGCCTACCCAGTATTATCAAGCTGAGGTGGGACAAATCTCTTTTATAAATGATGTTGGATTCGAAGGCCATGTAAGACAGGCCCACAGCCTCAGAATGGCCTCTCTGTGGAAACAGGAGGCTGGCCTAGCTGGTCCAGACTCAGGGCTTGACCAGGTATCAGGCCAGTTTGCAGACACACATAGGCACAGCCTTGGAATTCCCAGAACTATTTCAGGAGTCGAATTCTACAGAAAGTATCTTCCTGTTGTCAAGGAAAGGGAAAGCTTGAGTCCGTTGAGATTGGAGTTTTAATCAACTTAAGAGATACTGATTCTCAATGGCTCTAGACACTAATGTAGCATTTATATTTTGCTAGCATTAATGCAACTGACATTTAGCATCTGTTTAATTACAAGATGTTTATGGCATGTATACAGAACTCATTTCAGATTATAAAGCCTCAGTATACTGAAAACATGTTTAGAATGTGCTTTCTTTAAGTATTGAATTTAGTCAGACTGTTCCAGAGAAACTAGGGGAGGGACAGCAGGGGGTGGGGAGTTGGGGAGGGATAACATGGGGAGAAATGTCAGATATAGGTGATGGGGAGGAAGGCAGCAAATCACATTGCCACGTATGTACCTATGCAACAATCTTGCATGTTCTTCACATGTACCCCAATACCTAAAATGCAATAAAATATATATTTAGAAAAAAAAAAGACTACTCCTCCACCAGTGTTGGGGATTTGTATGGCTGTTTTTTTAATTAGTTAATCATATGATGATGACCACCAGCTGCTTCAGTGGATCTGACATTCTTTGCTCTTCTTCCTTTTATCAACCAACAATGAATCTCAAATTCTCCTATTTTTGATTAGCTTTGTTAAGGTGTAATTTACATACCATGAGATTCACTAATTTTAAATGGGCAATTTGATGGACTTTTGACAAAAGCGAAAGGTAGTATAACCATGACCACAATTTTTATTTTTGGGATGATAAAAATACAGACATTTTTATCTTCCCAAAATGTTTTCTTGTGCTCTTTGCCCTGGCAATCACCAATCTGCTTTCTGTTACTATATGTTTTGTCTCTTCTAGCATTTCATATAAATGGAATCATACAGGAAGTAGTCTTTTGTGTTTTTTCACTTAGCATAATGCTTTCAGTATTCATCCATATTGCCAAGTGTCTCGGTAGTTCATTCCTTTTTATTGCTCATTATTTCACTGTATGAATGCACCACAATTTGTTTATCCATTCATTCATTGAAAGGCATTTGAATTGTTTCTAGATTTTGATAATTATTGATAGAGCTGCTATTAACATTCATGTACTGGCTTTTCTGCCAACATAGTTTTTGTTTCTCTAGGGTAAAACAGTTTGAGCATCTCTAATTCAAAATCTGAAATCCAAAATGTTCCCAAATCTGAAACTTTTTGAGCTCTGATATGACACCACATATCAGAGGTCAGGTGGAATATTCCACACTTTACCTCATGTGACAGTCACAGTCAAAACACAAGTGCACAATGCACAGTTTATTCAGTATTCCCAAGGGGAAAAAGACCTTGCTAGCCCACTTCGTCTAATATATTTTTTCTAAACACATTCAGATTCCTCAATAGAAGCCCACTCACAAAGAGTAAGGAAAGTATTGCAGACTGGTTACACGAGTGCCAAGTTCCCCATGATGCCCCTTATGGGGCCAAGACCTACGTGCCTTACTCACTGTGGTTTTTTGCTGTATTTACTCTGTGGTGTAAAGATACTGTTGAGTGGCCGGGTGTGGTGGCTCAAGCCTGTAATCCCAGCACTTTGGGAGGCCGAGGTGGGTGGATCAAGAGGTCCAGATCGAGACCATCCTGGTCAACATGGTGAAACCCCGTCTCTACTAAAAATACAAAAAATTAGCTGGGCATGGTGGCATGTGCCTGTAATCCCAGCTACTCAGGAGGCTGAGGCAGGAGAATTGCCTGAACCCTGGAGGTGGAGGTTGCAGTGAGCCGAGATTGTGCCATTGCACTCCAGCCTGGGTAACAATAGCGAAACTCTGTCTCAAAAAATAAAATAAAATTAAATTAAATTTTAAAAAGATACTGTTGAAAACCTCAAAAAGGCCTGCAGAAATCCCTATGGGTAACAGTTGATTAAAACAAAAAAAGGAAGCATTTATGTTTATCCATTTCACAGAAAGTCAGGCTGTTGGAGAAACTGGATAGTAGTGCAAGTGTGAAACATCTTACAAAAGAATGCTATGTTGGAATGGCCACATGAAATAGATGATGAAACAGAAGGATATACTGCTGAAGTTCTATGCTGAAAGGGATAAACAGAAGTTAATGAAAAACATTGCATAAAGCTATAAATGAAGATCTCAATCATGTATTGAAAGAGTGGATATGTGACTGCTGCAAAGAACATATGTCACTTAATGGTATGCTGATCATGAAACAATCAAAGATCATCATATATTGAAGATTGAAGGGAACTGTGAATGAATATTTAACAAGCTGTTGCTGAAATTTAAGAAAAGGCATGACATTGAATTTTTAAAGATTTGTGGTGATAAAGCATCTGCAGATCATGAAGCAGTGGATAAATTCATTGACAAGTTTGCCAAAGTCATTGCTGATGAAAATCTAATACCAGAACAAGTCTATAATGCTGATAAAGCATCATCATTTTGGTGTTACTGCTCCAGAAAGACACTGACTACAGTTGATGAGACAGCCCCTGCAGGAATTAAGAATGCCAAGGACAGAATAATTGTGCTGGGGTGTGCTAATGCAGCAGGCATGCATAAGTATCAACTTACTGTGATAGGCAAAAGCTTATGTCCCTACTATTTTCAAGGACATAATTTCTTATCAGTCCATTATTATGCTAACAAAAAGGCATGGATCGCCAAGGACATCTTTTCTGATCGGTTTCACAAACATTTTGTACTAGCCGCTTGTGCTCACTGCAGGGAAGCTGGAATGGATGCTGCTGTAACATTTTATTATACCTTGACAACTGCTCACCCTCCAGCTGAAATTCTCACCAGAGATAATGTTCATGCCATATACTTTCCCCAAAATTTGACTTCATTAATTCAGCCTCTTGTATATTTATATCAATGAAGAGTAAATATAAAAACACTTCCTTGAACAAATCTATGACAGGAAACAGAGGCGTGGGTGTAGGTTTTCCAAAGGAGTTTATCATGAAGAATGCCATAGTATGCTGCTGTCAACACTTGGAACACAGTGACTACAGTTGTCCAAGCCTGGCACAACCCCTGGCCTGCAATTATTTTCAGTGATGATGATGAATAAGGTGGTGACTTTGAAGGATTACATATGCCAAGTGAAAAAAAAAAGATGCCTATTCTTACATACGCAAAAAATATACCTTCAGAGTCCATCAGTAAACTGGAAGAAGGGGATATCAAAGCTTTTAACATTGATAATGAGACTCCAATCACTCATTCATTGACAAATGGTGAAACAGCCTCCAGAATGGTTCTGAATCAAGGTGACTGTGATAATAGTGATGACAAAAATGACATTATTAACACTGCAGAAAAATTGTGTATAATGAATCTGATGAAAACATGTGATTGGCTTAGGATTAGAGCAGCATGCATTCATAACAAGAAACCACGTCAGTTTATAAAATCAGAGAGACTTCTAAGACAAAAATTTTGTGAATGCAGCAGATGACTCTAGAGGAAACAACTTTAAAACTCCTCCCATAGAATGTCTCCTCATTCCTAGGGAACTCACTTCCCGGTCCCTCAACTGGTTCTGATGCTTTGTCTCACCTAAAAATAGAAAATACAGTGTATGGCAGGCGTCCCCAAACTTTTTACACAGGGGGCCAGTTCTCTGTCCCTCAGACCGTTGGAGGGCCGCCACAAACTGTGCTCCTCTCACTGACCACCAATGAAAGAGGTGCCCCTTCCTGAAGTGCGGCGGGTCGGGGGCGGATAAATGGCCTCAGGGGGCCGCATGCGGCCCACGGGCCGTAGTCTGGGGATGCCTGGTATATGGTAACCTTTTCATCGAAACATAGCTTCATAATGAAGACTGAAAGCCTGCTGTTGTTTGTTGCTGCTGCTTAATAGCAACAGGTATTCTGGTGCTGCTTAGTTATCCTGAAACATTATTATTTCACCATATTAATGGTGTGTCCTGTCTTGGTGCTAAGTACTTAATGTGTGAATAAGCATAAGAAAATGATTGCTTATCAGTAGCATATACATTCAGAGTCACGAATAAGGGTGATGCCAAACAATCACAGATTGTCCACGTGGGCGGCTAGTGACACCTTTGTTTTCCGATGGTTCAAAGTATATAAACTTGTTTCGTGCACAAAATTACTTAAAATAATGTATAAAATTACCCTCAGATTATGTGTATAAGGTGTATATGAAACATAAATGAATTCTATGTTTGGAGTTGTCTCATCTCTATCTTATTATATATATGCAAAAATCCAAAATTGGAAACACTTCTAATTCCAAGTATTATCACTTTAAAAGAGCAGCAAATATTCTCTGAAACAAAAGGAATTATAGGCTGTGAAAAAGGCCTGTGGCAGAGAGAGTTGGAAGGAAAATAAACAACCTTTGTTTAATAAACAAGCCAACAGTTAGGAAAAACAGAACTAATGACCAAAGAGAGAAAAGCGTTCCATACAGGACATTTTCCCCCTTGTTTTTTGTATTAATCTAACTGCAGTGAGTCCTTATTATTGAGAAGTGGTTTATGTTCTTAAAATTTATGAACTATTAATGTATATGGGATATATCCAGATGAAGGCATATAACATACTGCAGAGTCCCTTAAACCTTAATGTGCATAGGAATCACCTGGGAATCTTGTCAACTGCAGGTTCTATTTCAGCAGGTCTGGGGCAATGTTGGAGCTTCTGCATTTCTACTAAGTTTCTGAGAAGGAGAATGTTGCTGGGTTGTAGATGTGGTGTCAGAGCATGTGAGTTCAAATCCTACCCCCAACACTTGAAGCTGTGTAAACCAGGGACCATTAATTAACCTCTCTATCTCAGTTTTCTCATCCGTGAGGTGGGGATGACAGCAGGTTACAGGTGCTCCCTAAGGGTGTTGTGAGGACTGCATGACAAAGAACGTCAAGCATTTAGACGAATGCCAGGCACATAGTAGGTGCTGCATTATATACCTCTGGTTTTCAGTAAGTTCCAATATTCAAGGCAGTCGTATGTCTAATAGCTTCAAGCCACATTGAATGAGTCTTACCCCGTCTTTTAGTTTCTCCTAGGTCCTGTGCCATACTCCTGGTGGCAGCCACTGGTTTTGCTAGTGCTGCTAATTAACAGAGCCAATTCAGAGACACTGAGACTGTCTTGGAAAAAGAAAGCCCACTGAAAGGATGTCAAAGAGAGATTAACCATTTGATATGTTTCACCTGATGGAAATGTCACAGGTTCAACCCCATGGTGTGACAGTAGATATTTCTACAGCCAGCAGTAATGCTGGGAAGGTGCTCAAATAGTATGTTTGAAAGAATTTCCAGTTTAACCCCAGGGCCCCCGTGACAGCTCAGAGAGCTGTGCCAATGTGCCCTTCTCTCTGTGAGAGCCAGGCAGTGGCTCAACCACAACAGCCAGTGAATAGACTCTGTAGTGTTGTTTGCATTCTGCCCCTTTAATCTGCCTCCAGCACCCCTGTAGATGTCCTAATTGGTCCTCTGGATTCAGCCCTCTTTGGCCTGTCAGCTCAGCTCTGTGTACACGGCCTGCTTTCATCTCCCTGCTTGCTTGGCATATTGCTCTATTCTCATAGTTTTCTGATGTTAAAAGCAGCTTGTAGAGCTTGGATGATCTTCATACCATTTCTGCCTCCCTTTTAGTAACTGTACTAGAAAAACAGCTGTTAATCTCAATTAGGTTTTGATTGCTAATTACCAGCTACCTGTCAGGATCAAGCAGCACTCTTCCTGGGCCCTTTAGCTATTTCTCATGCAATTGGTACGCTTGGTTTCCATGAGAACCATTTAGCTAGATGCCTCCTCAACCCAAACTGTCACCTCTTCTGTGGCTTTCACAATCTCTCTCCAGTGCACTCTGAGGCTCCTTGTCCACTGCCCTGCTTCCTGGTTTTCTTCATTTAATTGTCCAGTCAGAGTTTCCAATGAAAGCCATTTCATCTCTATTGTCATTACAAGTGTGTCTTGGAAAGAGCAATTGATGATTAGTAAGTCCATTCACTGAACTTAGGTTTAGAATGCATGCTTTAAATTTTCATCTTTATAGATGTGTGTCCTCTTGCTTGCATTCTGTTTACCTGCATCAGAAGTTGGCATGAGGGCCGACTCTGGTCTACAGAGTGCTTCTGTAAATAAGGCCTCATTGGAATGTAGCCTACAACATTACGTATTGTCTGTGGCATAGTTGCTATCATGTTACAACAGCAGAATATTTGTATCAGAGATGGCATGGCCCAAAAAGTCTAAAATATTTACCACCTGGTCCTTTACAGAAAAAGCTTGCCAACTCTTGACCTATGGCTTTGGTTTTCAATGTGTGGTTCCTTAGAACAGCAACATCAGAATCACCTGGAAACTTGTTGGATACTCAAATTTTCAGGTCCCACCCTAGACCTACTGAATCAGAAACTCTGAGGACTCGGGGTGAGTGTGGTGGATTAATCCAGCACTTTGGGAGGCCAGGGTGGGTGGCTTGCTTGAGCTCAGGAGTTTGAGACAAGCCTGGCTAACGTGGCAAAACTCGATCTCTATTAAAAATACAAAAATTAGCTGGGTGTGGTGTGACACGCCTGCAGTCCCAGCTACTCAAGAGGCTAAGATGGGAGAATCACTCAAACATGGGAGGTGGAGGTTGTGGTGAACTGAGATTGCACCACTGAACTCTAACCTGGGTGACAGAGACCCTGTCTCAAAAAAAGAAAAAAAAAGCAGAAACTCTGAGGGCAGAGTCTAGTTTGAAAAAATTATTTAAAAATATTTAATAAGGATAGTGTATTAGAGGTAAACAGCATGATGATTTTATTTGTATATACACTGTATAATGGTTATCATAATCATTAATTAACACATCCATCACCATGCATGGTATACATTAGGTCCCCAAAATTTATTCATTTTATAACTGAAAATTTGTCCCCTTTGATCAACATCTGCAATAATACGAATTTTTAAAATTTTTGGATATTTAATTGACAAAGATTATACATATTTAGGTATACAATATGATGATTTGATATACATGTACATTGTGTAATGATTATCACAATCAAATTAGTTAACACATCTATCACCACCCATGCTGTATATTCAGTCCCCAGAACTTCTTCACTTACAACTTAAAGTTTGTACCCTTTGATCAACATCCCCAGTAGTCTGAATTTTAATAACCCTTCCAGGTGATTTGGATGCACACCAGGGTTTGAGAACCATTGACTTCTGCTGTTGTACCTTAGATTGTCCTCCATGATATACATGCACGGCACTATGGCAAATGAAAGAAATCTGTTTAGCAACTGGTATTCTTTCATATTACAAACAGTGAGTTTGGTGGGCTTTCAGGGTGGGGAGTAAATGATATGCCACCAAATGGTGAGACTCTGTCAAATTCCATTGACGATCGTCATGATACCTGATGGAAAGTAACTAGTAATTTCACTTTCTCCTTGTGCAAATCATCTCATCATATTCTTTGCCAATTTTTCTACTTGAACTACTGAACACTTGTACAAATACTTTGTATTTAATGACATCTACCCTTCACATTGTTGAATACAAGTGTTGAACATGGGCAACCTTGGTTTGTTTCAGTTCTCAGTGGGAATGCTTTCAACATTGCCCCATTCAGTATAACTTTGGCTGTGGGTTTGTCATAGATGGCTTTTATTACCTTGAGATGTGTCCCTTTTATGCTGGTTTTGCTGATGGTTTTCATCATAAAAAGTGCTGGGGTTTGCCAAATGCTTTTTCTGCATCTACTGAGATGATCATATGATTTTTGTTTTCAATTCTGTTTATGTGGTGTATCACATTGATTGACTTGCAGATGTTAAACCATCCCTGCATCCCTGGTAAGAAACCCACTTGATCATGGTGTATTATCCTTTGGATATGCTGTTGGATTCAGTTAGCTGGTATTTTGTTGAAGATTTTTATATCTATTTTCATCAGAGATATTGGTCTGTAGTTTTCTTTTTTTTTTTTTGTTATGTCTTTTCCTGGTCTTGGTATTAGAGTGATACTGGCTTTATAGAATGATTTAGGCAGGGTTCCCTCTTTCCTTATCTTGTGGAATAGTGTCAGTAGAACTGGTACTGATTCTTCTTGGAATGTCTGATAGAATTCAACTGTGAATATATCTGGTCTTGAATTTTTTTTTTCTGCTAGTAACTTTTTAATTATCATTTCAAACTCACTGCTTGTTATTGGTCTGTTCAGAGTTCCTTTTTCTTCCTGGTTTAATCTAGGAGAGCTGTATATTTCCAGGAATTTATCCATCTCTTCTAGGTTTTCTAGTTTATGTGCATAAAGGTGTTCATAGTAGCTTGAATGATCTTCTGTATTTCTGTGATATTTGTTGCAATATCTCCTGTTTCATTTCTAATTGAGCTTATTTGGATCTTTTCTCTGTTAATCTTGCTAACGTTTGATCAATTTTATTTATCTTTTCACAGAACCAGCTTTTTGTTTCATTTATCTTTTTAATTTTTTTGTTTCAATTTTATTAGATTCTTCAAATCTTGGTTATTTCTTTTCTTCTGCTGGGTTTGGGTTTGGTTTGTTCTTGTTTCTCTAGCTCCTTGAGGTGTGATCTTAGATTGTCTATTTGTTCTCTTTCAGACTTTTTGATGTAGGCATTTAATGCTATAAATGCTCCTTTTAGCACCACCTTTGCTGTATCCCAGAGGTTTTGTTAAGTTTTTCACTATTATCATTCAGTTTAAAAATTTTTCTAATTTCAAATTTGATTTCATTGTCAACCCAATGATCATTCAGGAGCAGATTATTTAATTTTCATGTTTTTGAGGGTTCCTTTTGGAGTTGATTTCCAGTTTTAATCCACTGTGATCTGAAAGAGTACTTGACATAATTTTGATTTTCTGAAATTTGGTGAGACTTCTTTTGTGACCTATCATGTGGTGTATATTGGAGAATGTTCCGTGTGCTGATGAATAAAGTGTATATTTTGCAGTTGTTAGGTAGAATGTTCTGTAAATATCTGTTAAATCCATTTGTTGTAGTGTATAGTTTAAGTCCATTGTATCTTTGTTGACTTTCTGTCTTGATAACTTGTCTAGTGGTGCTAGTGGAGTATTGAAATCACCCACTATTATTGTGTTGCTGTCTATCCCCTTTCTTAGGTCTATTAGTAATTTTTTACAAACTTGGGAGCTTCAGTGTTAGGTGCATATGTATTTAGGATTGTAATATTTTCCTGCAGGATTAGTCCTTTTATCATTATATAATGTCCCTCTTTGTCTTTTTAAACTGCTATTGCTATAAAGTTTGTTTTGTCTGATATAAGAATAGCCATTCCTGCTCATTTTTGGCATTCATTTACATGACATATCTTTTCTACCCCTTCACCTTAAGTTTACAGGAGTCCTTCTGGGTCAGGTGAGTCTCCTGAAGACAGCAAATCCATGGTTGGTGAATTCTTATCCATTTTGCTATTCTGTATCTTTTACATGGAAAATTTAAGCCATTTACATTGAACATTAGTATTGAGATGTGAGGTACTACTCTGTACATTGTGCTCTTTGTTGCCTGAATAGCTTTTTATTTGTTTGTTTATTTATTTATTTATTTATTTATTTATTTATTTATTTGTGATGTTGTTTTATAGGTCCTGTGAAATTTATGCTTTAAGGAGATCCGATTTTGGTGTATTTTGAGGATTTGTTTCAAGATTTAGAGCTCCTTTTAGCAGTTCTTGTAGTGCTGGCTTGGTAGTGGTGAATTCCCTCAGCATTTATTTGTCTGAAAAAGACTGTATCTTTCCTTCATTTATGGAGCTTACTTTTGCTGGATACAAAATTCTTGGCTGATAATTGCTTTGTTTAAGGAGGCTAAAAATAGGACCCCTATCCCTTCTAGCTTGTAGGGTTTCTGCTGCGAAATCCGATGTTAATGATAGATTTTCCTTTATGGGTTAACTAATACTTTTTGCCTCACAGTTCTTAAGATTCTTTTCTTCATCTTGTCTTTAGATAACCTGACGACTACATGCTTAGGTGATAATCTTTTTGTGATGAATTTCCCAGGTGTCTTTTGAGCTTCTTGTATTGAGATGTCAAGATCTTCAGCAAGGCTGGGGAAGTTTTTCTTGATTATTTCCTCAAATATATTTTCCAGACTTTTAGATTTCTCTTCTTCCATGGGAACACCAATTATTTTCAGGTTTGGTTATTTAACATAATCTTGAGCTTCTTGGAGGCTTTGTTCATTTTTTAAAAATTCTCTTTTGTCTTTGTCAGATTGGGTTAACTTGAAAGCCTTGTCTTTGAGCTCTAAGTTCTTTCTTCTACTTGTTCAATTCTGTTGCTGAGACTTTTCAGTGCATTTTGCAATTCTCTAAGTGTGTTCTTCATTTCCAGAAGTTGTGATTTTTTTAATGCTATCTATTTGACTGGAGATTTTTCCATTCATATCTCATATAATTTTTTAAATTACTTTAAGTTGGGCTTTACCTTTTTCTGGTGCCTCTTTAATTGGCTTAATAGTTGACCTTCTGAATTCTTTTTCTGGCAACTCAGAAATTGTTGACTTGGTTTAGATCCATTGCTGGTGAGCAAGTGTGATCTTTTGGGAGTTAAAGAACCTTGCTTTGTCATAGTATCAGAATTGTTTTCCTGGTTCCTTCTCATGTCAGAGGGAAGATCTAAAACTCACAGGCTGCTGTTCAGATTATTTTGTCCGACAGGTTGCTCCCTTGATATGGTGTTCTCCCCTATCCCTGAGGGATGGGGGCTTCCTGAGAGCCAAACTGCAGAGATTGTTATTTCTCTCTCGATCTAGCCACCCAGCAGAATTATGGGCTCCAGGCTGGTACTGGGAAGTGTTTGCAAAAGAGTCTGATGTGACCTATCTTCAGGTCTCTCAGCCATGGATACCAGCACCTGCTCCAAGGGAAATAGCAGGGGAGTGAAATGGACTCAGTGAGGGTTCTTTGTTGTATTTTTGTTAAGTGCACTGGTTTTGTGTTGGTTGGCCTCCAGCCAGGAGTTGGCACTTTCAAGAGCACATCAGCTGTGGTAGTATAGGCAGGATCAGGTGGTAGGTGGGGCTCCTTTGCCCATTTTTAATGGATTTTTTTTCTTGTAAATTTGTTTAAGTTCTGTATGGATGCTGGATATTAGCCCTTTGTCAGATGAATATATTGCAAAAATGTTCTCCCATTCTGTAGCTTGTCTCTTCACTTTGATGGTAGTTCCATTTGCTGTGCAGAAGCTCTTTAGTTTAATTTGATCCTATTTGTCAATTTTTGCTTTTGTTGCAATTGCTTTTGGCATTTTTGTCATTAAATCTTTGCCATTCCTTTGTCCAAAATGGTATTACCTATGTTGTCTTCCAGGGTTTTTACAACTTTGGGTTTTAATTGGGTTGATTTTTGTAATACGGTATAAGAAAGAGGTCCAGTTTCAGTCTTCTGCATATGGTTAGCCAGTTATCCCAGCACCATTTATTAAATAGGGTATCCTTTCCTCATTGCTTGTTTTGTCAACTATGTCAAAAATCAGATAGTTTTAGTGTGCAGCCTTATCTCTGGGTTTTCTCTTCTGTTCCATTGGTCTATGTGTCTGTTCCTGTACTGGTAACATGTTGTTTTAGTTGTTGTATCCCTGTAGTGTAGCTTGAAGTCAGGTAACATGCTGCCCCCATCTCTTTTCTTTCTGCTTATGATTGCCTTGCCTATTTGGGCTCTTTTTTGGTTCCATATAAATCTTAAAATTGTTTTTTCTAGTTCTGTGAAGAATGTCACTGGTAATTTAATAGAAATAGAATTGAATCTATAAATTCCTTTGGGTAATATAGCCATTTTAATAATATTGATTTTTTTTACTCATGAACATGGATTATTTTTCCATTTGTTTGTGTAACGTCTGATTTCTCTGAGCACTGTTTTGTAGCTCTCCTTGTAGAGATCTTTCACCTCCCTGGTTAGCTGTATTCCTAGGTCTTGTCTTGTCTTGTCTTTGTCTTGTCTTACCTTTCGTGGCAATTGTGAATGGGATTGTGTTCCTGATTTGGCTCTTGGCTTGATTATTGGTGGTGTATAAGGGTGCTAGTAATTTTTGCACATTGATTTTATATCCTCAGACTTTGCTGAAATTGTTTATCAGCTTAAGGAGCTTTTGAGTCAAGACTATAGGGTTTTCTGGATATATGATTATGTTGTCTGCAAACAGAGGTAGTTTGACTTACTCTCTTCCTATTTGGACACTCTATTTCTTTTGCCTGATTGCTCTGGCAAGGACTTCCAATATTGTGCTGAATAGAGTGGTAAGAGAAGACATTCTTGTCTTCTGCCAATTTTCAAAGGGAATGCTTCCCTTTGCCCATTCAGTATGATGTTGGTTGTGGATTTGTCATAGATGATTTTTATTATTTTGAAGTATGTTCCTTCAATACTTAATTTATTGAGTTTTTTTTTAAGATGAATGAATATTAAATTCTGTCAAATACCTTTTCTGCATCTATTGAGATAATAATGCGATTTTGTCTTTAGTTCTGTTTATGTGATGAATCACATTGATTAATTTTCTTATGTTGAACCACCTTGTATTCAAGGGATTAGACCTACTTAATTGTGGTCAGTAAGCTTTTTGATGTGCTGCTAGATTTAGTATGCTAGTCTTTTGAGCATTTTTGCATCAATGTTCAAGGACATTGGCCAGAAGTTTTCTTTTGCTGTTGATGTTGCTGTTTCTCTGCCAGGTTTTGGTATCTGGATGATGCTAGCCTCAATGAATGAGTTAGGGAGGAGTTCTTTATTCTCAATGTTTTGGAAGAGTTTCAGCAAGAAATGATACCAGTTCTTCTTTGTACATCTGTTAAAATTTGGCTGTGAATCCGTCTGGTCCTGTTTTGTTTTTGTTTTTGTTTTGTTTTTTTTGGTTGGTAAGCTATTTATTACTGACTGAATTTCAGAGCTTGTTATCAGTCAGTCAGTTTAGGGATTCAGTTCCTTCCTGGTTCAATCTTGGGAGGGTGTCTGTGTCCAGAAACTTATCCATCTCTTCTAGATTTTCTAGATTATGTTCATAGAGGTGTTTATAATATTCTCTGAGGATAATTTGTATTTCTGTGGAGTCTGGAGTCAATGATAATATCTCCCTTGTCATTTCTGATTGTGTTTATTTGAATCTTCTCTCTTTTCTTCTTTATTACTCTAGCTAGCAGTCTATCTATTTTATTAATTTTTCCATAAAACAAACAAACAAACAAACAAACCGGATTCTGGATTCATTGATCTTTTGAATGTTTTGTTGTTGTTGTTGTTGTTGTTGCAGTCTCCTTCAATACAGCTCTGATTTTGATTATTTCTTGTCTTCTGCTAAATTTGGTGTTGGTTTTCTCTTGGTTCTTTAGTTCTATTAGTTGTAATGTCAGGTTATTAAATTAAGATCTTTCTAACTTTTTGATGTGGGTATCTAGTGCTATAAATTCCCCTCTTAACACTGCCTTAGCTGTGTCTCAGATTCTGGTTGTATCTTTGTTCTCATTAGTCTCAAAGAACTTCTTGATTCCTGCCTTAATTTCCACATTTATCCAGAAGTTGTCCAAGAGCAGATTATTCAATTTCCATGCAATTGTATGATTTTGAGTGAATTTCTTAGTGTTTATTTCTAATTTGGTTGTACTGTGGTCTGAGAGATTGTTTGTTATGATTTTAGTTTTGGGGGGAGTGATCTCCACCTTGCTGCCTCAGGGCTGCAAATTCCATAGACATGTTGGCATCAGCACCACTATTGGCAAGTTCTGAGTGCTCTGTAAACAAACTCTTATTTGAGCTACACTCATTCTTTTATATATTGTCTGTGGTCACTTTTCTATGGCGACTTTTGTGCTACAGCGGTAAAATTTAGTAGTTGCAACAGGGAACTGAACTGAAAAGCCAAAAGTATTTACTCTGACTCTTGGCAGAAAAAAACAAACAAACAAACAAACAAACAAACAAAAACAAAAAAAAAGGCTGCTCTAAGTTAAATACAAAATTTTCACACAACCAAATATCATGGCATTTACCTGTTAGTAAATAAATTTCTGAATACAGGTGAATGTAGAAGGCAAGATGAGGACAGAAGACAAAGTGGATGTTTTAACTTCTGAATGAGCAGACTCAGTTTCCACCTGATGACAGCAATTTGGGATGTACACCTGTTTTCTCAGCCCCAAGGCAATTCTGGAAGTTGTTCTTGTCAGAACTACTGTTTCAGAGTACCATATTGTACATATATCATTCTAGGGGAAAAAACAGCTCTTCTTATTTCCTTGTCTCTTTGCTAGCTAGCATTTAGAGAATAGGAAATGCTCAAACTCTGCTGCCTTTCCTTCTGGCCCCAACATTCACCTTAAGAGCCTTCCCTACACAGAAAGTGTATTTATCTTTAAAGTAATTCCTTGGACCTTATTCTAAGGGTATATGCCCTGGCTACCCTCTGCTCAATGTTGAGAACAGTGGACAGAAAATCTACAGACCCAGCTCCTTGGAATGTAAACCTTTATTTAATTATCTTGATGACTGTCCTAGAACCCTTTTAGGATCTGTGTTTCACTATAACATGGAGTTTCCCTAGGACAGGAGTTCTCAAACTTTATGTGCATTAGAATCATCTGAAAGGCTTGTTAAAATCTAGATCCTTGGATTCCACTCACAGAATTTCAGATTTGTGGATCAGGAGTAAGATTCAGGAATTTTCATTTCCATCAAGTTCCCAGGTGATGATGCTATTGTTGGTCCAGAAATCACCCTTTAAGAACTCCTGCTTTAGAGTTTTATTGTGAAGAACAGGTCTTATCTGTAGAGTAGTTTTTCTCATTTTTGCCTTGAGATATAGTTTTTCCCCCATTTTCCATCTTCCTGTACTTTATCAATATATGGTACACTAATAGTATTTATTTTTTTTTGTTTTGGGGCAGATTTTATTCTTTCAAACTCCTCGTTCTATTTTTTCCTAAGCATTGGAAACAGGAGGGGAGAGAGACACATACACTTCATTTCTGTTGTGATCTAATCTTCCTTTGTGATTTCATCTCATTCCTTTACACTTAAGACTTTTTATTCTGTATCTGTCTCTAGTATTTAAGTTGTTAAAGGTCACCAATTGCAATTTATTTTAGAGTGATAATTTAACTTTGTTTTTCCAAATAGTTAATCATTTGTCCTAGACCATTTGTTCAATAATCTTTCTTTTTCTCACTGATTCGTAATGCCACCTTTAATATATACTAAGTTCGCATCTATACTGCGGTCGATTTCTGGGCTATCAAATCCATTAAATTGATCTGCCTGCCAATTCTTTTGTCAGTAGCATCCTGCTTTCATTATTGATGTTGTATTATCTGGTAGGCAAGTTTCTTCCATTAGTCTTTACTTTCAACATATCCTTGGCTATTTTTGCCCTTTATCACTTTGCCACACCCCCATTTCCCCATCTATCTTGGATTTTTAATGAAGATTCCATGTCTATTAAGCATTTTGTGAAAGATTGGTATCACTTTTCCAATGCAAAAATATACCAATTTACTCAATACTTCTTTTATATAGCTCTAATTTTTCTAGTGTTCTACAAAAAGGTCACACACTTCCCTATTTTGTCTTTTTTGTTGAAATTATAAAATGGGACTATATTTTTCATTGCAGTTTCTTATTCTCATTTTGAGAGAGTTTTGGGGTAGAGTAGGAGGAAGAATTTCAAGAAGGATTTTTTAAAAATAAGAGAATTTGAGGTGAATTGGGAGTTTTGGCTCATGAAAATGGGTTTTATTTTTGATTTCTATACCTTTGAATTAGTAGCAATGCTTGGTGTTTCTTGACTTAGAATCCATGATAATATGTTTGCATTATGCTAAAATATTATAATCAAACAAAAATGTTAAGCATCTAATAATAACAGAAATGCAATTCATAACTGATCTGTCCTTTAGTAGCTGCAGATGATGCAGTTCAGTAAGTGTACAATTAGGCAGATGTCCTCCTTTTTATTTTATCTAAGGCAAGTTCACTCAGTGCCAAGGCCTTACCAGAATATGTCAGCTCCTCAACAATCTTCTTTAATTTAGCTGATATTCCCAAATGATCTTTCCAAATTTGAATGATGTTTTGCATATTGCCTTTAGTTCACAAAACAGAATGTATTCTTCAAGTAATAAAATCTTATTCTGGTACTAAAATTCAGTCAGGCATGCTCTGAATATATGCTGACATGAAAATGCTGCTTCATAATCCAGGGGGATATATAAAAATCAAAGAAAAAATTATCTTGGAAAAGAAGCTTATTTAGAAAGTTCAGCAACTATAAGTTAAAAAAAAAAGAAAGAAAGAAAGAAAAAGAAAAAGAGAAACAAAACCCCAAAGCCTGAAGTATTCATCAAATCTAAAGCATTTCAACAGATCTAAGATACACCTATAATAAGGCATGCCATTGTTTTATGTACCCCAATGAAAGGAACAGATTCTACCATACAAATTATAGATCATAAAACTCATCCCAATTTTAGAGATTTTATAATTGGGGGAAAAATGTGTTTTTTAGAATTATTTGTATATGTTTTACTGCTTTGGACTGTAATCAACAGAAACTTGATTCACAAATGGATTGGATCACATACCTAGAAACCAATAAAAAGGACTGGCTTCACTACCATACTCTCATGGCAGAAGGTAAATGGGAGCTGATGTGTGCAGAGGTCACATGCCATGAGAGGAAGCAAGAAAGAGAAGGTAGATGCAAGGCTTCTTTTAACAACCAGCTCTCATGGGAACTAATAGAGTGAGCACTCACTGCCCGCTTCCCCAGGGTGACATTAATCCATCTCATGAAGGACTTGCCCCCATGACCAAAAGACCTCCCCTTAAGCCCCACCTCCAACATTGGGATCAAATTTCAACATGAGGTTTAGAGGGGCAAACATCCAAACTATAGCAAAAAGGATATCCTTACTGGTCCATAATCTTAGTGGGGAAGTTTCTAGTTTCTCATGATTAAATATGATGTTAGCTGTAAGTTTTTTGCAGGTATTCCTTACCAGGAAGTTCCCCTCCATTTCTAATTTACTGAGAGTTTTTACCATGAATAGGTAATGAATTTTGTCAAATGCTTTTTCTGCATCTATTGATAAAATTATGTGATATTTCTTCTTTAGCCTGTTGATGTAATAGATTACATCAATTGATTTTCAAATGTTGAGTTAGCCTTGCATACCTAGAATAAGTTCTACTTGGTGTGTTGTATAATTTTTTTAAGTTGAATTCCTTTGTTAGTATTTTGCATCTGTGCTCATGAGAGATATTGGTCTGTAGCTTTTTTTTTTTTTTTTTTTTAAATAATGTCTGCCTGGTTTTTGTATTAAGGTAATACTGGCCTCATAGAGAGCTAGGAGATATTTCTTCTGCTCTGTTTTCTGAAATAAATTATAGATAATTGGTATTTTTTCCTTAAATATTTGGTAAGATTCACCTGTGAATCCATCTGGGCATGGTGCTTTCTGTTTTGGAAAGTTATGAATTTCTTTACTACATATAGGCATATTCAAATTGCTTATTTCTTCTTGTGTAGGTTTTAGAAGATTGTGTCTTTTAAGGATTGGTTCCTTTCACCTAGATTATCAAATTTGTAAGCATAGAGTTACTCATAGTATTCTCTTATTACTCTTTTAATGTCCATGGGATTTGTAGTGATGTTCCCTCTTTTATTTCTGATACTAGCAATTTGTGTCCTTTCTCTTTTTTCTTAGCCTGGCTCAAAACTTAGCAATTTTATTAATTTTTTTCAAAGAAACAGCCTATAATTTTGTTGATTTTATCTATTGAGTCCCTGTTTCCAAATTCATTGATGTGTGCTCTCATTTTTATTACTTTTTTTGTTTATTTTGGATTTAATTTGATCTTTCTTTTAAAGTTTCCTAAGGAAACTTAAATTACTGGCTTTAGATTTTTCTTATTTCCTGATGTATGTATTCAACGCTCTAAATATCCCTTCAAGCACTGCTTTTGCTGTATCTCACAAATTTTGATAAGTAGTTTTAAATTTTTCATTTAATTCAAAATGTTTTAACTTCTCTCGAGATTTCTTCTTAAATCCATATGTTACTATGAAGTGTGTTGTTTAATCTCCAAGTATTTGGAGATTTTACAGCTTTCTTTCAGTTATTGATTTCTAGTTTAATTCCATTGTGGTTTAAAAGAAGACATTATATGATTTCTATTTTTTAAAATTTGTTAAGGTAAATTTTATGGCTCAGAATGTGGACTATCTTAGTAAATGTTCAATGTGAGAAGAATGTATATTCTAGTATTGTAGAATAAAGTAGTCTACAGATATCAATTATGTCCAGTTGATTGATGGTGTTATTGAGTTGTGTCATTACTAATTTTCTGCCTGCTGTAACTGTCTATTTCTGATATAGAGGTGTTAAAGTCTCTGACTATTATAGTGGATTTGTCCATTCCTTCTTTTAGTTCTAGCCTCACATATTTTGACCCTCTGTTGTTAGGTGCATACACATTAAAGATTGTTATGTCTTTTTGGAGATTGACCCCTTTATCATGATGTAATACCCATCTTTATGCCTGATAACTTTCCATGCTCTGAAGTCTGCTCTGTGTAAAATTAATATAGGTACTCTAATTTTCTTTCAATTTGTGTTAACACAGTATATCTTTTTCTACCCCTTTGCTTTTAATTTATATATGTCTTTATATTTAAGGAGGGTTTCTTGTAGACAACATATATGGTGTTTTTGATACACTCAATCTTTATTAATGCGTGCATTTACCATTCACGTTTGAAGTTGCTGTATAGTTGGATTAACATATACCATATTTGTTACTGTTTTCTGTGTTCCTTTATTCTTTGTTCCTATTCTTTCATTCTTTTTATCATCTTAGTTAAGCATTTTATATTATTCAATTTTCTTTTCCTTTTTAGCACTTCAGTTATACTTTCTTTTTTACTCATTTTTGGTGGTTATCTTAGAGTTTGCAACATAAGTTTATAGCTAATCCAATTCCACATTCAGAAAACACTGTACCCCTTCACAGGTAGTGTGAATACATTATAACACCAAAATAATTCTCATTCATCCCTCCCATTTCTTATATAATTGTTGTCATTCATTTTACATAAACATACATAAATATATTTATACACACATAAGGATACCTAAACAAATGCATTGTTGCTATCATTAATTTGGACAATGTGTTATCTATTATATCAATTAGGAATAAGAAAAATAATGTTTTTTATTTTACCTTTACTTATTTCTTCTCTGATGCTTGCTTGCTTTATTTGGATCTAAGTTTTTAACTATATAATTTTCCTTCTTTCTGAAGAAAGTCTTTTAACATTTCGTTCAAGTCATGTCTACAGACAATAAATTCTCTCAATTTTTGTTTGTCTAAACATCTTTATTTTTCTTTCTCTGTTGAATAATTTCAGAGTACAGCATTCTAAGTGGTGTCTTTTTTCTGTCAAAACTTTAAATATTTCACTCTACTCTTTTTGTTTACATGGTTTCTCAGGAGAAATCTGATGTAATACTTATGTTAGCTTCCCTATAGGTAAGGTATTTATTTTCTCTGGCTTTTTTTCTTTTAAGAATTTTTCTTTACCTTTGATTTTTTGTAGTTTAAAAAAGATGGCGGCCTCCATGTGCAGCGGGTTTCTGGGGCCCAGGGTGCTGTCCTGTAGCCGAGAGCTGCCTTGCACTTGGCGGGCCCTGCACACCTCCGCGGTCTGCGCCAGGAACCAGGCGGCACGAGTCCACGTAAGCAGGGAGACAAGCCAGTGACCTACGAGGAGGCACACCCTCTGCACTGCATCGCCCACCGTAAGGGCTGGCTGTCGCTGCACACAGGTAACCTGGATGGGGAGGACCATGCTGCAGAGCGAAAGGTGGAGGATATTTTCCTTCATAAGTTCATGTGGGGTACCTTCCCCCGCTGCCTGGCAGACCAGCTGGTTATAAAGCACCGGGCTAACCAGTTGGAGATCTGTGCCCTGGTCCTGAGGCAGTTGCTTGCACACAAATTCTGCTTCCTTGTGGGCTATAGTGAAACTTTGCTGTCCCACTTTTTCAAATGTCCAGTGCGACTCCACCTCCGAACTGTGCCCTCAAAGGTTGTGTATATCTAAGATGATCCCCCTTTTTTGCATCAAGCTGTAGCCTGCAGAGAATGGAAATGTGGGAAAGGAACTGTAAGTGAGGAAATGCATTCCTCAGAAGACCGAGGCGTGGTCTCAGCTGCTTTTTAAAAAGACCCTCTATGTTGATTTAAAAAAAAAAAAAAAAAAAAAAAAAGGTGTTCCCAGATGTAGTTTTTCTTGACATTTATTCCGCTTGGTGTTCTCTGAGCTTCCTGGAGCTGTTGTGGCAATTGACATTAATTTGAAGAAAATGCTCAGTCATCATTTCTTCCAAGTATTTCTTCTATTCTTTTTTTTTTTTTTTTCCCCCTTTTCCTGGTATCTTCACTGCACCATGTTACACTGTTTAGAGTTGTCCTACAGTTCTTGGATAGTCTCTCTTTTTTTCTTTCATTCTTTTTCTTTTTTGCTTTTCAGTTTGGGTGGCTTCTATTAAGATATCAACATGCTCAGAGATTCTTTCTTTAGTCATGTCTAGTCTACTAATAAGGCCATCAAAGGCATTTTAAATTTCTGGACAGTGTTTTTGATCTCTAGTATTTCTTTTGGGTTCTTTCTTAGAACTTCCATCTCTGCCTACCTTGCCCATCTGTTCTTGCATGGGATCTATTTTATTCATTCTATCCCTTTCATAGTCCATTTTTGTTGCTGTTACAGAAGGCCACAGACTGGCTACTTTATGAAGAAAAGAGATTTAGTTGGCTCATGAGTCTGGAAGCTGAAAAGTCCAACGACATCGTCCCAGCATTTGCTTGGCCATCTGATGGGAGCCTTCTTGTTGCATTATCCTATGACAAAAAGTGGAAAGGCAAGAGAATTTGTAAGACAGAAAGAAAACGGAGGTCAAACTTATCTTTTTATTAGGAGCCCACTTCTACAATAACTCACTCAATCCCATGATAATGGCATTAATCCATGACCTCATGGCCCAATAACCTTTTAAACATCCCACCTCTTAATACCATCACAATGACAATTAAATTTCAACATGAATTTTGTCAAGGACATGCAAACCATAGTATTACACCCCTGCCCCCGCAAAAATTTGTGTTCTTCTAATATACAAAAGTATATTTTTTCCATACCAATAGCTTCCCATTTAACTGGTTCCATCATCAACTCAAAAGTCCAAAGTACAGAGTCTCATTCAAATCAGATATAGATCAAACTCAAAGCACAGTTTATCCTGAGGCAAATTCCCTCCAGCTCTATGCCTGTGAAATCCAAACAAGTTATCTACTTCCAAAATACAATGGTGAAACAGGCATAGGATACACATTCACATTTCAAAAGGGAGCAACAGGAAAGAAGAAATGAGTAACAGGTCCCAAGTAAGTCCAAAACACAACAGAGTGAACAGTAAATCTTAAAGTTGGAAAATAACCCCCTTTGACTCCCTGTCTTGGATTCTGGGCACATCCGGAAGAGTTAGACCCCCAAATCCTTGAGCAGTTCTATATCATGGGTTTTGCTGGGCTCAGCCCATGTGCTGTAGCTTTCTTGAGTTGGAATCTCTTCTCTGCACGTCTCCCAGGCTGGAGTTGCACACCGGTAGCTCTACACTTCTGGGATATTGGTGGTGATCTCACTCCCATAGCTCTACCAGGTGTTACCCTGCTGGGGATTCTTTATGGCAAGTTCCTGGGGAAATTTTCTGCTTAGGCCCCAAGCTGTCCAATACACACTTTGAAATCTAGGTATGAGAAGTCATCCCTCCACAGTTTGTGGACTATGGATGCCTACAGAGTCAGCATCATGTGAATGCCACTATGGCTTACTGCTTGTATCTTCCAGAATAGTGGGCTGTATCACACCTGGGCCCACTTGATACATGGCTGGGGTGGCCAAAGAGTGTTACACTGGAATGCAGGGAGCAGAGTCCAGAGGCAGCTTTGGGTAGTAAATCCCTAGAGAGCGCCCTGGGCTTCTTTTTTCAATCCATTCTGTCCTCCTAGAACTCTGGACCTCTGTTGTTGAGGAAAAGCAGACTTTAAGATCTTTGAAACGCCTTCAGGGTATGTCCCCATTGTCTTGATGAATAGCATCTGGTTTCCTTCTGTTCATATTGTGTGTGTGTGTGTGTGTGTGTGTGTGTGTGTGTGTGTGTGTAAGAGTAGGTAGACTTTATTTTTATTTTTGACTGTTAAATTGCTTTATTTCTTTATTATTATTATTGTTATACTTTAAGTTCTGGATTAATCTCTTTAGCAAGCTATTGCTTGGCCACACCCTTAATTTGTACTGCTAAATTTGTACCTTTTCCCTCTTAACATGGCCAGCCTATGAATTTTCCAAATCTTTCTGCTCTGCTTTCCTTTTAATTATAAGGTCCATCTGTAAGTCATTTGTCTTGCATCTCACTGTATGTGGTTAAAAGTAGCCACACAACAGCCTGAATGCTTTTGCTGTTTAGATATTTTTTCCACCAGTATTGTAGTTCTGCATTCAATAAAGTCCTGCATTCAATAAAGTCCTAGGACATGGAACTTAAGTTCTGCATTCAATAAAGTCCTAGGACATGGACACATTTCTTCCAAGTTCTCTGCAACTACGTAACAAGGATGGCTTTTATTCTAGTTTGCAATACCTTGTTCCTTATTTCCACTGAGATCTCATCAGAATGGCCTTTGTTGTCGACATTTCCACCAACATTCTGATCATGACCACTTAAGTAATCGCTAAGAAATTTCACTTTTCTCACAGATGTCCTCTTCTTTGAAGCACTCATCAGAATCACCTTTAATGCACCATTCGCTGCAATACAGGTATTTTATAAACTGCTGCTCCAAATTCTTCCAGCCTCTACCCATTACTCAGTTCCAAAGCTGCTTCCTCACTTTTAGGTATTTGTTAGAGCAACAGTCTTATTTCTTGTTGTGAATTTTCTATTTTAGTCCATTTTCTGCTGCTATATCAGAAGACCACAAACTGGGTAATTTACAAATAAAAGAGGTGTTTTTTTTTTGGTTTTTTTTTTTTTTTTTTTTTTTTTTTTTGCTTATGGTTCTAGAGACTGGGAAGTATAAGAGGATGGTGTTGTCCATCTGCAGGGGCTTTCTTGTTGCATCATCTTGTGGCAGGAAGGCAAGTAAGCACATGAGAAAGAGAGAAAATGGGAGCCAAATATAACCTGTTATCAAAAGCCCACTCCTGTAATAACAAACCCACTCCCATGATAATGGCATTAATCCATTCATGAGGGCAGAGCCCTCCTGACCTAATCACTTTGTAAAGGTCCCACCTCTTAATGCCATGACAATAGCAATTAAATTTCGGGTGGGGAGGTGGGAAGAGATAACATGGGGAGAAATGACAAATACAGGTGAGGGGAAGGAAGGCAGCAAACCACACTGCCATGGGTGTACCTATGCAGCAACAATCTTGTATGTTCTTCACATGTACCCCAACACCTAAAATTCAATTATATATATATATACACAACAATTAGAAAAAAAAAATTTCAACACGAGTTTAGGAGGGGACATGCAAACCACAGCAAGTACTTAGTAGATTAATCATAGTTGTTTTTAATTCCAAATTTGATAATTGCCACCATTCTTGCCATAGCTGAATTTTATTCTGATGCTCACTCTCTCTCTCCAAACTGTTTGTTCTTTAGTATGCCTTGGAAGTTTTTCTTGATAATAGGACATGATGTACTGGATTTTAAAAACTACTGTAAATGGGCCTTTAGTAATATAGTGGTAAGGTCTATCATAGGAAAGGAGAAGTTCTGTGATTAGGTTTCAGTCTTTTCATAAGACTGTGCCTTTGTACTATAAACTTTACAAGTGCTTCTCAATCTTCCCCCCCACCCCACCCCGCTTAGATGAGACAGAATGGCTAGAGAGGACTGGAGTTGGATATTTTGCTTCTTTCACATAAGACAGCTAGAGTGGGCTGGAGTTGAGTGTTTTCCTTCTGTGAGGTCCAATAGCCTTTAATAAAACCCCAGCATGTTAAACTCTGGTTGAATAGTTTCTCTTGAGGACAGACCTTGTTAAGAAAAACAGAATATTCTGGTATATTTCACAATTTTTTTTTTCTCTTCCCATTGCTGGAAGTTTGAGGGGATTTTTCTCTGTGCTCTCACCTGGTAGAGTGCCAGGAAATAAAACTTATAAAAGCATGGAACCCCTGATTACTTGGTTCCCCTGGAGTTTTTAAGTCTCAGACTTGTCCACGCTGGGCTTCTAGCAATTCATCAATGACAGTTAAGGTTTTCCTACCCTGGCACTGGTTCCTGAAGGGTTTTCTGCTCCCATAAGCTGTGATTATCTGTATTTGCCTGTCTTTCCAGTTTGTGGGGAATAGTTTGACCTCACTTCCCTTATAAATCTAAGTGTTGATTTTTCAGTTCATAATTAGATAAATTTTTTTTTAAATGGATCTCTTATCCAGAGAATTTTTCATAAGTTTGACTGTAAAATGTCTTAGCTTAAAAAAAAATTCCACCAGTGGGTTTATCAAGTGAAATTTCACTGCCATTTCAAATAGAGAAGTGATCAATGAGTTTCAAACGAGAAGCATTGGCTCTGCTTTGCAAATGCTATAACACCACACACCTCTTTCCACTGCTTGCCAATGGATGATGTTTGTGGATATTTAAAAAAGTAAATTGAAAAATGGGAAGGGTTTAATTAACTGAAAACAGAAGACATAGCAGGTGAGAATATTTCATCTTTACTAGCTTTGGAAAAGCTATTGTGATATTGATGTTGTTGAAGCCTGAAAAAGCTCATGTGTTGCTCTGATTGCTAATAGGTTTCGAATGAACAAATTGTGGATTTTAAAATTTGTATTGTCCTCAAAGCTATTATCTTCTTAAAAACAAAAGAAAGAATTGTTTTTATTTAAGTAATTAATAGCTTTTGGCAGAGATGGAATTTGTTTTGAAAGGCATACAGACTGCCTTACTGAGCAGCTCGCCACTTCACCCTCTGCTAACCAGGTTGGGAAGATTTGCAGGTGCTTCTATCACAAATGCTGATATGCACTGTTGGAGGGAGGGAGGCTGTCAGCTTCCTGAAGAATGCCAGCTCCCATTTTTCTCTCTCTCCTGAAATTCAGTCCATTCAGACTGTAGGAACGGAATGGAACTGAATTTCAGGAAAGAGAGAAAATGGAGAGGAAAAGCATGTAGCATGCTTATGTGTGTTCAATTTTCCTTCCTGATCTCAGAGTGTATGAGATTTAATCTTCAAGTGGGTGATATAACAGTATAAGGGATGACATAGAAGCTGTTTTCACAATGCATTTTGGTCAGGTTGAGGATGCACTGCCACATCTGCCCACCACAATGCCCCCTACGACCAGACTAGGGGATCCTCTCCTGCAGCTGCCCCCACTTCTGTATCCTCCACCACCGGCTATGAACATCCAATATTCCTAAGTCTTTTGCCTCCCTAAGCACAAAAGCAAAACAATAAGTCAGCTCAGGACTTGTTCTGCCCCTTTCTACCTAAATGGACTTTTCTGAAAGGAAGAAGCCAAGGAGAAGGGACTGGAGATGCTAGGTGTCATCTAAGTGTAAAATGTTAATACTTCCTTACCTCACACGTCTGATTTCCTACTTTGCACATGCTTTTTTCTGTACATCTTTTGAAGCTCTTTGAAGACAATGAAGTCCTCTATCCTTTGCTCAGAAAAGTTCCACATGCAAAGAGGTCCTTTCAAGTGAGCTTTTAATCACACAAGAAATAAGTTTGCCCTGTGGTGGTGTCTTTATGTGTCTGGCATACTGCAGTCCATGTTATTTTCATATTGAAGATGTTATTTCCACTACCTGAAGATTATATGTCTAGATACCTCAGAATAGAAGAGCTGTGCTGATAACCATATTAAAATCATAAAAATACCATTATGTTTTTCAAGACAGAGTCAGATTGAGTTAATCAGAATTGGTTTGCAAGATTCCATTTGTTTCTGTGTTTAAAATAGTGTCAGGTTGACAAGTCTTTTGTTCCCACACTATCACATTGGCTTCTATTCTAATCTGTGTGATACCCAGACAATACAGATAAGCTAAATGTGGTCTAATCAATTCTGACTCTTCTGATCTGACTGATATTTTTGCATGGATTTTGATTAATCAGAAATATGTAGAATATTCATGTCTCATCCCATAGTTATGACAGGTGCAGACTTTGCTTTTCATACGTTCAGAATAATGCCACAATTCAAAGTGTCCCTTTCATCTGACATACTACTAATTGAATGATTTCTTTCTTGAAATAAAAGAATAGACTATTGGCTTTATACTTTTGAAATGGGAAATGTGGTTTAGAAAAGCTTCTGTGAAGTGTTATCAATGGTAAATAAATTTGTAATGATGTAATTCAGACTCTCAACATAAGAGAATCTCTGAAGATTTTATTGACTTAATAAGGAGAATAATGGAAAATATACAAAATGGACTCTATAGCAAATGTCAAAAGATTCCAATCAACATGGAGGGTAGTGTAATTTTATCCTCAATGAGAGGTTATTTTTCTGTTCTCCTTCAGGACCTTTAATTCCAAATCCCTGTAAATGCTATCAAAGAAAAGATAAACACATGGAAGGACAGAAAGGGATCCAGTCTCACATACAGGTGGGACTGATCATTGTCTCATCCTAAGTAAAGAGGGAGACTTCTTATCCCACTGGAGATGCATGAAGTTGGAAAGAGCATCACTAGTACACTTATAAAAAACATGAACAGCAACAACACACCAAACCAAACAAAAAAACAAAAAATGCCAGAAAATCTTCAACTTTGATTTACCTTGTTAGAGAATTAAGGAATGATAGTTACCTGTGAAAAGAGATGAGGTGAGAACATTTTCTTACCTAGAACATATGAAGCTGAACACTTGTTAGAATAACTTAGTTAAATTTGTTAACAAATTGGTAGAAACTGAGTATAGATTAGCAAAATCTCTGTGTAGGTTAGTAACGGAGAGAACAGAGAACCTCCAGGGCTACAGATATAAGGGGATTTTTTCAGCCACTTTTCCACTAATCTTACCATGTACTTGCACACAAAAATAATGGTGAGAGTCTTGAGAAAGCATCCCTTGAAGGCCATGCTTGTAGGAGACAAATGGCAGGGCTATGGGAAAGGGAGGATTCCCTTCTCCCTGATCCCTTTCCCCTCTCTCCTCTATGGAACCCTGTGGAACAACAGTCTTATACTGTGGGAAGAAAGGCAGCAAACACTTTAGGCACTCTTAAAAAAAACCCACTGAGGATGGAAAAAAAAGAAAAAAAAAAACTAAACTTGGGGGAGGTGAAGAAGCTTTGAGAAAGCAGGGTAAACCCCATAAGACTCAGGGACACAGTGATTACCTAAGTCTGACACATTGAACCACTGAGAATACCACTGTCACCATCATCAGGCTAACACATATTAAGGAATGGTGCAGCTCTTCCTAGAGAATTGCAAGAATGTGGAAGGAGACCCTCTCTGAGGTACAGTAGAAAGGGATGATCTAATGCTAAGGGTGAAGCAGACATTGAGAAAAATCCTATGTTGATCCAGCCCCTATCCTAAGCACAGGTCATTGCTAGAGGAATTTGAAGCCTATGTTGCACTGTGAGTAGCCATAGCAACAATAAACCATAAACACAGCTCAACTCAGACTAGATTAATTTAAAACTTCACATTAAAGGCCTAGGAAAGATACACTCATTTTTAGACATAAAACTATTTATCTCACTGTCTGCTATTCTGCACAAAATGTCCAGCTTTCAGCAGAAAAGTATTAGGCAGGTTAAAAAGCAACAAAAACAACATGCTATAAAGAGACAAAGCGAACAACAGAATCAGACTCAGATATGACACAGATGTTGGAACTTTCAGACAGGAATTAAAATAACTATGATTAATATGTTAAAGGCCCTAAAAGAAAAGGGGAGCTATATGCAAGACCAGATGAGTAATTTTAGCAAAAGGATGAAACCTATAAAGTTAAATGGAAACCAAAAGTTAAATGGAAATTCTTAAGATGAGAAAACCACAGTAATAGATAAAGAATGCCTTCAATAGGCTCATCAGTAGACTCAATACAGCTGAGAAAAGGATCAGCAAACTTAAAGATAGGTCAATAACCAAAAGATATATTAATTACCAAAACTGAAACACAAAGTGGGAAACTAATGGTGAGGGTAAGGGGAAAACAGAGCATCTCAGAGCTGTGGGAAAATGTCAAATGATTTAGCATATGTGTACTTAGAATCCTAGAAAGAGAAGAGAGAAACTAAGAGAAGAAATAATAGCTGAAAATTTTCCAAAATTAATGACAGGTATGAAATCACAGACTTAAGAAGTTTGGAGAAACCAAATAAGATAAATACCACACACTAGATATATCGTACCTACACTGCTTAAAACCAAACGGCAAAAAAAGAAAACCTTGCAAGCAGCTTAGAGAGAAAGAGAGAGAAACAAAATTCACATAAAAACCAAGATAAGAAGTACAGCTGACTTATTGTCAAAAACTGTGTAAAACAAAAGGCTTTGGAGTGACCACAGAACAGAAAGAAAAAAATAGTAAGTCAACTTAGAATTCTACATCTGGAAAAATATCTCTTAAAAGAGAAATAAAGATTTTATTCTACAAACAAAAACATATTATTTTTTGGTAGCATATCTACCCTGCAGTAATTCTCTAAAAGTTTTCAGGCAGAAAAAATATGATATTAGACAAAACTTGGATATATAAAAAACTGAGAGCTGTGGAATGGAATAAATTTATATTTTCTTACTTTTAAATCTTCTAAAGATAAAAAAGTAATGAAAGCAAAAAATAATTATCTAATTCTCAAAATAAATTACACTTTTTTGATAAAATTTTACATCTATGATTTAAAATTCTCAGCAAACTTGGAATAGCTGGAAACTTTCTTAACAAGATAAAAAGCATCTACTAGGAGCCTACAGCTGACAACATACATGAAGACTGAATGTTTTCCTGCTAAGATCGGCAACAGAGTAGGAATTTCCTCTCTTTCTATTCCTATTCAGGATTGTACTAGAAGTCCTAACTAGGACAACAAGACAATAAAGAAAAAATAGAAGGCATATGAATCAAAAATAATGAGATAAAATGCACTATTCACAGATGACATAACTGCCTATACATAAAATCCCAAAGAATCTACAAAACAAGTCCTAGAATAAATAAGTTAGTTTAGCAAGACTTCAAAGAACATGATCATTATGTAAAAATCAATTGTATTTTTATATATAAATACTGAAAAATTAGAGTTTTATATTTTAAAAACAGCAATATCATTTATAATAGCACTAACTGCAGAATCTGTATCTCAAAAAGCACAAAATACTTATTTAAAAAAAATCAAAGAATACTGAAAGAAGTGGAGAGATAGACTCTGTTTTATAGATGGACTAAATATTACTAACATGGAAATTCTTCCCCAAATTGATTTAGAGATTCAAAGAAATCCCAATGAAAATCCCAGGAGAATCTTTTATTAATATTGAAAGCTATTTGTAATATTTGTATAAAATAGGAAAGGAACTAAAATATCCAAAACAATTTAGAAAAAGGACAAAGTTGCAGGATTCATAGTAGCTGATTTCAAGACTTACTGTAAAGCTATAGTAATCCAGACAGTAAGTTATTGGTAAAAGGATGAGCATATAGATCAATAGAACAGACTAAAATTTTAGAAATAGACTCATAAATATGTGGCAATTGATTTTTAACAAAAGTAGAAGGACAATACAGGGGCATTCAATGGGACTGGATGTCTATATGAAAAAAAAATGACCCATATCTCACACCTTTTATTAAACTTAACATGGATCATAGACCCACCTCTATAAAATTTGTTTAAAAATCAGAGAGAAAATGTATGTGATCTTGTGTTATGCAAAAAGTTCTTAGATAAGAAACCAAAAGCACAATCCATAAAAAAATGAATAAATTTATAAACTGGGTTTTATGAAAGAGCTGAAAAACATTCAAATGCCCATAAACAAACTGGTCTATCCCTACAATGGAACACTACCTACAACAATAATAAACAAACTGTGAATCATACGATACTGATGAATCACAAATGCATTTTGCTAAGTGAAAGAAGATAGACCCAAAAAATTATATACTGTATAACTCCACTTATATGACATTCTGAACAAGGCAAAGCTATCGCGTAAAGAACAGATCAGTAGTTTTAGGAATTAGGAGTTGTGGGAGGATTCGATGACAAAAGAGCAGCAGGAGGGAATATTTTAGTGTTATGAAGCTGTTTTGTGTCCATTATTCTGAGTGATATATCTACCACGTGACTCTGCATTTATCAAAATCTGTAGAATTCTATACCACAAAGAGTGGATTTTATTGCATATAAATTAAAAATAATATATACAGTAGCTTTTACTATCTTTTTCAGTAACACATTTCCTGGTACTTCTCTGATACACCTGACTTCTAAACGATAGATGTTTGTATTAGCCTCTGGGTCACCTTGCTTTCTCTCCTCTGATCCTTCCAGGCCTGCACTGTGCAATACTATAGCCACTAGCTATGTGAGGCTATAAAGCACTTTAAGTGTGGCTAGTCCAAATGGAGATATACTGCGTGTGTAAAATACATACCAGATTTCAAAGACTTAGGACCAAAAAATATAAACCGTTTCACTGACATGTATAAATTTATTATACTTGAAACAAAAAAAGTTTAATATATTGCATTAAATACAATATAGCATTAAATTACCTGTTTCTTTTTACTTTTTAAATGTGACTTCCAAAAAATTTAAAATTACATTTGTGGCTCACATTTCATTTGTACTGGGTAGCACCGGTGTAGAGTTCTGCGGTGACTGGATAGCTCTGCTTTTCCAAGTTTGTGACTCTTCGCAATTTGGAACAGACTGAACTTGGGTTCTGGGACTCCTTCCTGTGGATGCTGCTTTCTCCATCGCTCTCTGTTGTTCTGTGTCCACTCCCACTTTCTCTTTCCTTTGTTTCCTTTGGAATACAGTAATATAATGGCATGATGATCTTGCCCACTGTATTAGTTTGTTCTCACACTGCTAACAAAGACATATCCAAGACTGGGTAATTTTATAAAGGAAAGAGGCTTAATTGACTCACAGTTCTACATGGCTTGGAGGCCTCACAATCATGGCAGAAGGCAAATGAGGAACAAGGCCACATCTACATGGTGGCAAGCAAGAGTGGACTTGTGTAGGGGAACTCCCCTTTATAAAACCATCAGAACTTGTGAGACTCAATGAGAACAGCATGAGAAAGACCACGAGAACACCCCTGCAACCAGTAATTTACCAGGCCAGCACCCTGGCTTTGGGCGGAGTCTTCAAAGAGTAGACCCAGCAGGTGTCTGTGGATCCCAGTTGCACAGACCCTCTCCTGGAGAGAGAGAGGCTGCTTGCCACAGGCCACACGGAGCAGGGCCCCACCATGGTCCTGAGCATCTTGACTGAGCAATTCTGCATCCCGAGGCCTTGTAAGGGGCTGGAAGGAGCCTTCCTGGGCTGCTCGCCCTCTGCAGCCCTGCTGGGAGGGCTTGCAAACGCCCATGACAGCCAGGCTGAGGGCTGCCCAAATGCACCTGCAGCTCTGGCAGAGTGAAACCCTGGAAACAAGTGTGTCGGCAGTAGATGGGAACACTGGGGCTTGGAGAGGTGAAGAAAGCTGCCCGGAGTCATCCAGGGCTCCATGACAGGACCAGGATGAAAAGCAATTCAACTCGTAGCCGGGACCCCCTGGCGTCCAGGGGGATGTTGATCTCTGTGGGCTGTTTCTCCCTGTACGAAATAGCCCAGACTCCTCCTCTTCTGCTTGTTGGAGGGGCTGTCAGTGATTGTTCCCGCCCACTGCTGTCTAGGAAACCAGATGAGTGAGGCTGTTAGAAAAGTGCGCAAACCAGGAGCAGACAGCCGCAGCAGGACGACCCGGGATGTGCCTGCGAGTTGTTGAGACCTGGCGCGCGGTATTTCATGATGTTTGATTGGACTGTTTAGGGGGTCTTTTCCTTTCTGTGTTCCTCATTCAACATCCAGGGTGGATCATACGGTATTGACAGCCATCAGCGTGTATCAAAGGCCTACTCACACCCAGGCCTTCCCGGAGGTTTTGCAGGCACCAGCTCTGTTCAGGCTTAGGTGCCCTTTCAGGATAGAACCAGGCTTAGGGGCGCTCCATGCCTCACCTGAGATAGCCCAGCGAGCCTGAGTCCATGGGCCCTGCAGGCTGCTCCTGATGACCCTGCAGGCCCCCTGCTGCTCTGGGTGGGGTCCCTGAAAGGGGACCTGGTGAAAACCAAGGCCTGGTCCCTGCCTGCAGGAGAAGGGAACACAGGTGCCTCTTGGTCAGGAAGGGACCCCACACTTTGAGCAGCTGCTGGCATTTTTAGAACAGCTTTCGGTGTACGCAGACACCGTGGCAATCCAGTGTCACCTATACTGTTATTTTAAGACCTGGATCTTTAAATCAACTCGCTTCTTTTTGAAGTACATTTATACCTAGAAGACCTGTTAATCATTGCTGCAGTTAAAAAAATCAGCGTCACCTGTGGTAAGTTGCAAGTAACTCTAAAGACATGCACAACACACGTGACCCCCTGACTACATGTTAGTTTTTGGGTGCTCTGGCCACATGGACTCACATTGTTTGCTGCGAGCTTTGTGCCCAGGGCCACCCTCCTCCCTTAAATAGAGAGATTAGCAGGGACAGAGCCACCATAAAGACTCACACTCTTGACCCTTGATGTAATTAGGAGGCTTGGAAGAGACTGCAGAAGGCTTCACTTTCTCACTGTGACCTAATAGTGAAGGCCGCCTATACTGCTGGTGTCACTGGGGGGCATCAGTGACAGGCAGTCTTTCCAGCTGGCTTGAGAGGTGGGGTGGGGGGGCTTCAGTGGCCAATTCCAGGGGATTTGTGAATGGGCCCCTCTCCAGTATCAGCCAAAGGAACAAGCAGCTGTTGGGGCTGCAGGTCACCACTCCAAGGAGGAGAAGGTGACCCCAGTGACGGGCCCAACCAGGTTCCCAGCACAGTGTGGCTGTGTTGCCTGGAGGCCACTTCCCACAGGGCAGTCTGGCATCTGCAGAGTGATGGACCATTCTCCGAGGTGTCATTAGTTTTCTTTTTTTTTTTTTTTTTTAATTAACACCAGGACAGTGTGTTCAGCAGGGATCCCAGAGGGGTGGAAGAACCATCTTTTGTGCCATGGGGAAAATAAAGGTGCATGAGGCTTCAAACAGCAACAAAAAAAATGAGAACAGCATGGGAAAGACCTGTCCCCATGATTCAATTACCTCCCACCAGGTCTCTTCTGTGACACATGGTAGTTATAGGAGCTACAATTCAAGATGAGATTTGGGTGGGGATACAGCCAAACCATATCACCCATGAACAAAGATGTTTCATTTAAACAGTACAAAGTTTTCCAAGTTTTGAATTCCCAAAATTGGTGTGATGACTGTCCAATACCCACAAGACCCACCACACCTATGGAAACTTTACAGGTTTACATTGTTTATGTGGACCCTAAGAAATTTGAGTTCATAACTCCTAGACTAACCTACTTTTCTCATGTAAAAGATGAGATCACCAGTGCTCGGGATGCTCAGTGACGTTCCTGAATTGGCTTGGTCAGAGGAACAGCCAGGACTATTTCCAAGTCCACTGCTCTTTCACATTTTTCACTATCTCAAACAAACCTGCTCCCTCTTGGTTTGTTTTCAAAATTCTGTGGGACTTCACTACAACAATAAATCATCAGCTACCCTCTTCTGATGTGATTTGCAAACTCTCTCAACCAAATGTGGTTGCAAGTTGTGTCACAAAAACACCATCTACCATCTTTCCCTTGAGCTATCTGCCATAGTTCATTTAGAACCTAGCTTCATTTCCCCCATATTGATTACAAAGGTTAAAATAAGTTTATTTTTGTATACGTTGTTTGTATACAGATATATGTCAGTATAAACAGTGGATCATCTGCCATGGGATTTTTGTGCTACTATGGAATACAAGCTCCTAGAAGTCAAGGGAGTCACATTTTTATCAAATTATATTTACTGTGTGTATTATTAGTCTGTTTTCACGATGCTGAC
This sequence comes from Saimiri boliviensis, assembly GCF_048565385.1. Lineage (NCBI taxonomy): Eukaryota > Metazoa > Chordata > Mammalia > Primates > Cebidae > Saimiri > Saimiri boliviensis. The sequence goes on from NC_133449.1 coordinate 245,722,923, forward strand.
AAAGACATACCTGAGACTGAGCAAATTACAAAAGAAAAGGGTTTAATTGGACTTACAGTTAATAAGTAAGTTTTAACTTTCAGTTAAAAAAGATTTAATTGGGCCGGGCGCGGTGGCTCAAGCCTGTAATCCCAGCACTTTGGGAGGCCGAGGCGGGTGGATCACGAGGTCGAGAGATCAAGACCATCCTGGTCAACATGGTGAAACCCCGTCTCTACTAAAAATACAAAAAATTAGCTGGGCATGGTGGCACGTGCCTGTAATCCCAGCTACTCAGGAGGCTGAGGCAGGAGAATTGCCTGAACCCAGGAGGCGGAGGTTGCGGTGAGCCGAGATCGTGCCATTGCACTCCAGCCTGGGTAACAAGAGCGAAACTCTGTCTCAAAAAATAAATAAATAAATAAATAAAAGATTTAATTGGACTTCCACGTGGCTGGGGAAGGTCTCACAATCATGACAGAGGATGAAAGGCACTTCTTACATGGTAGAGGCAAGAGAGAATGAGGAGGAAGCAAAAGCAGAAACCCCTGATAAACCCATCAGATCTTGTGAGATTTATTCACTATCATCAGAATAGTATGGAAGACTGGCCCCCATGATTCATTTACGTTTTCCTCCCACAACACATAAGAATTCTGGGAAATTCAATTCAAGTTGAGATTTTGGTGGAGACACAGCCAGACCATGTCACTCCTAGAAGTCAAGGGAGACAAATTTATGTCATATTATAATTACTGGGTAATGACTGGATTATGAAAGATTTTGAGTTCCTTTTCTATTCTTGGATTTTTAACATCTCTGAGTCTCCTCTGAGCACCCACTCACAGAATGTTGAAGTCCAAGTGCAGAATTTGGCACAGGGTGGACCCTCACCAAATACTAGTCCCCACGAGTACCTAACAGATTATTTTACATTGACCACCTCTTCCTTCAAGTCTGTGTGGCCCTGCTTTGCTGTCAGATTCTAACTCAGTTCACTGTGAAGAAAGGTAAATCAAAACATACCTTAAAACGCTTTCCTCAGTTAGCTCTTGTGTCTGTCCAATTTTCCCCTTTTGGGACCATTTTGTGTCAGTCTCTGGCTGATCAGTGTTCACACCACGTCCTGATTTAGATAAACTGCAATTTTCATGAACACAGCAAGAGCTTCACTACCTCTTCCAAATTAATGATGAAGGTGTTAAATAAGAGCATCCTCGACAGCCATCTCTGCAGCTCCCTATGACCAGATACTTTGCAATTTATCAACAACCTTTCTTTGTGATCTTGTAGCTTATTTTGCAAATAAAATTTTCTGAGACATATCAAATCTTTACCAACATAAGATATATTACATCTCTTGAATTTCCCCTTTATTCATAACTCTGTCAAAAAAAAAAAGCTATTGTGCAGGAATGATTTGTCTTTTTGAAGCCTAAGTCACTTATTGTTCCTGATATCATCACTCTCCTGCTACTTAGAGATGTGTGTATATATATATATATATATATATATATATATATATATATATATAGATGTATATATATATATATATATATATATATATAGATGTATATAAGATTATGACTGGAAGTGATGTTTACAGGGCATTATTGCCAGTATCTTTCTTTTCTTCTTACTTACTTCCAAAATCAGGCTATGTTTCATATTCACACCAGTCCATCCATCTGGTAATTTTCCTGATTCCATAGCAAGTGCTCAGCCTGATTTTTGATGATTACTATGTGAAACTCATCAAACTCGAGGGTCCCATCCTTTGGACCTTGAGTGACAGCCTAAGTAATCTAAGCCAATGTTGACAAGTCCTTGCACTCTCACAGTGTGAGGGAAATGCAATTCCCAGGCACCAAGAGGGAAGTGTAAGAACTCTAGGTTCTTCATTAGTGGATATATTTTTTTTTTCAGGGAGCTCCTATGGAGATACAGGGTTTTAAGAAAATTAAAAGAATTACAGAGATCAACTAAGAATAGAAATATTACCTCATTTTCACATGGCCTAATATAAGTTGGGAAATTTGCCCATCTTAATCTCTTGGATATTTTACTTGTTTTGGTGTCTTGTATTTTAAAGAAAGAAAATGGACATTTATTGAAAGCCTATCCTAGCCCAGTCCACACAACCCCTAATATATATTTTATTATCCCCATTTTATGGATGACATTATAGAGATTGTGGTTACATGGTTATGCCTGGGGCCACAAGGACAGCGAATAGAACTGGGACTCTTCTACAGTCTGTTTAACTTCAGAGACCTGTCATTTTCCACCACACACACTGATTTATGTTTTGCAGAAAATCATTCTGTGACTATAGATAAGTCTCATACCTACTCTAATCCCAGTTTCCTCTCCTGTAAAATGGAGGGGTTGCAGTAACTTCATCACTAAGATTTCTGCTTGTTGTTACACTCTTGAGAGCCTTGAAAGACCTCAATTCAGGGCAAGAGGAGACCTGATTGTCTTTCCTATAGGTAAATGCTGATTTTAAAAAATAGAAAAAATAAAGAGAGAACAATATGAGGTAGGACATATTGGCTTAAGTAAATGTGAGTGTGGTTCGTGTAGCTTCAGAAATCTAAACGGCTAGAGGTAATTTTGCAAATAGTTTTAGGGTCCATGAGGAACTGAAGCCCTTATGTAAGTTTCCTTAGACATACCAACTAGGCCATAAGAAATGGGAAATGCCTAGATTGGAAACTCTTTTTTTTTTCTTTTCTTTTTTTTTTTTTTGAGATAAAGTGTCACTCTGTCACCCAGCCTGGAGTGCAGTGGTACAATCTCGGCTCACTGCAACCTCTGCCTCCCGGGTTCAAACAATCCTCCTGCTTCAGCCTCCTGCATTGCTGAGGCTACAGGTGCGTGCCACCATGCCCAGCTAATTTTTTGCATTTTTTAGTAGAGACAGGGTTTCACCATGTTAGCCAGGATGGTCTCAATCTCCTGACCTTGTGATCCTCCCACCTCGGCCTCCCAAAGTGCTGGGATTACAGGCATGAGCCACTGTATCCAGCCTAGATTGAAAACTTTATGGCTTCCAAACTGCTGACTCCAACCCAAGTTGCAGCTCTTCACCAGCTAATCCAAAAAGAGGCTCTTACAGGGTTTTTGAATGAAAGCTCAGCCTTTTGGAGAACTTGATTCTGTTTACTGTTATTTCCAGAAATCCTCATCACTTAAGGAATTTGAATTACTCGTATGATCTTCTCTTCTGTTTTACATTCCCTCTTCCTTTGCACATAGTAGATGAGGTGGCCTTTCACATAATTTAGTACCTTTGATAGGGAGAAAAATCATCTATAGTTATGAGAGGGGCCATTACTTATATGGTTGACTACATTCTTAACCCTTCCTTCCTTCCTTCCTTCCTTCCTTCCTTCCTTCCTTCCTTCCTTCCTTCCTTCCTTCCTTCCTTCCTCCTTCTGTTTTGGGGAAAGGAGGGGAAGGGTTTTGCTTTCAACAGCTTCTGTGTTTCAATTTATAGTTTCTACAAACAGTATTTTTAAAGATTCTAATAGGCTCACTCATCACTGGCCTGACCCCTGCTCCACTTTCTTTCCCAACCGGGACACCTGGCTCCTTGGCCAAGGCAGTGAAAGAAGAGATCACAGGCTAGTCATTGACAATGGCTCCAGCATGTGCAAAACTGGCTTTGCTGGGCACAACATCCCCCAACATGTATTCCCCCTCCATCGTTGGGCACCCCTGGTACCAGGGCATGATGATGAGCATGAGCCAGAAGGACTCCTTCTAGGCCCAGAGCAAGCACAACATCCTGACCCTGAAGCACCCCACTGAGCATGGCGTCATCACCAACTGCAATGACATGGAGAAGATCTGGTACCACATCTTCTACAGCCAGCTGCAAATCACCTCTGGGGACCACCTGGTTCTGCTGACCGAGGCCTCCCTGAACCCCTAGGCCACTCATAAGAAGATGACCCAGATAATGTTGGAGACTTTCAACACCCTAGCCATGTAGGTGGCCATCCAGGCTGTGATATTCCTGCACTCCTCTGGCGGCACCACTGGCACCGTGATGAATTCTGGTGATGGGGCCACCAACATGGCACCCTTCTACCAGGTCTGCATTCTCTTGCATGCGATTCTGCATCTGACCTGGCTAGCTAGGACCTGACTACCTCACAAACACCCTCACAGAGCAAGGCTGCAGCATCACCTCCATAGCCAAGCAGGAACTCATGCACAATATGGAGGAGAAGCTATGCTATCTCTTCCTGGACTTCCAGCAGGAGATGGCCACCACAGTGTCCAGCTCCTCCTTAGAGAAGAATTAGTAGCTTCCAGACAGCTGGGTAATCACCACTGGCAATGAGAGGTTCCAGTGTCTAGTCCTCCTTCCTTGGTGTGGAACCTTGTGGCATCCATGAGACCACATTCAACTTCATAAAATGTAATGTGAACCTCTACAAGGACCTGTTTGCCAACACAGTGCTGTCTGGTGACACTAACATATACCCAGGGATCACTGACAGGATGCAGAAGATCACTGCTCTGGTGCCCAGTACCCTGAAGATCAAGATCACTGCTCCCCTTGAGGGCAAGTACTCAGAATGAATTGGTAGCTTTATCCTAGCCGCCCTGTCCTACCTCCAGTTGAGGTAGATCAGCAAGCAGGAGTGTGATGAGCTGACCCCTCCGTCATCCACTGCAAATGCCTCTAAATGGACTGTGAACAGATGCATAGCATTTGCTGCATGAGTTAATTCAGAAGAAAAAATCTGCCCCAGGCAAATGTATACACCACATGCTAACCTCACAAAATTGGAATAAGCCTTTGAAAAGAAATTGGTCCTTGAAGCTTGTATCTAATATCAGCACTGGATTATAGAATCTGCTGCTGACTTTGACCTTGTATTCAAGTTAATTGTTCCCTTGGTATTTGTTTAACACCCTGTACATATCTTTGATGTAAACCCTTAGTACATGTTGCTTGATCACTTTCTGGCTGAGGTGAGAACATGATTTTGGAGGAGAAGTCTGTGGCGTGGTGAATCTGCATGACCAGCAGTCTCTTGATCTGTGCGGGTATTAATGTGTCAGAACTGAGTGTTTCAGGATTTCTCTAGAGGCAGACAAAACTGAACCAGTTGTCCTTTCTGTCTGGCCGGTCTGTGAGGGTTGGAGGAGTCCAAGCCTTTGGATTCAGTTTCCTTTCTTACCTGATGTTTTCCTGCCAAAACACCATGGCTTGCCTTAAGTTGGAAGTGATTTGCATTTACACCTGTAAATGTATTCATCCTTTTAATTTATGTAAGGTTTTTGTACACAATTCTCAATTCTTTAAGAGACAAAAACAAATTTTGTTCTTCTCGTGTTATGTGAGGACATTAGGCCCCGGGAACATGTCATTGTGAAAGTGCTGCAGTGAAAAATATAAAACAAGATTAAAGCAAATACTTCAGTGGGCACACTTTAACAGAAAAATTCTGTATATTTCTATGAAGTCAATCTGTCTTTTGATACCCTCTGATGGACCAAGTACCTTAAGCAAATATTCCTTTCTTGACAGTTTGAATACAATTAAATTTTGTAGAATAGATCCCTGTGAATTTTTTGATTCTAGGTGAGCATGGCAGAAATGGGGGCTAGCTGTTAAAAACTCAAGATCAAGGTACTCCTCCAATCATATTATGAAACATATGTATTTTAAAAATTGAGATTCATGTAATTTTCTGACTTGATTGAACTAGAAACTCTCAGCAAGAGCTTGATTTCCAGCCCATTATCCAGACCAAATAGGTTTGGATGAGCTTCTGTTAAGTATGCAATTCTTAGGCACTCTGAATTCTGCTCATCAACAGTAAAGACATGTTGCAGATGACAAGCAGAGGAGCTTTTGGGTCCTCTAATTTCCACCGTCTGAGCCATCAGTGAGCAGGGGCACAGCATCTTAATAGAGAGTGCCTGCACAGGCCTTTCCCAAAATAGCTTCTTGGCTACTCTCCTTTGGTTACTTATCTGGGCTAGGAACATAAAAGGCTGGCAAACCTAGGATTACAAATGTCACTGCATAGTATCAGCAGATCACAGAGTGGTGATTCAATTATTAAGCCCCTGGCCGGGCAGGGGGTGGGGGCTGTCTCAGTTTTCCTATCTTTAAAATGGCAGTAATGCCATTTTAAAGGTGTGCTAAAAAGAGAGGTGATATATACATGTATATACATAACATGTCATGCAAAATGCCCAGCATAGGGAACACAGTAAAGTGCTTGTGGCATCTGCTGGTTGTTGGTGTTGTTTAACGAATGTAACAGGCACATATAAAATAACTGCTTTATGTCCATGCCTTGCAAAGAGATCACAGACATTAGGGCCCCTGTCCAGGCAGAGCCCACAGGGACCTTACCTGCCACTGTGCTCTGCCCAGAGCCCCTCACTATTTGCCAAGCTTGTTAGGCTTCCATTGTGTGCCATGAAGGCTAGAGTGCCACCTCTTCTTATCCAGATCACCAGACCTGGTAGTCATGCAATTTCAGGCATAGAAGAAACCTTTGCCAACAAAATGAAAAAGGAATTCTAACTTCTTTCTTTGCCAATTCGTAAACCTAGATGGTCATGAGAACTGAGATATATGCTTTTCTTCCCCCAGTGCCTCAAAAGGCATGTACAACTTAGCTCAGGCCTAAAGGTGATTTGTTCTTTATGAATATATTATTCAAAGTATCAGTGCTCAATTTGAACACATCTTAAAATGTAGATATGATGCCTTTTTAATGAAAGGTTGTTAGAAAGCTGCAGCTGTCTGGCATGTGCCAGCAGTTTAAGTGCATATGTGTGTGTTTGTGTGTTATGTAAGTTATTCATGCTCTTTTAGAGAAATTGAGAGATAAACAGTAATAAAAATGCAAGTGACCCAAAATTCCACTAAGCAGAGTCTATTTAGTTGTTAATCTTCTGGACTCCTTTGGGCATCCATATATATGCATCTAAATTTAAAAATGTAGACATCCTTTAATAAAATAGGACCATATTTTACATGCTAATTTTATTCCATTCAATAATATTGTAACTGTCTTTACACCTCTTTCTCATATATATACGTATGTGTGTGTATATACACTCGTTTATGTCTTTATCCCAAATGACTATAAATACCATAATTTATTTAATCAATTTCCTATTATCAAATAGTTGTTTTAATGTTTTTCTCATAAATGTGACCCAGGCATTACTAGCCAATAAGTACAAATATAGTAACATTAGTTCCTCAAATTTAATATCTCTAGTGGCCCAACTTCCACCATTTTCAGAATTTTCCTCCGTCAGTATTTCCAAGAATCCCCAGGTGCTTACGTGTGTCCGTGGGTCATTCCTGTTGCTTGCTTCTCTGGCCAGCTGAACCAAGGCAGTGCATCCCCAAGTTCCACAGGACATGCTCAAGCCTGGCACTGTGCTCCTGTTGTTGTACTACTGACCTAATCACCATGTTCTGAAAACTCACCATTCCAAATGTGTCCATTAATGCATTTCAAGATTGGCAATCTCTTCTGCTATATAAGCCCTATGAAGTGAAAAGGAAAAGATATCTTTGCTATGCTCAGCTAGGACCCCATAGCGAGGATGCCTGCAGCCCAATGTGTCCACTGTTGTTATATACTCTATCAATTCTCATGTAACTACTTTCTCTGAGTGGCCACCCACACCTCCCTAGTAAAGGGCAGAATGACCAGTTTGCTGGAACTTTTCTGGTTTTAGCTCCCTAAGTCCCATATCCCAGAAAACTCCTCAATCCTAGGCAAATCTGAATTGTTGGCCTCTCTAGTAGAGGGGTTGATTCAAGTGCTGGTACCAGCCAGCACTTTGTATTTGGAACCACTGCTTCCTTCTAATGATGAGGCCCTGTTGATAAACCAGGGGCTTACCTTCTCCTTTCTAATGAAATTCACCTTAGGATTACCACCAACTGGTTTTCACCAGAGCACATTCACCAGAGCCACATTCACCAGATATGTCTGCCTATATCTCAACCTCAAAAAAAAAAAAAAAAAAAAAAGACATGGTTTTAAGTATTTTATCCCAAGAGGCTCTTCAGCTCTTCAATTAGCCTTGTGTTTAGCCTCTGAAACTAGTGGATGCCGGTGCATATGAGGTGGGAGAGGTGTTGCCTGACCCCACTCAGCAGTAACTCTGGAATCTCACTGCTTTTACTTTCACATGAACAAGGCCGTGATGAATATCCTTGCACTTAGACCTCTATGCATGAGCTTGATTGTTTCTTCAGGATAAATTCCCCCAAATGTAATTGCTTTTTGGGATTTGATACATATTGCAGTTTCCCTCCAGAAGGTCTATTCCAATTTACTTTCTTGGATTTATTTTTTTAAACCATGCAAATCTATGTTCAGAATCAAAAAGAAGCTCTGACCACTTTCTAGGAGAAAAGAGCGTGTTCTATGCCAGAAAGTCCTTGCCAGAGGGGAAAGGGAGAGGACATGAGAAAAGGGCTGGGGAGGAGGAGTTCCAGGGTTGCCTGAAAGGACATGAGCTTTAATACGCGGCTTACACTCAGGGCTTCGTGGTTACTGCAGAGCACCTTCTCCTAGAATAACTATGCCCCTCTGAGCACAGCATTTCCTCTTTTACTCAGGTCAAAATTTCTGCAGGCTGCTACAGGCAGACCCCAGCCAGGGAATCTGCACTTAGAAGGAAAACAGAGGCTGGGAAAATTCCACTCTGACTTGCACTCTTTTCTCATTTGAGTCCTATGAAACTGTGGCTACTGGGCTCCAGGAAACAAAAATAATAATAAACCCAAACCAAGTTCATCATTAGCAAAACGAAGTAGTCTTCCACTCATTTGGAGGGCAGCCCAACATGGAATGGAGGATTCTGCCTTAGAGAAGCTTCCTAAAACAACGTGTGATACTGATCAGGGTAACTGACAGGGCTTGTGTGTCATAAAACCCTTGATTACCAGGTCTCCTGGCTTCATGGGTCCAGCTCCTTAGTGAAAAACTGGCTCAATATGTCCCAAAATCCGGCAGAGAAAGTGAAACCTGGGATTATGGAGTGTATCAAGTTATATTCAACATATAACCAGCACAGCTAACATTTTCTTGGTATGCGAATGTATCAAGGTATATTCAATACATACTCTGGGATGAGACACATAGGGAGGTGTATACAAAGGGCATGTCTGGCTCCATACAGTTTCAAATCCAAATAAAGAAAAAATAAGGGATTCGGAATAAAGAGAATGTCCTGTTTGTGTGAATACTTTGTAACTCTTGTAAGTTACTGTCTTCTCTTCACTGAACAGTATGGGATGCCAATCACTGTTACCATTTAATCTAATATGAATGCCAAGTGCACTAAATAGGTGCCCATTTACATAATTAACTGGAAAAATAACAAAAATAAGACCCAATTCCCTCAACACTCCTGCAGAGTCCTGGCTAGGTAGGTGGTCCTGATCCTAGTCCTAGCTGACCAAGATTTTCCAGCCAAGAGCAGGCTTTCAGGACGCCCCCACTGGCTCATCCAAGACATCCTCCTGCACTGCCTGGACTTGAATGAGGAACAAGGAGCAAGAAATCACAGCATTGGAGATCATGGCTGAGATAATGCTTTTATTTGGATACTTAACTCTCCTATGTCTCACGGGAAAAATAATCCAGCAGGACATACCAGAAACTTGGTTTCTGATCTGTGTAAATCTAGCCATAAGTAAAGTGCTTCTCCTCTCTGGGAATTAGTTTCCTGCCCTTTAAAATTAGGAGTTTGAACTATGTTGTCTCCTAAGATCTTTTCACCTGTACTATCATCAACAAAATAGCTCCCATCAAATAAAACATCTATATCTCTTTTGGGTTTTGAATAAGTTCAATTTAAAAACCATCATTTGAATTTCTGCAGGCACTGTGTGAAAAGTCATATGCTAAAGGGCAATTGTTTGCCTTTCGTTGTTTCACTACTGTTGCCCTGGTTGGCCTTGGGTAGTCGGAGGCTTCTATATGTCCTGGACATGGACAAATACATCCCTTGCCATCAAAATGGCAAAAGGAAATGCAGTTTTGCTGTTTTTGTGCCATTCTTTGGGTTTTATTGGCTTCTTGGAAGGCAAATAAATGACCTTTTGCCACCTTCACTGTTACATCCCTTCATGTATTACACTTTAGAGTGCAGACTCTAGATTGATGGCTACTTACTTCAGTCTTTCCCCGAGCTCCAGCTAAAGAACATCTGAAATAAACACTTCCACATGTATTGTAACATCGTCAGCTGGTTTCCAGTGTTGATCATGAGAAGTTGGCAGTCAATTTGATCATGGTTCCTGTAGGGGTAGCCTGTCCTTTCTTGTTGTTTTCTTGTCTCTTGTTCATGTTGCTGATTTTATCATGTTTTTAGCAATTTTTGATCATTATCTCCTATTTCCTGAAACTTTATTTATAATATTTTTTGAGGACTGTGTTCTTCAGAGAGAGGCCTAATCAACCTGGAGTTATTTTTAACCACACGGTTCATTTGGGTTTTTAGTCCATTGAGATAGCATGAATGTGGACCCAAATCCCCCAAGCAAAGGTTCAGGCAGACAAATGTCACTCTATGAGGCAGGTTATCCTACTGAGGGTGTAACCCTTCAAGGGCGATGTTTTATTCAGAGCCTCAGACTTCGTGTCTAGTCCCCTCTGAATGTGACTCTAGGCCACCAGGATAGTCCCTGGACTTGGGGAAAATGTTAGCTCTATTGGTTTTAAGATTATGTCTACATATTCCCCAGTACTTCTACTTTCAAAAAGTGGAAACTGAATTCTACTCCCCTAGAGTGTGAGCTGAACTGGATGACTTGTTTCTAATGAATAGAAAATGGTGGAAGTCACGGTGCCTGACTTTCACTATGGCCTCCTCCTTGCTCTCCTTGGACTGTTTATCATAGGGGACGCCAGTTACCAAAGCGTCAGGACACTCAGCCCTATGAAAAGCCACCACGGCATGGATGTGAGGCCTCCTGCCAAAAGCCATGTGAGCATGCCATCTTGAAAGCACATCCTCCAGCCCCAGAAAGCCTTCAGATGATCATAGCCATGGCCAATATCTTGACTGCAGCCTCTGAGCCAAAACTACCCAACTAAACAGTTCCCAAATTTCCAACCCACAGAAACTGAGGTAATAAATGTTTATCATTTTAATGCACTAAGTTTTGGGATAATCTGTTACTCATCACTAGCTTATCTCTTGGAATTCTCCTTTTTTTTGTCACATCTGGCCTTCAATTACTTACTTTTGAAAAGTACTTATTACATTTAATCTAGGATCTTGGGGAGTCATTTCTTGGAAGCAGCTTCTCTGCACATCTAGCCTGCCACATTTCTGAAAACAGAAGTACTCACATTTGTTAACAAATCCTCTTGTCAAATCTAAAGCTAGTGAGGCAGGTTCATTAACCTCATGATGTAGATAAGGAAGCCGTTTCAAAAAGGCTGAGGATCCTCCCCAAGGTCACACTGCCAGCAGGAATGGAGCTGCAATCTGAGCCCAAGTATAACAAACACCAAAGTCCATGTTCCCTTTAAAATCACAAGCCGCTTTCCATGGATAGAATTGAAAACACTGTTGCCATCCAAGCTAACTGTTTATCCATTGGAATGGAGTGGATAAGAAAGGGATAGGTGAGACGAAATAGAGGCAGAAGCTAGGGTCCCTGCTACCAGTGTGTTGAGGCTGCAGAGGCACTTTTGTGGTCTTCAAGTGGACCTCCCAACTGTTCCTTGGAAAAGTCATTTGGCCCCCTGCTGTCCTCTCTTCTACTTCCTGGGGTGTTCCCCAGGGACCTACTCTAAAGTGTGGCCTAGAGCACTGCTCTCCCTTTGCACGTGCTCTCTGGGAGGACTGGGCTACTCAGTGGTTCCCATTGGTGATCATTTCCAGACAACCCCCAGCTCTCTTTGCAGTCCTGCCACTCAGTCCTTCCCAGGCTTGTCTCTCTTGTGGTCATCTGGAAGGATGCACAACCAAATGATGAGCTCATAATATCATATATCCAGTAGGCAAGTAATTTAACTTCCCTAAGCCTCAGATTGCTCATCTATAAAATGGGAGCAATAGTGCTTATCTCATGCACTTGTGAATATTAAATGTTATACTATAAGATATATAAAACCCAGTGATTGTCACATAGTGAAAGCTGACTACTGAATAAATGGTAGTTATCTAGAAAGTTTAACAAATTTAGTTGATATTGGCTGGTGGCATAGCATGTGATAGGGAAAGGTTTGTTTTTATGTATTTTCCAGTTTTCATATTTCATTGTAATATGAATGTAAATTCAGTGAAAGGAACAGGATGAAAATATGCAAGGCCTTTCCTATAGCCTCTACCAACCAGGGATTTAACATCATTAAGATAGCTACTTGGACAGTTTAAGGCCACATATTTGCAAATGGGATTTTAAGGGTGAAAACTCATTTGTAACCCTAAGGTGTTTAAACAACCCTGCAATTTGATCTCAAATCCCCACAGCACTATCTTAACTACTCCAGCCTCCTGTCTGCCAATCCCAGTCTTCCTTCTAAGACCACCTGTCAATTGCTGCAATGGCTGGGGCTTTGTGAGGCTCTCAGCTGTAACCTGATATCCACAAGTGTTTGAGGGATGCTGCAGCTGCCACAAAATTTGTAAGTTTTACAGAGTTGTGCTGTGGCTGGGGTTCAATGTCAGGCCTCTGGAAAGTTTCCATTCATTCATTTACTCATTTACCAAAACGCGTTGAGTGCTCGCAAGGGGCTGGTTCTTGTGCTAAGCCCTGGGAGTTGAAAGGAAGTAAAATAGTGCCTCTGTCTGCAGGGAGCTCACAGATTAGTAGCAGGCATAGAAAGACAAAGATGTGTTACAACACAGATTCGTGCTTGATACAAGAATAGAAACAGATACAAATATGGAAGAAAGTAATTGACCATCCAAGGTGGGAGGAGAGGGGAGGGGAGGCACAGCTTCCCACAGGCATGATATCATGTGGGCTGTGAAATGTTTCTCTTGGCTCTAGCACCAACTCCCATGTAATGGCACCCTGCCTTCCTACCTTCGTTCTTCCTATCTCACTGCCCCAAATCCTTTTCTAGCTCCCATTTACTGTTAAATGAGTTCCCAGTATCTTACTTCCTCATCTTTGTAGCACATCTCCCACCCCAGCACAACCCCAGAGGCACTTTCTGTTCAGCGTTAAATCCTGCCGTTTCTTCTTCTGTCTTCCTTCGCCTTCCCAGGGCTCCGGTTCGAGCCATAATCGCTTCACACCTGGACTCCTGCCTCCCAATTAGCTCCCCTTCCTCCAGCCTGAGGGTCTCCTCTCCTCTATTGGACACACATCATCGAGAATCATCTTCCTCCAGCGTCACTTAGATCACGTCGCTCTCCTCTTTGCTTGCCCATAAAGGCTCCCAGTTGTCTCCCAAATCATATTAAAACTCCTCTAGTCTCAGGCTTCAAGACCCACTGCCAACTAGCGCTGCCTTACCTAACAGCCGGCCTCGCTCAGCTCAGGCCCACAGCTTCGCTGCAGCCAGGCAGAGCTCTTCCACCTGCTTCTTTGCACCTGCACAGCCATCCCTATCCATGCAGCTATCTGAAATCACTGTGTGTGCGCACTCTCACAGAGGGGTGTGTGTGTGTGTGTGTGTGTTTGTGTGTGTAGGGGAGGGCGTGTGTTTGCAGGAGAGGGAGGAAAAGAGAAGCGGAACCAGCCACTCTCCCTCCACATTCTACTCTAGGGAAAAGTTCTGAAACAGGAGCACCAAGGGCAGAGATGAAAGAGAAATACAGGAGAGGGCGGTAGCAGGACGTCAGGAGGGGAGGAGCTAGGACCGTGCTCCGCTGCTGCTGGTCGTGGACAGCTGAAAGGACGCAGGAGCGGCACTGGTGGCTCTGCTGACTCTCTCCCTGCCTCCCTTCCGTGTTGCTCTGCCTTCTCTTTTCTTGGGGTGATTGCTCCGGTCCCTTAGACACGTGCATTGCATCATGTCATTCTTATCCTTAACACTCCTCTGAAGTTTCCTCTCAGGGTAGAGTACAGCTCTTTTCACTCAGAAGGACGTGGTCTGGCTGGGCGCTGTGTCTCATGCCTGTAATCCGAGCACTTTGGGAGGCCAAGGTGGGGCAGATCGCTTGAGGTCAAGAGGTCGAGGCAAGCCTGGCCAATATGGCGAAACTCATGTCTACTAAAAATACAAAAATTAGCCGGGTATGATGGCTGGTGCCTGTAATCCCAGCTACTCACGAGGCTGAGGCAGGAGAATCTCTTGAATCCAGGAGGCGGAGGTTGCAGTGAACAGAGATCATGCCACTGCACTCCAGCCTGGGAAACAGAGCAAGACTCTGTGCCCCCCAAAAATAAAAAGAAGAAACCTCTGGTCTGACTTTGCTGCTTCTCCAGCGTCATCCCATACCACTCTCTTCCTTATTCACTAGGCTGGGGACTGTCTGGTTGTTCTTCCAGCCTCGGAAATACTCCCATCCCATGGTGGGGCCTTTGCACATACTGTTGCTGCCACCTGGCATCCTCTGGATCCCATTCCTCATCTAGCTAAGCCTGTTCATCGTTCAGGCCTCAGCTTCCATCCCACCTTGCCTGACCACCTTCACTGTAATTCTCTATGACAACATCCTGTCTATGTCTTTTATAGTGCTAGCTATGGTTTGTAAATTGACATGGAATAATTTGTTTTCTCATTGACTGGCTGCCTCCACTAGTAAGTTGTAAGTCCTGTGAGGTAGGAAACCATTCGTCTTGTTCATGATGTGCTGCTCTAAAATGCCTGGCACAGAGTAGGAGCTCAGTAAACATTTTTACTAAGATGACCAGCACTTTGCTCACTCAGCATCATCCATCATCTACTCAAACCATAGGTGCTTGGCCCAATTTTTGGACAAGAGGAAATACTTTGGTCTTCCAGGAAGCTTTGCTCTATTAGCCTTGCATATCCAATCCCCAAAGCCACTTATGCCTTTCAAAATCGATTCAAGCATCTTCTGCTTCTGAGACAATTTTGCAAAACAACGCTTTCCAAGTCTAGCATAGGACCTGCAAATAAAAATGCCCATAGAGGCCAGGAAGTAATGGAGTGAGGTGGGCCATGTGTAGGGTGAGAGGGAGTGCTGGGGACCACGGTTACCTGCTAAGCTGGCGTTCCACTTAAAGGGAGACAGTCCCTGCTCTGCTCCAGTGTGTTGTTAACATGCAAGGAAGGTGGGCCTCATATTGTTAGAATTTCCAATTTTTTAAACAAAGCTAAAAATAAGAATTGGTATATGAAACACCCATATTTTAAAAACAGGCTGGAGGAAATATTCTACAATCTCTACCAGCTTGATGGTCAACTTCTGCTCTATTCTGTCAAGATGGTTGCTTCACACTTGAGTCTGTGTGTGGTGGGTATCGCTCACATGCCTGAGTCCTTTGCCATGCCATAGCTGATGCCAGGATTCAGGTTGCCTGCCTTCTTTCCAATCCCTCGAAAGCACCCCTTCTTTTTGTCAGGGTTTCTTCCCAGGAAGAGCAGCCAGCTGTGCTGTTGAGTGGACAGAGCCTTGCCTGTGAGGCACAGAAGCACAGCACTTCACCAAGGCTCCCAGATTCTGTTCATTCTGCCTCCATCCCTCCATCAGGGTGAGAATTACAGACTCTCCATTTTCTTCGCTCTCCTTTTGCCTTAATGCCTTTGTTGAAAAGTATCCCCATCCTTTGTTCTAAATTCCAATGTCTTTTGTGCTATGATGATAATGTTAACTCTATACTTGTGCATAAGTCAGCAAACCAGAATAATGCCTTATCCATTCAGCATTGTCAGGAAATGAGGTGTTCCACATAATTAAATTGTCCAGATAACTAGAGCTAACCAACATTTTAAAGATCAACATTTTTAAAAGAGTCAATGGAAACATCCCAAAGTTTATTATACACCCTTTTGCTCTCTTTATTTTAAAATTATTTTTTATCCTTTTTTTTTTTAGGATAGAAACAAGACGGTAGAGAGTGATCATTAAGTCTTCCACCTTATCCCAGCACCACAACCCTCACTTCCCCATGCCTGACAGAGGCTACTGGTGCCACCATTATCAAGCTACACACACGTTCTTCCTGTGATAGTCTGCATGTATACAAGCCTGAAAGTGGCATGCCAGGTGCTCTACTGCACCTTGTCTTTTAAGGACTTATGTATTGATCATCATTTTTTTATCAGTACACAAAAAGCTGCCTCATTCTATGTAATGGCAACATCTGGTCCATTATATGGATGCAGCATTATTTAATTAATCAGTCTCCTACTGACGAGCATCTAGTTATTTTCAATCTTTTGCTATTTTTAAAAATGCTACAGTTTTAATCTATTTACTCCATTTTGCACACATTCAAATATATTTGTAGGCGAAATTTCCAGAAGAGAATTGCTGGCTCCAAGAACGGTTATGTGCTTTTGTCATTGTGATGGCTATCATCACATCACCTTTTATAGTCTGCATCAATTTCTTTATCTTGCTATCACTGTATGGGAGAACTTGTTTCCACACATCATCACCAACACAATATACAACCAAATTTTCTTTAAGATTTTTGACAGTCAGCAAGTAAAGGATACTAGTGCATTTAAGTTTTTAAAATGTATATTTTATTGTGGAATGTGGCTTTTATAAAGTGTTCTTCTCTGTGCTTCTAATATGCTTTGGTTTGAATTTTACTTTGTCTGAAATGAGAATTGTAAAACTTTCTTTCTTACCATTTTCATTTTTCTTGTGACTTTTTGTGCACCTCTCTTTTCTTTAGTGTGTTATATTCATTATAATTGATCAACCAGTAGTGATATGTTATTTTAACTACATTAGGGTTCACTGTTGGCATTACACATTCTATGGGTTTGGGCATGTATAACATGTTTCCACCATTACAGCATACAGAGTATCTTCACTGTTCTGAAAGTCCCCTGTGCACCTGTTCAGTCCTCCTTTGCACTCCCGTCTAGAACCCCCCTGGCAACCACTGATCTTTTTACTGTGTTCATAGTTTTGCCTTTTCCAAGGTGTTGTATAGTTAGATTCATACAGTATAGAGCCTTTTCAAACTTGCTTCTTTTACTTAGTAATATGCATTGAAGTTTCCTACATGCCTTTCCATGGCTTGCCAGCTCATTTCTTTAGTGTAGAATGCTATTCTATTGTCTGGATGTACCACAATTTGTTTATCCATTAACCTTTTAAAGCATATCTTGCTTGGTGCCAATTTGGGGCAATTATGAATAAAGCTGTGATAAACATTCATGTGCAATTTTTCATGTGGACAAAAGTTTTCTTTTTCTTTCTTTCTTTCTTTCTTTCTTTTTTTTTTTTTTTTTTTTTTTTTGAGACAGAGTTTTACTCTTATTGCCCAGGCTGGAGTGCAATGACACAAACTTGGCTCACTGCAACCTCTGCCTGCCTGGTTCAAGCCATTCTCCTGCCTCAGCCTCACAAGTAGCTGGGATTACAGACATGCACCACCATGTCCTAATAATTTTTTGTATTTTTAGTAGAGACAGGGCTTCTTCATGCTGGTCCAGCTGGTCTCGAACTCCCGACCTCAAGTGATCTGCCCACCTTGGCCTCCCAATGAGCTGGGATTACAGGTATGAGTCACTGTGCCCGGCCTTATGGACGTAAGTTTTCAACTCATTTGGATAAAAATCTAGGAGCATGTTTGCTGGATTGTATGACAAGGCTATGTTCAGCTTTGTGAGAAACCACCAAACTATTTTCCAAGGTGACAATACCATTTGAATTCCCAACAGAGTTCCTGTTGCTTCACACTCTTGCCAGCATTTAATGCTGTCAGCATTTTGGATTTTAGCCCTTCTGATAGATGTGCAGTGATAGCTCATTGTTATTGCTGCACATTTTAATTTGCATTTCTCTAATGACATTGAGCACCTTTTAATATGCTTCTTGCCATCTACTCTGGTGAGGTGTCTTCAGATCTTTTCCCTACCTTTTAATTAGGTTGTTCATTTTCTTATTATTTAGTGTTAATAATCATATGTATGTTTTGAATACAACTCCTTCATCTTGGTTTTGCAAATATTTTCTCCCAGTCTGCGATTTGTCTTCATCTCATTTCCTTTTAATTTGCAGCTCTCTTAGTATGAGTGAGGTTTATGAGCATCTGTTCGTATTTTAAGGGCCATGTATATTTCTTATTCTGGGCACTATGTATCCTTTGGTCTTTTCACGCTAATGACTTGGTAAACCTAACAAAATTTAACCATTATTCCAGAATCATTAATGTGAACATAGATTGCTACATGGTATAACCATGGTTGTCCAAACTGCTCTTCTCCTTTGAGCTTTTGTATCTGTTTTTTCATAGTTCCCTCTTCTCTCCCCAGGGTTTAGGATACATATCATCATTTCTTGGTTCTCTTAAGTGTCTGTCTTTCAAAGCCTCTGCCCTCTTCTTGTAATCTGATGCCTCTGATACTAAGAGTTTCTGATACAAAAATAATAAAATGTGCTATAATAAACTGGAAACTTGACTGATTCATGAGTCAAATTCATAGTACACAGCACATATAATTTACACCTCTATTTGGTTACTCAAGAGTCTTTATTTTCTGGTTCTTGACCTTCTTCCGATATTCAAAGTTGTCTAGCCAGTGAATTTTTACTTATAGTATTCTCTGGAATATTTGTGGGTAATCACAGGCTGGAAGCCCTAGTTGTGAGTGGAGCCCATGGGCCGACATGATACTATAAATAGAAATATAATTGCCTTAAATACAGGAAAAGTTGCTCTCTCACTACCTAAAGTAGCAATATGAACTTATATTTCTGGAAAACTTTAAACAAATGATTTTCCAATGGTATTTTCACATGGAGGCTCAGGGCAGTGGCGGTGCTTGCAATGCATGTTTTTCTGCGTGGCTTTGGAGCTGCGGTTTCCCGTGTTACATGTGAGGGAGCTCCGCTGCGTGGTAGCCCAGCTGCATCCCATAGATGGCAGTAAACACACTTTTTAGCACTTTCCTTCATCTTCATTGGAATCAGACTCCTTCAGGGAAAGAAAATGAATGCAGAAACTGTGGAGTAATAATTAGCAAACAGACTCTAGTCATTTGAAAAATTGGCAAGAAGCCTTATTAAAGGAGGTAATAATAGTCATATTTTGCACTTCTAATAGGGCCTTTTATCTCTAGGCCTCCAAGAGCCTGTCTGAGTCATGTTAAAGGGAAAAAAAAAAAAAAAAAAAAAAACACCCCGAGCTGGGTCAGAAGTCAGGGAATGCTGGCTCTGTTTGACATTCTGTGCAGCTCTCTCATTTCAAAGTGAAGGTAGTATCTCTGTCGAATTTAAATTCAAGGAATTTATGCAGGTTAGAAAAGAAAAGGCAAGCAATGCACTGTCAATAAACATACATTCCTGGATTAACACAGAAAACATGCTTTTCTCAAAGTTGTTTTCTTGTGGAAATAACAATAGAGCTTTAAGTACTTTGCCTCCTATAAACACATGGACGACATTATTATTCACAGTGCGCTAGACAAATTGAGAAAGCATTTTTATATCCTCTGTCATGTATCAAGGCATAATTATCAGCACATCCTTGTATTTATTTCTATGAGGCTGGAATGCATACCGCTGCAGATGGATATCAGCCCTGCGAACTCGATATCATTCATTCTTTATCTCTGGCAGTGGTCATAGCAGAAGAAAATGACTCCTAACACATATACACGGCAATTGCCTTAAATCTACAAGATATGGCTCTCCTCCTTGTCCTGCGTCGAAACGGCATCTTCAATTTCCCACAGAAACTCCAGATCTATTGAAATCTTGGAACGTTAAAATTCTCCTTCATTGTTGTCAAGGTTTAGTAACTTAACAACCAGAAGACAGACACCCTGACTAACATTTGAGGGAACGTAGGCTTGAAAATAAGAGCAGCTTTTCCTAGTGCATGAAAATTCACTTGGGGCTTGATAGGATGAATATTTTATAATAACTGCTCTTTTTTTGGCTGTGTGACTTTTACATTGGATAAGTTAATTAACCTCTCTGAGCATCAGTTTCCTCATTGACATAATTCCTACCTCACAAAAGTTGGTTTGAGGATTAAATAAAATCATGAATGTGAAAGCACTCAGCATAACACGTTACGCAGTAAGTACACAATAACTATTAGTCATTAAAAAATGTAAACATGTACATGCAAACATACATAGGACAGACAGAGAGAGAAATCCAGATTTCCCTCGGGTTTCCTCAGAGATTCAGGTAAATTTGTTCAAAGCCCCAAATTCTAAAGCCCCATCACTTATCCTTACATTTCCTGCAAATTCATAACTTTATATCCTAGTGATTTCTTCCAATTCTTCTAAATCCAAGAGTCTCAGGTTAATTTAGTGCCCAGCCAGTTATAGGCTCAAATCCTTAACCATTTCCTGCCCATAAAAAAAATCCCAACCTCTCGCAAGAATATTTTGAGTTCTGGTAACTTGATTACAGACACAATTGACAAGAGATCCGGTCTTGTCCCTCAGCCTTCCGTCATTTTGCTAGGGGGCCTCAGACCCCATTGTCTTCCAAAAGTGGAGGCTTAGGATATGCAACTCACCACCCATGCAGCCCTTTGCCTGGAAAGTGCAGCCCAGTCTTTCCCAGGCCTGTTCAACAGCTTCTTGGATGGAGAGCAGCTTGACCTAAGTGACTGGATTGTTGACCCTCCCTGGAATTTTGGAAAATACACTTGTCTCCCTCTTACTACAATTATGATTATTAATTCACTGAAAGTGAACATTCTCATAGATGATACCATTTCTTTTATTCTGTGGAACAATCTATTCTTGTTTATATGTGAACATATTGATAAACATAGTGATAACATTATCTCATTCGTACTCTAAGAAGCATTTATACATAACAAGCCATTCTTTTAAAAATTACCTAAAGTGGTGGTGGTTGTTAATTTTAATCGGTTTGTATATAAAATTTTTCTGTTCATTGCATTCCTCCTTGTCTGATTTTTCTTTTCTACCCAGAACACACATTCATCTTTCCTTGGTGGTGCAGGCATTGGTATGTGCAATTGTAATGACGCTCTGCCCTGTGGGGAGTTGACCGGAGTGTACAGGGCTGTCTGCCTTTGCACCCAATGACCCCAGATCCTTGTGTGTTTGGAGTTACTGTCTGGTTGTTGTTATGTTCTACTCTTTTGTTTTCTTGCCATTTTTTGCTGGCATCACTGTGTACTATCTTCAGTAATAATCCTTCCCCCTGCAGTTTCCAGTCTGCTGATTGACAAAAGCGAGGCAAACATGAAGAGCAGTTTTAAAGCCAAAACCACTGGCATAGACTATCTCATAGAAACTCTACTATGAGTGAACTGTGTGAATTGGATACACAGACTTTCTTCTACATACTTTTAGCTGTTCAGTGGTCTTTTTGCTGAGCCCTCTTGGTTCTTGGCTGTTTTAGATTATTTAAATTGTAGGGAAAAAAATGATCCGAGAGGAGTGATATGTCACTATATTATTTTCCCATTGGTCTCATTTTAAAACTCCAGATTAATGACATCCCAGAATAAGATTCTGTGGTTTTGCCTGAATTCTACATACCAGGGAGAAATCTGCTCTCACTTGATTGGGTAGAGGCCTGGTCAAACTGGTTGTAAACAAATTCTAAAGGTCACCCTAGGACGTGCCATTCTAAGACTTAGGGAAGGTTACATTTATTGCAAACCTTAAACATTTTCTATAAAGGTAAAAATAATCACTTAACAAAAGGGAATTGTGTAACCAACAAGGGCTGACAATATTGGGTGCTGAGTTATATTCCCATCTCCACGCTGTCATAGTTCACTTAGAAAAAATGACTTCCTTTTCCTTTCTTTACTACTTCTTCCTCCTGTCTATTTTTCTTCCCTCTTTCCTTTACTTCCTTTCTTTATATACAAATCAGTGATTCTCTTTTTGGTAGGGCAAAGGAGAATATCAAACCAAAATGCTTTACATTTTAGGTGAGACAAACTATTATAAATGCAAATAGCAAGAAATTTTCTCTTTTCTAACTTTGAGAGCAGTTAGGCTAATTTTTTAAAAACCTTATTATCTTACATGATTTTCCCAGTATGAATCTGTTTCTCCTGAATTGCACATTATTCACACTTGAAAATTAAGCCCTTCCTATAGTTCAAGAAATAGTCATAAATCCTCTCTCACAGTGTGAAATTCCAGAAACAAGGACGCCTACAAATGGATGAATCAATGATGATTGCTCAGATTTTCTCTGCTGTTGAGCTCAGTTTAGAAGACACAGCCAGGCGAGGTGCCCTAACTCCATGCCAGGTATGGTTTCTTTCCTGAAAAGATCCTTCCTTGCAAGTCATGCCTGTATATGTCAATGCTTTTCTTTCTTTCTTTCTTTCTTTTTTTTTTTTTTTTTGAGATGGAGTATCGCTCTTGTCACCCAGGCTGCAGTACAGTGGTGCAATCTTGGTTCGCTGCAACCTCTGCCTCCCAGGCTCAAGTGATTCTCCTGCCTCAGCCTCCTGAGTAGCTGGGACTCCAGGCATGTGCCACCACACCTGGCTAATTTTTGTATTTTTAGTCAAGACAGGGTTTCGCCTCATTGACCAGGTTGATCTCAAACTCCAGACCTCAGGTGATCCACCTGTCTTGGCCTCTCAGAGTGCTGCAATTACAAATGTGAGCCACCATGCCTAGCCTAATGCTTTTCTTTTAAGCATAGTGCCATTGTAAAAGGCAACTGCCTAAGTTAAAATTCTTTCCTAAAGCCAGTTATTTAGCCCATCTGTGCCTCAGTGTGTTTATTTCTAAAAAAGTAGATAGTAGTGGTGTTTACCACATAGGATTGTTTTGAAGTTCATGGAGTTGATACATCTGAAGTTCTTAGAACAAAGCCTGAAACACAGTAGCAGTATGTTAGTGTTTATCGTTTTCAGACTGAGGCCCTCAGAAACAAGTCAGTATAGCCTGTTGTGTGGACTTGTAAGCACTTGAGTTCCAGAGTCAATCCCGTATGGATCCCGGCACCTACTCTCCCACATCCTGGTGGTGTGACCTCGGACAAATTGCTCCAAGAGCTCCAAGTTTCAGTTTCCTTAACTGGAAAAAGAAGATAATCATGGGATCTTCCTTATAGTGAGGTAGGAGACAGAACTCAACTCTGGAGGTGGGAGACTTTACTCCGGACCAGACTGAAGACAAGCTGAAACAGGGAAGGGGGTTGAGCACCTCACCGTAAGACATGCCCACCAATGCCATGTCAGTTTGCCATGGCTATGGCAACACCTGGAAGTTATCGACTCTTTCTATGGCAATGACCCAGAAGTATTATCTTTTTTTCTAAAAAAATTCTGAACAACTTCCCCCTTACTTTGCATGATATTAAATGTGAGTATAAATATGACTCTAGAACTTCCCCTGAGCTGCTCCTCTGGGCACACTGCCAATGGGTAGCCCTGTTCCACAAGGGACTGTACCTCTGCTGCTGCTGTACACTGCTACTTCAGTAACAGTTTCTGTCTAACACCACCGACTCACTGTTAAATTATTTCCTGAGCAAAGCCAAGAACCCTCCCGGGATAATCCCCAAATTTGGGGTTTACCTGTCCTGCATGAACAGGGCTGTTATGAGGATGCATGCAAAGAAGACACAAGATGCCCAGCACAGAGAAAGCACTCAATGCATGTCAGCCATGGAGATGTTGAGAAGGAGAGAATGTCAACAACACAGCCTTGCTATGGAGAATGTTTTAAAGCAATTTTCATATCTTCCTTTGGGAAATGAGGAAACCAGCTAAAACTGTTCTTGGGGCATGGTTTACAAAGTTCTTTCTGTGGTTGGCTGAAAGACAAGGAATAGAACAATTGAAACCACAATAAGACTTGGGGAGCTTCTGCCAAATCTTGAAAGTGCCTGAGTTCGGACACCTCCAGAAGGGAATTCCTGGGCTTTCACCTACATCCCCTGACCTTTGGCAAAGCCCCTAAACCAGGGAGGTAATTAAACAACCCTGGCACATGCTCAGCCTAGAAAAAACTAGGATTCTATTTGATGGAGTTTCCTTCAGTTCTCAAACCCATTTCCCTGAAAGAGGGCAGAGGAGGATAACCGAGATGATTTAGCTAATATTCTGCTTCCTTCTTGAAAAACTCCTACTTTTCTTTCAACACTGAGTTGAAATGGGACACTAGAAGGCCAGTTCTTTACAGCTGCACGTGTGTTACAGAGATAGGAGGGATGCGGGAGGGACCCTGAAATTTGGGGAATAGCTGGGACAGCTATATTCAGACAGCTGGGATTTGTATTTGCCACAAATAAGCCATCTGAATTTTGTGTATGCTGTGATTTGAAGTCCTAAGTGCCTAGATGGAACAGATAACATTGAATAGACAGTTATATATTTTATATAAATGTGAAGGTCTATATCAAGCCACAAAAGTTTTCTCCAGCAGCAAACTACTTAAGCTTATGAATCTTTTTCTCCATGACTGGACTGGGCACTCCTTGAGGGTGAGATGGTTACTTATCCCTGACTCTTGCCTGGCACAGAAATTGTCCATCAGCTAAGTGGGGACAAAGTTTCTGCTACACCTTGCATTCAAACATTTCTCTATAGCCGTCACCTGTTCTCCAGGGGTAGCCTTCTTAGCCACATAAATCACATCTACTATTTTTCATATATTTTTTAACATCTGCAGACAATGACCAAACTTATCTTACTACCGACCCTCACTCGCTTCCAAATATCTCTCTATCCTCAGTCTACTGTTTCTCTTATGCCATAACTTTCATTCCTGTTATCTTCTGGGGCTCTCCCTAGAACCCGTTGCAATTCATCAAAACTCCTCTCAAAATGCTGCCCGTGGAACTGAGCTTATTCTCCCCTCGTCTGGCCTGCCACCCTGCTGCCTTCTTGTCTTTGTATTAATTGAACTCCCCGTCCTTTACATCGGCCACTTCGGGCTCCCTAACTGCACCTCCTCCATCATCTCCCTATCCACTTTTCGTCAGGCACTAAGTCCTATTGATTGTTTCAACTAAATATTGAACAACTGTAGTAGGTATTCAGACAGTATATGGCAAAAGAATATAAGTGAATAAAATTCATAACTTTATATTCATTCCTGCTACTTCTGCTTTGAGTGAGGGTTTTGTTTTACTTTGCCTTTAGTTTTAAAAATTTCAAATGAACAGAGAAGTTGAAAGAAACTGTGATGAACACCCATATACTATTTCCCTAGATTCGTCAATTGCTAACATTTTGCCTCAATTACTTCCTCTTTCTGTTTTCTTTTTCTCTCTCCCTAATATACTCCCTCTCTCTCTCAAAAATGTGTTGCAAGCCATTGGAAAGTGAATCTCAGACACTGTGACACATCATCTTTAAATACTACAGCACTCATCTCCTAAGAACTATAAAATTCTCCGTAGAGAACAAATTATTTCCTACAAATATCTGTAGAGTGAGGGCTTATAAACTGAGGTTTATGGATGGGCTTCAGGGAGTCCATGAAACCCATGAAATTACATGCCACATTTTGAACATATGAGTGATTTTCTGTGGGAGGAGGGGAGTCTATAGCCTTCTATAGAATCGTAAACCCTCCAAACTAATGTGGGCCGCACTTCTAGGCTCATCCCCTTTACCCCAAGCAGGGTAGCAATATGATCTATTGTGAGATTTCAGCTACTTCAGACTGATTGTAAAATTATTCAGTGGCTTCCTTTTAACTGTATGAGAGAGTTAATGTTTCTTAGCATGATCCAGAGAACCTTTATGATGACGACTCCAACTACATTTCCAGTCTTGTCTTCCATAACCCTTCCCCACCCGTCCAAGGTAACTGACCACGTTCCCACCCAGGCCATGCTCTGAGCTTTACCTCGCCCCATCCCCATTTCCTATTCCTTTCCCTTTTTGGCAAACTTACTTTCCTTTCAAGATGCCACTCAGCTGCCACCTCTCTGGAAAGCCCTTCCCAACCCTCTTCCTAGCTGTTTCTGCTTATAATTTACACATTCTTCTATTATGTTATTTATCAAATCTTACCTTGCTCATTTGTTTACATGGCTTCTTTCTCAGTGACATTGTGAAGCACTCAATATATGAATAACTAGATACATGATAAAAGGATAGCACAGCCCTTGTTTAATCACCTGGACCTTTGGTCCCCCTGCCCACTCGGTTCTATGGATCTCACTTCCACCTTTACCCCAGGGGGCTCTCCTGGTCTCAAACTCCTGGTTTCCTTTCACCAAAGACTTGTGTCTCCCTTCATGTGATGCTCTCAGCCCCTCTGCTTCTGGTGAGGGATCACCCTATATGCACCTCCTTACTATCCAAATTCAACCACCTGAATAGACAACCCTATATTCATACATGATAAAGAATCCATAAGATTCAGAGTCCCAGAGACACCAGGAAATGGACGCCTGTCCAGGCACTAGCACACCAGGAAAAGCATGAAACTGGACCAGTTCCAAGGCCTGTGCAGAAAATACTGAGCCATATTGCAGGGGTTGCTGCTACTCAGAATAGACTGTGATGCCATGGCAGGCAGAACTATATTAACTGCATTGGGAGAGGTGACAAGTACCCTGGCAATGCTGCTGCGCTAGGAGGGGAGCAGAGAGCAAGCGCTTGAAGCTGCATTCTTTGATTTTGCCAGAGTGACTCCATTGTGCCTTGCCAACACTGGTACTAACATTTCTAATCTAGGAATCAGATCCTGACTTGCAAGATGGCAAGCAGCTGGCCTTCTGGCTGGAGTCCAGGTCTGCAGCACAGGTAGAGACTGCATTGTATCACTCTAACACCGAGTAAGGTCAAGTGAGATAGAGTAGTCGGTTGGAGTAGGAGGGGTGGCTGCTCTGCTTGGAGTTGGTTTGCTTGTAGGAGGGGTCACCAAATAGAGGATTTGCAGGAGGGACTGGGGATTCAGAGAAGAGAGGTTGGGACCTCCTGCTAAGTCTCCAGTTTTTCAGGGAGTATCTCCCCAGAAACCGCCGGGCCTATCCTGAGAAGCTCAAAGGCTGCTAAGCTGTCTGCTAGTGTTAAGGCTGGCCCCAGCTGGCAGTGCCCTTCTCCTACTTGCCTAGTGAATTGGTCCCTGTGGGATGTTAGCCCATCTTCTTTCAGAAATGTGCCTGTCCCCAACTCATATGCCCCCATAGCTGTCTCCCATCTCCCCCAGCTGGAGCGCCTGGGCCACAGTGAACGATGTTTTTGTACAGATTCAATCCTCTGTGCTCCAATCAGAATGCATTACCAGGCAGGGCGCGTCAGCGTGGCGATTTGGCTTCGACAATAAATCTCCTTGCTTTCATGAGTTTAAATCAGACTTTAAAACATCGCCCTTAATGTTCTTTTAATGCAGTTTTCTTCTGAATGAGTTCCCTTTAGGTCCAGTCCTTGTCATTAATACACTCTCTTGGCAAACGAAGGAGGGCTTCTTCGAGGAAAACTCTGCCAGTTTAGGAAACCAGTTGAATTGCCTTGGTGATGCCAGGAGCCTCTTTTGCATTTTACAAGGACACTTGAGAAAACAAAACTCTCTGACTGTAAATTTAATTTTCTCTTGACAGCCTTAGTGTCTTTGCAGCCCCAGAAGTTATCCATTACTTCTTTCTTGTGTAATTAAAAATCAAGGGGGGAAATGTACAGGATTAACAAGTTCTAATTTTCATTGATGAGCTCTAAGAGCTTATCAATAATGGGATCAGAAAAGCTGCTTCGCCTAAGCTCTATTTTTCTAGGGCGTCTGATTTTGATGGAGGATCTCACTTGAGGGGGAAAATGCTGGCTTTTCAAGGAGTCCCATTGCTAAGGTTAGGAAGAACGGTCTGGGCAGGCCAAGCAAGTCTCCAGCAGGAATGAGCAGAAAAGCAGCCTGGTCTTGCAACTTCTATAGACTCAGCATTCAGACGGGGGGAAGCTGATTACAGGGAAAGATTAAAAAGGCTGTCTTCCACACACATGTTCCTTTTCTATGGATGGCTTTTGCAGGAAAGAACTTGCACAAATCTGCTTAGGAGGAAGAAAGATATTTCTTTTTTTTTTTTTTTTTTTTTTTTTTTTTTTTTTTTTTTTTTTTTTTTGAGACGGAGTTTCGCTCTTGTTACCCAGGCTGGAGTGCAATGGCGCGATCTCGGCTCACCGCAACCTCCGCCTCCTGGGTTCAGGCAATTCTCCTGCCTCAGCCTCCTGAGTAGCTGGGATTACAGGCACGCGCCACCATGCCCAGCTAATTTTTTGTATTTGTAGTAGAGACGGGGTTTCACTATGTTGACCGGGATGGTCTCGATCTCTTGACCTCGTGATCCACCCGTCTCGGCCTCCCAAAGTGCTGGGATTACAGGCTTGAGCCACCGCGCCCGGCAAGATATTTCTAATTAAAAGAATATTGGTGGTAATTCCTTTTCAGTTATGTGACTGTAGATAATACTTTATCAGGGGATGGGGCATCCATCCTGTTTATTACCCACAGGGATATAGTTGAGCATGGGTTTCTCTGAGAGACACTGAGCTGGTCGATAGCATCTGGGCTATGTCATTTCAAAAGCTGTGACAAACAGGCTCCCAGCAAACATGACAGGCATGTGACAGGGATGAGCTGTTTAATTAATATGCGCAGGTTCCATAAAACTCCCAGACAATCAGGTGCAGATGACTCAAGCTAGGACTTTGTTTTGTTTTAAAGATAAGGGCAAGTAAAGTGTAGATACCATGAAGTGGGACCCTTCGCACTTGACCTTGAAGTCCTTCTGTAGTACAGAGGCCTCTGTTAAACTGGGGTTGGGCTTGTGAGTTTCAGGCAAAAATTGGGTGGTTTGGTTCCAGGCTTTCTTGCTCAGAGCTGGAAAGTTCAGGATATCTCTGGAGACAAAAAAAAAAAAAAAAAAAAAAAAATGCACAGGATAGCAGAAAAAGTCAGCAGCTGGGGATTCTGTCAAAATGAGACAAACTCGGCTCCTGCCACAAAGGACTTCTTCAACCAAATCTAGAGAATCACAGAAAGCCAAGTTGCTGATTTCCAAGAGGGAGGCCATCTTTCCTGGGTAGCTTGCTAGCCTTCCAACCAACCATTCTTCCTTCCCGCAACAAGAACAGACTCCCCTGCCACAAAGTCTGGGTACTGAGGACAGTGTCATCTATAGGATATCAGAGCAGTAAACCCTCATACAGATGATATTGTATGAATAGGGTAAGGGCATAGACTCTAGTCAAATGGTTGAGTTGGAATACTGGGTCCACCTTTTAGTGTAAACTGGGCAAGTTAATGAACCTCTCTGAGTCTCACTATTATCTTCTGTAAGATAGAGATGATTTTAGTCCCATTTCGTAGAGTTATTGGGGGAATTAAATGAGTGAATACATTTAACGTGTGTAAAACAGTATCCTTAATGCAGGAAATGCTCAATGAATGTTAACCACTTATATGTCAAGCCACTTAAGCAGTGATCTTGCCAAAGACAGAATCTGTAGCCCTCGCCAGCTCAGTGATTTTAAACAACCAGATGGCCTTGTTCGCTGTTTCAAAAAGGTGGGGGTAATTGTGGCAACATGATCTTTGTGGGGATATAAATAAATACTTTAATTTTAATAACTATATATTTATTATGTATCAGGAAGAAAATTTCAAGTCAATTTTTTTCCTAGACATTATTGATCAGAGTGAAGATAAAGCTTTTAAAAAGTGAATATACATCAGAACACATACTTTGCAATATGGAAAACATTATAATGACACAAGCTGAATCTTAAAGGATAAATGAGAGTGGAGAAGACCCCCTGGCAGAGGGGCTGCTTGTGCAAAGGCCCAGGGATAATTCAGCATGAGAGCAGGAAAGAGAGATGAGGCTGGTGATGGGCAATCAGAACACACTGGGTTTTCTATGCCATGTTGATGGATTTGGACCTTGTCTCAGAGGTAAAGGGAAGTGCAGGTGGACAAGGCTAATGAGGACGTGAAGCAGGGAGCTGGTTAGGACTCTGTTGCCTATCAAGAGATGATGAGGATTTGAGCAGCAGTGGTGGAAAGAGTGAAACAAGTAGGTGAAGTCAAGAAATCTTTGGGAAATAAAAGAGAATGCTCAGCACTCTAGCTCAGTATACAAACAGATGCTGTGTCATCAACCACGCCTTGTGAATGCAGGGGGTCACGGTGAAGGGGATGATCACTAAATGAGGGCAGGGAAAATATTCAGTTTGGTTTGGAACTGCCAAGCCTGAAATCCATTCAGGGAGACCTACAGCACATAGACCTGGGCTGGGACCTGATTCACAGTGTGTGAGAGGTGAGCAGGTGGAGACAAAGGATGCAGACAATATATTCAAGAGGCTCAGCTGAGGTAGGGAGGAGGAGAGAACCTAAGATCAGCTATGGATCAAGACTTGGAGAAACTTGAGCATGATTGATTGGCTGAGGATGAGAAGCCAGCAGAGAGGGGGACGTCGAAGGCCAGCAGTGCCTCTGAGCTCCTGGGCTGACCTCATTGGAGGCCTGACTTTGTGCATCTCCATGTATTTAAACATCAAGCCTTTGTCTCTCTATCTGTCCCTGTCCCCTGCCACCCTGGCCAGCCTGTCACTCCTTCTGTTCTTCCTTCTTTACTTCCTTCATCAAGTATTTATTGAGCACCTATTATATGTTCTAAAGGCAACAGACAGATAAAACAGACAATTATGGAGCATCTATTCTAGTAAAGGGAGCCAGACAGTCAACAAAAGAAAAGGTAAAATGCACAGTGTGTAAGATGGTTGTGAGTGCTCTGGATGAGAAACAAAGCAGGGAATGATAACAGCTTATTGAACGATGGCTGGTGAGTAGCAGTAGCAAGTAAGGATGTCAGGAAAGGCATCTTTGCAAAGGTGATATTTGAATACAGATCTAAAAGAGGTGAGGGAACTAGCAATGCAAATCTCAGGGGGAATTGTGCTTTCAGTAGAGGGAGGAGCGAGGTCAAATAAATGCCCTGAGTCAGGACACAGCCATGCTGTCCCTGGAATGGCATAGCAGCCTCTCACCCTAGAAAATGTCCACAGTGATGCCAAAGAGCCAGTGCATGTGTCTTCAGGACTCTTCCCAGCACCACAAGGTAGAATTTGTAGCTCGTCTTAGTGGCCACATTTGCCACTTAACCTGAATGATAACGATTTCAAATGAACTACCATTTCATTGTGTATCTCTCTCCCCTTTGGTGCTTCATCTTTTTTGCCTTCAAGCAAACGGCCCCAGTGTGTCCCTGTTCATGATAGCTTCACTTTCCTTGAAGCTAAGGGAATGCAACATTTTCAGCTTTACCTTTGGTATTGACTGGCGCCTACTGCTGGCTGGATTTTCAGTCAGAGAGCCAGTCCTAGGAATAGTGAGGGAGGCCAGGACCATGGGTTCAGGAAAACTCCCAGAATATGGAAAAACCAAATTCTAGTAGTAGGGAAAAGGGGGCGGGGTGTTGCCAGTCCTGAATCTGGCGATCCTTCTGGGACTGGGACTGTGTTCTGAAAGAGCAACCAGGCAAAGAACAAGTAGTGGTGATTTTAAAATCAAATATTTACAAAGTCAATTCAGAAAAGGCCTGACAACAGGACAACTTAGGAATCCAAGATGATGACTCACTACCAGCATGTTAGGGCAGATCTGACAGCAGATATCTGGGAAAGCCAAGTTCAGGAGCATGAAATGCAATTACCAGAGCAGCTGGGACTCAGACAGGACTTGGTTCCAGACTAATTCGATCTTGGATCAGGGTTAACTCAATGACAAGCCACAGAGTTTTAGCTTGGGATAGTTTGGTTGATTCCCTGCCTAGGAACGAGATGGGTTCCCAATGCCAGGCTGGGATCAATGTTAATTGAGAGATTAAATGGCTTCAGCTCTGAAAATTTGGGGATGGCCACAACACAAAACCCAGTCAACCTTTATACACACAGTTTAATTGTTGGGCTCAATTACTTTCCAATTCCTGCAGCTACATCCTTGCCTGGCCTCTTCATGGGGGAGAAGGCTTCTCAGCCTCTTAAGTTTGGACATGGCCGTGGGACTTGCTTTGGCCAGTAATAAATTGGTAAAAGTATGTTAGTTCCCAGCCTAGATCTTACAAGGCCTTGCATTGTGCCTTTCCACCTGCCCTCCTAAGCTTTTACCATCACTAAGAGAAGAAGGAGGAAAATGGGGACATGAGGACCAGAGCTCTGCCCCAGCCATTGCAGCCTAAAGCGAGCCAAGCATGGTTTAGACCTGCCAAACCCCAGACGGCCTGCAGACAGAGGGGCAGCAATGAATGATTCCTGTTTTAAGATGTGAAGACAAAGACCAAATAATATTTTGGCCTACCTCAAGGTGCCTAGCACAGTGCTTTGTCTTCAAACTCAATATTGATTTGCTGGTTTCATTTGAGATACTCGCCAGAAATCAATTGGATATCCAGCTTCCCCATGGCAAGCAGAAATCTAGACCCTCCCATGCAGGTGACAGAAAGGAAAAAGCCACGAGGTGGTTTCCTTAGACACCAGGTGCAGTGACTGAGTGTGCTGTTGTGTGCCTGCCAGTTGCACTGTCACAGTGTCTGAAGGAGAACACTGATGGTCTACAGTAGTTTGGGAGTCACAAAAAATAATTCATTATGCATAATGGTGGTGTTGGCAATGCATGCCAAATGGTTAAATCTAATGTAGCATACAGTTTCATTAAGGCACAACAAAATTAATCTATCCCTTCCCACCAGGAGGTTTAAACAAAAGCAATGGGGAAGGAGCTGCATGTAAAAAGCAGCAATTCATTAATGAAATGAAGACATGTAAAATAATTAGGCATATAACAAGAGATTAGAGAACGGAATTAACCCTTCTGTTTGCTTTGCACAGAATGCAATGGAGAACTTTGGCAAATGTTAAGTTATTATGGAAATGTCACCTCAAAAGATTAGCCTGGTGGCCTCTCATGAAAGGAGTGACCTGTGTTGGTCCCCAGTCTAATGACTTCACTTGATGACAGTTGAAACCATATCTGCAAGGCATTTCTGTGTGAGTTCTGGAGGCATGAAAGAAAGCGGGTATGGCCAGAGAGCTGCAAAGGAAACAGTTAATTCAAAAAAAAGTTGGGTTTTGATGTTGACTTGCTGTATGCTAACTTGGGTAATTAATAATATTGAAATGAAGGGGGTAATCTAAATCAATGGTGGGCTGAAGCTTTCCTCTGCCTGGTTAGTAATGATAAGCCAAGGGGGACAATTGAGCTTCTTTTTTTCATAACTCCCAAGTCCTCATCTGCATGGAGGATTGGTGGGAACACAGGTCTGTCCACTTAATAGGGATAAAATGCAGCTCAGGACAAAACAGCTTGGGAAATGGGATGCACACTTCCTCGCAAGCATCCCCTCGCCCCCTAGCCAGGGAGCACAAGCTTTTGGAACTTGACCTGGTTTCCTGCATCTTGGTGCCCTAATTTAGGGGCTACGGTACAGGCTTGCAAGATGGGATTTTCCCGATGGCTCAAATTTTTCATGTGTTGTTGGAAGAAGTCTAGACTCTTAATAGGTTTACTTTGTAGATCTAGACTCTGTGTATCTGGTCCTTGAGGCTGGGGACATGTTGAGGGTTGGGAAGTAGATGGCTGTGGTAAGAGTCCATGTCCACCCTCCTATGGCGAGAGTCAGCTGGAGAAGACAGTACCCAAGGGGCAGTGACAGCAAGAAATGGCTCAACCTGCTGACCCACATGGGATTCTCTCCATGGAGGTAGAAAACAGTGCCCCCATGGGAACCTACCCACGGGGAACCTACCCACAGTGGAACCTACTCACAGTGGGAACCTATCCACAGTGGCACCCCCTCAGGCCATGCCCAGGGCTGTAGATGCTCCCCTGTCTCACACATTAGTGACACCATCTCTTTCCAGCTTGCCTTACGTTGGTGAAACACATGACCATTGGTTCATTCTTTACAATGATCAGAAAGTTGTGTGAGATATCATGGGAATCAAAATGAACATTTCTTTAGCAAGTAGTTTGTGACTGGTGTTTTCCCTACATTATCTTATTTCATCATCTAATGTAAAAGGTATTATGCCCCATTTTATATAGATCAGTAAACTGCAGCTAAAATGTATTAAGTAATTTAGCTTGAAATCATTTAAAAAATGACTTTGACTTTTGAAGTTTTTACAGATATGCAAAAGATCTTCTATGTCATCTCCCAAAATATCTGGGAGCAGAGCAGGTGAAACTGTGATGTGGGAGGGAGGAGAGGCTGGAGAGAAAGTTGTTCAGAGACAGCTGGTGTTATGTCTCCAAGCTCTGTGTCCAGGGCTGAGCCTGAGCACATGACGTAATGCTCCACCTCACCCCACCCTGCATCATTTCCTAGTGTGGGAAGATACACACAGTTGGGGGATTAGATAAATTTACTGAATGACTAGAAGAAATCTTAGGGGCCTGGTTTCCAGAAGAGGTCCAAGTGAACAGCAACCGTAATATCCAAACTAAAAAGTGAGGCAATTGCTTCAGTGTAATTACAAATGTCCTTAAGAAAGAATATTTAAAATTATATAATTTTTGTAGACTTAGGACTGTGTGTTTTAGTCAGCAATTCAGAGAACCCTTCCACTTCATCTCATATGTCCACATTAATCCAGAAAAGCCACCATTAACCAACATCCTAGCATTGAATCTTCCCCCCATGACCCTCCTGGCCCACCTTTGCCCAGGCCAGAGAGAAAACAGAGCAAGTGTAAGAAGAAAAAGACACCCTGTGTTTTCGTCTTTGGAGCTCCTGATGCTCAGCCTTATTACTCAGTTTCTACGCAGGCTGCTCTTGTATTCATTTGATTGTTAATTCAGTACTATCTGGGTCCCACCATGTGCCAAACACTATGCCAAGCACTTCTTTCATGGTATCTTACTTGATCATCACAATTACCTTCGAGGACAGCATGTTATTCCTGGTTTAATGATGAGCAAATTGAGACACAGAGAAGCTGAATGATTTCCCTGCGTACATAGCTCAAGTCTAGAGCCAGCTTGTGACC
Source organism: Saimiri boliviensis (assembly GCF_048565385.1). Lineage (NCBI taxonomy): Eukaryota > Metazoa > Chordata > Mammalia > Primates > Cebidae > Saimiri > Saimiri boliviensis. The sequence continues at coordinate 245,757,952 of NC_133449.1, forward strand.
CCAGGGCTCCCAGCTCCCTCCACGACATCATCCGGCTTCCCCTGCCTCACATTTAGTCATCATTTTTGTTAGAAATTTGGCGTTATTACCCCTAAGAGAGAAAACATTTCTCCCATTATCCATATATTCAAATTGGGGACCCAGGGTCATTCTGGAATAAATGAGAACTTAGAAACCCCTTAGACTGTAGTAATCTTTATTAATCACTAGTAATCTGCTTTGCCTGCAGAGCCACACTGCAATTTCCAATGCTAAGTAGAACGGTCCCCTCTCTGAGAGGTGTTGTGTCCTTGATGAGACTTCAAACAAAGACAAAAATGCAAAACTTTGCAGACCTGTGAATACATGGCATCCTGAGCCTCACATCGTGTCTTGTGCATATTGGTTAATGAAGACTTGATTTGAATGAATGAATGAATGAATGAATGAACAAAAGAACAGCTCTGAAGGGTCCCTGAGACTTGTCTGATCTTCTCAGGTCATTGCTATTGATATAGACTCGTGTGGGAGGAGAAAAAACAACAGGCGGGGCATGTCAGCACTGCCCTGCTCAGAAGGTAGCCTACAGTGGTTGTGCAAAGTACACACAGCTCTTTGTGAAAACGCTTCTTTATATTCGTGGTGAGGGTTTGAGATTTCCCACAAAGGTTGGTGGAATTTGTTTTTAGGATTACCTGACATGTATTAAAAAGCAATCGATTTCATAGCAAATACTAGAGTCACTTGTTCATTGTCATTGATTTCACAGGGAGAAAAAAAAAAAGTTGAATCTATCATTTAAAAAATTTTTTTGATTTTATTTATTGAAAGTGAAGCAATCTCCATTCCATGACCTACTTCTTGGCTAATTAAATACAGATGGGAGGCCCTATATAGCCAGTGATTTACTGGTGTTTTGACCCTTGAGGAAACACTGTATGGAGTTTTCTGTTTCACAAAAATAAACAGACAAAAGTGGCTCCTTTGTGCCTAAATTATGTAGAGCTGGTTAAGGCCCTAAGTCAAGTTTATGGATATCTTTTTTGCAATTTTTTTCCCTGTAATCTGCCTCTTCTCTCCACCTCCCCATTCCCTATATTTTACTTGAATCTCCTGGGTTTTATGGTGCTTAAACCAAAAGGAATGTGTGGTCAACCATGCCCAGAAGGTTATTTTCTTTTACCTCCTAGTGGATTTGGTGCTCTGATCATGACATCTTTTTGGTCATTTACTGCCTCTGCAGACATCTCTGCTTGTCCCTGTCCAGCAGCAAGCACTACCTGCTTTTGCTTCTTGCAGTGGCTCTAAACAGCGCTCTCACACAGTGTCCACATTTGAGAACTCCTCAAGCCCAACCATGACCGCTTGTACATCCTCACTGCTGTAAGTGGCAAGGGATCATATCCCTCAGTCCAAACCTTTGGTAATTATTCATTTCAGTTTTAATCTGTGTTTAAGTTGAGTTCCAGCTAGAAATGCTTCTCTCGACTTTTCAGGAAGAGAGGGAAGTCAGTGGCCTAGGAGGTATGATTGGAGAGGTCCCAAGAGTATCTTTGAAGAAGAAACACTCTTCCATCACATCTGAAATTCATTCTTTTGGAATGACTATGTTAAACTGCAGGTACCTTGGTGTGGTGACATGTTTAGATTGGTGTTAGATAACCTCGTCATCCAGTTTCCAACTAAGACACCTGAATATGTTTGACAAAGGGAAAAATAATTTAAACTGGCTGGAAAGTAATCTCAAAGCTGAGTCGGAAGAGGATTTTGAGCATTAAAAGCATCACTTATGTGTGTGACCTCCAAGGGGACTATTTTAAAGGGTAGTACTTACTTGATGTGAAAGTTTTAATTAATTTTTTTTAATTAATAAGGATTTTTTGTGCCTTTGATGCAACTTTGGGAGCTCAGGAAAGATTATTCAGGGAGTTATTTTGTTTTGGAAATTAATAATTAGTTTATTAAGGTTATTCCTGGTAAAAATATTTGCCTTTCAAGCTCAACTTACAAATATTATTTTTATTTCAAAATTAAGTCAATTTTAGGGAGCCTTTGACTAATTTTTGATCTGATTTATGAATTAATGAATATATCTTCTAAACCTTTTAAACTGAACATATAAATTTAATATATTCATTTTCTTTTTAATTATATGCTTTGACTAGTAAACACATTTTTCTAAAAAGGTTCCAGCTTAAAGTCGTGAATCTATTCATTTTAAATTGGATTTGTAATGCTGATTTATTATTCTAATAAGCTAAATTCTGTTCATAATTGCAAGTTCCAAAAATACTAAAAATGCATATAATTCTCCTAAATACTCAAATATTAATATTATAATATTATAAAATTTATTTTCTTAGTATATACACATATATACAGGTGTACTTAATTCTAAATCTTCCTGGAATTTAAAGATGCATATTCACTAAGAAAAAAATTATGTTATTTCAAAGGTTTTTTTTTATTTTTAAAATTTTTATTTTTAAAAATTGTATTGATAGCAAATATTTTACATATTTATGGGGTACATGTATTTGTTGCATGCATAGGATGTGGAATGATTGAGTCAGGGTATTTGAAGCATCCATCACCTTGCGCATTTATCGTGTCTATGCATCGGTAACATTTCAAGTCATCTCTTCTAGCTACTTTGAAATACGTAATACACTGTTGCTGACCATAGTCACTCTAATCTGCTATTGAATATTGGGGCTTCTTTTTTCAATCTAACTGTGTGTTTGCATCCACTAACCAACCTCTCTTTATCTCCTCCTTCCACCTATACATTCTTCTCAGCCTCTGGTGTCTGTTATTCTATCCTCTATCTCCATGAGATTGATTTTTTTAAGCTCCGGTATTAGTAATAATATGAAGCATCTGTCTTTCTGTGCCTGGCTTATTTCACTTAACATAATGACCTCCAGTTCCATCCATGTTATTGCAAGTCATATTATTTCTTCTTTTTTGGTTCAATAGTATTCCATTGTGTGTATATACCACATTTTCTATATCCATTTGTCCATCAGTAGACACTTAGGCTGATTCTCTAGCTTTACTGTTATGAATAGTGCTGTGATAAACATGCAAGTACAGATAATTATTTAATATACACATTTCTTTTGAATAAATACTTAATAATGGGATTGCTGAATCTTAAGGTAGTTCTGTTTTTAGTTTTTTGAGGAATCTCCCTACTGTTTTTCATAGCAGTTGTACCAATTCTATTCCCACCAACATTGTATAATAAGAGTTTCCTTTTCTTCACATCCTGGCCAGCATCTGTTACATTTTGTTCTTTTAATGATAGCCATTCTAACTGCGGTACGATGACATCTCAATTTGGTTTGGTTTTGCATTTCCTTGATACTTAGTGATGCTGAGCACGTTTTTGTATACCTGTTGGCCACTTGTATGTCTATTTTTGAGAAAGTGTCTGTTTATGTCCTTAGCCCACTTTTTCATCGGACTTTTTATTTTTATTTATTTATTTATTTATTTTTATATTGCATTTTAGGTTTGGGGGTACATGTGAAGAACATGCAAGATTGTTGCATAGGTACACACATGGCAGTGTGGTTTGCTGCCTTCCGTCCCCTCACCTGTATCTGTCATTTATCCCCATGCTATCTCTTCCCACCTCCCCACCCCCCCGTCCCTCCCCCATTACCCCACAACGGACCCCAGTGTGTAGTGCTCCACTCCCTGTGTCCATGTGTTCTCATTGTTCAACACCCGCCTATGAGTGAGAATATACGGTGTTTGATTTTCTGCTCTTGTGTCAGTTTGCTGAGAATGATGGTTTCCAGGTTCATCCATGTCCCTACAAAGGACGTGAACTCCTCGTTTTTGATGGCTGCGTAATATTCCATGGTGTATATGTACCACATTTTCCCTATCCAGTCTATCATCATTGGGCATTTGGGTTGGTTCCAGATCTTTGCTATTGTAAACAGTGCTGCAATGAACATTCGTGTGCACGTGTCCTTGTAGTAGAATGATTTATAATCCTTTGGATATATACCCAGTAATGGGATTGCTGGGTCAAATGGGATTTCTATTTTTAGGTCCTTGAGGAATCACCACACTGTCTTCCACAATGGTTGAATTAATTTACATTCCCACCAACAGTGTAAAAGTGTTCCTATTTCTCCACATCCTCTCCAGCATCTGTTGTTTCCAGATTTTTTAATGATCGCCATTCTAACTGGTGTGAGATGGTATCTCAAGGTGGTTTTGATTTGCATTTCTCTGATGACCAGTGATGATGAGCATTGTTTCATATGTTTGTTGGCCTCCTGTATGTCTTCTTTTATAAAGTATCTGTTCATATCCTTCGCCCATTTTTGAATAGGCTTGTTTGTTTTTTTCTTGTAGATCTGCTTTAGTTCTTTGTAAATTCTGGGTATCAGCCCCTTGTCAGATGGGTAGACTGCAAAAATTTTTTCCCATTCTGTTGGTTGCCGATTCACTCTACTGACTGTTTCTTTTGCTGTGCAGAAGCTGTGGAGTTTGATTAGGTCCCATTTGTCTATTTTGGCTTTTGTTGCCATTGCTTTTGGCGTTTTGGTCATGAAGTCCTTGCCTACACCTATGTCCTGAATGGTTTTGCCTAGATTTTCTTCTAGGGTTTTTATGGTGTTAGGTCTGATGTTTAAATCTTTAATGCATCTGGAGTTAATTTTGGTGTAAGGTGTCAGGAAGGGGTCCTGTTTCTGCTTTCTGCACATGGCTAGCCAGTTTTCCCAACACCATTTATTAAACAGGGAGTCCTTTCCCCATTGCTTGTTTTTGTCAGGTTTGTCGAAGATCAGATGGTTGTGGGTATGTTGTATTTCCTCTGAGGCCTCTGTTCTGTTCCATTGGTCTATATCTCTGTTTTGGTACCAGTACCATGCTGTTTTGATTACTGTAGCCTTGTAGTATAGTTTGAAGTCCAGTAGTGTGATGCCTCCTGCTTTGTTCTTTTTGCTTAGAATTGACTTGGCTATGCGGGCTCTCTTTTGGTTCCATATGAAGTTTAAGGTGGTTTTTTCCAGTTCTGTGAAGAAGGTCATTGGTAGCTTGATGGGAATAGCATTGAATCTGTAAATTACTTTGGGCAGTATGGCCATTTTCACGATATTGATTCTTCCTAACCATGAACATGGAATGTTTCTCCATCTGTTTGTATCCTCTTTTATTTCGTTGAGCAAAGGCTTGTAGTTCTCCTTGCAGAGGTCCTTTACGTTCCTTGTTAGTTGTATTCCTTGGTATTTTATTCTCTTTGTAGCAATTGTGAATGGCAGTTCGTTCTTGACTTGGCTCTCTTTAAGTCTATTACTGGTGTATAGGAATGCTTGTGATTTTTGCACATTGATTTTGTATCCTGAGACTTTGCTGAAGTTGTTTATCAGTTTCAGGAGATTTTGGGCTGAGATGATGGGGTCTTCCAGATATACAATCGTGTCATCTGCAAATAGAGACAGTTTGATTTCCTCCTTTCCAATTTGGATATCCTTTATTTCTTTTTCTTGCCTGATTGCTCTGGCTAGAACTTCCAGTACTATATTGAATAGGAATGGTGAGTGAGGGCATCCTTGTCTAGTGCCAGATTTCAAAGGGAATGCTTCCAGTTTTTGCCCATTCAGTATGATATTGGCTGTTGGTTTGTCGTAAATACCTTTTATTGTTTTAAGGTACGTTCCGTCAATACCTAGTTTATTGAGGGTTTTTAGCATAAAGGGTTGTTGAATTTTGTCAAAAGCCTTCTCTGCATCAATTGAGATAATCATGTGCTTTTTGTCTTTGGTTCTGTTTATGTGGTGAATTACGTTTATGGACTTGCGTATGTTGAACCAGCCTTGCATCCCCAGGATGAATCCTACTTGATCATGGTGGATGAGCTTTTTGATATGCTGTTGCAATTGGTTTGCCAGTATTTTATTGAAGATTTTTGCATCTATGTTCATCATAGATATTGGTCTGAAATTTTCTTTTCTTGTTGAATCTCTGCCGGGTTTTGGTATCAGGATGTTTGTCTCGTAAAATGATTTGGGAAGGATTCTCTCTTTTTGGATTGTCTGGAATAGTTTCGGAAGGAAAGGTATCAGCTCCTCTTTGTATGTCTGGTAGAATTCAGCTGTGAACCCATCTGGACCTGGGCTTTTTTTGGTTGGTAGGCTCTTTATTGCTGCCTCGACTTCAGACCATGTTATTGGTCTATTCAGGGTTTCGGCTTCTTCCAGGTTTAGGCTTGGGAGGATGCAGGTGTCCAGGAATTTATCCATTTCTTCCAGGTTTACTAGTTTATGTGCATAGAGTTGTTTGTAATAATCTCTGATGATGGTTTGGATTTCTGTGGAATCTGTGGTGATATCCCCTTTATCGTTTTTTATTGCATCAATTTGGTTATTCTCTCTTTTCTTTTTTATTAATCTGGCTAGTGGTCTGTCTATTTTGTTGATCTTTTAAGAAAACCAGCTCCTGGATTTATTGATTTTTTGAAGAGTTTTTTGTGTCTCTATTTCCTTCAGTTCTGCTCTGATCTTAGTTATTTCCTGTCTTCTGCTAGGTTTTGAGTTTTTTTTGATCTTGCTCCTCTAGCTCTTTCAATTTTGATGATAGGGTGTCAATTTTAGATCTCTCCTTTCTTCTCATGTGGGCACTCATTGCTATATATTTTCCTCTAGAGACTGCTTTAAATGTGTCCCAGAGATTCTGGTATGTTGTGTCTTCGTTCTCATTGGTTTCAAAGAACATCTTTATTTCTGCCTTCATTTCATTGTTTATCCAGTCAACATTCAAGAGCAAGTTGTTCAGTTTCCATGAAGCTGTGCAGTTCTGAGTTAGTTTCTGCATTCTGAGTTCTAACTCGATTGCACTGTGGTCTGAGAGACTGTTTGTTATGATTTCTGTTCTTTTGCATTTGCTGAGGAGTGATTTATTGCCAATTATGTGGTCAATTTTAGAGTAGGTGTGATGTGGTGCTGAGAAGAATGTATATTCTGTGGATTTGGGGTGGAGAGTTCTGTAAATGTCTATTAGGTTTGCTTGTTCCAGGTCTGAGTTCAGGTCCTGGATATCCTTGTTGATTTTCTGTCTGATTGATCTGTCTAATATTGACAATGGGATGTTAAAGTCTCCCACTATTATTGTGTGGGAGTCTAAGTCTCTTTGTAAGTCATTAAGAACTTGCCTTATGTATCTGGGTGCTCCTGTATTGGGTGTGTATATATTTAGGATCGTTAGCTCTTCTTGTTACAGTGATCCTTTTACCATTATGTAATGTCCTTCTTTGTCTCTTTTGATCTTTGTTGCTTTAAAGTCTATTTTATCAGAGATGAGAATTGCAACTCCTGCTTTTTTTTTGCTCTCCATTTGCTTGGTAGATCTTCCTCCATCCCTTTATTTTGAGCCTTTGTGTATCCTTGCATGTAAGATGGGTTTCCTGGATACAGCACACTGATGGGTTTTGGCTTTTTATCCAATTTGCCAGTCTGTGTCTTTTGATTGGGGCATTTAGTCCATTGACATTTAGGGATAGTATTGTTATGTGTGTATTTGATACTGTCATTTTGATGCTACCTGGCTGTTTTGTTGGTTAGTTGATGCAGATTCTTGATTGTGTTGATGCTCTTTTACCATTTGGTGTATTTTTAGAGTGGCTGGTACTGGTTGTTCCTTTATATGTGTAGAGCCTCTTTCAGGAGTTCTTGTAGAGCAAGTTTTGTGGCGATGAAATCTCTGAGTGCTTGCTTGTTCACAAAGGATTTTATTTTTCCTTCACTTATGAAGCCTAGTTTGGCTGGATAGGAGATTCTGGGTTGAAAGTTCTTTTCTTTAAGGATGTTGAATATTGGCCCCCAATCTCTTCTGGCTTGTAGAGTTTCTGCTGAGAGATCTGCTGTGAGTCTAATGGGCTTCCCTTTGTGGGTAACCCGACCTTTCTCTCTGGCTGCCCTTAGCATTTTCTCTTTCATTTCAACCCTGGTGAATCTGATGATTATGTGCCTTGGGGTTGCTCTTCTTGAGGAATATCTTTGTGGTGTTCTCTGTATTTCCTGGATTTGAATATTGGTCTGCCTGGCCAGGTTGGGGAAGTTTTCCTGGATAATATCCTGAAGAGTATTTTCCAGCTTGGATTCATTCTCTTCATCACATTCAGGTACACCTATCAGACGTAGATTAGGTCTTTTCACATAGTCCCACATTTCTTGAAGATTTTATTCCTTCCTTTCTGTGCTTCTTTCTCTGTTCTTGCCTTCTCTTTTTATTTCATTGAGTTGATCTTCGACCTCTGATATCCTTTCTTCTGCTTGGTCAATTCGGCGGTTGAAGCTTGTGCATGCTTCATGAAGTTCTCGTGTTGTGTTTTTCAGCTCCATCAATTCACTTATATTCCTCTCTATGCTGTCCATTCTCGTTAGCATTTCGTCCAATCTTTTTTCAAGGTTCCTATTTTCTTTGCGTTGGGGTAGAACATGTTCTTTTAGCTCACTGTAGTTTCTTACTACCCACCTTCTAAAGTCTGATTCTGTCATTTCATCACCCTCCTTCTCCATCTGGTCTGGTTCCCTTGCTGGTGAGGAGTTGTGATCCCTTTTAGGAGGAGAGGTGTTCTGGTTTCGGGGGTTTTCCTCCTTTTTGCACTGGTTTCTTCCCATTTTTGTGGGTTTATCCACCTGTTGTCTTTGTAATTACTGTCTTTCAGATTGGGTCTCTGAGTGAGCTTCTAGTTCATGGATGCTGAAGTTACTTCTTTTTTTTTTTTTTTTTTTAAGCTTTCCTTCTAACAGTCTGGCCCCTCTGCTGTAGGACTGCTGAGGTCCTTTCCAGGCCCTGCTTGCCTGGGGGTCACTTGCAGCAGCTGCAGAACAGTAAGGGTTGCTACCAGTTTCCTCTTCTGCTATGTTTGTCCCAGAAGGATGATCGCCTACTGTCAGTCCGTTCTCTCCTTTATGAGGTGAGTCTTTGGATCTATGGGGGTCAGGGAGCTACTTGAGGAGACAGTCTATCTTTTATTGGGGCTTAAGTCCTGAGTTGTGAGCTCCGCTGTTCGATCAGAGCTGCTGGGCAGGTATGTTTAGGTCTGCTGCAGCTGAACTTATAAAGCACTTTTTGTTCCCAGGTGCTCTGTCCCAGGGCGTTGGAGCTTTATGAGTTTCCATTGCACTACTGCCTTTTTTGATTTTTCTTTCAGGTCTGACCCGCCCAGCTAGCAGCATGCCTAGCCACTGCCTGCCCGCAGGGGCTTTGCTGAGCTGCTGTGGGCTCCATCCAGCTGCCCTGAACTCTTCCCTGCAGTCCTGTTTATATGGACGTAGTTAGAACTGTCTCGGCAACAGTGGCCCTGCCTCTGTTATGGCGGACTCTCTCTGTTGTGGCAGGTTGCCTCGGCAACGGCAGCCTGCCTCCTTAGCGGTGGAGAGTCTCGGTAATGGCGGAAGCCCCTCCCCCACCGAGCCGGACCATCCCCGTTCAGCTGTGCTTGGTTTGAAGGGCTCAACTCAGGGTTTCCAGTTACTGTTTTTGTTTTCGTTGTTGTTGGGGGTGGAGGGGTGGGACCAACCGAGCCTGATCACCTGGCTCCCTGACTCAGAGTCTTTTCTTTTAAGTTGCATGACCCCGCGTTCCAGTTGCTTGTTGAAAAGGCGCCAGGATCTCCCGTGCTGCGACTCACTGAGTTGGCTCGAACTGCGGCGCCAGCTCCTGGCGGATTTTTTGCCTAGGAATCTCCTGGCCTGGCTCGCTATTTCAGATGAATGGGCAACTCTGCCATCTCAGGGCTCTGATCTCCAGCTAAGAGGGCTCCCAGACCAGTGTCTTTTGTACGGGGAACCACAGCAACAGAGCGTGGTCACAGCAGCCACGCAGGTGGAATCGGCCCCGCGGGGGCCAAAACAGCTGCACCGGCTGGGACTGTGACGCTGGCGACCCCTCTGCCTGGGTATCTCCTGGTCTGTGGGCAATAAGAGTTCGTCTGGAAATGCGGCGTCCACTCAACCTCTGCACTTTCACTGGGAGCTGAAGTCTTGAGCTGTTCTTAGGCGGCCATCTTCCCCAGGGACCCAAAGTTTTTTTTAGTAACCCTCATGAACTGTTTTTTGGGCTGCATTTTTAGCTAACTTGGGATTTTTAGTGATTAAAGAGACAAGAGGCCAGAATGCCAGCTGGATTTGTGTCTATGACTGATGGGGACAAATACAGTCCATCCCAAGTTCATAGTTGCTATGTTAATGCTTCTAAAATGTTTGAATTATACCATTACCTAATATTTGAGTGTGATTCAGAATCTCTGATTTCTGCATATTGCTTGACCACCTGCTTGGATTCAACTTTGCTGTTTTCTACTTCATTCTATAGGTATTATTTTCAATTTCTTTATGCTACAGCCACAAGTCAAAGAGATATTTAAATAATATTTAATTAAACAATTTATTTTGTCTAATTCTATGCTTACCATATTATAAGGTCATGCCAATGACAAAAATCAGTCACAATATTTTGTTGTTATACCTCATTGATACGGATGAATGTTGGCCTTCAAAACATCACCTGGGAAACTCTGTATAAGCTGATGAGCTGTTTCCACTCCAAATACCTCCCCCACGCCCCAAAACTCACTTGACTCACATGTGGTACTATTGCTTTCTTACACCATTGCTGAAAAGGTTAAGACTGTATTCTGATAATCCCAGATAGACACCAGAAAATACATCCTGTGTGAATGTTGCTAGGCAGGTTGCTTGGTTCCTATGAGAGTGCTGCTCCATGCCCTGCGAAGCTGGATACACAGTCATGTCCTGGTCACAGAGGGCAACTGGGGTCTTCACACAGCCTGCGTCTCTTTATGTGCTGTTGGACTGACAGAACAGCTCTAAGTAAAAAAGGAGGAAAGTGAAATGTTCTGTGGATTTCCCAGTCAGGTATTCTAGAATCCTCTCCTTTTTTCCTGGGTTGTCCTATCTTCCAGAGAAAGCCTCTATCTCTGGTTCTCTTCAACCTTCTGGGAAAGAACAATTTGGCCACCTTCACTGGCATTTTGGTCAATGGCCATTGATTGGTGGCAGGGGTAAGTAGAGAACAGGAGCAACTCTGAAAGTGTGATGGGGTTAAACAGTGAGCCCCCTTGGACCAGGAAGAAGCTGTCCAATAGGCAAGGTTGAAGTACTGGTACCGGAGAATTACAGGAAACTGGCTAGGAAGACTCAGTTTTGTTCTGGGATAATCCAGTAAAAAAGAAAGTCAACCTGAGCAATGCACAGTGAGAGATTCACAGTCACTCCCTTCTTTTCCCCATGATTTAGTCTTTTGATCAATCTGGAGTCCTTGACTTTCTCTTTCTTAAAGTGGTTTCCTTTCAGAAAGCTCTGCTGCCCTTCATGTCAATAGTCCTCAACAGGCCCTATCGCATGGAGTCACCAAACCTGCTCAAACAGGCACAGACATGCAGCATATAATATACCTCTCACTGTAGGATTCCCCTACTGCTCCATCTTGCTCCATACCAAAGGCAAGATGAAGTGGGCTGTCTGGAGAGCTGTTGATTCCCCATGATCATTCCTGGAGGTATAAGAAAAATGACCTCATAATATTTAGTGGGAATCAAACAGAGAAAATTACAGAAACAGGATTTATTACTTTGATAGAGCCTTCTTATTCTTAAAGGTCCATCCCACATCATATCAAGCATATTAAAATATGCCCACGTTGTACACTAAAAATCTCATTTTTGCTGTAAAACAATTAGTAGGAACTTTTATAGTTTTGTGTTTTGAAATTATTTTATGTATACCAAATATTTATAAGTATTTACAACCCATAATCATTTTTTTCCATATCCAATTATTCCAACAGCCACTTGGCCCCTGTCTTTACTGATCCATACTGCCACCCTTGTCAAACACCAGGTTCACGTTTATACAAGGGCCGACTTCTCTTCTGTAATAATTGTCTGCTTATCTCTGCCAATGAGAATACAACCACACCGCCAGCCACCCATAGCCTTTCTTTCCCTTCTATAAAATTGGCTTAGTTCTTTAGTATTCCATATAAATTTTAGTATCAGCTTACAAACCATCATTAAAACCCTTATTTGTGTTTTAATCAAAGTTGTCACTTAATCTACAAATTAGTTTGAAGGGGACTGACATCTTTTCCATCTTTCAATAAGTTTTATGATTATCTCTACAAAACTCTGGCAAAGCTTTTGTCAGGTTTGTTTGTAGGTGCCTAATGGCTTCCGTTGCATTTTAAATTGGTATTTATTTAAATTCACATGTTCTAATTGTTGCAGATTTGCAGAAATGCTTTTGGTTTGGGTATATTGATCTTACTGAGCTCTAATCAATTTTAATAGCATATATGGTAGACATCACTAGGTCTCTCTGGACATAGAAAATACTATTCCTGTGACCAGTTGCAATCAAAGAAATGAGAGCGGAAGTGATGCTGTTACTTCTGGGCTAAGGCAATGAAAAGCCCTTACATTACTTTTTGGTCTCTTTCTTCTGCTTAAACAGATGTAGATGCCTAGTGTTTAGGTGGCAGACCCTGAATCGATGAATCATCACATGGCTCAGAACCTCAACAAACTGCATGAGAAGGAAATAAACTACTATTGTGTTGAGTCACTGACCTTTCAGGGTTTATTGTTACCTCACTATAATCCAGGCTCTATTGACCAACACAGTTTGTCTGTAGATTCCTTCGTATTTTTTATGTGAACCGTTACAGCAGCTGTGAAAAATGATAATTTTGTTTCTTTCTTCCAAATTCTTGGGTAATCAAAATTTTATGAATACCAAACTTAACAATTAATGAAGTTGACACAATGTTACATTTTGTAGATCTTTAATTAAACATTTATTAATTTCGATTTGCAGTTTTCCTTTGTGTTCTTTCAGGTCTCAGATAGTTGCGTGGGTCTTAAAAAGCTGATAGGCCCCAGGCCCTGTGATAAGAGTGCCTAAGGGTTAACAAGGCCCTGGTGAGGCTGGTTGTCATTTTCATAACTTTACCAGTCTAGAAGGCTGCAATCCAAAATGGAATAATGTAACACAGGCACAGAGAGCCATGGCTGAGGTGTCAGCTGGGTTCAAACCAGAAATAAGAATAGCACTATGGGTGTCCTAGCCAATTGGTGCTAGAACATCTCCCTTTTTTTCCAGTTAATTCCTTCCTTTAGAAGGAGATTCCATTAGTTTTCATCTCTCTTTCTCTTACTTCTAGAATTTACTGAAGGCCCTGAATATCTTATTATTACCACTTTAACACTGCCGGTATACTCTAGTTCAAAAAAATCCAAAATAATAAAACCTGACCTTATCAAAGAATATATGAATTGGAGGATGGTAATTTGCTTTACAAAGGGTTCCCTGCTCCACAAAATGAATTCAACTTTGGTGTCCCTAAAATAGCCAGCTCCCTTGGTGTGTGTTAAATATAATTCAATTTACAAAAATTTGATTTGCATATAACCTTTTCAGCGGCACATCCATTGTGCGAAGCAATGTACACTTGTAATTGGCTGCAAATTGCCAGGAGACCACCCTTGCACATATTGTTTCTAGATCTGCAATTTTTTCTTAATCTCCATGGAATACAGGCACAGAAAGGCTAACATTCCAGTTGTTCATCTGATCCCATTGGCTATGCTGAGAAAGGACATTTGTCGATTATTTGGAGGCAATGTGTCCTATGTACAAATTAATGTTGCATATTCAGAAACAGGAAATCCAGAGTGCTCAGGTGAGCTAAACATGGACTGCCTTTCTGGGTTCGTGGTAAAGGCTGCATTGGAGAAGCTCTCTTTATCTTGGTGGCCTGGCAGGTGCCAGGAGAAAGTGAAATGAAGCAAGGAAAAAAATATGATCATAGTTTGGATATCATTTTATCCCTGTGAGGCAGTGAACCCTCAGAAGCATCTTCCAAGGAAAATAGTAGAACTAAGTATAGTGACCTGAGCCTCATGGATTAGGAGAGTGCCACAGCTGACAGCTACCACGGCCAGACTCAGGGAGCCTTCCCTGTGGAGTGTGTTCTGGCCACAGGAGTGTAGTCAAGGCACTCTGCAAGGCAAGCATAACATTTTCTCATGTGTCTACATAAAAAGCAAAAGTGGCATCTTTTTATGGCAAATTGAATTAAAGTAGATTATCATTGATGATGCCAAGTCGCATCTAAACCCCATTTCAACCTGAATATTAAAACCCTGCCTGGCACATCATACTCTCTTTTCAGAAATGATACCTCCACACACATTTTCACTGCCGCCCTTCCTGTGTCTGATGCCAAAGCCCCTCTCTTCTGATTAGAAACTATACTTCAGGAGTTCATCCTGGGCAACTCACAGCTCTCCTTCCCTAGGCTAGCCTACAGCGGGTGTCTGACAGACACCTCCCTCCTGCAGACCCTGGGCTCTTCTTGCCAGTTTCTGGGCAGGTGCAGTGGAAAGATCTGAACTATACTTATCTAGATGCTTTTTATTTTCTGTTTTGTTTGTTTGTTTTTCTTTGCTGGTGGCAATGACTCCTTAGCCCCCAATTCAGCCAAGCAGACTCTCATACCAGAAGTTCAGTTCCCAGAAGGCAAAATTGGCTTCTTCTTGTTCCAAAGTAGGTGTTGTAAGTCGATGGTGAGAAACTTCTTGGGTGCAGATGAGATACATACATCAATTAATAAGTAACAACAACTTGAGAACTGAAATTTCTGCTAAACCAAAAAGAAAAATACTGTGATGTTTCTTAGAAGACCAAGTTTCAGGTAGCTGATTAAACACTTTATCTCAGGCATTCCCCAAAACAATTTTTTATTTGGCCAAAATTTCTTTTTGCTGCAGCTGGAGGCAGGGCTGCCACCTGTGGTGTGCAGACTGTGCACTGCTCTAGAGAGGGCTACTGGCACAGATCACCACAACAGTGCTCCCCAGAGCTAGGTAGTTCATGGCTTGCAGAGTTGCCCTCTGTAGCACTGGCTGCAGAGAGAGTAGTGCTGATATTTAGGCCTGAATTTGGGGAAAGGGAATAGCTTTGGGAGCACACCCACCTGGGTTCATATATTTACTGGGCCACTTACACATCTGTGCAATCCTGGACAATCTACACAGCCTCTAACTAATTGACCAGGTACAACAATGGCCAACTCACAGGCTGGTAGTCTGGTTTAATAAGGGGATGAAGTGGCCATGCCTGGCCCATTGTCACTGTGAGTGCTATTGGAAGCAAGGCATATCCAATAGCTGGGCAAGAGAGATCAGCTTTGGTCCTGGAGGCCAAGGGCAGAATGAGAAACCAGCAGAATACTGTGACCCCTACTATGGGTGGTCTATGGGTGAGGTGGCTGGATCTGTTCACTGAGGCAATCTGAGCCCCTCTTAGAAAAGGTGTTTTCCACTGGCTAGTCATAGGCAGAAAATAGAAACTAGACCCCTTATTTATACCAAAAATTAACTCAAGATGGATCAAAGACTTAAATGTAAAACCCAAAATCATAAAAACCCTAGAAGAAAACCTAGGCAACACCATTCAAGACATAGGCATGGGCAAAGATTTCACCACAAAAACAGCAAAAACAATTGCAACAAAAGCCAAAATTAATAAACTGTATCTAATTAAACTAAAGAGCTTCTGCACAGCAAAAGAAAGTTTTATCAGAGTGAGCAGGCAACCTACAGAATGGGAGAAAATTTTTGCAATCTACCCATCTGACAAAGTTCTAATATCCAGAATCTACAAAGAACTTAAACAAATTTGCAAGAAAAAAACAACCCCACTAAAAAATGGGCAAATGATATGAACAGACACTTCTCCAAAGAAGACATTTATGCAGCCAACAGACATATGAAAAAAAGCTCATCATCACTGGTCGTTAGAGAAATGAAAATCAAAATCACAATGAGATACCATCTCACTCCAGTTAGAATGGCAATTATTAAAAAGTCAGGAAACAACAGATGCTGGAGAGGATGTAGAGAAATAGGAACACTTTTACACTGTTGTTGGAAGTGTAAATTAGTTCAACCACTGTGGAAGACAGTGTGGCGATTCCTCAAGGATCTGGAACCAGAAATACCATTTGACCCAGCAATCCCATTGCTGGGTATATACCTAAAGGATTATAAATCATCCTACTATAAAGACGCATATGTTTATGGCAGCACTATTTACAAAAGCAAAGACTTGGAATCAACCCAAATGCCTATCAATGACAGACTAGATAAATAAAATGTGGCAAATATACACCATGGAATACTATGCAGCCATAAAAGGAATGAGTTCATGTCCTTTGCAGGGACATGGATGAAACTGGAAGCCACAATTCTCAGCAAACTAACACAGGAACAGAAAATCAAACACCACATGTTCTCGCTCTTAAGTGGGAGTTGAACAATGAGAACACATGGACATAAGGAAAGGAACTTCACACAGCAGGGCCTGTTGGGGGTGGGGGGCAAGAGGAGGAAGAGCATCAGGACAAATACCTAATGCATTCAGGGCTTAAAGCCTACATGATGGGTTTACAGGTACGGCAGACCACCATGGCACATGTTTACCTATGTAACAAACCTGCACATTCTATGCATGTATCAAAGAACTTAAAGTAAAATTTTTAAAAAAGAAAAGGTGTTTTCTCATATATTTGCTGTTTGCATCAAAGCCAGCTCACTGCAGCTGATGAAGGAAGATGGTAGGGAAGCCGGGATGGTAGGTGAGTGGGGAGGAGGCTGAGATGGCAGAGGGTATGTGTGCTCCATGTATTCTCAGGGAGAAGAATGTTGGTTTGGAATGGGAGAATCAAGTACAAGAATTTGAAGTTTCTATTTCTACAAATGTGGCATTTTCTGTGCCACTTTTCCTTGCTTTGCTTGCTTGTGTGTAGCATTGTGTAGAACAGGACCCATGAGAGCTGAGGTAAGGGGCTGGACCCTCTGTGGTGGGGCAGCAGGGACTGGGTAAAAGCCCTCTCCAAAGGTTTGGAAACTAGAAAGTCAGAGTCTGGCCCCAGAGTGGCCTCCTTGTCCCCATTAGAAATCTAGGATTCAGAATCTTCTGGGTTCAGTCTTAGGTATTTTGTTGGAAGGAAGAAGTCTGTTCTTTTCTATTCACCCAGGTGTGTTGGCCATAAGGGACATGTAGACCTTCAGAGGTCTCCCCTAGCCTGCTTTAGTCCAGAGAAAGGTGGGATGGGAGCCACAAGGAGCCAGAATGGAGTCCCTTGCTTTGCCTGTGGGAGGGAATGGATTCAGGTCCCCTCATCTCTCTGGGTTCCCTTGAGAACCTTGAACCTGAGGTCATAGCTATTCAGAACCAATGATCACACAGAACAAAGAGGGGCATCTGCCATAGCCCAGCCCTCAGCCAAGCTTGGAGACACCAGTACTCATCTCTTTTTTCTGGAGGAAGTCAAGGCTGTCAGTCCTGACTATGGAACATAAGATCCAGGGGACTTCAGATGGTTCTCAAAGCAGTTTCTCACTTTGTTCAGCTCTACTTCTTTCTGTCTCTTGGCTGCCTAGAATTGCTTTCACTATCACAGTTTCAATGTATTTGCAGGGCTCAACTGCCCCTCACCCTAGCCCTCTGTCCAGATAGAGTAGAAATGGTGAGAGCTGTGGTCCTCTGCCACAGCAATGCCTACTCAGGCAGGCTCATTCCTTGAGCCTGTTTTCTTAAGCGAAGGACTTGAAAAAGATGCCTGGCTCACCTGTTTCCCCTTATTGAGAAGTTCAAGTCAAATGTGGACAATAACACACTGCACAGATGAGAGTATTCTTATTCTCGTTGAAAGGAGGTGGGTGCTGAGATGAGGTTGGCTTGAGTTTCATCCTACCCTTTTATGGTAGCGACATCCAGCTAGCAGCCCCGGACCTTGAAGTATGTTGTATTAACATGGTGTTTTCAAGCATTTAAAACTTATTGCCAAAATTTTATATTAAAAAAATAGATTTCTAACTTCACTTTAAAAATTAGAAGACCTAACAGCAGTGGCCATAATAGCCACCTGGGGCCATAGCAGCAGCCCCTTGTAGGCAGTCTCATGCTAATTCAGCACAGTATTCACTACTCTTAGTGCCTCACACCCTCATCATTCTATCACCTCACTTGCTCAGCCCTTGTGGGCATTTGAGTTTGTAAACATCAGCAAGGAAGCCCATTTGGGATTTACCTGAGAAAGTCACCTCTTATTTCCCACTTGACTTTCCCTACCTCCCCACCATCACCATACTTTCTTCCTATAGACAGGAGATTCACCTTTTCTAAAGCAAGTGAGAGAAGAAGTACAGGGCTAAGAGAAACAGCTCAGAGGATCTCCAAAAAGCACCAAGGAAACCTTGTATAGGGATTCCTGTCTGCAACAGCTGTTCCAAGAAGGCTAGACGATGCTTTCTAGAGCAGCATCTACTCAAATGTTGAGAGTGGTGGTTTGGTTATCTATGGCTATCTAATAAACCATCTCAAAGCCTGGAGATGTACCATATTATTTTGCCTGATAGTCCCATGGCTCAGCTGAGCAATATTCACTCAGGCTATCTTATCTTGCTGTGGGCAGATGGCAGCTGGGGTTAGAGTCATCTGGAGGCTCAATTGGGCTGAAAGTCCATGATGGCTCATTCACAAGGCTGCCAATTGATGCTGGCTGTCACCTGGGGCTGTCCAGTGGAACACTTGGGTGTGTCGTCTCTTGTGGGCTGGGCTTTTCACTATTCGGTTGCTGGGTTCCCAGGGTAGTGTCCCAAGAGTGAGTGTTACAAGGATTTCTTATGTGCAAGCTTTAGAAATCATACAGTGTCACTTTTGCCCCATTTCACTGGTCAACTACAAATCACAGAACCTGAGAGAATCAAGAACAAGGGAGTACATAAAGCATGAACAATGTGAAGCATTGTTCATTGATGGGGCCATCTTTGGAAACTAACCATCACAGGCAGTGTTGGTGAGGTTGGTCCTTATATCGCAGCTGCTTTCACGTGTGTGTGTGTGTGTGTGTGTGTGTGTGTGTGTGTGTGTGTGTGTGTTTTAAGAACAGTTTATCTCCTCTCTCTCCAGCTTTCCCCAAGGTAAGATATTAATGAGATTGTATTTGAACTCTCTGACAAAGTAATGCCTCCTTATAAACTATACTGTTATTATTAGCCTGCCTGATCACTGCCACCTGGAGTCCACAGAAGACAGGATGAGAAATGATACAGTGTGTATCTCTAAAACAAACAAAACTTCATTAAATCCATTGAAATAACACAGACATTCAGATTTAGTACAGATCAAATCCTATTACCAACAAATTGCATCAAATTGCCTCCAAAAGTCTATGGAACCAGATGTCATCCAAGCCCTACTTCCTTCAAGCAAATATCCAATGTAAGCAACATGAAGGACTACCAAAAAATAGGAACATCTCCTGAGATTTGTTAGGATGGGATTTGACCCATTTTCTTTTAGTCACAGGCCCAGGCATCTTTCAATCAGAAAGAAATTCTTGCAGGATTAATGCATGTGAGCTGGCTGAGAAATGAGTCTCATTTAAATTGTAGAAAATACATCTTTATGCTGTTATCAGGCTCCCCTCTGGGACCTGGGGATTTCCACTAGATTTTCTGGTCAGTATCTAGTGAGCTCACAGTGCAAAAACAAGTCCGGCAGTTAGGAGACCCACCCACCAAAACCCAGACCCTTACCTGGAGGAGAGTAAGCCCAACATAAAGATAAGGGCTTCAGATCATGTGAACTTCGGGGGACCAGTGAAGGCATGGGCATTGTGCAACACTATGTAACATTTCCCCAAGGTAAGCCTCTGCTTTTACTTTTTCTGAGTACATGTATTTCTTAACACTTTCCTGTTTATTTTCACTTCAGGGCCCTAAAGGGGTGCGTTAGTGTCAGACCAGGTATACAAAAGCCATCCAGGAATGCAACTGCTCCTGCAGATGGCCACCACTCCCCCAGTACAGGTGTTCCCAAAGGCCATCGCAGACCTTCCCTTCTCCACAGAGCCCCAACTAACAACTGGCGGTTCTCATCGCAGGTCAGCATCTTTTCTTCTCCATCAAAGATCAAAACATCCCATGCACTCAGCTCTGCCCCACAGATCGCTACCTCACTTCCTTCCCTGCGGCCAGTACACACATGGGCTAAGGGAGTAGGAGGCACTCAGATAGAAATTGGCTGGAAGGCCATCTGCCTTCTCGTGGCTTCCAGAAATAGGACCTATATCAACTTGGAGATCCCCATACTCTAAGCCAGGGTCACCTGTTCAAGCCCCATCTTCATGTCATCCTCCCTTCCAAGTTCATATGTGTCTGTGTATATCCCTTTTTTTTCCATTAAAAAAATGCCATCTCCTACCCTGTTAGCCTATTGCCAGATTAACCTCACTCAAGCTGCCAGCAGTCATGTATCTAATCGACTACTTTGTTTTGTCCCACAGACCCTGTGTATATTATGTTATTTATGTTTGGTTTTAATGTAACAAGCATCGTCTGGGAATCTGTTGCAGTGTTGGAGATTCTGCTAAATTCTAGGGATATAGAAATACCATATAAATTGAGGCATAATTGGGGGTAGTCCTTACCCAAGCTGAGAATGATCTTTCAGTCTTTCATGTGTGTTTGTCTTGACCATCCCTATAGAGTATCAGCACTTGAAAGACAAGAATAAGGCCTTCCGTTTCCATTTGTACCTCTCCCTCCACCTTAGCCAGCACATGGCTTTGCCCATGGTCAACACTCAGTGTTAATGGCTGGAGGGCTGATGGTCCTGGGCTCCACCCTCAGTCCAGATGTTCACTTTCCTTGCAAGAACGACTCAAAGGGTTGAGTGTGGTCTAAGAAGCCCCTAAAGCACTCCTTGGGGAAAGTCGTCCTTAATTTCCACAGTGTGTCACACAGTGGGATTTCAGCCAGTTGTAAGGTCTATGGCAAGAAATTTGTTTCTACTACCTTAAGTATATTTTTAAGAGATAAACTTTATGTTTTAGAAGTTGCACAGATTCAAGATTGTTCCAATAGCACTACTCTGTTTCTCATTTGCCTTAGAATATCCCTTCTTGAGTGGTGCAGGTGCCAGCATTCTAAGGAGTGGTGGCTGGGCTGCAGCCTGTCCAGCTGGCCTGAGCCAGTACGGAACAGCCACTGGTGATGTACCCTCACGCAGTCTTTGGCAGCTCTCAAGGATCACACAGATTAATTTCTCCCAAACTTTTCATTTTAAAAATCAAACCTGCATATTTTCTTGGGAGCACTTCAGACTTGTGAACACCATGTTTGCATGTGTTTGGGAGAGAAAGGTTTGAGAATCACACCTTTAAGATGACCTCTTGCCCAAGGAATCCATGCAACACTGGAGAAAAATTGCAGCGGCTTGCTGTAAGTTCCCGAATTCCTCCTGTGGGGAGGAAAATCTGGCAGGTCTTGGCAGAACTTGCCCAAGGGAATTTTTGTCTGCCCCAAACTGACAGAGACTCCTTGTTCTAGCCTCAGGGAAGCTTCCCTTTTAAAATTGTCACTTTATTGATCATGATGTATGCCACTAATTGGGTCTACAGCCTTATGTATTTTAATTACTTGCCTTTTTCTCCTGCCTTTGAGTCTCTGGGTGATTGGATCACCAAGGGTACAACTTCAAATAATTCTAATAAAGAAATGAGTGTTACACTGGTGAGGTGGCCCTCTTGATTAGACCAGCTCCAAAATTAAAATTACGCTTAAGAGATGCTGTCCATGGAAGCAGAGCTCATGTCTTCACTGTCTTCAGGAGTCTGAGCAGGAAGAGCTTAGAATGCAAATGCTTAGCAAAGGAAGGAAGGCCTGTGGGCAGTGTATGTGGGTGTGCATGTGGGCATATGGACACTTGTGTATATGCGCACATCTGGGCTTGCTTCTCCCAGAGGCAGGGGCAACAAGGCTGCCTACAATTATTGGGTTCTATTCTGGGATGGGAAGCATAATTCAAAACAAAGATCACCTGCTTTCTATGTTCAAAAGGAGCTGCCGTATTGTCAGGAAACTTTCTTGTCTAACCTCAAAACCTTCGTTTGCTATTCTCTGCAGGCCGTGAAGGTGCCAGATCGTCACTGTACCTTAGGGTTGGGGTGAGTGGAGACAAGTAGAGATGTGGGCCTAGTAGAAGCTCCAGTGGCTGCCACTCAAACTGACCCTCCCTCCACGTTCTTCCCACTGTCCTCCGGTCTGGGCTGTCTCAGCAATGCCGCAGTTACAAGTCAGGTGGTCCTGAGTTAGAGAAAACTAAACTGAGCTTCAGACTTCAGAACCAGAAGACACATTTCTTTTCCATTCCTAGTTTGTTATGCCAGAAATGTTCTTTAAAAAGCCAATTCTGAAATATAAGCAATTCTGAAAAGCTGTTTATAATATCCTTGTTACATAATTAAAATGGGCAAACTTGCACATTTTACTTTAAAAACACTTTCTGTATGTTAATTATCTCTGCAACCTCATAAGGCATATTATTTTATTTTTATTTAATAGTTGAGGAAACAGATTCAGAGAAGGCAGGTGACTTTCCCAACTCACACAGCAGTTAAAGTCGGGATTCGAATCTCTTTCTTCTGACCTCAAGAACAGTTCTTCCCCTTTCTTTCCTCTTATGAAAAACAGTATGGATATCTTGCAAAGAACTGAAAATAGAACTAACTGCCCTTCAATTCAGCAACTCCACTACCATGTATCTACCTAAAGGAAAAGAAATCATTAGATCAAAGATACCTGCAATCGCATGTTTATTGCTGTTCTATTTATAATTTTTTTCTTCTAATTCTTTTGTAGTCCAAGGCTTATTTCTCTCTTTTTATTTTTCTAGTACTCTGTATAGCAATTTAATGTAAGAAGGAAAGTCACTTTTCTTCTCTGTAGATGCCACTTCAGAGACAGATTTTCTGGGGTGTTTTTGGTAAATCATCTCGTTACATTATGGTTCCAGTGCATGTGTTCACACGCAAGTGCCTTCAGTCTGAGAATGTTAAGTGCTCAGGGTGTGATAGCAATTGAAGGGACCTCAGTGAGACAGGACTCTTTCTTGTGAGAAGAGAACTCAGGTCTCTGTCCCACTGGCTCAGCTTCTCAGGTACAGGGCTTGCTCTGAGATTTTAAAGTACAGTTTTTTCCTGCTCAGCTACCATTAGGTATCTGGTATGCTTGGCACTTTACACACATTTCTTTTCTTTCTTAATTTTTTATTTTTCAATAGAGTTTTGGGGGAACCGGTGGTGTTTGGTTATATATTTGTTTCTTTAGCGGTGATTTCTGAGATTTTGGTGCACCCATCACTGGAGCAATGTACACTGTACCCAATGTATAGTCTTTTACACCTCACCCCCTCCCACCCTTTCTCCAAGTCCTCCAACATCCATTGTATCATTCTTATCCATTTGCACCCTCATAGTTTAGCTCCCACTTATAAGTGAGAACATATGATGTTTGGTTTTCCATTCCTGAGTTACTTCACTTAGAGTAATGGTCTCTGGTTCCATCCAGGTTGCTGAGAGTGCCATTATTTCATTCCTTTTCATGACTGATTAGTATTCCATTGGATACACATTTATATACCACATTTTCTTTATCCACTCATTGATTCATGGGCATTTGGGCTGGTTCCATATTTTTACAATTGCCAATTGTGCTGCTATAAATACGTAACTACACATGTTATGATTATGATAGTGATGATTCCCAGTTTACAGATTGGGAAACTGAGGTTCAAAGAGTTTACATTATTGTACATGAAGAGCTGCAATTTATTTTGACTCTAAAGTTTACACTCTTTTCTTTATACTCTTTCTTCCTTTGTGTTTTATTTGTTTGCAAAAAGATTCTAGATACCTTAATGACTAAAAATATTGAAGCCACCACTATCAGCATCTACAGGGTTGCCATTAAAGTCACAGGATGGGGGAGCAATGAAATGGCTGACTAGACACAGGTAGTATGTGCTCAGCATGACTAATCATCAGAGAAATGCAAATCAAAACCACAATGAGATACCATCCCACACCAGTCAGAATGGCTATTATTAAAACAACTAAAAACAACAGATGTTGGCAAGGATATGGAGAAAGGGGAATGCTTATATACCATTGGTGGGAATGTAAATCAGTACAACTTTTATGAAAAACATATAGATATTTCTCAAAGAACTAAAAATGGAACTAACTGCCTTTTAATTCAGCAACTCCACTACTGGGTATCTACTCAAAGGAAAAGAAACATTATATCAAAAAGATACCTGCACTTGTATGTTTATTGCAGTTCTATTTACAAGAGCAAAGATATGAAATCAACCTAAGTGTCCATCAATGGAAGACTGGATAAAGAACGTGTGGTATATATACACCATGGAATACTACTCAACCATCAAAAAAAGAATGAAATTATGTCTTTTGAAGCAACGTGGATAGAACTGAAGCCATTATCTTCAAGAAAATAACACAGAAACAGAAAGTCAAATACTGCAGTTCTCACTTATAAGTGGGCACTAAACAATAAGTACACATGGATATGCAGAATGGAATAATAGACATTGGAGACTCCAAAAGGTGGGATGATAGGAGGGGGGTGAAGGTTGAAAAATGACCTATTGGATACAATCTTCACTATTCAGGTGATGGGTACACTAAAAAACCAGACTTCATAACACAATATATGCATCTAAGAAACCTGCATTTGTACCCCTAAAATATATTTAAATAATAAAAATTTTAAAAGCCACAGTATGGAGACTGGAGCCTGAAAGTTGTGAGTCAGCCTAAATAGTGAGAATCGGGAGTTCCAGATCCTAATTCCAACGCTCCAGCTAAGCACAACATTGTTATTTTGACTGCTGGGCAAACTCCCTGGACCTCCATTTTTGTCTCTCTGGACCTGTGTCTCTGGACTTCCATTTGCCTTCCTGGACCTCCATTTGCTCACCTTTATAATTGAGAGTTTAAAGGAGATCCTCTCTGAAGTTCTGTCCTGTGCTAAGATTCCCGTGGCACACCTATTTTGATATGTTCCTTCTCAGAACATTTCTGCCATCCAGAATCTTGTGAAGCAATGAGACTCAATTCCCCATAACTACAACAATCAGCATTCCCACTTCCCCAAAGCATATGGTCCCGTGGATACCTGCCAGGGAGTTCTGTGAACAGAAGTGAGGCATGAATGAACAGCAGCAGCCAACATGTTAGGTTTGTCCTTCTTGCTATTCTTATTACTGAACATCCACACTGGGTTTGGGAGACTGTCCCTTTTACTGATTATTTCAAGAACATGGTCTCTGTCTTTGTGGAGTTCATTATTTCAGGTCCTCCCTTTACTTCACGACCCATCAGTTGCTCAGTCCGTTTTTTGGCATTTTCTGTGTCTCAGGACCTCTCTGTATTTAGTATACTAATGAAAAAAATCAAGGCTTCAAATAGAGAAAAAAATAAGTTCTGGTGTCCCATGATTGCCTTGCTAGTTAGAGAAGGGTCAAGTGAAGACCTATTTCATATGTGCAAGATAATTGTCAAGTGAAGTGAAGAGGAAAGGATAAGAAGACATTTTTATTTTGATTTTAATTGGCTTCTCTGTTCTTTCTCAGTTCCCTCCAACTCCGACCCAATTTCACCTTTCATCATAAAGCTCAAGACCTTATTGGAATGGGGGAGGGGAAGGGGTGAGTAAGGGAAGAAAAGAGTATGGCAAATTAAATATATTTCACGAACTATGTCATTTCATACATAATTCAGTAGAATCCTAATATTCAAGACTGAAGCCAGACTTCCATTTTAAAAGACCCAGGGTTTTGTTTGTTCATTTTTGTCAGTTTTTTCTTTTGCAACCTTTGTAAGGTTGTGATTAATTTTATTTCTGTCTCTTGGTCACTAAACCCTGTGTCCCTCAAAAATTGCTCTATTGCCAGACTGTGAGTACCCTAGGCTGGAGGGAAGCCAAGCACAGCTACCACCAGCCAGGTTGGCAGGAGTGCAGGAATGTGACTGGGGGAGTTCGCCTCCTGCTTTCTCTTTCCTTTCTGCCCCAGGAGGGAAAGGGCTGAGGAGAGGAAGGGTGGGGGCCCACTGCAGAGTTTGCCAAAGCTTCACAAGGACTTAGAGTATGAGTGTGTCCAGCAGAAGTTTCTTTCCCAGGGGAGAAGGGTAAAGTAGGCGAGCAAAAGTTGATCTGTGATGACAACCTGTAGAGGTGTGAAGAAGTTTTTATTAATGATGCAAGTTACAGACAGTTCTGCCAGCTACGAACAAGGATCAGCAAGAGCTGTTGTCATGATGCTTTGGAACCACTGTAGGGGGCTATTTCAGGAAAGGAGCATATATCAGCTCGCGAGCTTATGCTCAATCAGGTGAAACTATGGCACTTGCAGTAGTTATGTTGGGAGTGGGTAGTGATTTGGCCCAGGTCAGGTCATCAGACTCTTGTATAATGGTGGGGGAGCAGCACACATACCATATTTACATTTCTATAATAGTGAATGACCATGAAATACACCAGCTTATAGACCAATCAAACCAACATTGTGAGGTCTACGTGGTGACCCTCAGAGCACCGTGGCTGTGTGTCCATGATCTCCAAATACACTGAACTGAAAAAAAGAAAAATTAAAGAAACTGGTCACTTTGTTCCAATGGGTTAAAATTTGGTCTGCTTTCTTTTTAGTTACTTAACTGAGGTTGGATCACTGAATTAATGAATCTGGTCTCTGTTCTCTTTGATTTGACTCGGATGTAAATGTTTGGATGAGAATCCTGGGATGTTTCAATTCTAGACAGCTGTTTGTATTGGGGAAGCTGAGGAATACGAAGACAGAAAAATGAAAAAGAAACAGAGTGACCAGAAGTGGGGCAAGGAAAGAATCACTGAAGGACAGTGGCAGGAAGTACCAGGACAAGATCCAAATTGTATCAAAGAAAATTTTGAAGATTCATTACTTCTAAAAAGCAAATTATACCACAGTCGCAGGTGTCTTACAAAAATATTTTGAATTTCTTATGACTTCACAGAATGTTTAATAAATGCACACTTTAATATTACCATGCACCATTTTAATTTTAAACAGGTTTATGGAGGTTTAATGGGATATTCGCTTTGAGTGGGTGGGGTGGACAAATGTGATAAAAATAACAATTTACCTGAGATCTGAGAAAGACCCCTGGGAAAGGTACTTTACTGTGTAGGATTAATCATCCTCTAAAATTTCAAGTTCATTTCCATAAATTTCTGAGAGACACTGAGCCACATTCTTTCCTCAGAAGCACCATTTGTTCAGTTTGCTGACACCAGATGCCATAAGGCTACTGTTGTGACGGTACTTAAACCCATTCTGGTTGGGTAGAACATCCTTTGAAATTTTCTTATACCTGCTTTTCTCATGTACAATGAGAAAAATTCATTTCCTTCTTGCCGGGAAAAGTTAATGATCATTTTCCATTATATTAAAACATTACCCATTGTTATGACTTCAGTTTATTGTTCCTGCTGAAATCACCATGTGTTGCAGAGCTTAGCGATGCCAGGGCCCAGGCACTGTGTGTTAGTTCACAGTTCCTCTTTAAAAAATGGGTTCTTTCAGATGAGTTATGACAAAAAAATGGCAAATCAGAATTTCATGGGAATTAATAGGTAATTATATACTTAAAAATCATTTTTAGCTTGAAAATCTAAATTTTAACAATGTTGTCCCCAGAATATAATTATAACTGCCACATTGAATCTCTGAACCGGAAGTAAGAGCCTTCCTTTAAGCTATAATAAATACTTTAAGTATTAGGACAATGTTTCTCTTTCAAGGGGGATGAAAAGTACAATTACAGGCTACTACTACATTCTCATTCCTTGAATGGTTTACTTCTTATTAAAATTTTTTATCATTTTCAGGGGGTTTATTTTTGTGTCCAAAGAAGACAAGGAAAGATCAAGTCGTGGACTGAAAAACGAGGAGGCTCAGAAGTTTCGGAAGCTCGAGTCAGGAGGTGGTATTTCTCCTGGCGTTGTGGCAGATGTAACAGCATCAGAACCAGAATGTGGGCAATGTGCAGGAGATGTGGTAGGAGCAAAGAAAGGAAGGGAGAAAAGAAGATGAAATCTTACTGGGGAGTGTGTTGCTTGTTGGGAGAAGAGAGAATAGCCTGTCATTCATTCAAACAGCTCCACTGAGGCAAATCTGTTATCAGTTCAAATCCCTTCTGAAATAGTTCACAAGGGCTGCAATAACAAAATACCACAGACCGGTGGCTTCACCAACAGGAATGTATTTTTTTCATAGTCTGGAGGCTGACAGTCCAAGACCAAGGTGCCAGCAGGGTTGGTTTTGTTTCCTTTGAGGCCTCTCTCTTTGGCTGGCACATGGCCATCCTCTTGCTCCTTCTTCCTACGATCATCCCTCTGTGCACGTGTGCCCTGGCTTCTCTCCTCCATAAAAGGATGCCAGTCATATTGGATTAGGGCCCATCCTGATAGCCTCAGTTTAACTTAATCACCTTTCAGAAGACCCTGAATCCAAATACAGTCACATGAATTAGCCCCCAGCCTCGTGACCTCATTCTATCTTAATTACCTCTTTACAGGCACTATCTCCAAACACAGTCACAATCTGAGGTGCTGCGGTTGAGACTGTAATATATGCATTTTGGAGGGACACGGTTTATCCCAGAACACCTTCCAAATGTTATTTTTTAAAACTTGAAAACAGGTGATATATCTGTGGTAGACAGAGGTTGACTGTCTCCTAAGCCTGAGATATAAGGAAAAGTAAAAGGAGGGGAAAGTTAGCTCCCTTGGGATATTCAAGGCACTGAAAACTGTAAGGGCCCAGTTTTACTTTGTTTGAACTGGTTTTTAAATTTGTTAGTGAAAATTTCAGATATACACAAAGTACACAGAACAGTACAGCAAACCTCCTTATGTTCATTCACCAGATTCAAAAATTGTCGTGGCTTTGATACTTTTGCTTATTCCATTTTCTCTCTTTTTTTTTTTTTCTATTTTTCACTTGCTGAAGTGTTTTAAAGCCAATCCTGGGTATTGTATCATTTTACCCTGCATCTCTTAAACAGAGGTGCTTAAGTACACATCTTTTAAAATATAAATACTCTCTTACATTGCCATGAGGTCATCATCATGCCTATCAAAGTTGACAATAATTTCTTGCTTGTCTTATTCCCAATTCAAATTTCTCTCCTTTCCGAAAAAAGTGTGTGTGTGTGTGTGTGTGTGTGTGTATATATATATATCTTGTTTCACTTCATCAACTATATATATATAGTTGATGAAGTGAAACAAGATCCAAACAAGATTATTATTACATTACATTTAGTTGATAGTAGACCATTTATTTTGGGGAAGAAAACATTGTTTCATTCCAGAGACTGCATCATTTAAAACATCCTATAGGGTTATTTACTTTTACTTGCAAATGGTTCTAAATACCAGAAACAAACTCTCCATCTGATAGAGTGGGCCTGGATGGAGCTGCTTCTCCCATAATGCCTTGGATGCTCTCTGTTTACCTGGATAGTGATCAGCCTCACTAAACAGGAAATTACATTTGCTTTTTGTTTAAATAATAGCTTCTATGAATAGTCATATTCTATTCTTAAAGATTTCATTGTATTTTAGATAACATTTCTCATGCAAAACACAGAAGTAGCAGACATCTTCAGATATCCTGGTTGCTTCAAGGTTATCCACATATAACCTGGATTTCGGCTGCCTCCCCACCCCCACTTTTGGGATAACAAGATAAATTTGATTCAAAGCCAATTCCACCATCCATTAAAGTCCAAAGCTCTTGCTGTGGTTTCTGCAACTGTCCAGGGCCAATATCCCGATGGGCTCCTCCCCTCTGATGCTTGCAATTGTGGATGCTGCCTCCATTTCATCGACAGCAGCCAGATACAAACTTTAGCTCTTTCAGGGGGTTCCACAAACCTCCATTCACACTCAGCATTTTGTGATCTTTGTCACTTTATTTAAGAATGAGCGTTGGGGGCAGGACCATAGAGAGTGGCTCACCTCACACAGAGTACAAGATTTTACCTTTTGCTGGTCTCTCTTTTGCTGCCCCCCAATCTTACTTTCCTCCCTTCTCTTTACTCTCCTCTCCCTCTTATGAATGTGACAAATTCCTCTCCTTAGCTCATGCAGAGCAGTTTAATAATAACTTTTTAAACTTGAATATACTCTTGGGTCTCACCCTCCACCCCAAATGACTTGCTGAAGTCTTTCTTTATCCAAATATATTCAGGGCTCTCTTTAAGAGGAATTCTGGTGAATGCATTTTTCTCTACCTCATTCTAAGTATGTAACAGTCAGCCCCTATTTCTGATTCAGCCCCCATATTCATCCTACACATCCAGAACAGTGTGCTGGGGGCATCTCCCTGAATTCCTTCATGTAGCAGAGCAGGACACCAGGAATGCTACTTATCTGGTACAGCCACAGCTGCTCAAGGTTGAAACAAGGTTGAAACAAAACAGCAACAAGGTTGTGCAAAGTGATGCCACCCACACTAGAAGACTCTTAAATTTTGTTGAAATACAACACTACCTTGGTGCAAAAGCTTAGCACTTTTCCTGTATGCATCTCCTATCACCCACAAGGCAAACCTATGGCTAAAGTCAGACTACTTAAACCTGCTTCTTCCCGACACCCAAGTTTTCTCAACTCACAGAGAGTATTCCTGCAGCCAAGGAATTCTCCCTTGCCACAGAGAAAAAAAATCCCTAAATTTTTCATCTCATTCAGTTCAGCAGATCACAAAGGATAAATGGGCACACTCTCTTTGAACTTGGATTCAAGAGTATATCCATCAATCCAAGCAATCCAGGTTGCCAGAGATTGCAGATTCCATCAACCTAAGACCCACTTGCAGCCTGGTATCTTGAATCTGTTTACAATTCTTTTTTTCCCCACTTGAGAAGAGATGATCAGGGGTGGTTTTTTGTTTGTTTTGTTTTGTTTTGTATTTTTTTTTGCTTTTGTTTTTCTGTCTTCATAACTCTCTGTTGCTTTTCTTAGCCCCCAGTCCTCACAAACTTGTACACCCCTCCCTAGGACTCAAATACCAAATGGTATTCTATTATTTGACAAAAGCTCTCCAAATAACTGAATATATTGACTCTGAGTGTGGGTACACTCAAGCTATGCAATATTTCCAACTCAGCCAAATGCCTACGCCCTACAGTATAGAAATACACCTTGTGAACCAGATACATGCACACAGTGATTCCTGCAAGATGCCAACATTCTTATCAGAAGCCACAGAGTCGCAAACCCCTGATGTTCACTCCCCGAAGTGAAATGATCGTAACATCTTAATTTTTCCTTTCTGAGCCACTGAGTCAGCCATTTTGGTTGGTGTTCAGAACTTCTTGTAAAGAAAATACATCTACTCACTGACCAAATGTTCCCCTGGTATTTTGCAAAAGTGTATTCTAATGGGTACAATATTTGAATACTACCACGTTTCCATTATACCTGCCTCATTGTATTACATGAATCTATCTGTTCTTTGTTTGAAAATGTGTTTATTGTGAAGCCTGGTAATTCTCAGGTGAGAATTGTAGATTTGTAAACTGTCCCCCAGCTCTTGTCTGCTCTCTCCTAAGGCCACAACCCCAAAAGATCAGTCACTGAAATGTGTTTTGATGCCAATTCTGAAATTCTGCTTTTTAAGAACGTTTCATAATGAAACCTTGGAAATAGCATGCAGAGGTTTCGCTTCTGACATACCCCAGAAGGTCACATGCTCAAATTCTGCTTAAAGGGACACTAATCATATTCAGTGTGTGAGTAGAGAGGCTTACGGTTGGAGATGACACCATCATTTGCATAGGATGTAAAAATGAAGGACCATTAATTTTATAGCATTAATTGAGGAGCAGAAGTGTTAGACCTCTATAATTATCTTCAGTGAATACATTTCAAAGAGATCGTCACAGATGAGGCTTGTGCGTGCGGATGTGTCAGGGCACAGATACAAAGAGCAAAGCGAAAGCTCCACCTCGTCCCCCTTCGAGATGCAAAGAGTGGCGCGTACGATTAACTTAAAAGCTTAACTTAAATCTGAATTGCTCCCTCTGTGTGGAAACAAGATGTGAATTCTAGACTCCCAGGAGGGTATTCTGCCCAGAAGGGGGTGTCTGGCCTGCTTGCCACATTTCAGAACCACTGAGATAGAGAGCAGGGGAGGAATCTCGGGAAGGTGGGCAGTGTCCCCACGTGCCCTCCCAGCACCAAATATCCCATCTCTAGCACCCCTGGCAGGACGTGGCACTCCCCTTGGTCTTGATATTACCCTCCTGGAGTATTCTTCCTACAATCTAAATTTACTGGTCCTATATTTTGTTCCCATAGGCCAGACTCTCAGCTAAACAGCTATAGATCCAAGGAGATCATTCTGCAATGTTAGTCACCTTAGTGTTTGCAGTCCAAGATCAGCATGGAAGGTAGAATTTCTAAGGATTTATACAGAAGATCATAGGCATTGTTTGAGTGGCTTACTAGTTTGTTTTTGTTTTTTGTTTTATTACCATAATTGTTTTTGGAGACAGAGTTTCGCTCTTGTTGCCCGGGCTGGAGTGCAATGGTGCAATCTCAGCTCACTGCAACCTGCGCCTCCCAGGTTGCAGTGAGCTGAGATTGCAATTCTCCTGTCTCAGCCTCCTGAGTAGCTGGGATTACAGGTGCAAGCTACCACACCCGGCTAATTTTTGTATTTTTAGTAGAGGTGGGGTTTCATCATATTGGCCAGGCTGGTCTCGAATTCCTGACCTCAGGTGATCCGCCTGCCTCAGCCTCCCAAAGTGCTGGAATTACTGGCATGAGCCGCTGCACCTGGCCAGCTTACTAGTTTTATAGCAAAAAAAAAAAAAAAAAAAAAAAAAAAAAAAAAATCGAAGTAGAGTAAGGAGAATGGAGGTATGGAGGAGTTTTTTGTTTTGTTTTTCGTGTGTGTGTGTGTGTGTGTGTGTGTGTGTGTCAGGGGGTGGGGGTGGGGTTATATAGGCAAGAAACAACTAGAAAGATAAGCCAGTTCCATGATTCCAGGCAACACAGTCCCAGCATAAAAAGCAGTAGTCACAGCCGTGATGGTCCATCTTCATTTCTATCTGAGCAGTGAAGAGCGGACATTGGGAATAGGGAGACTGGGCAAAGAGTATGCACAGCCCGAGGTTTAAGATCTACTTGGGAGTTTTGCTAATTGTCCTGACATGTAAGACTCCTCACTTTAAAAAATATGACCTCTGAATCTTAGGGTCACAGATTCTCTCTGGTGTATAGTCTGAAGTTTATGGGGGGGAGCCACCAGTGTAAATCAAGGAAGGCATTAGCTAATGATGCAACATGATGCAGACACTGTTTATATGCCCCTGTCTCCAGGAGCCCTGCAGGACTGACAGTACTGCTGGGAGCTCCAGGCACAACTACACTCAGGTGGAGGAGAAACTTGGCATAGAGGTCTTTTAAGAAAATGCTAGAGAACATTATCTAACTTTGTGAAAACCTTCTCTAGGTGTAAGGGAAGGTAAAGGCTTCCTCTAAATTCCTATATACCTCACTACTCAGTTTGTCTTTCATTTCATGCTTCATTTACCTAGTTTGGTACTATACTCTTCTTTCTACTACCTCCTTAAGGTAGATTTTCTATGCAATATATTTTACATATTTAAAGTGTACAACTTAATGTGTTTGGACATATACTTGTACATACATACAGACATAAACATTTGTGAAATCAAGGTACCAAATGTTTCTATTACCTACAAAAGTTTTCTTGTATTCATTTGCAATTCTTCCTTTCCACCACCCTATCCCCAGTGACTACTGCTCTGTTTTCTGCCCCTGTGAGTTAGAATGCATTTTCTGGAGTTCTGTGTAGACAGATACATTCAGTGTGTACTCTCCTTTTGTCTGGCTTCTTTCTTCCAGCTGTACCACATTCCTTGGCACTCTGCTAGAGATATTTCCCCTCCCAGGCTAGAAATAACCTCGTGTGCCAAGGCGATCTGTGATGTGACAAAATATGTATGTTGTAGACAAGGTAAATATCGGGTTTTGTGCATAATTTTTTTCTGAGATGTTCAAAGAACTCTGTAATAGGAGACTCCACCATATTGGTAATAATGTGAAGTTTTTATTTTTCGGAAAATGCACAGCCTTTTTGTCTTCTGCAATTGAAATTCCAAGGATTTAAGGGAGTTTTCTTCAAAACAATTCACACACGAGGGTGACTCCATTTTATTACTTCAATAAAGCAGCCTGTCGGCTTTTTGTGTGGAATGTAAACCAGGTTGATACACCTGGGAGTGAGAATGATTCACTTCATGCTTGTTTGCATGGAGGGCTGGAAATAGCAAGTGGAGGGAATCGGACTGTGACCCTTGGGCCCATCGTCTTTCATGTCTCCATCTCAGAGGCTGAACGACTCACCCAAAGATCACCACGGAAGCCACACGTGGTGCTGAAGTCTGCTTAGGTGTTCCAGGTAAGACTCCCTCCATTTCAAGTGTCAGATACCTAACAAAACATAATGAAAGTCAAAAATAAAAACAAATAAACATACAAAATTTAGTGGCTGAAACAGATGAAATTTATTCTTGGAGTAGGCTGGACTAGACACAGGGGCTTGAACATATCAGCACTCAGACTCTCGCTGGCTCCCGGCTCTCACTTGCTCTGTGCTGATTTTAATCTCAGGAAGCTCTCTCTGTTCCAGGCACACATCCCACTGCTTCAAGCACAGGAGTTTCTCAACCCAGTATCCCAACCAAAGACTGCATTTCAATGCATTGATGAGTTGCGTGACCATCTTCAGAGCAGGAAGCTGGTCGGTCAGTGCCTTGTTGTGTATTCACCCACGGCTGCAGGGGGAGAGGGACAGATAGTCTCACCAACCACATGACTGATGTGAGGAGAATTCCCTCAGTGACAGAGAAACACTGTTACAAAATAAAGGAGAATGGATGCGGAGCACAGGGCAAAAGGTGCTCACTTGATTTGTTTTCTTACAGCTTTGTATAAAATTCCCACAGCTCCCTTAGAAAGATACAGGGGGTCCTGGAGCATCCCATTGTCTCTATTCACTCTTTCATTCTTCTCTTATGCATGGACAAATGACCAGCATTTCAAAGACGATAAGCAAGATGATACTACACTTCCAACATTGGGATCCCATGATCTCTCACTCAAGGATGGCAAAGAGCCTAATCAAAGTGAGATAACACTGCAGTGGAAATTTGTATATTAGAGTGGGGCACTTGGCTTCCTCAGAACTCATTTGCCTCACATGTGCAATGGGATAAATATTTCTGTGCTTTCCAGGTATGGAGGTGGGTGTTCAATCAGATACTCCCTGGAAGTCTCACCTTTCTCTGATTCTGTTCATAATTTCACATGCTCTGGCAGGTTGATGTAATAGATTACTCAAAATTAAAGAATTTCACTCTAATGAAAAGTGGCAGATGGCCACATATAAAGTGGACATTATTCGTGCTTTGAGTATCTTTCATATAGTCCTGCACTTTCCCACCTGTGACTTCTGCCATTTCCTAAACGGAAGCTGGAATTTTTGTTTCTGAACTTTCCCTGCAGTCTAGGGCACAGTTATATGACCAGGACCTAGAATCAAAACATCCGTTTGTGAGATTTAAGTTTAGAAAATGTGATGTGAATAAAGAAATGTTGAATAGATTCTACATTGGAGAGAGTGATGGAGAGGTGGTTAACTTTCAGAAGAAGGTGTTAGAGGTTCCAGTAGAGGAATCCTGTGCCTGTATCAGCCCTGCAAGCTGTAATACTGCGCTAGAGGCAGGAACAGGAGAGTCTCCACTAGAGAAGGCTTCTGGTGTCATCTAGATATTGTTTCTGGTTCCATTGGTTCTCTGTCTAATCCTCTGGATCCCTGGGAACGGCTTAATATGTTTAACATATTACAAATCTGCATATACTAAAGTGGGGTGTGTTGTTTACAACTAAGAACCCCTCAACCAATACAGAAATTGATCTCAAGAGTGGTTTCAGGCCCCAAACACAAAGAAATTGACATCTAGTATTGTTTTCTAGGTAAAAGTCAGTGAAAAACCCACCCAGTAGTAAAGAATGGGTACTAGTAGAGTATTTTAAATATTCTGCTGTGGTTACCTATGAAAGTGAGTCTTGGGAGATACAGTGGCATGAGGAATTCAAACAATATGAATGACATCAGTAATTCAAGGATTACTTCTAACTGCACTAGAGAGTTTGAATTCCCTGCTTAGGGCATGATCAGAGATAGAGGGACCACCTAGTTCTATGCTAAACCATCCCTTTCAGGTACATAGCTAAAACCTGAGTTTGCATCTGATGGAGTTGCCAAATTACAATGTCAGTGGAAATTACAGCATTAGCAAGTCTGTTATGTCCCAATTTGGGCTTTTATAGAAAAGAAAGGGACCTTGAGAATTTAAATTGAGGACATATAAGAACATTCAGTGATTTGGAAAATTCTGAATATTCTTATTGGTCCTAATCCATTACCAAGAGGCAAATGGACTTGCAGAATGGTGAAAATATTTATTGAAACCTCAGTTGTGGTGCCAGCTGGAAGACAACACCTTATGAGTTTGGGGTTGTGTGTAAGATGTCATATATTTCTCTGAACCATGCAAAATTTATGCTACTATTTGCTTTTCTATAATCAAAGTGCATGGAATTCAGAACCAAAGGGTGAAAGCAGGAGTGGCACTTCTCAATATTACATCTAATGGTCTTATTCCAAAAGTTTTGCTTTTGATCCCTGTA
Source organism: Saimiri boliviensis (assembly GCF_048565385.1). NCBI lineage: Eukaryota > Metazoa > Chordata > Mammalia > Primates > Cebidae > Saimiri > Saimiri boliviensis. The sequence continues at coordinate 245,794,682 of NC_133449.1, forward strand.
ATTCTCAGCTCTGCCAACTTAAAGATCTTAGTTCCCAGAGGAAGAATGATTCCACTAGGAAATAAAACTTCTTTTTGCCAAAAAGAGGCTCTTTTGAATTCTTCCTATCACTGGAAAATTAAGCAATAAAGGCATTTTCAGTGTTGAGTGGGGCAATTGATTCTAATTAGCAAGACAAAACAGCATAGTTTATACCATTTTATACAAGAAATACTACTGCGCCCCAGGAGATCCTTCTGGGCACCTTTGTGTATTGCCACGTCCCTTGGTAAAGCTCAGTGGAAGAGTACAGCAACCACATAGAGGAAGGATCACAAAGAGATATCATCCTCCATAAATAGAGATTGTAAGAGTCACCTCATTGGGTAAAGAATCTTAACCTACTGATATGCTGGTTGTAAAGGCAAAAAGAGAACAGCATGTGTATTAGTATGTTCTCACACTGCTGTAAAGAACTATTTGAGACTGAGTAATTTATAAAGGGAAGAGGTTTAATTGACTCACAGTTCCACATGGCTGGGGAGGCCTCAGAAAACTTACAATCATGGTGGAAGGTGAAGGTGAAGCAAGGACCTTCTTCACTTGGTGGCAGGAGAGAGAAGTGCCAATGGAGGAAAACCTACCATGTATGAAACCATCAGATCTCATGAGAACTCACTCATTGTCATGTGAGAACAGCATGGAGGAAACTGCCCCCATAACCTAATCACTTCCCTCCTTTGACAGGTGGGGATTACAGGTCCCTCCCTCAACATGTGGGGATTACAATTGGAAATGAGATTTGAGTGGGAACACAGAGCCAAATCATACCAGCATGTGTATTAGTCCATTCTCACACTGCTATGAAGAACTATCAGAGACTGGATAATTTATGAAGAAAAGAGGTTTAATTGCCTCACAGTTCCACAGGCTGTACAAAAAGCATGGCTGGGAGGATTCAGAAAACTTACAATCGTGGCGGAAGGGCAAAGGGGAAGCAAGCATGTCTTCACATGGCAGCAGAAGAGAGACAGTGAAGAGGGAAGTGCCATACACTTTTAAACCATCAGATCTCATGAGAACTCTCTCATGAGGTTGAGAGTTCTGTATCATGAGAACATCATGGGGAAATCTGTCCCCATGATCCAATCACCTTCCACCAGGTCACTTTCCCAGCACTGGGAATTACAATTCAACATGAGAATTGGGTGGGGGCACAGACCTAAAACATATTAGCATAGTTGTGGAGAAAGGATGTCATAAAAACCACCCACATCCACATGATCACTTGCAGAAACAATAGCGTAAACATTTTCTTCCTTGCTGTGTGTATCTACAGACTATTCTCTTTTTCCCCTTTTCTGCTTCCTTTACAGTTGTATAGAATATATGGGTAGGTACAGGGTGGTAAATAACTGCATTTTAGTTCCTGGATCACAGAACATCAAGACGGCATTGTGGCTGAACTGAAGAAGGTGAACATCCTCTAGGATAAAAAACTGAGGAGGTTTCATCTTGTCCCCACTTTGAGAAGAGAGTGTGCATATTTTCAGTCGTAGAAGAAATAATTACATGATGTTAGGCAGAAGCATTTTGTTCTTGTGATTGTCATTGTTTAGAATTTCAGTTTGGAAGAACATTTTTAGGGCTATTGGACAGCTAAATGCTAAATGTGTGGGTGTATTTGATGTTACTGATCACTGTTCACCCTTTGAACACCCTTCCAGTGTTTGGGAGATCTTCTACCTTCTTAAGGTAGAGGTTAGACTCTTGCTTTCTCAGCCTCCGGCACAGCTAGTCGAGCCATGGGACCAGATGTGCACCATGAGATTTCCTTTTAAAAGAGGTCATGAGGACAGTAATGCCGCAACGAGTACATTCTTGTCAGGTGTCAGAGAGGCATCCAGCCCGGGGCCAGCAGGGTCAGAGGTGCTGGCCATGGAATCACAGGACAAGCAGGCAGGGAGGCCAGGGAGGCGATGGTATCTGCCCCATGCGACAGTCTGGTAGTGCAGCTGGGGCACTGTTCCTATCTGTAGACCCTCCTAGCTTGATGCTATGACGTCGGAGAAATTCCTCGAACCACCAAAGATTCTTTCCCAAACTGCCTTTCCTACTTCAGTTCAGTTAGGTCAGTTTGTTGTTTGCAGCCAATGATATTCAGAGAAGCTTTTCCTGCCTATAGCAGCCACTCCTAAAAAGCATAAAGAAAGAAATCTTCCCTTTCTGCAGATGTCATATCCCAGTTGCTCCTGGCTGAAAGCTCTGAATACACATCAGGTAAAGGGAAGCCGTTCAACATACAATCCTTTACACAAAGGGACATTAGTGCAGCTGCGGTTTGCATAGAAAAGTTAAGAGTGGCCCATAAAGGCAAAGCCCATCTGTTTAGGGACACGAAATCTGCTTGTAGTTCACAGGGTATCACACACCCAAAGCAGGGGCTTTAACTGTGAAGCCTAATTCTACGCACACATTGTATTTGCCCTTTTGGCAGCCTACTGGGATGCATTGCTGTGTGCAGGGTACTGTTTATTGGCTTAGTTGGTGGCTGTTACATGTTAACAGGTTTGCAAAGTAGTTTTACTAAATCTAAGTTTCATACTAGCACTGAAGAAAATTCTGAAACAGCTTATCCCAAAAGAACACAATGTATTTTCATGTCAAAACTCAAGGAAAGTCCTTTAAAGGTACCTCAAGATTGCTAGCTGAGAAAAATGTTTCACAAGCCAGAATTCTAAACCTGCTGAATTAAGTTGTTGCCTATCAAGCATTCATAACAATTGTGATTTATTATAATGTGTGCTGAGATTAAGAACTAGATTGGTGTTGGTAAAGTTGTCCCATTCCCTCAAAACTCATGTCATCCTGGTTTACTGAACTAAAAATGATGAGAATTATCAAAAGGATAGTTTGCTCCCTGACTACTCACGTGTACCAACTATCTTTCCTTTATAGCCCATTTTAATACAAGTGCCCGACATCCCCCTGCTTTGCTGATACCATATGGTGTTGATGTAGGTTTATTTCAGTGCTGTGTTATCTGGGGAACTGGAAATTGACTGGGGAGTTAGGCAAGCTCTTATCTCCTGCTGGCTTCTCTGCTTGCTTATGCTGCACTTTCAATAAATCACTCAACCCCCCCAGCCTCCGTTTTCCCATTTAGAGAATGGGATCAGTGATGTCTGCTTTGCAGGCTCTAGAGAAGCCAGAAAATGCAAGGTTCTGTTGTTTCCTGGGAGGCAAGGAGCTATTGAATGTAAATGCAATAGCAGTGTTTGTGAGAAGGTAGCAACTGCCTGCAAAAGAAAGATATTGGCTTTCCCTAGACTTATTATTCAGAGAACTGAAAAGCAGGTACTTCCTTTTTGCACATTCCCCTCCAGAAATTTCCTGTTATTTCCCTGGTATTAATTGATGGTGGGCACCCAAATTCTGAATTCTCAAAGGAAGAAAATGCTTCCATTCTTGACATTTTTAATTTTTGTTTTCATTTGTTTTGTTTTTTTCAGAGGAGGTGAGAAAGAGGGAATGTGGCTTTTTGGGTTAATTGTGTGGATTAGTAGGTGAGTGCATGGAATGGTGAGACTAAGCTTCACCGGCTTGTTTTCTCTGCAGAGCTTTTCTTGCAGGAGACATTTTGGGCAAGAGATGGAGAACTCATTGCTGAGTCAGGCTCTTCTTCCTGACAAGTTTGCATAGGACGCATGATGCCATTTGTATTAAAGTGGAGGTTAAATTTCTGTAACAGACCCAACCATACAGTGTCCTACTGAGAAAGGTCTTTCTCTCTTAGGTGACAGTCCTGACAAGAGCAAGTGTGGCAGCTAGCTCTTCTCCAGTCGTTTGAAGACCTGTGTCCCTTCCATCTTAGTGTTCTGTCATCCCTAGTGCAATCACTTAGGTCACTGTAGGATACAGGCACTTTCATGTCTTGGAATGTTTGGAGGAAGCCTCCAAATTATGAGCATCTGGGGTGTAACAACAATCCAGTGCTCCTCTAAACAGCGCCGGGCCACTTCTTTTCAGTTTTCCAACTTGCATTGACTGCAAAAGCAAGCCGATGTTGCAAAAATATTCAACAGCATTGGGCCTGCACCAGCATGACTGTTTTGTCATGTCTCCTTGAGACATTTTGTTTTTGATGGGAGGAGTGATTCCAGTGATGTCTGGTTCCTCTTCAGAGGGGGAGCTTGGGAAGCTGCTCTTCAGGTCCAGTTTTGCCTGCCGTCCATTGCCCTGTCCCTTAACCCAACTCCCTGGAGACCTGAAAATGAGTGTCTGACCCCTGCCACAAGGGGCTCTGGCTCTGGTGGGTGACACTGCACCGACAGGCGAAGGGTGGACACCACACCTGGTGAGAAGCACTCTCCGTGGGGGCAGGCAGAGAGCTCTAAGCATGCAGAGGAGAGGCCCTTCCTTAGAAAACAGTGACAAAGCTTCTGACAGAGAAGAGAGGTCTCATCTGACTGTAAGTTGGTCACAAAAAGACTGAGGGCAGAGAGAAGAGTTTCGGGTAGAGAGGGAGTAACACTCACAAAGCAGTGAAAGAAAGTACAGCAGATCCTGAAAGTAACTCAGAATGACTGAAGTGAAGAAGACAAGAGGACAGGTGATGAGAACTGAGGCTGGAGAAATAAGTAAGGGCCAGTTCCTAATGAGCCCTCATTCGCCATCTAAGGAATTTAGACCTTATCCTGATGGCAAGAGAGACTATTAAATAATTTTCTGAAGAGTGTATTATGAACCCATTTGTGTTACAGAAAGATCACCCACAGCCATAAGGAAAGGATGTTCCTAAATGTGTGAAATGTGTGGTTTCAGACCCATCAGAATAAGATTCACCTGGAGTACCCATCAAAATTGCAGAATCCCGATTTTCATCTTATGTCTGCTGAATCAGAATCCCAAAGAGTGAACCCCACAAGACTCATGTGAAAGATATTCTCCAAGTGATTCCGATTTAGGTAAATGTCAGTGGTGGCTGAGGGACAGAAGGGACAACCAGTCCTAGGGACACAAAAAGAAACTAATATGGTGACAGATACTGATGGGGAGAGTGGAGGAATCTTTAATCCTTGGCATGAGAAATTAAGAATCTCTGATTCTTTGAGAAAACTTTGATTCTAGAAAACAATTGCTGTGATTCCTTCCCCATAAAAGCAAACCCAGAAAAGTCTGGTAGATAAGATAAGAAATAGCTCTCCCTCCTCTGAGTGGGCAACGAACACTCAAGGAGCTGGTTCACAGGATGTGGCCATGACGGGACACCTGCTTTAAAACAAATTATACTCCAGGTGAAAAGTCTGCCTCTGGGAGCACTGACTGGTGGGTTCCAGCAACATGCTGCACCTTCTGGTATTTTTTATTTGTTTGTCTTTTAGCTAAGTAAACTCAATATTCATCCTATGGCTTAGGAAGTTGACACTGACATTTTGATTGGTGCATCTGCAGTCTGCCTGCACCAAAGAAAGGTCAAAATGCTCCTCTCAGCTGGCCAGGCTTGGAATCAGTAAGCAGCTTCTGCAGGATTTGAAGGCATCATGCATTAGGACTATTGAAGCCTGGACGAGTGGAGTCATAAGAGCATTCATTATGCTCTCCTGCAGCAGAAATCATCATCCCTGCACTTCTGCTGGGGCAATTGTTTTCACTTTTATGTATTTTCCCCTTAGGTGGTTGTTTTAGCATCCGTGCTGTAATTTTCCTTGGCTGGGAACCCAAAGTCAGTGAGAGACAGACCCAGAAATAGATCCTAATCTTCTCACCCTCAGCCTACAATGCCAAAACTGCCCAGCTGCCTCATACCACGAGTGACCTTTTTCTAAAAAATGCGAGGCCAGAGACAACAGGGAGGCTTGCCAGAATATAGCTGTGTCCTGTATATAACATTCGCCACACTCAGAACCTGGTTTGACCTGAGAAAATTCTACTGGGTCCTGGATTAGTTAGGGCAATGTTAGTTGTTATAAAATATAAATAAATAATAAGCCCCCAAATTGCAGTGATTTTCTGCAATGGAAGTATATTTCTTCTTTATGTAACAGTTCAGTGCAGGTGTTCTTGGTTGGCAATCGATGGGGTGGGGGAAGGGCTCTACTTCAAGCAGTCACTTAAAGGTTCAGAATGACAGAGCCTCTGCTGCCTTCAACCCCGGGCTTCCAAATTCACTACAGGCATACCCCAGGCAGCAAAGAGGGAAATGTGGAGAATGGAATACTGATGTTTTGAAGTTCAGACCTGGAAGTGGTACACATCCCTTCTTCTATGTCCCACTGCAATGAAAACATTCCATGGCCACACCAAACTAAAAGGACTATTGGAAAAGATAGGAGAAACAAGTTATAGTGAACAAATAATAAGAAATTCCTAGCAATCTGTATCAAGATTGGGGAGCTTCCGAGATTAGTTGTAGCAAAAGCCTGGGAACTCTGGCAAGGGCCTCCCTTCATTTATTACCTGCCATTTCTAATTCATTCATGTACTATCTATTCTTATATTCAGTAAGAGCATCTATTAAGCTCTTACTGTACATAAGATACTGCACTAAATGCTTTGAGGGTGTTTGAGGCATACTAGACTTGGGAGTTCACAGAATAATGGGAGAGATAGTCAGAAGCAATATCAAACAATGAAGTAAATGCTGTGATAAAGAAGTATATAAACAATCACACAAGCATATAGTGAGAAGGTTCCCCTAGGTGAACCTTCAGGGATAATGAAAGGGCCTTCCAGACTGAAAAGGAAGGAAAGGGTGATTTCAGATATGGAATGGCATTGGCAAAAGCAAAGAGTTATAAAGGCACAGGGAATATTTAGAAAGTGGAATTTGGTGTCCATATTGGGTAAAGCATATGATGAGGAAAGAGAAATGCCAGGGAGGCAAAAATGGAATGATGGGCTAGTACTGGGTTTTGAATAACCGTGTTAGCCTGCAAAATATTTATGGCATTTACCCCTAAGCCAATGATTCTGCCTGTCTCTAATTATACGTTGTTTTTCTCCTAACTTTTTTTTGATACCTGGTACAACTTTTTGTTTCATATTTGTGTACTGTCTTGTCTCTGACTATTCTGAAATAAGGCTGCAGGTATGGCTGAATTTGGAACTCAAATTATGCCATCAGGACTCTCCATCTCTAGGCTGTGCCTTCAGCTGCCTTTGCTGAGTTAGTACCTCAGGCTTTGCATGGTGGCAAGGTGGCATCAGCAGACCCCACCCCTGTATTCCCTCAGGTTCATGTGCAGCAAAAAGTTTCAGCAAAGTTCTCTTGGTGTGTCATTGGCATAGGGGGACTCACATCCCCATTCCTAAACAAATATTTTATCTTCTTTTCAGCCCAGGCCTCAGATTATGCTTCACTTCTTAGCTTGAGTAGTGGGAGGATGGTTGTTCAAAACGAAACCCAGGTCCAGGTCTAAGATCATGAGTGAAAGGATACTTAGGCAAGAAAAGAAGTCCACTACTCGGAATCCCACTGGACAGACTCTCCAGCCAACCTGGGCTTCTGCCAGGGCCCAAAATATTCCTTGGACTTTTCTAACACATCCACCTTTTAGTAAACCAGTTCCCTTTTTGAGTCCTTCCTAATTATCTCATCTGGCTCAAATTCTATTTATCTTATAACATTAAGGACAAAATCTCAAATTCAGTTTATTCATGAAGACTAGTGGGTTCACTGCTTCCTGCAAACAATTATAACACTTCTTGTCTATACAACTCTTTAGGAAACAAATTTTCTCCACCTCCTACAAGTTGCTAACTTTTAATGACTACAATTTTTCTATCCAACTTGACTCTAAATTCCTTTAGGGAAACTACTATACATGTCTTTGTCTTCCCTTGATATGTATTTTATATTTCACTTAATTTTCACATTTATATCCCACCTTGTTCTAAGGTGAATTTAAGGTAACTGACAAAAATGAATACGCATCACAAAGTAGAACAAAACTAAAAATAAGTGAGTGAGATTCTCTGAGAAATACACTTACTATAAGAAGTTTGATAACTCTGAGACTGCCGTGCTGTGAGGAAGCCTAAACTAATCATGTGGAGAGTGAGCTGCCAGTCATTTCCTAGCTGTTCCATCTATTCTACTTCAGGAACCATGCAGGTGAGTGAAGAAGTCATTTCAGACATTCCAGCCTAGGCAAAGGCCACATGGAGAACAGAGGAATTCAGCCAACAGCCAAAACTTGACTCAGATACATGACCTTAAGACTCAGATACATGAGCACAGCCAAGTGGTCCCTGAAATGTCCATCCGTTTGAGCCACGCCTGCTGAGGTCACAAACATTGGATATGTAAGTCCCCCCAATATACCCTAATGGAATACTTAACTCACAAAATCTCATTCAAATTACTATACGAGATCCAGAGGAAAATGCAGAGAAGAAAAGCCTTGCTTCCACCCCTCAAAGAGTATAGAAACCAGAGAGCTAAAGGAATAGGAAAGGTAACATTTACATCTAATGGCTCCAGTTCTGGATCAGATGTAGTAAGCATACTCCATTCTGTCTCTCACAACTATTTTTTAAAATGCGTAGAACGAACTGAGGACTCTGAAAAGTAAATAGGAGCAAGCATACTGGAAAGGAACACCAGAATTTAGAGCATCATGTTTTTCCTACTGATATTTCTCTGATTGGATTCAGTGCAGCCTGAAACCGGGAAATGGTATGCACAGGCAGAGCTTCTGAAACAGCAACCTAGCTCTAGCTTGTGGAGCAGGAAAAAGATCTCCTAATACTCAGATAGAAAGATATTCCCCACTTTTTTTTCTTGTCTCCATTTTCTTATACCGTAGCCTCCAAGCAATCTCATGGTGGCAACAGCTCAGAGGCCTACAGGAGCCTAAAATTGGATTTAGGGCTGCCTTCCTCTTTGGTCAGTAGATCTGTGACACCAGGAAGGTGTTAGAAAACTACTGTTGCTTTTTTTCCCATATCTGTCTGCGAGCCACTGGTCCGTGGACCTGGGCACAGTTGCAAGAAGTGTAATGGGAGTGGGGTAAGTAAAGCTCTGTTATTCTTACTAGAGAGGTGAAAAGGGGATCTGCAGGTCAATAGAAACTACTAGGGAGATTGTAGGGGAAAGAAGCTTAAAAAATTATCTCACAAAGTTGTTTATGAACTCCTGGGCTCACTCTTGAGTTGTAATGTGTGGATTTGACCCTAAACAGCATACCCTTAATAACCTGGGAGAACTGAATTATGAGACAGATGCCACCTACATCGCAGATTGGCCACTGGATGGCATACATGTGGGACAAACCTAAGTGGCATTGAAGGGTTTTGAAATCAAAACTGACACTGAAACCATAACTAAAAGAGAGTATTTGAACTATGTTGCCTGACCCCAACCTTGAACATTGTTTACTAAAACAAAAATATCAACATTCTCCATAGGATTTAAATAAGACCCAGAGTACCATAACAAGATACTTAAAATGTCTAGTACATAATCCAAAATTGCTCAGCATACAAAAAATAGAAAAATCTCACTCAATTCACATTGGAAAGTGCAATCAATAGATGTCAATGATGAGACAACAAAGATTTTAAGCAGCTGTCATAAAAATGCTCCAAGTCTCAAATGAATGAAAACTTCAGTAGCCTTAGCAAATAAATAGGAAACATAAAGAAAAATCAAATGGAAATATTATAATTGAAAAAATTATTGATATATAAAACTCACTGAATAGACTCAAGAGAAAAATGGATTGAAGGAGGAAAGAGTCAATGAACCAAAACATATTACCCACCTTGAACAATAGTAATGAAAAGAAAGATTGGGATAAAAATAAACATAGACACAAAATTGTTGCATAATATTAAAAGGTGTAACATTTCTGTCATCATACTATTTGAAAGAAAGGAGAAAGAATATGGTGCCAAAAAATATTTGAAGAAATATTTCTCTGAAAACATCAAAATTTAGTGAAAGGTATAAATCTATAGATTTATAAAGTATAAAGGTATAAATCTATAGAGCCTCAAGAGGCTCAGCAAATCCAAACAGGACAAGTTTTAAAAACATACATACCTAGTCATCTCATAATAAAACCACTGAAAACAAAATACAAAAAGAAAATTTTCATAGAGCCAGAGAAATCACTACAGAATTATTATTGAAAACCTGGAAGGTCAGAAGGAAATGGCACAAATTTTTCAAGTGATGAAAACTATAAATTCTCAACAAATAATTATATATCCAGAAAAAAATGCATCAGGAATAAATATGAAATAAAGTTATTCTCAGATTAAAGAAAACTGAAAATATTTGTTGCCAGGAAACTTACTCTAAAAGAATTGTTAAAAGACATTTTTCAGAGAGAGGGGAAATGATACCACAAGAAAACTTGTAACAACAGAAATTTATAAAGAGCAAAAGATATGGTAAATATCTAGATAAATATAATCAACTATTTTTATTTTGGAGTCTTTATATGACTTTATAGATTATATATGACTATAATACACAAGCAAATAATGTAAAAGGGTGGAGGTAAAGGGTCCTATATGGTGATAAGGTTTCTGTGTTCCACTTAAAGTGGTACTTCAAACTATACTACAAGGCTACAGTAATCAAAACAGCATGGTACTGGTACCAAAACAGAGACATAGACCAATGGAACAGAACAGAGGCCTCAGAAGCAATGCCACACATCTACAACCATCTGATCTTTGACAAACTGGACAAAAACAAGCAATGGGGAAAGGATTCCCTGTTTAATAAACAGTGTTGGGAAAACTGGTTAGCCATATTCAGGGACCTGAAATTCGACCCTGTCCTTACACCTTATACAAAAATTAACTACAGGTGGATTAAAGATTTAAACATAAGAACCAATGCCATAAAAACCCTAGAAGAAAACCTAGGCAACACCATTCAGAACATAGGCATAGGCAAGGACTTCATAAGTAAAACACCAAAAGCACCTGCAACAAAAGCCAAAATAGACAAATGGATCTAATTAAATTTAAGAGCTTCTGCACAGCAAAAGAAACAATCATTAGAATGAACCAGAAACTAACAGAATGGGCAAAAATTTTTGCAATCTACCCATCTGACAAAGGGCTAATATCTAGAATCTATGAAAAACTAAAATAGATTTACAAGAAAAAAAAACCATTCAAAAGTGAGCAAAGGCTACAAACAGACAGTTTTCAAAAGAAGACATATATGTCGCCAACAAACATATGAAAAAGTGCTCATCACCACTGGTCATTAGAGAAATGCAAATTAAAACCTTTGAAATACAATCTCACACCAGTTAGAATGGCAATCATTAAAAAATCTGGAGACAACAGATGCTGGAAAGGATGTGGAGAAAAAGGAACACTTTTACACTGTTGGTGGGAGTGTAAATTAGTTCAACCATTGTGGAAGACAGTGTGGCAATTCCTCGAGGATCTAGAAATAGAAATTCCATTTGATCCAGCAATCCCATTACTGGGTTTATACCCAAAGGATTATAAATCATTCTGTTATAAGGACACATGCACACATATGTTTGTTGCAGTGCTGTTTACAATAGCAAAGATCTGGAACCAATCCAAATGCCCATCAATGATAGACTGGACAAAGAAAATGTGGCACATATACACCAAGGAATACTACACAGCCATAAAAAATGACAAGTTCATGTCCTTTATAGAGACATGGATGAATCTAGAAACCATCATTCTCAGCAAACTGACAGAAGAACAGAAAACCAAACACCACATTTTCACTCATAGGCGGGTGATGAGCAATGAGAACACTTGGGCACAGGGAAGGGAACAACACTCACTGGACTAGAAAGGGGAATGGAAGAAAAGGGGGGTAGGGACAGCAGGGGGCTGGGAGAATGGGAGGGATAACACCGGGAGAAAAGCCTGATGTAGGCGACAGGGGTGAGGGTGGTGGGGGGATGGAAACAGCAAACCACCATGGCATGTATGTACCTATGCAACAATCCTCCAGGATGCAGGATGTGCACATGTACCCCAAAGCCCAAAGTACATTTTTTTAAAAAAGTGGTAAGATGCTGATTCTAAGTGGACTATGAAAGATTAAGTATTGTAACCCCTGGAGCAATCATTAAAATATTAACACAAAGAAATATAGCCATAATCACAGAAGATAAAATGGAAAGCTAATACGTTTAAATTAAAGAAATTAGGGGGTCGAGCATGGTGGTTCAAGCCTGTAATCCCAGCACTTTGGGAGGCCGAGGCAGGTGAATCACGAGGTCAAGAGATCGAGACCATCCTGGTCAACATGGTGAAACCCCGTCTCTACTGAAAATACAAAAAAAAAAAAAAAAAAAAAAAAAAGTAGCTGGGCATGGTGGCACATGCCTGTAATCCGAGCTACTCAGGAGGCTGAGGCAGGAGAATTGCCTGAACCCAGGAGGCAGAGGTTGGTTGCGGCAAGCTGAGATCATGCCATTGCACTCCAGCCTGGGTAACAAGAGCGAAACTCCATCTCAAAAAAAAGAAAAAAAAAGAAATTAGGGTATAAAAGGAGAAATTACTTAAAAATGAAAAGACACCTAAGTAAAACGTATAAAATAACATTAAACGTAAGTGATCTAAAAACACCAAGAAAAGCAGTGGTGATCAGAATGTATTAAAAAAGACCCAACAAAAAAAACAATTCTAACTATAATGATAAAGGTATATTAAAAGGAAAAGTACAGAAAGAGAAATATTATGCACACATGAATCAAAAGAACTCTGAAAGGGCAATATTAATATCAGACAAAGTAGACTTCAAAGCAAAAATTTTACTAGAAATAAACAATAACATTACATAATTATAATAGTATCAATTCACCAAAAAGAAATATCATCTAACTAAATGTATTTGCATTTAACAATAGAGTTTCAAAATAAATTAAGCAAAAACTCACAAAATTGAAAAGAGAAATAGACAAATTCAAAATCATAACTGGACACTTCAACACTTTTTTTCAATATCAATAGAACTAGTAGACATTTCATCAGCCAGAATATGGAAGAAATAAACAGCACCATTAAGTAGACCTGACATTTACAGACAACTCTACCAAAAACAGCAAATACAAATCTTTTCATGTGCATATGAAATGTTCATCAAAATAAATCATATCTTTTGTCATAAAGCAGAAAAATAAAAATTTAAAAGAATTGAAGTCTTAAGTAATATGGAATTAGACTCAAAATCAATTACAGAACAAGAACAGGAAATTGTTCAGACAGAGAAAAATTAAACCACACACTTCAAAATTATTCATAATCCAAAGACGAAGTCTCAAGAATAATTGTGAAATATTTTTAACTAAATATGAATAAAAATACAATATGTCAAAATTTGTCAGTGCAACAAAACATTTAAAAGTCTATTAATACAATAAATAGTCACATCTGAAAAAATCTCAAATCACTAATCGAAATGGTTATGTTGGAAAAGTGGAAAGATCTCAAACCACTAATCTAAGCTGATAATTTTTTTTAAACTTTTAGGTTTGGGGGTACATGTGAAGGTTTGTTATATAGGTAAACGCATATCACAGGAGTTTGATATACAGATTATTTCATCACCCAGATATTAAGTCCAGTACCCAATAGTTATCTTTTTTGCTTCTCTGCCTCCTCCCACCCTTCACCCTCAAGTGAACCCCAGTATCTGTTGTTCCCTTCTTTGTGTTCATAAGTTCTCATGATTTAGCTCCTACTTATAAGTGAGAACTTGTGGTATTTGGTTTTCTGATCCTGAATTAGTTTGCTAAAGATAATAGGCTCCAGCTCTTCCATGTTCCTGCAAAAGACATGATCTCATTCTTGTTTATGGCTGCATAGTATTCAATAGTATATATGTATCACATTTTCTTTAACCAGTCTACCACTGTTTGGCATTTTGAATGATTCCATGACTTTGCCATTGTAAATAGTGCTGCAATGATCATTTGCATGTATGTCTCTTTATGGTAGAATAATTTACATTCCTCTAGGTAAATACCCAGGAATGGGGTTTCTGGGTCAAATGGGAGTTTTGCATTTAGCTCTTTAAGAAATCATCATACTGCTTTCCATAATGGTTGAACTAATTTACACTCCTACCAACAGTGTATAAGTGTTCCCTTTTCTTTGTGAATTTAAAACTGTAATTTAATTCACCATACTGAAAGTCTAAAGAAGAAAAAACATATGATCATACTAATTGACACAGAAAAAGCATTTTACACAATTTAAAAACTTACAGCTAGTACCATACTCAATGGTGAAACACTGAATGCCCTTGCCTTAAGACTGAATACAAGAGAAGGGGCTTCACTTACACCACTTCTATAATGGATTGTACTGGAAGTCCTAGCCAGTTCAATGCATCAAGAAGGTAGAAAGAGGCACACAGATTAGAAAGGAAGAAATAAAACTGTCTCTAGTCCAGATAACATAATTGCTTATGTGGAAATTCCCAGAAAATCTCGAGGAAAACTTCTGAAACCAATAAATGGTGTCAAAACTATTGGGCAACTATGTACAAAAAAGAAAAAAGAAACTTGAAATCTCACACCTCACGCTTTATTCAAAAACTAACTCAAAATGGATTATAGCTCTAAATGTAAAATTTAAAAAATAAAAATGTTAAAAGAAAATATGGGAAAAAGAGGCCTGTATTTTTCTATATTACAAACTTTTCCTATTAGAAACTGTGGTTAGGCAAAGTGTTCTTAGACATGTTACCAAAAGCATATTCAACAATATTAAAAATTAATAAATTGAACTTCATCAAAATTAAAAATTTCTGTTCTACAAAGACCTTGTTGAGAGAATGAAAAGACAAGCTATACATTGGATGAAAATATTTGTACATCATGTATCCAACACAGGACATGTGTTCAGAACACATAAATAAGTCTCAAAATTCAACAATTAGAAAACAAACAATTAAAAAGTATATGCAGATTTGAACGAACGCTTTACTTTGGAGGGAGATGCCAATTAAAACCATGACATACCACAGCGCGTCTGTAAGAATCGCTCAAAAAGCAAATGCACTATTAAGTGTTGGTGAGGATGAGGAGCAACTGGGATATCTCACATAATGCTTTTGGGAATGAAAACATTAAAGCCACTCTAGAAAACAGTTTGGCAGATTTTGGAAAGTTAAACATGCATTTACCACAGCTGCCAGCAATCCCACTCCAAATGCCGTTCAACAGGTGACTGTATAAACAGAGATACTTCTTTACAAAGGAATATGACTTGATAATAAAGAAAAATAGATTTGAATGAATCTCAAAGACATGTCAAGTAAAAACAAAAACAATCTCTAAAGGGTGCATACTGTATGATTGCAGGTGTGCGATATTCTGAAAAAGACAAAACTGTGATGGAGGACATATCAGTGATTGTCATTAGTGTGGATGGGGGCAGGGGTGTGACTACAAAGGGAAAGAACATGGGACTTTGCTGGGGGTGATGGAACTGCTCTGGGTCCGGATTGTGTTGGTGGCAGCTACATAAATTGACCCATGGGTTAAAATTCAGGTAACTGTACACCAAAAAATTTTAGTAATTTATGCTAATTTTTATTTAAAAGAGTGAGATGAAAAAAATTACTCCTAGGCAATTACCTATAATAAAAACATTATAAAACCAGAGTGTATGAAGGAAAAAGAAATCTGTGAATTCTACTAGAGAAATAAACCTTGCTTTTGGGCTTTGATGTCTCCAGAGTGTGACTGTGAAGGGGGCCTGCAGCCTAGACCAGGCAGTTCTCTCTGCCCAGAGCCTCTCCCTGCCATGACTGTGGCATGCTGAAGGAGCAGCTCTTGGAACAAACAAAGGCTCACTGTGTATCTTGGTGTAGGTGTTAACTGTTTCTTGAGGAGGAAGTCAGAGGGATTGACTGATCTCCATCCCATGACAACACCATACATGTTAGCCATCACTTGTGAACCAGGTAACGAACACCACCTTGCCCTGTTCTTTATACACTTGAAAACACTTTCATAAGTGCTGTTTCTTTCAAATGTCAAAGCATGTCTGTGACAGCTGGGGTGAGCATAATCATCTTCATTTTATGAAGGAAGAAAATTTAGTGCAGTGGAGTGACTTCACTAAGGTCAAGCAGCAGGGGAAAAGCTCACAGGTAGGGATGTAGAGATTCTGGCTTGTACTCTTCATTCACTCACTCATTCATCCATAGAAAAAATATTTATTGCGTGCCTACTATATGACAGGGAGTGTAGTGTACAATTGTTTAAATTCCATCTGAAAGAAAAGATGTGTACATCTTCAAAGCAGAGTGTTAAATCATAAAGACCATATATGTGGCAAGAACAATGAGTTGGAATGGGAATGCTAGTTGCTGAGCAGTCAGGGCATACTTCATGAAAAGATGGGCTTGGATCCGATTACAGAAAGTAGCAGAGAAAGTGAGAGAGCATGGACAAAAGTTGAGACTGAAGGAGGTGCATAGTTGAAATGCAAAGTCTGTGTGGTGGCCAGCTTCCCAAATCATCCCCAGTGATTTTTGCCTCCTGGTATTATACGCTGTATAGTCTCTTCCCACATTGAATCAAGGTTATTCACATGAACAGTAGAGTGTGGCAGAGGTGACAGTGAGGGACTTCTGAGGCCAGGTCATAAAGTGCATATGGCTTAACCTTGTCTCTTAAATCATTCATTCTGGGAGAAGTCAGCCACTATTCCATGAAGTCACTCAAGCAGCTGTGAAGAGAGGTCTACTTAGAGAGATACTGAGACATCTTGCCAACAGGCAGTACCCAACTTGCAATCTGCATGTCTGAGCCACCTTGAGCCCCCAGTAAGTTTTCAGATGACTTCAAAGCCCAGCAGATATCTCAGTGCAACCCCATGAGAAATCCCAAACCAAAACCACCTAGCTAAGCTTCTCCCCAGATTCCTGGCCCACAGAAACCATGAGAGATATAAAAAATGATTGCTGTTTTAAGCCACTGAGTTTTAGAATGAGTTTTTACACAGCACTGGGTAATAATAAAATATATAGCCAACTTGCAGAAGAAAGCAAGCATGATACATGTTCACAAGATAATTCTCTCAGGCCAGGAAGGTGGAGGTTCCAGCAAGCTGGATCTCAGGTAGAAAAGACCTGAGCAAAGGCAATGGCAGAAAAGACTAAGAAGAAGGGACAAAATGGAAGAGTGTCATTCAAGAGAGAATTCCTGGCCAATGAAACTCCCTACATGATCCTTTATTGCCTCTCTTTACCCTTATGCTGATGCCATGCAGAAGATGCGAGGCCCTAGAGGGTGGTAGATCAATCAGGTGAAAGACAGGAAGACAAATATCACAGGTTCCCACTCACATATAGGAGCTAAAAATGTTGATCTCAGGGATCTCAAGTGTACAGTGATGGTTCCAGAGTCTGAGAAGGGTGGTGGGGAGGGGCAATATAGAGGGACTGGTTAATGGGTACTGTTGGAAACAAATGCTTGTTTCTCAGTGCCGAAAAGAAGAACCAGTGCTCAGACAAAAACTTTTCTCAGCAACGCAATTTTACTTCCTGCAGAAAGGGTGCTTCTCGGAAATCTGTCTTGAGGGCACATCAAACAAAGAAAAGCAGAAGTTTTTGTCCCTGACACATTGGGTGCTTACTGCTGTGTCCTATCTCCACTGGCTAGTGTGGGACTGCACGATCTAGACTGATCCCAATTGGCTAGATCTTAAAACTTTTCTAAACAGGCAAATGTGTGATGGAGAACAAAGAAAGGAAGGGGGTTGTTTACCAGAAACTAGGAGAATAATAACATTTCCAAATAAGGAAGAGGCATAGGCTGTAAGCTGGGAAATGCCTGGGCATGTTTGGACATGTCTGAGCATGCTATAGTTCGGAACAAATAACTTGGTTAAAGTACAAGGACATAGACTGAACTTATTCCCTTTCTATATTTAACAACTACATATGGCTTAACAAAGAGTTATTAGCAAAAGCAAGGAGGCTTGAAGGAAGCTAGTTTTTAAAAGAAACTATCATTTCTAACACTTACTATTCATTCTTTAACAAAAAAGGAAACTTTAAAGAGGAACTTTTTACTTTTCACAGGTACAAAAATACAAGTAGATAGAAGAAATAAGATCTAGGGTTCAATAGTACAACAGAATGACTATAGTTAGCAATAATTTATTGTATATTTCAAAGTAACTAGAAAAGTAGAATTGGAATCCCTAAAACAAAGAAACAATTAATGTTTTAGGTGACAGATGTCCCAGTTACCCTGACTTGATCATAACACATTGTATGCTTGTATCAAAATATCACATGTACCCCATAAATATGTGCAACAGTTATATATCCATAAAAATTTAAAATGTTAAAAAAGGGTAAAAGATTGGGGGGTCCCAAATTACCTCACAGAATGTCACCTGTACAATACCTGCATTCAGCAAATATGTGAACCAGAAATAAATTTCTGTTGGATAAAATAATAAATATACTTGGAACAGTATAAAGTAAGTATAGGGAAAAATAGAATGGAGAATGAGTCTACACACACACACACACACACACACACACACACACAAACACACACACACACCTTAAGGTCCTGGGTGAATGCTTGCTCGAGATGAGTTGTAATATTATGTTTTGAGCTTTCTAGTAGCCAATGCAAAAAGGAAAAATGATCAATGGCATGATTCACAGAGACAAAGAAATTTTTAAAAGGAAGAAAGAAAAAGATATCTCAGGAGAAGTATGACTACTGCCAGTACTGAAATAAAATGGAAGTCCTCCCACTGAGTCCTCATAAAAATGACACGATATAATATCATGAACAATGTCCTCAACAACATCCTCACAGCTAGTAGAACAAGCTTAATAACTCCATTCCTTAGTGTGTCCCTTAGTGAAGGATAAAGTAAGTGATAAACTGACACAGCAAAATCCAGTAAAATCAATTCTGTAGATTTGGGGGAAAAGCACAAAGTTTAGTGGTTGAGTTAATCAGTTCTCTGCTCATCTGGTTGTACTTAATAACAAATGGTAATAAATTGTGACTCTCTTGGATAACCCCCTCAACTAGTCCTAGATATCTGGGTTATGTAAATGGATTGATTCACTAGCAGTTACGTGTACGGTGTTGAGGGAGGGGAAAGGAGAATAGGAGGAGAACCAAACATCCTGGTGTAGCCGCCCTGTGACCCTGCGTTACCTCCCAAATCCCATCTGTCTGCTTGCAGTCACCACAGTGTTTCACCATCTCACCTGTTTTGCTGTATTTCTTCTCAGTGCATTTTCCTGGGGCAGTGCAATTAGAAACACTGAATAGACAATAAGAAAGGAAGAATAATAGAGTATAAGTACAATTGTAAAAAGCCATTATGATCTACTTTCAAAGCCAGTAATTAGCACTCTTGCTTATCAGGCAAATCACTATTAGTATTTTTATTTGAACTACAACTGTGTCTTTTGAGAAAAAAACTAACATCTGCCCGCAATTGGATTCCTCTCCAAGCATTCCTTGGAGGAAAAGGAAAAGAATACATACTGTCAGGAGGGTAATTTAATGCTTATAGTTAAAGTCTTGAAAAGGACCCATTGTAAGAGGGGAAGCTGAAGGGGATGAATTAAAAAACACGCTAAATAACTTCTAGTTGTCCTTGTAAAGCAAATATGGAGTTTTTTGTTTTGTTTTGTTTTGTTGTTGTTGTTGTTGTTGCTTTTGAGACAGAGTCTATCTCTTGTTGCCGGGGCTGCAGTGCAATGCTGCAATCTTGGCTCACCACAACCTCCGCCTCCTGGGTTCCAGCAATTCTCCTGCCTCAGCCTCCCAAGTAGCTAGGATTACAGGCATGTGCCACCATGCTGGGCTAATTTTTTTGTATTTTTAATAGAGACAGGGTTTCTCCATGTTGGTCAAGCTGGCCTTGAACTCCCGACCTCAGGTGATCCACCTGCTTCAGCCTCCCAAAGTGCTGGGATTACAGACATAAGCCACTACGCCTGGCCAGAGATTTTTTGTTTGTTTGTTTAAATTGAGAAGCTTCAAAATTGATCTTTTGCAAAATAAGAAGGTAATATGCCAATCTGGGAAATCAAGATTCATTTGGAGTACAGGAATGATTTGAGAGTGGTTAGGTGGGACGGTAAAGATGGAGGAAATGTGAAAATAGGGAAGAGCTCTTGGTCTAGAGACCTTGGGGACTGATTTAGCAACTGTGTTCAGTGAATACTGTCAGTCATTTTAGTGAGCATTTAAAGAAAACTGGAGGAAAACTGATCTTTGGGGGTGTTGGCATTTTCTAGAATGGGTGAAAATGATATCGCAGGAGTAGTTTGGTGAGTCTTTGGATTTGGGGTGTGGCAGTGGGAGAATGTCTGGAATTAAATGCATTTAAAATATAAGTTGCACACCATGTCTAGTGACAGTCATTTAGATTCCCCTAGAGTCGGGCAAACTAGCTGTGAATCTGACAACAAGATGGGTAAATTATTATCCCGACAGCTCCAAATCTGGAAAGAGCTGGAGAAATTACTCCGGCGGTAATGACAGAAACAGGTCAGGCTTGAATTGAGTCAGAGCTAAGTAACAAATATTTCTAGTATTTTATGCAAAACACCGTTCAACCACTCTTCTTTCAGTTCAGTGAAGCTTAGAAACAAGAAGAAACAATATTTACGTGACTTCGGAAGAATTCAGGAAACTGGCAAGGATGCCTGAAATCAGGAGAATCAGTGGGTGAAGATGGATTTATATTAGTATTCTTTTAAGTGCTGCTGTAATCTTAGACTTCAGGTTTTGCCTTCAGAGTGACATAAACCTAATAGTCTTCCCCAGCCTTGGAAATATTTCTTCTCCTCCAATTTCCAAGGTGACTTCTTCTTCCATCTCCTAACCTACTCTGTCCACTGCTAATACAATACAGCATACATCCTTGCTCCATAGATACAGCAGACACCACCTGGGTTGCACCCAACATACAATTTATGCTTTCTTTTTGTAAATAAACCCTCAAATTTGTTTGGCAAATCATCTTCTTTCACCGGGCCCTGTGTTTCACTGGACAAGTCATGGAAATTCTATTTCTCTAGCCAGTCTTGCATCGGAATAAGCCTGTAATACCATTTTATACACCAAGATATGAAAAGAAATGTATTGGGAGGTTTTTAGGAAAGGTTTCCTAGTTTTGAAAAAGAAATACATGGGGGAAAATAATCATTTTGCTGCTGAATGCCGTCATGGCTGTGTGTGCTTGGAACTGGAATAACAATCTTGCAAACAGAAAGAGGAAAAGTCAATTGAGTAATAATGACAGAGTAGAAAAACTGAAACAATGAACTTCCTTGGTGTCGTTAGGGCCACTGAATCAATGAAGCTAAGACTTTCCCTTTTAGAACTTATAAATGTTCTCATTGTTTAAGCAATTTTGAATTGAGTTTTCTATTGCTTGCAGCTGAAATTATAACTGATAAAATACATATCTGTAGGCTTTTACTCCTTATTTCATAGTAAACATATTTGTGATTACCCACAGTACCTACCATATACCAGGTGTCAAGGAATGATGGTTTCCTGAAGAGCCGAATGCATTGATGGATAGATAGATGTGCTGCATCTTAATACCAGCTGCATTCCCTTGCTCAGTGAACTGCATCGCTATCCACCCAGGTGTGTAAGCCAGAAAGCTTTTCTACATACTTTTCTATTTCTCCCTCCTCATAGCCAATTGATTTCCAAGTTCTGTTCATTTTGCCTTCTAGACTCATTCCAAATCTACTTCTTTAATCTCTATCACCACTTGATTTCAAGCTATCATCTCTTAACTGCATTAGTACAGTAACCTTCTAACTAGCTTCGTGGGCTTTCCTAAATCTGTTCTCTATACAGCAAAGGGAATCTTTTCAAAATGCTAAATTCCCATCTCTCCCACCTCCGTTTCTGATTAAACGATTAAGAGGAACATTCCAAAATTCATAAGATGCCCACAAGACCTGAATGGTCTGGGCCTTCTACCCCTGTGGATACCTCTTGCCTGTGATACCCTAGCAATTCCTTGAATGTGCCTTGCTTTGCGCCTGCTGTTCTCTGTGGCTGTCAGGGTGTCCCCACTGGCACTCCTACACAATCACATACCCCATGTGTTCCATTCTCCATTTTTCAGCTCAGTCTTGCCTCTCCCAAAGAAGCATTTCTTATTCTCTGAGTGGCAGCTCTCCCTTTTGTACACTTTGCCAACACCGTGTATGTCTCAGTCATAGCCAAGATGATCATCCAACTGGGATACATTCTAGAGTGAATGAGGATGCTATTAATAATTATACTGAGACGATAGGCATAAACAGAGATTGTTCTGGAATAACAGAAGACTTGGTCATTCTGTTATTTTTATGTTCATTAGTATATTTATTTAAGGTCTGCCTCCCACCACATTTCTATGGGTGGGGACCATGTCCTTCTTTTTGCTGGCCATCATATTCCCTATGCCAGAGTCAATAATAGATAACCAATAAATATTTGCTAGAGGAATACAGAAATAAATAAATATGATAATTCAATTAGCATTTTCCTTTTCTATTATTTTGACTGTTCTCCTTAATATCTGGCCATTTGGCACAGCTCTGCTTTATTGCTGACTCATTCAGTCAGCAAGTATCTACTGAACATTTACTATGTGCTAAGTATGATTCTAGGGATTCAAGGGACATGGCAGCAAACAAGACACAGTTTCTGCCCTCAAGAACTCACAGTCCCATGGGGGAGATAAATGAAGGCCACTAGGATTCTAGATCAATTTCTATCAGATGAATACCTGGCCAATCAGGGCCCATCCTGGAAATGAAAGGGATGATTTCTATTTCTTTCATTTCCTTCTCAGTCTGTTACTTCTCCTACTTCAGTTCCAAGGTCAGTATTTTCACAATTTCCATTCCTTGCTAAAACCTAGCTCAAGGAAACATTCAGCTACTTTGCAGTAATTTCAGATTCTGGCAATATGTTAAAAATGATATTAATGCATATCAACTTGCAAGAAATAAATGGAAATCTCAAGATGCCTGAAATTAAGAGCTATAAGCTTAGAATCTGATCCTGAAGCTTCCCCATGGGTGGTTATCAAATTCAGTAATAGCTAGTAGTTTGGGCTTTAACATACAATCAGGCCAGGATATGAGGATGTGGGTCCTATGAGACACTGACTGGGAACTAATACCCCTTCATGAAGCTGGGATGCTCAAAGGGATGTAGCCTTAGTAATTAGGGGCATAGGGAGAAAAATCCACCCACCTTAACAGGGAGATGATGAAATTTGGTGTTCTGAACCATGGAAAAGGAAAAAATTTATTCCCAGAGAAATAAAAATCTCACGCCTTCGCCTCATGCTGTGTTAAAGTTAGAATGTATACTTCTGTAGTGATTTAGAAACTGTCAAGATGAGAAATTTACATAAAAATTAATCTGGGACAGTGATATCACAGAGTACCTGGTAGAAGTGAATAGGAAATCACTGTGAAGTGACAATTCCACAGTGTGTACCACAAAGAATTTTTGTAGGAAGGTTTCCATTGAAGGCTAGCTTATAATCCAAGATACAGGCAAATAATAATAATAATAATAATAATAACCCAGAAGGATAGAAACCCAGTAATCTACACTAAAGGACATATTATCTAGAAAAGATGATGTCTTGAGTAGAATCTCTTGGAAACAGATTCTGAGATGGAGATTTGCATGTAGGAGGTTTATTGGAGAGTGATTTAAGGCACAATACCTCGAGGACACAAAAGAAGTGGGATTAGTAACAAGAAAATATGGTGATACAGTTGCAACAGAGGCCTCAGTTGCATAGATCCTCCAAGGACCTATGGGCTTTTATACCCCAACATTAGCCAGTCATTGAATGCAAGTCACCTGGAAAGAGGTCAAAACTTGGGAAGGATAGCCCCTTTTGGCCAAAGACAATTTCCAGAGGGAGGCAGAAGTGGGCCATCAGCAGCCAATGCACACAGCAGTAGGAAAATGAGTGCCTTGGTCCCAAAAGGGGTCTAGGAGGTGGGGACTCCAAGCAGCATGCAACAACCTCCACTACAGTCCGCCCTCTTGAACTAGCCAGATCCATTTACATTTGCAAACCATCTGGGAAGAGCATCATCAGGTTTCTGGTTGACCTCAATTCCTGAGGAATCTTATGTAAGGAGTTAGTGGAGAAAGTTAACTGTTCCTGCTGTTGCAACTACTGTTGACTTTTGAACAACACAGGTTTGAACTGTGCAGGGCCACTTATGTGTGGATTTTTCTCCACTTCTGTCACCACTAAGACAGCAAGATCAACTCCTTGTCTTCCCTCTCCCCCTCAGCTCACTTAGCATGAAGATGACAAGGCTGAAGGCCTTTATGATTATCCATTTCTACTTAATGAATAGTAAATATATTTTCTTTTTTTGTGATTTTCTTAATAGCATTTTATTTTCCCTAGCTTTGTTATAAGAATACAGTGCATACAACATATAAAATATGTGTTGATCAACTGTTTACATTATTGGTATGTCTTCTCCTCTATAGCAGGCTATTATGAGTTAAGGTTTTGGGAAGTTAAAAGTTATATGTGAATTTTTGACTACTCGGGGGTTGAGTGCTCCTAACTCTCAAGTCCTTCAGGATCAACTGTAGTTAGGTTTAAGAGCACAGCTAGTTATCATGTTCTTCCTAGACATTCTGATTCTCTTCAATCCTAGCAAGTACCTCTCCTGATCTTAGTAGCTTAACTATGGAAACTGAGGACTTAAGTCTCTGATTACCATGCCCTTCTAAGGCTGTGTCTGTTGCATTTATTCATTAACCATCCAAATTAGGCAACAGAGTTTCAAGAGACTCCCCAATGGTTCATTTGAGTGTGAAACATATTCTTCCTTTTCTTCATTATGTAACAGCAGCCATACCAGGTCAGTCTCCTCCAGACGATCAGTGCAAATTATTTCTGCAAGGATGATTTGTCCTTCCCTTGCCCACTGGCATGCTGAAATAGGGAGCCCTAAGAGACCTGTTAACAGCCACATAGTTTAAAGTAAAATGGGACCCTCATCATATCACCTAGTGGCAGTATTCATCCACTGGGAATCAGTGCGTAAAATTGTAAGAATGGGAACCACAAATTCCACAAGTGGGTCCTTGTGAGTGATAGTAAGATACAGTGACAGAAAATAAAAATGATTAGTTAAGAAACATGGTGGATATACCACAAAGATCCAGTAGACATTATATGAAACAAATATAACATGAAGACTTCGTGTGGGATGGGAAATAAGCAAAATGAAATGTGACAGGTTAAAAGCAGAAAATCATATGGTAGAAGTAAAACCAAATGTATACAATCACAATAAATATAAATGAATGAAAGCCAATAATCAGATCACAGAGATGCTTAGGTTAGGTGTTAAAATCCAGCTGTGTAAAAGAGACATGTCTAAAACATAATAGCACAGAAGATTAAAAGTCAAGGGATGAGAAAAATTTATTACAAAAATTCTCATGAAAAGAAAGCTATTATGTTTATATTTATCAAACAAATTAATTTTTATAGCAAAACATATTTTGATGGCTAAAAAGGGTCTTAGAAAAGCATTTACCAGGAAGATGTATATTTTTGAACATATATGTACTTAACAGCATGGACTAAAAATATATAAAGAAATTCAGAGGTGGTGGCAGGCTAACTAAAGTGCTACATCTTCTGTGAGTTTTGCATTTTCACAAGGCTTAGTACCTCATATACACATACAAAGATTAGATTTAATACAGTGGTGACTGGACTGCTGTAATCCTAACTATTCAGAAGCAAGGTTAATTTATAAATACTTTCTGGGAAGTGATTAAATAGATTCTTTTTCATCTCATTAAGTTTGTTTGCCAAGTACAGCTGTGTTTATGAAGTTGAATTTTTGCTTATTGATTCTAGGAAGTAAATTCAGTAAATGAATTGTGGAATCGAGCTGAACTTTTATAAAGAAATATAAAACCTGGCCAATTGTCAAAGATTCATGTACTATGGTAGACTTTCCAGGTAAGTTTCTTGTAAAACTAAAATAAGTTTTGAGAACTTCGGATTGGCTGACAGCTCTGTAACAAAGCCAAATTCTGGAAATAGAGAGAATTTTTTTTTTTTTATGTTTTGTCTTTTGGGGAAGTGTGGGGTTATATATATATATATATTTTTTTTAACTTGGCTAAAACCTTTTTCTTTAAAATAAATCTCAGTGGCATGGCAAATACAATCACAATCTCAATTTTTAAAGTCCCTCCCATGACTCAAATTCTAAGAGAACCACATACCTCTGTTTTTCAATATCTATTTACCAAGTTAGATAATCCCTTCTCTCTTAAATGCAGGTTCTTCTTTGCCCCTTCTTTAGATCGCTGTGATTTTCTCACAGATTCTTGCTTGTGTTTTCTAAAATAAAAGTAAAAATGAATAGATTAATCAGGGCTTAAATCAAGCAGGATTTTGTAACTGGCAATACTGTGACAGGATAAGGGAGTAGAGAAAGAAGGAAGAGAGGGAGGGAGAGATGAAGAGAGAGAGAGAGACTGAGAGACAGGGAGAGAGACAGAGAACACCGAGTCTTTTTGCAGGGGAATAGATCCTGAGAAGGGGTGGTGATAGATATGCTCTTGATGGCCTCTCTAAAAGGGAGATTTGGCTGCTAAATTTGACCTTGCTCCCAAGTAATTGATGAGACGTAACATTATCATCAGAATGATGGTAATGAGCTATAGATGCAGACTCTCTGCCTGTGGAGATTGCAGACAAAATAGACTTTAAGGCAAAACACATTATTCAGGCTAAAAAGACTCATTACGTGAATTCGTGTTAGGAAAGCTTTGGTGAGGTTATTTGATTATAGTGGGCTCAGTTCTTCCACATCTGAAAAGCAGGAAAATTCAATGGGGAAAAAAAGTATGTCCTAAACTGGTCTTGGTGATGATGTCTGTGCCTCAATTTCCTTGTTCTTGTCATCATGAAGAGATGAATTTCACTAGTCCCTCAAAATCAGGTTCAACATCAAGTTCATTACTAGGCTCTGTCTTATTACATTTTTGGTGCTGCATCTCTTGACACTTGAAAATACCAATTATTCTTTTTGTTGTGGATTTAGAATAAATTAACTTCTTTGTTTCTGCTTTCTTTACATTCTTTCTTGAGGATTTTCCTTTGAAAAAGATGTTTATGATTTTATCCACAGTGATCTCACTAGAAATTTTTAAGTTAAGGCATCTCATTTCTGATCTGTAGTTTGTCTTCTTAAATGAGATTTCAGGCATGCATTTTTGACAAGCCCTACCTCTGGAATTTTGGTTCACCTTGGCAAATGTTCTCTCTGAATCTGGAAGCAATTCCTCATTGTTCCTCGCTTTCTTGCTCTCTTTCAGGTTCCCTCCCACTCTCTCTTTCTCTGTCTGGCAGCAGCCTTTCTACTGGTGTCTATGTTTTATTGATTTATGGTCATGGATGACCAGCCCCTTCTGTCATTTACAAGTTGACCCCCTTTGTTGAGGTTTTTCTAATACCAACACCAACACAAAAGCTATAAACACAGATAACCTTGTAAATTCAAAGGCTGGTTCCGAGTTAAAAATTCTATAACATGCACGTGCTGCAACTTGATACTAATGGAAATTTAAACTAACAGTTCAGTGCTTGACAACTCACAACATGAATGGTTGCCACAAATGTACATTTGTGAACCTGGGTTGGTGCCGTCTCTATTTTAGACCAGTGGCCTTCAAACTCTGCTGTGCCTCAGAATGCTTCAGCATGCTGATTAAAAATACAGACTCTGGGCCCCACCCGTAGAGACTGGTGCAGCGATTCTAAGGGCAGGGTCTTGGGCGTCTATATCTTGAAAAGCTCTGCGGGTGATTCTAATGCAGGTCATACTTCAATCTCCATGAAAGGGGTTGAGAAAGAGAAAAGCAGCTCCCGACACTCAGCTGGACCTTGGTGTTGATAGATGCTCGCCTGGCACGGACAGGTAGGCCTTGGTGAACTAGACAATTTCATAGGACAAGGCCATCAGACAAGACCACTCTGACCTTGATGAATCAAGACAAAAACAAGAGCACTTATAACCATATCTGAACTCAGACAAAAACAAGAACAATGCGTAAAGCACAAAACACCAAACATTCCCCTCTCCCAGCTAACATGAGTGACTGATGCTACTTTACCGATGGTAGATCTATCCTTGTTCTACTCGGGCCTGCCTATAGATTTATTGAAATGCATAATCATAGAGTTATTCATGCTTCTTCACAGCATCCAATCCAGAGCAAAGCCCTACTTCCTGAATCCTCCTCAAAATCACCGAACCCAAGCCTGTACTAAGTCTTTTCTAACACCCTCTCGCTGAGACGCCCCCACAGTTTCTGCAGTTGCTCTCTCCCTCACTGTAACAAGTCATTTACCCAACTAGTTTAGCTACAGGTGTGCTCCTGGTGACCACTGGCTGGAAGACATTGACAAGGCTCACAAGGTAGGCCAGTGCTTTCCACGTCCCTCTGTGCTCCAGGTGTACTGACCATTCTTGATAACTAAGCCACTTAAGGGCCTTCTAGTATCCCCAGGCATTTCTGAGCCCTGCCATGGACATGTTATGTGTTCTTACTGCATCCATCATGATCCACACAGGACAGAACAAACCATGAGGGTAACTGAGGAAGAGAATTCAGTGAATTTCCAAAGGCATTGTCGATAAAGGATGATGGATCACCAGGGACTAGCAACAGCAGGGACCTGTTACCACTTCCAGGCCTGAGGGAGCAAGAGCGAGGAGAGGTTACCGGAGACTAGTGGGGAACCACAGCCTTATGCACACTTGGGGCCCCACCCCTGGAGACTGATGCAGTGATTCTCGGGCCAGGGCCTTGGGGGGCCTGCATTTTGAAAAGCTCTGTGGGTGATTCTAATGCAGATCACACTTCAACCTCCATGAAAAGGGCATGAAAGGGACCTCCCTATGGCATGGCTGGAAGAAGAATCCAGCCACTGTGGCCAGGAGAGTGGGGCTGGAGCCAAACACCTGACTCCTCTCTCCTTCCTCCCTTGATCTATCCAGCATCTCACTGAAGCCAGAGGCTGCAGTGCATCCTATTTCATTTTGAATCTAGGTTTAACTTTCTCGCACTGAAGGCAGGGCTTGGACACAGTTCTCCACCTCCTCTCCATTTCTCCATGTGGTGGATCTGGACACCTCTCTTATACTACCGCCTCTTGGGGACCTCCTCCCTATGGCACAGTTAGATATGACCCACTTGACTTGCTCCACTGCCCGCCACACTGTGCACTGTGACAGCCTGCACTGTCCACTGCCTGCACTGTGCCACAGTGACAGCCTCTCAGTCACTGTGTGACTCCTCCTCGGAACCCATGCCTGCTTGCTTTAAATCCACCAGTTAGAACTTGCTAGCATAACGCCCTGGACCCCAAGAAAAGTTTCAGCCTATAAGTTCCTCTCTGTCTCCCTCTGTCTCTCTTGCTTCCCACTTGCTGGTTGAACACTCTTGTCCTGGTGGCTCCCCACTTCCCATTGGCCCTGAAAACCATGCTGCCCTCTTCTCTCTGAGAACTGCAAGTAACGAAAATACTTCTGATATTTCACGCATTTTGCTGTACTGCCTCCTCTGCGTCTCACCTGACCGACACATGAGAACATAATGTCTTCCAGGTCAGGGCTCTCCTACAGAGTGGCCATCTTGGTAGGAACAAACCAGACACAGGCCAGACAAGAGCCACAAGGGTATCTGCCAGAATAAACATATTTCCTGTGAGAGGGCCACTTGGGGCCAGGCGCTTAGACATCACACTGACTACCAAGATAAAGTATCCCATGAACGGCACACTGTAAACATCCACAACCACCTCCCCTGAAGACCTGTCAGGACAGTGACCTAGTCACTCTCCTAAGAGGGATCCTAGAAGCACATTGGATGGTCTGCAACAGAGGGCAAGAAGGCCCATTACACAGTCCATCTGGTCACCCTCCAGATATATTGCAGAGTAGAACCAGAAGGGAGAGGCAGAATTGGCTGTTCACTTACAAAGAGTCTGCTTTGTTTAATCATAAGCTAGGCCACCTACATTGTAGATACATAATGTTATCAACAAGTGCAAAAGCAAAGAGTCCTTGTTTCTATGAAAACTAAGTTGGTTGCTTTTTAAAAAACTGAGTAACAGCAACAATAATAATGGTAAACCAATGTTTATGCTAATTAAGTGCCAACTACTGTTCTAAGTGTCTTTAAAAAACACGAATATGTCCTCCTACTGTTCTGGTGGTCAAAACTCCAAAATAGGTCATATTGGACTAAAGTTAAGGTGTCAGCAGGGCTGCGTTCTTTCAGGAGGCTGCAGAGGAGCATCTGTTGTTTCTGTTTTCCAGCGTCTAGAGGCAGCCCAGATTCCGTGGTTCGGGCGCCGCTCCAGCAACCACATTACTCCAACCTCTGCTTCCATCATCACACCCCACTCTCTGATTCTGACACTCCCAATACCCTTGTAATTATACCTGAATAATCCATTACAATCTCTTGTCTCAAATCAGAGATTATTGCATCAGCAGAGTCTCTTTGCCAGATAAGGTAATATAGTCACAGGTTCCAGGGATTCAGTTGTAGATTTCCTAAAAATAAGTACTCCTATATAACTAGAATATAACCATCAAAATGAGAAATTCACACTTACTACTATATAATCCTCAGGGCCCATTCAAATTTTAAACGTTGTGCCAATATTGTTCTTTATACTAAAAATCCAGTTCCAAATCATAGATCGTAATTAGCGGCCGTGTCTCTTTAACCTTCTTCAATCTGGAACGGATTCTCAATTTCTCTTGACTTTCATGACTCTGACAATTCTGAAGACCACAGGCCAGTTATTTTGCAGAATGTTCCTCAATTTGCTCAATTTGTCCAGTGCTTCCTCATTCTTTCATTCAGGAAAATCACACGAGTGAAGTGAGCCTGTGTTCCTTTCAACGAAGCTAACCAGGTACCACACCATTTTTATTTGTCTCCCTCCTGGAGATATTCACTTGGATCACTTGATTAAGGTGGAACCAGAAAGATTTTTCTTGTAGCACTATTTTTTCCTTCACAGTTAATAAATAATTTGTGAGGAGATATTTTGAAACTATGTACATACCCTGTTCCTCATCAAACTTTCAATGCATTCTTTATTATCTCTGTAAGGATTTTATTCATGGGTTATAATCTATTAATAGATTCTATTATATATATTACACGTAATTCAATAGAATTTAAATATTTATATTATTATATAATATAATTGTAATGTAATATGTAACTACTTATAATTAATGGTTATATTAATTATTTTGATGCTTAAATCAAAATCCTTTCTCCTACTGACAATCAGGATATCCTTAAATAGGATAAAGAATTTTGATTTAAGCATCAAAATAATTAATATAATGATTAATTATAATACAAAGTTATATATTACAATTATATTATATAATAATATAAACAATCAAATGATTAATATACATAATGGACTCTATTAATATATTATAACCTATTAATAAAATCCTTAAGAGGAATCCCACTGACAATCCTTTATCAGTAGGGTCCCCTTAAGCTGACCTTGACACATTCCCATGATTCTCTGGGTGCTTCCATGCTTTTGGCACAAGATGCTCCTGGTTCATCTTGTGTTTTCCCTGTCCCAGCTCTGGAATCAGCAAGTCCCCCAAGGAGTGTCCTGGCTCCTTTTAGCTTGGAATAGTATTAGAAACCAAGATTTAGGTTCTAGGTATACTCATCACTATGGGTGTTTATAGGCAATGAAGCTAAGAAATGTATATTACATATATATTTGCTTCCATTGCTATTTATATTGAAAATTGTGAGTTACATTGATAGCTCCAATTCCAAACCAATACCATAAAGTTCATTCTAGTTTTCTCTCTTTCCATAGTGGGTGTAGGGAAGGGATTATTTTGCCTGCCACATTTATTAACTGTTTTAATCCTTACAACATTCTTGTGATTTAGATTTAAAAAAATTGTCGACCCTCCCTAAACACTATAGTGTATACTTCAAATGGTTCAAAAGGAAAAAATCCTTTGTATTCTACTGCAACTTTTCTATAAGTTAGGGATTATTTTAAAATTTTAATAAGTTTATGCCTACCAAAACCTCTTTTGGATCAATAGACTATAAGATTCAATAGTGTTCATAGTATTCCTGGTCATCTGAATGAGATAAAGGCATTAACCATTTTTGTAATCAGTGATAAGCAGGTAAGAGCTGGCTACTTGGTATATTTTTGAGTTACGAGAAAATATAAAACAACTGTTAATAATAATCACCTGTGCAGAAAGAATAAATATGTAGATCAGAATCTTCAGGGCCTTCAGCCTGGAATGCAGTCAACCCCTGAGGCTCTCAGCTTGGTAGGCTGCTGGCCCCCTAGATAGACCCACTTTATTGTTCTATCTGAGTGTCTGCCTCGAATTTCCTTTAGTGCCACCTGGGTGGGGGTCTCCTGGCTGAGATGGTACTCTATAATTTGGTGCCTCACATCTTGACCTGTAGTATGCAGGGGGAAACTTATTTCCAGAATTATTTATTCCCAAAAGGGTGTTGTCACCAAAAGACACTATCTCTTTACTCAGAGCACTCTCAGTATTCAAATATTCAATTGCCATAATTGCCAAGATCACTAATTGATAGTATTGTCCTTTATTTCTTTTTCACTTCATTTTCACATTAGCATGGAGGCCTTACCTACTCGTGATATTTAGCTCTTTAGGTATTTTTGATAGACTCTTGAAGGGCTGACACACTTCGATATGTTCTAATCACTGTGGGGTTAGAAGTTAGACAGATGCATTCAAATAATTCTAATTTATCAGCTGTCTGAATTTGAGCAGGTTGGTCACCTTCATATGTCTTGATTTCTTTAACTTTAAAATGGGTGGCAATATCTATCCTTTGTTATAAAAAAAAAAAAGATGTATATAGGTATGCCATGTAGTAAAGCATTCTCTAAATGTCCATTCCTATCACTTCTAACTCCTTGGAAAAGCCCCATGTGTGATTGTTTGTGTGTGTGTGTGTGTGTATGTGTGTGTGTGTGTGTGCACACATCTGTCTGGCTCTCTTCATTCTTTCTTCTTTGAGATCTGAGGCCATGTAAAAAATTTCAGGCATGTAAAACTAATCAATAATATCAGTTCTGAGACCCATAAAGTTAGCCTACTTTCTCATTGAACTTTAAATAAATGTATCACCTGTTTTTCTCAGAAGTCTTTGACTCAATGAGCACTACCTGGACCTCCCTGAGGAGCTTGATTCTCAGCAGTTTCAGGTCTGTCCTCAGGCCTTTACCAGCATCCCAATAGTATTCTCATTATTGCTAATACAGGGGAAGGTAGAAGCATCATTCTGTAAATCTGCCTTTTTCTATATTCAGTTTACCAAGAGTATGTCCTGCCGCCCACTTGTGTTAAAGTCCTCCCTTGTCCTAGCTTGCCTGCCTCACTCTATCTCTCAACCACTCTGTGTCAAGCTGTGAGGATTCCCTGTTCCCTTCATGTTTCAAAAACTGTTCTTAAAGAAGTCAAACCGGAAAACCTGTGAAGAATTTATTGGTCCAGTCTGTCCCAGTGAGTTGGAGAAATCTATTTTTGTTGCCACATAAAAATATTCTATGATCTCCTGCACTACATTTTTGTCTTTGAACCACTTCTGTTGAACCAATACTTTTTCTTTGGTTATTTTATTGTAATTTTATAGCATAAAATCCTTCCTCTGATTACACTGGAGCCTTGTGCCGAGTGAAATACAGTGTCTCTCTCATGTGATGAGATGGAAATTATCCTTGCCCCCATGACACCAGAGTAAAACGGGAAACCGCACTTGTGTAATCATCAGAGTACAGACCATATAAGAGGAATATAGAATTGTTCCCTTTTTAGGGGGTTTAATTAAAATCATTACTTAAAAATAAGCATCATGACAACATCATGATTGGGCTATTTTCAAACCGTGGAACACCTTTGAGAATTCAGGGTTCCATTAGAAAAGTGCCTCTTGGTTTATACATGTATGTTTGCTGGATTCAAAAATTTAAAGGAACCTATTAATCTTCTGGTAATGGCTGCACTGATCATTTTATAGTTGTCTAAAAATGAGAGGCATATCAAAATAATTTAATATTTTATAATATTTTAGAGGGTCATTATAAGACATTCGCTTTTACTCAGTCAGGATTAAATAACCAAGTCTATGTTTTTTATTGCTGATTTCTACGATTAAAGCAAGTACATATAAGCTGAGCTGATTGCAATATAAAGAATTATTCTCTTGGGTCCTACTTGTATTCATTCTCCTCCTACATTTAAAAAACCCATTCATCAATGACTCTGCAGCAGCACCAGGACTTAGCATGCACATATTATCGCCTCATATTCCATTGCAGTCTTCCAAAATCATGCATGTGCATGTGGGTATGTATGTACCCATCCACACTCACAAACACATATATACACATGCAGGCACTTATAATGGCATCCAAACATATTTACCCATAATTACATCCTAGGCACTTTATAGGACACAGATATTTTTGCATTCATTTATGGAACCTGCAAAGAAGCCATGCTAATGTTTGGAGTCTTAAAGCAAACTGTAATCTTCTCAACAGTGAGGTAAACCTCAGAGGCAGTAGTCTTTTGATATGCAGCATAAGTGAAATGCTGCATAATGTAAAATGATGGTGCTATTAATCCTACGGCACTGGTGGTGCCCAGCCCCCCCCTTCACTATTGATACCAACACCATTGTCTCTGGCTTTAAACTTCATCAGTATGCAAACAGAGTGT